>NC_135724.1:25085848-26365848 GCF_964656455.1 Halichoerus grypus
GGCACCCACGGAGGAAGAGATGAAAAGGATCGAGATTACGCTCTCAGGAGGGATTTTGAATGGGAAGGCACCGAGGAACAAGACAGTCTTGGATCTCCACACTTCCCCTCTGCCTTAAAGGTGGTCTCAGGAAGCCCAGTGTATGGGCAGCCAGACCAAACCTAAGCACCAGCTACACCACCTCCAGGGGCTGGGGGCGGGGGGTGGTCCGGGGCAGGAGGAAGAGGAGGAGGAAAGAGAAGTCCACACCAAGTTCGAGTCCGCTCGGACGCAGAGAGGTCAAAGCACAGAGACGGGTTAAGACCAGCGTCAGCATTCTTATCATGGAAGTAGAAAGAGGGAAAGGCTGATTCAACATGAAGCACCTATGCAAGTATATTGTCCATTGTAACCATGGAGTACTCACACAAACACATGCAAATCCGGACACTCATCCCTTGCCCCTCGGGTGCCTTTTTATTTTCTATAATTAATCGGGCAAGGGTGGGACTTGGGAAAAGTTCAACTGTGGTCAGAATCAGCAGCCTTCTCTCTAGTAATAACCCAGGGGCGGGCGCGGCGCAGCGGGGACGGGGGCAGGGGGCCCGCAGCTGCCGGTGTCCGGTTACCTGAAGCATGTTGAGAAGCAGGCTCCGGAACTTGGTCCCCTCCACCATGAAGAGTGCCATCTTGTCGCAGAGCTTGGCGGCCGTGAAGGCGAAGCTGCGGTCAGACACGGCCTTCTGGTAGATGGTCCGGACGATCTCTCCCAGCATCTCCTCGGAGTTGGTCGAGTTCTGGGCCTCCTCCATGAAGGTGGTGAGCTTGGCATCCACGTCGCTGCTGTTGTTCCGCATGCTGTTCAGGATCTCAATCAACTTGTCCATCTTATTCTGCTGAGGGTTGGTGGTCTCCACTGCCACTTCGTCCTGGGGGTGTGGGAGACAAACCGAGTCGCGCCTGAGTGGAGCCGAGGATACCCCTGGGGGTGACCAGGGGAGGGAGGGCTGCCGCCCCCAGAAAGGATCCAGCCCTACCTTCTTGAACCTGAGGTCTGGTCCCTCTGGGAATGCTGACCTCCACCAAGGACCCTCGGGCCCCAGAGTCCTCTGCTGACCTTTCTCTTGGCTCCTGTGACATCTGGGGCTGACCCTTCTTGCAAGCTCTAACTCTTACCCAGGACTCCATATATATTGGCTGTGTCTGTCTACTTGCCTATAAAATGTCTCAAGCTGGAAATGACTTAATGGGGCTTGTAAAAGATGAAAATTAGATAACAAACAAAATATTTTTTGCAGGAAGGAGGGAGGTATCCAAAATGCCTACCACCTTGGTTAAAGACGCCCATGGAATGGCTACCTTGTCTACCAGACTCTTGGTTCCTACAGCCCAAGGACACTTGTGTTCTCTGGGTAAATATGGCCCTGGTTTTGTGTCCTATGGAGATTGTGCTGGCCTTCTATAACAAATGCTATCTACCAAGGAATCCTGCCATGTGCCACTAAATCGATTGGCACTTCCTGGAAGGAAGTTTCAAACAACAAACTCAACACCCTTAAGAAGTTTCACTGCAGGTGGATCAGACCCGGGCTGGTGAAGGAAGAAAATGGCATCTGACAGTCTCAAAAGTATTTATTCAAAAGCAATGGATTGATGGCCAAGCATGTGATCACCCTAACTGCTGGGATGTAAGATTGGGGTGAAGGGCACGGTCAGAACATAAAGTGAGGTCCCACGCTTGCCCTTCTGTTCTCAACAAGGAGAGCTCTAGGCTGGGAGGCACAGACCAGGGTCCTAGAACCTGCTGTCTGCCTCTACTATTTGGCTATTGGCAGTGGTTTCACTCTCTGGGCCTCAGTTTACTCACCAGTAAGATGAGGAGGTTAGATGATGTATCGTTTCTCCTGAGGCCTGTTACTGCCTATGCCAATGTCCTCCTGGTTTAGGAATCCAGGGGGCCTCATCTAAGGGGGATCCTTGAAACCCATGTATAGGTGCTATGAGTCTACCCTTATTCTAGCCCCTCCTTGCCCACCCCACTGCCCAACTATCTGGGCCCCAGGGCAGAAGAGTGGTCTGTACATAAAATAACCACCACCCACAGGGGTCTTTACACATGTCATGACATTTAATCTTCACAGTCTGTCTGCAAGGTGGGTACAGATGAGTCAACTGGGGCTCAGAGAGGCTAGGTGACTTGCCCAAGGTCACGTAGCCAGTCAAAGGCAGAGTGAGCATCAGCTGGTCTGCTGGACTCTCAAGCCCATGTTGTTTCCACTCTAGGACACTGCAGCTACATTTAGTAGAACTGGAGGGAATGTAATGAATAACCCCCCCACCCTGGCCAGGCTGTAGGAATATGTCTTGGAAGGTCTTCAGGAGAAGACATACTGGTCACCAGCTGGGAACCACTTCCAGGCTCCCACCTTTGAGAAGCAGGGAAATGAACGGTGCTTTCCTCCTGGACCTCACAGCTGCTTGTCCCCTGGGGAGTGGTGGGGTGGGAACTCAGGGCTGCAAAGGATGCCAGGAACAGCATCTCAGCTTCAAGCGCTGGCTTGGGAAGAGGTCTGACCTGCCTCGTCCTGCCTGAGTGTGGACCTGGACCTGGCTTCTTCTTTTTTTTAAAGATTTTATTTATTTATTTGACAGAGAGAGAGCACAAGTAGGCAGGGTGGCAGATAGAGGGAGAGGGAGAAGCAGGCTCTCCACTGAGCAGGGAGCCCAATGCGGGGTTCCATCCCAGAACCCTGGGATCATGACCTGCGCTGAAGGCAGCTGCTTAACCAACTGAGCCACCCAGGCCCCCTGGACCTGGCTTCTTGGGCAAAAGGTGGAGGAGAGTAGGCGGTCGAGAGAGGCTGGGGAGAAGCCCACAGCTTCGAGCTGTGCAGAAGCCCCAGAAGGAGGACTCTGGGGAGGGCTGGGGGCAAATCGGCCTTTCTCAGGAACAGCTCCTTCCCAAGGTGACTTCTCCTGCATCTCTGGCAGGAAGGGGGCCTAGGGTGAGCACAGTAGACCTGAGGCTGCCAGTGACACAGCCCCAACCCTTCGCTAGAGGCTCAGGGACATGTCCTCCTGAATCAGCGAGCCAGGCTCTGGAAGCCAGGGCCAAGGGTAAAGTGAAGACAGAGAGGCTTGGGGCGGGAGGCAGGGGGCAACATTTAAGAAGGCCCTACTCTCAGGGCTGTGCCAATGCAGGGTTGGGACCTGTGGGATGCTGGCAGGGGGGAGGAAGGGAGGCCTCCTTAAATTTTGTCCCTTAGACCCTTCCCTGGCTGCTGATGAAGGAGGAGAATGGCCAAGCTGAGGCCTGCTCACACTCTGCCCAACTCACCTTTGCTCTCGACCCTGGTGGGGACCGCAGCTGGCCAGCACTTACCTGGGGGAGAAGCATCAGTCCTTCTCATCGCATCAGCTCTGAGTTCCCCCCAAATGCCCTTTAGCACTATCAGGGCAGTGTGTGACCACAGAGAAGGCTGGAGGGAAGAACCAGGCTTTCCCCATTCCCTTCCCACCCCCCTCGGCCACGTGCCGCTTCCTCCCCTTCCCTCTCAGGCTGGGGGCTGGTGCCCGGTGCCCCCGTGGGCCTCTCGGGGGACCAGAAGGCGAGGAGCTGAAATGTGCTGGAGGGGTTCATGCAGAGCTGGCCACGAGCCAGCCCTCTGGTGGCCAGGGGTCCCTAAGGCAGTGGCGGCCCCCTCAAACCCGTGCCCACCTACCAAAGTGCCTACCTCGCGCTGTCCTCCCTGGTGCAAGAGAACAACAAAAATTCAATTACCGGTACCTTTTCTTTCAGCCTTCGCCGCAGCCTGTCTTTGGAAGACTGGAGCAGGGTAATTTTGGGCCGCTCCCCGATGCGCTCGGGAATAATACTGTCTTTACGCTTTGTCTCAGCCTCTGGACCCCCCGGCTGCTGTGGGGGCAGCCTCTCAGAAGCCACAGGGGCTGGGGCATCAGGGCTGCGGGGGGGCTCGAGGCCGCTGTGCCCCGTGTCCCCCAGGGCGTCCTCAAGTTTGGCGCTCTCCATGGTCACGGTCTCTTTGGCATTGCGGTGGGTGCCTGCCTCCCCCTTGTCGCCTGGGGGGTGCTTCATGTTGTTGTGCCAGCGTCGGTTCTGGCTGTAGCCGTGATGGGTGGGCCTCCCTGAGGGGTGCGGCACCGAGCCCCCCGGGTAGGATTTCTGGTGGTCCCTGTTGTGTTTGGCACTGCCCGGCTGGTGGTCACCGTGCTGTTGGGGCTTGTTTCCTCCTGGAGGTCTCTGCTGCCGTCTGCAAACCAAAGGGGCAAGACACAGAGGGTCACCGGGAAGGCTGCTCAGGGTCCCTGTGCCAAACACCAGGACAGCAATTCACTGAGTTGTTCATTCATTCATTCAGTCATTCATGCTTCCTGAACACCTCCTCTGGGCCAGGCTCCGTGACGGGGCCTGCGGATACTGCAGAGCAGGAGACGACAGGTCCCTGTATTCCCGAGGGTTTAGGTCGGTCCTTGAGTTCAGGTATTATTTTATTCCCTTATTAGAATACACATCAGCACGTGTGGGGAACCAAATTCAAAGGAGGCGCCGGAGGAGACAGTGAATCCTCCTGACGACCATAGCCACCCAGCGGTCCTCTTGAAGCAACTGCTACCATTTTGGGAAGCTTCCAAACATATTCCATGCACGTTCCAGCAAAGACAAATACACAGACCTGCGTCTCGTAACAACTATCCCGTTTGTGGATTTTTACCATAATGGCTCTTGTAAAGTTATAGCATTTGTTAAACAACCTTTGTTTTTGTTTTTGTTTTTTTTGGTAGATTGACATTTCTATCCCCAAGCCCACTAACAAAATATGCAATGAGAAGTTGTTACGGGCTGAATTATGTGTCCCTCAGCCCCACATTTCACATGTGGAAGCCCCAATCCCTACTACCTCAGAATGTGACTGTATTTGAAGAGAGGGCCCTTAACGAGGGGATTCAGTTAATCCGTTAGGCCATTAGGGTGGGTCCCCATCCAATCTGACTGGTATCCTTATGACAAGAGGAAATCTAGACACAGAGAGACACCAGGGATGCAGGCACCCAGAAGAAAGACCGTGTGAGGAGATGGCAAGACAGCCATCTGCGAGGGGAGACGCCCCAGAAGAGGCTAATCCTGCAGACACCTTAACCTCGGATTTCCAGCCTCTAGAATTCTCAGAAGCTCAATTTCTGTTGTTGAGCCACCCTGTCTTTGGTTATGGGAGTCCGAGCTAACTAATACGAGAGTGACACGTGACTCACCGATTTACTGGACACGCTGTTTCTAAGGCAGAGAATATCACATGGAACAGACTTGAGGTGTGCACATGGGATGAACCCCAAACGTTTTGATTTGTGGACTGAAGGCAAGCGAGGGCATGGGAGGGGCATCCTGGGGACCCTCCAGTCTTGTCCACAAAGGCTGCTTCCATCTCTGGAAAACCTTTCGTGTCCAACCTCACAGTATTTTCCACAGCATGACTTTATATGAAGTGCAAATGGAGAACAAGATGACCAAGAGCCCCTCAAAAGTAGCAAAGTTGGTGAAGGAAGTTTGCAGAAAAAAGACTTTACCTTCTAAAGAATGACGCTTATACCCTCATCTGTGACCCATCTCTCTGGTGGGTAGAACAGACCTTCATTGCATTGCATTGCATTGCATTTTATGAACAAAAAACGTATTTATTGACTTTGAAACTATTACTTATATGAAGTCAGTTTCAATGTTCACTTGATAATTTTGTATCTGTGAATATTTGGAGGCATCTTAGGTTGAGGCTAAACATGTCACTTTCCCATTAAAATAAATGAAAACAATTTTTTTTTTCATTGAAAAGTTTTCCCTACTAGCAGGGTTTTCAAGGGGGAATTAAAGTTGTTAAGTGGGAGACAGGTGTGTCATCTTTTGTTTCCACACAAATGGTAACTAAAAACATTGTATATTAGAAGTAGAAATTAGTATGTTTCTGGAGGGAAATTTGAAGATTTGTTACAAGAGCCTCTAGAACATGTAAACCACTGGACCTTGTAATTCCACTTGTGGCAATTTATCCAAAGGAAATAATCAAAAGCCCTGCGTAGGGATGTAGGTACAAGGATGTTCATCATGGCAGTGTGTAACAGTGAGAAACTGAATGTGGAACATTAAGAACATGGTGTAAGACTTGACTCTGGTTGATGGAAGAAAGCACATGTTGTAGAATGTGTAGCATGGTGCTATTTTTTAAGGCAGATATTTATGTGCCTAGAAAAATCTGGAAGCAGACACCAAAATGCTAACAGTGGTTATCTCTGGGGGATGGGATGAGGATTCTTCTTTTCTTTTTTGTGTTTTCTAAATGAACATGAATGCCTTTTCCTTTTTCTCTTTTTTTTAGAGAGGGGAGGGGCAGAGGAAGAGGGAGCGAGAGAATCCCCAGCAGGCTCCAAGCCCAGCGCAGAGCCCCACGTGGGGCTCCATCTCACAAGCCTGAGATTGAAACCAGAGTCCAATGTTTAACCCACCGAGCCACTCAGGTGCCCCAGGGTAGTTGCTCATTTAGTTAAAACAAACAAACAAACAAACAAACAAAAAACCCCAAACTGTTGAACTCTTCCAGAGAGGCTGTACCATTTTACATTCCCACCAACACACAAGCTGTTTTCAGTAATCCCCCTCCTCGACCACATGGATTCTGAGAACACGCATGTTAGATATGATATTGTGGACTCCCAGGTCCCAGAAGCTCCTTCGCCTTTTTTTTTTTTTTCTCCCCCAGCCTATTTTCTCTGTGTGGCTCAGACTGGGTCATTTCTATTCTATCTTCCAGTACACCAGATCTTTCCCTTGTCCCTACATTCTGCTGTGGAGGCCATGCATTGAGTTTTTAATTTACGAAGTTTCATTTGGGTCTTTATCATGGCTTCTGTTTCTTTGCCAAGACCTAATTTTTCATTTGTTTCAAGTATGTTCCTAATTGTCCTTTGAAGCATTTTTATGCTGGCTGCTTGAAAATCTTTTGTTAGATAATTCTAACGTTTCTGTCATCTTGGTCTTGGCATCTAGTGTATTTTCTCATTCAGTTGAGATCTTTCTGGGTTTCAGTACGACTGGGAGATTTTCGGTTGAAATTTGGACATCTTGGGTATTACGTTATGTGAGTCTGGACTTCGTTAAGGTCAGAGTCCTAGCGCGGTTTTAGCGGGCTTCCTCTGACCTTGCTCCACTAGTGGAAAGGGCTGCTGGGCCTCGTTACTGCCAAGCGGGGAGTAGAGGTCGGGTTCCCTACTGGGCCTTCGCTGACACCCCAAGGGAGGTCCTCTTTACTGCTGAGCAGGGGTGGGAGTTCTGGCTCCCCACACTGATGCCTCCCTGGCTAGGAGAAGGGTACACACTGTTATTCCCCATTGACACAGAGGGAGGGGTCCGCCATGCCCCACGGCGGGGGACGAGTCTCAAGTCCTCACTCAGCCTTTCTGACACCACCCTGGTGGAGCATTTGGGAGCCTCCTCACAGCCCGGTGAGTGTCAACTCTTGGCTCTTTCCTCGGCCTTTGCTTGTGTGAGTCAGGGCGGAGCCTGTTTTTTTTTCTGGGGGTTTTTCTAGAGTTGAGTGTTACCATCCAAGAGTTTTCTGCCTTGCGAGGCTGCCCCTTTCCTGGTCCTCTGGCAAGAGAGGGCAGGTTTTTGTTGGGGCTTCTTGGTCTGCCTGTGCCTACTGGTGTTTCTGGGTTGTCGGCTTGTTTGGCTCTAAGTCTGGGATCTGTGAGGCCAGAAGAAATCGAGCAAGTTACTACTCTATCATTCCTTGGGCACCATGGTCCCCAGCCGGTCTGCCTTCTCTCCAACCTTTCAGAGTCCTCTTATGTTTGTTTTTATATAGAATGTTCAGGGTTTTTAGTTGTCTGAATTTATTTTAATAATTTAAGAGTCATTATAGAAACATCTATGGAAGCCTGGTACATGGCATGGAGTCTGGCTGCCTGGGTGTTCCCTGGGCCCTTCTCATGAGGCCTGCATGGTATTTTCCATCCTTAATGTCCAGGTTCAATCTCATTGGGTCTGAAGCACATCCCTGGTGCAAAGAACTGCACTGCCCTGATCCTTGGGTGGAAGAGGCAGCCCCTCCGTCTCACACCCCTCACCTCCGCCAGCATGCCTACAACTCTCAGTTTATTCCCCAGTGGACTCATTCTAAAAACAGGGGTCAGCGAGGCACCAATGCTTTAGGTTCTGGAAGACGGTCAGTTTGCATCCACCGAGGGGCAGGGCTCATGAGCACAGGCTCCCAGGCAAGTGCTGGGCCCTGTCTGCAAAGTAAGTCACTGGGTCAGCTTCTTTCCAGGATCACCAACTGGCCTTCAGACTGCCCAGACCTAAACCCAGATGCCTGAGCCACAGGTCGGCTCGGAAGCCGGTGGCCCTCACCTGAGAGGCACAGACCAGCCTCCATCAGGAGAGCCGGGACCTGGGAGCTGGAGGAATTCCATGGCCCTCCCACTCCTCAGGGTGCCACACGCCTGTGACATTTTGTGAATTCTCCCTGCTTTTATTTTTCAATGACTTTTAAGTAATTTGCCCTCTCTCCTTCCACTCTCTTTGTTCTTGGAGTATGAGTAATTTTTAAGCCCAGAGAAGAACCTTGGAAATTCCCTGGCAGATAATGCTTGATTCTCACGACTTTTCCCATCCTTATTTAGAAAATTTGTGGTGAATGCAGCTATGGCCCAAGGAATGCCCCCAAACGATGGCTGACCAAGTCCTTCCCTGCATTTGTCTTGAAACTGTCTGGCTTCCCACTTGCCATATCAGGGATTTCCCTGTCTCTGCCCAACATCCTCCCTCCTTCCCCCACAAAACAAAACAAAACAAAACAAAACAAAACAAAACAAAACTCCTCTCCACCTGGAGGAGGAAGGAGGTAATTTTGACATGGCTGGTGGTCAAGGGCTCAGAAAGAAAGCAGCTAGGTCTTGCAGACATTCTGCTGTTCTTGCTGGAAATTTTGGGGGGCCTGGAACTCCAAGTCATCCTAGTTTGCAAGACCTTGGAGCCAGCCAGTTCTGTCCATCCAGCAATGACCAGGAATGTCCAGGTTGCTGGGCATTTAGTGGGTGTTCTCAGACCCATTCTGCCTGGGTGGCAGCTCCTTTGCACCCAAGGATTGCTGTCTGTAGGCAGGAGGGGAGGCCTGGGAGTCCACCCTTATGGGCCCCCTCCTACCTGGGCAGGCAAGACAATGGAGTCAAAAAGAAGAGGGCTGATAGGGGGCTGGACGGCCAATGATACTGGCTGGGTGGGCCCTTGGGCGAGGGGGGGCACAGAAGAGCCAGATACCATTGGAGGCAGTGGGCATGAAGCCTTTTTCTTTCCCTTTTCCTCCTTCTTATTCAAGGCTCTGATTAGTTCTTAGGGCCACTGATTGCTTGGGACTGGTCTCTGTGTGCAGGCTGGTCAAGAAGTTTTCTTCCCACTTTACAGATAAGTCAACTGAGGCTCGGTGAGGTGAAGTCCCACACACCCTCCGGAGTGTGCCCAGCCTGTCAGCTAGTCCCAGCACCCAGTGCCCACCTCCAGTCTGTCTCCCCTCTGCCCTCAGATCCAGCCATTCAGGAGAGAAGGGCCGAGTTCCCACTGAGATCTATTGCGGCGATGGCCACACAAGGTCCACGGCCTGAGTGTGGGAAATGGCTGAGAGAGCCCTAGCCACTGGAGCAGACTGGGGGCCGGGCCTCAGTCCCCAGCAATGGAGACCCAGGCTTCCCTGCTCTGGCCATTCACAAATATTTGTCAGTAGTCGCTGGCTGAGCTGGCCAAAACCAGCTCCTCTCTCTCCCCTGCGTTTGTTGGCCCTGGGTTTCGTCCATACCTCCCGGGAGGGGCCAGCTGGCTGCTCACCACGAAACCTGTGGGTTTAGGTTTGGCCTGGCTGCAGATGAGCTCCTTTTGCTCCCTGTGGCCAGCCAAGGAAGCCCTTGGTCTCAGATACATGGACGTGGGGGTCCAGGTTTTGGAAACATAGCAGACATGCAGTTTTGCAGCCTCGTGAGCAAAAAAAGGGCAAAAATCCATCTCCCCGTCTACTCATTATGCTCTAATCTCTCTGGGGAAGTCTTCTCTGGTGGTGGTGGTTGAGGGGAGAGGAATGGCTCAGGAGATAGGATTAATATTCCATTTGTGCCATTGGCAACACCTGCTGTTAGGGAAATGCTTTTTTTGGGGGTGGGGAGAACGGACATTGTCAGTATGCTTTTTCCATCACTCATTTAGTTTATTCTTCCTTCTTTGGGTTCTGAAATCAGATGTCTTGTTTCACTCTAAGACTGCGCTCTTTTATTAAAAAAAAAAAAAAAAAAGGAAAAAGTTCCCCACACCACAGCTGCATTTTGGGAGGTGGGTGTAGGGAGAATAACTTCAGATTTTGTTTTAAAAAATGATTCTAACAGCGGTCCAAATGCAGACAAACGTCTCTCTGTTCATTTTTTATTTCATAATTGTTCCCAACTAGATATTCCGAGGGCCACTGACTTATTATGGTTCTCTCAATGTCGGACACTTTACCACATAATTTGTAGGTCTGCTTAAAAATTTCTGAAAGCAAAATTCCTAGGGCAAGTGGTTTTAAAACTATGCACGGACTCATATTTCTTGCCTTCAGGAAAAGTGATGACTGTTTATTACTAGCTTAGGCGCCTCTATTCCTGCCCACCTACACACGCCCTGCACGGGGTCCCACCTTCCGCACCCCAGCCGCGGGGGTCACGCGAGAGCCGGACTGCGCAGGCGCAGGGCTCCTCTGCAGCTCTGGGGCCGCTTAGCTTAGCGCAGGCATGCAGGGCCTGGGAACGAGGGTCACGGCCACACACACACACACACACACACACACATGCCTGCCCCCGTCTGCAGAAAGACTGGGATGCTTCACAAGGGAGAGTGTAGGGTTCAGGGAGCCAACGGAGGGAATCACGCCATTGGCTTAACAAAGGGACCAGAATCATGGCGGCCTGTGTTAACTGAGCACCTACTGTGCGCTCGGGGCCGGATGAGGTAATGGAAATCCACTGGGTCTGTTCCGCAGGACACCCCTCAGCAGGCCTGTCTGGGAGACTGCAACCAGCCCAGAGCTGGCTCGGCCACTTCAGGTGTATGGCTCTGCATCTGTTCCCAGTTGTGTCGGCCCCCAGCTCAGGGGTGGCTGTGAGGATTACGGAGTGACAGCACGATAGTCTCACAGATGACTAAGCCACGGTTCGGAGAGGTTGCCTTTTCCCCTTGGGTTGCCCAAGGAGTTGGTGACGAAGCCTGGCAGGAGCTCCAATCTGTGTTTCCGTGCTAAGGCGCTGCCTGAAACGCTCTATGACTGGATTTTGTAGTTACTTGTCTAGGGTCTTACTGCTCTCTGGAGAACTGGGGCACCACCACAGCTCCGACAACCGGACCCCCCGGGAACCCCATCGACAGCACGGCGGTGATGGCAGCACGCTGTTGGCTGGCTTTCTGAGTGCCTGGCCTGCTCCCCACAGTGGGTGCCCCTGATGGTCCCTCAAGGAGAGAGCCTGCGTGCTTCCGGAACATGCCTGCTGCCTTGGACAAGCTCCAGGTTCTTCCACTCCAACAGGCTCTGGGACTCTTATGCTCAGAGCTGGGAAGAAAATAATTCAAGACTGCCAGTCAAGGCAAAGGTATTCCACTGCATGGATCGAAAGCTTTGGAAACCAGATGTTTACCTGGCCAAAGGGATGCTCTGGAATGGAAATGAGAGGGTCTGACTGGTACCTCTGCCCCCGGAAGGCAGAGAAGAGACTTTTCCAATTATAGAATGCATGAGCAAACAGATGATGAGAGGGAAGACTGCTTCATTTATTGCTTCATTAATGAAGCATGTGAGATTCTGCTCTGCCTGGAGGTTAATTGGAGGTGTCAATGGGCTTGCTCAAGACCACAGAGCTCCTGGAACACTCTGAGGGGAGCTGGGGCTGTGGGTGACAAAAGCTGTTCAGCTGTCCCTCAGGAGTGTCTCACTACCTCTCCTAATCCCATCTGGGCTCCAAGGCCCAGATCTGCCCAGCAGCCTTCCCCAGCTCCCTGGAGGCCCCTTCCCCCTTCCTTCAGACTCCTGATGTGATTACAGCCTGACTTCCCAGTCTATGCCTCATGCATTCTTCTTGTATGGCCTTAATTGCATCTACTTCCTTTGGATGGGGCAGAACATTCTCTCTACCTCCCTCGGGGTCTGGCTGGGAGCTGGACCTTCATCCATGCCTCCAGTGAGCCCCACAATGTACCAGGCCCTGGGGACACAGTGATGACCCTGACATAGGGCAATGCCCTCATGGAGCTTAGGATCCATTTGGAGAGACAGACACGAATCCATTAATTATAGAAACAGGTTATCTGGTGACAATCAGGGACAAGAGTCATGAAGGAAAGGAAGCAGAGAATAGCCCAGGGATCTGTGACAGCCTGGTCCTGGAGGCAGGACAGACCTCATACTTTGTGGGACCCAGTGCAAAATGACAATGTGGGCCTCTTGTTCAAAAACCAGTGAGAATTTCAAGATGGCACTGGCAGAACACTGAACCCAGAGCGGCCCTCCTGAGCCCTGCCCAGAGTGGCCCTGAAGGACAGGACTGGAAGGGAGATAACAAGGACACAGCGTGACAGTAAGCACAACATGCTAACACATGCGAGGCATGGACCATGTGCCAGGCACGGCTTTCTCCTCACCCTAACAGGGAGGGACTATTGGCAACCCCGTTTTACAGAGAGGTCATGAGGCACAAAGGCGGCCAGTACTTGTTGAAGGCCACACAGCTTGCAGGAGGTAGAGCTTGGGTTTAAATTTGGGTAGTCTGACCTTAGAATGCGTGCCCTCAACCACCATGCTCTCTTGCCTCATGGTTTTGAGGCCTGTCAGAGGGTCCGAAGGGCCTGGGGCTGCTGGCATCACTGCTGAGCCACTGAAATCCAAATCCAAATCCAAATCCAGAGGCTCTCAGGCGTTGGCCAAAGCCAGAGGGGGAAGGGACTGTGGGCTGGTGGCGCGTGGCGGAAGCAGGGCTAGATATGCAGAAGCAAGGGCCAAAGGCTGAGCCTGGGGCCACTGGGAACAGGGAAGCTGAGGCCCGTGGGAGGGGAAGGGGAAAGCCTGGGAGGGCTCTGGACAGAGCCCCAAGTCGAGGTTTGGAAATCCGGCTTCCAGCCTTGGCTCCAGTGAGTCTGGGGAAAACCACAGAAGCCACGTGTGGCCCTTGGCTTTCCATCTGTGCTGGGAACTATCCTTTCCCCGCCAGTCTGCTAGCTCCCGTGGCTGGGGCCTGTGGGGCAGGGCTGGGAGGTGGGGTTTTCAGGATGGCCCTCCGGCTTCACTGCCGAACCCTAGGGGAAGGGAAAGAGGAGCTGCAGGCTCCTGCCACCTTCCTCCATCTTGGGGCAGCACAGAAAGCCATGGAGAAATGGGGTATTTCTTTGGGGTATTAGTGGGGGGTCCCCAAGTCTCACTCAACTGCTCAGGCATTTCTGAGGTCCTCCTCCCAATAGCCCTGGTAATGCAGGGCTCCTGGCCAGCCTTGCAGTGCCGGGCAGCTTTGGCAATCCAGCTGAGTCCTTGTGTCTCAGTATTCCCACCTGCAGAATGGGAATACTAAAACCCCACTCAAGGTGTACCCTTAGGTGAGTTCCCCCCTTCCCTGCGTTCCTGCCTGGGTCACCAGGCTGGTCAGAAATTACAATACTATCAAGGCCAGGAGAGCATTTGGGGAACAAAGGCACATTATACATACGAGGTATTATTTTTGTTCCAGTGTGAATCAGGCATTCCAAGAATCCTTGGCCTCATGCGTTCTTAGGCAGCGTGATGTCATGGGACGAGCGCGCGGCCGCCTTGGCGGAGTGTTTCCAGGAGAAGGCCCTTGCCCTTCTGTCCGGCCTGGCCAAGCCCCACAGGCGCTCAGGTCCGGCTGCGGACCCTCAGTGCGGCCTGCTGGCTAGGCAGGGCATCCACTGAGCTGCGTGTCTGCACCGGGCGCTCAATAAGAGGCTGGCAGACATCAGCCATGAACGCTGGTCAAGTCTTAGCTGGGATGTTTGATTTTCCAGCTCTAAGGACCTGTGGCTAAACTGGCCCAGTCACGTGACTCAACACCAGGAAGCAAAATCTGGCTCTGGCCACCTTTTTGGAGGCTCGAGAGTCTGCCGGCCCCACTCACTTTTCCTAAAGAACAGGGGAGGTCCAGCTATGGGTGTGAACTTGCACCACCGTGCACCTTCATCCACAGGCCCTCACTGCCTGCAACACGGAAGGTGCTCAACCCAAACTCCCAGGGCATTTTCCAAGAAGCAACATACGGCTGTATTTCAAAGTATGGACGTAGGAGCAAGAACCCCAGAGTTCAGATCTTGGCTCTGTACTTCCAGCTGTGCAACACTGGGCAAGTACTTTAACCCCTCTGGGCCTTAGCTTCTTCATCTTTAAAATGGGGACAGAGTACCCCCATCTCCTGGGGTTCCTGGAGTCCTGAAGGAGCCGAGGTGTTATACTAGTGTTTGCTTGTAATGATAATATATTGTGGGTTTTCCAAGCAATACAGCATGAATCCATTAGATATTCAGAGGAAGCGATGACTAGGAGCACACCCATAGTACAGGCAGGAAAGCTGAAGCCATGGGGAAAACAGGCTGCTTCAAGTGTTAAGAATCAAGGAAGAAACCCCAAGATGTCCAGCTTCTGGCTTTTGCTCTAATTCTAGCCTCTAAGGGCTGCGTCCTGGATTTGATTTCTCAGGATGGAATTCTTCATCACCAAATACTCACACTGTCTTCCCAAGAGAAACACTACCCAAGGGGACCCCACAGGCTTGGGGGCCACCTCCAATGACTCGTTTACTCCCTGGCTAACGCCTGGCCATCAGCGTCCACCACAGCTGGCCAGTGGGCCTCAGCTGGCCCCGCGTAGCCTCGCTTACCCCATGTGCTGACTTCAGAGCACACTCAGGAAAGAGCCCTCTTTCAGGGCCACTTCACCATCTCCACGAGGGCTGTGGAATAGCCCTCAAACGGCAACAGGTAGGATAGAGGAAGAGGAGGGAGAGAGAGAGTCTCCTAAGAGTTTTTAAATCCCGGGTGTGACCAACCTCTGAGCCCTTCTGAACCATGGGGAAGAAAGCCCAGAGACATAGCCTGAGTGCACCGAATGGAGAAACTTCCTCACAGAGAGAGCTGTCCCCCCAGTTAAGGGGGTTGCCTGGGAATTTAGTGAGCTCCCTGTCACAAGAATCACTGACCAACAGCTATGGAGACCTCTTCTCCCTAACCTGCCCATTCTGCACTTAGTACCTCCTCCAGGAAGCCCTCCTGGGTCCCAGCAGTCATCCCAGGAGTCCTCACTTGGAGAGGCAGCATGATGCAGTGACAACTTGAGAATAGGACACACTGGGTTTACCCTGATTTTGCCCACACATCTAGCCAGGTGGTCTCGGACAAGTTGCCTACCCTCTCTGCCCCTCAGTTGTTGTATCAGTCAAGTGGGCCTCCTGACTGGAAAACAGGAGAGAGGCTGAGCTGAAAGGGATGACTGCAGGGCTGGGCGATAAACCTTGCCCGTTCTCCCTCTGCCTCAGCCAGCCCCGGGAGGGGACCCCAGGTCTTCTCGGCCAGCCCTGGGGGCTCTGGGGAAGGTGAAGGAAGATGGCTCCCGTATGGGAAGCAGGGCTGCTCAGGGCAGTCGGGGAGCCGATTTGGCTTTGTGTGGCTGCTGAGTCCCGCTGCGCTTGCAGGCTCTCCCGGGAAACACTACCGGCTGCCCCCCCGCCTCTCTCCATCAGCCACATATCTCGGCCACCCTCCTGGGATACCCTCCTCCCTCACAGTTCATTACTGGCAGGTCTGCTCCATCCCGGAAGGGCTGTTTTTCCCTCCTGGAAGGAGAGGGAATGTGACAGGGAGTTAGCTGGAGTAGGGCCTCCCTCTGGCCCCATTTTGCAGCCAGGGCTGGAGGAACTGACAAGTCCACGGCCAGACGTGATGGCAGAAGCAGAGCCACTCAACAGCTTCACACGCTTCACGGTCCCCAACCCCCACCCAGCCGTGCCGGGGCACAGCTGCACAGCAGATGGGTTCTGGGGCTAGAATGTTCCAGAGCACAAGGTATTGGTAGCAGGGTGCACACGGCCTTCCCATTAAACACCTATCTGTCAGCACTCGGTGCACATACTCAGGGACACTCAGACTTACTCTCCCTAGCTCCCAAATGGGGGATCTTGAGGCTTAGCGTAGTGAGTTTAAAATCAATCAGAGACTCTCTCCGACAGCAGAAAGACAACCAGTGAGATGAGAAGGAATGATGGAATTAGGAAATCATTTGGCAAACATCACAATAATAATTGTTTCGGGCAAGAATCATCACTGGAGGCCAGTGGGTGAAAGTTTGAGGAAAAACAGAATATTGGAACAGTCTCAAAGTATCTCCCCACAAGCTACTTCTTAATTACAAAGGGAAAACTCGTAACTTTATAGTGGAGAAACTTGGCAGACACCGCCTTTAACCAAGGAATCAAAGTTAACACCACGAGTCACGGGACGACAGGGCAGCCCGAGTCCCCCGGTCCCATGCCCTGAGAAGGACACGCCATCACTCATGTGCCTGGAACCTGAGGGAATACCAGAGAAATCCCAAATGAGGGACCTTCTACAAAAATAACTGGTCATTCTTTAAAAAAAAAAGTCAATGTCATGAAACACAAAGACTTGGGAACTGTCCCCAGATTAAAAAAAAAAACAAAAAACTAAAGAGACGTGACGATTGAACATAGCCCAGGATCTAGGTTCACTGGAGAAAAACAAGCAAGGGCTGTGGATAATAGCATCAGGTCTATGCTGGTTTCCTGATCCTGATTATTGTACTGTGGCGATGGCAAAAAATGTCTTCATAAAGAAACACCCTGTGAAGTACTTAGCAGTAAAAAGGCATCATTTTGGCAACTTTCTCTCAAACAGGTCAGAAAAAAAAAGTATACCAGGGGAAGAAAGATAAAGCAAATATGTTAAAATGTTAATATCGGGGCAAATAATCCATGACAATTCTTTGTACGATTCTTGCCACTGTTCTGAGTCTGAAATTTTGTCAAAACAGAAGTTTTAAACACATGAGTAGGATTCAGTTGGAAGGGAAGACGTGGAGAGGGCATTCTAGAACAAACAGGAGACTCATCAAACACAAGGTGGCATTTTTTCTTCAGTCAGTTTCATATGTAACAACCCCGGAAGTAACAAATAAAACACAGTGAAACTGACCACAGAGAATCGCAAGAGCAGCAGGTAAAACTGCAGAGCCCCCTCCTCACACAGGGATGGTGGCACTGGAGGTGAACACAGAGCTCGTTGCGCATTTGTGTCCTTGAGACCCACAGAAGTCCTTAATGGAAGTCAAGTGTCTGGGCAGAGTCTGAAGGGCAGCCAAACTCCCATATCCTGGGGGACATGGGCCTGCAAGGATCCTGTGCACCATCATAAACTAGTTCCTTTGCCCTTTTGGATAAAGCAAGACTCTGTTCCCCGGGATGGGCCTGTATGTCACCCGCCAGGAGACCTAGTCCCTCAATGAGTGGGAAAAAGGATGTATTTCTATTCTTCTTATTTTTATACCTGTGGAAACTGAGGCAGGTTAGTGGGCTGGCTGCAGCCTCGCTCAGCTTTTTAGCTTTGAGAACTGCTCTCATGGTGATACATCACCTTGCAAACATCCCTAGCAGCTTAAAGAATATTTTGTTATTTTTGACAATATACAATAAAAAAGTTATTTTACGTAAAACATGTTTTTTTTTTTTTAAGATTTATTTATTTATTTGAGAGAGACAGTGAGTGAGCACACGCGGGCGAGAGCACAGTGGGAGAGGCAGAGGGAGAGGGAGAGAGAACCTCAAGCAGACTCTGCACTGAGTGCTGAGCCCGACTTGGGACTCGATCTCACAACCCCGAGATCACAACCTGAGTTGAAACCAAGAGTTGGTCACTCAACCAACGGTGCCACCCAGGCGCCCCTAAAACATGGTTTTTATATTGATATGTTATTGGGAGTAAATTATAAGGTTCATGTTTAATATGATCTTTAAGAGCATCCACGAATAAAGACAAAATTTGACCTTCCCCCACTTATCAAGTGATGCCCTCCTTCTCCGTTTATTTCTACAAGTGAGTTATGAAAGCAAAAGCATGATTTTCTACAGAGAAGTTTCAAAATGCCATACTACCATTACATTGTGGCTTTGGCACCAGATACACGTTAACATGTAGGCTAATCTTTGACTATATAAGGCAGAAAAAGAAACAAAAGGCGAAAACTGATCTCGTGGCCCATTGTTTGGAATTCTTGAATTTTATGTTTGTTTGTTTAAAATAAAAATCACCTGGTTACAGGACGCCTAGGTGACTCAGTCGGTTAAGCATCTGCCTTCAGCTCAGGTTGTGATTCCAGGGTCCTGGGATCGAGTCCTGCATCGGGCTTCCTGCTCAGTGGGAGCCCGCTTCGCCCTCTGCCTACCACTCCCCCATGCTTGTGCTCTCTTGCTCTCTCTCTGACAAATAAATAAAATCTTAAAAAAAAAAAAATCACCTGGTTTGTTTTTGTAATTTTCTTGCTTTTTTCTAAATGACAATATCCGAGAAGTTTCAGGAAATTTTCACATGCAATCACTTTTGCCCAAGTAGCAGGGCGAGAGCGTGGAGGATTCCGGCTCCTTGGGAACAGAGCTGGAAGCTGGCCGGGCTGGGGTTCTGCAGCTCCATGAGCTGCTGCCCAGGGACTCCGACCAGATGAATGGGACTCCGGATCTGGGCAGAGCACCCGAGGCAAATGTGCAGAATTATTACCACTTGTTTGTTCTTCATGAACCAGCCTTTTAATATCAGTGTTCTTTAATGCTTCCTGCCTTTAACCAACTGTCCATTATGGTAAAAATTAAATATTTGGCCAAGAATAAAAATAATTTCAAACTGCGTAATGGTCAAAACCACCAAAGTGGCTCCCGGGGCTGCTGGCTGATGGATTGGCCGGGGGCTGAGACCTGGGCGTGCTTCTCCCATCTCCATTAAGCTGGGCACTCACCCCACATCCATGGGGTGGGGCTCATGCCGGGTGGTTTCGCCTTTAGGGTAAAAAGCTACTTCTGGCATGGAGGTAAGAGCCTGATTCTGGAACCCACCAGGCCTGGGCTCAAAGCAGGGCCCTGTCACCACCTAGCTGTGTGCCCCCGGGCAAGACTCTTACTGACTTGTACCTTAGTTTCCCATTTGTAAAATGGGGGAAGGATGATAAGGGGTACTGCATAAGGTTTGATGGTGAAATAAGCTTCACTTGACCCAGAGCAAGGGCTGGATAAGCTGCCGTAGCTTCATTTGGGAAATAGGAGCTGTGACAAGCCGAGACTCTGGGTACAGTGTTCTTGCCCCTGGGTATGGAGCTAGGAGGCCTGAGCCCAGAAGACACCTCTTTTGCCTCCACAGGGTTCCATGGCAAGCTTGACCCCTTCCATATGACCTCAGGTTTATTGTACCAGTGTGGGGTATTCAGGAGGGTTTGGATTCTTTGGCTGGCCCCTGGGGAAGTCTCAAAGCCTTGAAATGCACTGGAGGCCTGAGCAGTGTGCTCGAAGCTGCCTGCCTCCCTCATCCCTGACACCCGAACTCCTCCTCACTGGTCTCAAGTGTGCCCCACTGGGGGATCTATCCTGGTCACCCGGCACACGGTGAATGCGGTGCGTCCCTAGGATCTCTCCCCGGGTTGATGGTGAATATACCTGTGTTTAGAGCCTGTGTCCACAGCTCATTCCTGGAGGGCAGGCAGGGATCTCTTCTTGCTCTGCTCCTGCCAGATTCACTATGGGAAGTATCAAGATCCACTGGCAATGGATGGTTGGGTTCGTGGGAAGTGGTTTCTGGGATGGGGGGGGCTCGAAGGGTGTTTCAGAGGGCCTTGCTCCCAGCAGCATTCACCTGCTCTCTGTTCTCTTTAGGGGTGAGCATGGTCTGAGGGCAGGTGAGGGGCAGGAGGGGGCGGCAAAGGGACCAGTCTCTCAGTACAGTTCAGTGAGACCATTCCTTTCAGGTGGGAAACCAAGGTGGGCCTCTAACTACTGGCCCTGGTTACGGGAAGTGATGGGGTTGAGGAGCAGGTGGGGCTGCAAAGCTATGGGATTGGGCTGGCCCGGGTGGGACTCACATTCTCATTCCTTCAGCTTCACTTCAGATGCACTGATAACCCAGTGCCTGAAAACGCATAACAAAGGAGAGGGAGGGGCACAGTAGCCAGAGACAGTAGCTGGAGAGGGGGCCCCCGAGGGGGGCCGCTGGGCTCCACGCTAGCTCTGGGGCTGTCGGCTGGGTGCCACTGGGTTAACGAAAATACCTCTCTGGGCCCTAGTTCTCTTTTCTAGCAACAACTACGACAAGGAATGACACTTGAATGGTACTTTCTAGGTCCAAGGCACTCTTCTAAGAACACAAATCAATTTATTCAATCATCCCCACAACCCTGTGGAGGTAAACGGCCACCTTAGGATCCTCACTGTACGGCTGACAAAACAGGCCTAGAGAGGTGATGTCACTTGCCTCGGTCACACAGCTAGAGGGTGAGAAGCTGGGCAGAGCCCAGGCTATCCTTCCACACTTGGCAGAGGGGCTAGAGGAGGCTCGAGAGAATGATTTCTAGAGACTCATTAAGCTCTAACCTCTAACGCTGTGCTATTTCTACAGCCTGTTAGTCATTTTTTAATGGCCTGTTCTTGGCTGTATCCGGATTCCAACGGGCTGACCACCACGGGAGAGAGGTGTACGCAGTGCCGCCCACTCCTTCCGAAGCCAGAGCTTCTCTGCTCTCCGGGGACACAGAGGAACAGTCAAGGCAGGCCAAGGGCAATGACCTGAGGAGCCGCAACTCCCTGACCGGTGGCTGGAAAGCCCTTCTTCCTCCCCGTTGTCCTGCCTTAAGGGCCACAGGGAAACAGAAGAACGGCCGGTCTGACTCTGTGGGGTGGGGTCTTAGAAGACGGAAGCCACCTCACAGCGTGGGTGGGATTTCTATGAGGGTGATGAGTGGTCCCACAGGAAGGCCTGGGCCTGGTCAGAGCCAGGGTAGTGGTCTGGCTGATCATGACACAGGGCACACGGGCAGTGAGAGTCGGGTGGTGGGAAGAGATTCTGGAAGGTTAGGTCAGGGCCAGGTTTGGGGCTCTCATGCTGATGGTATGGGAGGAGCAGGAACCTTGGTTTTGGCTGGAGCAAGTCTTGTTGGAGCCTAGACATTGGATGGTCAGAGCTGGGTCAGGGACAGGGCTGCAGGGGTGGTGAGCCAGGGAGTGGCTGGATCACTGGCAGCTGAGAGAGGTCCTGGGAAGCTGAGCTGAGAGATGAAGAGGGGGAGCTGTCCTGGGGAGGCCCCTCCAGCAGCCTGCCTGAATTCAGGCCCTGGCTCTGCCTCTGTCTCACTGTGTGACCCGGGTGAATTATGTTACCTCTCTGTGTCTCAGTTTCTTTCCTTGTAAAATGTGGATATCATGGTACCCACCTCAAAGGGTGGTTGTACCATGTGCACTGATAACTATAGAACCCTTCAAACCCAGGACACCCTCTCTAAGAATTCACTAAATACAATGGGTAGGCCAGTCGGACTTGTGGCACATCAGCGGGGAGCAATCTGGGCCACCCCAGATGGCCAGGCAGACATCTGGGGTGTGGGAGAAGGACAGGAGGTAGCGGGTGAGGAGCAGACTATATTCCGATTATCAGCATGGCTCTCCCCATGGGTCCTTCCAGAAGGATGAACAAAAGGCATCTGTGAACTTTGAAACCATAGCTCATTATAGCACAGCATCCCCCACGGGCCTCCCACGTCTGCTCTTGGCCAGGCTGCCATTTTGGAATGCCACCCATTCAGTATGGGTGCAACAGCCACACCGAGGACTCACCCCACCTCCCATGAGTGGTAGTGATTCTTTTGTGACCCTTCAAAGATGAAGAGACCTGAGGAGGGACAGAAAGGTTAGCCCACAGGCCAAAGAATGGAGAGGGGTGGGCCAGGGTCTGAGCAGGACGGACTGTGGCCTCTCCCACAGCATGCCGCCAGGCCCGAGGCCCATCAAGCCAAAGTCTGCCCCTCCTGAAGGTGTCACAGGCCACAGTGAGTGGGTGTCCTCGCTTGGCATCCAGCTCGGGGTTAGACCTGTCCCTCCAGACACCTCGCTTTTCTTCAATAATCCATTTTGCCCGATACTAACTCTCCCCCACAAGTCCCTCGGGTCTGTTCCAAAGGCTCCTAAACCAGGAGGAATCATGTCTATCTGACTGGTTTTGGGGAGGGCGAGGAGTAATTAATACTCCCCTGGTGATGACATCTAAGGAATTTCAACGTCACATGCCCAGATGTGGGAGGAGCCTTAGAGACGCGGTGACCCAGGTTTGCCTGGCACTGAGGGTTTCCAGAGATACGGGCATTTCTGTGCTAAAAATTGGACAGTCCCGGGGAAAGCAGACCCCTGCCCCCGCCTAGTTAGAGATCAGCAGACTCAGTTCCCCTTGTTTGACCAGGGAATCAATGGAGGCCCTAAAGAGTAGGTGGCCTGATCAAGTTCCTGACCTGCCTTGGCCAAAGAGATGGTCTACCTAGGCCCTGACTCCCAGCCCAGTGCTCTTTCTATCACATTGCCATGAGGTAAGACAAGAGGACATGGGGCTGGGGGTAACATCTGGCAGTGCCTGGCCCTCCTCTGCCACTTGGGGTTGAATCAAGAAGGTACGTACAACTCAAGGCCAACCCATGACCAGGCACCCTGCACGGGAGGCGCCTGAATGACACGTCAAGGATCCTTGTTTGTCATGATTTGACTTGAACTGAACTTCACCTCCCAAGAGAGCTCTATGCATGGGCCACCATGACCCATCCTCTAGGGTCCTGCTTGAGGCTTAACGTCCATCACCACTGTCCCTCTACCAGCTGCTGCTTGATGATCCAGGCCTGAGCCTTCCTAACAAAGGCCCAGAGTGGTCGCTGGAAACCAACGTTTCTTTCTGCTTCAAACCTGGACGCTGATGTTAGTCTTTCCTGGGTTGTCTAACAGACTTATTTCTGGGCCACAGCAGGGAGACCTGCGCGAGGGCAGGTACTCCAAAGTTGGCAGGACCGTTACGGAGTGCTGAAAGGCCCCAAGAGGATAAAGTCGGGACCCTAGGGCAGGCTGGCTACCTCCTTGTCCTCAGTATTTCCCGAGGATCTACTACATGCCAGGCCCTGGGGATATGGTCAGGAGTAATGTGACAAAGAGCCCTGCTCTTGCAGAGCTCATCTTCTAGTGAGGAGAAAGAGACAATAAACAGAAGAAACCCGTCATGCAGAACATTAGAAGGTGTTAAGTTCTATGGAGAATACGAAGCCAGGAAGGAGGACTGGGAGTGCTGGTGTGTGATGGGAGCATCTGTGCAAGAGGCTGCACCTTTGGATAGAGTGGGTAGGCCAGGTCAGGTCTCACCAAAATGGTGCCACTGAGCAAAGATGTGAGGGAGCAGTCATGTAAATATCCGGGAGAGGAGCAATCCAAGTAGAGGGGACAGCAAGTGCAAAGGCCCTGAGGTAGAAGCTTGCTGGCACGCTCGAAGCCCCCAACAAGGTCGGTGGTAGCTGGAGTGCAGAGTGTGAGGGGGATGGTAGAGGATGAGGTCAGAGGTCATGGGAACCAGGTCATCTGGGGCCTTGTAGACCACTGAAACGGTTTTGGCCCTTACTCTACATAAAATGGGGAACTACTGAAGGATTCTTAATAAAGAAATGACATTTGAAAAGAATTTGGGAGACTACTGAGGTTACAAGAATAATCCAGATGAGAGCCAATGGTGCCCTGGGCCACAGGGGCAGGAACAGAGACGGTGAGAGGTGGGTGGATTTTGGATTGGGTCTGAAGGTAGGGCTGGCAGGAATTGCAGATGGGCTAGACATGGGTAGGAGAAGGGGAGAAGTCAAGGATGCCTCCAAGGTATTTGGTGTCAGAAGGTGCAAGGATGGAGCTGTGTTACCTGAGCCAGGGGAGACTGGGAGGAGGGCAGAAGCTCACTCTTGGATATGTTGAGTTTGAGAAATCTATGAGACACCCAGTCCACGATGTTGAGGACATTTGGAGGATCCAGGAGCCTGGAGCTCAAGGAGATGGCTGCCCCAGGAGCTGGCCGGATACCCTGGCTCAGGCAATGCACCTGCTCTCTTAGGCTCAGCAAAAAGTTTGGTTTTATTTCAGTTTAATTTTCATTTATCATTACGTAAAATATTTGCACAGTTCCAAAGTTAAGTCTGCAAAATGAACTAGCTTCTACTCTTCTCCTCCTTTTGCCTCTATAAATAACCATTTTATTAGTTTAATGGTTTATCTATCCATTCATTGTATTTAATATAAGTGAATATGAATACATACTTGTATCTGCCTTTTCAGGGAGAAACACAAGTGTACTATGTATACTTTTTCCACTTTGCTTTTTTTCTGTTACTATTATTTAAGGTCATTCATTTTTCTCTGCTTTTTATTTTTAGGATGGCTTCCCCGCACCCCCCCCCCCCCGCCCACTTTTATAGATTTTTAGAAATGTCTGTACCATGGTGGCTCAATTCTAGCAAGCACTACCACTCTGGGTAAGGGGAAAGCAGTCCCTAGGATTCCATGTGCAGCAGTTTACAAGAGAATGGGTTATTCTGTGGTTTCTTCCTGTTTTGAGCTTCTAGAACTCCCTGCTTCTTGAGATAGGCATAGTGGGGCCTTGTCATACGCTAGGAGAAGTATCAGGGCAGAAACCGGGGACTCAGGTCATAGTCGGGCTCTGCCAACGTCAAGTGTTTGACCTTGGGGAGCCCCACTCTTGCTGCAAAATGAGGAGCCTGGACTAGACGTTCTATGGGCCTTGGAGGGGACACTGGTGCTCTACGAGGATGGGTGTAGGCTGATCTGAAACTGCTCCTGGCAAAGTCATCTTAGGGGAAGGCAATAAAGACAAGAGTTCCATCGTGTGACTGCCTCTGCCCCATCACTGGTTCGCTGCATACAGCAAGGGCTGCTAGGTGACAAGGAGCCACGTGCTGGGTTATGGAGACAGAGCTGTGAGCAGGAGGCAGGAGTGTGCTTACAAAGCAGGGGGTCAGTGGGAGCAGCCAGCTGGGCAATACAGTTCCAGGGAGTTCACAGATGCCAGGATCAGAGTGGAACAGCAGGTGACCGGGCAGCTGGTCGGGATGGCAGAGGGCTGAACGCTCCCCCCAGGGAGGCAAAGGCTGAGCCGCCACGGCTGGCCTGCCCTGACAGGAGGCTCCTGCACTCTTCCTGCCTGAGGCTGGGCCAGGGTCACCTTCCCCAGGAGGGCCGTCTGGAGCCTGGGGGCTTCCTGGCCACAGTGGTGCAGATCCAGAAAGTTCCCAGAGCATGAGCATTGCTTTTATTCTTTCTTCCACAGGAAAAAATTTCAGATCTGGAGCCACCCATCCTTTCTGTTTTTCCTTCTCTCCCCACACTCCCAAACACAACTCACACATGTAAAGGCAAGAGGCCAGGAAATAAATATGCCAGAAAGAAAAATCCCTGGAAGAAATAGAAAGAGCAAAACTATGAGCCGTCCCAAAGTGGCAGCCTGGGTGGGGCTTCCCACTGAGCTGTGCCTCACACGCTTGGGCTCAACGTCTTCTCCAAGCTTCCATCCACAGCTCTGACTTCCGCTCGCTGCAGCTAGGGGCAGGGAGGGCCCCGGACCCTGGGGACTCCGTGGGGTCTGCGGAGTGGCCCCGGAGCATGCCGAGAGCAGGAGGAGGAGCTGCGGAGCCTGGAGGGGCACAGGCACTCATGCTATGCCCTTCACCTTTCAAATCCCAGACGTCAAATCCACAGTCACCAAGCTCATTAACCACAGCCCGTGGGGCCGTGCGGAAAGGACCATGGGAGAGGAATCCACTTTCTGCACTGACCGGGTCTTGACTCAGTGTATCTTGGAAGAAAGACGAGGAGGTCTGAACGCTCCCACCCAGGGCCAGCTCGGTAATTACAGGTTTTCATAACACTCCGGGAAGGAGCCGTTGCCGCTATGGAGAAGCGGGGGAAAGGCTTCGTGGCAACCATTCCCAGGAATGAGTCCATCCTAACCGCCGGACCACCCTGGTGTGCCCTTTCCAACTCCTCCGCTTCCTCTGACATACAGGATAACAACCAGCCCAGCCCTGCCCCCGGGACCGTCGGTTCTCCCCTCCACAAGCACGCATGAGGTCTATCCTGTTCTGGCCCCAGATCCCCGGGCCGGAGCTCCTGGGGAGCACAGCAGGTGGCACGGGAGCACCTCCACCTTCTGAGCAGACCTAAGCGCCCCTGGGTAGACGTTTTCAGCATGACCTATCTTGACGGGGGAGTTTAATCACCAGCCAGGATTCTGCAGACCTCAGCCTAAAAGGATGGGAATTGGGCTCTGGGACTCAAGACAAAGATCTGAGGCTCCCTCGGACACCAGGAGATAGAGAATCTGTTCAGGTGCCCTCTCCTCGCCCATCAACATCTCCCTTCTTCCATCTCCCAATCTCACCTCCTTCTCGCCACTGTGAACTTCGTCCTCAGTACCACCCTCCATAAGTCTCAAGCTTTCCAACCGTGTGCCTTGGCACCTGCTGTCCCCTCCAGGGATGTCCTCTCCTAGACTCGCTGCCTGGATATCTGTATGCAATGCATCATGGATGCAGCTGTAGCTTGATGTGCTGGGTCTAAACCCTTTGCTCGCTTTTCAGGCTCTCTGCGGAGGGCGCACCTCCTTGACCTGCCCTCTCCACTTGGGTGCTGTGCTCTCCAGTCAGGCCGCCCTGCCCACTGTCCCTGAATGCCACTGGACTTTTGCCTCTGCTCAGTCACTTACCGGGAACCACGCCCTTCGCTTCCCCCTGCCCTCCACCTGGCCCCACTGAAGGGACCGATCACATCGTGCCTCCTCCAGGAAGACTTCTTGGCTGCTATGGTAAACCCCAGAAATCTCTCCTTTTTCTCAAGTCCCAGGGCCTATGGACTGCATTGCACACACACCCACAGCACACACACACACACGGGCACACCATACACACACACGTACATACATAAAGACACACACATGCAACCACATTACAAAGTGAATTGTTCAGCATATCTTTTTTTTTTTTAAATAGTCTCTATGCCCAACATGGGGCTCAAACTCATGACCCCGAGATCAAGAGTCGCCTGTTCTACGGACTGAGCCAGCCAGCGCCCCTGTTCAGCATATCTTCATCTTCTATCTCTAACTAGACTGCACACTGGGACAGACATAGGCCTGCAAGGCACTCAGCAGACCCCCCTTCCTGACCAAAGCCCGCTTTTCCGGTCCTGCTCATCTCCCTGTAAAGGGATGGCGACAGGCCTGGCTCCCACCACCCGGGGATCATGAGGTGGGTGAGGCCAACACTGCGAAGTGCTTCCGCCTCAGAAAAAACTTTCCTCTCTGCCCTACAATGCTGCCCTGACGATAAACGGGTGATACATGAATCCTGGGACTGGAATCACTTTAATGTAGCTCAGCGGACATCATCTCTGACCACGGCCACGCTGGAGGGGGGCAGCCCTGACCTATTTCCGTGGGCAGTCACTGCCAAGGGAAGGAGCGGTCTTGAAGGTCTCCCCAACTCCCGGCCCTGGGGAGACGGGATGGGGCCTCCAGCCTCCCTTCCAGCCCCGCCTGTCCCGTGCTGGATTTGAGCTGGGGCTCACAGGGCAGCCTCTGTGGAATTTGAAGAACCTAACATCCCTAATGGTCTTGCTGAGACCGAACCCTGCCTTGGGGAGATGGCTGGCTCTATCTCCAAATATCTCTTTTAGTGGACTCCAAATTGCCATCCACCTCCATTAGAATTAAGACCGCTGCTAAGGCACAGAGTCTTAGGATGGGAAAGAGGGGGGCACCTGGGTGGCTCAGTCAGTTAAGTGTCTGACTTTGGCTCAGGTCATGATCTCGGCGCCCTGGGATGGAGCTCCACGGCAGGCTCTGTGCTCAGCAGGGAGTCTGCTTCTCCCTCTGCCTCTGCCCCTCCTCGCCACTCATGCTCTCTCTCTCTCAAATAAATAAATAAAATCTTAAAAAAAAAAAAGATGGGAAGTAGGCCTTTACCCAGGAGAAGCTTACGTCTGAGCCCAGCCCTGACAGATGTGGAGAAGGGCTGGGCTAGTCGTGGTTTCTGGGGGAAAGGGGCTGAAGGGGGAGTCAGGGCAACCACTCTGAGGTGGGCTGGGCACCTGCTGGCTTGGCTGGAAGGGTCCCTGCAGGTGTGGCCCGAAGGAGACTTCTTCCACATTGCTGCTCTTACAAAATGAAAACCCTTGGGCAGACTCGGAGAGTTTTCTTCCTTCCCGACACTCCCTGTGGCTCCTTGGTGGGCTGGGCCGGCTGCACTGTAAATGCCCACCTTAAAATGATGTCACCAAAGCTGGTAGGCCCCCTCCCTGGCAGCCAGAGACTCCTGCCAGGCCACCTGTGTTCCCGAGACTCCTCCCGACCACAGGGGCTCCGTGGGGCTTGGGCGTGGCTCCATCAGCCCCAGAGAGCCCTTCTCCTGACCCTGCGCTCAGGAGGCTCTTCCAGGAGAAGAGTGGCTGGCCAGGAGCCCGGCTGGTCCTGCTTCAGCCCCTTCGGCTGGGTGGGGGGATCTGAGGGATTTAATGGACGTGGGAGGCCACAAAGTGGCCTCCCAAAATAGGCGGGTAGGACTAAGGCCCAGTCGTTAGGCCACCAAGCTGGGCCTTCAATTCCCCTGCCCCTCCCCACCACCCCCATGCTGTTTCCAACTTCCCTTTCTGCCCCTCTTCGCCCCCATCCCTCATCTGCCATCCACCATCTCGAGGAAGTCAGTCCCGAGAAGGGGTCTGAGAGTCTCAGGATACTACTTCCCCCAGGAGGGCAGCTACACCTTGCAGGGAACACAGGAAATGTGGATTTTTAACCCCATGAAGGCATGTGCTAATGATGGAGGTCCAGGCAGCCCAGTCCCAGCACCTCTCAAAATAACACTCATTCACACTATGATTATTCACGCGATTAATGTGCAGGTGGAAAATCTACGGAGAGTCCACTAGGCCTCTACTGAGGGCACAAAGAAGACTGACACTCCCAGACGGCTGCTCACGTTAGTGGGTGCCTGCTCGTGCCTACACTCCAGATACCCTGGCAGGGAGCTGGGCAGCCCCGACCCTTGGCGGCATGGTGGTGCAGGATGGAGGGCACAAAAGGGACGGCATTGGCTGGCTGGGCCATACTAGTCTGCAGAAGAGGCACTGCTGTGATCCCAAAGAACTCCAGAGGAGAATGAACGAGAAGACTGGTGTCCAGAAGGGGCTGCTCAGGGATGGGTCACCGAGAGCAAGAGACCCCCTTAGCCTGCAGATGCTTTGGGCTGCTATGCTAGCTAGAGGCTTTGCACTTGGAGAAGAGGCCCCCCTGGTGTAGGCTTTCCAGCAGGAGGATGCTAGAGGCTGTGGCTGCCCTTCGGCAGGCACGGGTCCGGGCTGGCCAGCCCCATCGCTGCAGTAAGACCTGTCCTGGGTGTGCTGCCCCCCCCTGCTGGTCCTCCTCCTCCTCTGGCCTCCACCTTCTCAGGCCCTTACCTTAACAACTTCAGGGAAGCAGGGCACCTGTGACTCCGTTCTTCCTCTAACCTTCCAAGTTCTGCGGCTACCCATTAGGTGTCCCTGGCTACTCCCATGTTACCCTGAATCCTGAGGTCTCCCTCGGCGGCATTTGGCAAGACTTTCTGCAGCCTCCAGGTCAAAATGCATCCCCAGGGACCTTTGTCCGCTCTGGAGCGGGGAGCCAACAGGGCGTGTGAGGCTGATCAGACTGAGCTCAAGCATCTGGCCAGCACGCTAGCCTGAGATGTGCACCTCTCAGATCTAGTGCTACGTTCAAGGACTAGAGTATGCTGGGGAGTGGGGCAAGGCGGCCTGGGGCCCCCAGGACCTCTCTTCTGGCTACCTCTGTCCTGGGGAGGGACCCTGGGCAGGCACTCATTCTCAGCAGGGAGGAGGGGCAGGGGACGTGAGCACCGGCCAGAGAGGCCTGGATTTGCCCCAAGACACATGTGAGAGCAGAGTGAGAAGCGTTACTTCACTGGCTGTGCCTTGGTCTCAGCTGTATGGCAGAAACAAATTTTCTTTTCTTTGGGCTTATTGGAGGATCTGTGATAATCTAAATCAGGGATTTGCAAACGATGGCCTGCGGGCCAAATGCCCCACCATCTGTTTTTGTGAATAAAGTTTGTTTTACTATCTGGTTCTTTATGGGATAAGTTTGCTGACCCCTGATCCAGACAGGATGCCCAGGACAGGGGACACTCCATAAGGAGCAGCTGCAGTAACTACTTTACAATAGCGGGGACATAGGGACAGCGGTGGTGGTGGGGGCGGACTGTTGGGTTCTGGCCCCAACGTGATCAAAACTAAGGAAGTCTTCTATTGGTTTATATACTTAGTTTCCCTAACTCAGTGTCTCTCCTTGTTCCCAAGGATGTGCCCTGGGTCACCCACAATTAGGGCTCCCCACGCACCTCTCTCAGTGATGTCCCCGTCAGGTCTGGAGGAGGCTGCTCAGCTCCCAGGGGTCCTGTTGGCCCACAGAGAGGGTCTGAAGGCCGTTCCCCAGGGGTAGCATTCTGTCTGCCTCCAGCCATACTTCTGAGCAAAGATCTGGACGAAGCGGCCCTTGTAGGCTCTGGAACCCCAGCAGGGTGGGCAGTGTTCCTCGCCCACAGACGCAGCACAAAGAGGAGCAACCCCTTCCCGAGCCCCCCCCTCCCCGGGGGAGGGCATGTGTGCTCAGTGAACCCGTCTTTCTCTTTCTCAGCTTCTTTCTTCTGCTCTTCAGGCCTCTTCCCCCTGCCCAGCCCCTCGGACTGTTCTACCTCAGCCTTCTCTCCTCCCGCAGCCAGCTCAGGCCTGGCTCTCTGGGGCCCAGGAGGCTTCTGCAGAGCAGGGCTATCTAACAGAACTTCCGGCAAGGACGGAGACGTTCTCTATCTGCACTGTCCACCATGATAACCATCAGCTGCGTGGAGCTAGTGAGCACTTGAAAAGTGGCCGGGGGACCGAAGGACAAATTTTAACTTTATTTCATTTTAACTCGTTCGATAGCCACCGTAGCTACTGTACTGGACAGCACAGCTCTGGTCAGAAAGGGCTTGTCATCTCTTCATCCCGTGACTCCATCTGGAGCCAATGCCCCCTGAAGTACCTCTGGTGGGAGGGGCACCTGCAGACGGGAAGGGACAGACTACAGGGTCCTCTTTCGCCCATCACCACGGTTCCCTCACAACCTTTTATCACACCCACCAAAACGTTTCCAGTTCTGACGGCTGTCTCTCCTCTCCCTGCTATTCTGAACCCCTATAATACCTGCTCGTCCATCCCAGGCAGGACACCCCTCACCCAGACAGGCAGACAACTCCAAATTACCTTGTCTTCTGGGGTGGGTACAAAAGAAGTGCATGTCTCCCTGTACAGGGCCAATGACACAGAATCCTGTGGAAGAGCATCTGGGTATTCCGCTCCAGTTCTGCAAGGGCTTGAGGAAACCGTGTGGCCTCTCTGAGCCTCCCTATATAACTCTTACGAGGGGGACATTTGCCTCTGTCTTATTTGCTTCCCAGGGCTGCTGTGGGGATGCGGGGAGGAACACCGTGGAAGACATCTCTACTTGTGGTGCTAATATTTGTATACTTTTCGGGGCGCCCGGGTGGCTCAGGAGGTTAAGCGTCCGCTCTTGACTTTGGCTCAAGTCATGCTCTCAGGGTCGTGAGATCAAGCCCCGTGTGGGGCTCTGCACTCAGCGCGGAGTCTGCTTGAGACCCTCCCTCTGCTTGTGCTCTCTTGCTCACTCGCTCTCTAAATAAATAAATAAAATCATAAAAAAAATTGTTATTCTTTTCTCTCCTACCCAAGGCAGCCTTCCCTGTCAGCGTCTGACAGATTCAAGTATTTCAGTATGCTTCCAATTAAAGCCTCACTTTTTACAATCGTTGAAATTATAGAGCTTAAAGGAAAATAAGTATGTGTGTGAGTGTGAGTGTGTGTGTGTATCTTGGAAAGTTCCCTTTTCCTGGAAGTACCTGCTGGACCCCCTGGAGGACACGTATGTTCCAAAGCTCAGACAACAGCATCCTCTGGCTTAACACCTTCCCCAGAGAGGAAATACTCTCACTCATGCTCCACTCTACAGAGGAACCATGGACAGGGGGGACGGAAAAATAGAGGAGAAGATAAGGAAGGCATTCTTGGAAAGATTCGAAGTTGAACCAGAAAAGAGAAAACACAAAACACCTCAACCCATTCAAAGCTATTGGTGGATTTTACTAGGTCATTTAAAGTGGGGGCAGAGGGTGGGGGAAAGCAATAGACACAGAAAGGAACTAGAAACAGATACAGACGGTCCCCGTCCCCTGGTATTCATGCTCTTGGTTCATCCTTTTCCACACTGTACCGGGGTTAGCTGTATGACCAACAGAATATGGCAGAAGGGATGGGATGTCACTTTTGAGATTAGGTTGTAAAACGCATGACAGCTTCTCTCTCTCTGTCTCTGTCTCTCTCTCGGATCACTCATTCCGTCATGAGCACCCTACAGAGAGGCCCGCACTGCAAGGAAATGAAGCTTCCGGCCAACAGCCAGTGAGGAACTAAGGCCTGCCAACAACCACGTCAGTGAGCTTGGAAGTGGACCCTCCAGTCCCATCCGAATCAAGTTTTCAGATGATCACAATCCCCGCCAACAGCTTGACTGTGATCTCAAGAGAGACTCTGAGCCAGAACCACCCAATTAAGCTGCTCCTGGATTCTTGACCCTTGGAAACCACGTGCGACCATAAATGTTTGTTGTTTTAAGCTCTGCATTTTGGAGCAGTTTGTTATGCAGCAATAGATAACCAATACAAACGCCCAGGCCAAGCTCCATTTCCAGCGAACTATCCTTGCAAACGGCAAAATGGCGGAGTCCCCAGAGCCGTGTCACACACACAACTATGCACACAGACATGTGTGTCCTACAGACACACATACGGGCAGGGAGTCCTCGCGTTGCGCAGCCCTTGACATTTCACCTGCTTTCTAAGCATCGTCCCATTTGAACTGCAAACAGTCTTAGAAGGTAGGTGTCCTTTGTTACAGATGAGAAACACGTCCCGGAGAGGTGCAGAAATGCTCCTGAGGTTCCATGTCTAGCAACGAGACCCAAACCAAGTCTGCACAAGTCTGCACACTCAAGGGGCCACCTACACATTTGGCTCAGAGCCTCCTGTTCTGTGACTTCCAGAAAGTGAAGGTAGGGGCACAAGGGATGTTTGCCTAAAGTGGGATGGTTTTGGGCTTTTAGGAGCTAAAACTCCTGTCTTCAGGAAATACCCTCCCTCCCTCTCAACCCTCCCTGTACTGGTTTCTCAGGGTGCCAGAAACTCTCAGCACTAGATCATTCTCTTAACTCAGGCCAAATGCAAAGTGACCTGCCCTGGTTACCCATTAAGGCCAGATCGACCACGGACACCCCAGTTCACAAGATGGGATGCAAAAGCAGAAAATCTGGGCAACAGGAGCTGTTTAGGAATAGTGAGAGGTGAGGGTGGATGGAGAGGTGGAGGTGGTTTCCCCCAATTGCGTCAGAAGAAGCACCGAAGTGAAAATATACTAGAGCTTCAGCCAGGAAAGGGTGCCCCAGACTCCCCTGCTATCCCGAGGGCAGTGGGATGGGAACTGGAGAGGGGGGCCTTCGGAGGGAGCTGACCTAGGTGGGCCCTGCCTAGAGACATCCCAGCGATCACCTCCCCACCCCACTCCTGACCGAACGCCTCCAACCTTCCAGAACATCAGGGCAAAGTCAGAACTCTGCCCTCTGCCTGTCCCATCCCCGCTCTTCTCTCCGAGCCACGGCTGGGGCTCACGGTTCAAAGGCACCAGGTTTCCTGCTCACGGTAACGAGGCTGTACCATCTGTCCCCTGATGCACTGAGCCAGTCTGGAACTCGCTTGCTGTGGCCACCAGGCCACCAGGCCAAACAAACACACACGCAGCCCCATATCGTATTTTCTCCTTCTCACAACATTCCTCATCTTTGTTTGGGTCCACACACATCTTCCCGGACTTCAGAGCTGGCCCGACAAACGGAAAGCCTGCAATCAGCTGAAAATCAGAGTCTGAAGACAGCTCAAGGGCTGGTGTATTCCTGAGGGAGGGTGTAACTGTGGGTAATGCGGCCCCGGGGTGGCTACTTTTGTTCTGGGCTTGTCTGTTCACCTGGAGAGGTGGCTCAGAATATGGGGACTCACCCTCCCCCATACCACTGAACCAGGGTCCTGCATGTCCTGGGGCATCCGCCTGTCCCCAGATCCCTCAGCTGCTGCACCTGCTCCACGTGAGCCAGCGAGGTTGAGTGAGGCAGGCAGAGCTGTCTGGGTGCGCGCCAGGCCTTCCTCGGTGGGGAAGGTCAGAGAGGAGGACCAGACAGGCCTAAAAAGACCTTGCTGGGTGGAGGGTGGGGCAGGTGGGGCCTGTACAGTGGGAGGGAGCCCGCAAGGGCAACAGTCAGGTGGGAGGGGTCCCGTGCAGACAGAGAGCGCAGTGAGGACTGTGCAGCAGAAGGGAGGTGTGTGTGTGGGGGGGCAGGCAAGGGGGCAGGCAGGGGGGCAGGCCTCCAGGGACTGGAGGGGAAGGGGCAGGTACGGCCAGCACTGGTAGGGGGTTCTGGAGGTCTAGGAGGAAGGTTATATGCTGTCGGGTTCCTTCACTGCTCTTTGCAAGCTACTTTCCTCATCTGTAAAATGGAAATAAAAACGATCTCTTTCTGGGGGTTGTGGGGAGGATCATCGATAATTCTGCCCCAAACTGCTAAGGTGTTAATGTGCTGGGGACTGTAAGTGGTAAGCTCCCCTTGAACTGCTGGTACGTTTGAGTGTCCACCTACAACCTACAGAGCTTGCCATGGCTGTGGGCCTGTCTGCTCCTGGCGCTCCGGCTGTCTGTTCAGATCTACTTGGAAAGAACTGGCAGCTCTATCGATTCTGCATTTTCAAGGGCACTGAGATGCCTGCAGGTGCTACCTGAAAGATGACCCTGACACAAGGGACTGGGGACACCTGGGTCTACATCCCCCCGCCCACCCCGGGGGCTAAGCACAGGGATCACCTCCGAGGACCCAAGGGCCCATCTTGTTGAGTTATTTTAATTCTGTTTGCTGATGTCTTGCCTAATCGAGGCCCTGCATCACTTCTGGAAACCAAGGCCCCCCCAAATACTCCAAACCATAATAGAGGCCACCTTGGCTTCCCCAAAACACACGCACTGGAATAAATGACTAAACTTAAATTACTAGGGAAGACTCACAAATAACTCTTGGAGCTCAGGGTAGACGCTGATCAGGCAGGAAGGCTCCTTGGTATTTTTAAAGCCTGTGCTCATGTCCCTGCTGGGAAACCTTGGGGAGTGTGCCCTGGGCCCATCCCCCTGGGACTAGGGGAGTGGGAGGAGGTGCTCCCGGCCACACTGCCCCCCGTTGGAGAGCTGCCAATCATTCTAGAACTCATACCACCTCTCCTCCAGCTTCTCACCGGGTGTGGCCCCCGCAATCCGGGCTACTGCAGAGACCTCCTAAATATGCCCATGCGTGAGTCATCTGAACCAGGGAAGGGTTCTCCGGGCGTGCCTGAGCTGGGGCTGGGGTGCAGGAGGCAGAAGGTGAGTGGCTCTGTCGGGTAGGTCTCGTCTGAAACCTTGCCATTCACTCATTCCTTTGAATTATGCACTAGCTTTCCACTCAGTCCATTTGAAAATAGCAGCCCCACGCTGCTCACCACCCCGGCACATGAGTTAATTAGGGAGCGTACGCAGAAGGCGGAGAAGGACCCAAACGGGAGGCGGAGCATGCCGGGGAGGGGACGGAGAGCCTTCTGCAGAGAACTGGATGGGGACACAGGCTCTGAAGCCAGACTGCTCAGCTTTGCCGTCTGGCTCAGCTCCTTCACCACTCTGTGCTAGTGACTTGCCCCATTTGTAAAATGGAAATAAAACCAGTATCTCCTCTCCTTGTTGGTGGCAAGACGATAGGAGCTGATATTTTGTAAAGGGCTCAGTGCGTCCCGAACATGGTGAGCATTCTGGAAGTGCTTGTTAAATTGCTGAGCGACTTCTGGAGGACTGAGGGTGGGCTGGGCTTGCCCGTGGGTCCAGCCAAAAGGCCCCAGACCCAGTGGGATGTACCGCCTACCCTCCGAGTGAGGTGGTCCCAGGCAGCATCCCATCTCAGGCAGCCAGATGCTGGGAGTATGGGGACTCAGCCAGGCGGTCAGGGTACCCAGGGGACAGACCTGGACCAGATTGCGTCCTGAAAGATGCACACAGGGGCAGCAGATATGGCCTGCCTTTGTCACCTGACCACATCCCTGCAGGCTGCACGTCGATGTCCTTGAGACGGCAAGAAGAACGGGCTTGACGAGGGTCCTTAGCTCCTCAAGATCCCCTGCCCGGTGAGAGGGGAGCTAGTCCTGAAGCCGAGCGAGGCTGGTGCGGGCCCTGGGCTGCCCACCACGCATGCCGCCCCCCTGCAAGGCTACACAGACTTGGCGCCTGGGGCCCAGTCATTCGGGACCCCCAGAGTCGCCTGTTTCCATATGCTCTAGCAAGGGAGGAAGGGCTGGGGGTCAACATTTCTGAGCCATTTCCCAGACACCAAGATGGCCGAAACCGAGAGACTGAGGCCCCTGAGGAGGAGAAACTGAACATACACAGGTGGCTGTTTCCTGGGGTATCCGCCCTCCCTCCTGTCCCAGGCACAGAGCCCGTGAAGATGGCATTCCTCTGTCTCAGCCAGTTTCCTGGTCAGCAACCCTGCCGCCGCCCAGGCCTCTAGACGCGGGCCCCCTGCTGCCTCCTGGTCCCTCTCCTTTGCTATCTGGGGTCAGTGGGGTGTGAATACATCCTAAGAGCTGGAAAGAGGGCAAGAGAGCCAACAGAGAAGGGCAATGCTCAGCTTCCCAGAGCGGGCACAGACTGGGAGATGCCCACTGCCAGGGTGGGCAGGCCCGGCACCCGGGAGCTCTGCCAAAATGCACAAAATGGCCCTCCCACGGATGCGGGCCTGGGCCCAAGGGACATGCTGGCCCTTCCCTGGGAGAGGGGCCCCAGGGCCTTGTTTTCTTTCCCACGAAGTGTGATGCATAGAGCCGATCCTGAGCATGAAGCGTGTGCCAGGAGAGAGGGGCAAGAGAGGGCATCCAGGGAAGGCGAACTGGCCTTAGGTGAGTCGCGGGCCGGCCTTCCTGGGCCCTCTCACAGCCAGCTCTGCTCAGGAACACTGCCCGAGGCGGCTGCATGGTCCCCAGGAGGATCTGACCATCATGATTTGTACAGCGGCTGGGGTCTTCTCTAGGCATATCAGGGCTGGAATTTCACATCCATTGGACACAGACGTGGACATCTGGCTTCAAGAAATGAGCTGTTCTTCTTTCCAAGAGTGCCTGCTTGGGGGTGGGCGTGGGGGAGGGAGGAGAAGGAGCCTAAAAATAATTCCTATCTGACTCATGTTGCTTCGAATCTGACAGGGCTGCCTGCCAGGTGGGGGTTTGCCTGTCCCATTTTCTTATCTATCTTTAGCAGGGACTTAATGAGGGCAATTTCCTTGCTGGGATAGAAAGACAAACCTCAGGCAATGGCAGTGTGATCTGTCTTGCTGTCCCCTGGGCTCCTGATGACAGGATGACAGTGATGGTCACCGGAGCGCTAAGCAGTCTGGGGGGGGGGGTTTCAGGGACGGTGTCATCCCAGGATGGGGCAAATGAAGCAGAGGTCCCCTCAAGAGACCCAAGCCAGGGGACATCCAGGGGAGGAAGGGTCTCTGGTCCCCAGTTCTACCACCACCACCCACACAAGATAAATTACTGGGTCTGAAATCCCATCCCTCACAATATATTCCTTTACCTTGAGCACCTCTCCACCCGGCTTTGAAGAGCAAGCACAGTTGGTTCTCATTATTCACTGTAGTGAAGTTCTACGAAGTTCCGCAAACACCAAATTAGGGAATACTGAACAACTGCTCCCAGGGGATATACACGGTTAGGTTTCCACAAGCCCCTGGTCACAACATTTGCCCCATTTGATCAATACATAAACTTTATATTACGTGTTTCTGCTTAAAGACACCTTGCTTAATATATGGTGTTGATGCATCAATGGTGAAGTCATGGTCAATGGCGCTCTATCGATCCTGAAAATACGTCATAAGTATCACAACTATATATAACTCGTGCCTCAACGACACTTACCTAACACACGTATTTTTCTCCAGAAGGTACATCACAGCCTTCTTGCCCTTAGGAACAGGAGACAGTACCTCGGCACTACACTCGGGAGCACTTAAAACAGCAAATTCACCAACACGAAGCACACACACGTGAACATTATGGTGCTAAGTCGATCTCGAAAAGGATGCTTGTTTGCAGGTCGAGGGCTGAAACCCAAAGGAGGGGCATCTCCTGGTCTGACCTCAGCCGGGAATGTGCATATCGGGCAAGTGAAATTTCTCACTGCCCCACGCATGTCCACGAATGACCTTGAAAGGACTGCGAATACCTGCGAATACCCTGATTTCAGGGGTTACACATACGTTTTAGCAAGTAGGCAAATTTGCAAATGGAATCCACGAGTAATGAGGACGGACTCTACTTCCAAAAGGGCTAACTTAACAACTTGTGTGAATGAGCCCATGGATAAATCCAGGGCTCCGAACGAGGTTATTTCCTGATCCGCTCCTGGTTGGCAAGATCTGGGACTTAGTCATCCTCACAGGATGAAGGACTCCATGATGGCAGGGGTCATCTGCGGTGCTGAAGGCAGCAAGCTCCCAAAAGGAACTGTGACTTACGGGAAGGGGGTTAAGGAGGCAGAGGGCATCCCCAGGGTCCTCGCCCGCGAGCCTCGAAGTGAGGAGGAGGGATAAAGTGATTCTAGAATGGAATGACGGGTTGCCCACAACCAGTGATGACTATCAAAGCATGGGGTAGTCGTCAGAACGTGTCAAGGAGTGCACTGACCAAGGGTTGACGGTAGTCCTAAAGTTGTATTTTTGTCTTTCGAGTGAGAAGGAGGATGGAAGCATGAGGTCGCTGATGGGGATGATGTAAAATTAAGGGGGCAGCTGAAACAAAGATTTGCCTTCTATCAGAGGCTGGCCCAGGAAAGGCAGACCCTGCGGAGCATCCCTACGATGCCCAGGACCTAGGACAGGATGGTGGGAAATGACGGGTGCTCTGAATGCTCATCTTCTTGCCCAAGGGATGGAGTAATATTGCTCAGGAAAAGAGAACTTTGCACTAAAGTCATAAATGGCCCTGGAACACGTCTGAGGAGTCTTGGAGAACAGACAAAGTGCTAGAGACTGTGTGCATACAGTTCCAATTTTGCAAAAAACCAGAAAAATACAGATAGGCTTTCTCTCAGAGATTCCCAAGGAGATGATCTGGAAGAAACAATGTCACCACTAATAGCTAGAACAGATTCACACAAAACTAGACCAGATTTACTGCCTCTTTTGAAAGGGTCACTTGCCTGATGTATCTGGGGAACCCTGCAGACATCAAGATTCAAGGAATGTTTCCAGGGGCTTGTGGTATCACTCTGTCTGGGGACCGGACTTATTCATTAAAAATGTTTTAATTGACATGTAAATCATACAACAAAATCTACCCTTTTAAATTACATAATCCAGGATTTTTAGTTTATTTACCAAGTTGCATATCCATCACCACTAATTCCAGATGTCCTGTTCATTTTTATCAGTGACCCAGATGATGTCACAGAGAGCTTGCAAAATCAAATCTGATGGCTGACACTTTGTCCCTAGGGAAAGAGCCTGGCACCCAGGGAGGGTTTGGGCACCTGCTGGCAGAGGAAGGGAAGGCGGGATGAGATTCTTAATTGGTTCCACAATTAGGGGACACCGAGCCACGGTCATGGTCATTGGTAGGACAGAAGCAGCAAGAGCTGCGGAGGTTCGAATCACCCTGCAGTGTCCCGGATGTGGTCTGACTGCACCACCTGGGGACCCAGGGAGGGGGTGGCATGTGGAAGTGTGGGACAGCTCGCTCTCCTGCTCCTCGCCCAGCAGGGCCATCTGACACGAGCTGGATGACCACGGCATTCTTTTCTTCTTCCTTCCAAATCTGCTTTGCACATAGAGTAAATGAACCATTCTGAGACCGCACTTAATGAAACAGATGAATTTGGAGAATGGCTCTCCTATCTCCCCGGCTGCTGGGGCAGCGAGGGGTGGAACGAAAGTGGCTGCATCAGCTGGTCCGCTCTGTCAGGACGCTGGGCTCTTGGGAGCGCGTGGTGTCGACAGAGACTGGTAACACCCTGGGCCGGGCCCTTCCGGAACCAGGAGCTCCGGCTTTTCCCTTCCATTTAGTTCAGCTGGGGGTGGTGGCTGCTGTGAGCTCTGCCCTTCTGGTGCTGTTTCTAGGGAGCTTTGTGGGGGGACCTCTGGGGGGTGGTGGCAATCCCTGGCTCCCACACCTGTTCGGCCGCAGCAGCTTTCACACTTCCCCCACCCCCCTCTCAAATCCTTGCGGTGTCTCACGGCTAGTTCAATGCCCACCTCTTCCAGGAAGCTGTCCGCAGCCCCCCCCGCCGGCTCCTTTCTCTGCATGCTCGGATGCTACACAGTCACACACCACGTTCTGGTGGCTTCAGGAGCCAGAGAGGGTTGTGCAAGCTGCACCCCGGCCCCGGAGAGCAGGGACCAAGGCTGACACTCCTCTGCTCTGCTCCAGAGCTCAGCAGGTAGTACGGAGCGCCATTCCATCGATCCCAGTAGGAGAGTTAAGTCCTGCTCCAACTGGGGTGTTCGCTGGGAGGCACCAGCCGGGTCCCCCTTTACGAATGGCGCACTCCCCGCACCAGCTGCTGCACGTGCTGGGGTGTCTCTCAGGCCCTACAGAAACTGCCCTGGGCGATGACAGGTGCTGGCCTAAGGTTGTGGCAATTCTCTCCAATGATCAGCAGACATGCGGATATAAAGACCTGCTCCTTTACTCCATCTTGGGACAGCTCTGAAGTCCCCTCCCTGCAGGGTCAGAGCTCCCGAGCCAGACTGCCCTGCAGCTCAGCTTCTCCCTCTGCCCCATCCTGCTCCCTTCCCTCCCCGTCTACATCTATTGATCCAAAGGAGGCACCTCAGTAAGTGCCCTGCCCGCTAATCTCCATCCCAGACTCTGCTTCCCAGGGAACAGAGACTCTGATGGGTCGTTCGTTGCCTCAGTTTGTTCATTCTGCAAAATGGAGCAGGGTGGGGGAGGAGTTGAGAGAAACCTGCATCCCCAGCAGGTGAGCACTCACTCAAGGTCAACACAGGCAGTGGGTCAGCAGCATGGCCAGGACTCAGCCCTCTGGGAGCCTGCTCCTCTGCCTGCACCTGCTGGGTGGGTAGCTTGGGGCGGGAGGGGAACCCTCGGCAGGCCCCCCTCCAGCCAGCAGGGCTCCGGGGACTGAGCACCTGAGGCATGCTACTGTCTGAGGAATGCTTGAAATACTCATTTAGAGCATTCATATCATGAAATGCATCATTTTGTCTGAAATCAAACATCTGAGTAGTCTCCCAAAAGAAACAAGCGGTTACTAGTTGTTTAAGTTTTGAGAACATTTTTCAGGAAAACAACCTATGAACTGGTCAGGAGCTTCACCTTTTCACGGCTCAACTTTAATCACAGAGCCCCTGGGAGCAGCCCCTGGAGTGTGGGAGCAGAGTCGGCAGACGCCTGCACTGGAGGGAGCCTTGCCTGCCTGGGCAGTTGATCCTGGAGGGAATGCAGAGCAAAGCTCCCTGGGCTCACAAGTGAGATCCCGGGTGGCAGCCCACCCTCGCTGTAGGCATCTCCCCACCTCTCCCCTTACAGTGTTTCCCATGTACCTCGGACTCAAGAGTGGGCCAGCGCTAAGCCTGTTTCCAGGGGCCTTACAAGGATTAGATCGTTCAAGCCTCCCACTTAGTAGACCCACTTTACAGAAGAGGAAATAGGGGCATGAAGCAATCTGCCCAGGTCACACAGTTAGGGAATGGGGGAGGCAGAATTCACATCCAGGGCCTAATTCCAGGGCATGTGTCTCTGACTTCAACAACTGGGACGAAAAGCAGTGAGGGCACGCCCAGCCTGGCATCCCGCCGGAGCTGGGCTATGATGCAGACTTCCTGCTCCAGGCTACAAGGCACCACACCATCCAGCTTCAGCTACCAAGACGTTTCTTCCTTGAGCCCATCTTTGGTCTAGCTGAACACTGTCTTCTTCCACTCCCAGCTAGCTTCCTCTGGTTTGGGTCCCTATGAATGCGAGGCAGCTCTCCCTTAGCCTCCGTGTAAATCTTTCATAAGTTTATTGGCGTGAATGTTCTTTCCCTGCAGCCTCCTCTTCCCTGGCCCCGTCCCGTTAGCCTCTCCTCCTGGGACATACTTTCCATCCCTTTAATCATCTTTATTGCCTTGCTCTGGACCCTGTCCCGGGTCCACATCCTTTGCGAGGTGCGCTGACCTAACCGGGCATCTGTTAACACGAGCGTGGCTCAGCGGAAGGTCAGCTTCCCAGTGTGCGCATGTCACGCTCCTCTTGCTATAGCCCTGGGTCACGCTGCTTTCCGGAGGCCTGCTGCTGTCCAGGGGGTGCTTGCCGGGCCAGGCGGCCTGGCCCACGAGCCAAGGTGTGGCTGACCTGGATGCAAGGCAGCAGCCTGCCACTGCTCCTGGGTCAGGGGGTGACTTTGCAGTCAAAGCTCGGGGACTCCCCACACCTCCAGACATAGACTAGGGAGCAGGGGGCAGGGGAGGAGGGACACCCAGCCTCTGCTCTCGCTGACTCTTCCCCAGTCCCCCGAGAGCCCCATTCCCCTTTTAGAAGGGTGCTCCCTACTTCTTCCCCCTGCCAGGTGCCCAGAAACGAGGTGTCAGCCTCTGTGAAGCCACACAGCACTGAGCTGGGGCACACAGCCATCACCGCACCCTGGTCAAGCCTGGCCCGGGGCTTGGTCCAACTCTCCTGGTTCAGTTTCCCCTTTTCCTGCTGCTACATAACGTGCCTAGTGGTTCTGCTTTCTAAGCCAGGACGGCCTTCCTCCTAGTTAGCGGTATGGTTACTGTCCCCTGGGAAGGCCGCAGACTCACTAAATCCACCAGCTGATGACGAGGAGTTCTGGGTACCCCATCCTCCAGCCAACCCGAGCTGTGGCCACCACCCAGCACTCCTTGTTCAGGGCCCACATGTGGAGGGAAGGCCCAGGAACCCCGGCCAGCCACAGCCCTAGTTTCAAGGGCAGCAGGAGAACATGCACCTCCGCTTTCCAAGCAAGGGATGTCGCCTGGACTGTTCCTTGGCTCTCTGAGAATATTCTCTGTTTGTTAAAGGTAAAACCACGGGCCATCACTTTGATCTAAGAAGAAATTCCCTATAGAGGCACACGCCTCATTTTAATTCCCAGGCAGAAGCCTTTTTTCTCTTTCCTTCTTTCCTGCCTCCTTCCCTTCCTTTTTTTTTTTTTATATTTCCAACCAGAAATAACTGATGCATATCCAAACAAAAAGTACACTCTAACCCTGCTTTATTATGAATGTCCACAGACTACAAACATCACTCTGTACCTGGAGTTTTCCACATGAAATATACTAGGAAAACCTTTCCATGCAAGAAAGGCTCTAAGGGAATGAAGGCAGGTCTTCCTGGGATGCCCAGCCTCAGCTGCTCGTGTATCCAGAGCTGTCTCGGGGCACTTTTTCCGGCCCCTTGCTATCACCCAGCACGCCGAACTGTGGGGAGACCCTGGGTCCTGCCCTAGTTTAAGTGAGCTCCTCCAGGCACTGGAGGGCAGGTGCACGTGAGGCTGCTGATCTGCGTTTCGCCTGTCACTGCAGAGCCGAGCACGGCCAGGGACGACTTGCAGTGACGAGGGAAGAGCAGGAGACACAGATACCCTTGAAATCGCGAGCTCTGGAGCCTCCTGGAGGCCATGTTTCAAAACACATGTCAGCTGGGACCTAATCCCTTGAGGACTGCGGTCCTTGCGGCAAGTGGAAAGAGCCTTTCTCTTTCTGAGCCGTGGAACCTGCACCCCGTCCCTGGACTCCTGAAGGGATCCATTCCCTGGGCCAGTCCCGAGAAGTGGGGCTCCTGCTTCCCAACTGGTACTTGACCCCACTGCTTCATCTCCTAGGTAACAGCAGGTCCCCAGGGAAAGCGAAACCCAGGCCAGAACTGACGGAGCTCCAGATGGCTGGCCCAGAACAGAAAACCCGAAGCTCTCGACGGAGTCTCTCCTACCTCCGGTCATTTCTCCGCCGCCGGAACAGCTTCTTGGTGTGGGCGATCTCCACTTCGTGGGGCATTGGGTGGTAGCCCTGTGTGGTGTGGGAGGAAGGGGGATCGTGAGTAACTTGGGAAAGAGAGCAAAGACCTTCTTGCACGTAACTACTGATGATAACGTCTATGACCAAAAGAAACTGGGAGTTTGGAAAGACTAGGCTCTGACCGCCAAATCCAGACTGAAAAATGGAAAATGGGAGGGTGAATCAATTTCCCACCAGGCAATGATGCTGGAATTACAGAATCAAAGAACAGTAAGGAGACAAAGGGGACCTTAGAATGTGTCATATCCAGTCACTCAAATTCCAGGTGACGACACTCACGGCCAGAGGGGTGAATGAACCCGTTCAAGGTCTTGCAGAGATTTAGCAACGGAGCTGGGACCAGATCCCGGATTCATGGCTGTATGTCCAAGGACAAGTTACTCTTTGAACACTCGTGACTTCTCTAAGCTTCCCGACACAGTGGGAATGTCAGTATCTTCTCTGGGCTGTTGAGGGGACCAAGGAGATGCAGCCCCTTGCAAACTCTGAGCCTCATGCAGACGCAGTGTGCTAGGACCCCGGTTGCCTCACCCTGGTCCAGGACGGCCTGTGCAATTCTGCCCCAAGACCCTCATTCCTCACACTCCTGGGGAGTGTTTAGGGGAAACATGACATAGTTCAATGCTTTTTTAAACTTTAAACTGGGGAAAATCCCAAGCATGGTCTTTTGTATATTGTCATCGGGACAACAACTATACACCTATGTCAAGGCTGGAGATGGACCCTCTGCTTATAACACGAGGCTGATCCTGCCAATGCCAGGCCCCAGGCAGAATTAGCTGGCTAATGGCCAGCTCTGTTCTTACCATCGCCCTTCCCCCAGCAGAGGTGTGTTCTGGTGGGACATGGGGGCGAGCACTGTCATCACATTATGGGCAGTCTCTGAGGGTGGGTGGGCAGGGGGTGGTAGAGGGGACCCTAGCCTGGAAGGCTGGAGGAGGGGGTGGTTTGACTTGGGCCTGGGACACCTGTGTACGGGTCCTGGTGCAGTCTGCAGCCTGTGTGTGACAACCCCCCCCGCCCCGCTCCCCCCCCCCCAGCCGATGCCACGCACGAGGCCCTGCACACACACAAGGTGAGAGGGAGTGACAGGACCCAGTGTGCTGGAGAGTGGTCAGTGAGCGTCCATTTAGCCCCCCCCCCCCCCCGCCCTTTATAGACAGGGAGCCTGAGGCCCTGATCCTCTATGGTAGCAGCCCTCTGGTTTCAGGGTCCACCGTGGAGGGCCGCCCTGGCTGCCTTCTCAGGGCTTAGCCCCTGCCTGGGGTGGGGTGGATGTTGACAGCTCTGGCCGGTCTCAAGGAGCTTCCCAGGGAGGGGTAGTTGGAGGACAACAGGCAATAGGCTCAGGAGGACACAGGGACTCTGGCATCATGGATGCACGGCCTAGCCTCCTACTGAGTTCAGGGAGCGAATGACACATTTCAACATTTATTGTTATAACGCTCCCTCTCTCCTACCCTGTCTCTTGTCCCTAACAATCTGGCCAAAAAGGCATGAATGAATTCCGGGCTCCAGGCAGCCACAATGGGCCTCGCAGCCTTAGGATGTGCTTTGTTTAATGGTTTTCTCAAAGGATATTATTTGCTTTTCTTTAATACAAAACACAAACAAGGAAAAACACCACGTCTTCCCCTCTCATTTCCCCTCTCCCATCCTGACCCAGCTCCGGGCTGGCCCCTTCCCTCCCTCCTGGCCTCGGGTCACCGCAGGAACACACTGGGTGTGCCCCACGCAGACAATGGAAGGAAGCTGAGGCTCCCTCTCAAGCTGGCGGCCTGGATCAGGATCTCACCGTGAGGCCAGGCAGATGGAGCTCTCCGCAACACCAGGCCTTCCATGGGCCCAGGACGGGCGGCTGCCCTTGTCTGGGCTTCAGAGTCCGGGGCTCTGCCCTCCATCCTGCCCTCCTCCTCCACGAACCATAGCAGGAGGAGCCGCCCTCGGGGGACTCAACCTCAGCTGGAGTTCTAGCTCTCCACCAGACTCAGGGTGGCCCAGAGGGCCTGCCATGCCGCTCGGGGCTTCTAATGAAGCCATTGCTGTGGCCTCTGTGTCCATCCATCTATCTCCCCCCAAATTAATATATATGTGTGCCCGCAGAGAAGACGTCATAGTAGTCCAAGCATGGACTCTGCAGCTGTACTGTGAGCAGTCAGCTCCCGGCTCTTCCTTTTGATGATCGTGGGACTCTGATAGCCAACCTCACCTTGACAGCACTCGGTTTCCACATCTGTCAACAGCATCAGCCTCCTGGGGTCCTGGTGAGGCTTAGCTGAGTTGATAAGCATGTAAAGAATGTAGCCTAGTGCCTGGTATGTAGTAAACCTCCGTCAGTCTCTCCAGTGGTACCTCCATCACCCTCACCTTCATCATCTTCCCCATGGTCCTGACACTCCGCTCAGGGCCAGGTGGGCCCAGACCAGCAAGGCTGCGCTGGTCCCTCTCCGCGTGGAGCCCCCGGTCCTGGCACAGAGACTGGCTGAGGTGGTTTGCAGGGGGTTGTGGGGGGGGGTGGGAAGCTCAGGTTAGGGAAGGCAGATTAGCAGAGGGCATGGTGACCCAGGTATGGAGCTGGAGAAGGAGGGAGAAATTCTGCCTGTGCCTTCTTCAGTGCGAGGCTGACAGACCTCAGCGGGAGGCCAGAAATCAGCTACAAAAGTGTCAAAGGACAAAGTCCTGCACTTCTGAGGCCCTCCCTCCCCAGGAGCAATCCAGGCCAGGGTGATGGAGGAGAGGTCCCATCCCCAAGACCACCTGGAGCCCCAGGCTATAGGCATCTGGGTGAATAAATGAATGAGTGAATTACATAGGACTTTCAGGTGCTCCTGCTTGAGACAGGGCACACTATTTATGCAAGTTTCGCTGGAAGGCCCTCTGCAATCAGTCACTTTGTTTCTCAAGTGGGTGGTCGCCACCAACTGACACATACAACTCAAGATGCTGCTCACAGTCCTTCTAAGACAAGGGTAACTGGGTGTCAACAGGGGCAAAGATGAGGCCAGCAGATGAAGAAAGAGAAAATCTGTTCTTAGTCACACATCTGCCATCAGGCTAGCTGCTGACCTGGGTTGGCAGAAGTTCTTTACTCACAGGCCAGAGGTAAGACATGAATGTCATGGCAGCATTATCCATAATAGCTACAACTGGAAACACCCCGAATGTCCACTAACTGATGATTGGATAAGCAAAATGTGGTATGTCCATACAACGGGATATTATATGACCATTGAAGGAAGTTCTTTTTTTTTTTTTTTAAGATTTATTTATTTGAGAGAGAGAGAGAGAACGAGAGAGAGAGTGGTGGGGAGGGGCAGAGAGAGAAATCTTCAAGCAGACTCCCTGCTGAGCACGTAGCCTGATGTGGGGCTCAATCTCACGACCCTGAAATCACAACCTGAGCTGAAACCAAGAGTTGGCTGCTTAACCAACTGAGCCACCCAGGCATCCCTAAAAGGAAGGAAGTTCTGATACATGTGACAATGTGGATGAACCTTAAAAACATCATGCTCAGGGAAAGAAGCTAGTCACCGAAGACCACATATTGTTCATCTTTACGAAATATCCAGAATAGGCAAATCTGCAGACAGAAAGTAGATGAGTGGCGGCCAGGGGCTGGGGAGAAAGAGGAAGGGGAGTGACTGCTAATGAGTACTGTGTTTCTTTTTGGGTGATGGAAATATTCTGGAATTAGACAGTGGTGATGGTTGCTTGACCTTGTGAATATACTAAAAAAACAACGAACCGTATGATTTAAAAGGGTGAGTTTCATGGTATGTAAGTCATGTCTCAATTTAAAAAGGTGGGAAGAAAATCTGGGGGCAGTATATTCCGGGTAGAGGGGACAGCAAGTATTAAAAGAAAGAAAAAAGAAGATCCAGCCACAATGGAAAGTGTTCCTCTCTCATTCAATTACTCTCCAGAAAGCAGCTGCCCTACAACATTTTACATAAGATAGGGCTGCAAAGGGCAGCCCGTCCTAGGTAAGAGGCACCCACTGACAAGTGTGACTAATGAGGAATCTGGAAAGGAGCATGAGTTGGTATCTCTAGGCCTGGTCAGGGGAGATGGTACTTTGGCTTTAGACCAGAGATCCCTCCCTGCTTTTTAGAATCTATCCCTCAAGTGGAGAATGGGAAATTTATCAGGCTTGTCAGAATTATCCTTCAAGAGTGGCCTTTGCTATAATTCTTTACTCAACAAATTCTTCCACTCCATGCTTTGCAAGAGGCCCATATGGATGTCAGTCCAGGTAACGTCGGTCCAAGTGTGAGAGCGCCCCCACCTCCATAAATGAGAGCACCGGCCTTCTGGTTTACCAGCTGCTTGGTGGGTCTCAGCAGTCTTCCGTCGCGGGAGCCTCTGTAGCAGTTTGCTGGACCACCCCAGGCCCTGCCTGCTCTTCTTCCACTTCTCTGCCTGAGAACCCTTCTTCCCGTCACTCTGAGACCTGGCTGCAGTCCCCCCCCCCCAACCTCTGACCACTTTTGCTCACTAAATGGGCCTGGGAGACAAGCAGATTATATAAACCAAGCCTCTCCAGGGACAGAGGGAAGATAATACTCCTTCCACATGCTGCACTGGCAGAATACACGTGCAACACACACACACACACACACACACACACACACACACCTGACTCGGAGGTCAGCAATGGTGTAAGACGCAGCTCTGCAGGGCAGTGCCTGGTTGCTTCAGTTGCACAAACACGTTATGTAAAGTCCTCCCCTTCCAGGGCAGGCTGAGGCTGATACAACCCAGGGCAGTATTTCTGAGGGATTAAAGCAAGCCCAGCAGAGCTGCGGGCCCCAAGCTGCGAGTGTAAGGGCCTTGTCCTGAGATGCCAGTATAAACAGACAAATCTTGGGTCTGGGGTGAGGGTGCCGTAAGCGGGGGCCAAGCAGCTCACTGAGCAAAGGAGCCTGCACGGTGACGGCTCTGTGACCCGCGGACTCTGATCACAGTGACACACTTCTGCTGGGCTCCCCGCCCCCCACCCCTCTTCTACCCACCTAGCCTATAAAAATGGCCGTTTTAGGCACTGCGTATACAGTAGTAAAAAATAAATAGGCAAAATGCTTGTTTGTACAGAGCACGCATTCTAGGGAAAGCAGAAAGACAATAGTCAGATGAGCAGATGCTGTGATAATTGACGAAAACGCTATGGAGCAGAACAGGCCTGGCAAGGGGATGCATGCAGGGGTGGGGGTGGTCATGGAAGACTTCTGTTACTCGACCTCCATCCGTCTACCCACCCACCCGTATGTCCAGCCGTGGTCCTTTCTCACTCAGTCAGCGCTGAAGGCCTACCAGGTGCCAGGTGCCTCAGATGGAGAATACCAGAATGAAGAGACCCAGTTCCAGCCCTGGAGGTCAGGGGGACACAAAACGAGTAAGCTGATGGACGCCATGTGCCACAGGAGACACTGAACAGATGCCTCTGGCAGCCCGGAAGAAGGAATGAGGACCCTGCTTGGGAGAAGGGTCAGGGAAGCCTCTGCCATGGAGCGGAACCTGGGCTGAGTCCTAAGGCATTTGATAGGGGCTCACGAGAAGACCAGAAGGTGTGTTACCACCTCTACCTGCCGGCCAATGATGCTAGGGTCACGGCAGCGTGTGGAGATGTGCTTGGCACTGTGGGCAGACAGGGAAGCACCAGGGTATTCTGAGGGCCCATGCTAGAGCTCCTGACCAGTGTCTGGATTGGTGCCATCTCTATCGTCCTCTTCACCCCCTGGAACAGGTAGAATTCTGTGCCTCAAAAAGATTAGTTGGAGTCCTAACCCTGCAGAGCTGTGAACATGACCTTATTTGGAAATAGGGTCTTTGCAGATATGATCAAGTGAAGATGGGTTCATCCTGGATGACAGTGGGCCCTAAATCCAAGGACTGGTGTCCTTACAAGAAGAAGGAAATTTGGCTACAGAGAAACAGGAAACACAAAGGGAGAAGGCCACGGGAAGATGCAGGCAGTGTTGGACTGATGCAGCTTGAGCCAAAGACCACCAAGGACTTCTGGAAGCCACCAGAAGCTAGTGGCAAAAAGGATTCTTCCCCAGAGCCTTCAGAAGGAGCACGGGCCCTACGGACCCCTCCATCCCAGACTTCTAGCTCCAGAACTGTGGGACAATAAATGTCTGTTCTTTAAGTGACCCGGTTTGTGGTACTTTGTTATGGTGGCTCTAGAACATGAATACACTCCTGGCCCTCCCATCCAGATCCCACAGCACGGTCCCAGCTGCAGGCCCACAGCACGAGGCTGGCCTGATGGCCTCCCCCCATGTGCTCCCTCCTCCTCAGCAGCTTGCTCCTTTCAGTGTGGTCCTCCAGGACCCTATCTGACATGGGTGGTCCTAAGTCCATCTGATTCTCCCTGGTGGGTGAGTGCTACCAACCCACACCTGTTCCACTCCAGAGCCTTTGGCGCCATAACCCATAGGGTCATGCTGCTCCAGTGGTGGAGTGACCAGGCTCTGTGCTAGGCTCGTCTGGCCTCCCGTCAAACCACCAGCCTGAGACCCTGCCCAGGCCCCTACCTTCCCAGTGCTTTTGGTCTATCTGAGAAAAGAGACCCAAACCCCTAGAGCAGGCAGGGTTCATCTGCCTCTTGGCCCAGCCCCAGCATCTGGCATACCTGCAGGGACCAGGGAGACAGGAGAGGCAGGGCAGCTGGAAAGATGTGCATACTTCAGGGAACCCCATGCCCACTCTCCCCTCAGAGAGATTTTCCTAATATTCCTGTGACCCTTGACCTCTGGCCACTAACCCCAGACCTGAGCCTGATAGAAATCCTCCAAGCCGAACTGCTTCCCATGTCCGTTATCTTTCCCTCACACATCAGCTCTTTGCAGAGGGAGAGAGCATTATGCAAATATAAGGAATCTTCGTCCTAGTGTGTGAAGGATCCCCCGAGACCAGAAGATCTGGACAAACAGCACTAACTGTGTGGTGTTTATTGGGAGGCAGTGGAGCTATGAAATGCTGGAGCTGGAAAGAAGGCTGGGGAACCTGGTCCCGGTGAGACCGCAGTGGGAGGTTTCACGTGGCGAGGCATCTTCACCGGTGTCCTGATGAGACAGGCCCTGCGCTCCAGCCTTGCTCTCTCCGACGACACACCTGTCTGCCCCCATCACACCTGGATGTTGACTCTCCACCTGGGCCTCTTGGAAACCACGATCCCTCTCCTCTTCTACACAAGCTTGCATGTTCATTGGCCCAACCAGGCTCCTGTCACTCGCAAGAAGTACATGGGAACTAATGGTTCCTTCTCTCCAGAAGATTCCAGAGGATTCAGGTGGAGGGCCCTATCGATAGCCTGGCAGAAGAAAGACTGGATGTTGGTTCTGCTGTGCCCACTGGGCAAGCCCAGGGAGCTGGAGCCCTGCAGAGGCAGGGCAGACCCTCTGGCCAAGCCAGCTCGGGACTCCCCCATTTCCAGCCCAACTTGGGGAGATATCCCGAGGGTGAACGGTACAAATCAGCCGCAGCACTTGGCAACTTAATGGGCCATAAAAATACCAAGTACAGTTCCCTGACAATGAGCTTGTCTCAATAGTGGAGCCTTCCTCCTGCGGGGGGTCATGTTTTTTCAAAGCTTCTAAGAAGTTATCCTACCAAGGTCTCGCTGTGGGCACGTGGGCAGGATATGTGGGTCACGTCCAATGAAATAAACAGGTAATGTTTCTAAAATTCCTGGAATATCCAGGCTGCACAGCTATTCAGAGAGGCAGACCTGTTTTAGAAAGAAAGGTGAGGGGCAGACAGGCTCCCCTGTGTTTAAATTTGTGGTTTTCTTTTTTAATCAGCAGAGACTTAAAAAAAAAAAACAACAAGACCTTAGCTGGAGCCCCCATGTAAAAAACACAGATAAAAGCAGACAGGGATGAGATCCAGAGGCTGAGCCACCGGCACTCACCCCTACCTACAGTTCCACTCACACCCTGGAACGTGACCCTAGACTCCACGCACTCCGAAAAGGTCTGCTCTCGATAGCCTATCGATGCTGGCTCCACGAGAACTGGACACTCTTCTAGAGGAGATGAACTTAGGCTCTCTGTGACCCTCCTGAATTGCACGTGAACACTGTGCCTGTGTCAGTCTTCAGGGTGAGCCCATGACCTTCATCATAATCTGGGGGTCTGTGCTGCATGGTAGTGCAGTTAAGAGACTAGCTTGCTGCCATGGGCAAGCCTTCCTTGGATGCACTAAACCGATAAAACCCATCCCTCCCTTTTCCTTCAAGTTGGATTTCTTGCCATAAAAGCCAAAAGAGTCCTGACTAATAAATCACACACACCCGCCACACGACCTGGGTCCCAGCTCTGTTGCCACACCTGGGGCCCTCTCTCTCCTCCTTCTGCTGGAGAATGAAGATGAAAATATTTGCCCCTTTTGTCATGACTTCCTTTGATTTTGTGAGCCGATAAATTTCCCCTTATCTTTCAAATATTTTGAGGTGGGTTTCTATCACTTATAACCAAAGAAGTCCTAAGCAATCCAGCATGAGATAGCTTTAGACGGTGTTGTGCTGGATCTCATTTCATCCGTGAAGTCATAGAAAGCAAACATGACCATCCCCTCCCCTTCCCACTGGAAACCATGTCAGTGCAAATACAAATGGCATTTGCTTGACAATTTCTGAGTGAAGAGAAAAAAATGGGTGAGAACGTGAACAGAAACTAAGAGACAACAGAACAATGTTAGAACATTGTTTCAGCATTCTATGGTATAAAATGTAAAGGAACCCGTTGCTGTGGGGCTGGGTTTTCAATGACCATTGTCAGCCTTCCATTGTGCAAGTCAGTCCAGGGGCAGTCCTGGATGCACAGTGGTATTCCCGGGGCTCACTGACACAGCGGCAGCCACGAGGATGCAACTGGGGCAGACACGCGCTCTCCACTCCCCTGATGAGGGACATTTACTGAGGGTCCCGGGAGCCCTGATGAACTGAAAAAGCCACCACCTTCAAGCCATTGCAGACCAAAGGCTGGAAGCTGCGCAAGAAATGGAACGGAACAAGGTCCACTTGGAGGAAGGGGTGCCCAAGGCTACCCTCCGAGTGACCGGAAGCAGGCTAAGAAAGATGGTGGCCTTGGCGCAGGTTACTAGGAAGCAGGCTTTAATGGCTTTGCTCTTGCTTCTCCTTAATGTACTCTGGCGCGGCTCATTATACAAACTGACAGTAGTCAGGGGTCAGTAAGTGTGAGGGCACCTGCGGGCCATGTGGAGGGATCTCGTGCCCAAACCACCTCTAGCAGTGATGCTGAGATCCCCCTCACCCTCTTCTTTTCTTTGGCACAGTCTGTGAGATGCCTCCATCTGCGCCCCAAGCCCCTGTGCTAGGAAAGCCCTCCACCCCTGAGACCTCCTCAGTATTTCCACCCATGTCCCTCATGAGCCTGTTGGGAAGCAGCAGCTCAAACCCCCAGGGATGCCATTCTAGAATGTGGCCACCTGGGTCCCCCCACCAACCGCTTCCTGAGCCCCCTGGCTGTGTCCAGAACATTCTCAGGGGACAGAAGTGCAGCTTGCTGTAGCCTCAGCCTCCTCCCTGTAGACGGTCAATGCCCACCCCGATGCAAGAGAAGTGGTGAGTGAAGCACTGAGTCAGACCAGCATGGCCAGGCTCGTGGGCAGCAGACAGCTCGCAGGCCATAGAAGGGGTCAGGCCACACCAGACGAAGAGTGCAGGGAGAGAGTGCGGAGGGACTGGCTTCTGCGCTCAGGCTGACTGAGCGCCTGCAGCGGTAGCCTCAGCATTGGTGCTGGATGCAAGAGGCCAAAATATGGTCCGTCCCTCAGGAACCACCCGGAATTTCATTCATTCCTGCGACGCTCCTGGGATGATGGAGGTGCTGCAAACCCAACAGTGGATTGAACCACAGATCAGGGTTTCCATCCCACAAGGGGAAGGGGATAGCCAATAGGATGCAGCTAAAAAGAAAAAGATAACTTAAACAGAGACCAGTGCACTGGAACAAAAAGAAACAACGAAAGTAAAGAGGGCAATGCTTTCAACCGGAGGATCAGAAGAGGTCTCTCTAAGAAAGTGACATTGGAGCCCAACCGGAATGACCAGGTGGATAGATTGAGAGAAAGTCAAATGTTCTCTATAGGAGAAAAAAAAAATGAAAGAGTTGACTCTCCTTCTGTTTAGTCTTCAACATACAAAGCTTAAGAGTTTCTTTAACTTAAATAAAGTAGTAGGCTTAGACTAGTAGCTCCCTGCCTTTTGAATTTCATAGACCAGTAAAATTTAAATTTAAAAATGGGGAGTTGTTACCTTTCATTCTGCCTGAGGACGTCCCATCTACTATAACCTTCATTTCACAAAGGACAGGACTTTAAATAAAAGGTGGTCCTTTCCACGGATCGGCCTCAGCTCTGTGCAAAGCACTACGCTATCCTATAGACCCTTTACACAGGGTCTCAGGCAGGTGCTTACCTACCTTACTCAAGTTCACCTACATGTACTTAGAGATAAAATGAAAATACTCAATGAGGCTTATGCCCTCTTTATAGCAGACCACGCAGCATACATTTATATGTACATAATATCGCCCAGGGTACATACTCCAAACCAAGTATTCTCAACTTCATGGGCCATTTAAGGGGTTTTCAAGTATAATTCTGCACAAATGTGATCCTTTTCACCTGACCTCAATCCCCAAGGAAACTGTGAACTTAGCACTTTTCTCGTTTTGCCAAAGACCAGCGGAAGACCTCTGGCTTCCCTGCGTTGGCCACTGTGCTATCCTCCTTGGGTCACTGACACAATGCAGTTAGTTGGGTGAGCACCCACTGACCTATAAGCACACAGCCCTCAGCGGCCAGCAGCTCCTAACCCTGAAGCAGCCTCCCCAGAACACATCAAAGTGGCTCCTGTGCCAACCGTCAGGCCCTCCTCGAGCTCAGGACGCAGCCAGGCTGTCGCCACCATGACGGGACATCTCAGAAGGGCAATCCCCATCTGCCAGATCGCCCAGCTGCCGAAGCAGAAGGGAAGGCTGCTGCACTTGCTGTCCCCTTTATCCATGAGGTTTTCAGGGATGAGTTTCCCCCTCCCTCCCTCCTTTTTTGAGAAGGCAACATTTCCAACAGTGCCGCCCTTCAGGAGTGGAGAGCTGCCCTGCACAGCCCCCCAGCTCCAGGCTCAGAGCACCCCCAGCATAACCAGGAAGGTCAGTGTGCACAAGCTTGGCCCACGGGATCAGCTTCGGGGCCACGGGGCTGGGTGGCTGACTTGAGGGCCAGGATTTAAGGGCATGGCCAGGATTCCTGGCAGAACCACAGCCTTTCCAACCAAACCACTTCCGTGGAGGAAGCAATTCTTTCTGCTCTCACTGCCCATGCTCCTGTGTCAGATCAGGAACCTACCTGGAGGAAAAGCTTTAATCACTGTCCCCCCCACCTCCCCATCTGTACCCCCTCCTGCTGGTCCTGAGAACTGGTTTTAAGCTTCTATTTATGGAAATGCATCAGAAGGCGCACTGGGCCAGGGGCCAGGAGACCCGGGCTCCCGCCCTGGGGTTGGAAGTGGACTGTTCTCCAGATCTTTAAGGAGTGTCCACTCCTCCCCGCCTCATGTGCCTGCCACCCCACCCTTGCACCACACATTGTGGAACCAGGCTTCTCCCTCTCCCTGCCACATCTTCCCCACTTCTGTTCACCCCTAAAATACTGTCCAGACCTTGCCATTGGCATAAATGCTCATGCCCATAAAAAAAAACAACAACAATCCTAGTTCACATGAGAATTGACCCATTTGGTCACACAGCACATTGGACCAACTTCTTAGCACTCCATCCCAGTATCTAAATGGACTAGATAGTTGCTTATAAGCTTGTCTCCCCAACCATGCTACAAACTTTCAGGAGCTCAGGGGCCGTGTTTCCTTCACTCCTGTGTGCCCCACCGTGCCTTAGATACTGCAGTCCTCCATAATTCCTTGTTGGGTGAAAAGTTAAGATGACTGACGACCTTAGATGACCAGAGTTGGGCCAGCCCCCTTCCATCCACTGTGGACCGGTGGCATTCACAGGTGACTCAGGGCCTGCAGACTGCGGCCCTCAACCGCGGAATGTCTCCTGCACTGTAAGAAGTTAGGATGCTCCACAGCTCCCTCAGCCCTCAATCTGTAATTGCAATTCTCCTCCAGTTAAATGCAGAAGATGTGAAGACCCGGATCCCCCAGTCTTCGGTTAGACTGTAAGCTCTCTGAGAACCAAGGTGGCCGTTCGCTGGCCTGCATGGTGACAACGACACTGTGGATTTTGGTGCCGACCACTCGACTCCACAGGCCCCCTAGTTTGTAACAAGCATCCCACTTCTGCCAAGCCCACCCTACGTGCAAGGCAGAGGGCAGTCGGGCCAGGCAGTAGGTCTGCTCCCTTCCCTTCTCTGGGCCATGGTCTCTTCTGCTCTAAAACAGAGAACTTAAGCATTCCTTCTGTTGTGAGGATTAAATGAGCTGCTGGAAGTCAAATGAGAGGACACATGGGAACACAGCGTGGCCAGCCTTTGGATACATGTTTACTCAACTCAAATGGGGAGGTGCTCATGCCCAGACCAGCCCTCAAAGAGAAGTGTCCAAGAGTACCCTCGGTCTACAGAGCTGAGGCCAGACAGGCTGAGAGGGGGGTCAGTACCCACCAGGGCAGGAATACGGTCTGGAGAAGTCACAGAAGGAGCAGGAGCCAGGGAGGTGATACCAAGAGTTCACCTTACTGGGCAGAGGGATGAATGGGCTGCAGGGTCCAAGGAGGTAGGCATGGTCTCCTCAGGGACTCTAAACAAGCTCCTTCTGCACAAGGCAGTTTGAAGGTGGGCTGGCCCAAGCTGTGACCAGGAGTCAGGCACCCATAGGAAGGTCCCACTCAACGGCCCCTCCTGGGTTATGGTCATTGATTCCAGAATAGCATTCAGCCCCTGCTCTCTGCCCTGGATCTGTGCTCTTTGCTTGGTGTGAAGCACTTGGTTGGGGGCGGGGGGTAGTTGAATTCCAGGTCACAGCTGGGACCACAGCATAGGCAAAGGCTAGGAGACCCCTCAGAGTCCTGCCTTCCCTATCCAAGTCTTACCTCCAAAACAGCATCTCACATGTTGCACATGCTCAGTGAGACTCTTCCACTTGACCAAGGACACTGACAGCTGGGGAAGAGGTGGAGGGGAGACACACATGGGAGGCAGCTCGTACACGCAGAAACACCCACCTGCACACTCCTTGTCTGTCTGCAGTAGCTTCTCTTGGGCTCCTTCCTAGGCCACCTCCTAGGCCACCTTGGGCGGCCCGAAGATAGCAAGGTGAGGCTAGGGCAGCCCATGCGGATGAGCTAGCCCAACAATGGGGGGAAGCTAGCCTGCAAAGGCTTTCCTTCCCCTCCAGTCCTGCCCCATAAATACACTCCCTTCCACTGAGTGAGCAATTCCGTTTCCCTGGAAGGTATTCAAAAGGTCTTCTTACCATAGAAGGAACTAAATTATGTCTGCAAGGATTGTGAGCTATGATAAGGATAACAGCAGTGTCTATCACTTACTGAGTGCTCGGAGCGAAGAGTTTTATACGTATCAACTAATCTAAACCTCACATCGACCCTGAGAGGGAGGTACTCTTATTATCCATTCTCGACGGGAGAGGAAAGGGAGGATGGATTCAATTAAATAGCAGACCTAAAACAACGTGCAATAGAGCCTGGGACATCAACCCAGGCTCAGGACGGAACTGCCCAGCGGCAGATCGGAGGCCTGGCACCACAGCACGCACCAATCCAGAATTCGGGGGGGTTGCATCTCTCGGGCAATGGACCCCTGGTTTCCATCACAATGCACTTTGCACGGTGACTGTCGCATAGCAGGTACTCCACGACGTTCGTTGGTAGAATGAGAAAATGAATGAATGAATGATAAGCACGGTTTGCAGCAAGCCATGTGTAGGGTGAGCCCACTCACGGTCGCCCCTGGATTCACGCTGTGGCAGCTGGCGGTGTCAGAAGCATACATTCCCAGGTTTGGTATGTTTGATCTATGCTGCGGGCACCTTGCTTCCTCCTTTTCCCTCCTTCCAAGTTAAATCACTAATAGCTAAGCCTCCAAGCTAACTATTCATATGATGAGCACCATGGGACCTGACCTGGGTGTTGTCCAAATTGAAAACTCTAAGGAACGTGGTCTTATGTTGGTGAAGGATTCCAATGAGGAAGAAAGATAGGACATCAGTAGATAGAGATGAATTCCTTCAAAGCTGCGTGCGTGCAAAAACTTCCTGCATGCAACTGTGCTTTAACGGGAGTAGGAAATTAGAAGTCCGGTTGCAAATATCTTTGGTAAAAGAAATAATTGCCTCCAACTTATTAATTTTTTAAGGGAATACTTTAAGGACACGGGTTGTACCTCGCTCTGACTACAGGAAATGTACCATTTCAGAAATTCAATTACTTGTTCCATTCCCAGAAAGCAGGGCTGACCTTTTGTCGTGTGGATTTGGCTATTAAGGAGTCCCTGCCACATAAAAGAGTCTTTATGGGTTGTCTTCAATCGGGCAGCCATTGGTCTCGGCCGGCTCACCAGGCACCAGCAGCGATGATGACCTAGTTGGTATCTATTTCCCTCCACGTCTCTGTAGCAGACAGCGATCTGACCTACTTTCAGGGGCACAGTGGTGGCTCAAGAAGGAAAGGAGGGGAACACGAGAGCCTGGACACAGGACTTTGAAGCGCAGGCTTCAGGCACTTCCTGGCTGCCCTCCCGCGCTGGTCAAGCACAGTGCTCATCCCTGCCACCTCTCTCCATCTGCGGAGCCTTTGCTTCCTGCAGCCCCTCTCCTGACTCCATCGTCCCTGGGCAGCCTTTCCAACCTCCTACCATCTATCAGGTTTTGATGTGGGGGCTCCCAGTCTTACCACCCCGCAGCCCATAAGGAGGATGGTGACATGTGCACGGCACATGCGGGTACCCCAGTGAGGCTGCTTGGGGGCCAGAGGGTGGCAGCTTGCAACCATGGCCACCCACAGCCCACCACCCGGAGGCTGAGCGAGAGCCATACCTTATCCCAACCAGGACTTATTCTGAGACCTCTATCAGGACACTCTGTTCTGTTTTAAAAGTAACTAAAAAATTACAGAGAAGTAGTTTTAAAAATTCCAAGCATGTGTATTGATACATAAATTGTAGCTAGGGAGTATATGCAGGGCAACCCTCCAGAAAAGGAGTTGGCAAACTTTTTCTATAAAGAGCCAGATAGGGATGCCTGGGTGGCTCAGTCAGTTAAACGTCTGACTTCAGCTCAGGTCATGATCCCAGGGTCCTGGGATCGAGTCCTGCATTGGGCTCCCTGCTCAGCGGAGAGCCTGCTTCTCCCTCTGCCACTCCCCCTGCTTGTGCATGCACTCTGTCTCTCTCTGACAAATAAATAAATAAAATCTTAAAAAAAAAAAAAGAGCCAGATAGTAAATATTTTAGGATCTGCAAGCCACGTGGTCTCAAATGTCATTTTGTACAGCAGAAGTAGCCATAGAAGCATAGCTGTGTTCCAATAAAACTTTATTTATAAAAACAGGTGGTGGGCCAGATTTGGCCCGTAAGCTGTCATTTGCTGACCCCTGCTCTAATGAATTCTTGGGAGGCCAAGTGCATTTTGCTGTAGTTTTGTCCTCCCTCTCTAGGCTTTTCCCCCAACTCAGTGGTGACTTCTTGAGCTTGATAGGTACCCAGCTTCCTCACATTCTCCCTTTACTGCTATTTGAACCTGTCTTCAGGGAAGGCCCTGATAACCTCAATCCCTTGAGAGGAGAAAAAATGGATTATATTTACATTTCAATCAATAAAAACCTAAGGTCAGTGGCTCTCAGCCCCGGGCAACTCACTGACAGCCCCAGGGGAGCTTTAAAACATCCAGATGGCCAGGTGCCACTTGGGAGGCTCTGAGGCAAGTGGTCTGAGGTACAGCCCAGGCAGTGGAGATTTTAAAAGCTCTTTAGGTGATTCTAAAGGGTGGTCAAGTTGAGAACCACAGCCTTAGATCAAAAGGAAAACAAAAACAGTGGTAGTGTTTTGGGAATAAATGAACCAGGGAGAGATTGTTGGTTCCCCCCCCCCAACCCCCCCACAGGGGTGGAGATGAGGAGGAAGCGTGTGCAGAGCCCTTGAAACCCTGCCACATAGGCAGTTCCCCTCAGCCAACGCTGGCGCCGTGTAGATTTTACCACTCTCTGGCAAAATCCAAGACCTTCTCCTTTGTCCCCCTCTTGACATCTACTATGGTTCCCTACTGGCAATATGTACTCTGTGAACACTGGTTTATCATCAAAAACATGGCTAACAGCCTAAAAGTCAATCATCAGTCAATCAAGCCTCATTAAAAAAAAAAAAAAAAAAGGTGACCAAGTCCTGCCTTAAAAGGGACTGTTGTCTAAGGCAGGGAGATAAGGTAAGCACAGATGAAATATGTAACAGGCTTAGCTATATTCACACTATATGATAAGGCAGTTGTTGTCACACCTGACTGTGCCCCGCAATCACCTGGGAAGATTTAGAAAATCTCAATGCCTGGGTTATACCCTATGCCAATAAAATCAGAACGTCTAAGGGTGGAAGATTGGCACAGGTCTCTTCAAAGTCTCAGGTGAGGGGCGCCTGGGTGGCTCAGTCGGTTAAGCGTCTGCCTTCGGCTCAGGTCACGATCCCAGGAGCCTGGGATCAAGCCCCACATCGGGCTCCTTGCTGTGCAGGGAGCTCGCTTCTCCCTCTCCTCCCCGTCTGTACTCTCTGTCTCTCCTTCTCTCTCTCTCAAATATATAAATAAAATCTTTTTTAAAAAAATAAAATTCCCAGGTGATTCTAATGTGCAACAAAATCTGGGAACCATGGTTAAAAGATCCTGCTACTCGAATGCGGTCCATGGACCAGCATCATCAGCATCACCTGGGAGCTGGTTAGGAATGCAGGAATTCAGGCCCTAGCCCTGCTCTACTAAGTCAGAGTCTGCATAGGAACTGGCCCTGCATGCTACCTGCATGCTCATTCAAGTGTCAGAAGTGCTGCTCTAAGGTACCTTGTTCTGAGAAAGAGAAGACTCTAGAATGTCCCAGCACAGTAATCAGGGAACACTTCTTGGAGGAAGGGAGAGAGGAGAGATTCTGAGGGATGGGAGAATTTGAGGCAGAGAGGTGGTGGGGAGGACTCCAAATACAAAGGCAAGAGGAGACTGGTCTTCTGGGAGGGTGAGCCAGCAGAAGAGGTCAAAATGTGTTTTTTACAAAAGAAAATTAAATCACACTTAGTTACACATTTAACAAGCTCGAGTTTTTTAAAAGGATAAAATGACAGGAAAGTCAGGTTGGTCTTGGTCAAGTGGGGGCAGCAATTAAGAGGTGGTGGGTGATCAGAATGGATGGGGTCATGAAGGAAGATTCCAGGGACTATGGATGCCCTGCAGAGGGCTCCTGGTTTTGTCTCATGGGCCAGTGGGGAGCTGCATGTTGCCTCTTGAGTCAAGGAGGGATGTGACAGGAGAAGGGACTTGGGCAAAGGTGCTCTGACAGTTTCTTTGAAGAGGACAGATTAGTATGAGAAGCAGCAGGGAGACAGGACGACCAGACGGGAGGCTCAAACCAGGTCTGGAAGATAGAGCCTTTGAGAAGGTAGAAGAATAGGGCACCAAGGAAGACCTTCCAAAGGAGGGAATTCTATTCTATTCTATTCTATTCTATTCTATTCTATTCTATTCTATTAATTCCATTTGGTGGGTGTGGGCAAGAGCATTCTGAGGTCTCAAATCTGCAATGCTGTGCTATAGAACTGACTGGAAGGAAATCTAGAATCTCGAGTATTGTTGTAATAAAGTCTTTTGGTCATGACCCCCAAAAGTTATCTATGGGAAAATACAAAGGTCTCTAGCAAACAAGACTCCCAAAGGGAAGTGGAGAGGAAAAGCTAAACTGTGTACAAGCCCTGGGATTGTCCTCAGCTCCAGTAGGCCATGAAGACCCAGAGCAGCCCTTGAGCACAATCCCTTTGTTTCCAAGCCTCTGGAAGTCAAGTTGATTCCCAGTTGAGTTGGAAATGCCGGGAGATTTTTCCCATGTTGTGGTAGATTGGAACAATAACTGTGCAGTGGACGGTACCACAATTGTTTCCACTGAAGTTATTTCGGGGGAGTTTAGGAAGATTGTCTATTCCAAGACATTTCCTTCACCCGATTCCCTTTATGAAAACACTAAGGGAAGAGGCCGGTGTCGCCACCAACACTCCTGCCCTGCTCACCAGCACGTGCACAGTGTTCCGTGCGAATGACTCCCAATGGGCCCCAGTGAACTGCCATGCAACACCTATGTCTTCATGTCCTCGTAGAAGCTCTTAGATTTGACTAGCGCCTCACAGTTGTCCAAGGACTTTCTCAATGATCGTCTCTCTAGATTCTCCTCCTGAGACAGTGGCAGGTAGGGCATAGATTTTAACATCCCTACTCTAGATATGAGTAAAGGGAGAAGAAAAAGAGCCGCTGTGAGTGGGTTCACTACCTGCTCGGGGTCTTCTCACCATTGCCAATCCCATGCCAGCCAAAGACGGAGGCCTGGCCCTTCTGTATTCAGGGCCCCACAACGAGTCGGTGTGGCTGTTACATAGGGGGCATGATAGGGAAATGCGGGATCCAAGGCTGGAAGGAGAGCAGGGGCTGGATGGGGGAGGCCTTACAGGGCAGGAGCTACATCCTATATGTGATGGGGAAGCAAGGAAAGGCACATTAGTAAAACAGCTAGATTTGTATACTTTGTGGATCATGCTGGACATGGTGTGGAGGACAGATTCAAGGGGATTCAAGTGCAGCACAGGGCAGAGCAGTTAAGAGACGTCCCAATGGCCAAGAGATGCCAATGGCTAATGTAAGGATCAGGGAAATGGCAGAGGGATAGAAGGAGGGTCTATGAATATCTAAGAATAAAATCGGCTGGTTTTGGTGAAGGATGCGGGTGGGGATGGGGGGACAGGGCATCATTGGTGAGAAATGGCAAATAACACACAGTCCCAGTTCTGAAGGAATAGTACATCCTTGCAAGACAGATCGAAAATGAAGGAGTATTAAGCCAGGCAGAATGTAATTAATATCAAGAAGGCAGAGGTTACTATGCTAATATTTTATAAGTTTGGATCAAATCTTGGCCAACCCCTTGCTTTTCTCTGGTGCAAACACCTTCCAGGATGGCACAATGTAAGAAATCCCTAAGACCTGAGCACAGAGGGTCTTGGCCCTGGCTGCACATTAGATTTACCTGGGGAACTTTAAAGGTGACAGGTGCCCAGGACCCATTACCCAGAGATTCTGATCTGCCGGTGTTGGGGTCCAGGCATGGATATTTTTAAAGAGCTCCCCAGCCAACTCTAACATGCAGCAAGGAATGAGAGGAGAGACGTGATGCCTCATTCCAGAGACCTTGAAATAAGGTCTACTCAGCTTTGCAGAGGGGTGCTTTGGTTTCCCCACCATGCTAATCGCAGGACCGAAAGAAGTTGTTCTTTTCAGTTACTGACATCTGGCTCTGAATCACACCAAGGTCTTTGAGGCATCTCTCTTCTTGAGGGACGGAGAGGTCCCCTGGCCCAGGGTCCCCAGTGACCCAGCAAGGTTCCTCCCCAGCCCTCATCTGCGGGTGCAGTCTGTCCACCCGTCTGTCTTCCACCAATCAGGTTTTCCTGTGCATGGACATCCTGTGCCGGTTGCCCAACCTGAGCGACCAGCCTGGCCCACATGGACAGCTGCTGGTGCTGCTGCCCTTTGGGTTGTCCTGAAAGTGCCTTGCTGAGGGGGTATGATGCATTTCCTTGACCACACCACACGCCAGCCTGCTGGAACAATGTCCCTTTTCTTGCTGCCAGGAAAGGCCACAAAAAGGAACATCTTCTCTTTTCTTGCCAAGCACATGTTTCTGCTTTGACCTGGAGGGTACTCTCTGAAGCAAAATACAATGATCCAGAGGCCACCGAGCTGCCCTGGAGGTCATAGGTCAAGAACGAGGATGAATTGTTCCCAACATTTTTAGCATGTTGAGAGAGAGTGTGTGTACATGTGTATGCAGTGCATCGGGACACTTGGAAGAGGGACAACTGCCCCTCACGTGAGCAGCCCCTGACCAGCCGCTAGGCCCTGGCTGGGCTGGGTATAGGGTGTATGGGCGAGGACCAGGAAGGATCTGCTTTCAGAATACCTGCTTCTGATGGCGAACTTTGCTGAGGGTCTTTGCAATAAATTCCTTACAATCAGAATCCCCCCCCCAACTGGCCCGCATCATCGAGGCTCACTCATGTTGCCGTAAGAAGAATCCAATGCTGAGCGCGTGATTGGTGACCAGAGCAGGTGAATGAGGTCATGTGCTAGGGTCTCATTCTGGGCTTGGAAGAACTTGGGGAATCTGGTAGCAGCTTTTCTTCTTTGCACATTATCTCTGCATCCAGCCCTTCCCGGACTGCAGGGGTCTCCGAGGACCTCTGACTCACAACAGCCTCTAGAATTCAGCTCCTCACCCCCGTACTGGGGAGGGGCAGAGCCCTGTGCTCAGGGCAGGGACGTCTGTGCGGGCCTCAGTGTTCCCAGTTGCAAAATGAAAGGAGCTGCCTCCAATGACATTAGGGTCCTTTCAGGTCTCATAATCTATATCCTGCTATGGCCTTGTGACTCCTCTCACCCGAAGAAATAGAATGGGTTACTCAGCCTTCCGGGCTGTTAGATATTAATCTCCAAGAGGGATTCTCTTTTGCTGGAAATACTCTAAACTCAAAGCCTGGCCTTCTATAACATGAACTAGTGGCCTAGGTATTCAACTCAAGCCCGTTTGTGACATTTGCTTAAAAAGAACAGCCTGCGGCCGACACCTGCTCCGTGCTACTCCAGGAGACGGTCCTCACCCCAGTCACCGTGGATTTGGATGGTTTTTGACAATTTTGGGCAGAGGCTGTCGAGTGTGAGGAACGAGCTTCTCTTTCTAATTTGCACACATGGCCAGTCTGGTCAGTGGCAGGCTGGTCCATGTACTAGAACACTTTCCACTTCTTTAGGGGCTAAAAAAGGACTCAGACGCCGGCCCCATGGCTCAGTATTTAGAACAGGGACCAAAGCGGGGACGTGACATGGGATGTCCAGATGCCACGGCAGAAAATCCTTCTCCTCCACAGTGTTTACAGAGGCCCAGTTCACTGCATCCTTGTGGCCAGCCCTCCGTCTCTCCATGCCCTGGACCCAGCAGGGCTGAGCAGCAGGCCTCAGGGAGCACCGTGTGGGATCAGGGCTGCTGTTGGCCGCTCCGATGGCCTTGCTGGGCTGGGGCTGGGTGTGGGAGATGCAGAGCCCACTGCAGGTGGGATTTCGAATTTCCTTTCTACAGAATGTTTTATGTGCAGTTTAGCGATGAGGCCTTTTCAAATATACCTATTGAATCGGATCCCTAGTGAAATTCCAGACTGAATTATTAAACAGATATCCTGTGAGCCTTCTACAAGGACCAATCATGAGAATTCATCCTAAATGAAACTGCAGGATGTGTGGGGAAGAGCAGTGACCTGTGGATCTGGGGCCCCAAATCTGCCATCGGGTGGGCTGCATGCCCTTGGGTGCAGCCCTTCCCCATGGGGGACCTTCGTTTCCTTGGGGAGCATGATGTGTTCAGAATGCTTTCCTCATGGCTTAGAATGTTGACTAGCTGGTCTCCAAGCTGGATGCCCAGGGACAGATTTCAACTCCTGCCCCACTGACCAACACGGGCTGCTCCTTGCCCCGGACACCAGGCTGAGGCAGCCAAATGGCTTGCATTCTCTCAGTGCATCTTGGTAGTCATTCTTGGTGTCCCCTACTCTTGGGCCTGCCCATATCTGACCCTGCCCCCACCACCAGCCCCATTCCAAGTACGCCCGGCTTTATCCTGCTCACGGGGCCCCGAGGTGACAACCTGTCCACAGAACGGATCCCTGCCAGTGATCAGCTGGAAATGGAGCACTTCCAGGTAATAGGATGTACCCAGAGTCCTTGCCTTTCAGGGCTCTGTGTTCCCGAGACGAGAACAGCACACAGAATAGCCCACCGTCCACCCGGGTCGGCTCTTTGGGGTGCTGCCCTTTATCACGAGGGTACAAGCTAGTTATGCCAGCACAACTAGCCTGCCTGCCCTTAAGGGCATACTTGCTTATTTCACCATTTCCAGAAATGAGCAGGAACTCCCAAGTAAGGAGATTAAAGCTACCAGAAGTTCTACATAAATGGTTTTCAGGAACTGCAGAATGCGTGGATTGTTGAAATGCGAATTGGCAAAAGGAAGGGACAGCTTGTACTTTATGTGAGGGCTTCTGGAGCCAGTCTACCACTGGGGGTGGGTGGGGGTCAGGTTTCTTAGTAATGCCAAAGGGGAGAGACTCAGACAGCCGTAGAAGGAGACAGCCCAGCAATGACCTGCAGGTTTTCAGGGTAAGAGGCCGCTTTGCTCCCCTCCCTGGCCCAGCTGGCTCACACATTTGCTCTGGCATTTAGCAACTATCTATGGTTCTGTGACTTTCTGAGCTCCCACCCTGTGTCCAACACTGGCCCAGGTGTGGTGCTGGGCAACAGCCTTGCTCCCAAGGACCTGGACACTTGCTGGAGGAAAGTCTTTCCCACCAGGCAATGGACAGCAAGGCAGGGTGTGGCTGGAATCCTACATGGCTAGGCAATAGAGACTTATACTTGGGTCCTCCATGGAGAGAGCATTTGTCCTGATGGCTCTTGGCTCTCAGGTGAGAGTAAGCCTCTCTGTAAGGTCTGAATCCAAGCAGATTTTCTCAGGCACCCCAGACAGTTGGTGTGTGTGTGTGTGTGTGTGTGTGTGTGTGTGTGTGTGTGTGTGTGTTGTGTGTCCCCTCCCAGAGTTCTTTGAACAACAGGAAAGAAAAGAATCTATTTATTGGCATTCAGGTACATCCTGCTGCCCCCCCCTTTATATTCTGATCCCAATGACTACGTGCCCAGGGCCTCTGGCACATACTGGTCCTCCTGCATAGACTCAGAGGACGGGTCACCTCATCCCTCTACTCCCAGACACAAACATCTGCTCCCGACAAATGTGTGAAGCTCAGTGTCCCCTTCAACGATCTCCCTCTCTCCCTGATGACTTAAATCCAACCAACTGGACTTCTGACTCTCATGGTAGATTGACTACATGCACTCATTTCAAATTTTCCTCTCTAATTAATAATAATAATAAAAAAGGCTGTAAACCTATAAGAACACAGAGAATGAGCAAAGAGATTTCCACCAAGTTAAGGAAGACAGAACGTGAGTGGAGTGGTGGGTAACTCAGCAGAGGGGAACACGAAAGAGAAATGTGCCAAATGCCCAGGGAGCTCAGAGCTCGGAGGGACCAGGGACCACAAAAGGCAGGGTTCAGGTGCTGAGAGAAGAGTCTGGATATGGACTCCCCCCAGGTGTCTTTCCCCACCCCACACAGCCATGCAATATCCTTCTATCCCCACCTCCAGGCAAGAGATTTTATTTTCTGGAGAAGCTCTGATCTGGGGACTCAGAAAATGGGAGAGAGAAATGGATCAAAAGACAGGGGATTCAGTCGCAGTGAGCTCACCTAGCACCTGGATCTGGGTTTATAAAAACCGTCCGCTAAGAAGTAACTGGGTGCTATGGGTAATGGATCCCAGGGCCGGGCAGAGAAAGTACCCAATAAACCTGGAACCACTTCTTGTGCCAGCAAGTGAGGAAGTATTCAAAGAATAATCATTTAGGGCATTTCAGAAATACACAGAAGTGATCTGAAGGGGCTCCCGCTCATCAAATCTGCAACCATTAGACATCAGATAGTCATGGATTATAACCAGAAATGTAAAAATCTATAAGCCAAGACATTTAATAAATGAATGATGAATGAATGAATGAATAAATAAATAAGAGAAAGGAATGATCTTCCTTACAGTAGAAAGTCAACTAAAATATGTAGATGGAATTAGAAAAGTCACCATTTGCCAGCAAACATGATGCTATTTCAGGCAAGAATGATCAATGAATGCTAAAGCGAATGGGTAAAAGTATTATCAGAAACAGTATATTGACACCGTCTCAAATATCTCCCTGTGAGACAGTTCTTAATTATAAAGGGGAATGTAGTAACTTTCTAGAAGTTCCCACCTGAACAGGTGGTCTGTGTCCCAGTCACCCAATCAACATCTTGTGCCTCTTGATACCCTGCACTGAGGACACCAAGCCTCTTCTGTGGCATTCCTTTCAAAAGTGCATACATTTAATCCCGAGGAGACATCAGACAAACCCAAGTCGATAGACATTCTACAAAATAACGGGTCTGTCCTCTTCAAAAAAATGTCAAGATCATGAAAGACAGAAAGATAGAGGAACCTCACAAGACATGACGATGAAAAGCAAAGTGTGACCTTCTCCTGAGTTCTAAATCTGAAAACACAACCAAACATTACCTCTTCTTTAGCTAGGCAATTACCGGACAACTGCAAAATGGAAACAAGGTCTGGAGATTATGTAATAGGATTCTATCAATGTTGACTTCCTGATTTTGACCCTGAAACTCCAATTATGTAAGAGAATTGCCCCTGTTTTTAGGAAAACACATGGAGGTATTTAGGGGTAAAGTGACACCATGTGCACAACTTATTCTTCAACTTCACAACTTATTCTTATTTTCAAGATGAAAATAAGAAAATTATGTAGACGGAGTGATAAAGCACGTGGGTAAGGAGAGTCACAGGGTTGGGCCCAGGGGTGGCACAGGGTTCACTCCTATTTCACAGGAAGTGGACCATGAGGCTCAGAGGTGGGGCGTGATCACCTGTCTCTGGGTCAGGGCTCTGGCCCCTCAATCCCTCTGCTCCAAAAGTTAGAACACTGAACCTCAGAGGGAAAGGCCAGGGCTGTTTTCCGGACACGATCTCAATGTTTGGCCTTCCCATAGCCTGTTTGGCTAGGCCTGCAATTACAGTACTGTTATTATTTATAGTCTATTTAGTAGCAACTTTTGATTACTCCCTTTGTAGGCAGAAGTTAGTGTTTGTTGTTTTATCCCCAGGTCAGCTTCCTCCTGCCACCAAGAATGCGTCAGGGTCACTGCCTGCTGCCGAGCTCAGGGACAAACTCCCTTCAACACCAGCCGTCACCCAACACACTGGGTGGGCACATCAGCTCCACATGCAGCAATGGGATCTGACGAGAAGAGCTCAGGGCGTTCTATTCATCTCTGAAAACACAAGCTGCCCCCATATCTTCACCCCAGGGGGTGGCCTTGAGCCCCTGCAAGTGTGCAGTGTCCCTGGGGACTCTCCTGAGGTTTCTACCTTTCACAGGCGGGAAGGTAACCTGCAGGGGCTCACCCGGGACTGTCGGGGCCAATGGGTCATCCATCTGGGGTATGCCAGTGACAGGATCAGGTGCTGGAGTCTGGGGCACTGTGTCAATCTTGAATCACTCAACCCTCTGCAAATCCATACCCTTGGTTGTCCAAGAGGGCAAGATTCTTTGTCCTTCATTGGAGCAAAATAATGATAAAGAACAAACAAACAACCAAAGATTTTGGCAGCAAATAGAAGGGGATGGGTGATGTCAATTATTCACGACACTATCAAGAAATTACGAAGATGGACAACAAATCTGTACTATAAATATCACACTTGCTAGGAGACCAGATCTCAACTGTTGCCAACACTAGAAGAAGTGATAACTCCGTGATGCCAGGGAGGTGGGGTGAGCCACACAATGTAAACGGCGACATAAACATATAAAATCAGTATGTCACACACCTTAAACTCACACAGCGTTTTATGTCAAATATATCTCGATTTAAAAAGACAAGAAAAAAGAGCGAGAACAGAAGAAATAATTAAGAGCCAGCTGCCTGCAAGTAGGTCCTAAGGTGCTGGTTCCCAGATGGGAGCAGGCATCAGAATCACCGGCTGGGATGGTAACATACAGATCGCTGAGCCCCGCCCCCAGAGTTTCTGGTTCAGTGAAAGAGAAGGGAGCCCCAAGAATTTGCACCTCTCGCACGTTCCCAGGTGATACTAATGCAGCTAGTCTGAGGACCCCACTTGGAGAACCCCTGCCATAAATGTTGTAAAGGCAAATGAGATGTTTTCAGCCTTTAGGATCCGGAGTGTGTGTTGTAGGGGGGCATGTGGGACACACACGTGCTTACCAATGACAAGGAGGGGGGCAGCCCTTCTGTAGGTCTATATTAAGTGCTGGAGAAGCCCAGGTGAATCAACAAGGAAATGCCTGTCAGGGAGGGGTGCACAGAGGAGGTGACCTGCAGGCAGAGTCTTTGAAGAACAGGGATACGGCAGGGAGGCAAATGAAGCAGGAAGGACATTTACGGCAGGGGGACCAGTGCTGCTGGATCAAGGGCCTATTAGTTAGTCACAAGGCTAAAGCACAAGTTGGGGAGTGACAGGAGAGAAGCCTGGAAGGCTGGCGGATACCAGGCAGAAAGGGAAGTCTGCGGTTTTCTCATAGGCCAAGGGAATCAGTGAAGAATTTTTAAGCAGGGCAATAAGAAGTTGGGTAAAACCTTTACCTTTCTGGGTCTCACTTCCCTTGTCTGTATAATGGGCTGATGGGCAGAAGGTCTAAGTAGGCCTTTGCGGCCTTGACATGCTGTGATTCAATGGGGGCAGAGGGAGAGAGTGAGGCCACCCAGCTAGCGGCCTCACCCTGCTAGCAGCCCCTTGCAAAGCAGAGGGATTCGACAGCTACTCACTCATGCTTGGTCTGTCTGTCCATCTGCTGCCTCCAGAACCCTGGCCCAGCCTGGGAAGTGGAGGCAGATGACTAGAGGTGTCACCCACATTGCTAATCTCTCCTGGGCAAGTCCTCCCTCCCCCAGGCTGTGCAGAGCCGAGCAGCCTGGGATTATGTAGCAGCTCACAATGGAAGGAAGAGGGTGTAGGAGGGAGGTCCCCGGGCTGACCCTGGTATTGTTCTTGGGCCAGAAGAAAGCTTCCTCCTGCCTGGCCATTGCAAAGCTAGAAATGACGATGTCCAGCCAGTGAGAGTCAGCGCGTCCTGGGGGTGGGGGTGGGGGAGCCTGCCGTCGGGTGGCCTGGGAGCTGGGGCCCATTCACAAACGCCTGCTGGAGAGCACGTAGCCCTGTCCGCCCCCACCCCCTCTGCCTGCAGCCTCTGACTACTCCCAGTGAGAAGCTGGGGTAAACGAAAATAACTGGGCTTCTCCGCCCCCAAGCTCACCGCCGCCAGGAAGGGGAACGCGACCAGAAATGGCACACTGGCTAATAAAGGAATAATGGATGCTTCACACCCTTAGCAACACCTTCCTCTTCCTCTAGCCTCAGCTGCTCCTTGCACGGGCCAAGGACAGAGGAGGAAAGGTGCTGGACCAGAATGCAGCCTGGTCCAACCAGGACTGGCTCAAGTCACCAGGGCATCACCAAGATGGCTGGAGGTGTTAGGCCAGCCCTGGAATGGTTGGTCGGGCTGCAGGTGGGGTGATGCCATTCATCCCGTGCTTCGGGGCCTCTCCAGCCAGGACTGCTGCGTCACTGGTGGGTGGGTGGGCACGTGCAGGAGTCTCTGAGCATTGGTAGCCAGGGCCCCCATAGGCCAGCTTAGGGCCTACTCACAACTCTGGCACCTCTGCTGGCCTCCTCATCCCAAGCCCACGCCACTCCCGAGCTGGGCTGGTTGGGATAGCTCTTGCTCTTTGTGAGATGGCCTGGGCCCAGCCGTGTTCTTGGTGGAGGTAGCGTTTAGTCTGGCCTTGCTTGGGCTTGCCACCCTCGCCCCCAGGTGCTCCCTCCCACCTGACTGATCAAGCCCACAGGCACTCAGCAAAGGATTCTGGACGTGGTCTGGCCCAAAGCAGGGCATGGACAAGATGACCTGTCTACTGGGGGCAAGTCCTGTTTTTAAGGGACACTGGCCTGTCTCTAATGAAGTCACAAAAATTCCTTTCCTGGCCACTGAGGGAAGGTGTGTATGGTCCTAGGAATTCCCTATAGGTCCCAAGAAAACAAGGATTGGTCAGGCCCTAGCCCTTGGCTTCCTAAATCCTCTTTCCATCATGCATTTTGCTGCTCAAGAGCATTTGACTGAGTCCCTATTTGGTCAAGTCCCAAGGCCTCAAGGACCCATACCCAAATGGCTCTCTCTACTTACAAAAATGCCCCTTCTGGTTCCTGGACACCCCCATTCTCCACAGCCTCTACTGCTTCTGAACCACTACTCACTTATTTCTACAGCCCTGAATGCCAGACCTTTTCTTTTCTCCCTAGAGAACGTCCCTGGCCACCCCCACGGTCCAGTTCAAGGTCTGCCTCCTCCAGGAAGCATAAACACAAGGAGAGGCAGGAAACAATCGGAGAACCTCACAACTGGTCTAGAATCAAGGCCTCCAACGTCCACGAACTCTCCGAGGCCTGTGGCAGTCTGCTTCATTGAGGACAGTTCCACGAAGGAGGGAAAGTGTGAACGGGGCCATGAAAGATGGTGGGTGATCTGGGCCAGGGGGGTGGTAAGGACACAGCAGGTGTAAGGAGTGGGGAGGGCACAGCTGGTGAGGCCCTGCTCAGCGTGAGTCCTACACAGGCAGACGGTTGCTCTCTGAGAGCTCGGTCTTAGAAGGAGCCGGGGAAGCTCAACACAATCTCCACCCCCGTGCTCCCCAGATCACAGGAGGGCCCTGTGGGAGGCTTCCCAAGCACGTTTCTTGCCTGTTAAGCTCAGCGGTTCTGTCCTTGCTTCCAGTTATCACTGTGCTACTTAGTAAGGTCATTTCATGTACGTAGAGCAGTTTTTTGGTTTATAAAGAGCTGTCATTATATAACCTGGTTTGTATTTTGACCCTCAGGATAGCTTTGCGATGTAAGTCAAACAGGTGTATGACCCCATTTTATAGCTGGAGAAATGGAAGCTGGAAGAGAATGATCTTCGGCGAATTTCACAATGGTCTGTGTGTGGGACTGAAGGGTTCTCAGACGATGGAAGTTCAATGAACCTCAGATTTTTGCCAGCTTTTTTTTTTTTTAACATTTAAAAAAAAAAATTCTCAGAGCTTTTTACCCTGTATATTCTAGGTCAGTGTTTGACAAACTTTTTCTGTAAGGGGCCAGACAGTAAATACTTTAGGCTTTGCAGGCGGTAGGGTCCCACTGTAACTCCTCAGCTCTGCCCTGTAGCCCAAACACAGCCACAGGGAGCCAACAGCTGGGCGGACTGCGTGCCAATAAAACTTTATTTGCAGAAACAGGCTGGAGGGCCGGACTTGGTCTGTGCCAGTTTGCCATCCCTGTTGAAGACCCTAGCCGTGTTCTGGATCATCGAAGCGGCTTGGTAAGGGAGACAGTTGTCCCCCGGGCCCCCTAGAGCCAGAAAGCACTTGCTACCTGTTGTCCCAGCTCCTTGAGACCACGTGGGAACCCACTCCAGACTTGGCCGTAGCCTGCTCCCTAGGAACTTCCCTAGCTGTCACCAGCAAAAGTCTTCACCCCCAAGTGGTGACTTCTTGTAAAAAGACTCACAAACAACAAAAATAAAAATAGGCTTGCCTCACAGAGCATGTTGCCCCATTCCCAATGGGCCTTGCTACCTGGCGGCCTCAGACAGGAAACCATGGAATGAAGGACTCCTGGTATCCTCCTTTATTGTATGGGGCACCTATTTTTGTCCTGAGGGAGGAAGCACTGGGGGGAGTGGGGGGAGGTGGCCAGAGAGGCAGAGGGAGGGGATCTCCTAGGTAAGCATTCCTCCTTGATAGCTGATGCACTGTCTTGGGTCAGCAGGGATTGTGGGGGAGGGCATTAGAAACTGATTGTTTAAAAAAAAGTAAAAACCGTATCTCTTCCTCTTTCGAAGGTGTCCGTGGGGCTCCTCTCTCTCTTTCCATTTTTAGTGCCTTCAGCAGGAGAGGAAAAAAAAAAGATATCCATTTTCTTGTTCTTGCTTATTAAGGAAATGACATTCACCCTTAACTTGCTGTACGTGACTACGGTCACCTAGAATATAGAAAATGGTTTTCCAGCACCTCTTCCTCCTCATCAACATTCCTTACAAAGGGGCGCCAGAGGAGTCGGGCTGCCTAAATTCCAGTTTCCACTCCCCCATCTATAAGCCACGTGACCTGGGCAAAGTATTTGATCTCAATTCTCGCATTTGCGTTAGTATCTCCCATGGCGATAACAGTAATACCTCTGCTCTATGCGGCCGTTACATGAACTCAGAAAGGGTGGTATGCAGACCCTAGCTCAGACAGTGCTCGAGCCCCTGTGAGGGGACCCAGGCTCTGGACTGGGGTGCTGGGAGTGAGTCCCTCCGGGACAGGAGCAAGCAGGCCTCATTCAGTCATTCACTGAATATTTCATGAGCACCTGTATGTCCAGTGGGAGAGTGAAGACCACGAAATAAATAAAGCAAATACATGATGAATGCAATGGAGAAGAATAAGGGGGGGGCGGCGAGGTGTTCAAAAGGCCTGTTGAGAAGGTGATATCTGACCAGAGACAACCCACTCCCCAGGGACGGCGGGAGGATAAGCAAGATAAGAAAGAGGAAACGTTGTCACAGCTCCTAAAGCGTGGAAAGCACTCGGCAAGGGTTTCCAGTGTTCCTACGGGGCAGCACAGTTGTTGAATGCTCTCTGAAGGAACAGTGGGAGAATCCCATGTCCCCGTCCACTGGACAGGAAGCCAGCCCCTGCATTCTAAATCAGTCCCTCATGGCTAAGACAGTGCCTCTCCCCAGAAAGGTGCTCAGTCAGTACTGGTAGACCGGGTGAATGAAGTCAGACCGTACCTCCACTGAGACCAAGAGGGGACATGAACTAGTAGTGCTTGGGGAAGATGACAGGCCTGGGGGTTCCAGGTAGGGCTTGGTTTTCACATGACTGTTCCTCAGCATCTTGGGTTATTTTAATAACCCTGATGCCTGTGAGTTAGCATATCCTAGAAATTTCCAGAAGTCTTAGCAACAGAGCTGGCATAGCTCTAGGGAACAATAAAGTCACTCCTTCCCATCTGGATAGCTGGGAACTGGGCTACAGCAGCTTCAATCCAGTAGGGGGGCCTAGTCCCGCCAACCAGGTTTCCAAACGGCAACAGCGCCACCTACTGGAGGAGCAAGGCTGCTCTTGCAGTGGCCACCAGTTTTATTCTTCAGGGCACCCAGTGGGGGGCGAGGGGGGCTGCTGGTCGTCATTCAGGAGAGCAGTGATTTTCATTCTCCATTCTCAAAGCTCATTTGTCCCTCAGAGGGGTGGGGTGGGCGAGATTCTCATCCTGTCCTTATTCGGGGCCAAGCAGGGGGATGGGGTGCTTAACCGCACGCCTCCCTGTCCCCTGCTTTAGCGGGTCTGTCCCCTCTGTGGGTCCCGTGTGAAGAGATTGCCGTGGATACTCTCGTGAGGTCTGAACTCCCACTCCCCCTTCCCTGGCTCTGCTGGGCCCCTCAGGGGAGAGAACCTAGGGAGCACGCGTGGGGCCCGAAATCCCGCCTGACGCGGTAACGCTGGGTGTCCGGCTGGGTACCCTGCCCACCGCACGACGGTGGGATTATACAATGTCTACTACCAAACTAGGTCAGTCACCAGAGGATCAAAGCGAGGGACCTGACCAGGTCACAGTGAGCTCATAATTAACTGCAGGCAGGCACAGAATTGTTTCAAAATTTCCTCACAGGAAGGCAAAAAGGGAAATCAGTTGGGTTATGCAGTTCCTCTTGTCAGACAAAAGGCAGCCGACCTCACGTTTGTCTGACAGAATTCAAGAAAAACGATCGAAATATGTCCTTATAGAAAGCCTTGGGCAAGACGCAGGATAATTCAAGACCACCGTCTCTCAACTGGGGTTTCGTACAAGACACAGAAGCATCCAGGGCCGCGTGGGGAAGAGGGAGGCAGCCTCTCCGCAGGGCCCTGAGGCTGTGTGGTCCCCTGCGCTCTGGAACCTGAGGGGACGCGGGGGAGAAGCCGCTCAGCGAGTGACCACACCTGAGGGGGAAGGAGCCTTGGGGTGGTGTCTGGGCAGGGGTCTCGGGCTTCTTCAGAGTCTATTCCCTGGGCTTCACATGCGCGTAGTCAGGTTTAACTTGGCCTGCATTATGGCGCTCCATCTTTGCCCTCATACAGCCGGCCAGCGCCTGTTCTTCCAAGGGCAGAAGCCAGCGCTCTGGAAGGCCCCAGGCCCCACGCCAGTGGGCACCTCCCCTGGAGGCCCAGGTCAAGTCTGGTGTGGGGAATGCTGCCTGCACCCCTCACTCCATGGGAAGGCACCCTCCTTGTCTATGCGGCTGATGGAGGCTTAAGGGGTGTGCCTTCCTAGGAGCAGCCATGTGTTCCCGGGGAGGGGGTAGGACCCCCCGGAGGGATGTCGGGCCTTTGCACAGTGGGGCACATTTGGGTCAAACAGGTATGTCCCTAACACCTGTGTGTGACCACCTCCGCTCCCACCTCATCCTGTCCCTTGTTCTGGCCAGCAAGGGCCTGAGCATTGGCCTGGGTCATTTTTTTGACATTTTGCATGTCGAGCACCAATAAGGAGGCCAGGACACCTTTGGCTGCTGGGGACGTGGGACTTGCGACTGCAAACGCCAGACTGAGCCTCCAGAGCGGTGCGCTGGTGTCCTCTAGTGGGAGCAGATCATGGTGCAGCCAGTGTCCCTGCCTGGCCTCTGCACCAGGCCCCGCTGAGCTGGGACCACGCTGCAGCAGTTAACGGGCGATGGGCACCGCAGTGATCACATCACCGGCCACATGGCAGGCTGGCTAACCCCAGTCCACCTTCACATGGCTGCCAACAGAGGGGCCCCTAGGACTCCATCCTGGGTCCAACTGTGTGGGTCTCAGCTTCGGCCCTGCTCCATGGCTTCACCGCCTGGAACCATGACTGATGATGACCCAAGTCCGTGTCACCACGCTCAGAGCCTCCAGCTGCCCTCCCCCCATCAGCGGTGTGGGGGAACAATGCTAGCCCGAGCTCACTGGAGGCCGCCAAGTGTTCGTGGGTGCGAAGATGTGGCTGCTGCCTATCACCCACACCCTCAGCCACCACTATAGGCAGAGAGACCTTGGCGACAGTCAATATCATCAGCACCAGCCCTTATCAACCAACTAAATGCCTTTTACGGGTAAAGAACTATACCTGGAAGACATGGGCACCTGTGTGCCCTGTTCCCAGGTCCTTGGGTGCTTCCAGGGACTTGGCCCCAGTGGTCCCAGCAATAGGGATCCCCGAGGATCCCTCTGTGGAAATACAGCCAGGCAGGGCCATCAATCAGGGATAAGGGTCCTCAGCTTTGACTGGAGGGGAGTTTGGCCAGGTAGCCAGGTGACGGCATCTGACCTGACCGAGGCACGCCTACCTAGGACCACTCACTGTGACGGGCACCCCATGTGCAACTCCCAGTGAGAGATAAGCCAGAGCTCCCTGGAAATAGTCATTAAGTCTGGGGGCCGCTGGGGTCAATGCTCCATACTCAGCCATGCATTCAAGTCCCCGAGAACAGCTTCTGTAGTAGCACGGAGCAGACAGGCGAAGTCTGCAGGGAGAGGGCCCAGACTTGCCCCTGCAAGGACTCTGACGTGGGCAAGGCATAGGGGCACTGGGGCAAATCACAAAGCCTCCTAGATGCTAAGGAGTCTGAACAGGGAGGGTAGGGGTCAGGGTGTGTTGGTGTGGTGCCTCGGGCCTCTATGGGGTGAGGAGATGCTGGAGAGACGAGTGGGGTACAGCCCTAATGCTTCTCTTCTTCTGGGGTGGAAGAAATGGCGGGCAGGTGGGCAATGGGCTTCAGGCCAAACTCTCCCTTCATCCTCCTATTTTCCTTTCTTTTTGCCTCCCAGTAGGGGAGGGGAGGCAATACAGCAGTCCCCTCTTATCCACGGGGGACATGTTCCAAGACCTTTTAAAACCTTGAAACCTCAGTTAGTATTGAACCGTGCGTGCGTGCGCGCACACGCACACGCATACACACACACACACACACACACACACTCTATATTTTCCGGGACATACATACTATGCTAAAGTTTAATTTACAAATCAGGCACAGGAAGAGGTTAGCAACAATAAGATAGAACAATTATACTGTAATTAAAGTTCTGTGGATGTGGTCTCTCTCCCCAAATCTCACTGTACTGTACTCACCCCTCTTGTGATGATGTGAGGTGGTAACATGCCTGCCTGAGGACAGGAAGTGAGGTGAAGGACGCGGGGCCTGTGACGTCGGGTTACGCTGTCACTGACCTTCATCGCTCCTGCACCTCAGTTGACCTCAGGTAACTGAGACCAAGGAAGGCGAAACTTCAGATTCAGTTAACTACTGAAGTTAACCACTAACCTGTGGATGAGGTTAACTAACCGTGGTTAATCAGTGTAGGTTTCTTTCTACTCCTCAAACTCTGACTTTTGTCAAAGACAGTGTATGAAGCCCCCTCATCTCTGCTCAGGCCCAAGACTCTGTGGGAGGGCTGGGGGGGCCCCAGGCTATGGGTGGGCTTTCTCTCCCCTTCAGTGGTCTTCAACTGGGTGCACAGTGTCTCCTTGGTGTATCTGGAAATACTTCTGGTGGTCACCATAGCTGCTCATCCGTCCCCAGTGACCTGCGTTCAGTGGCTGAGACCGGGAACACTGAATATCCTACATTGCATCAGACACTTTCATCCAGTTAAGATTTGTCCCAACCCAAATGCCAATAGCTAGGCTAGCTGACCCTGAGGACCCAAAGCTGGACAACTCAGCCAGCCAGCCCTGTCTGTGAGGGGCTCTGAAGAATGCTAGGAAAACTCGGAAAAATCATCCCAATGTGCTCTCCTAGGGCCTCAAATTCTACCACCACAGCTCTGCTTTGGGATCAGGAAGCCTGTCAGCCCTGCCCTAATGGTACCCATATGAAGTACAAATGCCCAAGAAGAGGTGTCATGAGCATTATCATCTGTAACTCTAGGATTTCAACTCTTATTGATAATTTTGATAAAATTGCAGAATGTCCTGTGATGCTTTAAAAAATACAGATTCCTGGATATGATTCAGTAGGTGTGGTCACCAGCCCCAATGATCCCTGCCTCCCGACAGTCACACCTTTGTGCAGTCCCTTCTGCAGTGTACCAGGTTTGGTGTGTTTGCAATCAACATATGGCATGTGGTAGAGTGACAGCATGTCACTTCTGAGATTACGTTATAAAAGATGGGGACTTCTATGTTGGATGCTCTCTCTCTCTCTCTCAGATCACTTGCTTTGGAGGAAGCCTGCTGCCATGTTGTGAGGACTCTCAGCAGTTTATGAAGAGGCCCACATGGCAAGAAATTGAGGCCTTCTGCCAACAACCAAGGTGGAACTGAGGGAACCGTGTGAGGGGGCTGTGACGGAAGGAGGCCCTCCAGCCCCAGTCAAGCCTTCAGATGGCTACAGCCCTGGCCATCAGCCTTACTACAACTTCAGGAGAGACCCCTTGAGCCAGAACCCCCAGCCAAGCTGTTCCCAGATTCCTGGCTCTCTGAATGTACGTGTGATGGTAAATGTCTGTTTTTTTAAGCTGCTAGATGTTAAACTATTTATTATATGGCAGGAGATAATTCATGCAGTGGGTCTATGGTAAGGCCAGAAAGCTGTAGATTTAAAAGCTTCCCAGGCAGATCTGATGTGCAGCCAAGGTTCAGTACCATGGGTTTAGGGGCCTATCTGCTGAGAGTTTTCTGGGGGCAAAGCTGATTCAAAGTGGCGTGTGTGTGTGAGTATCAAAGCCCTGCTACTGTGTGGACCCACACTGCACATGGAGACGAGAAGTGGAGACCTCCACTACCAGCAGCCCCTAACTGCTTAAGTGTCAGACACGGCCCCGGAGAACCAGGAGTGCTTGCTGACTTATTGCTCCCTGGAAGAAAGAGAGAAAACATGGAATATGCAACCTGAGGGGGGCCTTGGCCTGATGATTTTCACCATTTGTTTAGTAGTAGAACCATTTCCTCAAATGAAATAATTCACAGTAGACTGGTTTAGAGACACCAGGGGAGCAGTTCTGGGTGAGCCCAAGTAGGGGCCCCTGAGCCTGCTTCTCCAGCCTCCCTACTCCCCACCCCTAGTAGCACCCCCAAAGCACCTCTGAAAAACCCAGGAGCTTCAGTTTGCAAACCTGTGATTTAGTCCAACTGAGTCATTTTACTAATGAGTAAACTGAGGCCCAGGGAGGGGAGGTCACACAGCACTTCTGGGGCAGAAGTCTACAGCTTGATTCTCCTGACTTCTAGTGCAATCTTTCTGCACTGCCTGGGAGGTCACTTAGGAAAAGTGCACAGGGTGGGGTACAGGGAACTGCTCCCTCTCCCACCTCCTAACCAGGCTATGGGAGTCCACCATCAGAGGGAGGGAGCACCTGCTACGCACCAGGCATTGTTCTCAATGCTTCACATGAACTCAGTACTCAATCTTCGCCAACACCCCTATGAAGTAGAGATTGCCATTACCTTCATTTTACACAGGAGGAAACTGAGGCAGAGTGACAATAAATAATTAGCCTGATTCCTTGCTTAGTCAGTGGCAGGGCCAGGATTCCATAAAGTCCATGTCTGGGGTCCAGACACCAAGCCCTTAACCCCTGAGCTCTGCTGCCTCCCTCCTAGCCAGGGGCCCAGCTATTCCTGCCCTTTGAGCAGAAATGAAAGGCCCTCCACTCGGCTCTGCTCCCCTGGGAGCTAGGAGACAGGCGCCAAATAGGAGAAAGAGGTCAGACCTGTCAGCTTCCTGGCCAGGATGTCCCAGGCTTCTGGCTCAAAGGCCACCGAAGGGTCAACACCTCACCTAGGGCAGGGGGAATCTGGATCCTCACCTGGATCTGTGTCTCTCAAATAATTTTTTCTATCAACAGTGAATGCTGTAGGCATTTAGGAATGGAGCAATAAAATAGTAATTTCTGAGTACTTTATCCTTTTATTGTTTGCACCAAAGCTAGCTTTATATTCGCGGTGATAATTTAATACAGATCCAACCCAGAGGATGTTTCATGCACTGATACTCCATGCCATTGACCTACACACCATGGCTGAGGATACTGGTTCTTTTTTCTCTCAAACTTACAGGAAAGTTGTAAGGACAATACAAAGAACTTTCCTATGCTCCTCACTCAGATCCCCTGACTGTTAAAGCTCACCATTTGCTCTTCATTCCATCTGTGTATCTACATACCCATTATTTTTTGTTTCTCTAAACATTTGAGGACAGGCTGCAGACAGGAAGCCCCATATCCCTCAAATCCTCTACTGTGTATTTCTGAAAAACAAGGACACTTGTCTCTATAGCCATCATATAGCCCTTCAAGTCAGGACACCAACACCCAGGCAACACTGCTCTCCCCTTGCCCCACAGATTCCCATTCACATTCTCCAACTGTCCGATAGTCTTCTGGTCCAGGATCTCAGCAAAGAACACACGTGGCATTCAGTCTGCCTCTTTAGGCCCCTCCAACCTGGAAGATTCCTCAGTCTTTTCCTGTCTTTCATATGCAAGCTATTTTAGGGAATGGTCCTTACATTTGTTTCCTCGTGACCAGACTCAAGCTGTGCTTTCTTAGCAGGAAACCCCTCAGAAAGGATGTTGGGTTTCTCTGTGCTGCACACCAGACAGCACGTGGTGGCTACCCGTCCTGTCGCTAATGACCTTAACCTCCATCATATGGTCAGATTAGACTCTGGCAGGTTTCTCCACCATAAGGTCACATATTTCCCTTTGTAATGAGGTGAGCCCTACGTGTGCCCCAGTCTGGTACCTGGAAGAGAATTTGCAGTCTACAACACAGGGGGAGTAGTCTACACAGAGCCAAGTGGTCTCAATGAGTTATGGGGAAAGAGTTCAAAATTCAGGGAGTCTGAGGCAACTAGAGTTTGCAAGGCAGAGCACCAGAGAAGAGAAATCAAGAAATCTGCAGCTTGGGGAAACTTCCAGAGCCAGTAGAAGGCTTCCCGAAAGGAATAGACAGAACAATCCCCTGAGATCACACAGGGCTAGAAATAGTCTATGTTTCCAGTGGATGAGGTAGAAACACTCCCATTTGGAAGCAATCTCAGAGGGTACTGACTCAGTAGTAGAGTAAGATATATCCCAGACTAAAGGCCTTCCACCTAACAAGGCTTTAAAAGCAAGCCTTGAAAAGATCAAACTCTTCGGAAGTAACTTAACTGTGCTCCAGAACAATGCCCCAAATGTTTAAATGAATACCAACAATAATCCAGCACCCAACAATGTAAAATTCCTAATACCTGGCATCTAATCTAAAATCACCAGGCACACAGAGAAAAATATGACCTATATCCAGGAGAAAAATCAATGAATAGAAACAGACACTGAAATGACATGGATGACAGAATTAGTAGAGAAGAACCTTAAAACAGTTATTATAAATATATTTCTTATGCTCAAGAAGATTGGGGAAAGCATGGGCATGAAGAAGAGAGAAATGGAAGAGAGAGAAAAAAGATCCAAAGTGAACCTCTAGACACGAATAATACAACATCCAAAATGAACAATATACTGGACAGTATTAATGGTAGGTTAGGCTTTGCAAGAAAAGACTAGTGAACCTGAAGACATAGCAATGGAAACTATCCAAAATGAAGCACACAGAGAAGAAAGACTTAAAAAAAAATTAAGCAGAGTTTGGTGAGCCATGGGAAAATATGAAGAATCACAGCAGACATATCATTGGAATCCCAGTGGTGGGAGGAGGTGGTAGCTGAAATTTTTCCAAATTTGATGAAAACCATAAACTTACAGATCCAAGAAGCTCAATAAATGCCGAGTAGAAGAAACAAAGAAAAACCAGCTCAAGGCACATCCTCTTCAGATTGCTGAGACCTTGACTGTACATTTGATTGTCTCTCATTAATGGGCCCAAGGCATGAACACTGAACCCACAAAATGGGACAAGCACAAAAGCAGCAGGAAGAGAATGGGTGCAGGTGAAGTGGCATGAGATTCAGAAGAGAAGGAAAGGGTGACGTGGTGAGTGTGGTGGCAGGTCAGGGGCAGAGCAGGCTCAGTCACCTAGGAGACTGGCTCGCACTCCCTTGTGGCAGGTCCCAACCCCGTACCCGGACGCAGATTCCTACTATTTCTGCACCAGAAGCGTCTAAAGACTCAGATCTGCTTTCTCTTTGCTGAGTGGATCCTATTGTCCCGGAGCCTGGCTCAATTCAGGGAAAGGAGCCCAAATGGTGATAAAATCAGCAAGCACAGCGGACACCTGGAGGCTGGCAGGACAACTCCACTTTTCAAAAGCCTAAAAATAGCCCTGACCACGCTGGAAATGCCAGCAGCCCCACCAGTCCCACTGGAACACACTGCAGGACGCCTCACCTGCAGAGATTTCAGGTCAAGGGACAAAAAATTTCCAAGTGCGCCGAGTTGCCAGAGCATGGCCTCATTTCATCTCTGGGGGATGTCAGGCCTGCCACCGATGCTTATAGCATAGCCAAGAGCGTGCTGCCACACGCATCACCATGGGACACCCTGGGCCTCGGCAGGCGCCCACCCCTGCCCGTCTACCACTGCCAGAGCAAGGGGCCAAAAGAGCAGGTAGGCTCTGGCCAGGCTGAGGATCAGGACCTGGCTGGGGGGGTTGGAGACTGTTCCTGCACCTACCTGCCAGGCTGGGAGGACCTTCTCGATGTCATTCAGGTTGATGCCATCCCCATCTTCTAGCTTCCCTTTTCCACACCTGGACCAGAAAAGACAGAAAGGCACTGAAAAGTCGGCATGTTCACGCATCCTATCCCGGCCCGGCAAGCAGGAAGAGCAGACACCTGGCCTTGCCTCCTCAAGGCCTGCAGGATCAGTCTGTCCCACCCAGAGGAAACAGCTCTGGAGAAGCATGCCTTCCTTCCTCAGGCCTGGCAACACAGGCCCTGCCTCGGGAACGAAGGACTTTGTGCAGGTGGGGGTGCTGGGACCAGTCCCGGGGCAGGGAGCACTAATGTGACATCCAACCCCCAGGGAGGGTAACAGAGGTACCAGAGCTCCCCTGGATCCTTCCAGGCAAAGACGCTAAGCTCCCTGCCGATGAATACCCCAAAACCTATCACAGTTCCAGCAAAAGCCCATCATCTCCCCCATTATACCAAAGGGACAATGAATGAACAGAAAGACCAAACAACTTTCTTGAGGTCACACAGGCCAGCAACAGGGATTGCTCCTTCCTTGGCCTGCCTCTCAGCCCGTCCAGCGAGCCCACTCAGATGCTGATGCTTTGTCTTCATGCCCTCCGTGGGCAGGCCTACCATCAGGGCACAGACACTGGCCTCGATTCGCTATCAAACACCCATGTCTTCTGTGTATTGAAGGTGCAGACTCGGACCCGACTGCCAGGCTGGAACTCCAGCTGCATCCCTTACTAACTGGGGGACCCTATGCAAGTCACGTAACCTCTCCGGACCTCAGTTTCCCCATTTGTAAAATGGGGATCATTAGTAGTGTCTAACTAAGGTGGTAGGAGGATTAAACCAGTTAATGTATCTAAGTGCTTACAATCATGCCCGGCGCGCACAAGCGCGCTCGCACACGCACACACCCCCATATATACAACCATATTTACATACCCTATTTAACGGTAAACATATTATTATGGTAAATACGGGTAATAATCACATCAAGTTATAATAAGATAAATAATATGGTGCCACTAGGGCTAACACTCCTAGTACTAATACTGTTTACAACTATCTTACTAGTACTCCTACTATTACTGTTTTGCTACTGTTTTTTAAAAAAGATTTTATTTATTTGACAGAGAGACACAGCGAGAGAGGGAACACAAGCAGGGGGAGTGGGAGAGGGAGAAGCAGGCTTCCCACTGAGCAGGGAGCCCGATGCAGGGCTCGATCCCAGGACCCTGGATCATGACCTGAACCGAAGGCAGACACTTAACAACTGAGCCACCCGGGCACCCCTGTTTTGCTGTGGCTGCTGCCGGGGAAGAGAGCACCAGCACGGAGACTGATTAAGAGCCTAGACCCTGGAGCCGACCTCAGCCCACGAAAGTTACTCATTTCTCTGCGCCTCTGGGCTCCCGCAATTTGTCGACGTGAATAATGCTCCTGCCTCCCTAGGTTTGGTGAGTTTTAAATAATACGAGGTGAGCACTGGGAACGGTGCCCAGGACGGATTAGTGACCACTGCTCTCATTGTTATTATTAGGGACCCAGGCATGGTGAGGGCTGCCTGGTGTGATGGCTGCGGCATTTTCCAGCTGCAGAATTAATGCAACTCTCAAATTTCAGAGCATTTATTTGTTCAATATTTGCCGAGCATCTCTTGTGTTTTTGGCCTTGTTAACCTCCCTTGGAGTCATGGAAAATAAATCCGGTGTAGTTCCTGCCCTCCACAACTCAACAGCTCTTGGGAAACAAATCCTAAACTCATCTGACAGGGCAGTGAGCCTTACCACCAGTAGGGGGCAGCATGTGATAAGCGTCAGGGAAGCCTTACAGAAGGCGGAGCCGGGGTGGCTGCATATCCCAGCAAGGCTTGGGTGGAAGAGGGCAGAGGACGTGAGCTATGCCCCCGTTCAACAAGTGTTTCTGTGTGGGCTCCAGCTCAGGCTGGGCCCCAGTGTAAACAATGCATAGACTGGGCCTCTCAGGGCAACCGAGGGCAGCCCAGGAACCGACAGGAATGCTGCCCAGACCGTCCAGAGGCATCCAGAATGGTCTGGGGCAGAGGGAGGGAGGTGGGTCATGAGCTGGCCAAGCAGAGAACTCGGGAGAATGTCCTGGGCAGAGGGCAGCAAGGCAATGGCCTGGAGCTAAGCCCAAGTATGTTGCCAGCTGGGATGTCAGCCTTCCTGCCAGGGGAGTGGGGCGGGGGTGGGGGTGGGTAAAGGGGCAAGATGGTGCTAGAGGGCCGGGGCTGGAAGGACAGCTCAGGTTCTGGGAGGTGGAGCTGGGGTGGGAGGGGTGTAAGGAGGGTGTGAAGGGCACGAGGGAAAAGAGGAGAGTTCTTGCTCCCGCTGCCCCCACCCCAGCCTCCTGATGCCCTGGGCTGCATGCAGGTAAGGAGGCGGAGAAAGGTCTGGAAACATCCAGCTACCTTTTAACTACAGGCTGGCTGGTGAAGGTACCAATGGCTTGCATCTGCATTTCATGTGCACCATGGCAGCGGGAGGTGTGGAAGCTGGGGACCGCTGGCTGACTGGAATGGCTGACACCCTCACCCCCAGATCACGTACGCTACCCCCCACCTCTGGACTCCCAGCTGCCCCGAGCTCTAAGCACACGCTACACACCAGCTTAGCTCAGCACAGGCGCCTCGGCAGCCCCTGGGGGCGGCAGGGGACTGCGTGCAGGGAGAGCTGCTGTCCCCCTAGACCGTCCTGCCTGGGGTTCGGAACTCCCTGGAGGGACTGCAGGTTCGGAGGGCAGAAGGTTGCTACCACCCAGCTGAGTCACTGCTGCCAACAGGGTTTCCAAGGCAACAGCCTTCTCTGATTTCTGTCCCTCCATGGAAACATGGGCTGCGGGAAGCCTTGGCAACCAACCTTGGTACCCTGCTTCGGAGGGATGCTGCAGTGGCTGGGCACGTGGAGTCCGCCCCCAGTATGGCTGGACTCTAAGGGTGACACAGTTCCTGCCTCACCCACAAGGTGGCCACTGGATGCTACACCCACGATCCCCCAGGAACCTGGGGAGGCCTGGTCTCGCCTCTGCTCTATCCCATTCTAATAGGGTGCCTCCATGCTGAAGGCCATCTCCCCTCTCTACCCAAGCAAAAAATGCTCTTGGGAGCTCTGATGGAACCCACACAGGCAGGATGATGGAAAAAGGAGCCGTGGTGAGAGGCTGGGGTCTCCTGGGAGAGTATGAGGCAAGTGATGGGTCTCTCCCCAGAAAAATTTATACAAGCACGTGATTTTGCATGAAATTTTAAGGGGGTTAAGCTGATTCACAGATACTCTGTTATGGTGACCTGGGCACTGGATGGCGTCAGAAGGCCTTAAATCATGGCTCTTCCACTTGGGCAAGTTAGTCTGCCTCTCTGAGCTGCATTTCTCTCATCTCTGAAATAGGGACAAGAGCATCTCCCTCCCTAGATTGTTGTTCATGACACCGGTGAGACCAGGGTGGCCAGAGAGGGGGTGCCCACTGGGTGGGGTAGGGAGCAGGTGAGAGGCAGTTATGTTTAATATAACCAATAATACCAGTTATGTTTAGATCTGCAGTGACGGGAGGCGGGAGTGGACAGGAAGGGATTGGAAGGAAAAGTAAAAGCCATCGCATAATAAAAAAAAAAAAAAAAGGAGAACAACCAGTGTTGGCTAAGATGTGGAAAAATCAGCAACCCTGAACATTGCTGGTGGGAATGCAAAATATTCAGTCTTCATGGAAAATCGTTTGGCCATTTCCTCAAAAACTTAAAACATGGAATTACCATGTGTGGTATTGTGATTTATATAAGATATATTTGGTCTGTGTCCCCAGTCCTGGTACAGAACTAAAATCCTTGGAATTTCTTAAGCCAAGACAGAGATCAAGGTGTCTTTTGTTATGTTAATGAGGCAACTTTTGCAAAAACACCTAGGGAACCTAAGGGAGGGGGCTACTTGACAGGGGACCCAACTATATGAAGGGAGGGTTAGAACTTTCAGTCCTGACTCTGACCTCCAGGGAGGGGAGAGGGGCTGAAGTTGGAATCAATCGCCAATGGCCAATGATTCGATCAATCACGCCTGTGTAATGAAGCCTCCACAAAAGCCCAAAAGGAGAGGCTTTAGAGAGCGCCGGGGTGGAGAGCACGGGGAGATTCCGGGAGAGTGGCACTCTGGACAGGGCATGAAGCTCGGCACCTTTCCCCATCCCTCGTCCTATGCCTCTCTTCCATCTGGCTGTTTCTGAGTTACATCCTTTTATATAAACCAGTATTTAGTGAGTACAGTGTTTTCCCAACTCCCGTGCACCACCCCCCCCCCCAGCAAATCAATAGAAGCCAGGGAGGGGGTCGCTGGAACCCCCAATCTAGAGCCAGAGATCTGAAGCACAGATGACAGCCTGGCCTTTTGACTGGCATCTGCAATGCGGGGAGGGGACAACGCGTAGGACTGAATTCTCAACCTGTGGAGTCTGACACTTTTTTCCAGGTAGATGGTGTCAGAATTGAGCCAGATCGCAGGATACTCAGCTGATACCAGAAAACTGCTTGGTGGTGTTGGGGAAAAAACCACACACACTTCAGAACTGGTTTCAGAATTAGACTGCGTGACTCAGCAATTTCATCCCCAGGCTCATACCCCAAAGAATTGAAAACAGGGACTGAAACAAATACTTGTACACGAATGTTCATCGCAGAATCATTCACAATAGCCAGAGCATGGAAAGAACCCAAACGCCCATTAGCAGATGAATGGATAAACAAACAGGGATAGAGCCATGTGATGGAATATTATGCAGCCACAAAAAGGGATGAAGTGCTGATAGATGCTACAATGTGGATGAACCTCAAAAATATGCTGAGTGAAAGAAGCCAGAGCCCAAAGACCACATATGATCCCATTTCTATAAATATCTGGAAGAGGTAAATTCACAGAAACAGAAAGCACACGGGTGGTTGCCAGGTATAAGAAGGGGCTGGGGTGTAACTGCTTAGTGGATCTGATTCTATTCTGGGGCGTTGAAAATGTTTTGGAACTACAGGGAGGTGGTAGCTACCCCATATTATGAAAATACACAACGAAACTAAATTGAACACTTCAAAATGGTTAATGCATTGTTATGTGAATTCTAAGTTAATAACAATCATTTTAAAAAGAAAGGGAAAAAACCCCCATCTGTCTCATTCCCCTGTGTCAGTCACATTGCTGTCCTGAGGTCAGCCCAGGCCCGGACACATCATTAAGAGAAGAAGGCAACACTGATACACGAAGAAAGCAGAGGATGAGACAACCCGGTGTTAAAATCAAACACTACACCAGTGGTTCTCAAAGTGGGGTCCCTGGACCAGCAGCACCAGCATCCCTTGGGAACTTGTTAGGAATGCACATTCTCAGGCCCCAACCCCGAACTTCTGAATGGGAGTTCAGGATGTTCTGGCTGTTTTGACAAGTCTCCCAGGGGTCCTGATCAAATGTGAGACCCACTGCACTCGATGGCTGACAAGCAGAGCCGTGGCGGTCATGAAGAGGAGCAGGGGCTGCGGATGGAGGGGGCTGAGCAGGGAAGCGTGGAGGGATTCTGGAGAGAGGCCAGTGAGCCTGCAGTTCTAGGTGGAGAGCCTCTCTGGACATCAGCCACCTATGTGTCCCCAGTTCAGCAGAGATGCCTGCCTGCCCAGAGAAAGGCCCCTCTCGACCCCAGGACGGCTGCAACCCCACCCACCCCCATGTAAGAGCCCCTGGTCACTCCTTACCCTTCCCGGTCGATATGTGGCAGGGGCTGCTTGGGCGTGTGTCTCAGCTTCCGGTGGAACTGGGTGAAGTCCAGCTTTTCAGGCTGCAGGTCCCAGGTGGCACCACTAGAGGCCGAGAAAAGGGGAGGAAGTGAGGTAAGGGGGCGACCAGCCCAGTTACTGATGGGGACCAGACAAGTGGACACAGGGAGCGTCCTCACAAAGAGGTGGGCCGGACGGGGAGGGCCCCCACCAGCCAAGGGCAGGGTGGACAGAGCCCCGTCCCTCGGAATGGAGGCTGTGGCGTCAGCTCTGTGCTCACAGACAAAGGGGCCGGAAGCTGCGTGCGAAGCCCCCACCTCGCCTCCGCGCCGCTGGGCAATAATGCGGGCCTATAAAACACAAGTGTCGGTCTGATGCTTACCCTACAGCGGTCCCCTAAAACACTTCAGAGTTTGCTTTCACACCTACATTTGAGGAAGGCTGGAGAAAAAGGAGGCCAAAAACCTGAAGCTTCTGATAGCAGCTCAAAATGGCGGCAAGGCAGCTCTGAGGTAGATAAGGCAAGTCCGCACGGCAGGACGCCGGCTGCCACCAGCCCCAGTCCCAGGAGACCATGGTGCTCCTGTTCTGAGTCTGAGCCAGGGGTGTGCCTGGAGCATGCCCAGTGTCGGCCAGCTCCAAGCCAGGGGCAGAGTAGAGCTAAAGGGCCGCTGCCATCCATAGTCCGAAGCTATCACTCCCCAGGGGAGTGAACATATGGTAGGTACCCATTAGCAAACCTTTCAGGGGCACCATCCCCACATACTGAGGAAACCCCGGCCAGTACCTGTTCTTCCAACCTGGCCCATCAGGAACCTTCTAGAATCTGAACCACTGACAACCCTTCTTTCCTCCAGACCTCCCTGCAGCCATCGCCCCCAATGCCTATGACCCCGGGAGCGGCGGGGGGGGGGGGGGGGGGGAATCTGCGGTCACAGCCATCTGTCCCTGGCTCTAACATAGGTTGCCCAGTGTCTGCCACGTGCCATTGTCCTTTGCTCTTCCAACCACCAGTCCACTCCTCTGCCTTCTCTCCCTCTTCCCTGTAGTTGGACTGTTAGAATGTCTTCTCTTTCCCCTTAACCCTCTCTCAGCCTCCTCTTCCTTCTCTTTCTCTCTTTCCTTTGGATGCTCTCCCCTCATTTTCCTTCCTTCCATCTCCTTCTCTCTCTCTCTCTCTGACCTCCTTCCTCAGCAGTCTCATCCTTTCTACTTCACCCTCTCTTTGTTTCTCTCCACTTCCTGATCAGTGAACACTCACCATTTACTCAACCTCTAAAGACCCCACGGGGCTTCTATAAGGACAAGAAGCTGGCATCCCAGCCAGAGGCATATGGCACAGACAAGAGGAAGAGGAGCTTACCTGAAGGAATCAAAGGTGTTGGCAGCCCAGATATCCGTGCCCAGCATGTCCAGAGAGTTGTCTTTGCTGCCATTCTGGAAGAAACAGGGGATGAGAAGGGTGGCATTATTTGCTAGGTCAGGACACCGAGAAGAAGTGGGCAAAGGCCCATTCCCAGAGAGGGCTGCAGAGGTCTCCCCCCTTGGGTGGTCATTCTGGGCAGCCTGTGGGCTGGAGAGAGCCACTGGAGTGAGCACCCTGGCTGGTGCCCCCAGTAAGAGTCACAAGGACCCCTGGCATCCCCCCAGGCACAGGCCCCCCCTTCGATGGTATCTGATACCTGTGCGGTCAGTACAGAAATAGCCTGGGTCTCTGCTGCCCCCAGCCCATGGCTCTGTCCTCAAAGCTGCCACGCTATTGAGCTGCAGCCTGATAGCAGTGGCTTCTTCCCAGGCACAGAGGCTCTGCAAAGCCAGACATGGTGGCAGGTCCGTGTGGAGGGGCTGGCTTCCTCTGGAGTTAAGCCCCCACTTCACAAAATCAGGCAGCACTGAGAAGCCCCCATTGACCAAGGCTACACCAGTGATTAACTTCTCTAAGTCAACCCGCTCCAGTCTTTGTCCCCCAATATTTCCTACATGATACATCCCGTAGACAGAAAGCACTTTATTCCATCCGGTTTCTATAATTTGGCTTCTCTGCCCTTTGGCTGATGATCTCCCCAAGTTCTCCAGCAACGTGCCTTCACTCCTGATGTCATCCATCCCTCGTTACCCCTACAGGCCACTTTCATCATCACACTCTTTACAAACAACACTTCCACCTCCAGTACACCTGGGCGTGTGCATGCCTTATGACCCAGAAGTCACGCCCAGGTACAAACACAACTGAAACGTGCACAAATGTTCACTAACAGTATGAAGCACAGAGGTGCAGAGCAGGACTCTGCATAACACATCCACACTGGAAACCACCTAAATGCTTACCAGCAGTTGACCAGACACATAAACTGTGGTATAATTCACATACTGGAATTTTACCCAGCCGGGAGAATGAACAAATTAAAACAACATACAATAGCATAAGTCAATTCCCCCAAACACAAAGTAGAACAAAAGAACCCAGACACAAAAAAGTGCCAATTCTATGATTCGATTTATATAAAGTTCAAGAACAGGCAAACTAACCTGTGGAGACAGAATTCAGATAGTACCTGGAAGGGGACCCCAGAGGGGGTACGGGGTGGGGGCTGGTAATGTTCTGTTTCTTGATCTGGGTGCTGGTTACAAAAATGTGTTCAGCTTGTGAAAACCCACTGAACTGTAGGCACGTGATATGTGCACTATTTTCCATGTGTGTTAGGACCTCCTGGTTAGATTCCTGGTAGTATTCCCTGTCTTTATGACTGATCTCTCCCCAAACCTGCCATGTCTCAGGTCCTTTAGCTCCTACACTGGACAATCTTCTTTTGAGACCTATCCATAGGCCTAGGCCTGGCCAGACACTGAAGACGCAGAAGTAGAAAAGTCACAGGCCCTACCTGCAAAGAATGGTGTATGATGACACCTATGTAATAAATAATTACAAGACAGTGTGATATGTACACTGATTCAAGGGGCCATAGTAGCATAGACAACTTTCCTGGGGACTTTCCCTGAGCAGAGGTTGCAAGTATTCAGGAGGGTCAGGCAAGCAGAGGGAAAAGCAGGGACAGGGTCATCCTGGCAAAGGGGATGGAGTGTGGAAAGGGCAGGACACAACAGGATGTTCTAGGTAACTTTAGGGCCTCTATGGAGCACAGCAGCCTGGGGAGTGTCCAGGAGCCCCAAGCCCTGGGTGAGTTGGTGGTCTCCAACTGTCTCCACTCTGTCCTGGCCAGGACTTCCCAGGAGCCCCACAAGTATTCCTCAGTGATTGTTGGGTTTGCATGGTGGCCCCCTCCAATGCATATGTTGAAGTTCTAACCCCCAGTACTCAGAATGAGACTCTATTTGGGAATAGGGTGGTTGCAGATGGAATTAGTTAAGATGAGGTCATACGTGTGGGCCCTAATGCAATATGACTGGTCTCATAAAAAGAGGAAATTTGGACACAGAGACAGACACGCACAGAGGGAGGATGCCATGGGGAAATCGGAGGCATGCTGCCACAAGCCAAGGAACTACTGGGAGCTGGGAGAGAGACCTGGACCAGATCCTTCCTTGGTGCCTTCACAGAGATACATGGCTCTTCCAACACCCTGATTTCAGGTTTCTGGACTCCAAAACTGTGGGATGACAATACCTTTCACTAGGTTGACCCAGTTTGGGGGTCAGAAGTGTGAAATCAAGCAGCTCTAGCAAAATAATATGGTGATCAACCATCCATCTCTCTACAAACTCCCTTTGTGAGGGTGGTTAGTTGTGTCCCTTTCTCCCGCAGTCAGCATTTGCCCCTGCCCCAACCCCATGACCTTCTCCTGTCCTCATAGTCACACCAAACACCTGAGGGCTAGGGTCTCCCAAATCCTACAAACAAAGCAGCCTGGGCAGACAAGCCCAGACCCAGGCCAGCTTGGGCTGGTCTCTGACTCCCAACATCCACCTTCCCAGGAGCCGGCCCCTGAAAAGCCCCATCTGCTATCTTCCTTGGTGGCCACTCCTCTGCAGACCACAGCCAACATCACCCCAGAGCCTGCTGAACAAAGCCCCAGTGCACAAGAAATGAACCTGAAGCAGGCTCAGTGACCCCAGCCCTGTGCTTCTCCCAGCAAACGGAGATACCAGCACCTTGACAGAGAAGGCCCATGATGTGGGGGTTTGGTTTTGTTTTTGATTCTCTTCATTTTCTTCACATTGGTCAGAGCTGGTGAGCACACTCTCCTCCCTTACTGCATCATACTCAGCATGCCCGACTCACCAGCCCCTCACGTGGAAACCAACCTAGTTTCCAGGGAGAGTGAGGAGTTTGCAGGTGCATTTCAGCCTTTAATCAATCTGAAGGAAAGGGAACACACTGGCCGGTGGAAAGGTTGAGTAGCGCAGCCTCCCAGCAGAGGGGCCCAAGCGCTCGGCCCCTCACAGACACCGGCAGGAGACAATGAGGGGGTGTAGGGAAAAGGGAGGGCCGTCAATGGGGGGGCTGAGGGAACAAAGGGGAGTGGTGTGTGACCTCAGACCTTATCAATAAAATGGGGACTGGCCCCTCCCAGTGGCACCACCAGCCAGAAGCCCTAGGTTCTAAGTGAAAACTTTCTCCTCCCCCCGTGCCGAGAGCTCCTTCTCCTCCCACTGTGCCACAATCCTCCTGTGAATCAACCACGTTTACTTAGGGCCGTAGGCCTCTCCATATGGTGCCAGACGGCGGCTCTGTGCACTGGGTGCTTCCTACCCACACCTGTCCCGTCCCACGTTCCCGTAATCCCTTTCATTACTGACAGGGTCTTACCAACCCATCCTGCTCCTCGCCTGCCCCTCTCCTTCAAAGCTTGGCTCCTCCAGGAAGCTCATCTCACCTCCCAAACTACAGTCACCTTGCTCTGTCCTGAACTTACCACCCAAGCAGGTGACGTGTGGCAGCAGAGCCCACCTGTGGCAGTTCTCACTCCATCACTCCATCCAGCGATCCCTCCCCTGCCCTAGATCAGAGACCCTGGCTGGCAGGCACCTCCCTGGTCCCTCACGGCTCTTTGCTCACTGCCTAAGAAGTGTCTGCCGAACTGACTTCCACTTCAATGAACTTCCACTGCCTTCCTCAAGCTTGTGTTTTCCTCTTGCCACAGTGACCTTGCCTTGTGACCTCAGTGAAGTCTGGACTTGAGATTCTTTGCATTTAAGTAAAGCGGTCTCTGAGAGTGCAATGCTGTGTGCTACAGATGGGTTTCTTCTGGCACGCACACTGATGCCAAGCCCTCTCCCACCAGTGGCAGACATCACTAATCAATCATGGCATGATTTACAGTCCTCGAATTAGCTGACTGCTAATGTTCCAGATCACCCCCTCTCCCTCCCTTCTTGAGTTGCTTCATCATCCTCCCCATCCCAACTCCTGGTGCCTGGCTTGCTTCAAATGCAATTTTGAAATTGCACATGGCTAGAGAGACTCACAATCAACCCCCACAAGGAGACAGCCCCCAGGCCTCCTGAGATGTTAGCTGGTCTAGGCCTCAAATGTAATAATCCATGAGCATTTCACAATTTTTTAAGTAGGCTGCATGCCCAACATGGGGCTTGAACTCACAACCCTGAGATCAAGAGTCACACGCACTATTGACCTAGCCAGCCCCCATGGGTAGTAGAGCATTTCAGATGCAAAGGTCAAAAAACAACAACAAAATCAAAGAAACAAATAAATTCTGCTTCCGAAGTACATGTCTGAGACCTCACCCAGAGTGAAGTTCACCGTCCTTCAGAGTAGCACACGAAGTCTCTTTCCCTGATCCCCTATGCTTTAAATACCCAACTGACTCTGGCACTTACAAATTCAGCCTAAGGGGACCATTGCTTGTCATGGTTCCCTTATAAGAATGTTAAATATTGGGGTGACTGGGTGGCTCAGTTGGCCAAGCATCCGACTTGTGATTCGGCTCAGGTCATGATGTCAGGGAGCCCCGTGTCAGGCTCCACGCTCACCGGGGAGTCTGCTGGAGATTCTCTCTCTCCCTCTCCCTCTGCCCTTCCCCCGACTTGCTCTCTCTCTCTCTCAAATAAATAAATAAATTAAAAAAAAAAAAAAAAAAGCTAAATCTTCCAGGTAAGTTTTTTTCCCAAATTGTTTTCTTGCAGTAAAGTGCACACAACATAAAATTTACCATCCTAACCATTTCTAAGTATACAGTTCAGTGGCATTAAGTACGTTCACATGGTTGTGCAGCCCTCATCATCATCCTTCTCCAGCACTCACCCTGTAAAACTGGACCTCCAATCCCACTGGATGCTAGCTCCCCATTTCCCCTCCCCCTTCCCCAGCCCCCACCTTCCTATTTTCTGTCTCCATGATTTGCACCACTCTGATACCTCACCCGAGTGGAATCATACAGGATTTGTCTTTTTGTGACTAGCTGACTTCACTTAGCATAATGTCCTCAAGGTCCATCCATGAGCCCAGCCTCACACCTGGAGCCAGACTTGTAAGCCCGTTGACTACGGCTACCTTCTCTTCTTGGGCCTCCCCAGTGGCCAAGCTGGGCACACAGTAGGTTTGCCTCCAATGCCTACCAGCCAATTAAATGGACTCCACCCTGCTGCTTTGAGTCTGAACGATTGATTCACAGATTGGGAAGTCAAGATCGATTTACCAGCCTAGGATTCAAGGCCACTGAAGAGCGAGGCACGTGGGCAGCAGAGAGAATGACTATGATGAAGGGATGGGAAGGTCACAGCCAGGAAAAGAATAACGTGGACGGGACCCCGGACCTGTGCCACTCAGCAGCCCCGGAGGAGGTGATGGCCCTGGGCAAGAAGGAAGGCCCTCAGGCCGCTGAGCTGGAGGTGCCGAGGGCTGTGGGCCAGAGGTTCGGCCGGTCTTTGCTGAATGGGACAGAAGGTAGCCCCATTAACAGGTGAGAGGGCAAGTCTGGAGAAGCCCACAATGAAAGTCTGGGTCACAGGGGCTGACCTATTTATTGTCGCTCTACTTGACGCAACAACTGCAGCATATAAAAAGAATCTGGATGTTTCCTCAGAGCTTGTTGTAATGCAATGTGACAGGCATATAATCACTGCATGCAACCGTTTCTCAACAGGGGCTGGAGACACTGCCTGGCACTTGGAAGCAAAATCAATCTCCATCAATCTCAGCCCAGAGAGGGAAGAACCTCACCTGCTGAGCCTTCCTTTGCTGTCCCTTGTCAATGCAGAGGTGGTGGCTTGGGCACTGCCCAGAGGGACCAGGCCTCATTTGGCAGAGTGACTGGGTGCCACAGTGAAAGTGGACCACCAGGAACCCAGAGCTTCACACGCCCATCCCCAGCGCCCCAGCCCTGTGCTGGCAGCATCCAAGCTGACCGTGAGGCCACCTTGCCATGGGGCTTCAGATCCTGTCTAAGTCCTTGAAGTGTCTGGATATTCCCCCTTTCTTGAGTTCTGGACACCAATCCTCAAACCTTGCAACCCCCAATATACACACCACCTGTTCCACAAACCCTCTTATGATTGCAGAGAGGTTCATCCATGAGCCCAAGTAGGTTGTAAGTTACAAAGAGGCAGGGTCTTGCAGACAGACAGACCCACACACAGGCAGACGGCAATCTGATTTCTGGAACCTCACACCTGGAGCCACACCCACCTCACTCTCCAAACCACCCCGTACTCACACTGAGGAGCCACGTGAGAAGCAAGGACAAGCAGAGGACAGAGCAGAGGGTGACCAGGACTTGGCTTGTTCCCAGGCACCCCCTGCGCTCTCAAGCGTCGGCTTTCCTGGCACACAAGTAATGCGTGGTGTTAGCGTCAAGGGCTCTGAGGCCACACTGTGCTGCCCAAGATATGGGATTATATTCCTCTTTGGACCACTGTGCTCTTCCTGGACTCAGAGAAACAAATGTCCTCCCTGCCCCCAGTCTTTGTTTCTGACAGGAACCAGCTCAAGACCCCTCCTCTCTGCCCCTCTGCCGTGTCCTCGAAGCTCGTGCCCCAGGAACCCACAGCACGTCCAGCGCTTCCTAACTCTTTGGCTGCAGAGCTTCCCAGTGGTGTTCTAGAAACACTAATCCACTGGCTCTCAGATGTCAATATGCATCAGAATCATGTGGAGAGAGGAGCATTGCTAGGTTAAATTTAGTGCAGCTGGGGTGGTCCACGAAACACACTTTTAGAAACACTGGATGTTAGAAGGGTTTTGTGGGGGACACACAAAAAAAAGGTTCCTTCATCAAATGTTTGGGATACACTGGGTAAAAGATTGTTAAATAAACTACTTTATTGCAAAACTTCTCAGTGCCTTTATTGGCCTTGGATGGATATTGACTCTTCAAGGAGGTGGCAGTACAGTATGCAGTATTCCCCAAACTCCTTTGGCCAAAAACCCACCCCATCCTTCCTCTTTATTCCACAGAGCATTTTTTGGCGGGGCGGAGGGGGGGGGGCAGGACCAGGGTTCCACAGAACCTACTTTGGGAAACAGTCTTCTAACCCTCTTCCCCAGTGATTCTGCATCCCCTCAATTGGGAACCCTGGCTTCACTTTTTTTGTTGCATCCCTCTGCCCACTCACCCCTCATCCTAGCCGTGGGACCCAGCATTATTCATTAAATACTTTTTAGCAAGGATTCGGGTGTCCGGGCATTGAGAGCCCCCCACAAAACTGCACTGGCTTCCTCAAGAACATCCTCCAGTTTGCCGTTCCTGTGGCTGCAGTTTTTCTCCGAGCCCCATCCCTGCCCCACCCAGGGGTCGGCTGGCCCCTGCCTCCCAGGTTGCTGCAAGGCCGAGGTTCTGAGAAGCCTCATCAGGAGCAACCACCCTTTTCAGTGGATGGTGTTTAGCACTTAAATGCTGCCGAATCCTTCACAACAGCCCCTTTCCCTGGCAATTAGGGGGCCTCATGCCAGCGTGAACCATGCTGCTCTCAGAACAGAGCACAAAGAGATAATGAGCACTTTACACCACGTGGAAAAGAAAAGGAAACAGCCTGCCTGCGGGCAGGGAGACTGGAGCCGCCTCTGAGGGCCCCGCAGGTGTGCATGGCTACTCCCAGCTCGGAGGTGCGGGGCTGGACTCCGGGCGATGACAAGAGCAAAGGCACTGAGGCAGCACTCGCCAAATGCCGGCCACCCTCTGAGCACTTCACACTGGTTACAACCTTAGGAAGCCCCATTTCACTGATGAGAAAACAGGCTCAGAACCTACCTGTGTTCAGAGAGCTAGTTCCCAGGATGGGAATGTAGACAGTGTGGCCCAGAGTTTACGCTCTTAACCGTGGCACCGTGCAGTGCCATCACCCAAATAAACCATGACCCCAGCGCGGATTGCTATAATGCAGTAAGGTATCCATCCCCCCCCACCCCAAGACAGCTGGGTTCTCCAAGTCCATCTCTGCCCACGTCTGGGAAGGTAGCGCGGGTGGAGGGAGTAAACCGCCTGCAGCGAAGTGAAGAGGGCATCTGGGGGTGTGAGCTGGGCTGGATAAAGATGGCGGGGGGCGGGGGCTCTGTGCCTGGGTGAATGAAACCAGGTGGGAGTGAATCACTGCACGCTAGAAAAACATGCTGTCAGGAGCAGTGGGAAAATAAACGCTCCTCTGTGCCGCCGTCTTTGCTGTATTAGTATACAACTGTGGAGTGGTTTTTGCTCGTGCATGTGCATGTGTGTGGGTATATAGGTGTGGACAATTCCAGGCTACGAGGCTTTAGAGACTAAGCAGAACTTGACTGAATCGGACATCCAGCAGCAGGAGGACTGCCCCCATTCCTGGGAGGGTCACAGGTGAAGTTCCAGCTAGAGGAAGCTGGGGCATGTTGGTCTGGACTTCCCCAGTATGCCTGCTATTTGTCCGCTGTGCCAGGGGCCACTGAGGCAGGGGTGGCCAGCCTTTGGTCCTGGCCTCCCACAACTGAAAGTCCAGTAGGGGAGCAGCTGTGTATACACAGCCCGGCGCTGGACACCAGAAAGCAAAGGGCAGTAGAGCCCCTGCTCCTCAGAGGGCTCACTATCCCAGTCCATTTCCCTTCTCAGTGTAGAATGTTCTTCTACAGATTCTGCCCATCATGAGGGCCAACAGCAAGCCTGACCCTCATGTGGGTTCTCTCACTTCAAGGACACAGGTTCCCAGCGTAGCTGACTGGGAGGGCCACCTCTTTAGACACAGACGAAACTTCTCTCCTTCCTCTCGAAAGACCCCACCCCAACTCCCCTGCCTCAGCCCCGATCTATCACCCACAGAAGTGGACTAGCACAGTGCTAGTCCTGAGGCTATCATCCCTGCCCTCGAAGGTCTCACCACCCCACCAGGAATCACAGAAACAAAGAGAACAATGGAAGATGGCACGTGGTCAAGCACCACATGACATGATGCCTGCCAACCCTGTGGCTGGTTTTGGGGGAGAGAACAGAGGTGCTCCAAGACTCCAGGAAAACTTCCTTCGAGTAGCAACATGGTTTGGATTAAAAGTGGGGAAAGCAGGATTCCAGGCCTGCAAGCTGCATCCTGGAGGGCTCAGGAGAGTCACTCGACTCCTCAGACCTGTGCTGTTCCCTCTGCACAATGAATCTTTGGACTGGACCAGTGACTCCCAGTTGGGGTGGGTTGGGGTGGGGAGAGCAGGTGGACCATATGAGACACTGAGACCAAAGGCCTCTGAAGACATCTCCCAGGCCCAAACAGGGGCTTCCTACAGGCCAGGTCTGAAACTCCTCTTAGGCTCCAATTAAACCAGAATTTGAAAAACAGTCCTGTCCTAGTAATCCCGTGTGTGTGTGTGAGTGCGTGCGCATGTATGTGCATGTTTGTGTTCAGCACCAAGGACAGCATCCCACATGCTGGTGGGAGACAATGATAGATTCCGCCCCCCCAATATTTTAATGCCCCTACAATAGAAGGATCTTTGGGGCAGGGGAATGGCAGAACAGTGACCAGCACAGAGGGTCTCCTGGATGGCACCAGAGCTGAGTTTAGGAGCAGGAAAGGCCATTCCTTTCATTCTGGAACTTTCTTGTCTATCCATTCATTCTGTCCCTTCCTTCTCTACTAGACCCCACTGTCTTTGAATTAAAACCCAAAAGGAAATGTGGGAGATAATGACTGAAGCCTGTGACCAAGTATATTTCTCTGAATCCAATCCTTTCTGCCCACTCTCTTTGGCTAACTAAGTTTGTGCTTTCGGATTTAAATGGCCATGTTTTTTGAAACTGTCCTGGACTGGGCCACACCACAGGCCCCTTCTGGCTGGCTTCCTATTCAGCATCTGCTGAAATAATGGGGGCCATTCACTTGTCCCCAGTTGTCCATGCTGTCCATGCCCCTCTGCAGAGAAAGGATCCCATCCTCCAAGGCTCCTCACTAAGCCTTCTTGAAGCTCCCCAGGCCCCAGGGATACTCCCTACTGCCAGCCCCAGACTCAGAACCATAGAAGGCGAGGGAGGAAAGGAATTGAGAGATCATTGGGTCCAAGGGGTGAGCCGGGGCTTCTACAGAGGTGCTCCCAGAGCAATGAGGTAGCTGAAGTGGGAGAGACAGCAGGTGGGCTCCTCCTTCCCCCGCCTCACCAAGCAGTTTTGCCCCTTTTGTTTTCCTTATGGGATTTCGCTGAAAGATTCTAAAGAAACAAAAGGTTCTGTTCTTTAAAAAAATTAACTTTTATTTTAGGTAACTGTAGATTCACATCTAGCTGTAAGAAATAACCCAGGGATCCCCTGTACCCTTTACTCAGTTTCCCCCATGGGGAAACTTGTAGAAGTATAGCTCAATAGTAAAACCAGGATATTGACATTGATATAGTCAAGATGCAGAACATTTCCATCAGCACAAGGCTCCCACCTGTTGCCCTTTTGTACCAGAACCGTTTCATTCTGCCCCTCCCTTCCCTAATCCCTGGAACAGCTAACCTAGTCCCCATTTCTATCATCTTGCCATTTCAAGAATGCTATATATATGGAATCAGAGTATGCAACTTTGGGGGATTGGCTTTTTTTACTCGGCATAATACCCAGGTTATGGCATGTGTCACTAGCTGATTCCTTTTTACTGCTGATTGCCATAGCTTGTTTTAACTGTTCACCTGTTGAAGGACAGCTGGGTTGTTTCCAGTTTGGGGCTATTATGAATAAAGCTGCTATAAACATTTAAGTACAGGTTTTTGTGTGAACATAAGTTTTCATTTCTCTGGGATAAACACCCGGGAGTAAAACTGCTGGATCATATGGTATTTGCAGGTTCAGTTTTTTAAGAAACTGCCAAATTGTTTTCCAGAATGGCTATACCACTTTACACTCCTACCAGCTATGTATGAGTGATCCAATTTCTCTGTATCTTCACCAGCATTCAGTGTTGTCACTATTTTTTTTTTAATTAGCTATTTTGATAGGTGTGAAATCTCTCATTGTGGCTTTAATTTGCATTTCCCCTACAGCTAATGATGTTGCACATCTTTTTGTGTGCTTATTTGCCATCTGTACATCCTCTCTCTTCAGGGAAAAATGTCTCTTCATATCTTTTGTCCATTTTCTAATTGCATTGTTTTACATGCTGAGTTTGGGGAGTTCTTTATATATTCTGGATACTAGTCCATTTGTCAGATACATGTTTTGCAAAATTTTCTCCCTCTCTGTAATTTGTCTCTTCATCCTCTGAACAGGGGTTTTCCCAGAGCAAAGTTTTTAATGTTGATAAAGTCTAATTTCTCATCTCAGTGTTGACATCTACTGATTGTCTTTTCTCCATCTAGTTTGAAATATTTCTGGTTCTTAGTAAGACAAATGATTTTTTTATTGTAATAAGGACACTTCCATGTTATGTTATGAGACCCTGAATTGTATTTAAGTCTTCTGTTTTAACTGGCTTTTTGTGATAACACTCTGGCAGGGAAAGGCGGGGGGCACAGCCTCAGTACTTCCAGTGGAGGCAGAAGTCCAGGGGTACACTTTTCACGGCTAGGAGGTGGGAATTCTAGGTGGGAGTTTTAGGATTCCACGGAGTCCCCAGTGACCCTGCCGTGGGGGGTGGCCTCATTACCACTGGGCAACAGTGGAAGTCCCAACTTTCTATTAAAATTTCCTCTGACACAACCCACCAGGGAGAGAAGGGGTGCCTCAAAACTGCTGAGTGGGGGTGGAAGTCCAGGCCCCCACACGGTCTCCAATAATACCATGGGGTGCTAGGGGTCCTACTTATGAGCTGGCAGGGATGAAAGTCTCAGCTTCCTGCCTGGCCTTTTCTGACAACCACCCCAGTAGGGGTGGGAGGGCTCATTACAACACTCTGAGAGTGGCAGTCTAGACTCCCAGTGGGTCTTTGCTGGTGTGGGTGAGGGTGGGGCCACACTTTGTTCTGTGCTACTTGGCTGGAGTAGAGCAGTTATTGTCTAAAACTTTTCTATCTTGATAGGTTGCCCTTTGCCTGGACCTTTGCTTAGAGAGACCAGACTTTTATTGGGACTTTAAAAATCTGTGTCCACTGCCATTTCCTGGTTACCTCCTTCTTTGGCCCCAAGTCTGGGATGTTTTTACTCCCAGGTGTTTTACTTTCCAGTTTTACTCCCAGGTGTTTATCCCAGAGAAATGAAAACTTACGTTCACACAAAAACCTATACTCAAACCTGTAAAAAGGAAACCCAGGGAAGTCATGACTGTGTCCTTGCTTGGGTCCCCCAAACCCTAGCTGGTCTGCCTTCTTATCTCTACCTTTCAGAATCTTATGTTTGTTTTACACAGAATGTCCAGGATTTTAGTTGTCCTTAGCAGAAGGAATATAAAAAAGAACATCCACTCCATCTTCCCAAAGCAGAAATCTAGGTCCATATTTTTAAAATATTTTGATGGCCTTAAGTCTAGATCATCTCGTTTTTCAGAGGGAAACGGGCTACTGCAAGATGATGTGTCTCACTATGATCGTATAGTAAGTCAGAGGTACAGAGGCTAGATCTCATGTCTCCTTGCTCTCAGTCCAGTGCTGTTACCATGACAGCATGGCGTGTCCTCCCTTGTGCCTGTGCATCTGACCTCCTCTGCCCGCTGCAAGGTCCCCCGCAGACACCAGCCCCATTCCTGCCTGTATTCCCATGCTGCTCTGGACTGTTGCTTTCCCACTAGAGAAAGTCTTATTTCTCTAAGCAGACTCCAGGTTCTCTGAGGACAGAGTCCATGCCACATGGCTCATACTACTGACTGCAGGGGCTCAATGGGTGGCTGCTGACTGTTTCCCTACAAGTCAACCGTTGCTACTGTTTTAAATGTTGTAGCCTGGTTCCTTCAGGTGAGCTGGAGCCAGAAGGTACCTTGAGGACAAGGATAGGTGGTATCTTCTGGAAAATAGAAGCTCACATGCTGGCAGAACCAGAGTCTGCAGAATCAGATCATGCCAACAGGACCGTGTTCAGTTTGGGGAGGCTTATTAGGAGGAATGATAGTCCATAGGATGGGACAGGACCTAAGAACCATCAGGTCATGTCCCAGACATCTCAGCACTGCAGTGTAAGTGTCTGTCTTCTCCTCTCTAACCTCTATGTGAACAGAGACTGCGCCCATCACCTTCACCATGCTGCTTCCCTGCAAGCTGCCCTCCATGATGACGTGATGATTAGATCAATGTGTGAAAAAACCAATAAATAAACAGAGGAACGAACCAACTTAACCGTGACAAAGGGCAACAGCTGCAGGAATGAGGCTATTTAGCTTAAAACACAGACTCGCCATGCTGGACTGCTGTGGGCGAGACTAAACAGCCGTGGACAAAGGAGGTAAAACTAAAACCATCAGCTGGAGCTTGGAGAAGGTGGTTTGGGGCTAAATCAGAGAAACACGTTCTAATCAATGGAGCTGCCTAACAATGTTCTGAGATGCCTTTTGAAGGAGTGAGCTCCCCATTACTGGAAATGTCCAGCATCTCAACAGCCATATGAGGGGGCTCCTGCACTGCCGGGTGGGGGGTTGGATCAGGTGACCTCTGAGCTCCTGGTCATCCTGAGAGCCCATGATGTTTTAGGGGCTCTGGATCTGATGTGGGAGGAAGAGGTCAGCCCCAGCTCCTGGGGAGCTTCTACTAGAGGCGGCGCATGTGAGAATTATTCTAGCCAGTCACCAAATAGTTCTGGCTTCCTGAATTCCAGGCACATAGTAGGATTATACTTTGTAGGGTGCTTATGATTGGGTGGAGCCATGTGACCAGTTCTAGGCAACAAGCTAAGAGGGGAAGTAATGTGTATTATATCTGGGTTGGAGTGTCAACTTGCCAATGCAAGACCCTCCAGTGGTCCTTCTCCCTCTATCCTGGTGACTGCTGAGAATGGCAATTGCTCCATCCAGCTAGGTCCTGGATGGGTTGTTTACGGTTACCGAGATTCAAGGCTGTTTGTTGCCGCAGCATGACCTAGGCTATCCTGACTGATACAAGGGGACAGACTTTACCTGGATGGAACACCGGAGACAACAGAAGATATACAAGGTACGCAAGCAGGGATGGGGCTGGACAGCAGTTCCAGCATCTCAGCTGAGTGCACAGACAGCGCCGCATCTACCAGCCTCATTCCCACCACTCCTGTAACCCCAACACAAACCCCCCACTCCAGGTGTACTCTCTCCTGCTGCCCTAACATCCCAACATTGCACCCAACTTCAAGCCTTGTGAACACCATTTCTTCTCTCTTCACCCTCTTCTCTCTTCCCTTCTGTCTGGTCAAGCGTCCTAACCATTCCTGAGAGCACAGATCAGGTCTCATATTCTACAAGGCATCTCTCTACCCACAGAGACGAAAAGCACCACTCTTTGGAATGACCACAGTATCTGTGGTCAGGAGATATCTTTGGGGGACTTAACTGGGTGCCTTGTATATCTTTCATGTTAAGTGGCCTCTACTCCACAAACAGGTAATGAGCCCAAAGGCTCCAGCTCATCTGTGTCTGCCAAGCTCACAGCAGATACTCAATAAATACTGACTAAATAGAAGTGCCATGAACATGATATTTCTTAAATATCCACAGATATTCTTAAATATCCGAGTAAAAATCTAGGTATTTCTACTAAGATATCATTTGTATTAATGAGTTTAACTGGCACTGAACCAAATACTATAATTACTGGAGGGCAACAAGATGACTGGCAGAAAACTCCTTTTACCCTTTCCTATGGGTCAGAGGTAAGCCATGTATTTGAGGCTCACCTCTGCCTACCACCTGCCATCTCTTGGGTCTAAGTCAATGTTGGCGTCTAGAATGAACCCAGCTGCAGGTCAGCACAGGTATTAGGGGGGGTAAGGGAACAGTGGAGAAATCAGGAAAATCCAGACTTGCTGCTACTTTTAGCAGCTATCTGGATCCAACTGGTCATTTCTGGAGACCCAGAAACAATGAAAGAGATTTCCAAAGAGGTTCAGAGAAATCTTTCATTTTGCAGAAGAGGCACTGGAATGTGTGCCACACCTGGATCAACATCTGGTTCTCTGGACCCTTGGCACAAGACTCTTTTCACTCCTTCCTGAGGCTTCATTTGTTAGCGGACATCATGATGGCACAGGGGAGTGCCCTTCTCTCATCATTTCAGGTAATGTGGGATCCCAGGCCATTGGCCAGGACTCAAAGACATCACTTCTAACACACCCCCACCTTTCCCAGGGCTCCGCATGAAACTGCCCGATAAGGAAGTGTGCCCATCAGGCTCCCAGTGAAGATTTCATCGCCTTGCTCAACAGCCAACGCTGCAGGCCAACAAGTTCTTCAGTCAGGGAGGACTAATCAGGACTAATCAGACACTCTGCTGTTGTTGTGCACGTTAATTTTCTTCCCTTGGCACTTCTGTGAGACAGAGAAGAGCTGCTAGCTCCTGACCTCATACAACCTTCCATATGCCTTTGGCTTTCTTCCCTGAATGCTAAATCCCATGCTGGCACCTTGAGACATTTTCTAAATGCACCGGGTTGCACTCTTTCCTATCAGCTACTTTCCTGTAAATCATCTCCACAATGATTCCCCTACTACAGTGAAAAGCTGGAAACGACTACAACTTCCTAAGTGACTAGGTGATGGATGAGCTCTCTTGGAAAGAGGCTGCCAGGACACCAAATACTCCCCAATACGGCTGAATCCCAATTGTGGGCAGGTAGATGGCCCAATTTCCTCTGAGCCCCTTCCTCTTATCTCATGGGACTCAGCCTGCCCTAGGTTATCCCCACTTTGTGTCTCTGAAAGGGCTCAGAGAGGGCAAGGGTTTTTCCCTTCCCCTTCTCCTTACATTAGTTGAAATAACAAAATATATAATGCCAGTGCATGGCTAATCCCCAAATGGTGCCTGCACCTGGGCTACTCATTCAGGGCACAGTTTGTGACCTGCCACACAGAGCTCCCTGGGCAGAATGCAGAACCTCAGCATCCTCCTGCTGGCCCCCACTTTCCTGGGCCCATGTGGCTAAGGGGGAATGCCAACTCAGCCAGCCACCCATTTCAATCTACCTTTAGTTCCCTCTGAAATTCTCCCCCATGGGTGAATGTGGGGTAGCAGAACTGTTCCACCATCCCAACGACCTCAGAAAGCTCAGCAAAATTGGTGGTGAGAGGAATAGAGCCTACCAGGGACTGACTGCATGGACTGGGCCTGGGCCAACTCAGTGCAGTCTCAGGAGTCTTAACTGAGTGACTACTGTGTGCAAAGCCCTAGGCAGGGGTGGTCAGAGATATAGAGGCAGCCCTAGCGCTCATCTCAAGGTTGACCAGCTGGCTGAGGAGATAGCCAAATGTATGTGGAACAGTTTGATTCAACATGAATTTGTGACCCAGGAGACCCCTCCCAAAAAGGCCTCGTCCTCTGGGCACATCAGGGAAGAGAGGCAGGTTTATATGTATATTTAAAATTTTAATTTCAATTTTTTTTTTTTTTTTTTTAGGGAGAGAGGGAGGGAGCGAGAGCAAGTGGGGAGGAAGGGGCAGAGGGAGAGGGAAAGAGAGAATCCCAAGCAGGCTCCATGTTTAGTGCGCAGCCCGATGCGGGGCTTGATTCCATGACCTGAGATTATGACCTGAACCGAAATCAAGAGTCGGACACTCAACCAACTGAGCCACCCAGGCACCCTGAGGCAGGTTTATTTTAACCAGACCCCATCTTCACCTTCCTGGGGCTCTTCCCCCATAATGAACCTATGTCTCAGTTCCACCTGCCAAGAAACGATCAAATATGAGCCTTTTATGATTTCTTCTTTAAATTCAGTTGCATTCATTTTGTCTAACCCCGCTTACCCAAGCCAACTGTTCAACTGCTTCCTGAAGGTGGGATTGGGGGTCAGCTCGTGCTCGTGGTGCCAAGGTGCCCCATCCCACTGGCCCCCAGCCCTGCTCCATCAGCCTACGGTCTGGCCGATTCCCCACCCACTGTCCTCCAGGGGCGTGAACCTGGCCACGAAAGGGCAGCGTGGGGTGAGGGAGGCAGATGAGGGGCAAGTGGGAGCACAAGTAATTCGCAGCCCCCTGGAATCCTGTTGGGAACGACAGGAGAATGAGACCAGAGGGAATGGAAGAGGGGGCCCAGAAAAGGTGATAAAGGGGAGAGAGAAAAAAAAAAGGAAGATTCTGGGAAGATTCCAGCACCAGATACCTACTGACCAAATAACAGAGAGCTACTTTTTTGGTCTCTCATTTATCAGCCACTTATGTCCCCTATCCAAGAATTTCAACCCCTTCCTGGAACCTTCTGGTTCTTGAGTCCCCAGATCCAAGCCCGTCTTTGCCACTGAAGAGTTAAAGGAGTCTTTATGTAGGAAATTGGCAGACAGTGCTCCTGATGTGCTGGGCCTCAGGCCATGGCTGGAGGGATTCAGGGAGGATAACACGGGGTTCCTGACCAAGCACTGGCAGTCTAGTGGCAGGGACAACAGTCCTCCATGGAAGGACACCTACTACAGTAAAGCAAGGGAAAGGGCCAAATGGGGGAGGGGCAGGTGAGAGACCTGGGTTCAAGTCCCAGCTGGGACAGGTCATGACACCTCCATGGACTTCAGTTACAAAGTGGCACAGAGAAGCTAGACAAACCCTCAGAGGCCATCGAGTTCTCTGATTTTTATAGGAGGAAGTTGAGGAAGAAAAGAATTTCTACCAAGTTTGTGGCAGAGCAAACAGGAGAACCTGGGTCTCCTGCCTCCTCCCTGACCCACAACCCCAACCCAGGGTTCTCATTACGGCCTCTTGCCCAAGAAACAATGAGACACACACACACATCTTGTAGTGGGAGAGGGCAGCTATCCCCCCACACCATGGCGTACAAAGGCCGGCAGCCTAAGAAAGATCTAGAACTGAGGCCACTGACCATCTTCGCTTAGGACAGAAGAGAGATGAGTTGATTTAATCAGAAGTCAGACACAAGCAAGTGGGCTCAGGGCAATGTGTGAACGGAGCTGCTCTGAAACTGGGAGCAGGTGAGTGCAGGGGCCAATAAAGGCTCCCCCTATCTCTCTGGACAGGCACAGCAGCAGGCTGGGCTGACCGCTGGGGATGGATGGGTTTTTTCAGCCTCCAGTCCCATGGTCTTCCAGGAAGAAGGTATCAGCAAAAACAGATGGATGACCAGGAGGGGGTGTACGGGGCCTGAGGGTCACCAGAGCAGCTGCCTCTTTCCTCCTGGCCTCACACCCCACACCTGTGTGGGTGCCCCCTGGGGATCTCACAGGCAAGCAGCAGGGACAGAAGCAGCGGGCTCCAGCCGGGAACAGGAAGCCGGATGGCTGGCGGGTCTGGCGGGTCTGGGGGGACTGACACCTCACCCCCACATTCTGCCCCTCCAGGTCCTCTGCAAACCTGGAGCAGAAGTGATCTCAAGTGCCCCTCCAGCACCCAAACCCTAGGAGGCCCACTGTTTGTGGGATCCATCACCAATGCTGATGTGCGAACCTCCAAGGTCATTCGGGCTACTGCCGTCTACTATTCCACGCCTCATTTATCCACTCTCCTCTCAACAGCCATGCAGTTGTTTGCAGATGTTGATGCAAAAATCATCAAATGACGAAAAAAATCTCAGGAATCTATGTGTTTTGAGGAGGGGGTGTTTCACTGTGGGCTGCGTGTTCGGGGAGAACTTTCCAGAGAGCAGACCGCAACCCTCCTCTCTCCTATTTCCTGCTCTCTCCTCATCACCATGGCTCAGGAGAGCGGTCACAAGTCAGCCCAGGAACCCAGACAGACAAGACACGTGAGCACCCCCGAAGGAGCACAGAGCTGGTTCCCTACCTGCTGCGGGGGGGCTCGCCCTCGGGAGAAGGGACAGCTGCTGTCTAGCCGCTCTCCGTGGTCTGCTGCCCACTGCAGGAGAGAAAGGAGTGGTCAGTGATGGCTGGACACATAGGCTCGTCCTCACCCTGCCGGGGCCTTGCCGGGACGGCCCTGCCCTTCTGCAGGAGAGCCAGGATAAAAGCCTACTTGGCCATTTTCTTTTTCTTTTTTAAAGATTATTTATTTATTTATTTATTTGAGAGAGAGAGAATGAGAGACAGAGAGCACGAGAGGGAAGAGGATCAGAGGGAGAACCAGACCCCCCGCTGAGCAGGGAGCCCGATGTGGGACTCGATCCCGGGACTCCAGGATCATGACCCGAGCTGAAGGCAGTCGCTTAACCAACTGAGCCACCCAGGCGCCCCTACTTGGCCATTTTCAAAGACAAATCCTTCCCTACCAGCGGGTCCACTTTGGCATCTCCAAATTCCACCTTGAGGTGAGCCCTCTGGTGCATGCTTGGGGAAGGCAAAGTTACTTCCCTTCACCTAAGCCCACCAGAGTGATCGAGCCCGGCTACCTTCCAGAGTCAACCACACAGGACACAGGGTGGTTGTATTTTGAACAACCAGCACAGCGTCTGACTGCCTGACCCGGAGGGGAGGCATATACGTGTGGATCTTCCCGTGTACCCAGCTCCAGGGGACAATGGACCTGTGGGCTGACAGGAAGAGACCCAGACTGGCCATCAGAAGCCTGGCTCCAGCACAGTCCCAGCATTCACTCCTCAAGAGCTCAGAGACCTGCAGTGCCCCAAAGTGTGGTCTGACGGCCACTTGCATGAGATTCCCCCCAAACCTGCTGCACGGGGGTCCCTGGGCCCCACCCTCCACCCTCAGTGAGGGTGGGGCTGAGCTGCTGCATTTTGACAAACTCCCCTAGTGATGCACCAGAAGTCTGAGAGCCGCTGAAATCCATGGATTTCCCAGGCTTTGTCTGGTCATCTACGAAACACGGCCGGCCAGGCTGGCTGACTGCAAGGTTGAAATGAAGGACTTCTGTAAACGTATAAAAACACCGTAGAGATATTAAGTAGTTGTAACAGTACAGCTTTTCCTCTGTAAGGTGTCATCGAGCTATATGGTGGTGTTTTTAATTATCGTTAAATGTTATCTAGCCCCTTAGGCTAATGTTGAACACTGACCTTGACCCACACCAACACACGAAGAGTGGAGGAGCCCAATATCTCTGTTTGACCTCCTTGGTCAAAACAGAGTGAGTGTGAATGGGTCGAGGCCAGTGCAGTCCCGGTGTTATAAAACCTTAGCTGGTCACACCCTCCTGACTGTGGGTCAAGGGCATGACCTTTGTTACAGCACCGCTGACACAGGCCGGTGTAAGAGCAGCGCTATCCAAATGAAATAAGATGAGGGCCACAAATAGGAGCCACAGAGGTAATTTAAAATGATCTAGCAGCCAGATTTTAAAAAGGAAAAGGTTGACTTAAATTTAATAATATATTTTATTTATCTCAATATATCCAAAATATGATCACTTCAACAGGTAATTAATATGACATTATTTTTTTTAAAAAAATTTATTTATTTGAGAGAGAGAGAGAGAATGTGTGGGAGGGGAGGGGCAGAGGGAGAGGGAGAGAGAGAATCTCAAGCAGATTCCTCGCTGAGCTCGGAGCCCCATGCAGGGCTCGATCTCATAACCCTGAGATGATGACCTGAGCCAAAATCAAGAGTTGGACTCTTAACCGACTGAGCCACCCAGGCGCCCCAAAACAATATTAATGAGATCTTTTATATTCTTCTTTCCATACCAAGTTTTTGAAATCTACTTAGAGTACATGTCCGATTGGACCAGCCACATTTCAAGTGGCTGAGACACACGTGACTAGTGGCTATGACACTGGATGGCACAGCTCGAGGGAAACAGCGGGGCAGCAGTCCCGGGCAAGTGTGTCCTAACAGCCACGTCTGGCCCATCCCTCTTGGGCACTGCCGAGGAGCTGACCCCTGCAGACTACGATTCCCAGCCTCCTGTGTCAGCTGGCTTCCAGCTCGGTTCGGCCACTGGGAGGCAGAAAGAAGGAAGAAGCCAAGGTGCTGGTTTCTCCCCTCTCCCTGTGCCTCAGGGAGGGCCCTGCCGGCAGGGACTGGGTCTCCTTCATGGCTCCAGACCTCACCAGATGAGCCTTCTGTGCATGACCCTGACTCCTGGGCTCTGGCAACACCATCTCCTCCTTTTGTGCCTCAGGCCTGGAGGTGGGATTGGCTTCCTGGGATTGCTAGTATCTGGCTTATTTCGCTTCTCAGCTCTTTTATCATCTGGGTAACCAATTGCCTGGATTAAATTCCCTCTGTCTGGATATTTGCAGTCTCAAAGCATCTCCCCCAATATATTTATTAACTATATCAATTATTAATTATAATAAATATATTAATTAATTAATTATATGAAGGAAAGTGAGAAATCCACCAGACACCACCTCAACCGAGAGATGGGGGATAACACTGGCCATAACGAAGCCTATCAACGTCATGGACTCCCGAGTATGATGTGCTTCTTAAGTGTTCTTGCCAAAAATGTACAACCTCAATCTGATCAGGAAGATTTTCTATGAAACAAGTAACCAGCACTCCTCAAGTCAAGGTCATGGAAAACCAGACCCAGGAAGGATGCACAGACTGGAGGAGAATAAGGAGACATGACAACTGGATGCAAATCTGGATCTTGGAACAGAAAAAGGGATGTTCGTGGGAAAACTGGTGAAATCTGAATAAAGTCTTATGATACCAATGTTAAATCCTTAGTTCTCATTATTGTACTATGGTGAGGTAAGGTGTTCATATAACGGGAAGCTGGACAGATCCATGGGAACATGCTGTACTACGTTTACACCTTTGCCTTAAGTTTAATTAAAATAATTTCAAAATAATAAGTAATACGTATATGTATGTATGCATACATATTTTTTGAATGATATATACAGATATGCATAGGTATGTACATATGTGCATAAAGTGTTTAAACTACCATAAAAACAATTCTTCCGTTTTATACCCTTGCAGTGGCTTCTCCTTTCCTGCGGACAGGGTAGGGGGTGGCCAAGGCCCACAGCGAGTACTGGCTGGGATCACGCACCCTCCATCCCATCCTAGGACAGCCTTGCAGAGAAAGGCTTCCCCCCATCCCAGGTGTCCCAAACCCTTCACCCCCAGCTGCATAGCCCCTGTGTGACATCTCCTGGAGGAGTGACTCGTGGGTGGGCACACTCCTGGGGTCAGCAAGCAGGGCGGGGAGGCTCGATGGCTCCCCTTGCCAAGCAAGCAGAGAGAAGGCTGAGGTTTCACACACTGCCAGAGGTAACCTCACCCCCTGCTGAGGCTTTCCGAGAGCGGTTCCAAGCTCCCGAGAGATGGCTCTGCTTTGTCAAAGTCATCCCTAACTTAGTATCCTCCAACCAGAAGCCATTTCCTGGGCGCTTTCCATGCAGGACCTGCAATAAGCACCTCCCTTCGTGGGAGAGGCGAGCTGTCTGATACAGCGATGCCAGGTGGAAGGCAAGGCTGAGAGAAGAAAGAGCTATGCCCTTGGCAGGGGGCCCAGGGGAGGGGTGCAGGGAAGGAAAATGGGCAAGTGGGGATTCCCAGAGAGGCGCGAGGCTGGGCGTGGACACAGGCAGCGGGACAGTCTCCAGCTCAGAGGCCGATTGCAGCAAGCAAGACTCTCTCTGGTCAAGGCACTTGGAGACTTTTCCGTATAGAAGAAGGGGGTGACCCTGCTAGGGGAGGGCGTCATCAGAGCCGTATTAGGGAAGGCTAACTAGCCCGGGTGGGGGCGGGGCGGGGAGCGGGTCAGGAGGCTCTGAGTGCAGCGTCTGGTTTTCCACCGGCAGCGGAGGCAGAGATGGAAGTGAAGAAATGGATCTGAGAGCATGGTACAGACAAGCAGCAAGCAGAGGGGCTGATCTGTGTGAAGGAGAGCGAGCAAGGCAAGAAAGTCTGCAGAAACCCACCCCAGAGACCCAGTCAGGGCTGCATACAGGCAGGTCCCTGGGCAAAGTGGTTGCAGAAGGGACTGTGTGGTCCAGCTGCGCACAGCTTTCCTGCGCCCCCGGAAGGAATTAAGCATGAATCACTGCACTTACCCCACAAAGCTGTACCCACTGGGCTTGCGAGGCACCACCTCCACCCCCTGCAGGAGCAGCTGTCCCAGGGACCGCCTCTTCCCTGCTGCTGCCTGGTGCTGGGATCACCTCCAGCAGGGATGAGGGCTCCTTCCCCGGTCCTAAAGCCCCTTGGGAACTCTCCCTTCCCCACCTCTGCTGGGATTGCTCTTAGGCTGTAGCCCCCACCTCCTGCCTCCCCCTTGCCTTTTCTGAGCTATCGCCTAGAAAAATCTCCAGACGCAGCCCTTCCCTGAACCTGTCCTTATCTGTATGAGATGATTCCAGAACAGAGAGAAGGGCCCCCGCCTGGAGAGCAGGCTCAGCTGTCCCACCCCGATGTCTGATTCCAACACTAGAGAGTTTCTCCTTCAAGGGAAACTGGTTTGCTGCTAGGAGCAGGTCCTCTGGGGGAAGAGGTGGTGTCCTCCGGAAAAGGTCATTGAACACGAGGAGGCAGGAAAAGTGGGACATTTTTTATATATGGGAATGACGGACATCGAATGAGTAGTGTGGGGCCTCCACCCTGCTGCTATAATTTATTTCTTACTTTAAAAACCTGAAACACAGATGGCATGGGGTGAAGGTTTCATAAATGGGAGTACAGATGCTTATTCTATACCCAAAATAGATGCTTATTCTAGTATTCTTTGCTCTTATCGGCACATTTAAATTATTTCACAGTAGGGGCACCTGGCTGGCTCAGCTGGGGGGGGGGATGCGACTCTTGATCTCAGGGTTGTAAGTTCAAGCCCCACATTGGGTGTAGAGATCACTTGAAATAAAAATCTTAAACAATAAACAAATAAATAATTTCACAATAAAAAAATTATAATCTGCTCTCTGTCATTTGCATCTCAGGAGGGACAGTATTTTAGGAGCAGACTTGGTGAAAGACAGGGGAACCCCTTGAACCTTGGGGTAGGAAGGGCACAGAGCGGGAGGCTGAGGGTGCACCCCACTTTTCAATGGTATGAAGCTCCCCAGGGATTGCACTTCCTGATACCCAAGTATATTACAAGGCTTGAGCCAAACCAGCAAGTTGACTCAGTATGTCTCACCCAGGATGAGACAAAGAGATAATTGACAAAACTGCATGCATAAACAAACAGATGTACAAATGGGATTTTAGATCATAGATTATATAATGATAAGGATAGTGTTTCCAAACAGGGGAAAGGAGAGATCATCAATAAACACTGGGATTGAGACAACTGGAGGAAAGTGAGGAAAAATTACTCTCGATGTCTGCCTCATACTATCTGTCAACAGCACATTCCAAGTCGATTAAATGCCAAGCTATGAGTTTTAGACTACACTGAATTCTAAAACTTCTGTGTGACAAAAGAAATCACGAACAATATTAAAGCCAAGTGAGAGGCTACTTGCGGGGTGTATAATAAGAACTAGTTTGTCAGAATATATAAAGATTTCATTTACATCTAGCCTATTACATATATTAACATTTACGCTTCACAGAGATCTAGGCACCTTTATTATGCCCACTTTGCAAATACGGAATCTGAGGCATAGCATGGCTGCTAACTCACCCAGGGTTACACGGCCAAAAAGTGGCAGAATGAGGAAAGGCAGAAATAGCTTTTCATTCAAAGAGCCAATAAAAGTGTTGGATACTAAATGTAATGTGTGATCTTGGATTAGACCCTGAACCAGAAGTTTTTTTATTATAGTAAAATATACAGAACATAAAATGTACCATTTTACCCTTTTTTAAGAGTATATTTCAGTGGCATTAAGTACATTCACATCACCACACAGCCGCCACCACCATTCATCTCCAGGACCTTTTCTTTCTTTTTTTTTAAATATTTTATTTATTTATTTTTTGAGAGAGAGAGAGAGCACGAGTGGGGGAAGGAGGGGCAGAGGGAGAAGCAGACTCCCCACTGAGCAGGGAGCCCAATGCAGGACTCGATCCCAGGACCCTGGGATCATAACCTGAGCCAAAGGCAGACGCTTAACCAACTGAGCCACCCAGGCACCCATCTCCAGGACTTCTTTATCATCCCAAACTGAAACTCTGTCCCCATCAAACACTAACTCCCAGCCCCCAGCCTCCTAGCCCCTGTTACCCATTTCACCATTCCACCTTCATTCTCTGTGAACTTTACTATTCTAAGTGTCTCATGGAAGTAGAATCATACAGTATCTGTCCTTCCGTATCTGGTTTATCTCACTGAGCATAAAGTCCTCGAGATTCATCCATGTTGTGCATGTCATAGAATTTCCTTTTTTTTCTTGAGCCTCAATACTATTTCATTGTATGGATAGACCACATTTGGTTTATCCAGTCATCTATTGATGGGCACTTGGGTTGTTTCCACCTTTTGGTTATTGTGAATAATGCTGCTATAAATATGGGTATGTAAATATCTCTTCACATCCTTGCTTTGAATTCTTTGGGCTATATATCCAGAAGTAGAACTGCTGCATCACATGGTAATTCTATGTTTAATTTTTGAGGAACCTACAATTTCTTTCTTTGCTATAAAGGATATTACTGGTGAAATATAAGGTCTATAGATTAAATAATAATACTGTTTCAATGTTTATTTCCTATACTATGACTATGTAAGAGAATGTCTCTGTTCTTAGAAAACACACATTGAACTGTTTAGGAATAAAGGAGAGTCCGCAACTTACTCTCAAATAAATAAATAAATAAAATCTCGGGGCGCCTGGGTGGCTCAGTCGGTTAAGCGACTGCCTTCGGCTCAGGTCATGATCTCGGGGTCCTGGGATCAAGCCCCGCATCGGGCTCCCTGCTCGGCGGGAAGCCTGCTTCTCCCTTTCCCACTCCCCCATGCTTGTGTTCCCTCTCTCGCTTTCTCTCTCTCTGTCAAATAAATAAATAAAATCTTTAAAAAAAAAAATCTCTTTATAGAATCTCTCTCTCTCTTTCTGAGGGAAGAGAGAGGCAGAAAGCAAAGTGGTAAAATATGAATAATCGGATACTCTGGGTGAAGGATAGACAGGGATTCTTTGTACTATTATTGCCGTTTTTATTTACATCTGAATTTATTTCAAAGTGAAAAATCATTTAAAAAGTCATCTTACCCAGGGCTTCTTAATCAAGGGGGCTGCAGGACCGCCCAGGGAACAGTTTGAAGGTCAAGTGGGAGCCACTGTCTTCTCACAATGCCCAGAAAGGGGACGTGGCTTCCTCACCATCTCACGGAGCTCAGACATAGGCCAGCCAGGAGCAGAATCCTGCCAGCCTACAGACTGAGCTTCTCAAAGTCTGGAACGAGTTCCTTTACGCTGGGCACATGGGCTCCTTGTCCATGGAGAGGAGAAACAAGAAGGGAAGGTGGGAGCAGAGACTTGTTGGTAGCCCACTCTCCATCCATGTGATGCTCCAGAAAAGCCTTGTGTGGAAGGGGGAGGAGGTGCTGCCCAAGGACTGAGATTTGAGAGAGGAAGAAAGGCTTTTTGCTCCTGTCTTAAAAAGAAAAAAACCCCAACTTTTCTGTTGTAGAAGCAGCATAATGTAGTGACTAGGAGCTCGAATTCTTGAAGCGGTGAATCTTGAGTTCCTATTCCTGCTCTATCACTTACTCTATGACCTCGGACGAGCCACTTTATCCCAAAGACTCAATTTCCCCCAACTGTAATAATTAACAGAAACTACCAGCAGTAGAGAGGTTAAGTGTATGGCAACCGGAGTAAGACCACCTGGTTCAGACCTCAGACTGGCCACATACTTGCTGACCTTGGGCAACTTATTCAACCTCTCTGTGCCTTAGCTTCCTCCCCTATAAGCTGGCAACAATAATAGTATCTTCACAGAATTGTTGTGAAGAGTAAATGAGTTAATATGGACATACTTCAGTATTCTTTGTTAGTTCCTGCTCATCTCCTCAGTCTCGTAGGGCTCAATCTTGGACCCTCTTCTCTAAGCTCCCTCATTCCTGGGCTTAAAATGCCATCCATATGCTACTAGTGACAGACGTAAGTCTCCAGGTCATTCCTCTCCTCTGAATCCCACCTCTGCACATCTACCTGCTTGATCAGCATCTCCACCAAGACGTTAATACTATCTTAAACCTTTCACGTTCCAAAACTCAACTCTTGATCTTTGCTCCCCAAAGCTACTCTCGGGGTCTCCTATATATCTCTCATTTCTGCAAAGTCTATTCCTCCATTTACTCAGGCTAAAATCCTCAGGGATATTCATCAGAAAATCATGTTATCTGTACCTTTAAGGCATAACAAGAATCTGACTGCCTTTTACCACCTGCACGGTGACCCCACTGCTCCAAGCCATCATTACCTCTTGTCTGGACCAGCCAAACAGCTTCCTGGTCTCCCTGCTTCCTTTCCTGACCCCTCCCCACTGCCAGCCCCTTGCCATAGCCTCTCCACACAGCATCCTGCGTGATCCGATCTAGCCAGTCATACCATACCCATCCTCTGCTCAAAACCCTCTAGCATCATCCCGTTGCACTAGAGAAAATGCCAGAGTCTTCACCAGGGAGGGAAAGGCCCTGCAGAGCTGGCTCTTCTACGACACTCCCCCTTGCTCACTTTGCTCCAGCCAGACTGGGCCCCCAAGCTGTTCCTCGAAGCAGGACACACTCCCACACCAGAGCTGGGCCCTCGACATTCCCTTTGCCTGGAACTCTGGTTCCCATGTGGCCTCATTCTCTCACTTTCTTCAAACCTTTGCTCAAAAGTCTAAGTAAGCTCCCTGGGACAGCCCAGCACTACCCCTGTCCTGCCCACTCAGGTGTATAACACCTTCTACCATCCTATTTCCTTCTTGGTCTGTCATCTGTCTTTCTCCATTTGAAAAGAAGGGCTGGGGGTGGGGGGCAGGGATTATGGTTCATTCTGTTCTTGAGTTTATCCCAGAGCTTAGAACAGGGCTTGAATGAACAAAATGTTAGCTTTAATTATACTTCACTCTTTAACCAATAGTGATTACCAGAAAAGGGGCAGATTTAAACAATTATACTTTATGCCAAGAACCACCAAACGATGCCTAGGAGATCATGCTAAATAAATGAGTGAACTAAAAATTGCATGTATGCAAGAAGTTCAATGTTGTAAAAGGTATACAAAGAAAAAATAATACCCAAAAATGACATTAGTTTTATCACAAAATTATGCTGGGTTTCTTCCTCTGTTTCCTGATTGCCTCTATTTTTCCAATCGTTGCTTTAAAAGTAAAATAAAATTTTAACTCATTAAAAAATGACTGATAATCAGATTAAAAAGGGACACAACCTCACTAGACATCAAGAAGATGCAAATTAAGACGCCAAGAGATGATTTGTCCCAATACACCGTTGGTGGTGTGAAAAACAGAACATTTTAGAAAACAATCTGACAATAGCTATTAAAAATGATTCTATTTCTCAGCATCTACCTAAATAAACACTTCTATACGTGCAGGCAGAGGCATGTTCAGTAACACTCATTGAAGTATCTTATATTTCCAGGGGAAAATTCAGAAGTTCCCTGAATCCCCCTCAGCAGATGAATGTTAAACTCTGGGACATCCATGGTATGGACTACTATGTAGCCATTAAACAGAACACAGTGGGTTTACAAGGCTGGAAGAATCCCTACGGCATACAGCAAGGTGAAAGATGTAGGTCATTGAACAATATATTCATTGGCTATGATTTATGATTTTTTAAAAAAGATTTTATTTATTTTTTTGACAGAGAGAGATACAGCGAGAGAGGAACACAAGCAGGGGGAGTGGGAGAGGGAGAAGCAGGCTTCCCGCTGAGCAGGGAGCCCGATGCGGGGCTCGATCCCAGGACCCCAGTCTCATGACCTGAGCCAAAGGCAGACGCTTAACCGACTGAGCCACCCAGGCATCCCTGATTTATGATTTTGAAATAATGTATTTCTAAAAGTCCTATGTTATATATAGGTTGATAAATGCATTAAAAAGAGTGATGAAGTTAACTCACCAATCAAGGCGGTGAATGAGGCAGCAGCTAAGGGAGATTTTATTGCTAATATTAGAATTCTTGTGTACTGTAAGAATGTACGCATAGAGGACTCGTGTAATTAAAAATAAATTGTATCTCTAAGAAAATGAGGCTCCCATGCTCAACCATCCCATAATTCCCCTTAAACTCACTTCTTCAGTTAAGCCTTTCATGGGTGGTCCACCATTGAGTGCTTCCTCCTACGAGTGAATACGGCAGGGGAGAGTGTTCAAAGGGCAGGAGGAAATGAAGGAATGGGATAAAAGGGGGATGAGGGAACAGTGAATAGGGAAGGCAGAATGAGGAAAAACACGAAGAGAAAGAGAAGGAAAAACACTGTGAGTGAGAGAAGTCATGCCAATCTGAATACTTGCATCCCATTCTTTACATCCGCATGGTCGCACTGCTCTTGCTAAGGACACTCTGCATTTTAGACAAAACCTAGGAGCCTCAAGTGCCTGACAACATCAAAAAGGACCATAGGAAGTTATTTTTACCCTCACTGGTTCTTCATTTCACCTGTTCCCAAGAATTTATGGGGAAATATGCTTTCATTAAATGTATCTGCTCTTTACAATGTCCCTACATTCTACCCATTCGACAGTGGAGCTCAAGTCTGGTGGCCAGAAGTGGGTAGGGAAGGGTTGGGCCCCAGATCAGCCACCACCAAGCAGTGTGGTTTGGTCCCTTCCCACATCTGTACTCCAGCAGTCTTCTCTCCTGTGGAATAGGGCTATAATCCTCCCTTCTCTCAAAGACAGGGTGAAGACAACTTTCAGGATGTGCTTTTATGGACTTGGAATCCACTGGAGGGCATGCCCTCCTGAAATGTATGTGTGGTGGGTGGGTGGTGGGGCATGTAATTTTAAATATGGTATCTTAAAAGTGTTGGGAAACTTAGAACTTACATTCTCTTGGTTACTCATCTAAAGAAAAGGAAACTCACTGGTTCGCTCTATCTATCTATCTATCTATCTAATCTCTTTCCATCCATCCATCTAACCATCCATGCATGCATCCCTTCGTCCATCCATCTTTCTTCCTAGTTGTTGCTAAAGGAGGGGATGGGGAGAACACAATGCACCAGCATCATGAGGTATTTTCCTCTGAGGGTCAACTATCATCTCCCAGAGCCTAAAAAAATGGTCCCACCAACCGAAAAGCAACATTATTCTCCACTCTCTCAAGTTTTCTCAACGTTTCCAAGATTCTTAACAATTTTCCTCTCCCAGAAACACCAAAACACCACCGCAGACAGGCAGATGGGGACATTCTCTGAGGGCTTTTTTTGGTTCTTGGCTTCCATTTAAAATAGCCATCAGGTTAAATAAGAACAAGCAAAAGTGCTCTAGCAGAAAGACTTCTCTTAAAGCTGTGTCAACAGAGACTTTATTTTTTTAAAGAAGTGTGCAAATAAACACATCTAACCCTAGCCTTACTGGGAGCTGTCCACAGCTGCCCCTCCTCTGGAGTCTGCACCCCAGCTGTGTCTGTGGGCGTCTGGTAGCAGGTTTGCTGGGCGTGGGGTTAAAACATCCCTCCTTGGCCAGAGGTACACAGGCAGGCCCCGGGATCTTGCCAGGTGTTTGCATTCTTCCAGGGAACATCAGAGAATGCATAAAGTTTAAGGAACGCATCAGATGTCCCAAGTGGCCTCACAACAAACATCTGTTTGAAAGCCTCTGCAGACGTGGACATCCAAGCATGGTCAGGCCCGACCTCTCCCAGGAGCGGGAGCTGCAAGGGCAGGGCCCAGAGCGAGGGCACGTCTCTATCTGCTCGGCATCTTGAGAGCACCGCCATCGCCACAGGGAGGCCAGAGACACCAGGAGGGCCCCTGCTTCCAGAATTATCTCCCCAGTGGCTGCTCTGGGAACAGAAATTCTACCGTTCGTCAGGCATTCCTCTGGGGTGAAGCTTCACGGCATCTTTGGACACTCTTCCTTTAAGAGGAGCCTCCTTCACGAGGAGGAGCCTCTGAAGGATGCCCTGCTGGAGGCCATGCAGTGCGGGAGGCAGGCCAGCCCCACACCCCATCCCCGGGGCCTGCTCCCAGGGAAGTCTGCTCCAGGATGTTTACGGGTGTATGCAAGAGTTGGTTCACCTAATTCCCTCCCCTTCCTGCCCTCCACGACCCAAAGAGGTTTATTTCCCTTGGAAATTGTCCAGTCTAGTCTAGGACCCCTCCCCCTGCCACTGCAGGTGATGATATTGTTAACTCTATGATAAAGGTGGTTGAAACTAACACATCACCAGACAAGGCACCCCGTCCTTGCAGTCACCTGTAGACCCCCAGGTCACCCACCCCCGCCTCAGTCCCTGTACTTCTTGAAGACTTTTCTCCTGGATCGTGGCCACCTCTTCCGGCACCTATCGATGTCAGTGATGGTGGTTCCTGTGCCCTGCCCATCAGCTCCATGGCCCCCTCCTCTTGATCTCTTCTCTGCCCAATACCTCCATGCTTGGGCCCAGCCTTTCATTGCCAACTACTGCACCTTCTGCCCTGGACTTCCAACACCCACTCCTGGACACTCCCCTTTGCTGCTCACTCCTGCAGGACTCCAGCCACTCACCAACATCCTAGGGACCCCCAATCCACTGACCCACCACTCTTCAGCACCTATCACTGCCTTGGGTCCTTACTCCTGTCCTTGCCTGGCTCAGTGTCAGGGAACGCACTGTCCTGACTCCTTCCTCCTTCTTTCCCTCCAGTGGCATCACCCAGAGAAACTTCAGTCCCGGTTAAATTCAGTTCTGTAACTGCACTTGCACCTGCGCCATCGTGGCTGAAAGTAGCTGAAGAAACTCACAGCTATGTTGCACAATGAGGGGTCCTTCTGGAAGCACAGCTACAAGCCTGGAAACTCCCGCTCTGTGATTGTGGGTGAGCTGCTGGGGACCCGAGCCAAGGCCAAGCCTTCTCCTTTACTCAAGGCCATGGCTCTATGGAGCCTCCCCTCTGCCCCAGACCACTCCCATCCATGCACATGACATGTGGATGCTCCTGTTTTGACCTCACTTCCCCAAATACCAGGTCTCTCCCCTCTAAAGAGACACCCCTGTAATACATAGAGGATCCGTATTACCCTCCCCATCTGCAACCCATCTCCTTAACGTTAGCCCCTGCCACTTGATGGGCACCTCTCTAGGTAGGGTCCCCTTAAGAGCCCCCATAGCTTGGTCAGGTCCTTCTTGGTCTTCCTAATCCATGGCCCAGCAGCTGCCATCAACACAGCCAACCCGCCCCCCATCTCCTTGAACACATCCTCCCTGGGGGCTCCTAGCACTTCACCCTGCCTGGTTTTGCTTCCGCCTCCCTGCCAGCCCCACTCCTGGTCTCTGGCTGGTTCCTCCTCCCAACCCTGCTTGCTCAGTGCTAGCAGACCCCCGGGCTCGGCGCCTGCACCTCTTATCAACGTGACCCCCTTTTCTCCCAGACCCATCCCCTCTGGCTCTCCCTTTTGCTCTGCACCTTAGCCGCCTTGCTGTCCCTGGAATACTCTTCCAGCTGGGTCTTTGCCTGAGATATCTGCACAGCTCACCCCTCACCTACTTCGGTGACATCTTCCCTGATAGCCTAGTTAAAACTGCAAACCCCTCCTCACCCTCATCACTCCCTATTTCGTTTTCTTAATTTATTTTTCTCCACAGCAATTATCACCACCCCTCGAATGTAAGGCCCATGAGGGCAGAGCTTTATGCCTCTTTGGCTCACTCCCAGATCGCCAGCCCTAGCACGGTGTCAGGCACGGGTAGGTGCTCCATACACACTTGTAGAGCGAATAATGGATGCATTATACGCTTATGCTAATTGTGAACTGTGATTTAGAACTTCAAGGACACGAAGGAAAGCATCACATACATTCCCACTTCTCTCTCGGGGCCGATTTTTCTCTTCCCTGCCCACGTGGGGTAAGGTGTGGGACCATCAAGGCCTCCAAATGTCCCAGATTGACCCCCGGTCCCGAGTTCCAGGTTTCCTCTGGCTTTCTAAATGGCCAGAGGGTCTGGATCTTCTGCCCACCCAGACAGTGAGCAGCCAGCTGGTTGCACTTGGCTTTTTCTTCAAAGCAGGGTACCCCAGTGGTTCCCCTCCACTGGTCAGAGGGGACCCGGCTTGAGGTGGGACAACAAGGGCAAGAGGTGAACACCTAAGACCCAGATCCCAAAGAGGAGAAGAAACGCGCGCCTGCTTCTCTGTAGCTTTGGGAGCCTCTTATCACCTTGACCTTCCAACATTCCTGAGGCAAGAGGATAATCCCCATTCACCAGCTAAGAAAATCAAGGCTCAGAGAAGTTGAAGGGTTTGCCCAAAGTCACACAGACAGCTAGAAGGAAATCGGGAACCAGCTCTTGAACCAACATCTCCTGAGGATTTACGGTATTAAGGAAAGATGCATGTGATATCACCACTACCCTTAATGGCTCACACTTTACTCTTGAGAACTCAAGATTTCCAAATCTTGGCCCACGGTTAGCCAAGTCCGCTTTCCACCCAAGGCCAGGGCTGCCACCGACTAGCCCAGGAGCAGATAACACCAACCTGACATTCTGGTCGGAAGGCCTCAGGCGCCTACCTAGGGCCGGCACACACAGCCTTCAGTGACTGCCTGAGACTCAGCTCTTTGGCTGCCAACAACTGCCTGTATTTGAAATCAGAGAAAATGTCCCCAAGTTATAGCCTTTTATGATGTGCATTCTGGAGAAGCCACAATCTCCAGATCTCTTCTAGAACATAAGCTTGTGGAGGACAGGGAACAGTGCTTAGCACATAGCGGGCTCTCAATAAACATGTATTCAATGAACTGTGAGTCTGGCCAGGCCCCAGCAGCCCAGTGGCGCGGGATGGGGGCGCGGTAGAGCAGAGGGCTTCCTGCCTGGATCCCAGGCTCTGCCACCTGGGGCCATCCATGCCTCAGCAATCAAGGGCCAGGCAACTAGATGCTCCCTGGATTTAGGGTTCCCTCTCCCCCCACTGGAGTCTGCCAGGGCCCCTGCACCTGCCCAGGCCCCGCCGGCGCTCACCTGGGAGATGTGGGACTGCGTCTGCTCGCTCTCACCGTCCCCCTCCGTCTTGTCGGTCAACAGCCCCTGCACCTGGTACTCGAGCACGTAGCTGTCAATGAAGCGCTCCAGCTCCTCGATCTCCTGGGAGCGGCTGCTCCCAGCCTCGGATGAGGCTGACGCAGCAGAGGAGTTCTCCATCCCTCCAGCTCAGGGGCTGTGTGGGGGCTGCAGGAGACACAACAGCGGGCTTGGTGAGACGCAGCTGGAGGGAGGCGTGGACGATGCCCCACTGGAGAACCACTGCCCACTCCTGGAACCTTGTCTCATCCGTCCCGGCATCTTGGCCTCCCAACATCCCAGAGAAGTGAGTGGGGCGCCAGCTTGCCTTCAATGTGAAGAATACGCTGTAAGTCTCCCTGCACGTGGAGGGAAACTGAGGCCCAGGGAAGGCAGGTAGCTTGCCTAACTGGCCAATGCAGTAACTTGTGCGGTGTTGGGTCTTAGTCCACACCTGGACCTTACCATGTGGGATTTGGCAGGAGACAGACCCAGCTTCCCAGCCAAGCCCCATTTGCCAACCTGGACTTAGCCAAATCTACCACAATGCAGAATGAAACAGACCACGGGCTTTGACGTCCCAGACTCAAGCACTGGGATGTACCAGGGTCCCCAGACACAAACCCCCTAAGGGGCCTGGTCTTGCAAGAAAATGTCTCCTTCTAAAGAGATGCTTTCTCTTGGGACACCACACTACCCCCTAAATTAGGTGAGGCCTGTAGGCCTTAATTGTGTATACACAACTCTGCAGCCTTGTTACGATGCAGCTGACCAGGACACACTCCGCTCAGTCTGTAAGGATGTGACTGGTTTTTAATGGGAGAACATGAAGAGTCTGGGAGAGCATGCGCTAGCCATGGGCGCTGTCTGGCCACCCTCCATAGGCATGTGGCTCTCTCATGAGCCCTCGGGCCCTCTCTCTGTGCTGGCCTGGCATCACGTGACTGGCATTCTAGGGATACTTGCTGAAGTCCACCCACAGAACTGCTGTCCTTCCCTGACCAGACTGGGCCAATCCAGCCATTCATTGCAGGGGCCCAGGCCTGCAGGGACACCCCCCCACTGCTTACTCCTGTCCCCCGAAGTTCCCACCTGGAAGTGGGGAGAACTGGGACCCTTCTCACCTCTGGGTCCCTTCCCACCAGAGACCCTCCCCTTCCTTCTGACAGGCTCTAGGCCAGATGGGAAGGGGTGTTCAGGCTTATCTGGTGTCCCTTTCGCCGTCGGAAAATTGCTGCTTTCCATGGGGGAGTGCATTCAAGCTGGAGGAAGCCCAGCCTGCATGCGGTTTCATCATCACAACTAGTAGGATGGTCTTCTACCAAATGACCACCAGTAGATACACAAAGAAGACCCGAATAACACACAGCACTCTGGGACCACAAGGGACTGCATGCATCTAGAAAGGGACTGTTGATAATAAAGGCAAGGTCCTCGTATATTGAAAGGAGCATTTGAATTTCAAGACCTTGGATTACTAGTAGAGAACTTTTTTGGAACACAGTTATTTGCCAACTATCAAGGGTTTGTTGAGTTTTCAACTGTAACGGATCCAAAACAGGGCACTGGGTTCCAGAAATGCTGCTGAGACCATGAACATGCACTCCCCCAGACCGTCACCGGCCTTTTCTTTTCTTTTCTTTTTTTTTTTTTTAATTTTTTAAATTTTTTAAATTTTTATTTTTATTTTTATCTTTTTTTAAAGATTTTATTTATTTATTTGACAGAGAGAGACACAGCAAGAGAGGGAACACAGGCAGGGGGAGTGGGAGAGGGAGAAGCAGGCTTCCCGCCGAACAGGGAGCCCGATGTGGGGCTCGATCCCAGGACCCTGGGATCATGACCTGAGCCGAAGGCAGACGCTTAACGACTGAGCCACCCAGGCGCCCCAAGTCACCGGCCTTTTCAAAGGTTGGTGCTGGTGGTGGGGGAGAAGAGCTGCCTGGGGGGACGCACACATTCCTCAAATGATTTCCTGGCTCCTATTTTGGCTTTTGGCTGCCGCATGGGGCCCTGCCTCTGCTGGACCCCAGGCCAGCTGCAGAGGAGCTGTGCTTGCTCTGGGTTCCTGAGCTCTGCAGCCTTGGGCCTCATGGGTATGTACACCTGACCCAGAGGGAAGAGTCCGAAGTTTCAGGCCCAGGTACCCTCATCAGAGGGCAGGTGTGGAGGTCAGGGTGGTGGCAGGTCTGCAGAGAGTTGGCTCAGACTGGGGAGAAGCAAGCCGAGTGGTGCAGGGCCATGGTCGGAGGTGAAGGTGGGGATGTCCCATGCCCCTTCCTCCACTTGCCATTCAAGGCCTATAGCAGGCTTACACCCTTCCTACCACCACGACGCACCTTACCCCTCCTGCTCCAATGGTTGCCCATGACCCCCTCTTTCCCTACTCCTTGTCCTGGCCACATGCCCTGTGTGGTAGGCAGAACACTAAGAGGGTTCTGGGTGTACACCTTCTCCTAATTACTCAAACACTAATCTAGCTAATCCTGGGAAGGGATTTTGCAAATATAATTAAATTCCAAATCAGCAGACCTTAAGATAGGGAGACTATTCAGGAGGTCCTCATCCAGTCACATGAGCCTCTTAAATCTGGCATGGGAGGTAGAGACAGAGATTCAAAGCATGAGAAAGACTCAGCACACTGTGGCTGGCTTGAAGAAGAAGGAGCGTGTGCAAAGAAAGCAGGCAGCGTCCAGGAACTGAGAAGCAGTCCTTGGTCAACGACCAGCAAGGAGAAGGGCACCTCAGTCCTACAACCGCAAGCAAGTAATTTCTGCCAACAACCGATGAGCCTGGGAGCAGACTTTGTCCCCAAGTCTCCAAATGAGAACTCAGCCTGGCTGACATTTGGGTTTGTCTCATGATTTGCTGAGCTGGACTTTTCACTTTTAGAACTGTGAGGTAATAAGCGGGTATTGTTTTAAGCTGCTAAGTTTGTAGCAGTTTGTTATGAGGCCATAGAAAGCGAACATGTGATGCTCTCTCTCTGCCTCTGCTTTTGCTCACACTGTGCCCCTCACCCAGGGACACATTCCCCTTCCCTCTGCCTAAAAAATCCAGCCGTCCTTACACACACAGAATGCTAGAACAGTGCCTCAGCGGCCATCTGGCAACCAGCTCAATCCCCTGCTTTCAGAGTGGGCTAGTGGGCAAAGGATCCACCCCGCCTTGGCCTGTGGGCATGGATACTGTGACTTCTAATAACAGGAATGGCTAAAGTGCCCTGGGCCTATATCACGTGCCAGGCACTGTTCCCAGCACTTGATATACCTTCTCCCACTTACCCCTCACAATAATGCCATGAAACTCGTATAATTATACTACTTAGAAAAGTGAAAACTGAGGGGGTGCCTGGGTGGCTCAGATGGTTAAGCATCTGCCTTCGGCTCAGGTCATGATCCCAGGGTCCTGGGATCGAGTCCCGCATCGGGCTGCCTACTCCGCAAGGAGCCTGCTTCTCCCTCTGCCTCTCTCTGTCTCTTATGAATAAATAAATAAAATCTTAAAAAAAAAAAAAGTGAAAACTGAGGTTCAGAGAGGTTAGGTAACTTGCTCAAGTTTGCACAGCACAGTTCCAGGCGTGCCTATACCTCACTGCCTCTTCATCCCACCTCCTAGCAGTCTGCTCAGGCTCTCAGGACATCTCCCACTTCTCATTCTCCACTACCCTTCCAAAGCCCAGTGGATTCTTCAAGTGCTGTGTGTGCCTCTTACCCCCCACTGGGCCGCAGGCTCTAGAGGGCTGGGCCCCTGCCTAGCTCACTGCCCGGCACTGGGCAGATGGCTGGGCCTCAGGGCGGGTGGGATGATAAGGCTGATGTCCAGAGAGGGTTGAAAAGGAGCTGCCTGCTGGAAAAGCCAGTGTCTCAGGCCATGCCCATTATTCCTCGAAGACAAGATCTTATCAAGGGCCTCCTGGCATACTTTACAGGTCCGGGCGGAGGACTGGGCTTTGCAGGAACTAGACAGGAGTGTTTGCAGGAGGATCAAGTGCCCGGCTCTGCCCGCAGCAGCAGCTCTGGCCGGCTCTGCTGGACTCTCCCAGGCCCTCGCAGGCCCCTCACCAGGCCACACCACAGTCCCGTGAGGAACCCTGGGATCAGCGATCACTGCAGAAGGGGACAGGCAGTGAGACCCACTCCCAGCCTGCCCAAGTTTGGTGCCCAGAGGGAAACAGAGGACTCCCACACTGGTCGCTTCTGGATGGCTTGGGTGTCCTCCCATGCTCTCGGTGCCCCTCCCGTCGTAGTCAGAGTCACACGGGGAGCCTGATAGTACCTCCCCTCAGCTGCCCTGAGCGCATCCTGCCCAGGGCTCCCCTGGTACACCCGGCAGATGCCAGCAGGGCCCCCCGGCGCCTGGCTCCTTTGCCCTAGCAGGACGAGGTGCTAACTGCTCCCGGGGCAGCCCTTGACGAACACTCTCTCCTCGGTCTCTCATGATAACTGAGGTGTGTTCTTCACGGTCCCTCAGCAGGTCCCAGCGGACTGGGCCCAGCTGCCCACAGTGGGGACCAGACCCGTAACACCCCTTTTTCTGGCCCTCCTTCCTCCTGTGTCACTCTCCCCAGGGATGCCTGTTCTTGGGGTACGTCCAGGATCTCCACTTTCTGAGAGGGAACCAGGCTAACGTATCACCTGGGCTCATTTGTACATTCTAGAATGAGTCCCAACCAGGGCACTTTACCTCCTCAGCAGAGACGAGGGAGGAAGGAGAGGAAGGGGGTGCTGTCCACATCATCCATCTCCTCAGCTACCGGGCTGGAAGTTCAGTCAGGCACTCACACCCCATTTTTAAAAATTGTGGTAAAATACATTTGCACAACATAAAACGTACCACTGTAACCATTTTTAAGCATACAGTTCGGTGGTATTAAGAGTTTTCACAATGTTGTATACGCATCATCACTATATTTCCAGAACTTTCCAGCATCCCAGACAGAAACTCTGTGCCTATTCAGCAACAACTCCCACTCCCCTCATCTCAGCCCCTGGCAACTCTCGCTCTCCCTTCTGGCTCCACGGATCTGTCTATTCTGGGTACCTCCTCTAAGTGGAATCATACAACATTTGTTCTTTTGTAACTGGGTTCTTTCACTTAGGATAATGTTTTCAAGATTCACTCACGGTAGAACATGTATCAGAATTTCACATCAGACGCTGTATTACAATAACATATTGTACCCAGAAACCCCATTTTGTGTGTCCATCATCCATCCATGGACATGTGGCTTGTTTGCACCTTTGGCTATTGTGAGTAGTGCTGCTATGAACACGGGTGTACCATCTGAGTCCTTGTTTTCAATTCTTTGGGGTGCATACCCACAAGCTCTGCCTTCTTTTTAAGGTAAAAGGAATGAGGAGGCACAGAGTGAACGAACTCTCAGGCCAGTGGAAGGCCAGGGAGATACAGGGATGCTTTCTCAAGGGCTTGTCGCGCTCCCCTCCTGCCTGGGTTTGGGGGTCTCCTCCTGGCTCGGTTTCGCACTCACAGCAAATTCAGGATGGGAGATTGCCCACACGGCTCGGCCACTGGCTAAGCTGAGAGGGCCAGCGAGAGGAGCTTATGTTTTCATGATCCCGGTAGAAGTGAGGGGGGAGGGAGCAGGGGAGGAAGGAAGGAGAGGGTGGACGAGAAGAGATACCTCCAGTGGCAGCCATCCAGAATGCAGAGCATTGCAGAGCAGAGGAAGCCGGAGCCCAGGAACAAGCTGGCCAATGCAGCCAGCCAGCCAGCCACCTCTCCCCACCCTGCCCCCACTGCCAGGTGATGGATGCAGAAGAACAAAAAGGCAAGCAGCAGGAGCGGGGGGAAAAGCGCTGAGGCTGCTTTTTGCTGTAAAGGGCAGGCAGCCCAGAGCCTGCGGGCAGGAGGGGTGAGCCAGGCGAGCAGAGCTTGAGGAGGGGTGCAAAGGGGCCAAGCCTACGGAAGGACAGCAGGGGTGGGGGGCTCCTTGGCCTGCACTGCCCAGATGGGACTTAGGCCCATCTACAGCTGTCTGGCGAAAGGCCAGACTCTTGTTCTCCTCCTGATGTTGATCAGAGACCCCATCCCAGTCCCAGGGGCCCAGGGCACTGTCACCCCCCCACCCCCGCACTCCCGCTGCAGCCTTTTATAGGCTTGCCACTAGAGTCGGGGGAACCTGGCTGCCTATTTTTAAGGCCAGAAAAAAAAAACACTCATGTTTTTTGATGAAAAGGCACCCCTCTCCCCACTCGTGTCCCCCTACTCAGACCCCGGTGAATCTTCTCCTTGCTGCCCCCCTCTGCCCAGAGCAGTGTGGTTCCCTTAGAAAACCAGCACTTACTCAGCCATCAGAAAGGATGAATACCCAACTTTTACATCAACATGGATGGGACTGGTGGAGATTATGCTAAGTGAAATAAGTCATGCAGAGAAAGTCAATTATCATATGGTTTCACTTATTTGTGGAACATAAGGAATAGCATGGAGGACATTAGGAGAAGGAAGGGAAAAATGAAGGGGGGGAAATCGGAGGGAGAGATGAAGCATGAGATACTGTGGACTCTGAGAAACAAACAGGGTTCTAGAGGGAGGGGGGAGGGGGGAGGGGTTAGCCGGGTGATGGGTATTAAAGAGGGCACGTACTGCATGGAGCACTGGGTGTTATACGAAAACAATGGATTGTGGATCACTACATCAAAAACTAATGATGTATTGTATGGTGACTAACATAACATAATAAAATTAAAAAAAAAAAAAAAAAGAAAACCAGCACTTGAGATGTTTCTGCTGACGAGCGCTCTCTGCCCGAGGCTAGAAGTCTCTCCCCACCCTTCTGGCCCTGCCCGCCTTTGAGGCTGTGAGAGCTCCCAGTGGTAAGGTCAGGGGCCAGAGATCTGGAGGAAACCTGCAGGCTGACATCACCGGGCACCCCGTGTATCCCCAGAGACAAGACGCTGGAACCGTCCCAGCCGGCTCAGCATGCCTTTGTGCACGCCCAGTGACAAATGGCATTAGTAGCTGTAAATTTAGCCAATCCCTTTAAGAACAGCCAGGCATTAAAGGCATTAAAGGCATTACCTCCTCCTCCAATGCCCGGGATGACTCGGTGACCTGCAAACCAGATGAGATGCCTCACCTCCCCTGCCACCAGGCCTTTTCTAGGGAATCCATCATTCCAGGCCCCCAAACGAGGCAGCACGGTACCCCCTCGCCCTTCATCAGACCCTTTTTCCTCAGGTCCTCAGCAAGCAACTCACCCTGGGTCCCCTTCTGGGAGCGCACAGACGAAGCCTGGGAAGGTCTCGATTTCTGTTTTCCTGATTTGTTTCTGCTTTCCTGACGTGGCTTTTGGGGGCTTTTGGCTGCTGTGAGGAGCCTAGGCTCTTGGACCCCAGGCCAGCTGCAGGGGAGCTGTGCGGTGCGGGGCGGGGGGGGGGGGGCGGTGGCGCTTGCCCCGGGCTCCATCCACCCATCCCAGCAGTACTGTACCTCCGCAGACAGGGGTAGGCACGTCTGAGCTGTGGGTGGGCAGCAGGGCCCAGCACGTCACCTCCGCTCACCTCGTGCTGAAGGCATCCACTGCTGTCTCCACCCCACTTTTCCCACGGCCACGGTGCCCCACGGCCTCCCTCCCTCAGGGCCCCTTCCAGCAGTTGGTTCCTGGGGACACAGAGCCCCTCCCCTCTCCCTGTCTTAGCTCCCCTCTGCGTTGGCAACGGAACCTTCACCCAGAGCCGGCAAGGAGAGCTCTCTCCTCTGTGGGCTGTCGGGCAGGGCCGAGCCAGGTCACAGCTGCCTGCTGAGACGGTAGGAGGAGAGAGGCCACTGCTCAGGGGCACAGGACGCCCACGGCTCTCCCAAGGAAGCCATGGGGACCTGCTTCACAATGCCAGTGGCCAGCCCACCCCTTGGAGTCCAGCCCACGCTCCACCTCCTGCATAAATGAGGCTCCAGACAGAGTGCTTCTCCCCCGCTCCCCCGGCCACCTGTGGCCCTCATGGCCACCACTCTGCCTCTCCAGGCAGTGCTGGCCCCGAGGACTCTGGGCCACACTGGTGTTTGCCAAAGAAAAGCAGGGGGATTCGGGGACACCTCTGCATGCGGGAGCCTTCGGTCCCCAACCGCCAGAAATGGGAAAGTTCAAATACACTCAGAGCTGGAGGTGACTGCAGAAATCAACATTCGTGGAGCGTCTGGGTGGCTCAGTCAGTTAAGTGGCCGCCTTCAGCTCAGGTCATGGTCCCAGGGTCCTGGGATCGAGCCCTGCATCGGGCTCCCTGCTCCGCGGGAAGCCTGCTTCTCCCCTCTCCCACTCCCCCACTTGTGTTCCCTCTCTCATGGTGTCTCTCTCTGCCAAATAAATAAAATCTTTAAAAAATTTTTAAAAAAGCAATCAACAACATTTACTGTCAGTGTCAGGGACACCTGGGGTGCTCTAAATGTCTGACAGCCCCCTCCCCCACTGTAACCCTTTGTGGCTCCAAGGTCAGACAGGGCGTTAGCTAGCATACGGTTTTCAAACTGCACGTCTCAGCTATTTACTGGGCTGTAAAATAAACTTAGGGTAAAATAAAGTCATGATTTCAGCATTTAGAAATATACAACTGAATTGAAACCATCAGTGAGTGACATGCATTGTAGGCATGACTATTGTTCCGTGGAACCGGTGCTCCCCCTGTTCATGGAAGATGTGTTTCTTCTGCGAGGCGTGGCCAAGAGGTTAAGTAAAGTGGCTTCCAGACTTCCATGTGCCATGTGGCAGGAATCACAGGCTGTCTTGTTCAAATGCAGATTTGGATTCTGAGGGTTGGAGGTGGGGCCTGGGATTCTGCATTTCTAACCAGCTCCCAGCTGATGTTGTTTTTTCAGGTCAGAGGGGCTCGCTTTGAATAGCCAAGATCTAGAAAACCTCTCACATCCCTTCCCTCCCTTATGCAGATATCTCACCGTGGTCTGGAAAGTTCTCCATCCTGACCCTCGGGCCTGCAGGTCAGCTCCCTGCAGGTGGGGCAGCGCTGCTTTGAGGGCCCCCTTGGGGTGAGGCTGGACCTCGACAGGCTGAATTAGTATTTACTGGTGGACACCGGGACCACCCACCTCCACCTGAGGCTCACAGCCAGGTACCTATAACAGCACCTGCTGAGAGCCCAGCAATGCTGAGCTATAGGCCCAGACGCGTCCCACTGGTCAGAGCCAGCCAAAGGGCCTCCTAAAACCGAAGCTTCATGACCTCAGTGGTCCTTAGAGAATGAGATGGTACCGGCCCCTCCCCTGTGCAGATGAGGACGCTGGAGCCCAGAGAAGGGAACCAACTTGCTAGGAGCACGGAGTTGCCTATGCAAAGAGCTGGGTCTGCAACCCAGGTCCCCAGACTCTAAGCCCCTCAACAGCCTGCCAGCCCTGGAGACCCCCTGCTGAGCTGAGAGTCACCTCCCCTCCCCAGCCCAGTGACTGTCAATGTCTTTGGAGCCCAAGTGCAGTTTGGGTTACAATCATTACGTCAAGCAGTAATGACAGGACAGCTCTTCCTAGATAAACAGGCAACCCCCAAGTCACCATACTGAGCTTCTACTCTGAAAGCCCTGTGGGTCTATCAGAACTTGCGTGGAGAAGACAAATGGGGCTCAGGCCTCACTGGCCCCTCCCTGAGAGCTGCCTCCAGGAGTATCTGAGGAACTGGACCAGATTTCAGGGTGAGGGTACAGGTCACCGTGGGCCAGGGAGGCAAGACAGATGCTGTGAACCCTTCTCACCTGAGATGCTGCCGTGGCCCACCCACTGGCAGGAGGGGGCACCCACTGCCATCCACCCAGGGGATGCCAATTAGATTCCAGTCTCCTGCCTCGGACTTCCTCTTGGAGGAAGAACATCAACCCAGCAGCTTTTCCAGCTCTGCGGAGGCCACCATGCTGGTAGGCGGGCTGGGCCAATGGGTAGGATGGCACCCAGGGTGGGCTCTGGGAGAGCCCACCCCTGCTTTATCCCTGGTCATCCCTGTTGTCCAGGTCTGCCTTGCCCTGGGCCCCTGAGTCCCACAGGAGCCGGGGCTGCTAGCACTGACCCCCCACCTGCTTTAGCACTGACCCTCCACCTGCTCCCAGCACTGACCCCCAACCTGCTCCTGGCATTGACCCCCAACCCGCTCCTGACACTACCCCCCCATGTGTTCCCTTGGTGCTGAGGATAGGCTGCCTCCTGACACCCCTCCCCCTCCCCAGTGCTGTTACCCAACTCTCGTCCTGCTCTTGAATTTTTTATGGGCTTTTATCTTGTCTTGACAAGACTCCATGATCCTTGAGGCCCGCTGAAGCCTACACCTGTCACAGCTCAAGCCCAGGCCGGCAGACTGGCCTGTGTCTCCTCCACCCCTCCATGCTGGTGCATCCGGCTCACTCCTAACCTGAGCGTGGGACTCCTTAGCTCTCCCACCCACCGCCACTGCCCAGGCTCTCCCGCAGCCCCTCCTGGCCCTTAGAATGTTAAAGCCAAGGGTACTGGGATGGACCTGTCCAATCCCCCCTTCCACTGGCCACCAGGGTTACCTGGTCCCAGAATAGGTCTCCAACCCCTTCCTCCTGCATTTGTAGAGCCTCCTCGGACATCTCGCACCAAATAACAGGTACGACGGGGCAGTGAGGAGCCCACCTGACTCAAGCCACATCCCTGGTGAGAGTCAGGTGGCTTCCTCACTGCCCCCTCATCCTAAGACAGGGTAACATAGGGGTTATGGGTTTCAGTGCTGGCTAATCGACATCCTAGCTCTGGGACCTCAGGCAGCCTGCTTCCTTGTCTTCAGAGGATATTGATGATGAAAATATCATCTCTTAAAGTGTTGTGAGGATTAAGCGAGAACTCACGAGAAAGTGTTCAGCATAGCCAGGTATACAGGAAGCACTCAATTACTACTGGTTGTGGCTATCATTTGACATCACAACTGTCCCCCCAGCTGTGCCCCACTCTATCTTCTGTAATCTCTCCCACCTCTGCCTCTCCAAATTGTATCTTCTCTCCCAGGGCCTGGCTCCAGACTCACCTCCTCTATGAAGCCCTCCGTGGCCACTCTGGCTACCATTGGTCCTGCTCCTTCTAAACTCCAGTTCTCCAGACCCCACCACTCCCTAATGTCTCCCCACTCTGAACTGCCTGTGCCTCGTTCAGGGCCTCCCCTGTACTCCAGTTCCTGGGCTGCCCTCAGCTCTGCTGACCTGCATGGACTCCCAGGGACCCAGTCTCTCTCTTCCATGGGCCCTGGGGGTAGACAGGGTGTGTCTCCCACCCCACCCCCCGCCCCTCCCCGCCTTCCAAAACTTCTGGGTGGGTGGACAAAGAACGAAAACTAACTCCGAGCATGCCGGGACGGGAGAGCAACAGTGTCGGGCTCTGAACCCAGCAATGCACCCGTGAGAGCACCTCGGGTTAAGGCCGGGAAGCTCCTCCAAGTGTGGTGGCCCCAGCACCCCACACCTTGCTTCTCAAGTGACACTCTCTCTCCAGTGTCTCTCACGGGGTAGCCAAGGTCCCCAGTCAGCTCACTCCCTCCTGGCAACGGCTTCCTGAACTAGAGCCCAGCTGGAACAGTGGCCACACCACGCCGTCTCTGCGAGCCTGATGGAACAAGAGGCCGTTGCACAGTCCACACGGCCTGGCTCGCAGCAGAGCCAGTGGTCCTCCTCCTCCTCCCTTCCTCATCCTCAGGGACAGCTCAGGCCCACCTCCTGGATGCCACCCTCACCACCCAGCTCACAGGGACCCTGTCCCTCGGAACACCGGCAGCAGCCACCCACTGGGCCTTCGGCCTCTGCCCCCTGCCCCCTCAGATAATGAACTTTCTGCAAGGAAGCATAACCACCAAGCAGAGACTGCAAATGTCCATTTGGTCCACATCTGGACGACAGGCATTTTATTTGGGCTGTTCAGTATTTTTTTTAAAGATTGTATTTATTTATTTGACAGAGAGAGAGAGCACAAGTAGGCAGAGAGGGAGGAAGAGGAAGAGGGAGAAGCAGGCTCCCTGCCGAGCAGGGAGCCCAACCCAGGGCTCAAACCCAGGACCCTGGGATCATGACCTGAGCCAAAGCATACCCTTAACCGACTGAGCCGCCCAGGCGCCCCTAGACGGCTCAGCATTTTTAAAATAAATGAGCCAACATTTACAAATCGAAAGATTTCATGTAAAACTCCACATTTCTGATTTTCTTGAACTGGGAGATCTAGCCACACTGACCCACCTTTCTCCTCTGCAACCATCAGCCAGAGCTAAGCAGGGCCGACCCCTTCAGACAAAGCACGCAATCTCCACTTCTCCACACACTCCGCCACTCCCTAATGCCTCCCCACTGCCTACAACCACCACTCTCACGTGGCTCCACTCACTCACACAGGTGGCCTGCCTGGCCCTCACAGGCACCTGAGCTTGAGCCCCCTGCAAGAAAGTAGCTGTAGGTGGTCTGTGACTACAAAAATGAGGAGTATCTCTAAGAACTTGGCAGTCAGGCTCCAGGACTGTCCCCTGGGAGTGACAATGTGAAATCAACAAATGACAGTCCAAAACAAAAATAGGCAAAGTCATTGCAGAGAGGGAGGAAAAAAAAATGTTTCCAGACCAGTAGGACTCAGCCCTTACCTGGCTGAAGATAGCCACAGAGCTATTCTAGGACAGTTGTGTCACTCTGAAGGGACTGGGCTGCACCGGAAGCAAAGAAGGCAGTCCACCTCCAAACTCCATCCAGAGAATGGGGAGCCCCTCGTGGGTGTCTTGAGGGAAGGCCCAAGTAAGTGCAGGGTTAGCCCACTGCTCCTCTTAATGCCCCCACCACAGTCCCGCTCAGCCCTGACATGGTCCGAGGGGCCGCCTCCTTCCTCAGCTAAACTCTGACCTCTAAGAGGCCGAGGACATTGTCTGCTCCTTCCCTCGTCCCCTGGGAGCCAGACCTGTGCCCACTGTTGACCTTCAGTTAATCCCTGAGTATTTGATGATACGTTCCCAGAAATTAGAGAATGGTCAGCAGGTAACCAGTGCTCTGTTCCCCTTGGTATTTGCAGAGAGGCACCTCCTGCTACTGGTGGGCATAGAGATGGTGTCACATTAACAGCGGAACCAGCAGAGCGAGCGAGGCTGGGCACGGGCCCCTCTTGGGCTGAGTAGCCTGTAGGCATCACACCCAATGCCTGCTGGACAGCAACCACGGGAGTCTCGAACTCGATCCAACGCCCTGAATTCTCCACAAACCAAAGGGAGATAAAACCCTGCGCGGCAAGAGCCCAGGAGTGTAAAACGCACAGAAAAGCAAAGGCCAGACCCTCGCTACGGGTGGTCTCCTGGTCCAGAGGCAGCACCCCATAGCTGCCTCTGCCTTTGCTTGGAGAACGCCAGGGAGGGCTCCTCTTACTCAGGGGTAGCTGCCCTTTGACTTTACTGATGCCAGAAAGAAAACCATCAATACCGTATTCCCCACAGACTGCTGGTTTCCAAACTGTTCTCCTTTAATGCTTACTTCTCAAATGAAATTCTAAATGGCTCCCCCAATATATAAAAGATAGTAACAGCTAACATTTCCTGAGCATTTTACTATGTGCCAAGCCCTGTGCTAAAGGCTTGTCATATACTAATTTAATCCTCAAGACAATCCTATAACTCAAGCGCCATTTTTGTCCCCATGTATAAACTAGGAAACCGAGGCAGAGAGGAGTTGCCCGAGGTCACCTGGCGAGGAAGAGGCTGAGTCAGGATTTGACCCCAGAGTGGCTCTAAGATACGGCTACTCTGATTAAACAGCAGGGAGGTGCCCAGAGCTCCACTCACTCAACATTGTTATTCCTTGCCCAACACCTCCCCAAAAGCTGCCCTCCGTGTGGTCATTCCTGACTTGTGCCCTGGAACCTGTTCCAGGTCATGGCTTTATGCTCTTGCAGGGTACCAGAGTGAGCTGCCAGCAGATAGGAACTATCGAGGTGGTCAGAAGTTATCTGGGGAGGACTGGAAGGGGTTCTGGCCTCATACCCCTAGGGTCTGCCCAGTCTAGCACCAGCCAGCCAGTTGCCTCTCAATAACCTCAGGTGTGAGTAAAGCTGGGCATACGTTCCCACCTCTCTTTTACAGATGGGGACCTTGGAGCAATGTGCCTGTGGCCTAGGGACAGGGCAAGACTATAATCCAGTCCTGACTCCAGCCCCAGGTGTTTCCCTAGGACAAGCAACATCTCAGAGTCCCACTCCTTGTGGCACGAGCCAATGAATCCCTGAATGTACCCACCACGTCCTGTTGTGATGAGATGATGCTCTGAGGGATGATGTGCAGAAGGGATGCAAAACCAGACCTATGTGCTGCAAAGACTTCTGAAGGGAGGGTGTGGGAAAGCTCAATGCCACAGACCATAAACATTTGCTAGCTCTTTTTACCTTGGAGAACACGGAGCACCCATGATGGAGGTCAATGGCCATGGATGGCCAAGCCAGGTGATGAGAGCACTTGGCCAAGTCCTTGTTGAAGACTCAGGTATGGTAGTTCTCCTGAGGTTGATGTCCCCAAATGTTTCTCTCTGGGACATGCTGGGGTCAAGGAACTGGGGAAATAGGCAGCCAGAAAATCTGAGCTCCAGATCACTTTGCCTGGGCATCCACTATGGTCTGAGTTCTTGAGGACAGGGATCATTTTGTCTTCCCATCATTGTATTTCCAAGGTCTGGCACAAGGTAGGATTCCACAGAAGATGTTGGGGAAGGACCCCGGGCTGCCCTCAGGAGGCCTGTGGAGTGGCCCATCCTGGGTGTCTGGGCCTTGGAGCTCTCTCCCTGAGGCTAGTCTGGGGTGGCTACAGTAGAGGCTCCCAGATGCAGCCACGTGCCTTGCAGAGAGCACGCCTGGTGGCAGATCCTGGATGGCTGTTCTTATTAGCCCATCACAGTGTTCGGGCTCTATTTCCCATTATCCTTGCAGTTAATTTCACCCAGTAGAGCGTGTTAGCAGCAGATAACCTCTCTACACGCACGCAGCAGGGGCGGTCTGTAGCCAGTTACAACCGCAGGGAGCAGGCTGAGTGGTTAACTGGCAGATAATTAACTGAGAAGTCTCCCACAGCCCACTGCACGCTCCTCTGAGCCAGGAGAAGGAGAACATATAGTCAGAGAGGGGCTTCTCACTGCCTCAACAGTCACTGGGTTTCACCCCAGAATCCTAGGAGCTTAGAAGTAGAAAGGACCTTACAGATCATTGAGTCAAGTGTTGGCGAGGACTTGGAAAAATCAGAACACTCATACACTGATGGTGGGAATTAAAAATGGTGCAGCCGCTCTGGGAAACAGTCTGGTGGCTCCTCAGGTGATTAAATGTTGAGTTAACATACGACCCAGCAGTTCTATTTGTAGGTGTACACCCAAGAGAAATGAAAACATATGTCCACACAAAAACTTGTACATGAATGTTTTTAGTAGCATTATTAATAATAGCCAGAATATGGAAACTACCCAAAAACAGTCAACCAACTGATGATACATAAACAAAATGTGGTATACTTCTCTCTCCCTCTCTCCCCCACCCCACGCAGTGGAATATTATTTGGCCATAAAAAGGAAGGAAATACTGTACATAAAAACACGAATGAAACTTAAAAACACTGTGCTAAGTGAAAATCACAAAAAACCATGCAGTGTATGATTCCATTGATAGGAAATGTCCAGAAGATGAGAGAGAATATAGAGACAAAAATTTGATTGGTGGTTGCTTAGGAATGCAGTAGGGAATGAGCTATGTGAGCAGGGGAGTAACAGCTTTAGGGTAGGGTTTGGGGTTTTTTTTTGAGGTGATGAAGGTATTCTAAAATTTTGGTTGCTCATGTGTGATTATATTGAGAACCACTTAATTATACCCTGTAAGTAGGTGAACTGAATGGGATATGAATTATATCTCAATAAAGCACTTTAAAAATTTAGTGTATTTATACAAGCTGGCCCCAGGATAATTGCCTTGGGTTGGAATCTCTGGCTGATTAGCTTGGAGATCTCTCCAGAGAAAACTACAGCTGTGAGAATCAACTGAGACTATAAATGAATCAACAAAAAGCCTGAAAAACTGAGTCTAAGTTCCCACTGAATCTGGGGGATGTCTTTAGCTTCCCTAGAAAGATTCTACTGCCTCACCAAAGATAGGGATGCATCTCTGGGTGTGGCTCCATCCATCCATGTATCATCCATCCATCCATCCATCCAGCCAGCCAGCCAGCCATCCACCCATCCATTTATCATCCATCCACCCATCCATTTATCATGCATTCATGCATCCATCCATCCATCCATCCATTTCAAAAGCATCTAGTCAAGCTTGGTGTTAGGTCCTAGGGATACAACAGGAAAGGTAGGAAAGTAATGAGGCAATTGACATTATTTCTGTGGGGCCCAGAGGAGCAGCGCCACACACAAAAGAAATACTGAAAATGTTATTTTTATTAGCTTGCTCTAATTGACAGAAAAATTCAAATATAACTATTATTTACTGAAACAAGGGGAAACCTTAGAAAGCAAAGTCATTAATTGTAAGACCCACCATTATTTTATGAGCTGCAAAGAAAAGGGCTGACAATTAATCTATGACATAATGCCTTAATGACGGTCCTGCATGAAGACACATTGGTCACATGAGCCTCATGTGGCTTTGAGATTATTTCCTCTCTTCTGAGGCGTTTGGAGATTTCTCCTGCCTTTGGTGGCATTGCTTAGCATGTGTGAGACTGCCAATTCTTTTTTTTTTAATATTTAATATCCAAACTGTTTCCATTTAAATTTCTTTCCTTTCTTCCTTCCTTCCTTCCTTCCTTCCGTCTGTCCTTCCTTCCTTCCTTTCTTTCTCTTTCTTTTCCTCCCTCCCTTTCTTCCTTCCTTTCCTCCCTCCCTCCCTCCTCCTCCTCCTTCTTTTTAGAGAGAGAAAGTGCGAGCAGTGCAGAGAGAGGGAGAGAGTATCTTAAGTAGGCTCCTCCCTCAGCGCAGAGCCCAATGCTGGGCTTGATCTCAGGACCTTAAAATCATGACCTGAGCCAAAATCAAGAGTCAGATGCTTATCCGACTGAGCCACCCAGGTGCCCCTAGAGACTCCCAATTCTTGCTGTTCTACGAGAAAGTATGAGATTGCAGTTCTTCCCCCAACAATGAACATTTGCTTTTCTAAAACCAAATCAATTCCTTACTGCTGTTTCCGTGCCCTTCTGCATACACAGTAACCTCTGGTATCCTTAAGTAATCATGGTAAAATCTTTCTGAAGACAATTTTGAATGACAATTACACTTAACACGTGTAAAACCAACAATGCACCTAATTCAACTGAGGTCATGACAGTCTGAACAGCATGACCATGGTCACTCCTGCTCAGACAACGACTGTCATCCCTGGCATGTGGCTGATGGCCAGCAATAGTAAGATGAAACCTGACTTCGTGGATATTAACACGTGGAAAAAAAAAAAAAACCCCGTGCCTCCTAGAAGCAATGAAAGGGGCAAGCCAATCCCTTATGTTACAGGTGAGGACACAGGAGCATGGAGCTGCGACATGACACGGCCCAAATCAGAGACCCAGGACTGAAATGCTTGTTAGCTGAGATTTGCGCCCCTGTTTTATTTTCTACTCCCTTGGGCTACCTCCAGGAGACTGCCATCTCTAAGCTTCTCTTATATTTTCTTGCTTAAAAACAAACAACAAAAAACAAAAATCTTTTAGAGCATACATGATGGTAAGATTTACATGTTAGTTCATACAGTGTTTGTCCTACAAGCCCTGTGAAGATGGGTAATGAGAAACCCTGTTCCAGTGCAATCTAAGGAGCCGAGTTCAATGTGGGCAAAGAAGGACCATTAGTTTATAGCCACCATGAGCCTGCATTTCCACTCCCCACAGCCTGGTCCGTAGACTGTCCTTCAACGATACTGTGAAATATTTATAAATGAGGCCAACCGGGTGTTTTCTTGGGAGTTTCACGCTGTCTCTATGGGCAGGGCCCCCAGGGAGACGGCCTCCCCATCAGACCGCCTACAACAGTGTGGAAATGCCCTTGCTGAGCCTGCCCTTGGAAAGCACTATGTCTGTTGTGAGCACACGGAATATTCGGAGTTCAGGAGAATGCTGAATTGCCTCTCGATATCTGAACCTGCTGCTCGCATCCTGGAAGTGCATCTGTCTTACAGGGCACTGGATCAAGATGGGGAAAAACACATTTTTCTTTTGTGAACCTGGCATTGCAGACCTGGCCCCTTGACATTAGCACAGATTAACATAGTCAGGTAACTCTTTGCTGCAACAACATTTTTTTCCTTTTCCTGTAGCTGGATAAAGAATGGGTGTAAAGCCTTTGAGATGAGGGTAGATCCAGTTAAAATGAGCAGAGACACACTTCCCCAAATGCAAGGCCAAAGTGTGAAGGCTGAACCAGAAACACTCCTGCCCCCCAAGCATGAGAACAGGTTTGTGGAAAGGCCCTGTCTATGCAGCTGAGCAGGCGAGCACACATCTCAGATTTCAGCCAGGGGCACGTCTTGCCAGGGACACACTAGTATCGAATGTAACTAATATAAAGACAAGCCACACTGGGATGGATGTGACAAACAGCCACTCAGTACTTGTCAGAAATATCATGGGAAAAAAGAGAAAGAACTAGTTATGTTGCAAAAAGTAATAAAGAATTTGTCCATCTCATCCAGCCCTACCCAAGGGAGGAAAAAAAATACCCAATATTATAGTCTGATTTGTAGTGACGGGCCAGGAACAGAGCTGAGGACATTGAGCTGTCAGAACGCAAAAGAAAATCCCTTCGGTGCATCCCAGGCCCTTCATTCTGGCTCTACCCTTGGCTCAGAGTGCAACGAAAGTGGTCACTCTCTGTGTGTGCCAGGCACCGTGCTAGACCCAGAGGTGCCAGATGAGTGAGCCGTGGCCTCTGCCCTTGGGACACCCCCCCCCCAGGGTGGCACGCAGAGGATGGTACAGGGTAGGCATTCCCGCCAGGAGCCACAAAGACACAGGTCCAAGGGCACGCACAGGGATCAGCACAGAGGGACCGGAGCCGACAAACCCAGCTTTCAGAGTGCTGCGGGCTCTGCACCATGGCCTCCATAAGTGAGTGAATTCTCTGAGCCTCTGTCTTCCCGACCCCAAAGCAGATAAAAATCTCTACTTCCCAGGGCAGTCAAGACGATGATCTACAAATATGTCAACTTAGCACCGTCCCAGGCAAACAGTAGGCCACCAATCTATGATGCCGTGTACTTGATATGCTTATCTTTGAATCCAACATGCATTCGAGGCTCAATAAATAATGGCAATTAATAATAATGTGTGTCGAGAAGAAGGTCGGAGGGCACATTCCTTGAGTGACCTTGGAGGAGGAGCAAAAGGTCTGCCAGGTCGTGGAGGGGAGGGGCCCCCAGTATAGGGACCGCGTCACTGAGGCAACCCCGAGCCTGTGTGCTGTCCCGTGAGGCCCTGACATTGCATCCTCTCCCGACACCCACAAGCCCAGGTGGCTGGGGCAGGACACCTGCTGGATAAAACAGGTGGCTCAGTCGGTTAAGCGTCTGCCTTCGGCTCAGGTCATGATCCTGGGGTTCTGGGATCGAACCCCGCGGCGGGCTCCCTGCTCCGCGGGGAGGCTGTTTCTTCCTCTTCCTCTGCCCCCCCTGCTCATGTTCTTGCATGCATGCTCTCTCTCTCTCTTAAATAAATAAATAAAGCCTTTAAAAACAAAACAAAACAGCCCCTAAATCATCCTAACCAGTCGGGCAGAAGGGGTTGAGGAGTGAGACTTGCCCTTTGCCCCTGTGTACAACCTAGGAGGCAGGGACAGGAAACCAGCTCTTCCTCGTAAGCCCTCAGGCCACATGACAACTCTGCCTGCCCAAAATGAGCCTGTGAACTCGCCAAGGTGACTCTCACCGTAGGACAGGGGCATAGGGAGGGGGGCCCTGTGGGGAAGCCGTCCACGCCAGGGAGCGCTGGCTGGGCCCCCTCCTCCTGTAGCTGGCGTCCCTTCCTGCCCTGCTCTGCCTGGCTGTGGGAATGAGTCCAGGATCTCTGCCCCCGACAGCAGCCACGGAAGCCACGGGCTACATGAGCACACGGCCCCTCTTTCCTTCACTGTCATTATTGGTGCTGAGCTAAGATAAAGAGCATGGGGGTTGCATGAGATTATCCATCCGGGGCGCCTGGGTGGCTCAGTCGTTAAGTGTCTGCCTTCGGCTCAGGTCATGGTCCCAGGGTCCTGGGATCGAGCCCCGCATCGGGCTCCCTGCTCGGCGGGAAGCCTGCTTCTCCCTCTCCCACTCCCGCTGCTTGTGTTTCCTCTCTCACTGTGTCTCTGTCAAATACATAAAATCTTTAAAAAAAAAAAAAAAAAAGATCATCCATCCAAAACCCAGACTGTGGTGTTGTCACCAATGAGATGCCACCTAGTAGCTGGTGGAACCCGAGCCTACACAGTGTATGTACGGAGCAGCCCCTCGCTCAGCCGCGGGATCACACGCTCATCCACAGTACCCATGTTACCTCCATGCCAGTCCTAGCTCCCCGCCATCCAGGAGCCCCCCCCTCGTGGCAGCTAAGAGTGACAGCCCACCTGTGTGCCTCTGTGGGGCCAGACACCTTCTGAGCACGTTTTATGCCTTTATGCCTTTTTATGCCCACAACCCCAGGGATGCTGCCTCCACTGGACGGTGAGGAAACTGAGGCACAGAGGGTTATTGGACATGTTGGCAGGCAACCTACTGGTTCCTTGGCAGGTGTCACAGGCCGGAAAGTGCTGGGAACGCTGGGCTGGCTGAGGAACCCCCCCACCCCGAGACGGGCTGAGTGAGGAGGGGCCCGAGCACCCTCTGCCAGGGCCCTTGGAGTGCTCATCACACATCTGGGCACCCTGTCTGTCTACCCGAGGCACAGGAGCTGCCCAGACCCTGGAAGGAGGAGGGTCTCCGGAAACTTCGCTCGGTCTTAGGAACGGAGCCAGGTGCCGCGCTGACTTGGGCGCCGCGGAGGCCCAGCCAGGCAGGCTGGCACAGAGGGGAACGGCCTGGTGGGAGCCAAAATGTCTCCTGCTCAGCAACAGAAAGGGGCTCCATCTCCCTGAGAGACTATTCGGCCCTCGGGAATTATTTATGAAGAACTGTAATAACCTGGCAACATTCATGTTACCGTGTTACGGGAAAAAGCATAATTTTTTATATACACTAGTATCTCAAGTACAGGAAAATGCAGAGAAAAATGACTAAAAAGAAAAACAAAAAAATCTCCAAAAACATCTCTCAGAGGTGGAATTAAAACTATCTTCTTCTATGTTTCCTTCTTCTTCTTTTTTTTTTTTTCAAAAATGAGTTTGGGCATTTTTATAAGAAAAAGGCAAACTTTAGTTTAAAGAGGAAATAGAAGGTCGATTGTGGGGTCCGTTCTGCCTGTTGGTCACCTGGCTGAGACGCTGGCTTGGGGGGGCCTCTGCCCTCCCACACTCGGGTGGCCACTCACGCCGCTGGGCACACCCCTGCCCTGAGGCCCGCCTGCCCGCACCCCTCCGGCAGGAACACTGCTCCTCTACAAGGCCTTTTTGCATCCCTGAGCTGACTGGCACTGAGGTCATCTTCTGCTCTGCCCATGCACTAGAGCCTCGGCGACGTGGGCATCCTGTCCACTGGTCATTCTGGGTGTCACTGCTTACTTGCGTAGGGCCGGAGGGGTAGGAAATGGAGTTGCCCCCACCGCACCCCATCCCTGGGAAGAAGGCTGGGAGTTGGAGGGAAGACAATCCCCATGAAGCACTTTTAACTCATGCTGAACGCTTCCGTATACTCAACAAATGTCACTGTTGTCATCATTGGCCCTACCGTCCCCGTGCTTGCTCTGGGTGTTGCTACAGAATTCTCTCTGCCTTCCCCATGAAGGTAAGCACGGGAGCCTGCCTGTCCACACCACAATGCTGCCTCACCACTTCACACACCTCCCAGCAGTGGATTCTCCTGCTGGCAAAGCACCGAAGGGAGATACGGTCCCAAGTGCTGATCTTGAAAGTTTAACTGCACAGAGATGGCACGTGCCATAAGCTTATTCCCAGTTGCGCCACCCCCCAGCCCCTCAGCATGCCCCACTGCCCTGTGGGCTCTCTTGTCTAATTCTGTGCCCGCTGCTGGAGGGCAGGCAGGCTGCAGGAATGTCTGAGCATCCTTGGATGGTGCCACCTTAGCCCCAGAGCTGAGAGGTGCCTGCCACACCTTCCCGTCTTGCTAATGACACCACACTTCTAACTTCCTTCACACAGAAGCTTCTAAAACCTTAAATGTGAATGGGCAGAAGCTCACAGGCTGTTGTATGGTTTCGGTTGTCTCTTGGGACTTAGAAGGCAACGGAGGAGTGGGGGATGCCTGTGCTTAGGTTGCCAAGCAGAGAAATCTGGAACCCTGGTAAGACCCCTAGAACCTCCCCAGTACCCTTAGCTGGGGCTCCCCTGCACCCCCTCCCCCTTGGCCCCCTGCTCACCGTTTCTGGGCCTGGAGCTTGGTATGTTCCCATTGGAAGTCTAAAGAATTTGGCTGTAGGGCCCAGGAGCCAGAGGATGGATTGGAAAAGCTGAAGCAATGAAGTAGACAAAGTGCCAGAGTAAGAGGCCACATCATGGGCCCTGCTGGAGGGTAGAGGTCTGTCCCTTGCATTGGCTGCTGGGTCTCCTCACTTAAAACAGCCCCAATTCTCAGGCTAGAGAAGACACCCTAGCAAGGCCCTGCTTTGGGCCTGGGTGGATGGATCTGCATGCCAGCACATAAGCTGCTCCCTTGACTCGTTCCTGTCCAGACAGCTCCTACCCACCCCTCCCAGCAGCAACTCTTGCTGACCCGCAGGGCTAGTCCTTGACCAGAGCCTCCGCATGAGAAACCGAGACAGCCGCACGAACACAGTCGGGCTAGCTGACCATGATGTCAAACAGCTTAGCTAAGCCACGGCTTTTCTGCCTCGCTTATGCCGTCTGTTACAGGTTGGACTCTGTCTCCCCGAGTTTTTGTATGTTGGAGTCCTAACCTCCAGCAGCTCGGAATGTGACCTTCTTTGGAAATAGAGTCATTGCAGATGGGATTAGTTAAGATGAGGGCATACTGGAGTGGGGTGTGCCCTTAATCCAGTGCGACTGGTCTCCTTACAGAAAGGGGAAATTGGCACACAGCCACACAGATACACAAACATACAGATACACACACACACGCACAAACACACACACACAGGGAGAAAGCCCAATTAAGATGAAGGCAGAGATCAGGGTGATGCTTCCACAAGCCAAGAAATGCCAAAGACTGCCAGCAAACCACCCCAAACTAGTTTGGGGGCAACATGGAACAGATTCTCCCTCCCAGCCCCCCCGAAGGAACCAGCCCTGCTGAGGCCTTGATCTTGGACTTCTAGCTTATGGAACTGTGAGAGAATAAATTTCTGTTGTTGAAGCCACTCATTTTGTGGTACTTTGTGACAGCAGTTGCAGCAATCTAAGATCATCTGTGCATAACGCACCTGCGTGCACACATATGCACACACACATTATACGCAATATACATGCTCACCCCGTAATACAAAAAACACGTGCATTACATGTGTATTACAGAAACATACCCTAAAGTAGAAATTAAAGGATAAAAAAATAAATACACCTAGAAGTTCTAACATTCTTCTCGGGTGGGTGCTTCTGCACCCCACTTGGGACACCATTAGCTCCAGGTGGTAGAGTGGGCACTAACCACTGAGCTCCACTCTCTGCAGCCTCACAGGGCTTACAGTCTGGAACCCGTAATTCCGATCTCCCTCCTCAGCTCTCTAATGGTTTCCCCGCTGAACTTGATGCCCCGGGAAGGACTGTGCTCTGGCGGGGGGGGGGGGGGGAGTTTGGGGATGGAGGGTTCTGCATCCCTGAGGGCCTGGTCCTGCCCTGCCGTGCATGCTTGCTCAGGACCTACTATGGCCTAACAGAGCACACCAGGTGAGGAGGAGGCCCTCAGGAGCGCAGCCCTCAAACCTTGGATCATTCTCATGTTCTCCATCCATCAAAAATAAATCCCATGGGGAACAAGGATGGAGCCAACGTCAGGGTGGGGCAGTGGGACACCTGTCTTTGGTGGATACGAAGGTTTCCGGCCCCCGGCTCTCTGCTTGCAAGGTCATGGGAGTGCACGTGGTGCTTCCAGTTGAGAAGGGAAGGGGCAGCCCGGGAAGGGTGATGGCAGCCAGAGAATGTGTGTGCATTCATTCCAGAAATCCCCGCCTGGCCTTGCTCTGCTGCCCCGCTTCCACGTGCAGCTGTCATCAATGCCGGCCCCACAAACAGCCTCTGCCTGCCCCTCCCCAGCAGCCAGGCCAGCTGACCGACCCCAAAGACCCCAGGCGTGGTGGCAAGGACCACAGGCCTCATATCCCTAACAGCTGTGGCACCTTGAGCAAGCAGGACCAGCTACCTCCTCTGTGGGGCCCAGCGCAAAATGGAAATGTGGGGCCTCTTGTTCAAAAGAAGAATTTCAAAACAGCGACAGCTGAGCATTCACCAAGCATTAACCCATTTAGGTGGGCGGCCCTGGGCAGGTGCAAGGGGGCTCGCCTGGGAAGCCGGCCTGCCCACGGTGATGCTCCACGACACCACAGACTTGCCTCCTTCTCCACGGCACATTGCAGAAGTTGGGGAGGTGGCCAGGCGAGAGCAGAGGGAGGTCCACGCTCTCAGAGACACCTGTGGTAGGAGAGGTCATTATTCCCCTCTTTGGTCTGTGTCATCTGGGTGTTAGAAAAGAGTCCCTGAAATAATTTTTCAGGAGCCTCTAGCATATGCTTTATAACTGAATGCCAGATACTCAGAAGAAAAGGGTCTGGATGAGTTCCTAGTGCCACCCGGCCTGATGGGTCAGGTGCCCCATATGAGACAAAGGTATGTTCTCCCCTTGGTTAATCCCCCTTGTCCGTCGCCTGAGTGGTGAGGCCTCCTTTTCTACACCTACAGATGAGAGCAATACCTTTTTTATCCACTTCATTTTTTTAACCTCCCAGGGTTGTCAAGAACATAAATACCAGGTCTAAGTCATAAAAGCATGCTAAACACACATTATTAATATCAATCACGATAACAATAATCAAGATACTTTCGCTTTGACCCAGCTGGGTCCTTTCACGCACACTACAAACTTGTCCGTTCTGCAAGATCTCCGGAGTCCCCGCCCAGCGGCGGCGCCAGAATGCCTGCTCTCCACGCGAGCATCAGACGGCAGGGGCTTCCTGTTTCTGCCACTTGTGTCCTGACCTCAGGGGATCCCTCCCGTGGCCTCCTCTTGAACCCTGATTGGTGCCACGCTCCCACCAGACACACAGTGCCACAGCCTTTTTGGCCACGGAGGATTTCCACGGTGGGAGGGACAGGAGAAAACTTTATCAGGCTCATTAAAACAAAACGTGCTGGCTCATCGGGTGGCAGGACATGGGCTCCAGGAGCAGTGGAGTCGGCCAGCCTGGCTGGGCCCCGGCTGTTTCTGGGCTCCCCAGCTCCCAGCTGCCCACCATGCCCTGCTCCCGCAGCAGCCGGCCCCTCCAGAATGAGAAGAGGCCCCCGGAAATTTTACAGCGACTCCCTTTGTTCCTCTCCTCCTGGGGCCCCAGGAGCCCAACTTGGCCTGTGAACGGCAGGCTTGGCTTCTGCTTGGCTGATCAGAGCGATTAGCAGCAGCCACTCCTGCTAATTGCTGTCCTCAGCGGTGCCAGGCCCTCCCGTGCCCTCCTCCGAGAGTCCTCTGCCCGCACACAGCCTCTGACTGTTGGCGGTGACAAAAGTTGCATGTCATGGGAATTACAGTGTCCAGGGCTCGCGGCAGCCCTGTGCCAGTGTTAACCCACTCCCTGAGCACTGGACACCCATAGCTTCTCCACTGAGTCTGAGCCATGGCCCCTGGCATGTCAAGGAGCATGACTTCAAAACCATCCGGGGGAAGTAAGGTGCCTGGCGGGTGGAGAGCTTCACGATGGTTTACTCACCAGTATCTGGGTGCACTGGGGCAGGGGAGACAACCACCCCTAAGCCCACAAATATGGCCAGGCTGTTTCAGTGGCCAGAACACCGCACCGGCAATCTGAAGGGCCCAGTGGGTCCCTTTCCGGCTCTACTACCAGTTCCCGAAGCTGGAGAGTACTGGCCCGGCCCCCCTCCCAGGGTTGTTGTGAGGATTACCTGAGGCAACAAATTTCATAAGAGCAGTAGTGGGTGGCTGCTGGGAGCTAAGCCTTTCCACGCATTGTCTCCAACTTTCCCCCTAGTCTGTGAGAGGGATCCCATCTTAGAGATGAGGAACCAGAGGACCAGGAAGGCCCCGATATGATGAGCACAGAGCAGGAAAGGGCACATGGACATCCGGGGGCCACGGGGAGGGGCCACAGGGCCATGGGGACTGCTGTCAGGGGGCGCAGCTCTTCCCGATGCTGAAGCTATGCCCTCCCACATGTCCTGCTCCCAGATTTAGGCCAGGCTGCTCTGGGCCCACAAGTGGCCACACCCAACAGTGGGCCACTCTCCGGCTGCTGGGACCCACGAGGTGGCCTGGTGGGCGGACTCCGCCCTGGAAGAGCGAGGGTCATCAGCAAGGCCATCAGCCCAGCTCCTGAGCAGGTCTGGACTGTAGAGCATGCAATGGGTCACCAGTCTGTGCACAAGGAAGACAGGGCAGGCACCAGAGGGGAGCTGAGATGCTCTGAGAGCGTGAGGAGAGAGAGCTGGTCCTGGAGCATCTTCCATTCCTGAGGTCCGCCTCTTTCCACCTGCATGTACCTTACCACATGCCCTGGAACGCTGCATCTGTCTGACTCCAAGGGATGAGTCCTCAGTCCCCCTGGGAGAGGTCTGACGTTCACACTACAGTGTCAATGACTCACACCAGCAGGTTTCACTAGGGGTAGGGGTGGGTAAGGAGGGGCAGAGGCCAGTGGGAAACAAGACAGTGGCACAGAAGGGGAGGCAAGACGAGGTCTAAAACAGACACCTGTCTCCTCCCAATCTGGGTGCGGCCAGGGGCACTGGTCATTCTCTTCCCCGTCTCTGGTAAAGCTGCGGCTCGAAGGCCCCCCCCCCCCAATCCTGATGGCAGTGCAGCCCCTGGGGCAGCATCATTCCGAGGAAAGGCAAAGGACTCGGACTCCAGAAACCCAAGTCTAGTGGCTTCTGTAGTTAACAAACTAACCATGTGACCTTGGGCAAGTCACCTCTCTGGACCAGCCTGGGGTCTGTACCCATAGAAAAGGGGCATTGGCCTATGTCACCTCGGAGGCCCTTTCCAGCTCTCATCTTCCGGAAATCCGTATTTGCTTGCCTCACCGTCCCTCTCCCCGGGCCTCCTGGTCATTGTGCAGGCAGGCAAGGGGGCAGGCCTGGCACAGATGGGCTGTTCCCTCTGTCCCCAGCTGTGCTGGCAGGAGTGGCGGCCCTGGCTCCGCGCCGGTGCTCCGCCCACTCTGGCATCCACTGGGCCTCAGAGCTACAGCTGGGACCTGGATTCCAGACTAAATATGGAGCCCCAGCCCCACACTGCTCCCCACCTGCAGGCCGAGGGCCCGAACCTCTGCCGTTATGGAAAATCATGCTGCCTGCCCTCCGGCCCTCCCAAAACGCTGACTCAGAAACTCTGCACCCGGGCAAAGGCCAGACAGAGGTCAGGAGGGCCAGAGCAACAATGAAATTTCAGAGCAATCAAAAAAAAAAAAACAAAAAAAAAACCCCAGCAGCATAAGGCACTTGCCTATAAAGGAAAACAGGAGCAAGCCTGTTAGCTTAATATAACGGGGAGAATGCGCAGCAGCTAGGTTCTGGAGCACGTGCAAGTTCACTCTCCAGACTGGAACAAGGACAAAGGGTTAACAAGCAAGAATGTTGCTCCCGTGAGACAATTCTCCCTTCCCCTGGCCTGAAATGGGTGGCCACGTATCAAAAGGAGGTCCATGTGACTTTCATCTACCATCCCTCACGCGCACGCACACACACACACACACACACACACACACAAAGAAGCTCACTCCTCACAAACTGTTTATTAAGAGTACAGGTCCAACAAGCAGCACACTGAGAGTTTCCAACCTAAAATACCAGGCGGGATCCTCTGCAAGACGACCCAGTGCGAACCACACCTCACACGGCCTCCGCGGCACCACAGACAGGGGTGGGTTGTGGGTTGGATGGTATCCCGCAGAAAGACACCCTGAAGACTTAACCACCCGCCCCCATCTGCGAATGTGACCTTATCTGGAAGTAGGGTCTTTGAGGATGGAATGAAGTAAAGTTGAGGTCTTCCTGGTGTCGGATAGGCCCTGAAGCCAGTAACTGGTGTCTTTGTAAAAAGAGGGAAATTCAGACCCAGAGACACACATAGGGAGAAACCCACGTGAAGACAGAGGCAGAGACTGGGGCAACACACCCACAACACGAGGAGCGCCAAGGACCCGCGGCCACCAGCAGGAGCTGGGAAGAGGCAAGGAAGGATCCTCCCCTAGCGATGTCAGAGGAAGCATGGCCTTGCCGACACCTTGATTTCCGACTTCTGGCCTCCAGAACCGTGTAAGAATACATTTGTGTTGTTCTGAGCCACCCAGGTTGTGGTGATTTGTTACAGCAGCCCCAGGATACTGGTACGCACGCTTCCAGGAGGACCCACCACCAACACCTAGCTGTGTGACCCTCAACATGCCCCTCCCCTGGGCCTCGGTTGCCTTTTCTGTGTAAAATGTAAAAAGTTGGATCAGACAGGCTCCTTCCAGCTCTGACATCCAACTCTGGGTTCTTGGATCTACTAAGCATCTGGAGGAGGATGGGAAGGGTGGTGGGGAGAGGGGATTAACTCAGGAAAGGATGGAGAAGAGCACAGGGCTGATCTCCCCCTGCCTACACTGTGCTGAGGGGCAACAGAAACGGGGAGGGGGAAGGCCACCTTGATAAAGCATAGGTCAAGTTCATCCTTGCAAGTTTGCATCCTCCCCTACACAGGAAGGGGTGCGGTAAAGCGACGGAGCAAAGATATCCAAGGAGATTCATTCCCAGGACAGGGGTTTTTCCTTGTTTTAAGTTTGCACCAAAAGAACAAAGGCAGACTGGGAGGGGGAGAGGCTGGAGGCAGAGGAGCAAGGGAGAGAACAGCACAAGGCCAGGACAGAGAAGTCGTGGGCTTGGCCCTGGTGGCAGGGAACGGCCTGGTGAGAGCTATGCGGGCAGCAATGGCCCGAGTCAGTGAGTGTGTCCGCGGGGACAGGCAGGGAGGGGAGGCAGGATGCAGGCCTGGGGGACTAGCTGGGTGAGAGGAAGACAAACCCCAGCAGGGGCATGGACGGGACCACTGGATTTAGAAGGTGCCTGAGGTCAAGAGTCCGGGAAGCAGGTGGGTGGGATCAGAGAACAGGCCTGGTGTAGAGAACAGATGTGACAGTCGATGGCACTCAGGTGACAACCAGGGTCACCCGAGGGGGTGAGAGGATGCAGGAGGAGGGCAAGTGGGGGAAGGCACTGCGACTAGGACCCCAGGAAATCCCCCTTGGACAGGCCACTGAGAACAGGGCAGATGTGTGGATCAAGGAAGGCACAGGGGAGCAGAGGAACGTGGTCGTGGGAGTCAAAGGCAGTGACAGTTGGGGGCGGGAGGGGTCCTCAGTGGGAGCGGCTGCCAAGAGAGCCAGCACAGTAATGGAGCAAAGGCAGAATGGCCATGGAGCTGGCACACAGGAGGGTCCTGGTAAGGTCAGGCTTGTGCCACCACTCCCCAAAAGGCAACGAGGTCTTTGAAGCCGTGCTCGCTTCCGAGCCTCGCCAAGGGAACATTCCAGGAGTGGTTACTGAGGAGGGGAAGAAGAAGGAGATGGAATGTCCCAAGATACTGATTTCACCAGTCTCCCATTGTCAGATGCACCTGCCTTCTCGCCAGCGACTGCACAGACACCCAAGATGCCCTCAGGGAAAAACCTAGAAGAGAGGACTGGTTTTGGACACACTGGGAACATAACTAAGTCAGACTGAAATTTGGTGAAATGCAAAAACATATGTACTGGATTTTGAAATGTTTTTGCTTTTATATAACTCAGATGCTAAAGAAAAAAATACAGCAAAGCTGTTTTAAATATATCACAATCTTTTTGTGGAAAAAAAAATATAGCTAGCACTTGGACTCACAGAAATTTAGTGCTGAGAACGACCCAGGAGTTTACTTCGTTGCAGCTTCCCCTTTACTGGGGAGAGTACTGAGGCCCCGTGAAGCTAGCTGGCTTGCCGAAGTCACATCATTCATTAGTCCCAAAGGCAGGACTGGCCCCACTGCCTCTTAACTCTCCTGTAGGCCTTTGTGGTTGCTACTCAAACCAAATCAAGGCTAACTGAGTTCAGATTCCACTCAAAACACCATGATGCCCGTGTCAACGGTTTAGGAGGTTCGATTATAGTAAAAATTGTACTATCCAATGCCTTGGAGTTTGGGTATTATTTTCAAAACTGGCTCGACTCAGTTTTTTTTTTTTTTTTAAGATTTTATTTATCTTTTTGAGAGAGAGAGCACAAGTGGGGGGCAAAGGAAGAGGGAGAAGCAGACTCCTGGGAGCCCGATATGGGGCTCAATCCCAGGACCCCGAGATCATGACCTGAGCCGAAGGCAACCGCTTAACCAACTGAGCCACCCAGGCGCCCCTCGACTCAGTTTTACAACATTCAGAGTGGCTGCTTATGGTGATGTAGGCTCTCTGGATCCTGTAGGCTCTGCAGCTGTGCTCGGAACAGGGGTGCCTGGCCGAGGGACCAGAACCGGCTAAGATCCACCTGTGTGCTGCTCACCAGGCCCTGCACTTAGGAATGGAGCTGTGCCCGCCTAGAAGGGGTGCCTTTCCTAGCTCTCCCAAAGACTACTTTGGAGATGGGCCCATGACTGGTGGCCAGGTACCAATTTGCAGTTAATTTAAGTTGTTCCAAGTCTGAGTCTATCTAGATTTATCCAGGTGAGATAAATATTGTTTAAAAACTGGAAATCAGGGGCGCCTGGGTGGCTCAGTCGTTAAGAGTCTGCCTCCGGCTCAGGTCATGGTCCCAGGGTCCTGGGATCGAGCCCCACATCGGGCTCTCTGCTGAGCGGGAAGCCTGCTTCTCCCTCTCTCACTCCCCCTGCTTGTGTTCCCTCTCTCACTGTGTCTCTCTCTGTCAAATAAATAACTAAAATCTTAAAACAAAACAAAACAAAACAAAACTGGAAATCAAGGCCTTAACCTATAAATTAAGATCTCTCACTAAAATGAAAGAAAAAGATACATACATTACTAGAAACATAAGCAAAGAGCATGCAAAAGTAAATTTCCAAGGGAAGAAATATATGCAGTCTATAAATGCCTGCAAAAATCTTCAGGTTCACTAGGGATCAAAGAAATGCAAAGCCAAATGAGATCCAATTTTACATCCATCAAATTGGGCAGGGTGCAAAGGAATGCTAATACCCAGTGTTGGGGAGACTCGTGTTCTCACATGCGGCTAGCAGGGGTGAAAATGTGTGCAACCTGAAAAAATCCTGAAATCCAGGCATAACCTGGGAATCAAGAAAATAACCAAAGATGTCTTCGACAATTCACTACGTATGTCCTTGGGAAAACTAAGGGCAGAGGCCACAACCCACAGGATAGCTCTTGGAGTCAGCCCTGGCAATACCATAAAGCTCACAGAGAGTTCACCCAAAGAGGAAAACATTCTTTGTTCTTTGTTCTAGCTCAGCTATAAAGAGTCATGAAGTTGAGGCAAAAGAAAAGAGAGCCTAAAACAAGAGCATGGGACACAGAAAGGGAGTGCTATGGAGCACTGGTGGTTCTCAGAGCCTGGGGCATCAGCTCAAATGCTTAGAGCAGATCCTGTCCCTAAAGGAGGAATGACAGGCAAGGCCCTTTAGCAAAATCCCAGCCGCGGCACAAGACTGCAGTAGATTGCATCTCTTGCACGCCCCACCCCTCTAAGGGACAGAATGAAAATCCCACAGGCCCCTGTTCACAGCTTTGCGTCTTAGAAGTGTGGACTCTTCAAAGCAAGCCTTGGAGGGTGGGCTACCCGCATGGGAGCCAGGGCTGATATCCTTCTAGCAGGCTGCCCCAGGGGTGAGGATGGTGTCAGTGTCCAGGCTGTGTTCCCAGGCCCTACCCCAACCTCACTGCAGGCTGTGGGGTCCTCTGATGGGCTCCAGCAATGCCATACACTGGTACTCCATGAGCGCTCCCCAGGGCTGGGACTGGCCAGGAGGAGACTGCATCATCCCTGAGGAGCCAGGGCTGGGGTTACGGAAAGCTCAGGCCAAGCTGGAACTTTCTTTAAAGGTAATTTTTTATCTCCACCGTCCAAATGATTTTTGTTCTGCTCTCTGTGCCTCCCTTTATTTCAAAAACAGGACAGATTTTCCTGAACCGTCGTCCAGTGCTTTTGACAGTCCAAATAGCTGTACCACTTTTATCCTGCCGTTTGGTCTGGCCCTGGCATGTGAAGGTGTTTTGGGTTTGAGAAATTTGGCAATAAGTCATTCCTGCTGCTCCCTGAGCCCTGCCCCATACACAGGCCCCAGCCGTCCAAGGGGAATTGCAGAGGACATAAGACACACAGGGAACAAATGGGAGAGGTTGTCCCTGTCCCCCAAACAGGTGCACTCCATCCTCACTAGCCTTCCTAATGTGTGTTTAGAGCCACTGATGACCTTCTGGGGTGATGGAAATGATCTTTATTTTGGTCTGAGCAATAGTTACATGAACATAAACATTTGTCAAAATCCCTCAAGCCATGCACTAAAGATTCATGCGTGTATCCTGTATGTAAATTATACTTCAGTAACATACTTATGTTAATACTAAGAAGAAGAAAAACATTAACAGGAAGTGTGATCAGCAAACCAAATGGTACAGAGCCAGGTTCCTGGCCTTAGGGACTGTCAGTGGTGGGGGGAACAGGGAAAGAGCCAGCGGAGAGGGGATGGGGGTTCACGTGGAGTGGTCCAAGGAGGCCGCACTGAAAATGTGAGGTGTCACCTCCCACCCTGGGCAAGTCAACACTCCTCTCTAGGTCTGTTTCTTTATCTATAAATTGAAGAGATGAGCTAGATCTGTGGTTTCCAGCTGGGAACTTACAAAAAATACATATTCTTGGGCGCTCTCCTACTTTCTGAATCACACATAACATAAGTCTGGGGAAGAGGAATCTGCATTTTGATAAGCTCCTTGGGTGATGGCAATGTTCTTTGGGGTCCAGGACCAACATTTGGAAACTGTAATCAATGTACTTGTAAAGGTTCTGACCTTCAGCGGTAACAGTCCCTGGTTCTTTGTGGGAAAAAACAGCAATATACAGCCAAGAGAAGGATGGAAATCAACAGGGTGATCAGAGTTGGGTGACCCAGGAAGTCTTCCCATATTGTACTCTCACCAATCAAAAGCCTAAACCCAGACCTTAAATCTCAAAAGGGTGACCCTATTCAGTTGTGTAGTTTGTGCACTGCTCAAAGATATCCACCCAAGACAGTGAGTAAGGGCCAAGAACCAGCTCATATCCAACCAAGAACCCGCATTTGTCCAACCACGTGCCCTGATGCAAGGCTGCAGCCACCTGGGGAGGAGAAGAAAGGGAAGGAGTTGCTTTCCTCAAAATTCATCCACCAAGATAAGGGATGTCTTTTCCTAATTCCGACAAAGGTGCCACATGGGTGAGCAGAGTTCAGTCTTCAGAAAGACCAAGGGTCAGAAAACGCTCACGTTCTTTCAACACAGCACATGTTTTCAGCCCTGGCTCCCTAAAAACAAGAGAAAAGTGATTTGATATTCAAGGCACCACCTGTCCTGCCTCTTTCCATTGGTCCCCAACTTCATCCCAGCACTCCTTGTCACTTGCCCTTCCCCAGATGCTACATGCTTTCTGTCCCTCCATGGTCTGGTCAAGCTGCTCCTGCCACCTACCAAACTTCTCACTGGTCAACTCCCCAGTCATCTGGGCCTTCCACCACAGAATCCCCCCTCCTGGTATGCTCAGGTGCCCAGCACAGAGGACACAGCACTGAGAAGCAGGCCGCATGTTCCGGGCCCAGAAAGGCCGTATGATATTGTTTGATGATGATTAAAACACTAATCACAATACGGCATGAGCAAGGAGCACGTGTAGCAGGGGCACGCTGTCTGTTAATTACAAAATTAATACAGTGCTGCCTAAAAATAGTTCAGCTTCCTCCCCTGCCAATCTATAAATCCAAGAGTAATGAAATCTGAATTCAAAGTTCTCTTGGGTTGGACTCGCTCTCATTCCTATGATGCACTATGACACACTTCACACATTCCTATGATACACTTTGCACATTCCTAGGATACACTTCACACTCTGAGAGCATTAAGGTAACAGGGCATTCATTAAAATTTTCTGCAGCACCTTATTCCACAGACTACCAGTTGGACAGAACTTCCTTTCCCCAGACCCACTTCTCTGTCGTTCTTCACTCTTTGGGAGGCTTAAGAACCCCTCGGGGCCAATGCTTGGAGCACCTGCTGTCACGTACCTGCCCCCCCCCCCCACCAAGGTAGGGCTAGAGATTTCCCTCCCAGGACCAGGTGGGCTGGGGGATCAGTCACACGGCAGGTGCAACTGAGGCTGTGCTCAGGCTCCGTCCAGTCCCACTGCCCAAATGCCCCCTGAAGGTCAGCATGAAGGTCAGCCCCCATCACAGACACGGCATGGTGAGTTGAGTGAGGAACATGGCCCTAGGCACATTGGAGGTGCTGACCCACATTTGTCCAGCTCTAAAATGGCACAATCAAGGCAATGCCACAGTGATGAAAGCCTGCTCTTCTGAGAGAGGGTGGAGCAGAGGGACTGAGCATGGGGTCTGGAGCCATGAGACTCTGCCCTGTACTAGATGTTTCACTTCAGGCAAATTGCTTAATTCTCTGCCTCAGTTTCCCATCTGTAAAATGGGGCAACCCCATGGGGTTGTTGGAAGGACTAAATGATCAGGAGTCAGTAAAATGCCTAGCACATAGTAATGGCTCAAATGATCGTATTACTATTAGCACCACTAGTCCCAGCCCTGTAAATGATTGTATTAACACTAGTACTAGTCCTGCAAATGATCATATTATTACTGCCAGAGTACTCAGTCCTGCAATGATTGTATTATGACCACTAGTACTGGTCCTGCAAATGAGCCTATTGTTACTGCCACCCGTACTGGTCCTCGGCCTCCATTACGGCCTCCATCACGACCGCTGCTACTGCTCGCTGACCTGCTATAGCTGGGAAGCCAGGAAGGTAAACAGACTGGCCCAGGGCTGAGAAGCACGCTGGCCCCTGCATGCAGGTTGGTATGAACCTGTGCACTGCAGAAGCCCATTCAAGGCACAGAGGGAACCCTGAGGCAAGAGGGCCCAATGGGAGGTGGGCAGAGCTAAGGCAGGGAGGCCTTATCTGCTGGACGTCCTTGGAGGACCACACAGAGTCAACAGCATCCCTCAGCGCCTCCTCCATCCCCCAGAGGCAAGCATTAGGCCTGAGGCTCTTACAGGGAAAGGATTCTCAATCCCCTCCCTCCTCTTTGTTCCAAACTCCACCTTCACTTCATCCCTGCCGCCATCACCTTCCTGCCTGGGTTGCCTGGGCCAAGAGGCTGGCTCCTGATGGGCCTCCCTGTCCCTTGCTGCCTCCCCGAGCCTCTACCCTTGGGTCCCAAGGTTTGTCCCCAAACATCCCCACGAACTGTCAGTTTGTTTATGTACAGTTTGGGTAGAGGGTGCAGGTTGCACCTCCCACTCGGGGGAATGCACCCCACAGGGCCCAGCCCCACCTCCTGCTTCCCGGGGCCCTGCTTCATTCTGGCGCCTCCCTCCTCAGTCACACAGGATGTCCCCCTGGGTGGGTGGGGGGAAGAACAGCGATGCCTTTTCCACCCAACCCCAGCCCACGCCCCCAACCTGCAGGGCCACTGGGCCCACCTCAGACACAGGATCCTCCCTGCTCAGGCCCACAATATCCCCAGCACTTACTTCCAAATGAGCTCTCCGCCACTTAACCATACCTTCTCCTGTTGGGGGGGAGGGGGGCTTAACTCCGTCCTGCCCACTGCCTTCCTTCCTGCCATGGGGTAACACTCTCCTGGGTGCCAGGAGCACATTTAGAGCTCAGGAAACACTTGCAGGATGGACCCACACTCTAGACTTCAAGTCCCACCCAAGCCACAGAAAGACAGACATGAGGTAAAGGGGATCCCTGGCTGCCTGATCCCAGGGAGCAAACCAGCCACTTGCTCTGATCCATTTCTGCCAACTGAGGACGCATTCCTTTCCCTCCCCAGGCAGCCCCTCTTCATTCCTCTCATCTGCTTCCCTCAGAGGAAGTGCCGGTGGTCAGAGAAATGCCAGGAAGTCTGCAGGAGCCCAGCGAGGAGAGGAGAGCCTTTAGATCCAACCCAGACACAGGCCGCAGAAAAAACAAAAACAAAAACAAAAACAAGAAGGAAAGCCCTTGGAACAGGGAGCTGGGGCCCAGACTAAAGTTCCCAAACCTAAGGTGGTGGCAAGAATTATTTTTGAAAATTCAAGGACCGAAGTGTCATTCTGGACACAGGGCTGCTAAGTTTTGTAACTCCTACTGGGATGTGGTAGATCTCAGGATTTTTTCCTCCAAAAATAAAAAATCAGTGATCAGCTGTGGTATTTGTGAAAATAGAGTCTTGCTGCCTCACCTTTCCTCGCTGTGAAGTGGAAAATGTATAGAAATGAATATCGGGGGGGCTGGTGCTGGCATGACGTTGAAGAAGGAGTGTGTGATGACTCGGCAAAGTCATGGCAACTCATGGGTAAATGGAAAGAAGTCGACTCTGAGGCGGGCCCGCAGAAGGATCTGGTTTCTGGAGCAACAAGAGGGTGTCTGAGATGATGCTTCTGGCAACTGGGTTAGTTACTTTCTAATCCCCACCCCCACCCCCCACCCCAATGGTCAATCTACATACTGCCAAGGGCTCCCAGGGGACCTGTCCTCCACTGAGGTTCAGGCTAGACCCTGATTCTTGGGGAATCAGGGAGATGCAGAAATAGAGGCCAGCTTGTGGGACAGAATATGGGAACCCTAAGGAAGAATGCCCAACAGGTGAAGCAGCCTGGCATGCTGGACAGACACACCCTGTGCTTCCAGAAAGAGGGGTGGTCCAGGTAAACTGTGGCCAGGGATTAAAGCCCCCGTCAGAGAGTATTCCCAAAATGTGGATCAAGGTCAAAACCCCAATTTTCCAGATAGCAGTGATGGGATCAGGGGGTCCAAAGCTGTTCAGTGTGGGCCCAATCTCAGGACATAGAGAACGGAACTGCTCTAAGGTGAGACGGAGCCAGAGGTCCCCAGGGTACTATCACTTGTGGCCAATGGTCGGCATCAGTCACCCGAGAGTGCGAACTTCTCAGCCCCCACCTCCATCCTGCGGCATTCAATTCTAATGAGCAGAAATCACACTTTAGACAGATATACACCTGGAGTGGAGGAAGGGGCCCTGAGACCACCCTGTCCCTCTGCTCTAACTCTTGCTCACCAGGTGGTCATTGGCCTCCTGAGAAGACCTCCTCACACACCAAAAGATCCCCTGTGCCAATGACCTTCACCAAGCATTCTGCCAGGGAAAACAGCAGGATAAACTCAGTCTGGATTTCTGGGAAATTTGCTACCCTTTGGGATGGTCAGATAAATCTGAGCTTATAATACAAACCTGTAGCACAACTCTGAGCTAGCCAGCAGGGGCCAAGCAACCAGTCCTTTTCCTTTTTAGTAGATGGATACAGAGACAATGGACAGATGGATGGGTGGGAGGATAGATAGATGGAGAGATGAATGGATGGATGGATGGATGGATGGATGTACGGGTGGAGAGATAGGTGGACGGACAGAGGGATGGATGGATTGATGGACAGAAAGAAAAGACAGATGGATGGATGGATGGATGGATGGATGGATGGATGGATGGACAGATGGCTGGGTGAATGGATGGATGAACCAATACTTTAATGAGCCATTTGTCAGCCAGAGGCCTTATAGAAACCTCCATTTAATTATCCAATCAGTGAAGATTGTTCTGAAGGATGAGGGGCCCCAAGAAAGCTTACCTGGCTTGGGAGCCGGAAACACAGTTGTGAAAAGATAATGCGCTAGTGTGGGTCTTTGCAGTCACATGAGCTCCTCCTTCATGCCCTTCCCCTGGAAGAGGTGAATACCCCCGCTAGGAGAAAAATGAGTGCATAGAGACACCTGAGAAAGCAGAGCTCTGTCTGGGAAAGAATCCTGGGAATTAGGGACAAGGCCCTGGGCTGCATGGAGGCCTCTGTCAAGCAGTGGAGATGCCCATTACTTCAGGAGAGGATGGCAGGTGTGTGTGTGTGTGCGAGTGTGCGCGCGCGCACGTGTACATGAGGAAGAGGGAGAGAAAGAGCCGACAGTTATTTTGGAGTAGGAAAAAGGCATGATAAAAAAAAAAAAGACCAATCAATGGGAAACGAATAGTTTTCTCAACAAGTAGCAGTGAGACAACAGGATATCCATGTGTAGAAGAACAAGTTGGCCCTGTATTTCACATCATACATCAAAATTAACCCAAAAAGATCACAGACCTAAAGGTAAGAACATTACAAAACTTGTAGAAAACATACGAATAAATCTTTATGACCTTGGATGACGTGATAGTTTTTTAGTGATGGCACAAACACACAAGCAATGAAATAATAAAGAATGATAAATTAGACTCCATTAAAATGAAAAACATAGGGCTTCAAAGAACATCATCAAGAAAGTGAAATGACAACCCATGGAATGGGAGAAAATACTGCAAATCATAGATCTGATAAGGGCATAAAAAACTCTTACAACTCAACAATGAAAGGACACATCACCAAATTAGAAAACGAGCAAAAATTTGAAGAGACATTTCTCCAAAGAAGACATACGAGTGGCCCATTGCCCTTCGATGAACAGGTAAACCTGAACTTTTAACACTACAAAGCACATGAAAAGATGTTCAATATCCTTAGTCATTAAGGAAATGCAAATCAAAACCACAGTTAAGACAACACTTATCCACTAGGATGACTGTGATCAAAAAGACACACCATACCAGGTGTTGGTGAGGATGTAGAGAAACTGGAACCCTCATACATTGCTGATGGGAATGTAAAATGGTGCTGTCACTTTGGAAAACAGTCTGGCATTCCTCAAAAGGTTAATACCATATAACCCAACAATTCTACTCCTAGGTACATATCCAAGAAAATTAAAAATGTATGTCCATATGAAAACTTACACATGAACACCCACGGTAGCATTATTCATAACTGAAGTTTGGAAACAACCCACAAATGATCACCCATCGGCTAATGGATACATTAAATGCAGAATAACCATTTATTGGAATATCATCTGGCAATAAAAAGGAATAAAGCACTGATCCATGCTACAACATGAATCTTGAAAGCACTATACTAGGTGAAAGAAGACAGACACAAAAGACCACATATTATATAACTCCATTTATGTGAAATGTGCAGAATAGGCAAATCTATAGAGAAAGAAAGTAGATTAGTTGTTGCCTAGGGCTGAAGGAGTTGAGGAGAAATAAGGAGGGACTGCAAATGGGTATAGGAGGTAATGGAAATGCTCTGGATGGCACTGTTGTAGAAAATGATGTATCTAGGGGAGCCTGGGTGGCTTAATCGGTTAAGCGCCTTCCTCTTGATTTCAGCTCGGGTCGTGGTCTCAAGCCCCACATTGGGTTCTTCGCTGGGCATGGAGCCTGCTTGGGATTCTTTCTCTCCCTCTGCCCCTCCCCAACCCCCCCCACCCCCCGCCTCGCGGTCATGCTGTCTTTCTCTTTCTCTCAAAAATAAAGTAAGATAAGATAAGATAAAATAAAATAGAAAATGATGTATCTAGAAAATGTTCTGGATAGTAGTGCTGGTTGTACAACATTGTGAATATATTAAAAGCCACCTACTTTTTTATTTTGATTTTTTAATTAAGTTTTTAATTTTAATTCCAGCATACTTAACATACAATGTTAAATTAGTTTCAGGCATACAGTATAATGATTCAACAATTCCAGACATTACTCAGTGCTCATTATGACAAGTGCACCCCTTAATCCCCATCACCTATTTCACCCACCCCCCACCCACTTCCCCTCTGGTGACCATCAGTTTGTTTTCTTAGTTTTCATAGTTGAGAGTCTGTTTCTTGGTTTGTCTCTCTCTCTCTCTCTCTCTTTTTTTTCTTTGTTCCTTTGTTTTGTTTCTTAAATTCCACATATGAGTGAAATCAGAAAAAGCCACCTACTTTAAAAGGGTGAATTTCTGTGGTATATGAATTATATCTCAATAAAGCTTTTATTTTAAAGAAATTACAGGGGAAGAACAGGAGATGAGGGCCCACCAGGGCCACAGCACATACTTAGGTGATCTGGTTGAAGACAAAAGAAGAAAGACCAAGAGGAAGTGTGAGAGAAGTCAGACGGAAGGGCGCATCTCAGGAGCCGATCTCCCCACACTCCGTCTGGATTAACATCTCTTAGGGCAAAAGAATAACAGATCCCCCAAACTAGATTATCTTCTTCTGGATGTGGCTTTGGACACCACCTGCCTCAGACACCTGAACTCCGTCACCATCCTCTGGTCCCACAGCAGGGACACACGTCAGAGTCCATTTTAACCCAAACTCCCTGCCTGGGTTGGATGAGGCGGTATTTCTCTGGAGCCATAATTTCTTGTGGTTTTCTCCTCGTGTCTCAAACCTCAAGTTCCCGAGAGTCGGTCAGAGTCCCCAGGCCAGCAGTCTCTGCTCAGTACCATACAATGACACAGGGACCGTGGGCAGACCCCTCTCCTCCTGGGTCACTGAAGGGGAGGAGAGGCCACGACTCATGCCCGACGCTGTGCCCGAGTCAGACCTCCCACCTTATGCCTTCCACATGCCCCCTCGATCAGAGTCACTCTTCAGTGGCTTTTCCTGAGCAGGTACAATGATTCCTCTTCAGTAATTCCCCTCGAAACCCTCCCCTGGAGGCTCCGTACGCACATTCACTGTCACGGCTGACAGAGGAAAGGGCTCTAATATCACACATCCCACATAAGGGGCTCTCCAGGTTTTAAGAATAATTAGCAATTTCAACCTTTTAGAACACTATTCCCTTGATGGAGAAAGCCAAAACCCAAAACCACACAAAAGACAAGCGCTGAAATCCCCAAACACCAAGCTTATGAGGCAGAGTAGGGAATGACAGGCGACAACAAAAGAATTTTAAAAGGCACAGCGGAGCAGACCAAATCCTAACCTATTTCCTTCTTCTCGTTGCTTTGTGTCACACACAAATCCTGTGCTTGGGCCTCCACGGGACCATGTTTTATTTGGTTTCACTGGAAACTCAGGGTTCGTGGTTAAACAGTTCTGCCTCGGCTGGCACAGTGAATCTGGAAAACAGGGTCCCCGTTCGGAGGTGGCTTTCCGCCTACTTATTCTGGCGTATTGGCCAGAAGTACAGTCGTGTTGGCTCAAGTGGAGACCCGCAGAGAAAGGGGGCCCAGAGAGCGAGGACAGCAGTGAGCCAGGCCCCGGATGAGGATGCCAGCGAGAGGTGGGGCAAACGGGCCAAGGTCTTCAGATGAACAAAAGCCTCGTCTCAGAAAAAGGAGGTGAGGTACCCATGGGCCCCGTCTCCCGCAATTATTGCGAAACACTTACGTGTTTCTGGTTTTCCAATAAAAATGGCCAGGCCGGAGGAGAAGGGAAAGCACCCTGCTGGACAGGAGAGGCAGGAGGCTGGCCTGGCAAAGCCCCAAAGGCCACACGTCCGCCCTTCCAAAGGTCAGCACTGCCCCGGGCAGCCTGGGTGCCAGCGACCGAACACCCACAGCTCCCAGAAGGCAGGCTCCCGAGCCGGGCAGGCGGGCACGCGTGGGGGCCCTGCATGCGGCCAGTGCTGCCCGAGGTCAGCGAAGAGACCATCCACAAGCCCCAATTGTTCTTCGGCAAGTTCCCTCTGAGGCCAATTGTTCCACAAGGCACGTTTCTCCAGCTCAGGGCCCGCCTGGCAGGCCCTGGGCCCCCACAAACGTGTGTTGTGGGCTTCCCAGGATGAAAAAGCAAGGCTGAAACTGGGCAAAGCGCTCTCATTTCCTAAGGCCTGGATCCAGACAAGCACCCTTCCTTGGGCAGCCTCCCTGAGAAGATGGCCGGAGCAGCTGCTGTTGCTTATTTTTTTTTTTTTTAATGTTTTATTTATTTATTCATGAAAGTCAGAGAGAGAGAGAGAGGCAGAGGCAGAGGGAGAAGCAGGCTCCCCGCCTAGCAGGGAGCCCAATGCGGGACTCGATCCCAGGATCCCGGGATCATGACCTGAGCCGAAGGCAGACGCTTAACCATCTGAGCCACCCAGGCGCCCCTGCTGTTGCTTATTTACTCCCGAGAACCAGGGCCGGGGGCCGGGGCCGGGGCCACACAGCCCCGTGCAGACACAGGCACAAAGTAGCTTTCATGAAACTGCATGCCGGGCCGGCAGCATGTGTGACGGGCCGGGCTGGGGAGCCGAGAACAGCCCGGGAGAGCAGAACTGGACTAAGAGGCTGGGTCTCCATGGACCATCCCTGCCCTCGGGGGATGAGCGGGGCTTCTTGGGGAGCAGGGGGGGCACATGGATAAATAAATGTGCCTCTGACTGATTCTCAGCCTTGGAGGTTCTCACTCAGTTCTACTCATAGTGCATGGCTGAAATCCCGCTGTATCATCTTTAAACCCCCTGAAGGCAAAAGAAAAGTGAAAATTAATCTAATTAAAGTCGACAGTGTTCACAGTAAGGAAAATTCTGGTATTTTGCCAAGAGTCTCTCTCCCCAGCCAGCGCCAGCTCTGTGGGTAAAGGGCACGAGGTGGGGAGCCTGATGGGCCCAAGCGGGGGTTCTGGCTCTGTCACTCAGCTGTGGCACTGTGGGGACATCTATCCAAGGGGCAGAAGTGACACTTAGCTTACAGAACTGCTCTGAGGATTTAAGATGTAAAAGCTGCAAAGCCCCCAGTGGGTTTTAAACACTTACTAGTAAAAGTTAGCCCCCTACGCCCCACTGGGCTCGAGCCCTACCCACCAATGGGTGCCTGTGCTCCCAGATCCTGCCCCCAGGAATCCTGGCAACAGAGGTGGGAGCTCCAGGGTGGGAAGTTCCCAAAACCCTGCTGAACCCAGCTGCCAGCACCTTTCATGGCTATTACTGTCTTATCTCATTCAGACCTCGCAACAGTCTGGTGAGGCAGGTAGGTGACTGGCTAGTATTTCTATTACCCTCATTTTAGATTCAGAGAGGGAGTGAGTCTTGGGCGAGGTCACATAGGGAGTTACTCCAAGAGCTGGGTCTCTGACAGTCCAGTGCTCTGTCTGATGACACTGAGTATCCAGACTTTCTAAGACATTCCCTATGTGGATGGAATGGTATCCTCACTTCCCAGTGTGCGAATGGAGTTCAGCATGCAGCAGAAGTGACAGTACGTCTGTCCCAGGCTTGAGCCTGAGAAAGGCCTGGAAGTTTTGCTTTTCTGTTCTGAGGGGAGCCAGCTATCTTGCAATAAGGTCAGCTGCATTGAGACCACCATGTTGGAAGGAAGTCCAGGCTAACCACATAGAGAGAAACTACACAGAGATGCCACAGAGATCCGCAGAGGCCACATAAAGAGGCCACACAGAGATACCATATAGAGATGCCACACAGAGATGTCATTTAGAAATACCACATTGGGATATCACATAAAGAACAGAGGGCCCCAGGAGGATTCTCTCTCTAACGGTTCTGTTTCTGGAAAATCTGCCTAGTCCAGGCTCCTTGAGGCCAGGAGCCAAATACGATTTGCCTTTGACCCCTCCGTCTGCAGTGTCCAGCCCAGACTATCAAGGAAAACACCTAAGCATCCAGAAATAGAGAATGGGCAAATAAACTGCAGTGCAGCCATATGATAGAATATTACACACTTGGAAAAAACCCAAAGAGGATCACTATGTGCTGACGTGGGAGAGATCTACAGAATATTCTGACAGGTGAAAGGACCGAGGTGCAGGATAGCATTTTCATTATGTTCCCTTTGATGTAAGAAAAGGGAAAATAATAAATTCCTTGTAGTGCATAAAGAAATATGAAAGAAACAAAATATTATTAAAAGTGCTACCTATTGTGATTATGTTTTTTTAAAGGGTTGTTATCTTTTATATATACTGAATTATTTATAAGTGAAATAATATGGTGTCTAGGATTTGCTTCAAGTAATCCGTGGATAGACAAGTGAACAGCAGAAAAGAATCAAGCCTGCCACGAGACGATATTTGAGGAAGCTGGGCGATGGGCACACAGTGGTTTGTTATACTAATCTACTTTTACATCTGTTTGAAATCTTCAATAGTAAATTTTTTTTTTTTTTTTTTTAAAGATTTTATTTATTTTCTTGACAGAGAGAGACATAGCGAGAGCAGGAACACAAGCAGGGGGAGTGGGAGAGGGAGAAGCAGGCTTCCCGCAGAGCGGGGAGCCCGATGTGGGACTCGATCCCAGGACCCTGGGATCATGACCTGAGCCAAAGGCAGACGCTTAACGACTGAGCCACCCAGACGCCCAGTAAATTTTTTTTTTTAATTGTTACTTCTAGCAGGAAGTTGGGCAAGAAGGAAGGGGGGTGTGGGTGGATGGGGACAGAGTGCAAACAATACTTTGGAGTATATCTTTTTTTTAATTATTGAGGTGAAATTCACATAACATGAAATTAACCATTTTAGGCATATTAAAGTGTCCAAGTCAGTGGCATTTAGAACCTTCACAATGTTGTGTAACTACTACCTCTATCTAGTTCCAAAGCATTTTTAAAAAAGATTTTATCTATTTATTTATTTATTTTAGAGAGACAGAGAGAGAGAGTGTACATGAGTGGGGGGAGGGGCAGAGGGAGAGGGAGAGAGAATCTCAAGCAGACTCCCTGCTGAGTGCAGAGCCCTACTCAGGGCTCAATCCCATGACCCTGAGATCATGACCTGAGCCAAAATCAAGAGTCGGACATTCAACCAACTGGGCCACCCAGGTGCCCCTAGTTCCAAAGCATTTTTATCACACCAAAAGAACCCCCTACCCTGTACCCATCAAGTGATTATTTCCTCTTCCCCCCCACCTCCTAACCCCTGCTAACCACCTACCTTCATTCTGTCTCTATGGATTTACCTACTCTGGGCAGTTCATATAAATGGAATCAGACAATATGTAACTTTTGTGTCTGGCTTCTTTCACTTAGCATCATGTTTCTGAGGTTCATCCACATTGTAGCATGTCAGTACTTCATTGTTTTTTATGGCAACTAATATTCTCTTGTATGGATACACCACATTTTATTTATCCATTCATTGATTGGTTGATGGAACATTTGGATTGTTTCTAGAGCATGTCTTTTTATTTTGACTTTATCTGCGTACTCTGTTAAATAATGCATGTAGACCACAGAGAAGGCAGGAGAAGGGACAGGGGCAGATTCAGTAAAAAGTTAGGAAGCTTGGAAGCTTGGAAGAAAATAGAAAGCATTCAAAAATAAAAGGAAAATGGATAACAAATTATAATTACTTGTATTTGAGTTATGTGGTTATATCATACAATTTATAATTTTTTTCAAGCAGGAAAGCACTTGAGAACCTATTTGGGAATCTGAGCTGGGTTAGGAGATGGGGCTAGATGATGAGGTCTCCACCCCAGGCTGGAGCCAAGCCAGGTGTGATGACATCTATCACTGTCACAGGCTGACCAAGTTCCTTATCTCTGCAATGAAGGGGAGGGCTGGGGGTTCCTACTTCCTACTACAGAAAGAGTTAGGGGCAGTTTCCAGGGAGGTAGCTTCTGGAGCAAATAGCCAGGGGTATTCTGTTCCCTGTTTTGTGCACTGGCCCTCTGACTAAGAACTGTTTTGTACTGCTGCTTCTGTTGTTTGAAAACAATAGGTCCCTACAGGCTAGTATGGGAGAAAGAACTCTGGGCTTGGGAGTCAAAAGACCAGTTTTTAGTTGCAGCTCTGACCCTGGATGAGTTACCTGCCCATTTTCCAGATGGAAATAATAATTCTTGCTCCTTCTGTACCTTGGAATATTAGATGGTTCACAGGTAATTAAGGCTTTGAGCTCTTCAGTAGAAAGATGGCTGGAATCACAAGGGGATATTATGATTCCTGTGGCCGGGGCGACTGCAGTGGAGACACGGAGAGAAGTCAGTATATATAACTGAGCTCAGAAAAGTAATCTAATCTGTCAGACTTTATCAAGGGGAAGAAGAGAGTCTGAGAAGCTACCCAACCTACTTATCACCACCATGAATTCACGGGAATACAGTTCTGTACGGTCTATAGTCTCATTTGACCCATGTGTCAATTCTGCCGGGGGAGAAGTATCACCTTTCTCAAGACGGAGAAACTGAGGCTCGAAGAAGATAAGGAAGGTAAGAAGTGGGATGAGACCTCCAGCCCATGTAGTCCTGCTCTTCTCTGAGATGTATCCAAATATAACATGCTTGGTCACCTGGGCTTGCTGGTGAGTAATTAGAATTGGAGTTCCCCATGTCACGGTCTCAATTCATCGGCCCCTCCAGCCGCGTCCCCTATGTGCCATGCAGTGCTGGGTGCTGCAGACAAAGAGATGGCATGTGGGGCCAGGCTCTCAGGGAGCTGGTGGTCCTCCTCAGCTCACTCTTACAGGATGCCATGGCAGAGGCTGCTGGTGGATACTCAGTATCCATTCTCCCGTTCTTCCTTACAAACAGAACCTTGGGTAATTGCTCAGCTGAAAAGCGACATTTCCCAGACTCCGTTGCACACAGCGTGGCCCAGGGAAAACTGATCCCAGTTCCTCCTCCTCCTCCTTGCCCATGTGGCTGGTCCTCCAGCCACCCTGTCGGACCATGAGCTGACCTTGAGTAAAGGGGCTGCATGCAAAGGATGGTGGAGCAAAATACTAGACGCGGACTAGATCCCATGGAACCAGCATACCAGCTCGGGTCAGCCTACCTTTTATGCAAGAGATGAATAATCTCCATCTTAAACAACCCCGGTTATTTCTGGTCTCTGGCTCTAACAAATATGCATGGGTTGGCTCCTTTGAGTTGGCGTCTATACCCTAAACAGTGAAGCTGCCAGGCTCTGAAGAGATCTGCACTGGCATGAAGGGGCAGAGGTAGCCACAGCTCAGAAAATAACCAGGCAGCCTAGTAAGAAGGACAAGGAAGCCATCCAAACCTCACAGCAGAATCAAAGAACAAATCCTCCAGCTTGGATGTCAATGAGGGGTCCGAATGAGCCCTCAGAATACCATGCGAAGGGGTAGGGCCATGTCCAGACTGCCCAGCACTGTGGTCCCCCAGCCCAGGGGACCTGCTCATCTCTCCAGCCCTAGTCCTCGCCCCCCACCACTTCCCTCCAAGTCTGTGTCCTAAGAAGTAGTTGACTCACCCCCACCCATGTGCATATTCTACCACGGGGCCTTTGCACATCATGTGCCTTCTGCCTTAAGCACTCCTCTCCCCACCTCTTGGTCAGACTGATTCCTCCCCACCATTTGACTTAACTCTCAACATATTCAACCCTTCCATAAGGAGCCTTCCCTGACTTCCCCAAGCTAAACCAGGCCCCCTCCAGAAACCCCCAGACCCTGGGCTTCTCTCTTCACTCTGTGTGCCAATGTCTGTCCCCTCCCCTAGGCTGCATATCCCTTCAGGGCAGGGACAAAATACTTGACTTTCTTTTTTTTTAAGTTTTTAAATTTTTTTGAAATTTTATTTATTTATCTGAGAGAAAGAGAGAGAGAGCACAAGCAGGGGGAGCGGCAGGCAGGGGGAGCGGCAGGCAGAGGGAGAGGGAGAAGCAGGCTCCCTGTAGACATGGGACTCGATCCCAGGACCCCGGCATCATGACCTGAGCTGAAGGCAGATGCTTAACCAGCTGAGCCACCCAGTCGCCCCCTTGATTTTCTTTTGTTTTGTTTTTTTTTCCACACTTGATAACTTATTTTATTAGCACAGTATAACCTTGATTCAAAAAACAATCAAGAAGACAAATTGTAGGCTAATGTCATCTAAGAACTTAACATATATATTAAGAAAAAAACAACCCACATACAATAACAAAAAAGCCAGCAAAGGCAATCTAGCAATGTGTTTTAAAATGTATCTTGACCAAGTTGAATTTATGCTAGGAAGGCAAGAATGTCTTAACAGAAAATTATTATGGTAATTCACCACCTTTTTTTAAAATTTTATTTTCTTTAAATTCAATTAATTAACATATTGTGTATTATTAGTTTCAGAGGGAGAGTTCAATGATTCATCAGTACTTGACTTTCTACAACCACCTCTGAAGGCTCTCTGGCTGGAGGAGACCATCTCCTCAGGACACAGCACAGTTCTGGTACACAGTAGCTTCTCAGTATTTCATGAAGGGGACGCCTGGGTGGCTCAGTTGGTTAAGCGTCTGGCTTCAGCTCAGGTCGTGATCCCAGGGTCCTGAGATTGAGTCCTGCATCGGGATCCCTGCTCAGGGGGGAGCCTGCTCCTCCCTCGGCCTGCCGCTCCCCCCTGCTTGTGCTCTCTCTCTCTTTCTGACAAATAAATAAATAAAATCTTAAAAAAAAAAATTCACGAAGGGAGGGCAGCCTCAGCATCTAACACCTAGACAGCAACTGGCTTTATTAAACCCCAGTCTCCTCTGCCCCAGATGACAAGTGTTCTTCTTTCTAGTCATCGCTGGCTTTTACGCTCTGAGAATCAGGACATGCTTCCCTGCAAATGGATCGGTCACACACGTTCTTCCCTGGTTATACAAGCTCTCCCCTCTTAGCCTCACCATGGCCCCCCTCGGGAATGGGTAAGGGGCCTCATTCGGATCTCTGCTTCCTCCCCTGTGTCGGGCCATGTGCTCCACTTACAGGAAGGACTGGAAGTTAGTCGGTCAGTTTGGCCATGTTTACAGCTCTGGTGAGGGGAGTCAAATATTTACAGGTTGAAATTGCTCACATGAGGGTTGGCCAACACTCCAGATTTACCCGTCTGTCTCCCTGCCCTCTAACCGACTGGGGACCAATCCCTGCCCCTGTGTGACGAGTCAAGGACTAGGTTGCTGCCGACAGAGATCTAAGGCATGCTCCTACGGCAGCAGGAGGTGTGACCCAGCCCAGGCACGGGCCAGGTGGTCAATGCCGCCCTCCCCAAGGCCGCTCAGGTCCCCGCACACACTTAGCTAGAGCAGAAGGCCCTGGAGGCCCAGGAGTGTTTCAGCTGCTTTAACTGTCAGCTGTTGTGAACCGAACTGGTCTTCAGAGGAAGAAGGTTCAGCAAAATCTTAATTACAGGCTGTCCCTCCTGCTTTTAATGGCTAGGCTCTGAAAATGTAGTACTTTAATCACATGCTGTTAAATCAAAATCACTTTTCTAAGTATACCAGTGAGGTTGGGTATGTAAAGGAAACCTGTTATGAAATCTTTTGTAAAGCACGTTAATTGGGGGTTGGGGTGGCTCAGTCGGTTAAGCGTCTGTCTTCGGCTCAGGTCATGATCCCGGGGTCCTGGGATCAAGGCCTTTGCTCAGCATGGAGCCTGCTTCTCCCTCTCCCTCTGCCATTCCCGCCCCGTACCCCAGCTTGTGCTCTCTGGCTCTATCTCTCTGTCAAATAAATAAATAAAATCTTAAAAAAAAAAAAAGCAAGTTAATTGAACTTTTTTGAAGTTTAGGGGTTCTTTCGTTTATGAAGTTTACTTAAGTGACTCTAATTCAAGTTTGCTGGGCGCCTAGACCACTCACTCGTCTGTCTGTGTTCTCCTTGTCCATGTCTCAATGGGCCCCCCTGCCCCCAAATCAAGTCTCTGGCAGCCCCCAGAAACTGCACAACTCTCACCCTCTTTGCCTCCAGGAGTGTGCCTTTCCGCTCAAAAGGGCACATTCTGGAATTCTGAATAAATGTGCTGTAGGCTGAATTGTGTCCCCTCACCCCCCATTCATACATCAAAGTCCTAATTCCCACTACCTCAGAATATGATTGCATTTGGAGATGGTGCCTGTAAAGACATAAGTAAGGTAAAATGAGGTCATTAGGGTGGGCCCTAATCCATCATGACTGGTTTCCTTAGAAGAAGAGGAGATCAGGACAAAGACACGCACAGAAGGATGTGAGGACACAGCAAGACGTGGCCGTCGCTAAGCCAAGGAGAGAGGCTCGTGAGAAATCCTCTCTACTAACACCTTGATCTTGGACTTGCCATTTCCAGAATTGTGAGAAAAAGAATCTGTGTGTTTGAAGCCCCCAGCGTGTGGCACTTCGTTATGGCAGTCCTCACAGACTAACACAGGAGAGACCATCAGGGCCCTGTTTCATCTGCCAGCCTCCACTGCCAACGAGCTGTGTGACCCTGGGATTGCAGCTCCGGCTCAGGGTCCTATCAGTTCCCTTCCTCGGGGGGTGGTGTGAGGATGACCTGCGGAAGCTAGGCAGCATGCTGCTGGGCTACTTCCCCCCTCCTCGGTTCTCTGATGCGTGGCCCATGTCATTCACCCACAAGCGTATGAGATTCCTCTCTCACTTCTCGCTGCCTCCTAGGCACAGAAAGCCGAAGTGAGAAGGGGATCCTGACACCAGGAGCCTGGATTTCTTTCTTGAATTAACAGTTTACTTTCTTTTTTAAAAGCATTGTTACATCAATTCTTAAAGCGAAGACTCACAACTCATCTGTGAAATAGCCAGGATTGAAAATCTTATTTTCATTTTACAGATGAGATAAACTGAGGCACACAAAGAGTGAGGGATTTATCCCTGACCCTGTGACTTCTTGGATAGGACCCTGGTTGTCTGGATTCACACTCCTCTGCTCCCAGTTCCCTTTCATCATTGCTGACCCCTTAAGTACTCAAAACCACCACCATTACCAGGTTATTCCTTTGCTGCAAAACCTTCCACGGACCAGTCAAGCCCCCACTGGTCTGCACTGCCCCTTGCCTCCTGCCCTCAAACCTCCAACCCCACTCCCATCGCCAACTCCACTGTAAGAGATCAGACTGCCCGAGAGACACAGCCATGCTCACATGTCACCACCTCTGAGAACACCTTGCCCACTTCTTTCTGACTAGGAGCTACCTCCTCCAGGAAGCCTTCCCTGACTGCTCTCACCGAGCTCTTTCCAGAGCTCTCAGGCCCAGCCACATGAGGTGACTCTGAACAGACTTGCCTGTGTTTACAAATTGCTTAACCACGTCAGTCCCTAGAGCAGGGAGCACATCTTCCTAGCAGTCCCATGTACCAGGGCACAAAGAAAAGACTCAATATCACTTGGCCCATCAGAACATCCGCGGTGGATAAGTTACCTCTGCAATATCAACATGTTCATAAATAGCTATTTACAAGTTCAACTTTGTAAACAGAATCTCGTTCTTCCCTGACAACCTGCCATATCACAAGAGTGGCCTCCCACGGCACTGTTCCTGCTTCCCTGAGCATCCTGACTGCCCCCACTATCCCTGCCTCTCCATCATAAAGCTAAAGATCCTTAAAGCAATGCCTACATGAACTCCAGGTGTTACTGTTTAAAGATTCCAGGGGTCTTTCTTTACAGATGACCTCTTGTTACAAGACCAGACAATGAGGGCAAGAGTTTTTGTCTGTTTTGTTCACTTGCTATGCTCCTAGCTCCTAGAAAAAAGCCTGGTGCATAGTTGCGCTCAATATTACCTATTGAGTATGTCTTTTGAATAAATGAGACTATGAACTCTTTGACTATCTGTTTCACAGACTTTTAAAAAATTTATCAATTGAGGGGCGCCTGGGTGGCTTGGTTGGTTAAGCATCCGACTCTTGATTTTGGCTCAGGTCGTGATCTCAGGGTCCTACCCCAAGTAGGGTTCCCTGCTCACTGGGAAGTCTGCTTGTCTCCCTCTCCCTCTGCCCCTTGTGCTCTCTCTCTCTCAAATAAATAAATCTTCTTTTAAAAAAAATGTAACGATTGAATCCAAATCCAAATCTACAGTCTCTCAGCCAGGCCTTGACCTAAGTGGGCTCCTGGTTGTGGGGTATTGCTAGACAAAGAGGGGTGCCAGGAAGTCCTGTCCTTTAGGCTCCGGCATTACTTATCCCTTCCAAAAAGTCCCTGTCTTGTCATCTAGCCAGAGCCGTCCTCAAGGGGATTTCTGTAGCCATTCTAAAGCTACCATCTCCTTCTGGATGAGACAAAGAACCAGAACCCCCACCCCAAAGGGAAACACTTCTCAGAGAGGCAAGTGAGAGGAAGAGGCTGGCCCTGAGGCATCAGCTGCCACCCCAGCTGCCATCTCCAAAACTGAGCAGTGGAATGGGGCGACTGTCCACAGCATGGGAAGGGCGTCCCTGATGTCCCTGCTGTGTCACGACAAGACCAACCTCTCCACCCCCGACCCATGACCCCTGACCCTCGAGAGCCCATCCTGGCCCTGAAAATAACTCCTTCCCTTCTAAGTGCCTCCCCTGAGGTGCTGGCCCCCTAATCTGCGGGATTTACCTCCTCTCTTGCCTACCAGCTTTGGGGAGGCCTACTCTGTGCTGCTCACAGAGAGGAGCACAAAGATGCACCGAGTCCCAGAAGCTCACAGGCGGGAGACGGAATTCTGCAAGAGCACACAGCCGCAGAGGCTGGGACCCAGCATTCTGGGGAGGGGTATGTCAGTCCCTAGATCGCTGCAATGTCCAGAATGGGGGAGGCCTTCCTCAAGCGTTCAAAGCAAGAGGTTCCTGGATAAGCCAGAAATGCAGGAGATGTGGGAGGTTCCCAAGCCACAGCCCTGTGCCAAGGTCAGAAGGGAGAGCTCCCTCCCCAGGTAACAATCCAAGCCCCATGCTTTCAGATCACACCCTGCAGACCACATCCTTCAAAGCCTCCAGAGGCCTCCTCCATTACAGCTGAGTTCAAGTTCATCCATGTCCATGCAAGATCTGGCCCCTGGGGCCTCGCTGCCCATTGGCCGCCCCCTCCCCGTTGCTCAGTGCCCTCTGTCCCAGTGGCCAAGCTCCTCAAGCAGATAATGCTTCTGGACCCTCCCAAATACCCCCCCCCCCCCCACACACTTCCTTCAGGACTCTGCCCTTACTACCCTCTGGTCACCACTCCTCTCCCAGACCCCCGGCCCTTGGCCCTGCTTTATTCCCCTTCATAGCATGCACTCATCTGCGGTGAGAGAGCTCTAGGAGGTTCAGTCCTGCCCACAGCTTGCATCCCCAGCAGCTAGACTGGGGTTCAGGGTATTGTAGTGCATGCCAGCTGAATGAATGAATGAACTCCCCTTCCTTCACATACCACACACTTCCCCTGTTGGTGGTTTGAACCTGTGTGTGTGTGTGTGCTCGGTGACACAGGGTAGCATGTGAGGCAAGGCTGGGAGCCAGAATGCCCGGTGGCCACAGCCTCGGTCTGTGAAATGGGCTGGCAGCACTGCCGAGGTTAAAAAGCCCACAGAGCACGCCAAGATCCCTGGCTAAAGAGCACTGTGTTCCCGCAAACCATCGTTAGTTCTGCTCTATAAGCCACCTCATGTTCATCCTTGGCCTGCTGGTCGACCTGCCCTGGCAAAGGAAAGGCGGTGACCTCCGGAGGCTGGGCCATGAGACGCAGGTGTGGACGGTCAGGAGGTCACACACACGGGCCCAATCTTCCCACCCTGCATGACGGTTCTCTGGGCTGGGGTTTTATCTGCATTTCTGGATGGTGTGCCTGAGCCACATGATCCATCTGTCCTCCAAAGTGTCCAGCACATAACGGGGGTCCTGCTACCCCTCCTAAGAGCTCGCTGCACTGTCAGCAAGCACTGTCCTAAGCACATGTCACAGCCCACTTCAGCCTTGCAGTGGCCAATGAAAGAGCACTATTATTACCCCAATTTACAGAACTAAAGCTCAAAGACCGGTCTGTGTCTGCGGCTGGTTCTGTGGTGGGGTAGAAAGAGCACGAGATGGAGAGGGAGAAAATGTGGCCTCTGGTCCCAGTGTCAGCTGCGAAGTCCTGTGGGAGACCTAATCTCTCGGAGCATCTTTGTGGTGACAATAATACCTGCCCGCCCACATCTGAGGCATGAGCACTCTTGGTAAATTCATAAAATACGACACAGATGAGTGGCAGTTGGTGTTATTTAAGAGTATGACAATCCTGGCGATGTCTCAGCTGTTTCCCTCCGGAGGAGGGATGGAAAAGGCCCGGACAACCAGGAAGCACAAACTAAAAGGGGACAGTCTGCGGTGACACAGCAGCTCTGGTCTATGGAAACCAGGGGTGCGGCGGCAAGAAACAGGACTTGAAACAAATGAAAAACCTAGGCCAATTAAGTATGCGAAATTATTTAACATACCTGCAAGGCAGCCAATTGCCATTCAAGGGGGAAAGGGACCGAATGCAAAAATTACCACAATGTTCAAGTGATGAGGTGGCAATTCTTCTCTTTAAATGTTTTGTTTTTTTTTTTAAAGATTTTAAGTGTATGTTTAATGCAATGATGACACCACATTTTCAGTAACGTTTTTAAGTTGTTAAAAACCTACATGTACTAATGAGGTATCTTCAATGAGAACCAAGCTTCTATTTCCCAAAATATCCCCCCAAATTAAACAGCTTCATTTTATTCAAGGACCTGCTGCTTTCTGTCTAGTTAGTTATTAGGGGAATGAGGTCAAATATTCTTCTAGGAGAACCTAGAGGAGAGCCAGGCTTTGGAGACCCTTATCAGGGCTTGGGGAGGGGCCATCTGTAGAACATGGAGCTGCTCCAGGACCGGGGCACCGACCTGTGGCCATCCCCACATGGGCGGTCTCACCCCCCAGGCCTGCAAGGCCCTGTTGCCATTTCAGGTGGCAGGCAAGCATTTGGGAAAAGAAGGAATACCACCCGCTCCCGCAAAAGCCCCTTTCGCTTTGGGACCTTCTGGGCTCTGGGCCTCCCAAGGATCAACTCTGGTCACGCCCAAAAGAGCAGGACCACAGGGAGGGAGCATTTCTGAAGTGGGGGCTCATGAGAACAAGGAAAAAACCTATATGGATAAAACATGAGAGAGCAAAGTGGCCTGAAAGTAGCCAAAACCAATCTGAAGACTTTAAGCCCCTCTCCCCCAAATCAAAAATCTCCCAACAGAGAAGGAACTGGGATTCCTGCTTGTTAGGAAGATTCTTTCATCATTTTTGGGGAATCAGGGAAGCAGTGCACTGCTGGCTGGGGGAGGAGGCAGGGCCAGGGACCTGGGGCAGGAGGGGAGCACCTGGGAAGAGCCTACCCTACACACCCTTGGGGGTCCCAAGCCCCACTGAGGCAGGTAGGGACACAAGCCTAGGAGAAAAGGCAGAAACAGCAGAAACCTCAGAATAGGGCAGACCCCTCTGTACAGGGCAGAGAAGCTACTGGCCAGGGACGGGGGCAGGGGTGGGGGTCCACTAAGAACCAGGGATCCTCTTAAATCACCAAACTAAATAGATGCCATTGCTGAGACCAGCCAAACACCAAAGAATAAACTCCTCCAAGATTCCAGTCACCTTCAAACCGCCACCAAGGTCAAGGTCAGCTTTCCATTGGCAGTAAAAGTGAGTCACCCTCACCTCCCCCGGCTCTTCCACGCCAAAGGGCAGGGAAGGCTGTATTTCATCCCTGCAGACTCCCCACTTATGGGAAAGGAGGGTTTAGTTAAGACAGCTAATCTGCATACAGGGAAGACCCCCAAGGGCCCCCCTGTAGCCCCAGGCTCCCCTCTTCCCAGGAAATGCTGCCATTAACCTTCTAACTCCCCCAGTAGGAGGAGTTACCAGCTGCTGGTAGGAGGGAGCTGGGAAGGTGACATTCAGTGTGGGAAGTCAGCCCTTGCTGAATTTTATGGCTCCATTCTGAAGTAAATCACTCTGGCCCTAGGAACTGGCTCCAAATAGATTTATTGGTTTTAATACTTGTTTGGGGCATTGCAATTAATTGAAAGATGCCTTCTTCCAGTGATTGTTCTGAAATAGGGACCTGGGTCTCTGAGTACTCATTTTTATTGGGCATAATTATGATCATCGTCTAGAAATGGTGTTTGTCTGGAGTCCTCACTTCCTGAGAACAGTGCTCTCTACAAGTCCTGGCCTGCCCAAGTTCCCAAAAACCAGGGTCAATGCCTCCTGTTGAAGACAAAACAAGCTAAAGTCCCCTTTACAAGCTTAGGACCTTAAGAATTTGCTACCCTTACAGCCTCCTGAGATCATCAGCTATGGTCCCAAGGACCCTGTGGGCTGCAGAGAGTGGAGCCAAGGGATGAGGGGAAGATGCTGATCATCCCCACATCAGTTCCAGCCAGCTGGCTCTGTTCTACCCAGTTCTCACGGAGACCGCCAGTGAGCAGCGAAGTGGAGCAGTGGGTACGTCCATGGACTCTAGAGCCAGACTGCTGAATCTGAATCTTGCCATTGTTACTCATTAGCTGTGTGATCTTAGGGAAGTTACTTAACCTCTCTGTTAACTCTGTCTCAATTTTCTCTTCTCTAAAATGGGGATGATAATAATACCCACCTCATCGGGTTTTTATAAGGATTAAATCAGTTAATAATGTTAAAGCACCTGGTACAGTGTCTGGCACATGGTAAATACTGGAATTGACTTATTGGTAAATAAAAACGTTAAAGTTATTGGAAGAAAGAATTTTGTGGCTAAGATGAAGTTTGAAAACCATTATCCTAGACTGGGGGTCCACAGACTTCCTGTGAAGTACCAGAGGATAAGTATTTTAGGCTCTGTGGGCCATATGGTCTCAGCTACAAGTAGCCAGGGGAAGCCAAGACACGCACACAGCACAGGTGTGACCGTGTTCCAATAAAACCTCACTCAGAAAAACAGGCACTGGGGGACGCCCGGGTGGCTCAGTCGGTTAAGCGTCTGCCTTCGGCTCAGGTCATGATCCCAGGATCCTGGGATCGAGCCCTGCCACAGGCTCCTTGCTCAGCGGGGAATCTGATTCTCTCTCTCCCTCTCTCAAATAAATAAATAAAATCTTAAAAAAGAAAAACATGCATCAGGCTAGCTTGGGTCTGTGGGCCATAGCTTGCCAACCCCTGGCCTAGACCAAATGCCCTACTTTACAGATGAGGAAGACACAGTGGGGAGTTATTTGACAGCTGGAACCCAGATCTCTGACCTCCCAGGCCGGTTCGAAAATCGAGAGCCCAGAAAGGGAGAGAGAAGTAGTCCACCCTGCATTCAGATCATGCTCTGTGGTGTGCTGCCAGTCGAAGAGCACGCTGTGAGAAAAAGTGACCCTGAGGCCATTGCTTTCCATCTTCGACGCACACCCTGGGCTCCCTGAAGGTGAGGCACAGGGGAGGGGTGTCCCCTGGTTCATCTCGATAGCCCCCCAGCCACCAGCACAGGATCTTGTCACCGTAGGGTTGCCCCGAGAAGGTCGCTAAGTGGGGATGCCACTCGGGGGCAAGGCTCCCACCCAGGAGAACCACGGGCCTGCGCTTCCTGATTTCAGTGAGTTCCGGGAGTGATTATTAAATGGAGCCCCTCCCCCATACCCACGACAAGGGCAAGCCACTTGTTAAAGAACTATAAAATGAAAGGGACTTCACATAAAACACTCACTCACTATACTGAATTCAAACCAAACAAACAGGGTTTTAGAAACATTCCTTTCTTCATCCCTCCACACACCATGGTGACCAGCAGATGAAATCCGCACCTCAGTGAGGGTCTGTGAGACCAGTTCTTGTGGTTTAAACATGGCCCCCAGAACGACTGACCCTGCTCACATCAAGAAGCGGGGTCTCTGTCCCTTCCCGGAATTCAGACTCAGGGACCGCTTGACCAACGGCATGTGGGAGCGACAAGTGAGCTAGCGTCCAGGCCAAGCCTTTAAGAAATCGGCCATTTCTCCTTCCTGTTTCTTGGGACATTGACTCTGGAACCCAGCCACCGTGCTCTGAGGAAGCCCGAGCAGCTCCATGGAGAAGAACCGACGGCCAGCACATCTTGCCAGCCACGGGAATGAGCCATCTTGGACACGGATCTTCCAGGGCGCTGCCTGAGCGAGCCCAGCTGACACAGTGCCCACGGTGTGGAGCAGAGGCAGGCTGCACCTGCTGGGCACTGCCCAAATGGCAGACTCATGAGCAGAATCAACAACTGTCATCATTTAAGTCACTCAATTTTAGGGTGCTTTGTTACACAGCAATACAAACTAGGATAGGCTCTTAAATGTCAACCATTTGCTCGGGTCACAAAGCTATTTGCTTCCACAGGTAACACAAGAAAATATTCTTTTGTTTGTTAGGAATTGGGGGGATGGGATGGGAATGCAGGCCCCAGATTTAACATTCTGTTATGTTTTAAGAAAGGAGTATGATATTGTGATTTATAATAAGAGACATCGATTTGGTCATCTACCGTTCCTAGCACAGAGCTCCTAAAACCCTCGGAATTTATGACAGAAAAAGGTCTTGTATTCCTAATAAGCCCCTTTCCACCTGAAGTGGGTTTCTGTTAAAGAGGAGACTCTTGGAAAGCACCTAAGGATGGGGCTGCTTGCCAGGGAACCGCCCTGTGATTAGAGGGTTGGAACTTTCAGTCCCACCCCCGGACGTCGGGGGAGGGAAGAAGGGCTGGAGGTTGAATCAGTTGCCAATGGCCGATGATTTAATCAACCATGCCTATGTAATGAAGCCTCCCTAAAAACCCAAAGGATGGGGTTCAGAGAGCTTCCGGGTTGGTGAACACATGAAGATTAGGGGAGAGTAGCGTGCTTCAAGAGGGCATGGAAACTCTGGGCCCTTTCTATATACCTTGTTCCATCTGGCTATTTCTGAGTTATATCCACCTAGTAAGCAAAATGTTTCTCTGAGATTTGTGAGCCACTGTAGCAAATTAATGGAACTTAAGGAGCAGAGTCATTGGAACCTCCAATCTATAGCCAGTCAGAAGTACAGTGTCTGAATTTGGTGTGTTTGGAGGGTGGTGGTGGCGGGGGGTGTCTTGTAGGACTGAGCCCTTAACCTGTGAGATCGGACCCTATCTCCAGGTAGACAGTGTCAGAATTCAGCTGAATTGTAGAATACCCAGCTGGTGTCAGGGAATTGCTTGGTGGTGAGGAAACCCCAGACACACATGGTAATGGGAGCAGAATCATAAGGAGCTAAGATATTTTGGGGGAAACTAGAAAAGAGAAAGTATGTCTCTGGAGGTAGGGCCAATATTTTCTATCAAAAAAAAATGTTTTTTTGAATTCGTATGAGCATAAAAACAAATTTGAGAATGAGACCCCAGAGTCCCAATTCAGACATAAGATGACAGTTGAGAGAAGTCCCGATTTCAAATATTCAAATGCGCGTCGTGATTTTTCATTCAGAAAATATGGTCACCATTGCTCACAACGTGGAAGAGACAATACTGGCCTAAAAACGTTGGGTCCAGTGTGATAAGTCATTATCTCAACTTCAAGATAACTCTTACAGATGACCTGAATTTGAGCAGCAAAACTATGACAGGTTTTTTTTTTGGAATGAGTTAGATCTAAAATGTACCCCTTAGTTAACTTTAGACAAGAGTATTTATTATTGGTTGGGGAATGGATGTCAAATAGAACACTCTTTATTGTAGCACATGAGATGCTAAGATCTTTCTGACAATTAAATGTATTAACTGTCATTGTGCTAAGGTTATTCTGGTGCCAATTAAGAACTTTCTGGTTATCAAAATCCTGGATGACAGAAGTTATGGTTTAAAAAGTCTAAATTTGCAAAACAGGTGCTTTTGAAAAGAACTGGAGACTGTATAAAAGGACTCTTTGCTTTACAAAAATATTTACTAAGGTTGTTTTTAGTTAATGACTATCTTTTGTGACTACAAATTACAGCCATATACATAAATGTTTTATATGAATAAATATTTAGGAACCCACATTTGTTACATGAAAAGAGGTAGCCTCGGGCTGAAATGGAACATGTATTATTCAAAACTGTCCCAATGCCAAGTGACATAAACCCAACCCAACTTGCTTATGCAGCCTTTCCTAAAATTCATGACCTTGGAGTTGTCAGTCACACCCGTATCAGCTGTAATATTATTATTGACCTTGTACCGACTTTTTATTAAACTTAGCATCCTGTTAAGCAATAATGCAATCACAAGTTCCATGTACTAGCTTTTTCTTCCCCTTTGATACACATTTAAATGTTTTAAATTTTTTACAAGTTGTAATGTTTTACAAGTCATAGATACTCAATTGAAAATCAGCCTATACTCCATCAGTAGGATGAATGCCTTACTTGAAGGCATAAAAGTTAAGGGTGGTTCCTGAATGGTGAACCAGTCCCTTAATTTGTTTTCTCACTGGAAAATGTGATATGTGACCTTGGCCAAGTCACCTTGGTTTCTCTTGCTTCAATGTCCCCATTGGAAGAAGCACATTAGCCCTGCCAGCTCCCAAGAACACCAGGAATAATAACCCTGGTGCCACCGACAAGGGCATGCACCGAGGTGATAATGGACAGCCACCGTCCACAGCGAGCAGGCCTGCTCGGTGTCCATGCACCCATTGGGATCTCACAGCCTCTTCCTGGCCTCTGAATGCTGGAGCCAGAGCTTGGGATTCGGGGACTGTGGAGGTCACAAGCAGGCCACGGGGGAACTAGAAACTTGACACTTAGCGCTTTTCTGGTTCTGAAATCCATTACAGATACATTAAGTAAACTTGGCTCTAATGGGGTAACTAAAATCACTAAAACCCTAGGAGGATAAACCAGGAGCTGGGCTGCCAAGGTTAAAACCAGGTCCCCGACAGTGTCCATAAGCAGCCCAGCCTACCTCCTTCTTGTTCTTACTGCCCCATTTTCAGCCCGCAGAATCCCAGAGCCATGCCACCACCCTGTCCTCGCCTTCACCCTCACCTGCTGTCTACCGGGGTCAAACAGGGAAATGGAAACAAGATAGATAGGGCCAAGATGCAGAGGACTTGGGCTCAACCTGTGGCTGGTTTCTCTCCCGCACGAATGAGGCCGCAGTCAACCATGTCTGTTTCACCCAGAGGAAGAAAACGCATTACACCACTCCCCAGCAACCCTTTCCCCATACCCTTCAGTGGATCTAACTCAAAGCCCACATCCTTAAAACACCCAGAATGGGGCCTGGCATGGGGTGGAGATAATGTCTACCTTATTGAAAAATTTAATTCTACAGGGAAGGAGAAAACTGCCAAACCATAGGTCTGAATGGCCCAATCAGGCAGATCCAGAGCTGCTGCTTTAGGTGTGGGCAAAAGCCAGAGATGGCATCACAGGGTTCCTTCCTTCTGTGTGCCAGTCCATGCTGAGGATCTAATCCCTGCCTCTGGCACGGGGCCTGGCACTGGGAACCTCAGAGGAAGACAATCAGGGATGTTAGATACTTTCTCATCCAATCCCTGAGGTCACTGGGGAAAAACATCAACTGTGATGTGACTTGCCCAAGGTCACCCAGGTCACCAGTGGCAGACCTGAGACCAGTGACCTTTTGAGAGCACCACAGTGAAACCTCAGCACAACCTGTCAATCTCGGTGTATGATGCTTCAGAGGCAAAACTCGAGCAAAACTGACTAAACCACCTATGAGCTGTGTGACTGAGAGTAAATTACTTAACCTCTCTGTGCCTTCCTTTTCTCAACTATAGAAGAGAGGCTGTGAAGGCTAATTAACATAACACAAGTAAAGTGCTCACTAAGCACTTATCACTGTAATACCTAACAGATGAACTGCCCCAGGGTTTTCAGGAGAACTACCACCTGTTCAATCCCTGGGTTGACAGACATCTTCCCTGCCGTCCAAACACAGCAGCTCAGAGAGAAAAGTCCAGGTTTGGGAGTCACACACGCCTGGAGTTGTAGCTTGGGTATCATCACAAGACAACAGACTGGGTAAGCCTAGACAAGAGAGCTTTATATTCCCACAGATCTAGTGGCTAGAAGGCCGAGATTAAGAACAGCATGGTTGAGGGCGCCTGGGTGGCTCAGCTGGTTGAGCGACTGCCTGCGGCTCAGGTCATGACCCCAGAGTCCCGGGATCGAGTCCCGCATTGGGCTCCTCGCTCAGCAGGGAGTCTGCTTGTCCCTCTGACCCTACCCCCTCTTGTGCTCTCTCTCTCACTCCCTCTCTCAAATAAATAAAATAAAATCTTTTTTTAAAAAAAGGACAGCATGGTTGGTTTCCTCTGGGTCCTCTCTCTTTGACTTGCAGAGGCCGCCTTCTCCCTGTGTCCTCATCTCCCAGATGTCCTGGGGCTGCGTCTTCCCTGTGTTCTTATGTCCTCTTTTTTTAAGGATACCAGTCGTATTGGTTTAGGGCCCACCCATAGGACCTCCTTTTACCTGAATTATCTCTTTAAGATCTCTTTCTCCAAATACAGTCATATTCCATGTACTGGGGGTTACAATTCAACCCCTAACAGCATGGTGGGTTACCTTTCTTCCTCTTTAGGGAAGGATTACGTAGAGATCTATAAATGCTCATGCAGGCCACCATGCTGTGCCACAACGATCTGGTTTTGAATCTGGAGAGATGGCCAAGATGAGCAAGCGCCTTTCCTCATTCTACAAGTATGTACTTTGCTGTAAAAAAATGTTTTTTTTCACGGAGCACGGACCCTGTGGCAGGCAGTGCCCTAGTCCTATAATCTATCTGCAGAGGACTCAGACTAGGATAGTATCAAGGTGCTTACGATCTCAGAGAACAGGTCAGGTGAGGCCCCAAGGAATGATGGGAGTGACAGCAAGTGCCAAGTGCCCTAAAGATTTACAGACCAAGTCCTGGGGTGGAGGGGAGGACAAAACTGACCAAATTAGCAGAGTGTATAAAGACCCAAGCAGGGATGGATTGGCCCCAGGGGACTGGCAGGCACCTATGGCCCAAGCTGTTTGTCTGTATGAAGGGGACAGTGGTTTGAGGAAGGGAAGACAGTGTCCACCGCTAGGGCCTGACTTCCCGATCAGCACAGACAAGACTCTGCCGGACCCAAGGTATCCCACCACACTAAGGAGCAATTTCCCCTTCCAACCTCATTGCTACCCTCAAAGGTGACTGCTGTCTGCCATCAACCAACCAGAGCTTCAGCCCCTCAGGCATCTCTAGTCCTGCTGTCTGGGCCACCCGAAACCTCGGCTCCCTGCCTCTGGACAATTCTGTCTGCCATGTCTCCCCCTGGCCCCAGTGGTGGGAGAGGAGAGGGGCTGCTGGTGGGGAGAGGCCCCGGAACCCACCCACCGAGGCCACGCAAAAGGCATCACGGGACACCTGGGGTCCTATGCCCCAACGATACCCAGGAGTTAAGAAATAATAATTACTAAGAAAGGCAAAACTATAGTGAAAGAAAGTGGATCAGTTGCCAGAGCCAGGGGGTGCATTTTTTTTTTTAACTTCAATTATACTGAGGTATAAACAATTATTTCTCAATAAAGCAGACAACTCCCCCAAATAAGTAAACAAAATCATAGTGAAATCTGTTGAGGCAAACATTAATCAATGCTCACCCAACCATGACTCTCCTCCCCACTCCCTTACAAGCAGTCTCATCTCTTCCTGTAGATGAGGCAGAAAACACCAAGACTTGCTTTCTCAGCCTCCAGGGAGCCGAGGTGTAAGTAGCCACCCATTTCTCTTCAACAGGGTTTGCTGGAGATTCTAGCAGGGGGATTCTGGGAAAGGTCTCCATGCTTGATAAATTAAAACACAAGGACAAACTCACTTTCCTGCCCGCCCTCAGACACAGTTACATGAGAACGTGATGTGTGGAGCAGGGGCAGCTATCCTGTGACTATGAGGGGACAAGCCCGAGGACAAAGGCCAAAATGCTGAAAACGGTTGCCTGTAAGGTTAGAATGAGTTCTTGAAATGATCCCCGACCCACTGACTTAACCAACCCTAGAACCCCTAGAACCTTCGGACTTCTGGCTGTGTTAGTCTGTAAACGCCTTGTTTTTTAAGCCCTGTGAGTCCGGTGTTCTTTTACCCGTAGCCAAGAACATCCTACAAGCCAGTCTTCATCTCTCCAAACTTCCACCTCCAACTCCAACCTCAAAAACTGAGATCATGGGGCGCCTGGGTGGCTCAGTTGGTTAAGCGACTGCCTTCGGCTCAGGTCATGATCCTGGAGTCCCGGGATCGAGTCCCGCATCGGGCTCCCTGCTCAGCGGGGGGTCTGCTTCTCCCTCTGACCCTCTTCCCTCTTGTGCTCTCTGTCTCTCATTCTCTCTCTCAAATAAATAAATAAAATCTTTAAAAAAAAAAAAAACTGAGATCATGGTGAGACAGATGATAGATCCTTGGGGCTGGAAACTGAGACCCGTCAGAATTTTGAGCCCACAGTCCCCACGGAAAATGCTTTTCTCCCTAGCCCCTCAGCAAAATGGGGAAACAGTTGCCAGTTTCTTTGTAGGCACCATCGTCCGTCATCCCCTGTGCCCCCTGTAGTATAAACGACTGAGGACAGTGTCAGGTGTGACCCACACATACATCCCTGCTCCATGTGGCCATAAGCCACCCCCCCCCCCCGGCCCAAGTGATGTCTGTGTCCCAACGTGATTATTAATAACCTCCTTTCACTCTCAAACGTGCTGCATTTGGACAAAACAATATAATCGCCCTGTGCTGGCTGCTTCAGCGTACTTTTCTTTCCCTCACATTACATGAACATGAGGCCATTCCGTCTTCCCCACCAAAACGAAGATGGGACGTAGGGACCCTACCAGGTCCCCCGAATTCATCTGTCCCACAGCAGGTGCCTGATGCCTGCCTGCTAAACTGAGCCAAATGTTAACAGAGGTAAGGGCCTTAAGCTCAAAGGTTGGAGGCAAACCAGCAGAATGTGAGCAGAAGGAACAACTTTGGGAGCAGAAAGAGGAGAAATTGGGTGCTTTCCCAGAATCCCTGACCCTCGACACTGGGCCCTGTCAGCAGAGGCCCTGTGTGAAACTGGCGGAGCTTATTTGGACATCCAGCCGGCTGAGGCAACCTGGCTGCTCAGGCAGCTCATGTTCTACAGAACTCAACACAGTGCCTGGGGTATCTGTGAGCCCCCCAGACCCCAACCATCCTGGAGATGCAAAGGAGCAGAAGGCCTTTTGCTACCGGAGGACAGCCCAGGGCACTGCAGACAGACCCCAAGACAGATAAACCACGTGCTCTGAGAAACACTCTGACTGTGAACACCATCCAATCTGGTGACGCATCAAGATGTGGATTCTCCAGCGGACACTCTTAATCTCACAGTTCAAACTCCTCTAAGTGTCTCAGCGAATGATCCACGCATATGGCAAAGGCCTGTGGCTTCTCAGCCATAGCGGTGAGATCATGACATGGCCTACCCCGGGAGGCAGGCCCTAAAAGGGAACAGCATTGGGAATGTGAGCTCCACCCAGCCCGGATGGAACCACACACATTCTTTCTGAATAACTTTGGGGCTCAACTGTCACGACGACTGTTAGTCATCTCCATGTCTCTGCCTCTCTGTCTCTCTCCCTCACAGATGTTACTTTTACTTAGGGAGGCATATAGAGGGCGCCTAGCACTGTGCCTGGCTCATCATAAATAGATGGATTAACGTCAGCTTCCTGCAGCAGATCCCGGAGTCACTTACTTATACGCTGAAATATATTCTGGGTGTTGGAGGAAGGAACTTGCAGTGTATGCTGTTGCTTCTTCCATATGAATCTGAAAAGCACTGAGCCAAAGCTTCTCCAAACTTCTACGTCACAGACTGTGCCTTATGCAGCCAGCTCAGCTCAGCTCGCACCCATCTGCAAAAAGCTCCCTCTGTGCTCAGTAAGTTAGGATGCGACTTGGCTGGACGCTCGCTCACAGAATCTTAGCTTGACAAATTAAGGCCCTTCCAGGAGAAGCCAACAGGATGGTGAAGGGCCTGGAAAACATCTCTCACAACAGCCAAAGGGGCAATGGGGGAAATGGCTGGGGGCTGCCTGAGGCTTATGTAAGGCCTTTCCGACTGCAAAAGGCTTCAAGTGAGGGAAGGGGCTGCCTCGTAGAGCAGGACACTCCTGGCATGCGGGAAGCACTGGGGCAAGATAAGCCAGGATTCCCACACCAGCTAGGAGACCGAATGGGTAACTCTAAGGTGTTTCCAAGTTTAAAGTTCCAGGAACCTGGGCGTGGGGGAGATGATGTGGTACACAGTCTGGGGGACCAGTAGAAGTTGGAATCTGCATAGGGCGGCACCCTTCGGGGGAATCTGGACAGAAGCCTCAGTAAGGACTTGTCCCGAGTAAATGGTAGGGGAGAACATTCTGGCCTTCTTGGACAGGTTTGTCTGCAGGCTTCTGCTAAGAGATGCAGCCCTGGGGCAGGAATAGCCCTTCACAGGCCCTGCACACCCCTCTACTGGCGTGTAGTTGTCTTGAAGGCCCTTTTGAAAGGTTCCCGCTCAGGCCTCTCTCTCCTCCTCCTCACTCACTCAGGCCACCTGGGTCCTTCAGCAGTCTCTCCAAGGTGGCGGAGACTCAAGTCCATGAGGGGTGAGGAGCCCCAGAATCTTCCTGGTGCCCCTGGGAGCTGAGAGCCATGGGCTGGGGGACCCTGGTTCCTGGAGGCTTTATCCGCTAACTCATCCTCTTGGGGACTCTAGACCACATTTGTAGTGGACATCCAAAGCCATAACAGGCCTGAGGTATTCTAGTTTCCAGGGCCGATTTTTCCCCACTAGTGTGGGGAAATCCAGGCCAAGATTGCCAAGCTGCCCCTCCCCCACCTCCATGCCAATGGGCTGACGTCTATTCCATCCTTTCTCCAAGTGTACAAACCTTTGCAGGGGCCCAGTTTAGGGGGGGCCCTCCATTCCAACTCCTGTCTCGTCTCCTGGAGGAGACGTTGCCAAGACTCAACCTCCCTTGGTTCTGAGACCAGCAACCACCCCTCACACCCCCACAACCACCCAACCCCCAGGACTGGCCTAGCCCAAGTGGAAGCAGACTGTCCACACTCGGTTTTGAGTCCCCTGGGTATTTCCCTTCCGTTCTATGAACTCGGCTCTTCTTTGAAAGGATAGTTATATTTTATATAGTGTTTCTAGGTGCTAGGTAATTGGACGATTTTCAAGATTTTTACTCCACTATGGTACTAAAAATATTCTAACTCAGTGTTGGATACCCTCTTTGGACTTGCTCACAAGAACCTTTCCTGGCTGGCCTCCCACCCCAAACAATTAACTCTGGCCACATCCCTGCAGATCCACAAATGTAGGTGCAACACCTACATGTGCCAGGCACTCGTTCAGGCCCATGAAGATTCAAAACTGAAAAGACTGGAGCTCTGCCTAAAACACATCAGCTCTCTAAAAGTGCAGTGCGGCAAGAAGAGAAGTATCTGCAACACTCTGCTATTGCAATCGTACTCTAGTACTTGCGCAGGGAGTGAAAGCGTTGTTGTGGCCTCCTGTGTCCCCATCTGGGAGCAGCCACACTGCCTGCTCCTTGGAAGCAGGGGCCAGTCTTCCCTGCCTTTTGCTCCCGCCCTGAGCGCCTGGAACAGGGCTCTGCTCGCGGTGGATGTTAAAAATGAAAATGCCTCTCCCCTCACTCTAAAGGCTCCCAGCTGATGTGCTCTCAGCTGTCGCTGGATCCTGCCAGCTGGGCCTCCAGCATGACACAGCATCCCCGCCCGGCTTCCCTGACGACGGCGGCCCCAGCGGCCCCGGCATGACAAAGGATTCTCCGACAATGGGAGGAAGAGGTCTTTTATTGTCTACAGCAGCCCCCATCTCGGTCCGTCTAGCAGCTCATTCCCACTCTCACAGCTGTAGCTCCCGCCCACACATCCCCCTCAGGCTGCTACCCTGCACGCTGCATGGTCCGTGAGCCAGCTCCACAGGACTCTCCCACCCGCGCTTCAACTCCAATGCATCTACCATGGAGCTCAAGCGGCCCTCCTTCTCGCCCCAACCTCAGTGGACCTGCTCCGACAACCAGAAGTTCACACCTGGGTAAAGGCTACCATCCATCCCATCAGTGAAGCCAGAAACCTGGGAGTCACTGGGACTTCTCCTTTATTCCTCTAAGCTAAGCAATCACTGCAGACTTTAGTCCCCAAATGTTTTTAATGTATAGCCTTGCCTCCTTCCCCCTACACACGGCCCTGGCTCCAGGCCTTATCCCTTGCGACCTGGATGTCCTTGCCTCATCAGCCCAGTGGCCTCCTGACTCCAGGGCTCCAGGTCACATTCCCTTCTGATCCAGGGCAGCATGCCTCAGCTCTGCTTAAAGCCCCATCCTCCGTGCTCTACCTGCAGTCTAAAAGCCAACGTCCTCAGGCAGGCTCACAAAACTCCTTGGATCTGTGCCCTGTCTGCCTCTCCACCTTTGAACTTGACCTTGCTGCTGCAATCCCTGGCTATGCCCAGCCTCAGGTCGCCCCTCCTAGGCACACGCTGTTCCTTCTCGCTTCCGTCTCCTCTCCTGCTGGTTTCTTCTTTTCATCCATTCGCTTTCAGCTCCTGTGTTGTCTCCCTTAGGAAGCCCTCTCCAATCTCCGACTCTAGAGCAGGTGCCCCTTGACTGTTCTACTACAAAGCCCTCAGAACTTTCTCAACCACTGTGTTCACCACACAATTTCCCCTTTACAGACTTTTGGGCCACTGGCCCAACTGAAAACCTATTCTAGGTCCGCCAAGACCCCAGACCCACTCCCAAATTCACCTCTTCCACAAAATCATCCCAACTGGCCCCATCCACATATCATTGCTATGATAACTGTCTCCCCTACTTTATCCATCCCATCCTTGAATAAGTTAGTCAGCACTTGGGTCTGACTCCATGCTGGATACGAGCCAACGGTGGACATAAAAAGTTCTAAAAACTTGGAAGCACTCCACTCACAAAACTGTAATGATGATGTGACACAATGGACCATCCCAGCCCTAGGCACTGGATTTGAAGTCTGAAGACCCGGGTTCAGATCCCTGCTCTACTTCTTCCTTGTGACTTAGGAGTGTCACTAAACTTGGAGGCTCAATTTCCTCATATGCAAAATGGGAATAATGCTGACAGCCTGGCAGGGCTATGGTAAAAAGGAGATGAGATCACTTGGTTGAACTACTTCACAAACTGTAAACCCAAATCAAGTGTAGTCTCCAGTGCCAACCAACCCCTGCATAACTCCACTACCCCCCACCAGTAGTTTCTGTCCTTAGTGAGTCAGGCGAAGGGCCAATGAAATCTATGGGTCCTCTTCCTAGAAAAATGCACATACATAACAGCTTTGCAAACACTTTCAGGAGGTTGCTGAGGACCCCGCCACAGGAAGGGAAAGCCAAAGACCAAACCCAAGTGCACTGGGAAGCCCCCAAGCCTACCACCTCCCGCAAATCTATGCTCTTAGCCCGATTCCTGGATGCCAAAGACGAAAGGTAGGGCAGGGAAGGGCAGTCTCAAAGGAAAGGAACCTCAAGACTAAGACGTGAATTCCAGAGCCTTTCTCAGAACCAGAGGAGAGCAGAGAAGAGGTAGGAGTCTCACTCTTTGGCAAGTAAGAACCCCGTTTTTTTCAGAAAGCATCACAGTATGGAAAAAGAAGATTGAACGAGGCATCAAAATCTGGACTTTCTTGTCCCACTCTGCCAAGGGCTCCCAGTGACTTTGGGCAAGTCATTTCACCTTCATTGGCCTCAGGGTCTTCACATGGAGATCAGCTCATGGGTAAGACCCTTCCCAGGTCTGGGTGCCTAGGATCTGGAGATGTATCTGTTTCTCCCCCTGTTCTGAACCACAGCTTTGGCCTGGGTTTAATTCAGAAATAAGAGGCAGATGTTGATAGCGTGGTGATAATTCAGGGAGGAGGCCACCATCACAGCACTGTTCTAAATTAAATTGTGTGCAGATTGAGGCAGGAGGGCAGAAGAGCAGAAGAGTAAAACCTGAATGTGAACAGCTGAGCTCAGGTGACTGAGTTGGCAGCGAGGCCGAGAGGTGGAGGATCCCCCCCAAAAGAACATCAAAAGAAGCTGCCACATTATCGGGTAAGCTATGTAGCAATGCCATCACATTTGGAAAATTCCCAACAACTGTGATTCGCCCGTCTGTTTGAACCTCCTGTTCTCTCTGTAGGCTTGGGACTCTCTCTCCATCCTACCTACCATCTCCTGCTTCCTCCTTCATCATCTGAACTGCAAACAATAGAACCTTAAAACCAGGGTAGTAGACCCCAAAACTAAGATGAAATTGGAGGACCATGTCAGGGACTCCAGAAGTGAGTTTGGGAATGAACAGATAAAAAGCAGACCCACAGTAAAACATCCACACCGACCTGTAAGACAGAAACTACTAAACCCAGGAAGGGCCTGAGTGAGACCTTGACGGAAGCCACAGCCTATCACTGAAGCTAGCCTACCACAGCCCATCATAGCCCCGCAGAGCTGGGGCAGGACCATGGAGAACAATTTGTCAGCTCCTCACTGCTCAGCAGAGTCATCCGCTGGTTGACTTCAGGGTTATTTCCCAGTAGCTGCCTAACTTCCCCAGAAGGACACACCTCCAGGCCCACCTGGGAGGGCACAAACAGCCTGAAGTCCAGGGTAACAACGGACGGAAGGCTGTTCTTCCTCTGTTGCTCCCTCCTGCATTTGCCCTGGAAAGGAACTGGCATTAGGAGACCCTTCCGACCAACATGTGTGAAACTGACTAAGTCCCAGGGTGAGTGCTCTAAAGTATTTATGATCTGTTCTCTCCCATAGGCTGTGAATCATCTGTTTTATTGCATTACACCTTAGCTACTACTACTATACTATCTTTGTGTGCCCCAAACAGAGTAGAGTATCCAGCCTAAGGTAGGTGTTCAATAAACATGCTGGACTTAAAATCTTACATTTATCTCGGCAGCTGGAATGTGTTTTTGGCAGGTGGGGACTATCTGTTCAATTTTCTTTGCACACACTTCCAGATACAGAAACATGTAGGTGCTCAATAGATAGTTGTGAGTGAATGATTAGTTGGCCAAACCTAATAACCTTCCAGCCTGTGTCTGAGGACCTTCCTGTACATGAACTCTGAAAAATACATCCAGCATGTAGGAGCTCTTTGCTCTTTTCAGGACTTCCCTATTCCTGGAGATACAGAGGGCAGGGAGGATCACCTGGGATGGTTTCTCAGGGATCTACCCTTTAAAACAATACCTAAAGAATAAACTGTGGATTCAGTAAGGACACTGAATCCATGAACACGCTCATATGAACACAGACAGGTGTTGCATAAACACGTACGCCATACGGATTTATTACACGCAGGTATGATTCTGGTATGGTGGATGTATCAAAGCTGATAACCATTCACCTTTAGAAAATTATCAGATGAGCAATAATACCAGCAGTGCAGGCTTCTGTTCTTTAATGGCTATTCTCATTAGAACTGGTAGCAAATCAAAATTGTTTTGATGAAGAATAAATACCAGTATAATTTATCCCCTTACTCAGGCTCAGTACTTCCTGGGGTGCCAAGACATACTCTCAAAACAAAAACAAAAACACCCCACCACACGCACACTGGACATTATTTAAATTAAAAGCCACAGGCTGAGAAGACAAATCTACAGGACCACGGAGGGGGGAAAGTAGCCCTCCCCCCTCTGAGAGGCCTTGGCACTTTTTTGAGTCTCAGTGTGCTTATCTGTAAAATGGGGTTAATACCCCCCTACCTCACAGGACCCTCTAAATAAACGTGATGATTCAAAGTGGGGGCAGGGGGTGGGTGAAACGCCCTGTAAAGTCTTACAAACATACTATTATTATTGAAATCTGTTAATCACCGATGACACTGTACCCCAGAATGCGTTACAGAATTACTGCCTACAAGCGTACATTATCTAGGACAGACACTTGACACACCAGAGATGATCTGTGTGTAAACCGAATCCTGGTCAAATACTCAAAGGGAGTTTCCTCAGGCAACCTGAGTGCGTCCTGAGGGACTGCACATCTAACGTTTGTTCGGTGCTTTCTGTTCCCATAGAATTGCGTTTTCTTGAAAGCCTGGCAATTTCCTCGCGCCGGCTGAGCATGCTCCAAGCCGGGATTCCTGAGGTCTTCAGGCCAGACCCCGCGCTGGGCAGGAGGAACCGGGCCCGGACAGCCCGCGGCCCCTCCCCGCGCTCTGGGCGGCTCCTTCCTCTCTCCTCCAGCTCCGGCGGCGGCGGCGCTCGTGCTGTGTCACTTTCGCCCTCCCGAGACTCCAGCCGCCGCGGGGCCCGCAGCTCCACCGGCTTCCTCCCTTTGCGCGCCGGCCCCTAGCCTGGGAGATAATCCCCCGGCCGCACAGAGCCGGCGGCGAAGGCGGCGAAGGCGGCGAAGGCGTGCGGTCCGCAGCGCACCCGGGTAGCAGCGCGGGCGGCAGCGCCCGGACAGGCCGGGGCCCGGCGGGCCGGGCAGCCTGTGGCCCCACGGTCTCCAGGACGAAGACCTGGAAGGGGGTGCGCAGAGCGCGCGGGTCCTCTCCAGGGTCCGCGAGGCAGCGGCGGGCGCGCGGGCACGCGCACCCACAGAGCGCCTCGGAGCAAGGGTCAACCCGAGCGTGTCGGGAGGGTGGGGGTCGGCGACAGGCGCGCACCCGCGGCCCCTCCCCGCCCGGCCAGACCTGCGCCCCGCGCCGCCGAGTAGGCTGCCAGCCCGCCGGGTCAGGGGGCATCGGGGACGCGGAGGGAGGCACGGCGGGTCTCCCGCGCCCCCGCGAGCCCGGAACTCCCTCGCCGACTCCGCGCACACGCAACTGCAGGGGCTCCCCGGTCGCACAGCCGCAGGACCCCCAGTCCAAGTAACCCGGGCGCGCGCGCGCGCGGACACACACATGATTAGGAGCCCAACGGGGACCGCGAGGGGGCTGGCGGGACGATTCACCGGGTAGTCGGGCCCACGCGCGTCCCCACTACGCCGCGGTCTGTCCCCCCCCACGCCCCGCCCCCCCACACACGCCGGGGCGGTGTGTACACACACAAACAGCTGGGCGGGGGAGGCGACGCCTCGCTCCTCGGGGTGGGGACACACAGGCCTCCGGCAGCCAGCCCTCCCCTTTACAAGCCGCACCCCCTCCCTGCTCACACCGGCCCCCCCCAACCCCAGCCCTGAAAACTCCACGAAACCCAAGAGCCAACGCCGACCAGAGGAGAGGTTCCGAACCCCGATTGTCTTTTAACGTCAGTGTTAAGATATACCCAACTCACACCCGCGGTCCCCGGGACGCCTCCTCCAGACGCACCTGGGCTCGGGCTCGCGGTCCTCAGGGGCCGCAGACCTCCGCCGCCGCAGACCGAACCACCACCCCCTGCCCTCCCTGCCCCCACGACCCGCGTCCAGGACAGTCACCTGCTCGTCGTCCCGAAGAGCCAGAGCAGGAGCCCACCCCGCGGCCGCTCGGGTCACTGGCCACCGCGAGCAGGCTTTTCAGAGCCTGTCAACTTAACCCCCGCTCCGCCGGGCGGGTCTATTCCCCAGGCCCAATTACACCGCGGCGACAGGAATAATAATAAAAAGCCAACAAAATCACCACCGTAAGGAATGTCCAAAGCTGCGACCGCAATGGCTCCACCGATTCGGATTCCTCCTCTGCTCCCATCCCCCGCGCCCCCCGCGGCCCGCGGGCTCACCGGGGACGGAGGGAGGGTGCCGCCTGTCTAGACGACAGACATCCCCGCGCTCGCGGGGACGGGCGCGCACACACTCTCGCACGGCCGCTGCTACAGACACAATCAGTCACCACAGGAGGGAGGGGCTGCGTGGAGACACTCTCTCGGGGTCCCTCCGGCAGCCGCCAGCGCAGCAGCCTCCGGCCGGGAGTCGCCACCCAGGGCCGCGCTCCCTACCTCGGCGGAGCGCGGTCAGAACAGCTGCAAGTTTGGCTGGTACTAAAGCAACTGCTTGATGCAGCAAATGCGGGCTTCAAAACAAAAGGGAGAGCAATCACGCTCGCTCTCTTCCTCCCCCCCGGCTCGGAACCCGGCACATGACAGCGGCTACACCGCGCGGCTCCGACGCGAGCCGGGCTCCAGCCGTGCGCCCCCGAGAGCCCCCTCTTCTCGGGAGCCCCAGGGCTACGGCTCCCCACTGGGCGGGGAGCCCTGCGGGGCAGCGGCGAACCTGGGGAGGGGGCGAGTTCGTGGAGTGCGGTCCGCGACCGAGAGGGGGTCGGAGGATGGGCGCGGACGCCCGGCGGCCGGGGGCGCAGGGAGGGGGAAGGGGGCTAATTGTTTGGGGCGGTTTTCTCGGATTTATCTATAAGCACGCGCACGTCACGCAGCCTCCCGGCGGGTCCCCGAATCGATCCGCAAGCTGAGCTGACTAAAAGAGGGGGGCGGGCGAGCGGGGGGATGCTCACCTCGGGGTTCCTCCGGCCGCCGCTCCGAGTCCGAGTCGGGGGTGGGGGAAGGGGGCAGGGAAGGGGAAGGGAGGGAGGAGGCTCGAGAGAGCCGACTCCTGCCTCGAGTTCCGCGCGTCCCGGCTGCGGAGGGGATCGGCGCCCCAGCGCACAAACCCAACCGAGAGGGGAGGGAGGGAGGGAAGGGAAAGAGGGAGGGAGGGAGGGGCGGGTGGGGGGGAGGGAGTAGAGGAAGGAAAAAAAAAAAAACGATCCCCGCTCTGACACAGGGAAAGAGAATGTAGGAGAGTGACGTCCCGGCCCCTCCCTCCCCTCCGGCCACGTGCAAAGACTTGAAAGGAAAGAGGGCGGCGGGAGGCCTGCTGGGTAATGTAGTTCGCCTTTCTTTCCCGGGATGGCGGGCCCTGGAGAGCGGCGCGCCGCCGGGACGCCGGGGATGCCGCCGACGCAGCGGAGACAGCCCAGTGTGGTCACGCCGAAACCCGCCGGCCGACGCCCCCTCCCCGCGACCGTGGCGCGGCCCTGGGTGGGGAACCTCCGTGTTGAGAGAACTGGGGACTTAGGCGCGGTCCAGGCTTGCAGGGAAACGTTCGGTTTCAGGGGCAGGAAGGCTTTAAAGATGAAGACTTCCGTGCTGAAAGTGCAAAGTCTGTCCTAATGGCAGATAAAAGGAAGCTTTGTGTATGCACTGGGCAGTCCGTGTGGCGTTATTAATGCTGCATTAAATGCTAACGTCTGTTATTGAGATGCATATGTTATAATTAACATTTGAACATCTCTGTGGCAGGGGCGGGATGTTGTAATTAGATATGCAGTTTACAACCAATTAATTTTCCATTGGCCATGCTAAGGGTTGGGACGGGGGACCTGGTGGCTGGGAGAATTCAGTGCAGTGGATAATTCAGTAATCAGTTAATCGTATCACCAGTGTTTTCCAAGTACCTACTAAGTGCCAGGCACTGAGGTTCGGACAGAGAGGCCTTCATGAGAAATATACGATGCGGTACACCCCTCCAAGCAAGGGGCTTACATTATAAAATCATCTGAGGAACTGTATGACACAGTATAACTGCAGTGGAAATCCATTTATTAACACGTATAACATTTGGTGAGCGCTTTCCACAGATGGGACATGTCTGGGAATGCCAAGACAAGTAAGACCCTTAGTTCTTCCTCTCCAGGAGCTCAAGGTCTAGTGTGAGGACCACAGTCAATGACAGTATAGGGAAAGAGGCAACACTTAACACAGGGATAAGCGGAAAGTTCCAGGGAGCCCTCAGCAGGAGCAGCCAACCAGAATGGATGGTGGCTGCGGGATGGAAGGCTTCCTGGAGGAGGTGGCACTTGACCTAAGAATCACTAAGATTTTTAACAAAGGCAAAGGAAGAGGTAGACTTCTGACTAAGGCTACAAGGCTACAAAGGCTCCAGACGAGAGAGAAGAAAGCAAATTCCGAAAGTCCCAGCAGTTTGGCAAGGCAGACAGGGCAGATTGATTGGGGGGGGGGGGGCAGAAACCTGGGGGAAGTTCGAGGGGCAAGAATGGAATGGTGGATCTGGAGGGCAGAAGGAGCCTGGGATGGCTTCTCACTGGAGGTGAGGCTTGAAGTAGTCCTTGAAAGGAGGGGTGGGATTTCGTTTTTAATGGAGAGCGTATCTTCCAGGCTTGAGGCTCAGCATGAGCTAAACTATGGAAGGAAAGCAAAGCACATCCACAGTGACACCTTGCAGAGCAGCTCATTTGATCCTTGTACCAGAGAGCATGGGGGCGTGTCATCCCCTCCCTTCTAGGGGAAGACAGCAGGTCCAGAGCAGAGGGGGTAGAGGAAGCCAACTGTCTGGGTGCCAGGTCTGGTTCGCTCCCCCACCAAAGGAACATGTTTAAGCATACCTGACTCTTCCCGCTGGTTTGTCCCTCTTAGCACTTATGCCTCATTGGTTCAAGCAGTGTGTTATTTTTATGCTTTAACATCTGGATGATTTCCTAGGTTTACAAACTATGAAATAGTACTGGAGTCTATCCACTCAGCAAATTCCCATTGACCTACCTTTTGTTGTCAGTGCTGTTTTGCACGTTGTATGCTATGCATGCCACCTACAAGAGACAAGAATGCAATGGTCTGGGTCTTGGTTTTGCCTCTGCTTTAAATCACACCCCCAGAGGTGAGGAGAGGCTGAGCAATGTGCAGAATGCAAAACATCCGTGGAGAGTACACACCTCTGTTTGGGGAGTGTGCCTGGGGTGAGAGGGCCCGTGGGGATAGCGCAGACTCAAGAGTCCGCTTGACCCCAGGGTTTGAATCACAGGCATGGGGCTTCCAGGCTCCGTGACCTTGGACAGCTTCCTTAACCTCCCCATGGTGACCTTGGATAGTTTATTCAACCATTCTTGGCCTTGTGAGAACCCATGGTGATAATGTCTTTGCACTGACTGCCACATAGCCAGTGCTCTGTGACAGCAAATTCCTTTCCTCGGCCCAGGGTCTTTCTGGGCCAGGAGAAGGATCCCTGAATCTTTCTTTCTGCGGTGCGGCCAGGAAGATTCCTGGGGCGGGGGGAGGGAGGGTGACTCATCTTCATGTGTGATATAGATTAGGTTCATCTTCAAGGAACCTTCGGTTCTAGTCCCCACCCACCACAGGCCCAGCTCTCCTAACCCTCACCTCCCCATCCTGCTGCCCAAGGACGCCCATAGTGTGTCACCCCGACCTGGGCACCTCCTCTGGGCAGGGTGCTGGGCCCCCACATTGCTTCTCCCTGCCTATCAACGCTTGCCCTGCTCCCTAGGTCAACAGAGCCTGGCTCTCTGCTTTACCTCCAGTCTGATAAACCTTCCTTAAAGTAGGATAAGATAAGCCTTTTATACACTCCTCCAGCCCCTACATGTTTGTCTTCTTATCGAGAGCTCTCTGAAATGACCTCTGATGATGGGGATTCCAAGCTGGAGTGGGGGTCTCTGAGAGGGAGGCTCTGTGGGATCCTCAAACCAAAGTTTCCCAGAACGGGAGGCCCAGGGCTTACGTGGTCCTCATCTGGTGTCCTTCCTTCTCCGCTCTGTCGTGGATCTTATGCCTACCCTCTAGGCTTAGGTCCGAGCGGCTGCTGGGTGCAGAGTTCATGAACTGGCACCAGAATGGGTTTAACTGTGGCAGATCTGAGTTGCCAAGAGTTGCCTTTGTTTGACTGGTCACCACATAGCCTAGAAATTGAAAGTCAGAATGATTCTCTCTTTTAAGCAGCTGCTTTCCCTAATTCACGTGTGCCTAAGATACTAGCAAAAAGAAATATTCTCCTTTCTTCTCCTTCCTTCTCCTTCCGCCCGCCTTCCAGCTTTCCCTCTCTCAATACATTTATTGAAGACCTGGTGGGAGCCCACCGGAGTGTGCGGTGGGGGTGAGAGGCTACCTGCCTTCAGGAGCTGAGGAGGCTGGGTGATATTAGGGAAAATGACGAAGTGCCACACTGCGTGAGGGGGACTTGAAGTGAGCAAAGGCTTCCCAGTAGGCCGGCATGGTCAGAGAAGGCTTCTGGGAGGAAAGTGGGCCTGGGAGGGAGGAGGGCAGCGGTGGCCAGAATCCCTGTTATGTAGCACTGGCCTGGGAGATGTTGCAGAAGATGTGTCTTTAGGTGGAAACTGCAGTGGGTTCATCACGTGTCAGCCTGACGGCCACTGGCCCGGCGTAAGGAGGGAAGGTCCCCGTCTAGCGTCTGCACTCTGTTACTGTGGTGTTGGCCTGGAGGGAGAACGGCTTGGTAGAGTCAGGTCATATCTCACTCATGCCTCATCTCGGCTTCCACTACACAACCCCAAAGACCAACATCTGAAAGGCAGACGGAAAGTGACCCTCTACGGCTGAAGTTGGTGGTGGAGGAAGGGTAGCAACGGAGAACAATTGAGCTTGTAAAAGGCACAAGCTAAGTAAGAAGTAAAACAAGGGGTATTTATTGGGAACGTGTTATGCATCAGGCATTGCAAGGACCATGGGGGAACTAAGTGTGTGAAAGTCAGGTTCCAGGTCCCCATGACTCTGTGCTGCCTAATGTGGGACATTTCCCCTCGCTGGGCCTAGTTTCCACACCTGTAAGATGGGACAGCTGGACTCTCCAATCTCAGAGATTATTTCCAAACCTGAAGTTATCCCTTCAAGAAGTTCACAATCCAGCTGGTAAAAGTAGCTGTAAAATTAAGCAAAAGGATGAATTCATCCAAAAGGATGAATTTTAGGCTGTTTCATTCCAGCAGATCAGGAGGGGTTTGTAGTCCCCATTAAACAAAGCCCTAACACCCATGAGGGAACTTAAGACAAGTAGATCTTGTTTTGCAAGATTCAAGGATAGTAACTAAAGCCCATGAGTCATCAGGCATTCTTCAAGTCCCTCAGAGTTCAAGGTCAGACCTCATAGGTCAGGGGCATGAGCTCCTTATCCACATGATGGCCTTGTCCATGATGAGGACCTGGGCAAAGGGACACCCCTACATCTCTGCAAGAAACGGGTTTCAATGTCAGGTTACGCTCTGGAAAAACCATGCCATACTCACCCTGGGAGGAGAAGCCAGGCTTATTGGGTCAAAGGTACACACCTGATCAAAGAGACTGCAAGCCATTGGCTAGGCCTGGACTTAAGTGGCCCAAGCTCCAGGGGATGAACTGAGCCAATCAGATGCCCTCTTGCAGGAAATCTGCAGGAAGAGGCTGAAAGACCTTTGCTCATTGGTGACTGCTCCTCATCAGGTTTGGTTGGATGCCCCTCTTCTCCCACCTGTGGCCTTAGTGGGCCAGGTGCAGGATGAGTAAGCTGGGTTGGTGGAGTGGGGAAGAGGGAGACAGATGTCAAGCGTAACCTCAGTTCCTGATTTTCTGACTCTCAATCTACTACACCTCTCTCAGATTCCCCCTTCCCTTTTCTATCCTAGATGTCTCCCTTTTCAACTACTTTGTAATTCCTGTCTCCTAAATCTTATTCTGAAAGGTCTGCAGAATAATTTGGCCATGAACCTTCCACGGTCTCTAACTCCCATTTTTCAAAGAACAATAGCCAATATATTAATTGAGTAGTTACTATTTGCCAGGCAACAAGAAGCATTTTGTCTCATTTCTTCAACATAGTAGTTTTTTATAGTAGAAGGAACTTTTATAGTAGAAGGAACGGAGGAGGGATGATGTAACTTGCCTGGTGGGGGTGGGGGGGTGGGGGGGGCGGGCACACAACCAGACAGTAGGTGATGGTCCAGGCAGGGCTGTGGACCTCAGAGCCCAGGAGCTTAACCACGCCCCTTCATCCCAAACAGGAGGCTCCACCTTCTCTAAGTCCCCAGGGAGCCCCTCTCCTCCAGTTGTAGGAACTTGTTCTTCCTCACTGGTGCATTTATAATGAGGTGTATTTTTCTTTTAAACTGAGACTTCAGAGATGTGTGTGCATTTGTTTGTATAAATCTGATGCCCCAATGATTCTATGCCGTAGAAGAATGATCTTTGTTCATATATCTCATCAGTCAAAAAATATTTTTTGATCTATATGTTTGTCAGTTATCTAGCTAGCTAGCTAGCTATCCTATTTACCAGATAAGACACTTTAAATGATGATCTAAAGATGAAATAAATATTTTTTAACATTCTATGAGTTTAATGTGTACAGTGTGATTATTTTTTAATTAAGTTTTAAATTTTAATTCCAGTATAGTTAACATACAGTGTTATATTAGTTTCAGGTGTACATATAGTGATTCAACAATTCTGTATATTACTAGTGTTTGTCAAGTGTACTCTTAATCCCCATCACCTATTTCACCCATCCCTCCACCCATTTCCCCATAAAGATGAAATAAATATTTTAAAGTAATTTAAAAATTTTAATGAATTAATGATTCAAAAGTCTGAGATTATTTTTGTCTTTATTTACTTAAAAGATTTATTTATTTATTTGAGAGAGAGAGCACACACGTATGCAAGTAGGGGGAGGGGCAGAGGGAGAGAAAATCTCAAGCAGATTCCCCACTGAGCGGGGAGCCCATTTCAGGGCTTGTTCTCACGACCCTGAGATCATGACCTGAGCCAAAACCAAGAGTTGGACTCTCAACTGACTGAGCCACCTAGGCGCCCCATTTTTTGCCCATATTTAATATAAAAGTGAGTATCAATAAATTTCACAGTACTTTCTTCTGGCACCTCAGTGGCTCATTTTGGGACACATACCATATCTTGGATTTTGAATGTTTGTCACGTTTCCCAATTTGTTAGTAATAAAATGATTGTGGGAAATGATGAAGATGCAGTCAACTAAATCTGAATTCCTCCTTCAACTTATTTATTGCCCCAGTAGTGTTTATTTATTTTTAAAAATACTGTCATTTTGATTATTTTTTAAAGATTTTTTTAAATTTATTTGACAGAGAGATAGAGCGTACACGCACACACAAGCAGGGGGAGCGGCAGGCAGAGGGAGAGGGAGAGGGAGAAGCAGGCTTCTCGCTGAGCAAGGAGCCGGATGTGGGGCTCGATTCCAGGACCCCAAGATCATGACCTGAGCTGAAGGCAGACGCTTAACCGACTGAGCCATGCAGTCGCCCCAAAATAGGCACATTTTAAACAGAAATGGGAATATAATTTTAAAACCTGAGACATGCCAGATATATGATACAGACAGAGTGACCGTTCAGGGAAAGTGGTGTCTCGAGAGCCAGAGCATCAGGGGAGGCTTCATAGATGTGGGACCTGAGTCAGGCTTTGAGGCCAAGTGTGATTTGCATGGGAAGGGCCTCAGAAAGGCAGATAACCTGGGGTTCATAAGTGGAAATCAACAAGTGCAGGGTGGAAGTCAGCAAAGGGAAGGAGGAGGCAGAAGGGCCAGAAAGTTAGTAATGTGGAGCTGGTTTGAGCCTGGCCTCCGGAGGCCGACAGACCAGGGTTTGTATCTTGCGGCCACCTTTTATAACCGAGTGACAGCTGTGGACAACTCCAGTGCTCTGAGCTTCCATGTCCTCTATAAAATGGGGAAATAATAGTGCCTACCTTGGTTCCTTGTTAGGAGGATTAGATGAGATCATGTATATGAAGCACTTTGCACGTCGTTAAGGGCTCACTGAAGTTCAGGTTTTATTTTTTGGTTATTACTGGTGTTTTTGTTGTTTTCCTGGGGATAGGCTATGTGGGACTGGGAGGAAGATCTGATCAATTTGGACTTTATTCTGTGCCCCACAGGAGTGCAGTTAGATTTTGTGTTTGAGCGGAGTGTGCCCCAGACCCTGGGATTCATTCTGGCTTGAGCCACCACGCCAGTAATCCTCATCCTCACAGCTGGAGCCTGGGGAATACTGAGCAGTCTTCTGGATGCTCCAGGAGCAGACGTGTGGTTCCTCTCTCATCCATGTGGAGACACAAATCTGCACGCCCCACCTCTTTTTCTGTTTTGACAATATTGATTATCAAATTTGTTTAGACTTCACTCTTTCCAGAAAGGATTCAAGACAGCTTTTTACATTCTAAAATATACCTAATATAGGAAAATAGGAGTTTACACAAAAGACACTTTATGAGATGATTATCCCTTTTACAAAAGGAGTAACCATAGTTTCTTTAAATAGCAGCTCATCTGGTGCATTCAACACCAGATCTCATTGACAAATTGTGCTTTGCCAGAAACTTTTCTGGAATGCATCTATAGTTATTAGTGTGGTTCACAACATTATTGCCCATGACCACTTTCCCAGGAGTTGACTGATTTTAATCAAGTTTGATACTTGAATAAAGATTATAAGAAGCCCTTGAATTTATTTTGTTCCATCTCAAGCCAGAATAGGGGCTCTGCTGAATTTTTTGAAGAATTTCTTTAAAGTCTAAAATGGGCAAAGCTCACCAATGGCATTGATTCTGGTGTAGAGATCACTGGACTGCCAGTACATCAGGGAAACCTGCTTGGAAGAGGTGGCAGAGGAGGTTTTCAGAAAAACAATGAAAGATGCCATTTGACTGACACTGAATTGGAGACCATCCCAGGGGAAGGGAGCTATATCGGGAGATGTTGGAGCTGCCCTTCTCCCTGCAGGAGACTGCAGACAGTTGGCCTGTCCCCCATCCTAGACAACAATTTTGGTCTGACACAGAGATAAGATGTGAAATGTTCCCTTTCTGCTATACTTTATTTCAGGCCTTATCAAACATACCCTTTCAGCGGGCATGTTGCCATGACAACCTTATAGTCACTGGAGGGCATCTGTAATTGGTAGAAAATGGCATTAATTTAGTTTGTTTTTTTTTTTTCTGGGAGGAGTTTGAGTTTTAGGCTACTTAAAGTACTCAGATGTAATCTTTTTGCCTGAGCAAACTAATAATCACCTTGTAATTTAATTACTAAGCCAGCACCAGTGAGCTCTTCTTTTGCTCTCGATTGAGTTGTAATTTTCAAATCCCAGCTTCCTGGGCAGGGCCTAGCTCTGGAAGCTGTAGTTATCCAGACGCAGGTTTTAACCTATGCTGGTTTTCGTGAAGCCACCGGGCCGTGGAATGAGCTTCCAGGATCCTTGCGAAATGCAAGCAGGCTCTGAGTGGCCCACCTATCAGCTATGGTAAGCATTCATTTCCACCAAAGAACATTCCAGGTTGTCCTCACCGTGACTTCTCCATTCCTACTTTCTCCTTCCACCTGATATATTCCCAATTCTTAGGTATAGAAAACCCCCAGTTATGAAATTACAGGATTTTTTTTCCAATTTTTTTTATTTTTTAAAAGTTGTGGTAAAATGCATATAACATAAAATTTACCGTCTTAACTACTTTTACATGTAAAATTCAGTGGCACTAAGTACATTCACATTGTTGTTTTATGACTACCCATCCACAGAACTCTTCATTTTGCAGAACGGAAACTCTGGACCCATTAAATAAGAACACATTCCCTCTTCCCCCAGCCTCTGGTAACCACCATTCTGCTTTCTGTCTCCATGAATTTAACTACTCTAGAGGACTCATATAAGTGGAATCATACAGTGTTTGTCCTTTCATGACTGGCTTCTTTCTTTTTTTTTTTTAAGATTTTATTTATTTGAGAGAGAGAATGAGAGAGAAAGAGAGCACGAGAAGGGGGAGGGTCAGAGAGAGAAGCAGACACCCTGCTGAGTAGGGAGCCCGATGTGGGGCTCGATCCCGGGACTCCAGGATCATGACCTGAGCCAAAGGCAGTCACTTAACCAACTGAGCCACCGAGGTGCCCTATGACTGGCTTATCTCACTTAGCGTGACGTCCTCAAGGTTCATTCCTGTTGTAGCCTATGCAGAATTTTCTTCCTTTTTAAAGCTGAATAATATTCCATTGTGTGTATATACTACATTTTGCTTATCCCTTTGTATATTGATGGAGAGCTGGATTACTTCCACCTTTTGGCTCTTGTGAGTAACGCTGCTATGAACATGGGTGTGCAAATATCTCTTTGAGTCCTTGCTTTCAATTCTTTGGGGGTATACACCCAGAAGTGGGATTGCTGGATCTTATGGTCATGCTGTTTTTAGGTTTCTTGGGGGGACCTCCATACTGTTTTTATGGTGGTTGTACCATTTTACTTTCTCATTAACAGTGCACAAGGTTTCCAATTTCTCCACATTCTTGCCGACATTTATTATTTTTCTGGTTTTTTCTTTTCGATAGTGGCCATCCTAATGGGTGTCAGGTGGTCATAGTTATCTTTTGAAGAATGGGGGCTGTCTAAACCCACCATTTAATAATACATCTGCTAATAGCAGTTATCATAGCTGACATTAATTGAACACATTAGCATGTGGTCGACACTCATATCTTGTATTAAGGCTCTCCTGAGAAACAGAACCAATAGGACGTGTGTGTGTGTGTGTGTATGTGTGTGTGTGTGTGTATATATGTGTATATATATATACATATATATACATATATATACACATGAGGATGATTTTTACTCAGTCTACTAAATCAAATGCTACTTTTTTCTGGGGACACCCTCATAGACACTCCCAGAAATAATGTTTGGCCAGCTCTCTGGGCATCCCATAGCTGAGTTGAGTTGTCACATAGAATTAACCATCCCAGCGGTCTACGTTAGTTACCTCATTTGATTCTTACACTAGCTCTATCATTCTCATTTTACAGATGAAGAAACTGAGACCCAGAGAGTTTATATAATTGGTGATTTGCCCAAGGCCATATAAACAAGTCATTATTACATACCACTGAAGATGGACACTGAAGGAGGATTCAGGATTCCTCTGAACACTGAACAAAATCTGCTTCTGGATGAACAGGACAACCTCTAGTAGTGCAGTTCTTTTCTTATGATTCTAAAATTTAGTGCCATTCCTAGTGATGACAACAAACAACAATGAAGACAATAATGATAATAAATGTGAAAGAGAAAAAAGGAATATAACCAAATGTTCAGCTATAATCTAAAAAAAAAACCCTCAATATTTGAACATTTCATATTCATAGAGAACTAAATTAGAGGGTGATTATTCATATAATGGAATTATTTGCTTTATAGAAGGATTCACTGAATTATCCTCGTCTGTGATGAGTTTTCCCCATTCACTTAAAACAGGAATTAATTTATAACAATGTGATGTATATATAGCTCCCCCAGAACACAACTACTGCACAGCATGAAGCCAAATCAAGTTGCTAAAATGATTTTGATTACGGGATAATGATAGTGGGGAATATTTGCTCACTACAGCATTTGAGGATTCCAACTACAAAAGGATTTGTAGACTCAACTATTCAACCACTATCCTTAATCTTGGGGAAATTATGAAGGACCAGAGAAATGCCAAAAGACATGTGGAGAGGATTATTAAGCAAATGATTTGCAAGCACCCACCAGAAGAAGGAATCACTTAAAGAGTCCTTAACAACATGTAAATAACAAGCCAAGACAAACTGAAATCTTTTCTTGGATTGCTAATGCTAATAGAGAACTAGAATAGGAGACAGCCATGGGTTTGTTATGCATTTGGCAGTCTCTCCTGACCTTCTCATGAAAAAGAGGCAGAAATGTCAATGGAAAATAACACATGGCTAGATGAGCGTCACTACTGGGCTTTTTGGTTGAGATGATATGTTGTGTGTTGGTAGATTTCTGTCCAGGTAATCAGCACTCAGCAGATACCTTCCCACTATATCAGTGAGGCATTGCATTCAGCCGTGAATAACAGAGACCCAAATTACAGTGGCTTCAGAAATGATAGGAATTTTCTCTCACATTAAAAAAAAAAAAGAAAAAGTTGGTACAGCCACTTTGGAAGACAGTTTGGCAGCTTCTTCCAGAACTAAACATACCCTTCCCAAAACATACCCTTCCCATGTGATCCAGCAATCACGTTCCTTGGTATTTACCCAAACGAACTGAAAACTTATGTCCACACAAAAGCCCGCACATGGATGTTTATAGCAGCTTTATTCATAATTGGGAAAACTTGGAAGCCACCAGGATGGCCTTCAGTAGGTGAATGGATAAATAAACTGTAGTTCATCCAGGCAATGGATGATCATTCAGCACCAAAATGAAATGAGCTATCAGGCCAAAGAAAGATATGGAGAAAGCTTAAATATATATTGCTAGGTGAAAAAAAGCCAACCAGAAAAGGCAGGATGATTCCAACTATATGACATTCTGGAAAAGGCAAAACTATAACAAAACAGTACGAAGATCAATGGTTGCTAAGCATTCTAGGGGAGGGAACGAGGGATGAGTGGATGTAACATGGGGGCTCTTAGGGCGGTGAAACTACTCTATATGATAACTACAATGGTGGATACAAGTCATTATATGTATGTCAAAACCTATAGAACGTCCAACATCAAGAGTGAACTCTAATGTAAACTGTGGATTTTAGTTAATAATAATATATCAATATCGGCTGAACAACTGTAATACGTGTACCCCACTAATGCAAGATGTTAGTAATAAGGGAAACTCTGTGGGAGGAGGGGAGGGCAGACATGGGAACGCTGTACTTCCCGCTCAGTTTTTCGGTAAACCCAAAACTACTCAAAAAAGGAAAGTCAATTCATTCTTTTTATTTTTTTTAAAGATTTTATTTATTTATTTGACAGAGAGAGAGAGACAATGACAAAGGGAACACAAGCAGGGGCAGAGGGAGAGGGAGAAGCAGGCTTCCCACTGAGCAGGGAGCCCGACGCGGGGCTCGATCCCAGGTGCCTGTGACTCAGGCACCCCAAGTTGATTTATTCTTAAAAAGAAAAAAAGCAAGGGGTGTGGCTTGCTGTGTGGCTCAGTCGTTAAGCGTCTGCCTTCACCTCAGGTCATGATCCTAGGGTCCTGGGATTGAGCCCCGCGTTGGGCTCCTTGCTCGGGGGGGGGGGGGGGGAGCCTGCTTCTCCCTCTCCCTCTCCCCTCCCCCCGCTTGTGTTCCCTCTCTCGCTGTCTCTCTCTCTGTCAAATAAATAAATAAATAAATAAAATCTTTTTTTTTTTTTTAAGAAGTATTTCTTGGAGAGATAGATATACTAAAGTATTTATGGGTGGAAAGAATATAACCTCTGGGCTTTGCTTTAAAATAATCTAGGGGTGCCTGGGTGGCTCAGCTGGTGGAGCGTCCAACTTTTGATTTCAGCTCAGGTCATGATCTCAGAGTCGTGAGATCAAGCCCCGCTTCGAGCTCCATGCTGGGTGTGGAGCCTGCTTGAGATTCTCTCCCTCCCTCTCCCTCTGTCCTCCCCACCTCCACTCCTCCACTCGCATGCTCTCTCTCTCTCTAAAAAAAAAAATAAATGAATAAAATTAAAAAATAAAATAATCTAGGAAAAGGAAAAAAAACACGAGAGTTGGAAGGATTGATGAAACGAGAATAGTGAAATGTTGATAGCAACCAACCATGTGCAGGATACATGGCAGTTCTTATATGATCTCTCTGCTTTGGGAGACAGTTGTATTTGTTATTATAAAAAGTAAGAAAAGTATATATTTCTGTCTACTTTCATTGGCTACCCCTATTTGCAAGAGAGACTGGGCAATGGATTTTTACCTGGGCATTTGTCACACTCAACATATGGAGTCCTGCTGGTGAGGGAGAAGGGAAGCATGGGTACTTGGTCGGCGACCAGCACGTTCTGCCATATCCACTAACAGTAAACTATTGAAAACCACTCTTCTGGCAGAGTCTTCGAATCAGATGGCTCCCTGGTCACCAAGCCACATTTTCCTCCTGTTACTGTCAGGATAGCCTGTGGGTTAGACTCGCCAGTCGTCTTAATCATGTTCTCGTTCTTATCACCTGGAATGTTCTTCCCTGAGCCATTGTGTTTTTTTTTTTTTTTTTCCTTCCCTCCACCCATTCACAGAGTTTCTACTTCCCATCCTTTAGGACTCAACTCACAAGCCGTATCCTGAAGAAGCTGTTAACAGGCTGCCTTTCCCCCACCCCCCCAACGTGGGTTAAATGCCCTTCTGGGTTCCCACATCTCCATGCTTACCTCTTCTGTAGAACCCATATCTGTGACATATAATCTTATTTATCTCCTTCTACCATTAAACTAGAAAGTAAACATAGGACATGTGCTATGTCTTATCTGCCTTAGGATCACCAGCACTTATCAAAGCATCTGCTCCACGGTACAGAATGAAACTCGTGAACTGGATTACAACAGCTATCCTTGTAATGGTAGTATCGACAATCGTAGCAACCAGACTTACTCCATGCATGATTTCCATTAGTGGTCACAGGATCCTTACAAGGTGGGTGTGCTAGTCCCATTTTATAAAGAAGAAAGCAAGGCTTGGAGAAGTTATATTAACTTCTGAGGTTTCCAGGGGGTGGAGCCTGGGTTTGAGCTCAGGACTGGCTGCCTCCAGAGGCGAGCACAGAACCTCCCTCTTGTAGGGTCGCTGTGCCATCCATTCCTGCAGCGTCTGCATGGGTGCAGGGCCTCCCGGGGAGTGACACTGCCAAGTGCAAGATCGCGGGCCTGAGGCCAATTAGTCTGTTGGTTCTTCCTCATCCCTTAGGCACCTGCTTCCTGAAGGAAAGGAGACAGAAACCAAGGAGGCATGCATCCCACGCATCTCTCGCTCTGAGCACCTGTGTTGGACAACACCAGCAATGGGAAAAAAGGCAAAGGGGGCTAGCTGGTTTCACACTGTTTTGCTCCTTCCCATCTTCAGCCTGATAGGCTGTTTCTTGCCCCTGCTTCTTGTGCTCTGGTTCACGTGGTTTCCTTTTCCTGCAATGCCATCCCCACTCCACTTCCAGCCCTTCTGTTCATCTTTCACTTAGCTGTCATCCTCCAGGAAGGCTGGGTGGGTTCCTTGCTCTGGGCTCCCTAAAATACCCTGTTCATAGCTCTGTTTTGCAGTTGTAACACTGCTTTCTAACGATCTGCTCTGGTCCTCCCCCCACCCCAGGTTACAAGTCTTAAGGCTATATGTTTGCTTTATTCTCCTTTGTAGGCCTAGTACCCTGCCTCATGTTGCCCAGAAGATATATAGATGCTCAATAAATGATGGTATTTCTTTTTTTTTTAAGATTTATTTATTTATTAGAGAGAGAGAGAGAGCACAAGTGGGACGGGCAGAGAGAGAGGGAAAGAATCCCAAGCAAACTCCCTGATGAGCTCGGAGCTCGACACGGGGCTCCATCTCACCACCCTGAGATCATGACCTGAGCCGAAACCAAGAGTCAGATGCTTAACTAACTGCGCCCCGTATAAATCATGATATCTCACTTTGATCCAGCACTTACCAGGTGCCAGGGGACATGCTAAGAGCACTACTTGCATTATGTCATTTAATTTTCACAACTCAAGGATCAAGGCACTTTACAGATGAGGAAACTGAGCCTTGAAAAAGTTAAATTATTTGCCCAAAGTAACCCAGATAGTAAGTTCTAGAACTAGGATTCAACCTCCAGGCATTAGGACTCCATACTCTGAAACACTACAGGATACTCCCTCCTCCAAATACTTGGGGAATTTAAGAATAAATGCTTTTCATGAGCTATATGTGTACTTTCAAAAATTAAACATTTTCTGGGGGTGAAAAAAAAAAAAAGGAGTGGAATCAAGCCCAGAGGTTCAGACTTGGAAACAAATGTCTTCTCTTTTGATCCAGAAATATTCATTGCACTGGATTTATTGTGAGCTTGGCACTGTGTTAATAGCTGTGGGGAAGCAAAGCTAAAAGTGTAGAGGGTTGTTTCTGGCTCTCAGGGCCTTGCTAGCGTGGCTGGGGGGTGGACACAGCAGAGAGAACAGCCTGAGGCAGGCGGAGTCTGGGGAGCGGGGTGGGCAGTCCCAGATGCCGAGAGAAGACCCCAGAGGGCCTGGGGTGGGCAGTGGCCCGGACGGGGACCACAGAGCACAGTGGTCTTGGACAAGAGCAGGCCCTCCTGGACTCATCTCTGGGTCTTGTCCTAAGCCCCCACAGAGCTGGCCTAGAAGGCACTTCCCATGTGATACTGAATTTCTGCATCAATGCCCTCCATCTTTGTTTCTCTAGCTAAGAATAGAAGTTGGGGTTCCCCGACTGGGCCAGGGCAGGAAGAGAGGCTATTCTCCAAGCCCCAAAGAACCACTTCTGTTGCCCCGTGTCCCCATGACCTTCTGTGGCGTTTGGAGAAAGGCGGCTATGTGAGTGTCCCCATAATGGAGCCTTGAGGGCTGCCGGCTTTTGAAAACCCTCACCTCTCCATTCTCTCCCTGGGGAAGCCAGGGGATAATTGGGTATTATGTGCAGCCTCTAAGACACAGGGCCCTTTCACCATGGTTGTCCCCTGGGAGTGGCCGTATTTGTGTCGACTGCAATTTTCCCTGGGCAGGTTAAAGGAGCAATCAGGCCCAGTGCTGCCTTTTCCTGAGCTGGGAATCGTGCCTGGGTTTGGGGACTGTGGTAACATTCACAGCGATGCAAAGCTGGTAACTGTGGAGGCCGTGACAATGACCACAGAGTGTAATCTTAGCACGACGCTACTTTCTTCTTCCTTTGGGGGAGGCTGTGCACAGAGCTAATGCGGCTGCCCGTTGGCATTACCCTCTCCTCTTGTGAAGTGGAGCGAACTTGACTGTGGCTTCCCCCCGTCAGCTACCTGGCTCCTCTCCTCCTTCCTCCAGACTTCCAGCTGCCTTGGTCTTTCACTCATCCCTCCTTTCTCAGAAGCTACGCTGGGGAAGAGTGTGGTCACCAGCATTTATAGCCACGGATAGAAGAAAGAGTTCTGAGAACGGATCAGGGGGCCGCGATTCTTACGCTGGCTTGGCTACCATCTGGCTTTGTGACCTTGGGCAAGTTACGTGCCCCCTCTCTGGTTCTGCCTCCTCGTGAATAAGGCCATGGGGCGAGCGCAGGGAGGGTCTAGATCCATGGTTCTCACCCCTGGTTATACACTGGGGCCATCTAGGGCTGCTTTTTTAAAATATCGGTGGCCAGGAGCCACCCCACATCAGTGTATTTTGGGGGCAGAGCCAAGGCATCCATGTATTTCAAAAGCTCCCGGGGCAGGGGGCGCGTCCCTAAAGTAAGGCCAGGCTGGAGAACCTCCGATTTGATGACTTCTAAGATTGTGATTATAAATGATTCTTATAGATCCCTGGATTAGCCTGATGAGTAATATTGGCATTTTATGTCTTATTCCTACTGGTGGAGTTAAATACTGATCTCCTTTGTATGCATAGAGAAAGGTAGTATCATTTTTGTGACATCCAAAAAGCGTGATGTTGCCAGAGTGGTTCTTTCAGCGTGGCTCTGACAACCATCTGCCTCAAAATTCCCAGTCGGCATCACGGGCGAGGAGAAAGGCATTCAGCATGTTCCCCAAGAGTCAGGGTTCTCCAGGCATAGAAGGATGAAACTTAACCACACGCACAGGGAGCCCTCGTACAGACATCTTCAGTCACCTGGTATTAATTAGCAGGTGATTCTCATACCATTTGACAAGAAAGAGAGCAGCTAGGTGTTGCTGGTGAATGTGGGGTGGTGGTGAATGTGGGTGAGGTTCAGGGTGTAATTCATTGTCCTGGGTCAGCTGGCCAGCTCTAAGCAGCTGGAAAGAAGGTCCTCATACCTCAAAACTGCAAAATCTAGAAGTTCATGGAAGGGGTATTAGGATGGCACCAAAGACACCTTCTGCTTATTTGTTTCTATAATGTCTGGCTCTGGGTCTAGGCTCCTATCAAGTAACCTCTGATTTGTTTTCTTGTTGTTTCTGAATTCAATAGACACCTAGGGAACTTGTACCCCAGCCTTGCATGATGAGTTATGAGGGGCATGCCGATAGGTACCCTGAGGTCTAAGTCACACGGTTTGACTCTCAGACTCCTATCGTCTCTGGTCCTTTGGTTGTTTTCTGTGGATTTCTCTCTTTCCCCAGTGGGATTATCAGCTCTGTGAGGGCATGAATCTTATCTATTGCTTTGCATGTCCTAATCAGTGCCAAGTCCGGGAGTGGGCACACGGTGATGTTGGTTACATGCTTCTTTGTTTGACTTCACTATAGCTCCCAAATGGGAGTCCATGTTCTGGGCAGGATCATCTGAAGCTCCTAAGATGAACATTCATCCATTCTGAAAATATGTATTGAGTCCCTAATATGTATTGTGCACTTGCTATGGACTGAATGTCTGTGTCCCCCACCCCCCAGCCTCCCTGAATTCATATACTGAAGCCCTAACCTTTAACGTAATGTTATGTGGAGATGGGTCCTTTAAATAGGGTTAGATGAGGTCATGAGGGTGGGTCGCTCATGATGGGATTGGTGCCCTAGTAGGAAGAGATGCCAGAGAGCTAGCACCTTCTCTCTCTCTCTCTCTATCCTCCCCACCGCCTCCCCGCAGCAAGTTCATGTAAAGGAGCTCATGTGAACACACAAACCAAGAGAAGAGGTCTCAGAATGAAACCTACTTTGCCGGCACCTTGGTCTTGGACTTCCAGCCCCCGGAACTGTAGGAATGTAGCTTTCTGTCGTTCAAGCCCTCAGCCTGTGGTATTTCTTTTGCTAAGGCAGCCAGAGCTGACGAAGAAGCCACCCTACAACCTTCAGAGAAAGGGATGGACTCTTGGTTGCTTCCTTCAGCCGAGCAGTCAGATAACCCAGTCTTCTCAGGCTCTGGGATTGTAGCGTGTAGTCCTTTGCTTCTTCTTGAAGCCTAGTGTTGCTCCGGGTAGAAGAGGCAGGCCCTCAGTAAACATTTCTGAATGACTGGTGGAATAAATTTAAGTGTTTACCGAGAGCTTATTACTAAATCCTCAGTCTTGTGCCATGCGCCGTGAGACAGATAGGAACAAGAGCAGATGAGGTCCTTAGGGAATTTGACACCTCATGGGGGTTCCGGCAGGCCCTCCCAAGCACCGGAGGGGTCGCCGAGGCCTGGCTGCCCCCTACTCAAGCCATTGCTGTAGCGACTGGTTCTAAAGGGCTCTGACCAGCCTCCTATGGCACCAACTTAGCGGTGGGTCACCTCAGTCACCTACCCACACCCAGTACCAGCCCTGGATCCAGGCAAGCGGGACCCACGCCTCTGACCCAAGCTTCAGGGTTTGCCTATCCCTGCTCACTCCTTCCATGAAGCTTTTGTAGTACTCCTAAACCTGGACTACAGCCCCATGGGCCTGGGGTTTGATTTCTCCCCTGGTACATACGTGTACACACACACACACACACACAACACGCCCATCACACTCACATCTACACACACTGACACATAAATACACACACACACACTCACACACAGATAAACACACATACACATAAATACACACATCTACACACACATCTACACACATACAAGACACTCATGTACACACACTCGCAAACACATCCTCATAATACTAATGCGCACACACTCACACATAAATACACACTCACACATAAATACACACATGTACACACTGCCACATGTACTCACATACGCACCCACATACACTCATACACACATCCACACATTCACATCTATACACACCCACTCACACATTAAACACACACTCACACACTCATACACACTCACACATAAACGCGCTCACACACACATACACACACACCATGCAAGAGGTCAACTAACTATCCCAAGGCTCCAGGACTCAAGCCTATGGGCCCATCTCTGGCTGGTTCCAACCAGTCTTCTGGGATGACCCTTCCTATCTCCTCCAAAGGCTTTCCAGACCCTTGCTCTCCATGCCAATGGGCCCTTCTGATGAATGTGGTGACGTCATGCCCTCCCAGCTGAGGCCGAAGCCTTGCTGGATGAGGGATGGACATTCCTCGTGGAGGCTGTTCCACTCTCTTCAGTCTCCCCACAAGTTTCCCACCTTCCTCCCTTTGATGGCAGGGAATGGAGGGTCGACAAAGAGATTACCCTTTGGGATGCAGAGATTAGGGCCCTGGGAGTTCAGGGAGGGCATCGTTGGAAGACACGCTGTTCTATTTACATTATAAAAGTTAGAAGGACACATTGAACATGCATGTCCAGGAAATGAATTTACATTGACCTTTTCCTGTATACCCTGAGTAAGATGTAAATTTGTGGTCATCTCGATGAGGCACTTCAACAACCTTCGAGAGAGTCACTGTAAAGCCCGTATTCACGGGTGGCTCCATGTGTGAGGCATCATTATGAATAATGACGGAATCCGCATTAAATATATGGTATTAGGCCACAGCAGAGGCAAGAAGGTCTATATTGTTTCAATGCAAACAGGTTCCAAGGAGTCATGACATTATGAGTAATAACAGTGTTGCTACCTTTTCCCTACAATTATGATTAGGACTGAACAAGAAGAGACAGTTCATGGTCCTGAATAGGAAGGGCTGGTGCCTGGACACTACAAAAAATCTTCACACTTATGGATAGGACAATAAACAAACATGTAAGTACCCATTCTCTGCCCATTATTCTAAATTCTCATTAACAATCACTATTTCTCTTAGGCCGGTAAAATTTGTAATAGATTTTTAAATCAAATTGTTTATATAGTTGGAGCCCTACAAAAAATATGTCCAAGGCATTGTATATCCTTAGGACAGCCCTGCTCATACCTCTCATTTCTTTTTTTTTTTTAAAGACTTTATTTATTTATTTATTGAGAGAGAGAGCACTTGCACCCACGAGCTGGAGGGAAAGGGAGAGAGAATCTGAAGCAGACTCCATGCTGAGTGCAGAGCCTGATGGAGGGCTCGATCCCATGACTACGAGATGGGGACTTGAGCCGAAACCAAGAGGATGCTCAACCGACTGAGCCACCCAGGCGCCCCCATACGTCTCATTTCTTGTTCTAAGATTGCTCGGACATAGCCACATGGGGCTCATGGGAGTCCACTCAGTCATGCGTGCAGTGCATGCCCAGCTGGGAAGCGCAGGCAAGTTAGCGTCTACTCGATGGGACAGAAATGACCAATGGTAGCTGGGAACCAGTAAATAAATGCTTTCCTCTTTCTTTACCCAGAGAGATGATCCCAGACACGTTGCATGTGGCTTCCGAAATGCACTCGTGAGGCCAGGCAACTAATCACCCACAAAAGTGAGCAAATCCATAATGCAGCTTTATGTTGACTCTCTCTTGCTCTGCTTTTCTCCCTGGTCCCTCACTTTTACTTCCCGGGACCCCATTCTCTAATAAGATACTTGTATATAAGCCCTCTCTCAGACTCTGCTTTCTGGGAATCCAGACTGAAACAGGCAGACTGAAATTTATGCACACAAACAAATAGAACAGAAGATAAAGAAGCATATCACAAGTGCTTAACTGTTTGTTTTAAACTGAATAACAATGATTTTCAACTTGGAGGTAGTAAATCAAACTCATCCAGGGCACCGTGGTGAAACACACTTTGCCCTCCCCCCACATGTGACTCAAGCCTCATAGGGACCAGGGACCTATCCTTGCTATGCGAGTGTGTGAGACAACACTTTCTGGGGCAGATTTCCAGTAGAACGGGGGTATTTTCCTTTTTTCTTTTTTTTTTTAAGATTCATTTATTTATTTTAGCAAGAGCACAAGTGGGGGGAGGGGTAGATGGAGAGAGAGAGAGAGAGAATCCCCAAGCAGACTCACCACTGAGCTCAGAGTCAGGACCCTGAGACCATGACCTGAGCCGAAATCAAGAGTCCGCTGCTTAACCGAATGAGCCACCCAGGCGCCCCAGAATGAGGAGCATTTTTCTGATGTGGGGGAGTCAATTTTATGAAAGTGTGCCAGGAAAAAATTTAGGGACCACTACTATGTAATATGGGATTTTAGAAAACATAGAGATTTGTCATAATAATAACCACACATTGGGAGGTAAAAAATAAAGGTTTTATACAAGAGATAGTGTTTATATCAGTGCTCTAGAGCTGCCGTAGCAAAAGGATCACAGACGAAATGGCTTAAACAACCAAAATTTATTTCCTTGCCGTTCTGGAGACTGGAAGTCCAAGGCCAAGGTGTCAGCAGGGTTGGTTTCTTCTGAGGCCTCTCCCTTTGGCTTGGAGATGGTCATCTTCTTCCTATGTCTTCCCTCTGTGGGTGTCTATGTCCTCATCTCCTTCCAAGGACACCAGTCAGATGGAGAGGATCCACCCCAATGGCCTCATTTTAGCTTAATCACCTCCTTAATGGCTCTTTCTCCAAATACAGTCACATTCCAAGGTCCTGGAGGGTTAGGACTTCAGCATATGAATGGGGCAGGGGAGAGGGGGACACATTACAGCCATAACAGGGTTTGAAAGGCCTTGAAAGGTGAGCTGCACTGTGGTGTTTTCAGGTGTCCTCCAGGAGAATAAACTTCTTTTTCTTTCTTCTTTGGTGAAAAAAGTGCAGAGAATCACCCTGATCGACCTTAGGAGAATGAGTCACTTCTGAGACAAGCAAAGTGCCCCGTGTCCCCAGTTAGATCTTTGTGTTGTGACCCATCTGGACCCCTTTTGAGGTATTCATACACTATTTCTCAAGTGTGGATAAACCATACTTTTACACGTAAGAATCCAGAGGAGAAGTTAGCGGTTGAGTGGCATGGTCCCCTGAAGACAATCCAGTGTGCCAGGGGATGTCATCACAACCTGACTCTACAAAGTTGAATTGCACTGTGGTCCTAGAATATGTAAAAGGAAGAAAGAATGATGGGTTGGAGGGCGCTCAAGACCAGGCCAGGAGAAGTATCTGGAATAGAAGATCCAGCCTGACATTTACCACTCCACCCAGGGTCGTGAGCTGAGCTGCCTCTTAGTAATCCCCTGGGAGCTCTGGGGTAGGCGGCTAGGGCTTGAGCACTGTTCTCTGGGCACCTGTTGGGGCATGCTGATATACCTAGGGCTACAGGGAAGAGGGAAGCCAGCACCCTGCTGCCAGGGCCAACACGGCCACATGTCCACATTCTCCCACCTTAACAGCAATGATTGCATCCTCACTGTGGCATATGCCCTCTGGCCCTCCTGCCCCCCCTTCCCCCCTCCCCCTTGTCCCAGTCAACTTCCTCATTGTAGCCAAAGCCTGACACGTGACAGGACCAACATGCAGGAAGAATGGGGACATTTTCATCTGCGAGGGAGATGTTGTGCTTCTGCTATAAAGAAGCCCTGCCTCCCATCAGACCCAGCTCTGACAGCCTTTTGTCTGCCGCTTACACTTCTGCCAGCTTTTGCTGCGTCCTGCTGGGCCTGGTGAACAAATCTGGGCCCACTTTACTATTTCTGACCAATAGAGAACGAGCTGATTGCCAGCAAGGAGGGTGATGGCTCCTTGTCAATGGTGGGAGTGACAGAGGCAGAAAATTCTCCAGCTGGGCAGTTTGGACTGATGCACAGCATCACACTGGACGAGCGGCAGCTGCTCCAGATGGCCAGCCTGGAGTCCGTCTCCGTTGCCAGCTTCTGTTTATGTCCCACGGTCAGTACTATCCCCATCAGGGGCAGGCCGAGTGCTCAGGCTCTCCTGGAAACACTGCAGAAGGCTTCTTAATGGAGGTGGCATTTTAAGAAATGTTTCACGTAAAATGGAGATCAAATGAGACAACTTTATGGTGGGAAGTGTTGCAGGCCAAAGGGAATTAAATGATATAATGTCTATTGACAGCCTCTGAGTGTGTCAGTTAGGGACCCAATATTCTAGAAAGTAAGAATGCGTTTATAACAACAGGCCATCGGAAATGAAGACTCACCCAGAAAATCTAGATTGTGTAGAACTCTAGGAACTCCTAGAAATCACTATTTGGTTAAAATGTCGAGTGCCATGTGATTTCTTTACACGAAGTTCAAGGACAGGCAAAAGTAATTGAGGTGAGAAAAGTCAGAAATAGTGGTTACCTATGGGAGGGTTTGACCAGGAGGGGGTGGGAAGAAACCTTCAGAAACCCAACATCTTGGGCTCCTGGGTGGCTCAGTTGGTTAAGCAACTGCCTTCAGCTCAGGTCGTGATCCTGGAGTCCCAGGATCGAGTCCCACATCAGGCTCCCTGCTCAGCGGGGAGTCTGCTTCTCCCTCTGACCCTCTTCCCTTTCGTGCTCTCTGTCTCTCATTCTCTCTCTCTCAAATAAATAAATAAAATCTTAAAAAAAAAAAAAGAAACCCAATATCTTGATTTGGGTGGTAGTTACATATGCGAAAATTCTTTGATATATATATATTCTTGTATATATGTGTATATATATATAATATGTATATATATGTACACACACACTTAAGGCTAGTGCCCTCATGTATGTGCACCTCATGTATGTGTGATAAACCTCAATACAAAAGTTAAAAATTTTTTCCAGGGCCTACTGGAATGCCGGGTCCTGTTCTAGGCGCTCAGGATACACGTGCTTGTAACAGACAGGTAACCAGGCAATTATAACATGGTGTACTAAGAGCGGTTGCTTATCCATATCCATTTTCTCCTTCAGGAGTAACAGAATCCTGAGGTTTAGCTGGAAACACCGCTATCTGGGATAGAAGTTACACTGCCCTGGCTTCTTTACCCACGTGCGGGCCCCAGATTGGCTTCTGGCCAATGTGACAGGAGCGGTGATGTGTGTGGGGTACCCGGGAAGACTGCTTAAAGGGAAGGGGGCCCTTCTGGTACCTTGGCCCGTTCTGGTGTCTGTAGTGTGGACCTGAAGCCTGCATTTCCAGCTGCCATTTTGGACAGGTGGTGACCTCCAGGGTGAAAATCACGCAGGGAGGATGTTGGAGTAGAAAGAGGAGGAAAGGAATGCGTGATTTTGTGGAGTTGCCGTGCCAGCACAAGATGCCTGCCCTCAGACAGTTTTCTCTGTGAGTAAACTTGTGTGTGTTTAAGTCACTGTGTCTCAGGTCTCTGTGACTCACAACCCACCTAATCACAAGTTAAGATCAAGGTAAACACAGGGTGCCATGGGAGAAATGGAAGGCTCTAGATGAGCAGGGACAGCAGGCTGTCATTGGAGACAATGTCTTGGACAAGGTGCCACTTGAGCAGAGTCTTGAAGGACGCGAAAACTTAGCTGAGAGGTATAATCAATCTTTGAAAATGCTTCCACGGGAGCCCCATCCGGGGAGGGAAACCTATCCAGGGTTGTTCAAATCCAGTTAAAGAGACATTCTCCTGCCTTCAAGGAGCTGGTACTCTGCTCTGCCTCTTGGAAAACTGGCAACTAGCGCTGTCTCATTTTTAGTGGTTATTTGGATATTTTCTGATACAATGAATAAGTGAAACTTTATTTTTTATTTGATTTGGAATATACCCCCAACTACAATGAAAGCTCTATTTTATGCTTGAAGGTCATTTCTCTCTCTTTTTTTTTTTTTGTAAACTCAAAACTTTATGGTGAAAGACATGCGAGACCTCTACTCTAGAAATTTTAAACCATTGCTGAGCTATATTAAAGGAAACCTAAATAAATGCATTGAGCTGCTCATTGTTAAGACATCCATTTCCCTCAAATTGAGACCTTTCTTCATCTACTAATGTGACCATCTCATGCTATAATTTTCCTCTAAGTGGTACTATAGGTGCACTCCACAAATTGATAGGTTTTGTTTTCATTTTCATTCCACTTCTTTTTTTTAAAGATTTATTTATTTATTTTAGAGAGAGAGAGCAGGAGGGGCAGAGGGAGAGGGTGAGAGAGGGACAATCCCACGTAGACTCTGCGCTGAGCATGGAGTCTGACATGGGGCTCGATCTCACGACCCTGAGATCATAACCTGAGCTGAAACCAAGAGTCAGATGCTTAACCAACTGAGCCACCCAGGTGCTCCTTCAATCACTCAAATTCTTTCCTAATTCTCATGTGATTTCTTTGACTCCTCGGTTACTTGAACATGGGGTGTGCAATATATAGATACTTGGGGCTTGTCCAGATATCTTTCTGTTGTCTATTTCCGATATAATCCCTTTATGGTCTAAGATCATACTTTCTGCGATTTTAATTCTTTTAAATTAGTTGAAGTTTGTTTTATGGAATATCTTGGTAAATATTCCACGTGTACTTTGTAAAGAATGTGCATTTGGATGTCATTGTTTGGAGTGCTCTAGAAACTCAATTAGGTCAAGATGGTTGATAGTGTTACACAGGTCCACTAAATCTTTACTGATTCTCTTCTTATGTGTTCTATTGATTAGCAACACCGTGTGCTAAGGGATGGGGCTGGGGTGCCAGAAAGACTTTTCTGTGTCTTTTCTCTACCCTCCGTTTTCCCGTGCGCCCACTCCACAGAGGAGCCTCTTCCTTCCCATTGTCTTGCCTCTCCCCCACTGCAGACTGCTGTTGCTTGTTCCGTGGTGCTTGCCAGCCTGGTGGTGGGTGTGGGAGGGTGGGACTGGGGTTCTCTGTTGTCTGGACTCAGCCCCAGCCTTGGGCAGGCACTGGTCTCGGTGTTGTGCAAGTGGGGCTTTCCCAGTAATTTTAACCTTCCCCCAATAACAGGGGACCCTAATGGTTAGGCCCAGGACTGCATCTTGTCCCTCCTCTGGGAGTGGAGACTTTGGTCTTTTCCTTTCCTCCAGTTGGGGTGTGTCTTCACTTATTCTCTAGAGGCCACAGGTCTGCTGCCCTTCCCCCAGTGGCTTAATGCCTGTCCTTGCGAGAAAGATAGGAGTGTGGTCTCATGCCCTTCCTAAAGCCATGTCCACTCCTATCTTCCAGCCCTCAGCCATGGAGGAAGGTTTTCTCTGGTCTCCTACCTTGCCCCAAATCTTTCCCGAGTGCCTGGTGGAGGTTTACAGAGAAGAGCTTCTGAGCGGTGTGGTAGCTTCCTGACGTCTGCAGCTCCGGGGGGGATCTGTGGTCTTGTGCTAGCCACACGTGGCCTTTGTGATTCTTCCACCATTTTAGCTGGATGCTCCTTCTTGACTTGTACGGTGGCCCGGGCTTCCTCCGGTGCTCTGTGCAGGTGAGCCAGTGCCCATGTCCTGTCTAGCCTCGGAGGAGCCTGTCTTGCCCTAGATTTCATGTTAATTATGTGGTATTGTGACATGGGTTTTTTTTTCGATGGGTTTAAGAAAAGTCATGATTTTGTAGATTTTCTGTGATTTTGTTTTTTTTCTTCCTTGTTGTTAAGGCAGAGGAGACACTCTTTTAGTTTTCTACATTCTAGGTGGAGCCAGAAGTCAAAATATATTTTTAGATGATTCACTTCTATCCGATAGAATCACTTTGGGTTCTTTTCAAAAACCGTATTTATCCTTCATGGATGAAAACTTATTACCATCAAAATGATTCTCAAAATGTGCCTCAAGATCTGTGGGACATTCCCAAAGCACAATTCCAAACACGTGTTCAGTAATGAGCACCAGGTGATAACTGCATCATTTCCCAAGATGAGTACTCCCAGCGAGGACACTCCTTTGAATGTTTCAGTTCTTCTTCTTCCTTTTTTTTTTTTTTTTAATTTATTCATTTAAGTAGTCTCTACACCCAGCGTGGGGCTCGAACTCACTACCCAGAGATCAAGAGTCACAAGCTCTTCTCACTGAGCCAGCCAGGTGCCCTGAATGTTCCAGTTCCAATGGTTCTTTACAGCCTCATTACTGCCTGGTTATAGGAAACCTGAAACATCTCGTCCCCTCGATCTCAGGAAAATTAATTAACTTCTCCAAACCTCAGTTTCCTCGTCTGTAAAAATGGGGATAATAATTGTTTCCATATCACAGGATTATAGTGAGTGTATAAAGAACTGAGCACAGTCTAATAAGACGTGCTGAGCAAATGTTACATTTATTGTTACGTGACGCTAAAAATAAGTATTTATCGTTTTACTTAAGAGAGAACGACCATACATTATGTTGCGCTCATAAAATCATTAATAACACCCCCTTTCCAAAGCGTCCTGGTTTGGACAATAAATTGAGTATCACCCTCCCGAGATCACACAGCTGGTGAGTTGGGATAGGATTTGAGCACGGGTCACTCTGAGTCAGGACTGTGGGAACCACAAGGTTAAAAGCAAGAAGACTCTCTAGGGCAGAAGCCAGGAATTCTCTTTTTTCTCCAGCCTTCTGCACAGGCTCCATTCCAGGATGTTCCCCAGACCAGGAATAAAGCATCCAGTATACTCCGCGTGCAGAAGGCCTCCCTCTCTCCTTATCGACTTCCTGTCTTACCCTGTGTTGTTTGGGTTTATTTCTCGTTCCTTGCACTTTCTAATCTGCATAGCCCTTATTTTGATCCTTTTACAATATTCTCATTCTAGGATTTCACAGTTGGCATTTAAGGGCAATTTTGCTTCAGTTCAAAGAAGCTCCCTTGAACTTTATAACATTAACAACAACAACAACAAAAAAACCCAGTTAAGATCTGCATTTTAGCCTAGAAACTTCAGATCAATGTAGGGGCTCCAGGAAACCAGGTAGGGGTTCCTCTGCGGGAGTGACAAAAGGCGGGTGGTTGACCTCTCTGGTGTGGCTTTCTCAGTGTCCTCTCCCCTTTGTCTTGGGAACAGAGTGGGGATCTTACCCTGCAAAGGCACATCCCTCCTCCGTCAGGAATGGAGCTGTGACTCAGACCTGGTCCATCAGTGACTGTAGGACCTAGCCGAGGGCCTGGGGACACCACCTGAGCCAGTAGAATTCATTCCAGGGCTTTCCTTGAGGTGTTGGGATCGAGATGTTCTCTTTCATCCGGGGTGGTTAAGTGGCCCGTGGGGGTGGGGGGTGGGAGGGCAGGGAGTGGAAGCTTGGAGCTGCTGGTGTCCTCTTTGCTGCTTCATGGAGATTTGGAAGCCAGATGCCACCACAGAGGAAATGAGAGCCGAAGGGGGAGAGAGATTCCTGATGAGGTATGGTCCTGCCCCCTTGTCACTGGAAGAGTCCAAATTACTACAAGTCATTCTCTAGCGACCTTAGTGACAGTAGAGTAATGACAGGCATAACAATGTCTGATGGGCATCGTCAAAATAGATCTACTAGTAACACCACCTGCTGTTTATCGAATGCCTCTTGTGATAGACTGATTGCTCTGTTAATAACCTCCCTGCGTCTTGCCCTCTGAATGTGCCTTTTGCAGCACCTGCTTGCAATCTTTCCCCACTTCTTGAATCTGAGCTGGCTTATGACTTACTTTGTACAGAAGTAGGGGGCAGAAGGGACAGGGTGCCAGTTCCAAGCCTAAGTCACTGCCATGGGAAAAAGCTGGACAACAAGAGACCACAGCCAGTCAACTCACGTGGGCAGAGCCACTAGCCACCACGCCACTGACCACAGATGCATGAGGGAGCCCGACAGAGACCCCGAAGAACCACACAACTGAGCCTCGCCTAAATGACAGGCCTGCAGAATTGTGGGCTAAATAAATGGTGGTTGTCTTAAGCTACTAACTTTTGGGGTGATCTGTTTCCTAGCAGATCTGTTTCCTGGCTTTGGAGACAGACAAGTCTGATTTTGAGTCATGGCTGGATAGCCTCCCAGCTGTGTGACCTTGGGCAAGGTTTTTAACTGCCTTTGTTCAGATTTCTCATCTGTAAAATGGGTACAATAATAGTTACAGAATTTTGTTAAAGTAAATGGGATAATGCTTATGATGTATTTAGCACAGTGCCTCTGGTGCACGATAAATCCTTAAACTCATGATCTATCCTAGGAGCTAGCAGCTGTTATGCCCATTTTCCAGATGAGGAGGCAGAGGCTCAGAAGGCTAACCTGATGATAATAGTGACCAAATATGGAGGGTCCACTGTGGCCTGAGATGGCCGTAAGCTACATCTTCCAGAATTAGAGCCACAGGATCTGTAGGTGCAGCACAGCCCAGGTGATCCCAGGTGAACAGACAGTCTGGTTGGGGTCAGGGTGGGGAGAAGAGCCCACATTCTCACCTCCTGGAGAGGGCATGATGACTGGGCCTTCAGAGCTTCCAGTGTTCTCTCAGGGAGGAGCTAAGCATGAGAACCGGAGAGCAGGAGAAGGTCAAGAAGATTCCAGGGAGGTGCCACTTCATCTTCATCTCAGCTTTTAGGGAATGCTGACAGGGAAGGGGCTGTGACAGGTGCAATTCCCCAGTCACTTTTGCATTCTGCTTCCCACAATTGGGTCATCTGCTGCTGAGCCCCACGGGACACCTTGTCTAGACTCTCTCCCTGCCCCAGTCCAGACAAAGCCAGAACAATGAATCATAGAATAAATAGGTCTTGGACTCTATGTTCTTCCAAAAGCCAGAACAATTCCATCCCAATTCTGACCACCAAAATTATACTTACAATCATGTACTTATATGGGACTTCTACCTCCTATCCCATTTCCCCTTCCCTCCCCCTTCTCTCTCTGCACGCATTCCATCTCATTACACGTGCACACACATGTCCACATGTGCACACTGGCACGATCTTCTACCAGAGTAGTATTTAGATTTAGGGTTTTCATCATATATTTTATTTTTCTCTATATTATTTCTCACCGCCTGACATATTTTTTATTTGTTTATTATCTATCTTCTCGCACTATTATATAAGCTCCAAGAGGGATGTTTTGTTCCTGATATAGCCTCAGTGCCTAGAACAGTGCCCAACACAGGGTGGGTACTAAAAAAATACTTGTTGCATGAGTGAATGAATGAGTGAATGAATGAATGAATGAAGTAGGTGGGGTGTTTGAGCGGGATTCACAGTTTTGGGGAGGAGTGGCTGATGAGTGGAGAGTTAACAACATCTTGTGCTTTCAAAGCACCTTTAACTTTTCAAATCACTCTATGGATGGTAATCTCACGGGATGCTCACAACCTCTTAGGAAGCACTCAGACTGTGAAGTGTTCCCACATGACAGATGAAGAAATTGAGACCCAGGCAGGCCGAGTGTCTAAGATTCTAGAATCTGTTAGTGGAAAGTGAAGACTAATTTCCATGTTCTCCTGGAGTGGAGATGAAGAGCCAGAGCATACAGATGGGAAGTGAAGGTGAAAACAGAAGCAGTTGATAAACGTACCACCATTTTTATTTTGTTGGTCATTTTTGTCCTGATCCCTCTCTTGCAGGCAAATACCAAGCCCCAAACTAACTTGCTCACAAACCAAAGGTGGACCCTGTTGTCCAAAATGGGTTTTTTTTGCACAAGACTTAAGAAGAGATTGTCTTCTGTCTGTGCTGTCATACAAATCAAGGTGATGTGTTTTGCTTTCTAATAAACTCTTGGAATAATGACAACACCAGATTTCTATTTAATTTTTCATATTTGAACAACTTTGAATGAAGTTTATTGACTTGAGCTATTTTTAGAAACACTATGAAGAATGTTCTTTCTGCCTTTCCTTGCCTTTGATGTTAAACCAAACTTCTTCCCTCCTCTGCTTTCTTCATTAAGGATTAGTTTCAATCTCCAGCTAAGTATTTATGGGAGCCTCAGCAGGGAGTGGGGAGTGGTGTTCTGACAATGTGGGGCCAGAGCATGGAGCTGACTGGGGCCTCTGCAAACTGGTCATGCGCCTGAGAACTTTTTAAAGAAAGCATACAGACCGACATACCGTGTTTCCTTCGGTTGACAATGTGCTGACACCTGTGGGTTCTTTAGGAACTGGGATATGGGAACTTTCTCTGTTTCCTTAGTGACATCCCACATCTATCTCTTCGATCCAAGGCTTAACTGTCTACCTGGAGAGCAGTGAGGTTTATCATGATGCTCGGATTATTTCGATTCAATTCAGTTCCTGTTGATGAGCAAAACGTGAAGGAGCACTCTAATTTGGCCAAGGAATAAGTTAATGAGAACAGTTAAATAACAAAACAATGTGGTCTGTACCCCCCTTGCCCTCAGTAATAATTCTCAATGCTTAAAGTCCTGCCTGACTTATGTACGTTAGGGGTTTGATGAATTTTTGTGGAATGAATGAATGAAGGAAGGTGCTCAAGGTCAAGGGGCAGTACCCCATTTCAGGCCTTCTTAATGTGTCCCTGGGCCACCGCAATATTTTCCCAATGGCATCCCAACCTCTTACCCTCTCCCACCCCCATCTAGTCTCCGCCTTACTGCCGCTGTGATCTTTATGAATTGAAAGTGTGCTTGTGTCATGCCCAAGCCTAAAACAAGCCTTATAGCAAGTGTAAAATACTTTAGCATTCCTCCATGGCTCTTTAGTGCCATGAGGATAAAGTTTATTATGTCATTCACTTATTCACTGAACTGGAGGCCTCCCAAGGCTGTTTTATGAATTGTGCTTGAATATCTCTAGTGACGGGGATCTTACTATGCACTCATCACATATTTAGGCAATTCTGTGGATGAAAGAGCCAAGACTGGACACTAGAACTCCTGTGTATTAGAGTTCTCCAGAGAAACAGAACCAACAAGTACATAGATAGATAGATAGATAGATAATATTTATTAAAGGAACTGGTCATGCAATATGGAGGCCAAGAAGTCCTACAATCTCCTGTAAGCCAGAGAGCCAGGAAAGTCAGTGGTATAACTCAGTCTGAGTATAAAGGCCAAAAACTGGAAGCACCACTGTCCACAGGCAGGAGGAGATGAATGTCTCCGCTCAGGCAGAGAAAACAAATTCCCTCTTCCGCTGCCTTTTTGTTCTATTCTGGCCCTCAGTGTATTGGATGATGCCCACTCATATGGAGGAGGGCCATCTGCTTTTTACTCAGTTCACCAACTCAAATGCAAATCTCTTCCAGAAACACCCTCACAGGCACACCCAGAAATAATGTTTCACCAGCTCTCTAGGCATCCCTGAGCCCAGTCAAGTCAACAACAAAATTAACTGCCATGTCCTGGATCTCTTTCCAGTACTATACCCGTTCTATCAGGCTGCTGCTCAGTTCTTTTGAGGAATGCTAAGTTGCTGAGGAGTGAAAGGAACCTACTTCCCTGGGGAAAGAGGCTGGGAAAACTCAGGAGGAGGAGAGGGAAAATCTTCAGGCTCAGAATGGGAGCCCCTTGTAATCTCTGATTCAGCTGGGGCATGGTTTTCCTAAAGGAGGAGAGAGACAAGGGGAGGGAGGAAAAAGAAATTAGAACAGAAACCCCATGTAAATAATTCCTTTACTAATAGTGCTTTAGCATGTAAGGAAGGACATGGTCCTAGTACTGTCTTAGCAAACTGTTTTGGGTGGTACTTCTGAACTAGGCTGAGAGAGAAACCGCAAAGTCTGAGGTTCTCAGGAGGGAATATTGCAACTTTTTCTCCTATGGTTATTGGGGAAAAATCATCAAATGGACATTCATTGGGTGTCCAATGAACCCAGACTCTGTGCTAATTTAAATAAACATTCTCTCAGTGCATCTGCCTTAATTTTCACAATAACCATGTGATGTGGGGACAATGATACCCTCTTCATAGATGGAGAAACTGAGACTGAATCTAAGTACTTTCTTTGCTTAAGCTTTCACAGTAAGTGCTTGGAGAAGGAATAAGTCCAGACCCCAAGACTCAATGGAAGTTAAAGAGCTTTTCCTATTCAGAGCCTCATTTGTATGGATGCCTGCAGAAAACACAGACTTGGGCTCTCATGGTCTTTGTTATGGCATTCCTGGAGTCAACATGGGGTCTGGAGAGCTGCTGGAGAGTCAAAAAATGGAGAGTCAACTTCTTAGAGAGGGGCTGGCTTTCAGAAGTAGCCATTATAATGGTGTAGAAACATGTGGTGGGCTGAAAGGAAAATGCTTGTGAACTTAACAGCACTGGGGAGTTATGGAGAGGAGGAGGAGGAGGGAGGTTGCCAGAACCCTGAGGAGGAAGCCTCTTACATTTTCTAGAGTGGGAGGATAGGGAAGGTCCTCAGGCACACCCCTCCATCATGGCCAGGGCTGGCTGGGGACATGGCTTTGTTTCCTGGTGGCTGAAGAGAGCCAGACCTTTGTTAACCTTGGAAGGAGGAGAAATCTGTTCTTGCCATGTCTACTTTCATTTATTTACTTGCTTGTTCATTTAACAACTGTTTACTAAACATCTATTATGTGATATGTACTTGTCTATCCTCTTTAGCACAGGGTAACTAGATGCTTTCCTTTATCATCCCAAAGCTGGTAGCACCCATTCTTTTCTAGGTCTCTGGACTCATACAGTAGAAGTTGGTTATCTCTTGGTGTAACAAGCTAGCCTAAAACTTAGTGACTTAAAACAAATGTTTATTGTTATCACCTCATGATCTTGTGAGTTGACTATGCTTAGGGGGGCATTCTCATTTAAAGTCTCTTAGGAATTTGCAGTCAAATGGCAGCTGGGCCTGGAGTCATCTGAAGGCTTGAATGAGCTACCATCCAAGATGGCTCGCTTGCATGGCTAGCAGTAGATGCTGTGGGCTGGGAGCTCACATGAGGCTGTTGACTGTAGAGTCCACATGTGCCCTTTGTTTGTCTTGGACTTCTTACAGTATAGTGGTGGCAGGCTTCCCAGGGGAAGCATCCCAAGAGCAAGAATTAAAAGACTTCCAGGCGGAAGCTGAAAGTCTTCTTCTGACTTTGCTCAGAAGTTCCAGAATATCAGGTCTGCTGTAATCTCTTGTCAAGGATCACTAAAGATAGCCCATTTTCAAGGGGAGCGGACTAGACTCTGCCTCTTCCTGGGAGGCACAATATGATAGTAAAGGGAGGGCAGCATTGTCCGGGGCCATCATCCAAGACTAACTACCACAGTTTGCCTTCAGGCTCCAACAATTCAGTCCTTGCCATATGTGTCGGTACTTTCCCTCCTTCTAATGACTCAAAAGTTTTATCCCATTCCAGCATTAGCTCCATTTCTTTTCTAAATCAGGCCCAGGTATAAATGAAGCTCCTCCGTTGTTATCAGAGCCTAAGTGACCTGGAGGAAGGGAGATACCTAACTCTGGCCTATTCCGGCCATCCTGTCTCACCTAAAGGGGGAGGAAAAAAAACTGAGAGATGCTTGTGAAGCTCATAGTCCAGAGGCACAGACTCACTAAAAGATTGAAACCTAATTATAGGACTAGAGAATGCTTTCCTACCCCCCACCCCCACCACACCTCACCACAATGTTACTAAAGGCCTATTTATAGCAGTTCCTTTTATCCGGTACATCATGTCTGGCTATTAAGAAAAAATTGCAAGGCATACTAAAAAGCAAAAAACACAATTTGAAGAGACAGAGCAAGTATCAGAACAAGATATGACAGGGATGTTGGAATGCAAAACAGCTATGATGAATGTGCTAAGGTCGCTAATGGATCAAGTAGATAGCATGCAAGAACGATGGACAATGCAAGCAGAGAGATGGAGATCCTGAGAAAACCAAAAGAAACACCAGAGGTCAAAAACACTGTAATAGATGGGGCACCTGGTTGGTTCACTCAGAAGAGCACGTGACTCTTGATCTCAGCGTTGTGAGTTCAAGCCCCACGTTGGGTATAGAGATTACTTAAGTAAATAAATAAACTTAAAAAAAACCCCACTGTAATAGAAATGAAGAATACTTGATGAGCTTATTAATAGACTGGACATGACTGAGGAAAGAATCTTTGAGCATGAGGATATGTCAATAGAATTCCCAAAACTGAAAAGCAAAGAGTACAAAGACAAAAAAAAAAAAAAAAAGAACAGGATATCCAAGGGTTGTGGGACAATTGCAAAAGCATAAACATTCATGGGAATACCACAAGGAGAAGAAAGAGAGAAAGGAAGAGAAGAAATATTTGAAACAATAATGACTGGGAATTTTCCCAAGTTAATGTCAGATACCAAACCACAGATCCAGGAAACTCAGGGAACACCAAGCGGAGTAAATGCCATGAAACCACATCTAGGCATATCACTGTCAAACTACAGAAAGTCAAAGAAAAAATCCTGAAAGAAGTCAAAGGAAAAAAAAAAAAACACCTTAATGACAATTACATCTGACCTCTCAGAAACAATGCAAATAAGAAGAGAAAGGAGTGAAATATTTAAAGTGGTGAGAGAAAAAAACCCACCAATCTAGAATTCTGTACCTTGCAAAATTCTTTTTCAAAAGTGAAGGATAAATACACTTTCTCATACAAACAAAAGTTGAGGGGATTTGTTGCCAATAGACCCTCCTTGCAAGAAATGTTAAAAGAAGTTCTTTAGAGAGAAGGAAAGTGATACAGGTTAGAAACTTGGATCTGCAAAAGAAAGGAAGAGCAAAGAAGGAATAGGGAAGGTAAAAAAAAAACTAATTTTTCAGGCACCTGGGTGGCTCAGTTGGTTAAGCGTCTGCCTTTGGCTCAGGTTATGATCCCAGGGTCCTGGGATGGAGCCCAGCATCGGGCTCCCTGCTCAAAGGGGAGCCTGCTTCTCCCTCTTCTTTTGCCTGCCGCCCCTCATGCTTGTGGGCATGCATGCGTGCTCCCTCTTTCTCTCTCTCTGTCAAATAAATAAATAAAATAAAATAAAAACTTTAATTTTTCTTATTCTTAATTGACCTAACACATAACGGTTTGCTCAAAATAATAACAGTAGTAATGTATGTGATTATGTATGCTTTGTGTGTGTGTGTATATATGTATATATAAATATACAAAAGTGAATATATACAAATAAGTGTACACATGTGTGTATATATATATACACACTCACTTTTGTATACTTATTTGTAAGTGAAATGAATGACAGCAATAATACTAGGGATGAGAGGGAGGAATTAGAATTATTTTGTTATTATAAGGTAGATTTGAATTAGTCGTAAGTCGTGCTTTGAATTTGAAAGTAGATTTGAATTAGTTATAAATGTATATTGCAAACTCTAGGGCAACTACTAAAAAAAGTAAACACAAAAGCATAACTGATATGTTAAGAAATGATAGGAAATGAAATCATACAAATGGTCAATTCACACGTGAAAAAAATGAATTTAGACACAGACCTTATACCTGTCACAAAAATTAATTAAAAAGGATTCATAGACTGGAATGTAAAATGCAAAACTATACAATCTCTTGAAGAGAACACAGGAGAAAAGCTAGATGACCTTGGATTTGGCAATGATTCTTTAGATACAACACCAAATACAATCCATTACAAAAAGAACTGATAAACTGGACTTCATTGATATCAAAAACTTCTGCTCTGCAAAAGAGAGTGTCAAGAGAATGAGCATATAAGCCACAGACTGGGAGAAAGTATTTGCAAAAGACACGTGTGATCAAGGACTCTGATCCAAACTATACAAAGAACTCTTAAAACCACAATAAAAAAAACAACCTGATTGCAAAATGGGCCGAAGATCTTAACAGACACCTCACCAAAAAAGATACACAGATGGTAAACAAGCACATGAAAAGATGCTCCACATCATATGTCATCAGGGAAACGCAAATGAAAAAAATGAGTTCCCGCTACACACCTATGAGAACGGCCCAAATCCAGGACACTGAGAACACCAGATGCCGGCAAGGATGTGCAGCAAGGGAGACTCTCCTTTATTGCTGGTGAGGATGAAAAATGCTACAGTCACTATGGAAAACAGTCTGGCAGTTTCTTACAAAACTAAACCCACTCTTACCATACGATCCGGCCATCTTACTTCTTTCTGTTTACCCAAAGGAGTTGAAAAGTTATGTCTACACAAAACCTGTGCGACGGTGTTTATAGCAGCTTTATTCATAACTGCCCAAACTTGGAAGCAGCCAAGGTGTCCTTCAGTAGGTGACTGGATAAGTAATCTGTGGCACATCCACACAATGGAACGTTACTCAGTGCCGAAAAGAAGAGAGCTGTCAAGCCATGGAAAGATACAAGAAATCTTAAATGCACATTCCTGTGTAAGAGAAGCCAATCCGAAAGGTTACAGACGATAGGATGCCAACTCTGTGACAGCTGGGAAAAGCAAAATTATAGGCATTAAAACAGGAAAAATCCCGGTGGTTGCCCAGAGTCGGGGGCAGGGGATGAATGCACGGAGCACAGAGGAATTTTAGGGCAGGGAAACTATTCTGTAGGATACTAGAAGGGTGGATACATGTCACAATACATTTGTTAAAACCCATAGCATGTACCTAGAGTGAACCCTCCTGTAAGGGATGGACTTGGGTGTTAATGACGTGTCCATGTAGGTTCATTATTATGACAAAGGTCCCACGCTGATGGGGGTGTTATCGCAGGGGAGGCTGTGCATATTGGGGGCAGGGATCCATGGGAACTCTCTGTACCTTCCACTCCATTTTGCTGTGAACCTAACACTGCTCTAAAAAATAAAGTCTTTAAAGAGAGAGAGAAATTTTTGTTTTTAAGTTTCTTTTTAGTTCATTTTTCTCTTTTCTCTCTCCGCAGATACCTTGTCAAAAGCTGGCACTTGCAACCCGCACTCAACAAACCTTCTTAGTCGAACCCAGCAGTGCATGAAGTATTTTTCTATGTAATGTCACCGAAGGTCCCAGCGTCGCCGACTTCCCACTCCTGCCCAAGCGGTGGAAGAGCTCCTTCTCTGTGCTCTGCCCCCCTGTCTGTCAAGCCTTCACCCACAGATTCCTCTGAGCCTTTCCGGCTTCTGCCTCTTCCCTTGTCCCAAAGCCAATGTCAATTTGAGATTAAACTTTTAGATTAAAAAAAGAACACAGCAGCAGCCCACTTCCGGCACCAAGGTCTACTTATTTAACCACGGCAGCATAACAAACCTCTCCCCAAACGTGGTGGCTGAAGCAACTTCCTCTCGTGTCTCCTGACTCCCCTGGCCGACTGGCTCAGCTGGATGGTTCTCACTCGGGATTTCTCCTGTGCTTGCATTCTGATGGTGCCTGGGGCTGAAGGCTTCACGGGGCTGGAGGTTCAAGATGACTGACTCACATGGTGGCCAGTTGGCTTTGAGCTCAGCGGGGCTGGTGAGTAGACGGCCCACATGGCTTCTTATGGCTTGGGCTTCTGGGGCACGACAGCTGCTTTCTGAGGGGGAGGGTTCCAAAAGTGAGTGTCCCAAGAGACCGAGGCTTCTGAGAATCTGGCCTTGGCTGTCCCAGAATATCAATCCCACCTCACTCTATTGGCCAAGCAGGTTGCTAAAGTCGTCCTCCCGATTTAAGATCAGGAAAATTAGACTCCACCTTTTGATCTGAGGTAGAACATGTATGGATCAGAGGGCTGGAATTATTTGGGATCATCTTTGGAAATTAACCAATACAGATTTTTTTCTTCCTTCCTCCCCACTCCCCCCAGGGAAGCTCCAGTTTTCCCCAAGTCCTGGCTGTGTGCAAATTCACACTAAGGTGTTAATGGCTGGCTACTAGATTAATGTGCCCTGCTGGTGTATCAGTCAGGATGGACTAGATTGTACTATCATTACAAACCACACCAAAATGTTGGGGGCTAATACCACAAAGCTCTTCCTTCCTTCCTTCCTTCCTTCCTTCCTTCCTTCCTTCCTTCCTTCCTTCCTTTCTTTCCTTCTTAGAGAGGGAGAGAGGGCAGGGGGAGGGGCAGAGGGAGAGAGAGAGAGAATCTTAAGCAGACTCCATGCCCAGCGTGGAGCCCAGTACAGGGCTCAAACTCACAACCCTGCAATCATGACCTGAGCCTAAGTCAAGAGTTGGATACGGAACCAACTGAGCCACCCAGACGCCCTGCCACAGAGGTATTTCTCATGTGTCCACGGAGGTTGACATCTTTCCCCTGGGGACCTAGGCAGTTAGACTTGACCCTGTCTGGAGCAGTGCTGGTCACTGTGGTGGGTGGAAGGAGAGAGCGTCCAGGACTGCGCACGGCTGGCTGGGCTTCCCCCTGGAACAGACGCACAGCACGCCCACTCACATTTCATTGTCCACGGTGAGTCACAACTCCATGGGGTGTACCATCCTACCACAGGTCTGGGTGGGAATATATGGAGAACAGCCCTAAGACTCTGCTGCGCAGTCTTTGTATTTTAACAGAGGCCAATCCCCTAAACCAAATAAATCCATCTCTAAAGAGGAGATTTCAGGCAGCAATAAATAGCTGGGTAAGGGGAGCAATCTTGAGGCTCTCTGTAGATCCCCTCAGATCCCGCCTTACAGCATCCTCTGCTGGCCCTCCAAGAACTGCCCCTCGAAGGCAATGCGTCCTCATCCTCCTGAGTGGAGGTGGGCAGATGCTCGTCTGTCCACACCCAGATGGGGTGTTTGCATGTAAGGTGAGAGACTCTGTCGCTCCTCGGTTTCCTTTGAAGCAAATCCTGAAATAGCTCAGAGCAGCTCAGCCTTGCCTAAGTGAAGGGTGGCTGCCCAGTCCTCGGTGCTGTCCACAGGCCTGTGTAGGGGTCCCATGTGGTTAAGGACGTGGGACCCTCCCTGTGAGCTAGTCTTCTCTCCCTCTCAGGGAGGACGCCAGGTCTTCTATTTTGTCCCGAGTCAAAGAGACCTAGATTTGAAATCAGCTTCTGCCACTGTTTAGCTGGGTAACGCTGGCTTCTTAATTTTTCGGAGCCTGGTCTCCTCACCTGTAAAATGGGGATGGCAACACCTACCTTACAGGGTTGCCGTGAGGATGAGATGATCCAAATGACCACGTCACACAATGAGCTGTGTGAACTTAGGTAAGTTACTTAACCTCTCTGTGCTTCTGGACTTACCTCCTGGGTTGTCTCATGAAGCTTTAGTGAGTGAATGTTTGTAAAGAGCACACAGCAGGGCCTTGGACACCCCGAGTACCCCTTACGTGTCGGCTATCACTACCACGGTGTGTGAACTGGCTGACACGCAGAAGGCCTCCAGTACGTGTGACTCCTCTGCTCTCCTCCATCGAGCCCACAGCTTTGGCGAAAGGAGTCTGTTTTCTCTGAAAACCAGAGTTCCAGGCAGCCCACTTAACTAGTTTTGAGTAGTTGGAAGTGGCCTTGTTTCACCTTCAGGCACCAGAAAAATAAAGTGACAGAGACACCTAGTGGGAGCTGGTGGCAAAGGCTCAAGCAAGCTGGGGCCTGGTGGGGGGCGGCCGGCCGTGGGCCCTGCCCCACCCTGGGGACCACAGGGCGCGGGGGCCAGGCCCGTGCAGCCTTCAGCAGTTGGAAGGTCTGCCTCCCGCCCTGTGGCTGGCCTTGTCCCTGGGGTTCAGCTCCCCCGAACAACAGCGCCCTCTGTCGGCCACCAAGTGAGCTCCCTCTGTTGGCCCCAGTCTGGGGCGGGGGGGGGGGGGGGGGGGGGAGGTGAGGGACCCCGGGAGGAAAGACTTCGGGGAGCTGGCAGAAAACAGACCGACTCAGCACCTTTCCACTGTGAGATCTTGAACGAGCCGTTTTTAAAAAATTTTATTTATTTATTGGAGAGAAAGAGAGAGAGAGGGAGAAGGAGCAGGGGAGTGGCAGAAGGAGAAGCCGACTTCCCCGCGGAGCAGGGAGCCTGATGCGGGGCTCGATCCCAGGACTCTCAGATGATGGCCTGAGCCGAAGGCAGACGCTTAACGACTGAGCCACCCAGGCGCCCCTTGAATGAGTCATTTAGCCTCTCCGAGCTCCAGGTTCCTGGCTTGCAAAATGGAGTTGGTAACGGCCTCTGTCGGGGTGATTTCAAACAATGGCTGTGGAAAGTCAAGCACCATGTTGGCACACAGCACGAGAAAGGGTTAGGTATTGTTCTTGCTGTCATTTTTTGGTAGATGAGGGTACATGAAGTAATTCGCCAATAAATCTACACAACATTGGAGCAGTTGGAAGCCACCATAGCTTGGAGCAGCCCAGAGAAGCTCTTTGGAGAGCCCTAATGGTTAGGGAGGCTTAGTGGGGGAGACAGAATCCCTTAGGAGCCTTTGGTGGCAGGAACAAGACCACCCCCCCTGAAACAACTCCGAGGCTTTATTGGCTCAAATAACTCAGAAAGACTTGATCCAGCAGCTTGATGATTTCACCAAGGACCAGGCTCTTTCTGTAAAAAAAAAAAAATTATGGTGATATAAAACATACTAAAAGATCAAGAAAACAACATTTATCTTAGGAAATGAAATAATAAATATAGTTGAAGTTTCCTAGCCCTTTCCAATGATATTTCCCTTCACACTCTACCCCGCAAAGGGAACGAAGATCCTAAATTTAGTGTTTATCCTTCCCATGCATGCATTTTCATGATTACTATATACGTATGTATTCCTAAACAACATATGGTAGAATTGCATAGTTTAAAACTTTATATAAATATATCATCGAGTGCGTATCCTTCTGAGACTTGTGTTTTTTCACACGTAATGTTAGCTTTTTGAGATGTTCCTGCTGATATGTGTAGAACTACTGTATTTTCACGGCTGTATAATATTCCATCCCATGAGTATACCACAATGTATCCCTCCATTCTCCTCTTTAGAATTTCTTGTTATTATAAACAAAACATGCATGAATGTGTTTGAGATCTAGATGTAGCTATATGGTTTGTCTTTTTATCTTCATTTGATGTCTTTGTATACACAGGAGTTAAAAAAATTTTTTTTAGGTGGTTGGATGAACAAATATTTTTGTTTATGATTTATATTTTCCAACTTTTGACCTTCTCTACCCCAAATTCGTAAAGATATTTGATATTTTATAAGTGAAAAGATGTAGGTCTTTAATTCAACTGGAATAGATTTCATGTATGATGTGAAGCTGGAATTCACTTTTATTTTTTTCATACCAATAAGGAATAAACTCAGCACCCTATATAGACTGGGTCAGCTTCCCTACAAGTTTATAATGCCATCTAGGTTGAAAAACAGGTTCTGTGCATGTCAGGATCTTTTATCTTCTATTCTTTTCCATTGTTTGGCTTTTTCTGTTATTGCATCAATACCACAGTGTTTTAATTAATTTACACTATATTTTGATAGCTTCTAGATCATACCTTATTCACCTTCAACATTGTCTCAGTTATTATTGCCTCTTTGCTCTTTTTAATGAATTCCTTAGAAATTTCAGTTTGTTGAGTTCCATGAAAAACTGTACTGAAATTTGAAGGGAATTACATTGAATTTATAGAACTGACATATCTGAGATATTCTACTCATGAAAGTGGTATTTCTCTCCACTTATGCAAGTCTTCTTTAAAAATATTAAAACATTTTTATAACCTGCTCCCTAAAGTTGTTGCATGTCTCTTGTTAGATTTATTCAGTTTTTTTCAAAAAGATAAATCGTGTCTCTTTCTAATACTACATTTTAAAAAACATTTTGTTGCTAGCACATAAGAAAGCAATTGGTTTTGCATATTGGCGTTATATCAACAAAATTTCTTTTTTTTAAAAAAGATTTTATTTATTTATTTGAGAGAGAGAGACAGTGAGAGAGGGAACACAAGCAGGGGGAGTGGGAGAGGGAGAAGCAGGCTTCCCGCTGAGCAGGGAGCCCGATGTGGGGCTCGATCCCAGCACCCTGGGATCATGACCTGAGCCAAAGGCAGACGCTTAACGACTGAGCCACCCAGGTGTCCCTATATCAACAAAATTTCTGAGCTCTCAGTAATTCAATAATTAGTTTGTATATTCTATTGTTTGTTTGGGTTTTTTAAAGTGGGCTGCACACTGGGCCAATTTGGGTCTCAAGCTCATGACCCTGAGATCAAGACTGAGCTGAGATCAAGAGTCGAACGCTCAACTGACTAAGCCACCCAGGCACCCCTATTCTACTAGGTTTTCTATATCATTTGCAAATAATTATAGTTTTGTTTCTTCCCTTCCAGTACTTATACCTGTAGTCATTTGTTTTTTCTTTTTCGAGTGAATAAAAGTGGTACTAGTAGGATCCTTGTCTTGTTCCTGCTCCTGAAGGGAACCCTTCTAATGGTTTGCAATAAAAAATCTTTGGTGTAGCTTTTTGCTGGATACTTTAAAAAAAATCATGTTAAGGGAGTTTTCTTTTATACTGATCTTGTTATGAAATTTAAAATTTTTTTCTTGGTCAGAGGTCTGGATATGGCTTAGCTCAGTCCTCTGCTTAGGGTTTTTATAAGGCAGCAATTAAGGTGTCAGCAGGACCAGGCTCACCGAGTGAAGCATCCACTGCCCCGCTTGCGTGGTTGTGAGCGGCATTCAGTGCCTTGAACTATAGTTTGGCAGTTGGATTCTTCCAAGTCAGCAAGGAGAGAGAGAGTCTGCCAGCAAGATGGAGTCTTACGTAATGTAAGTGATCATAGGAATAACATCCCATCACTTTTGCCATCTTTAATTGGTTAGAACCAAGTTACGGATAGCACCCACACTCAAGGATGGGGAACCACACAAAGGTGTAAATACGAGGGACCTCTTCAGAGTATGTTTGCCATAGAGTCGCCAATGGTTCACGTTCCCCTCGTAGACAAAATATATTTACTCCCCACCAACGTCCTTCAGAGTCTTGTCCCAGTATAGCATAATCTCCAAGTCCAAAATGTCATTATCCTAATCAGATCCATATGTGAATAAGGCTGGATGAAGGTCCTGGGGTGTAGTTTGGTAAGTACTTCTTCTGTGGACGTGTGAAACTGAAGAGACAAATTGCCTGCCCTCAACACACCCAGTATACACGGGTAGGACAGGCAAAGGGTAGTAACTATTGACATATTTATTCAAAAAGAACAAAAATGGAAGGTACAAAGGAATTACTAGTCTATAGTAGGTCTGAAATCCAGGTGCTTCATGATATGTGGTGATGTTATGACTCTGACAGACACTGGAATGTGTGCTTATGTATTCTTGTGTTTTCTAGACTATTCTAAGAAGGAGTGGGGTTTATGTAATGCATTTTTATTTTATTATATTTTTTTAAAGATTTATTTATCCAGTTTAGAGAGAGAGTGTGTGTGTGCACATGAGTGGGGGGAGGAGCAGAGAGGGAGAATCTCTCAAGCAGACCCCTGCTGAGTGCAGAGCCTGACTCAGGGCCTGATCCCACAACCCATGAGATCATGACCTGAGTCAAAATCACGCGTCAGTCGCTTAACCGACTGAGCCACCCAGGCACCCCAGATAATGCATTTTTATCTATTAATTCTGTTCTCAGGAGTCGACTACTTTTATACCTACCTTTGGTTATACCTGCTATAATCCTGTGGTTTCATTATTGTATAATAAATTCTCATTTTGAAGCCTCAAAATTTTCTTCACATCTTACAGAAACACAAGAAGTAGGTAGCCTTTGTTGTTTTGCAATATGTTTAAACTTTCCTAGATTTTTTAAATGTTACACAACACAGTTCTTTATTTTATAAGTTACTTATATTTTCTTCTAAAATCAAAGACAATGTGCTTACAATATATTTTTCTATATTTGAGAATGGATCATTGGCTTAAAAACAGGAATTAGGAGACTTCCTTCTTTCTTTCTTTTTCTTTCTTTCTTTCTTTCTTTCTTTCTTTCTTTCTTTCTTTCTTTCTTTCTTTCTTTCAAAAACTTCCTTTTTTAATTCACAGCTGCACTGTCTACCTTGAAAGAAGCTGAAAAAGATGAAACTGATATCAGAGAATCCTCGGACTCATGGAAAAGGAATATACTCTGAAAAAAAACCAGATGAAGTTGTAAATAAAAAATGAAACTAGGAAAACTATTGTTCCTTGACTTTTGTCGATATTAATAATTTACTGTGTCTTATGCAACAGAACGTTTTGAATGCTGTTACGGCATCAGGTAAGTTGGGGCACGATTTCGAGACTTACCCTTCAGAGTTTAAGGAAAAAGGAACGGACTACTTTAAATGTAGACATGATAAGTTTCGAAAGGCCAAAATGTGTTTGTTACAGCTTTTCAAACTAGGGTTGAAAGAACCACTGAAGCATCTTGCAGGGTCAGTCATCACGTGGCGTTGGATGAAGAAACAGTAGATGAAAGGCTAATAAGCACTGAATTATTTATTTGGACAAGACAAAAACGTCCCCATATTGTTTCATTTTATACAGAGAGTAGAACATTTCAAATATATTAGTTTTTCTCTTTTTCAACAGAATTCATTTCAGTTTGGTGCCAGGAACCGTTCCTCATTCTAGGACTCACACTTGTGTAGCACGTATGCACCTAGGACAGCCCACGGAGCGCTGCTGAGCTCTGCAGAGTCACTCATTTTTATGGTGACCCCCCCAACGTGCTGCAAAACCCTCTGCCTCTTTTCTTCTTTCCAAGCCCATTCTGGCCCTGTTTGTACAAGCCTCTTTCGGCAGCTTCACTATTATCTCCTTGAGTCAGAAATCTGCTGTCTCCATCATCTTTTTTATGATCTTTGATTACTCTTTACTCTGTGAACTACTGGAATGACTTGTCCTTGGACTTTATTTTTTTTTTTAAAGATTTTATTTATTTATTTGAGAGAGAGAATGAGACAGAGAGAGAGAGCATGAGAGGGGGGAGGATCAGAGGGAGAAGCAGACTCCCTGCTGAGCAGGGAGTCCGATGCGGGACTCGATCCCGGGACTCCAGGATCATGACCTGAGCCAAAGGCAGTCGCTTAACCAACTGAGCCACCCAGGCGCCCCATCCTTGGACTTTAAAAACAACAGTTTCACCAGCTCAAATGGGTTTTCCTGGAAATGTGTCAGGTTCTCTCTCCTGGGGCCACATCCAATATTAACTCACCTGAAACAGACTTGGTGGGGGCGGCTTATTTGGGGAAAGACCCCAGGGGTGGGAAGGAGGGATTTGGGATAGTGCGACAGGGAGGGAAAAAGGACCAAAGGAGGATGTGCCATCAAGATGTGGGCAATGGGGACTTGCTCCGCCAGGATCTCTGCCAGGGGACAGAGGGCTGAAGGACAAGGAGGCTGGCGTCTTCCTTTGCTTGAGGGTCGCCCCTGGGGGCGTCAGCTTCCCTGCACTTCTGGGCTGCGCTTACCTGTGAGCTGAGAGGTACTGGAAAGAGCCCCGGGGCAGAAAGCAGGAAGAGGCCAGGTGCCCTGTGGAGGAGGCCCTGCGGGGTGGGCTGGGTCTGGGCTCACAGGGATCTGTCCTTTGTCCCTCGGACTGAAACCGGAGGTGGCCAAGGGCACAGGAAGCAAGCACTAAGGGCACTTGCTTGGCTCTGGTGTTGCTTGTTTCTGGTTAATCTTTCTGAAGGTAACTTAGGGTGGAGCTGGGCTGATTTGCCTTTTCCCTCAGGTTTAAAGCAGCCGCTTTCTCCAGGCCTGGGTTCTCCAGGAGGTTCAGTTGGGAGTGAGTAGGGGGTCTGGGAGGAGATGGGCTAGGGCATTTTTCCCAGCTCAAGGCTCAGCTCAGCCCTGTCTCTGCAGCCACTTCTTGGTTGCTGAGCCACCAGTCTGGTGCCAGGAGATTTTCTGTTCCAGCCCCCACCCCCCTTCCCAGCAGGCTGCGCTTTCCAGCATGCTCTCTGTTCCACCTGCTGCGTGCCCGTGTTTTCTGAGACCGGCTTCCTCTAGGCCCCTCCCGCCACCCAAGCTTTCTCTTTCACTTAGAGTGTTCCTGCCCTGCTCAGTTTGGTTTCTGTTTCCAGTAATTCCCCTCAAAGCCACGCTCCTTCCTGCTGGAATGAATTGTTTGCTGGCCTTTTCTGAGATTCCCAAGGGCTTACACGCCCCGCCCCGCCCAGACCCTCACTTACTGTTGCTGTCCCCTCCAAGCGCCAGCCCGTGGGACGTCTCTTCCCCACACGGGATGCATGCAGATCTGCTGGCCCAGTTTCTGCTCAGGATGGCGTCTTCCTCTTGTGGGGGTGAGCATTTTGGGGGGAGGGAGCGGATTTTCATTTTTGTGGCCACCTCCTGTTGTGGCTGGTTTGATGAGTTTGTCCATATCCCAGAGTTTGATAATCTCCTGTCTCCTAGTTTGGTCAAAGAGGTTATATGTAGGCTTTTTGTTATTTGTTTGGTTCTGTTTAGGGAAAAGGAGAATAGTGGATTCCCTCAGGAGTTCACATTTTCTTAATTTATGGAAATTTCATGACTGTCGTGGAATCGATGAAGGGCCTCCATGAAGCCCCAAGTTCCCTGGAACAGTTTGGAAACCACGGATCTCTCTAAACTCCTCACTTTACAGATGAGGAAATGGAACCCAAAGGAAGGAAAGGGACCTATGCCAAAGCACACACAGAGTAGAAGATCTGAGGGGGAGCTCTCCTATCTTGGCACCTAGAATAGTACCCTTTTCTAGCACAAGGACCTGTCCTCTGGACCTTAACCAGAATGTGCTTACCAGTTGTTTAAGGAAGTGCTTCCCAAGTGCTTTCAAGATGCTCTTTGAAAAGTAGGTTACAGTGTTCAAGTCATTTTGGAAACACCAGCCTCTAATTCTCTCCAGCTGACTCTCATAGCATGTTAGTGTACTTAAGGCTCTGAGAAGTCCCTCAGTATAGAAAACTGCTTATCTTTGCTTAATCCAGGTTTTCCTAATTTTTAAAATCTACTGTTCCTAGATCTACTTACATTCTGCTCTGAAGCCCAGAAAAGGCTTCTCTCAAGGAATGAATCTCTACGGAGGGATGGGGAGTAGGGTGGAGAGGACTCAGGCATTATCCCAGCAGGTGCAAGACTTCAGGTGTCCTCACTGTAGCACTTCCTTCGCCGAGGAGGAGGTTGGCCAGCCTCTCTGGTCAGTGCAGGGATGAGGCATGAAGGAGACGGAAGAGGGGAAAGCAGCATGACGGAGGCGGATGGTGCAGACTTCAGACTGCCCAGTGGAACTCCGTGCCCTTTGTACTTCCTTGGGGCGGAGGAACCTGCCGTAGCCCGGCTGTGGCCCGTGGTCTGGAACCAGGAGAGACTTGCTTGCTTGTTCTCTCATCGTTTTGCCTCCTTCCTCTCATCTGAGTCCACTTCCAAATCCTGTGGTTTTCCCCGTTGATATGTTTGCTCCTCTCCACTCCTGCCGACCCCTCTCTTCACCTCCCTCATCTGCCTCTGGGCAGAGTTCCCCTGACACAGACTCTGCCCTTGGGCTGCACACACATCAACCTGGTCTTCCTTAAAGTGTGTGCGTGCGCGTGCGCGTGTGTGGGTGTGAGTGTGACTACCCAGATCTTTCACAGGAGGACTTCCAGTACTTCTACTTCCAGTACTTCATCTTCCCCCCCCCTAACGTCTGGGAGTTGACAGACCCGATTACGCTCACAACCACCAGGGGGCGCAGCGATTCCGGAAGTTGAAAGAACACACTCCTGTGTGTGGCCGGCTCACACCGTCTTGGAAACAGGCCACGTTTGAATCTAAGAAGTGCAGAGCGGAATATGGTAGCTTCGGTCACCGTTTGTGACCACTTCATCTCCTTTGTTCCAAATGCAGTCAAAGTCTGCTCTAACAAAACTCAGGGTCACATGATTTCGGTTATGCCTGGGCCTCATTCCAGCCCTTCAACTATGTGCAGGCAAATAGCGTTTGGGAAAGGTTTTCAGAAATGGGCATTCTGGTGGGGTCTCCTTTATAATGACAAGATGGCCATTTGGCCACAGCACAAAGCAGGGCTGAGGAAAACGGGGTATGGGCTAGGGCTGTTCTGGGCGGGGCTCCTAAACATGGGGCTCTGCCCCTGGCTCCGATGTTATTTACCATGTGAATCCGTGACTTAGTAATAAAGAGAGTGGGTGTTCATGGAGCACCTACTATGCCAGCAAATTTGCCTGGCACGTGATAAATATTATCTCTCATCCTCGTGATAAACTTGCAGGACAGGTATTCTCATTTGACAGATATAAAAGTTGATGCACAGTGATGGTGAATGATGTGCCCAGAGTTACACAGCCTGCCAGGGGTGGAGCGACGAATCCATCTCCAGGTGTGCTGAACTACAAGCCGGGTGATTTTCCGTTACTTGTACTTTTCTCACCATTTGATGTTTCGGTCTCTGTCCATCTTTCATGATAAAATTCACACCAATCTTCCTGTTTTATTCAGGCTAGGCTACCTGTTGTAACAAATAGTCCCAAACCCTCAGTGGCTCAACAAGATAAAAATCTTTACTGCTCAGGTCCAAGTCCACTGCAAGTCAGACAGGGCCTCTCTCCACACAGCTGGTCAGGGACCGGGCATCTCCCAACCGATGGAGCTGCTGTCTTCAGAATGCGGCCTCGGAGGTCTCCACAGGTCAGTCAAGCGATGGAGGGTCACGCCAAGAGATCTGTGTGCACCAGATCTGGACGCAGCCCACGCCACTTTCCATTTGTCTGAATGAGATCAGTTGGTCCCAGTCGAACTTCAGGGGGGCTGGGACATGCGGTTTAGTCCTGTGCCCGCGAAGAAGAGAAAATGGGTACTGTGAGCACTGTCTCTGACCTCCCCCTCTCTCATAAGACTGTACTGAGGATGAAATGAAACAAACTGTCAGGGTGCTTTACCCAGACGAGAGATTACGATGCCTTACAGCTGGAAGGAAGGGGCTGGGAGAGAGAGATTGCAGCTGGGGATGTATGTTCAGGAGTCTTCTGAACTCATGTAAGTCTTTTCACCCTCTGACTCACATGTTTATTTCCAGCATTCATTCATTCATTCACTCACTCATTCATTCATTCCCCAACAAATCGTTTGATGCCTTGAGTACTATGCCACATGCTGGTGTATGTGATAGGTGTAATGTTTTAGCCTGAAGAAAATCCCCTTCTGGAGCTGGTGTCAGTGTTAGGAAGGATGAGTTGCCACCTGCTCCGAAGTGGAAGCGGTCTCATGTAATTGACCTGCCCCACATGGCTTGCTGGTCTATATGATGAGGGTCGTTGCTTCAAGGATTGGTCAGCATTGGTCTTTTTGCTGGCAGGTTGGACCATCAGCAATCACAGCCTGGGAAAAGGGAGCCCCTGTTTTTGGACTTTTGTGTAACCCACATCCTTGTCACCTTGACCCCTCTGTTCACAGACACACTGAGCAAATGCTGCGGTATTTGAGGAGAGAGGTTGGGTGACAGGCTGAGGATGGGCCATCCTGTCCAGCTGCTGGCGGACAGCCCCAGGTGGGTAGATGCTCTCGGGCACTAATATGAGACCCAATGATGCATCCACAGGTTTGGGGACCCATGTCCACAGGTCCCTCCACATGTCTCTTCCCCAGATTGCCTTGTCTCTGATCCCCCACTCTGTTCCTTCCAGGCCCTTGACAACTGGCCAAGCCATCCAAATACTGCAAAGAAGGCAGTGTGCAGGTCTGCCTCAGGTCTCCCCTCCCTCCACCTGAAGAGGAGGGCCAAGTGCCCTGGTTCCAGCTGGGTTCACTGGAAGACTCACCTTTTACTACCACATTGAAGGGCCTCTCTTGATTTGGGCAACAGTGCAGCCGCCATCCTGTTCTGTGAACCAAGCCTGAGTTCAGGGAGGCGGGGGGCGCCCCCGCGGAGGCTATGGTGTGGATCAAGGGAGAGTCCGCAGTGCAACAGAAAGAAGCGAAGTGAGAGTCTGGGTAGCTCTTTTTATACTTTACTGGATCTTTCTGGATCTGCTAAAGGCTACATCCAAATATTCCACTTCCATTGCGTGATAGGCTGCTGGTGTGGAGGTCCAAATTTATATCTTTGTAGGTTAGGTAACAACCCAGCTCGCACTGGGAAATCAGATTGCGGGGGAATGGGGTGTCCTGTGGTCGGCGGCTGAGTCCCAGTCAGAGTCCAATATTACGCCAGGAGCTGCTTTTCTTTTTTTTTTTTTTTTTAAGATTTTATTTATTTGCGAGAGAGAGAACGAGAGACAGAGAGCATGAGAGGGAGTGAGAGGGAGTGAGAGGGAGGAGGGTCAGAGGGAGAAGCAGACTCCCTGCCGAGCAGGGAGCCCGATGTGGGACTCGATCCCGGGACTCCAGGATCATGACCTGAGCCGAAGGCAGTTGCTTAACCAACTGAGCCACCCAGGCGCCCCAGGAGCTGCTTTTCAAGCAGTATGGATCTCTACCATAGTGCATGGCCTTGTTCTAGAATCTGCCGGCTCTGTGCTGTGACCTTTCTATTGAGGACTGCACATTCTTATCCAGCGCAGATATACCTAAAGAACCTTTTGATCTGTTGGTCACATGGCCCAAGAAACAGAGTACTTGGAACCACGAGTTGGACTTGTTGCCTATTCAGAACTGGTGGTTTTCTGAGTCATCAGAGAAATGGGACTATGTTGCCTTCAAAACCCAAAGAAACTCCAGGCATTATGCTTCTATCCTAGTGATGTAAGATGCAAGGTGCAGCAATTTGTTCTTTGCCTTTGGGGGGATGTCCCCACATATCCCAGACAAGTGGAACTCTATAAAACTCACCAATCTGCTGTGCTTCTGGCGTCTTTGTGGAGCCCATCTCCCACTTTCTCCCATGCATGCGTCTCAGGGCACTTGGGATAGTTATCAGTTCCTGTTCAGTTCCAAACAGCATGATGTCACCAATACAGTGGATCAGTGTGATGTTCTGCTATGTCATGACAGAGAGCAAGAGAGTTAACATAGCCCCGAGGCAAGACAGTGAGTGTGTACTGCTGTCCTTTTTAATTAGGATAAACTTCCTCTGACTCCTGCAGCGGATAGGTTGGCAGGCACTGTGTTGATCCGCCCCAATAAAGATCCGTATTCAGACCAGCAACTAAAAATGGAGTTAATCTTAGTAGCTCACTGTTGCGGGTGAATTGGATGAGAATACAATACACTGTTCTCATCTTTCAAATCTTTGATGGTGGTGCTGATCCCTGAAATTCTTCCAGAAGTGTCATATTGCTTCTGATTCATCTTGAGGGCTGCTGTGGGAGATAGGGACATTTCAGGGCTTCCACTTGGCCCTTCCTACCATAGTGACCCTTACTCCACAAATCAGACCAATACTGTGAGGGGTCTACCAGTGCTAACCACATGCTAAGTGCATCTGTCCTAACTATATACTTGGAAACTGGACAGATAACCACAGAGTGGATTTGCAGAATCACTAGGTCCTCTATGAGGCTGACTTTGGTCATTGATCAGGACTCAGGGTCCTGGGATTCCCTTCCCAATGTGGTCTGTCTCTGTGAATTGGCCAAGAGGTGAGGGCCATCATTTTTCTTTCGGTGGTTAATGTCCTTCTATTTGTCGAATCTAGGTATTTTTCTTCGTGTATAAATACAACATTCTAATGGCTGTCCACCTATCTTGCCCCTAGGATAGATCCCTACGGACCAAGAAACCCTGACTGCCACTCCAACGTGCTGCCTATTAAGTAATTATGTTCATTGTGCCTCTGAAAGCCACTAACGAACTTCTCCAAGATGCTCATATCTTCCTCAGTAATATGATTTTTACTGCTGTAGTAAAGACTGTGTCCTCTGAGTGGTAGGTTCTGGGACCATACATGATAGATCCATGTTTAATGTTCCCACTTTCCTAAGTCTTCTGATCTCTTCTTTAACATGATGCCAAGGTAATTTTGGCAACTCCTTTTGTTCACTGTATCACCTTATGGAATCTAGGCTTCAAGTAGCTACCCCAGCAAGCTATGCAGGTGTTCTTGACACAAAGGAAAGCGTGAATCCTAAATGGGTTATTCCCTGTCAGTCAATTCCCCTCTATCCAGCTCTATATGCTGCCAACCCTGGGCTGGCATCCTTGATACTCACTTCCATTTATGTTCCCAAGTTCTCACTAGCTTTGTGATTTCTTACCTATCTAGACAATTTCTCCCTGAAACAGGGATTTTGCTCCTCCGTCTACTCTTGCTGAGACCCGACTTGGGCTGTTAGTCTGGAGACAATGAAGGTTGTGGGATGTTAGCTTGTCTTCAGGAGGATAAGCATCATCTTGTGAAGAAACTGCTTTAGGTGAAAGCACTGCATATCCTCCAGGCAAGGAGAGGCTAGTCTTCTCTGGTGAAGGTGAAGGTGCCGCCTCTTTGGGAAGGACAGCAGAAGGGGATTCGGAGTTTTGAGGTGCTCAGGCTCCTGCACCTAAATGTCTCCATCCCAGTACTCAGAGTCCTCTACTTTCCCTATCAGGGCTCTGACTTGACATAGAATATTTGCTGAGGCTCTGCTTTTCATCTTCATGGCAGCTCTGCATGCCCAGAATCTAGAATCTAGGATCTAGAATCAGATTCTTGCCCTGATTTTCAGCACAGTCTTTCCTGAGGCTCCCCGAAATAAAGATTTCCTTTAATACTGCCTTAGAGGGCATCTGGATGTTAGATCATGCCTTACATTGGCTTCCCTGAGCTGTTATTTCTTTAAATATCTTTCATGCTGTAATAAGTATCTATCCTAACCCACAATCCACATAATTAGCATTGTTTCTATGTTGATTGAATGCCATGACCGCTTGTACTCCCAGGGCCTTGACCTCCCTCCATCTGCACTCTATCCCTATTAACTAGAATGAAAGTTGAAGAAATCATGAGTCTACCAAATGCCAAGGGGTTATTACTATTCCATGTACCTCTAGCAGGGGAGTACCTATGACTTTCAGACAGGCGGCCCATTCACCTCCCTAATTCCATCTTGAAGATTGTTTTCTAGAACCACTCTTGGACAGGTGTTTTAACTGTGTCTTCTAAAGATTTTATTTATTTATTTAATTGACAGAGAGAGAGAGAGACAGTGAGAGAGGGAACACAAGCAGGAGGAGTGTGAGAGGAAGAAGCAGGCTCCCCGCGGAGCAGAGAGCCCAATGCGGGGCTCGATCCCAGGACCCTGGGATCATGACCTGAGCTGAAGGCAGATGCTTAACCGACTGAGCCATCCAGGTGCCTCTTAACTGTGTCTTCTAGAAAGCAAGGTTTTAGCTGAGGATTCAAGTGCCGATGTGATATTTGCAAATTGCAAGACCTTTGAGATGAGGGTGAAGAAGAATGGAAAGTGAGTCAAAGGAACACGTGAAGCTACGCAGCACGTTACTGTGCTGGCCATTGCTCCGCAACAAGCCCCAAAAAGCCACGCAACTCAATTGGCGGGCATGCTCATGCTGCACATTGGATTTTCTCTGAAAGAATTTCAAGGAGAAACGAGTCCTCAGAGTAGTCCACAGAAGGGGGAAATGAGGAGAAATTTGTCGTGCGGCTCCCTGTCACCTTCCATTTCCTAGTGGATGCTCAGCCCCCTGTGTCACCTGATCTGCCTCCACGGCAGTGGCTCAGAGGGCCAGATGCCATGCTCTGACCGTGGCGTGTTATCCAAGTCTAGACCTCAGTATGGTACACAGTACCAGTTGGCCACGTGGCCTGGGGCCTAGCCGGGGTTCCTGCCCCCTTGGGGAGGTTGTTAAAAGCAGTGGCAGGATCATGGTTCAGGAGACAAGCAGAACCTTGGGCAGGAAGCCAGAAAGGCAATCCAGAGAGGCAGCAGGTCAGGGTCAGCTACACTGTGTTTCAGGAAAAGGGGGACAAATCAGGTGCACGTCACTCAAGAATTCTTACCTTGGAGATAATTTCATCAGATACAGTTTTGTTACTTTCAAGGGCTCTACACATTATAAAGGAAAGCTTAAGTGTGTGAACGTCGTCCATGAAAGCATCCAGGTGTGCCGAGTTTCATGCCATAGCCCTGCTCCTGACAGAAAGGAAGAACTCCGTGTTTCAGGGAGCCTGGTGGGTAACTCTTTTGTAAGGCATGAATTCCTTTGTGGACGTGAACGATCATGTTCTAATTAGCAGTGGGAAGAGTTCAGTTTCAGCAAAAGAGGTTTTCGTAAAGGTTCACATTGTCCAGTATTGTATCTTGAACTAAAAAACCTAATTTATTGTTTACTCAGGCCAGATGGACTTTTTACTCACTGAAGATAAAGCCAGTGGCTTCCAGATATTGTATGTTCTCAAGTGAAGTTGAAGGGCTTGCGTTTTTCTCACGAGATGGCTCCTGGCTGGCAGCTGTGGACTGGGCTTTAGGGAGCCGGGACAGTGAAGGAAAACCAGACTGAAGCTGTCACCGATTTCTGATGACCTCAGGACATGCCAATGACAAGATGGTGATGAATTAAGCTGATTTTGCTCAACAGTGCCAAACTTTTAGGGTTAATGGGGTAAGATAATCATTGTAGTGACAGGTTCATATTTCCGCAGTAGAAAAATAATACTTTTCAATGTGCAAATATTGAGGTGCTTTCTCTCCCTTCCTTAGATTCATTTCTTCACAGAGGGAGTTACACCTTGAGATTTGATTGACAACCACCGGTGAACAGTGTGATGTTAACCTGAAATACTCTCAGAGCTGTGCTACTTTAATAAGAGTCACGTATAGCTCCCTGAGCACCTGCTAGCACACTGAGGTCTATTTCAGACTTGAAGCCCAATTCTACCTATAACTGAAGGTATGCAAGGAGCCCTATTTTCTGCCCTGGCTGTGCCTTATCAATGAGGCTTCTGTCTTCCCTGTGTTGACTCTTTGCCTAGATTTATGGCTTCTTGACTCTCACCTGCTAGATCTGGGAATCTGTCTCAATGGCTCTCAAACTCAACTGTGAATCAAAACAATCCCAGGAAGTTTAAAAAAATATAGGTACCTAGGATTATATCCTCACTGGTTCAGAATCTCTAGGGATGGAGCCTGTGGATCATCTGTAATTTTGAGAACTCCTTATGTAATTCTAATGCTGCAGTGCCATCATTAGGCTATGGTTAGGAATGGCCTATTTTTACCTGGGCTGATCCTTTTCAGTTACTTTCTGGATTCAGTTTTTGAGGCCACTTCTGGATCCCTCCTTGGTAAATGTGGAATCCTCATGGGTTTAATAGAGAAAGGAACATTTATCCATACATTCAGCTATGTATGTATGTATGTATTTATGTATCTATCCATCCTTCCATCTACTGAAATAATATTTATTTATTTTTGGTGCCTGCTACAGGGATCACTGTTAGTAGAAACCCAGAGGGCTACTTGAGCCTTAACTTGTGGGATGCTGTATCAGTTACTGAGTCTCTATTAGTCTGTGATTTCCTTGGAGGTAGGGACCACATCTCTTCACATGGTTATGTCTTAACTAACTCTTTAGTGCCAGAATTGTGGAAAGTGCTTGACATTTTTTGTTATTGAAATGGAATGAAAATAGAGTTACAAACTCATGGTCTCCATCTGTTCCAGCATACAAACAACACAGAAGTACTGGACATCTTCCAAAGGCCCATTTCTTATAGGCCTTCAATAAGCTTTAATCTGTTGATGTGAAGTCGGAAAGTCAGGGTAAGTCACAGTGGATTCTTGGGAGACACTAGAATGGTAGATGTTAATGGGAGGAACAGTTGGGAGTGGAAACTTTAATTGAGGTAGACTGGAATATATTTTAACCTAGAAGGACAGGCTTTCCTCTCTTATAGCAGTTATGCTCTGCCTTAATGCTGCAGAATTTTGGAATGATGAACACCTGAGCAGCCCTTCTGTGCTGCATGGGCTTGGTCTGGCTTTCTGATTGAGGATGGAGGGTAGAGGACAGGGTGCAGTCTGATTTGGAGGGTGTGGAAGAGGGCTCTACAGAAATGCAAGATGCTCTACATCTGTGTACTTTATCTGTTAGAGCTCTTAGCATATTAATCAGAGTTATTTTAAATTACTGGTTTGATAATTCCAACATCCCTGCCATATCTGAGTCTGGTCAGTGTAAGCAGAAAGATGGAAATTCTAAGAAAGAATAAAAAATAAATGCTAGAGATCAAAACTACTGTAACAGAAATGAAAAATGCCTTTGATGGCATCATTAGTAGGCTGGACATGGCCAAGGAAAGAATCTATGAGCTTGAGGATATGTCAATAGCAACTTCCAAAACAGAAAAACAAGCAGAAAAAAGACTGAAAAAAAGGGGGCACCTGGGTGAGACAGTAGGTTAAGCATCCGACTTTTGGTTTTGGCTCAGGTTGTGATCTCAGGGTCATGAGTAATGCTTCATGCTCAGCATGGAGTCTGCCCCTCCCCCCTCTCTAAAATAAATAAAAGTAAATCTAAAAAAAAAAAGGCTGAAAAAAAAAAAAAAGAATATCCCAGAACTGTGGGATAACTATAAAAGGTATAACATACATGTAATAGGATTACCAGAAGGAGAAGAATGAGAGAAAGGGACAGAAGCAATATTTGAAGCAATAATGAGCAAGAATTTCCCCCAAATCAATGTTGGACACCAAATCACACGTCCAGGAAGCTTAGAGAACACCAACAGTATAAATGCCAAAAGCAAAACAAAACAAACTACACCTATACCTAGGCATATAATATTCAGACTGTTGAAAATCAAAGAGAAAGAAAGAAATCCTGAAAGAAAGAAGCCAAGGGGGATGGGGAATACCCTACCTATAAAGGAGCAAAGATAAAAATTAATTAAACTTCTCAGAGACCATGCAAGCAAGAAGAGAGTGGAATGGCATATTTAATGTATTGAGAGGAAAAAAGCTACCTATTTAGAATTCTGTACCCTGCAAAATTGTCTTTCAAAAGTGAAGAAGAAATAAAGACTTTGGACAAAAAAAAAATGAGGGAATTTGTTGCTAGTAGACCTGCCTTGCAAGAAATGTTAAAAGAAGTTCCACAGAAAGAAGGAAAATTATAGGTCAGAAACTCAGATGTACATTAAGAAAGGAAAATCATCGGAAAAGGTATAAATGAACATAAACATTTTAATTTTTCCTATTCTTTTTTTTTTTAAGATTTTATTTATTTATTTGACAGAGAGAGACACAGCGAGAGAGGGAACACAAGCAGGGGGAGTGGGAGAGGGAGAAGCAGGCCTCCCGCGGAGCAGGGAGCCCGATATCGGGGCTCGATCCCAGGACCCTGGGATCATGACCTGAGCCTAAGGCAACGCTTAACGACTGAGCCACCCACGGCGCCCCTAATTTTTCCTATTCTTAATTGCTCTAAGAGATTCAGCTAACAGCTATTCAAAATAATAGTAGCAACAAAACAATGCATTTGATTATATATGTAGGCTTCTATACAAGTGAAATTAATGACAACAATGATGCCAGGGTAAAGAGGAAGGAATTAGGATTATCTTGTTATTATAAGGTACTTGCACTGCCTGTGAAACAGTTTAGTGTTATTTGAAAATGGACCTTGATTGTTTGTAAATGTATACTGCATACTCTAGGGCAACCACTTAAAAAAGTTAAAAAAAGAAGTATAACATGTATATTAATGAAGGAAAGAAAATGGAATCATATAAAATGTTCAGTTAAAACCACAAAAGACAGAAAAAGAGAGGAAGACAAAAAAGGAATTAAAGACAACCAATAGAAAACAGTAAAAAATACAATAGACATTCATCTAACTATATAAATAATCACTTTAAACATCAATGGTTTACATGCACCAATTAAAAGACAGAGACTGTCAAAGTGGATTAAAAAATAAGACTCAACCATACGTTGTCCACATGAAACACACTTTAAAGATAAATATGCACAAAAGCAAAGGGATGGAGAAAGATACACCATACAAACACTAATCAGGAATTACTAGAGGCATTACGTAATGATAAAAAAGTCAATTCCCTGAGGAGACATAGCACTCTTTAATGTTTATGAGCCTAACAATAGAGTGTCAAAGTATGGGAGGCAAAACTGGTAGGCTGCAAGGAGAAATCCAGAAGCTCAGAAAACACTAGCAGGACAAATGCCAAAAAAAAAAAAAAAAGATGAATCCACTATTATTACTGGAGACTTTAACAACTTTCTATCAGAAATGGACAGATCCAGTAAGCAGAAAATCGGTAAGGACATAGTTGAAATCACCAGCACCACCAATCAACTGAATATAATTGACATCTATTGACTATTTCATCTAACAACAGCAGAATACACATAACTCTCAAGCTCACATGAAACATTCACCAGGATAGATCACATTCTGGGCCAGAAAACAGAATTTAACACATTTAAAAGAATAGAAATCATATGTCTGCTCTCAGACCACAGTGGACTTAAACTCGAAATCAATAACAGAAAGATAGCTGGGGAGTTCCAAAATAATAGCGATTAAACAACAGATGGGTCAAGGAAGAAATCTCAAAAGAAATTTATGAATATTTTGAACTAAGTGAAAATGCAAATACAACTTAGCAAATTTGTGGGATACAGTGAAAGAAGTGTGTACTGGGAAATTTTAGGAATACTATAATATACTATAGTATTTATGGTACTGAATAAAGATCTAAAATGAATAATCTAAGCTTTCGCTTTAGGAAACCAGAAAAAGAAGAGCAAATGAAATCCAAAGTAAACAGAAGAATAGAAATAATAAGAATTAGACCAGACATCATGAAATTGAAAACAAGGAATCAATAGAGAAAATCAATGAAACCAAAGGTGTTTCTTTGAAAAGATCAATAAAACTGATAAACTGCTAGCTAGACTAAGAAAAAAAGAGAAGACACAAAAACTGGTATCAGAAATAAAAGAGGGGGCATCACTACAGATCTCAAGGACATTAAAAAGATAATAAAGGAATACTGTGAATAACTCCATGTTCACAGACTTGATAGCCTAGTTGAAACGGACTAATTCCTTGAAAGACACAACCTGCTAAAACTCACACAAGATGAAACAGACAATATATCTGAATCAACAATTAACTGATAAAAAATTGAGTCAATAATTAATAAGCTTCCAAAAAAGAATGCACAAGGCCCAGATGGGTTCATTGGTGAATTCTTCCAAAGCCTAAGGAAGAAATTATACCAACATTCTATAATCTTTTCCAGAAGATAGAAGCAGAGGGAATACTCCCTAACTCATTCTATGAGGTCAGCATTACCTTAATACCAAAAGCAGATGAAGATGTTACAAGAAAAAAAAAAAATCTATAAACCAATATATCTCAGGAACATAGATGCAAAAATTCTCAAAAATATTAGCAGAAATCTAACAATTTATAAAAACAATTATACACCATGACCAACTGGGATTTATCACAGGGATGTTTCACAATCATGAAAGAAGTGGTTGATAAGCTGGACTTCATTAATAGTAAATTCTCTGGCTCTGTGAGAGATACTGTCAGAAGAATGAGGAGACAAGTCACAGACTGGGAGAAAATACTTGCAAAGACATATCTGATAAAGGATCCTAATATACCAAGAAACTTAAAACTCAACAATAAGAAACCCAAATTAATTAATCCAAGCCCAGTTAAGAAATAGGCAATAGACCTTACCAGACACATCACCAAAGAAGATATACTGATGGCAAATAAGCATATGAAAAGATGGCCATTTAGGAAGACCCTTTCGTAGTTTGTCACAAAACTAAACATACTCTTACCATATGATCCAGCAATAGCACTCCTTGGTATTTACCCAAAGGAGTTGACAACTATGTCCACACAAACACTTGCACACAGGTGTTTAGGGCAATTTTATTCATAACTGCCAAAACTCAGAAGCAACCAAGATGTCCTTCAGTAGGTGGATGGAAAAATAAACTGTGGTACATCCAGACAATGGAATATTATTCAGCACTAAAAATAAATGAGCTTGTCAAATCATGAAAAGATACAAAGGACCCTGAAATACATATTACTGATGGTCACATACTGTATGATTCCGATTATAGGACATTTTGGAAAATCTAAAATTATGGAAACAGTTAAAATATCAGTTGCCAGGGGTTGGGGGGAGAGAGGGATGAATAGGTGGAACATGGGGGATTTTTAGGGCAGTAAAACTATTGTGTATGATACCATAATGGTGGGTACACGCCATTATACATTTATCAAAACCCATAGAATGTACAGCACCAAGAGTGAACCCTAATGTAAGCTATGGACTTTGGGTGATAGTGACGTGTTGATGTAGGTTCATCAATTGTGACAAATGTTCCCCTGTGGTGGGGGAGGTTGATCCTGGGGGAGGCTGTGCATATGTGGGGACAGCAGGTATATGGAACTCTCTAGTTTCTGTTCGGTTTTGCTGTGAACCTAAAACTACTCTAAAAAAATAAAATATTTTAAAAAGAAAAGAAATCTGGAATTTTCACATCCTCCATGATCCTCAGCAACTGTAAAAAAAAAAACAACAAAAAAGCTTCATGCTTCAGGCTTGGACACCTCACTGCCAGGTCTTGGTGAGCCCCAATTGAGTGACACCTTCATTACATGGTAATTGTCATTTTATTGCCTTGATCTGTATAACATTTAAAGTAGGTGTAGCAGATTGCATCTAGGGAAGTTCTCTGAAAGTTCTGACCCTGAGGCATTGAAATATAAAGCTCCCATTCTCTGCCCTCTTACTGCCCTTCACTTCTTGAACTTAGCACACATAGTAGGAGAAAAAGAAAGAAGAAAGAAAGAAAGAAAGAAAGAAAGAAAGAAAGAAAGAAAGAAAGAAAGAAAAGAAAGAAAGAAAGAAAGAAAGAAAGAAAGAAAGAAAGAAAGAAAAAGAAAAAGAAAAGAAAGAAAGAAAGAAGGGGAGGGAGGGAAGGAAGGAAGGAAGGAAGGAAGAAATCAAATTGCACCTGTCACAGCACAAGGCATAGGCATGAAGCATGGTGTAGAACCTTCTTTTATTAAGCTTTGCCTCCTAAACCCCCTCTGACCAGCCCTTCTTCTCACTAGTGAGGCACTTACAACACTATCATGGTACATCCCACCGGACCATTTACAAAACACAATCATATATACATTATCTCATTTAAACTTCAAAACTAAGAGAAACAGTAGTATCATTACCCCAACATCCTAAAGAAGAAATGGATTCATTCATTTCCAAGGGGCCATCCACCGGGTTGGTGGAGGGAGGCCTCCAGCCAGCCTTCCTGTTCCACCTGCCTCCTCTCCAAGGCTGCACGTTCTCCTCTGTGCTCATGCTCAGCACAGGCTGACTTTGGAAGGCTCGCCTTGTCTTTGGGAAAAACTATTTTAAAACATTTCCCCCCAAAGTTTTATCTTGAAAAAAAAAAAAAAAACAACCCACAAAGCTACAGAGAAGGGGCAAGAAATATACAGTGAGTCCTTGTGAACCCCTTCCCTGGATGATTCATTGGTTTACATGGTGCACCGTTTTCTTTCTGCCTCTATTTCTGTCTCTGTCTCTGTCTCTTTATCTCGGCCTCTCTGCAGACATACCTTTATGCATGTCTTTATTTATTTCTACCCTCTGCTGGACTATTTACAGCCATATTAGTGGCAGACGTCATGACACTTTAGCCTTAATACTTCAGCATGAAGTATGTCCTAAGAACAAAGACTTTCTCTAACACACATTCAGTTCTCACATTTGGGGAAATTTTACTTCGGGACAACACTCTTATGCAATATCCGGTCGATACTCTAATTTCCCAAGCTGTCCCAACCCCCAAAATGTTCTTTTGGGTCTTTTTTCTCTTCCAGGGTCCAGTCAAGGATGACAGCTGTCGTGTCTTTTTAGACCCCCCTGCATTTTGTCTTTTACGAGCCGGACGCTGTGGCATCCTCCTTGCCGGCGTGACTGTCCGAGTTGCGTCTGACAGCTCGCGGGGAGGGCCGTGCTGTTGCTGTCACCTCCAGCCCGGAGCTCAGGCCTTGGGAATGCTCCCTGACTCAGAGCCTGACTCGCTTCTGTGTGGGGGCCCAGGGTTTAGACAAGTCAGGGAGGGGGCACTTGGGGCTGCAGAAGTCCATGAGCAATGCTCCTGGGACGAGAAGGAGGGGCACAGAGGGGACAGTGTAGCCCCGGGGTCCACTCCCATCCCCCTCCTGTCTCTGTCTACCGAATTCTCACTCACTTGCGGCACCTGTTCACTGCGTAGACACGACCAGGCCTCTGCCAGGCATCGCTTCTCCTCCCTCACATCTGGGCTCAGGCTTCTTCTGCCTCCTTTCACACCTAACTTTCCTACCTCCCCATGGGATAAGAAATAGGATCAGTCTCTTTTCTTGTGTCCCAAGATTGGCCAGGGTACCAGAGGGTGCTTTGTGTCTGGCTACAAAACACCAGGTTTGAGGATTGCCTTATGGATTTATCTCTGCTCTACAAACATCTTTGCTCCTCCCTAAAACAGATTCTTTGCCAGCAAAGCTCCTCTGACCCATATTAGTCCCAGGAAATACAGACCAGGTCTCCCTGGTGGTGGCAAGGCTCTGGGGGACATGGCAATGATACTGTTTCAGCAAGATCTTGGGATGTTTCTGTACTCAGACCTTCTAGCCCATTTATTCATTCCTTCTTTCATTGCTTCAGCACATTTTTCGGTCTGCTGGGTACCAGACAGGCAGAGATGGTCTCTGGACCTCCTCCAGTCTCTCCCTGTGTGTGACTATGAGCTTGGCCACGTGTTTGCCTGGGTGACCTTGTGAAAGTTCCCTAACCTCTCTGGGTCTCAGCTGACTCTTTGTTTTGTTTCATGGAATAAGTAAGGAAATGCATGTAAAGTGCTCATCAAAATGCTGGGTGCATGGCATTGTCCAGGACCCCTTCCCTGGCTTGCATTTATCAGTAAACTCAGGACAGGTCTTGGTGGTAAGAGCCATGACCTACCGAGCATCTGCTCTGTGCCAGGCCATGGTGCTCTGTGTGTAGAGCAGAGCCCCTTTTCAGCTTCGTGGTGACCACCCAGCTAAGTGTTTTTATGGGTATTTCAGAGAGCATGAGTGACAGGCTCCAAATCACTGGGCTTTGGGACTCCAGAGTTCTCTTTCTGTGCTGCTCTATGGGGTCTTAAATCCCCTCCAAGGCCCCCGTAGGCTTTAGCAAGCTCTGTGAAGAGGGAAGGCACAAGGCTGCTGGGAGCAGGGTGAGGGGTATGGGCTCCCCTGGTGGAGCTGATGGTAGCTCTGGGATTATCCTCATGCAGACATTTAAAAGAGGTTTCCAGCAGCAATGGTGAAAGCCAATGGGGTTTCCAATATCCAGAAAATACAATTTATCAGATAATTCCAACCCCTGGACATTGTAATTATAGTAGTAGGGGTTTTGTTCAAAGGCTGCTTTGCATAGTGGGGGGTCTGACTTGTCAGGATTGTCACCCTGGCCAGAGCCCAGTCCTTCTATCTCAGAAGGCTGAGGGTCTGGGTGGGCCTGATTCCTTTTGCCTCCCTCCAGGTCAGGAAGCCAGGGCATCCATCTCCCTGGGGAGTGAATATCAGTTTCTGCAAGTGTGTGTGCACACTGGGGGTAGGGAGTTGGCAGCTCAAGGAAGGGAATGGGCTGCAGGATCTGTGCCTTGGGGAGTCACCCGAACTCTCTGCCTCAGTCTCCTCTTCTGTAAAATGGCAGTAGTCACAGGACCTATTTCATAGACTTGCAGGGATTCAGTGAATGAATAGAGAACATTTAGAAGAGTGCCAGGAGGATAAGTGCCCTATAAACTAATGTTTACATGTTGCTAAGCCCAAGAAGTAGGAAGAAAGATTCCTCCCCTAAAAAGGGTCTAGAATCTTGTGAAGTTGGAGCTGTAAGTGACCTGGTCCTAGCCTGAGTCAGTGAGTGACTGCACCAGAATTAAGCCCCATCACAGGGCTTTCTCTATGGAGACTTCATCTTCTGAAACCCAAATCCAGAGCTCATACAGGGTCACATTCTCCCTAAAACTTCCCTGGTACAGCATTGCATCTGGCAGCTGCCCTCTCAGAGAAAGAAGAGCTCCTGTGTGAGTCATGCCTGTGAGGCTCTTTGGGTAGACCAGAAGCCGGAGCCCAGGGAGGGCTCCCACAGGTGAGTGGAGATGGCCCCTCCTGCTTCCTGCCTCTCCGCTGGGCAGGGCGCCCTCAATAGACTCTTTGTTCTCAGGCCTTGCCGCAGCCCCGCGCAGTGTTTAACTGTCCCACCATCTGGGCTCGGAGCTTTACTGGAACCACCAAGCCCTTGCATCAAACCACAAGAAGAAAACCACATGCCTTTTGAATTGGGCTGTTTTCTCTTGTTTTGTTTTGTCCTTCCTTTCTTCTTGCCTCCCTCTTCCCTTCCTTCCCCACCCCACCCCACCCCAACACACACACACACACACACACACACACACCCTTTTTCTCCACAGCAACTTTCCCATCAAGAAGATGTTTCCTGGTGTCACGAAACAAGGCTGCTCAAGTTGTGGTCCAGGAACGTGTAAGCAAAGGGGTGCCCATAGCCCTTAGGACACCCAGGGAACCAGCTAGCCCCTGTCTCAGACCTGGAAGCCTCGCCTCTGCTGCTTTTGGCACTGTCTTAAGGCAGGACAGAGCTGGGAAGGGAGCTGCCTTGGGTCCGTGCTCCTGGGGCCAAGTGGCAGTGATACAGTCTTGTGCCCAGAGGCCTTGGGCAATGCCAGGCCTGTGGCCTACAGGGTCCAGCGAGGACTGTGGGATTAGTGCTGACGGACTGGCTCCCCTTGGAGCTGCCCACAGTCAGTGGAATTCTGGCCTGGGGAACACAGGCTGGCCTGTCTAGTCTGTAGAGTCCTTTGCAGGGTGGGTAGGGAGAGAGACAAGGTTGGTGGAACAGGGGAAGGGGGAGTCCCATCCGTTCAGCCGGCTCCTTGGTCTCAATTCTCACTACAGGTGAGACCGTCGCAAAGTACCTTCTGAGGAAAAGAAGGCAAAGTGCCTTCAACACAGAAAGGTGTCAAGACACCAGCCTAAAGTCAGAGCAGAATGACATGGGCTTTACCAGGGCTCGTAGATTCAGTGCTTGCTGGGGCTAGGCAGGTAATTAAATATGGAAAGAACCAGACGTAAGGCATAGGATACATGGCAGGTTAGATATGTAATTTAAATTTTTTTTAAATTAAAAAAAAAACTTTTTAGGCAAATAAAACGTATTTCCTGACCAGATACATTCCTCAGGCTATGAGTTTCTTATATACAATCTGCACTTCCACTATTCTGACCAAGACGTTGTAAGGAAAAGTATCAGAGTCCCGTGACGGCTTCTCCTTCCTTTTTTTTTTAAAGATATATTTATTTATTTTAAGGGGGGGCTACAGAGGGAGAGAGAGAGAGAAACCCAAGCAGGCTCTGTGCTGAGCACGGAGCCCAACGCCAGGCTTGAACTCACAGCCGGGAGATCGTGACCTGAGCCAAAATCAAGAGTCAGACGCCTACCTGACTGCGCCACCCAGGTGCCACCACCCCCCTCCCAGGGAGGGCTTCTTAAAACACAGCACTGGGTTGGGCACTGCTCGAGGCAGTGGTTAAAAACACGGGCTTTGGTGTCCAGCTCGGACGAACATCCCTCACTTGCTTCATGGTAGCTGTATGATCACTGGATAGGTTACTACACTGGGCTGAGTCTCAGTTTCCTCATCTGTCAAGTGGGGATAATGGAAGCACCTATCCCCTAGCATGATGGGCCGCCTCCCATGGTGGGTGTGGCTCAATCAGTGATTGCTGAGCCATCCCGCACCCAGGGCTGCTAAACCCACACAAGGAGCTGAATGCCTTCTGCTGAGAAGCAGTAGTCTGGCGGACTGAGGGTTAATGTTTTCTGTGGTTCTGGTCCACAGCAAGAGGGGTGAGAGTCAGGCAAGGTCAGATCTGCACAGACCATTTCCCTGTGAGCACAGAACAAATAGTCTCTTTGCAGCTGGGCTGTGAATTTTAAATTCAGCAAAGGACGGCTGGTTGGGGCAGTTTTGCCCTGGGGTCTTGGAATTTCTCACAGACCTCTCCTGCTCACTTCCAGCTCACTTCCAGCTGGGGGTACCCTGCCCATCTTAGTAGTAGTGGCCCATTTGCCCTTGATCTTAGCAGAAGAAACGGGTCTGCCTAACTCCATGGGGTCTGGGGTTGGTGGAGGAACCCAACCTTCTGAGTGCCCTGGAGATACTTGACGGAGGGGCTGAGCGCGGCTTCCCTCCCCCACGGGACTGTGCACTTGCCCCTGTTACTAGCAAACTCCCTGAGGGTAGAAACCACCTGATCTGCCCCAATTGTCAGAACTCCTAATAGCATCCTGGATAAAGAACAGGCTTAGTACACACGGAAGTAACTACACCACCGACTGGGAAGCAGGAAAACGGAGACAGATTCTTCACTTTTCTAAAAGGAATTTTCCATTTTACAAAACATTTCTCTGAAAGAGTACTTCATTTTATTTATTTTTTTAAAAGATTTTATTGATTTATTTGACAGAGAGAGACACAGCGAGAGAGGGAACACAAGCAGGGGGAGTGGGAGAGGGAGAAGGAGAAGCAGGCTTCCCGCGGAGCAGGGAGCCCGCGGGGCTCGATCCCAGGACCCCGGGATCATGACCTGAGCCCAAGGCAGACGCTTAACCGACTGAGCCACCCAGGTGCCCCACAAGGGTACTTTAAATAGAAACTGCTTTGGTTATTTAACAGGAGATTTTGAGGACCTCAACCCTAACCGCTGGGCAAGTGGATGGGCGCTGGCCTCCCGCGCCTTCTCTTTCCCCGCCGCCTCCGCAGGTCCCCGTCCTGCGGTCCTTAATCACAGCGAGCTCACGGTGGCCGGCTGCCTGCTCCGCGCTGTGCATGTCACCACATGACGCGCCATCACAGCTGCTTCATGGCCAGCTGTTCTAACCCCCATCTTACAGCGGAGAAGATGCAGCAGTACGAGTCCAAGATTGCTCGTAGCAGGGGCGGAGCCAAGACCCACCACCCAGCCCACGGGCTGAGCCACTGCTCAGTACCAGCTCTTAGGACGCATGCCAACTCCACCGCAAAGGCCTTCCTGACCCTCAACAGAAGGGAATGTCCCATTTCTCTGGCTCCCAGCAATCTCCTGTCCTCCCACCTCCCACTGCGCCCTGGGGGACAGCCACCCCCACCCCCACCCCAGCGTTCACGCGGGCCTGGAATCACCTAGACAGCGGGGAAGCTCGTCCCACTCCTGCATGCAGTCCCAGCAGCACCAGAATCCATGCCAGCCCCTAGGGGCCTCACCAAGTATTGAGTTCGCAGCCTTGTCTCCTGCCCCTCAAGATGGTGCTGATGCTCTCTAAGGGGGAGTCTAGCAGAAACCCAGAGGCAACAGGCCTCTGAGGACCTGGGGATTTTCGGGGTGGGGGGAGCTCATGCTATTCCGGCTTAGCCCAGGCAGCACCCTGAGGTGTCCTCTGGGGCTTCTCTAATCCTGACATGATCTGGGAACAAGCAGGAGGCTCCACATGGCCTCATGGTCCCACAGCCACCTGCCTAGGCCCCTGAGAGGCCCCCACCAGCCCTGTGGTGCATCCTGAGTTTTGGCTCTTCTCCTCTCTTAGCCAGTGCTGGACTCATGCGTGCAGGCCTGCTGAAAGAGGGCGAACAGGTCCCAGCCCGGCTTCACCCTGATCACCGCCATGTCCTCTTACCCCTTCCTTCGTCAGTGGAGCAGAGGTAATAGTAATGAATTAAGCTGGAGCCCTTGGTGGTTCATGCTGGACCTCGCACCCCACATCTCCTTGGCTCACATGGGCAGTCCCTGGACAGTCAGCAGAGGTCATTATTATCATTCTCATTGTACATGCAAAGGAACTGAAGCTCAGACTAGTTAAGGAAAGAGGCAGGGATGCAGCCTGGACACCCATCAGAGACAGGGGCCTTGCGGCTGGGGAGAGCTTGCCTGGGCTGAGAGCCAGCAGCGTCTTGTCCCTGGGCCAGCAGGGGTGGGGCTTTGCAGCAAATCTTGGCAGCCCTTGGAGCATTCCTGGAAGGGACAGAGTCGTAGGACTGGGATGAAGGTGGCCCCACCTGATTGCCCACCCCAGACCCTGCCCAGGGACTCCACAATTATGTGGGGGGCACAGGAGGTGAGTGGTTTGCTTGACTCTGCTCCAGAACAGTTGTCAGCGGCTCCCCAGGCCACATGAACTTGGCAGCCAGTTCCCAGAATGGGTCTCATGCCAACAGCACCTACATCACCTGGTGAACCAAAAGGAACTTTCCTGCAGTGCCCACTGGAGGATGGGCAGGCAGAAATCTAACTGCTGTCCTCTCTCTCTCTCTCTTTCTCAATCTTTCTGTCTCTTCTCATTTTACTGGGGAAGGGGTGTGGGCAGGAGGGAAGGGTAACATTATGTCTCCCTTTGCAATCTCTGCCTTGCATTTGGAATATTCCAGCTCAAATTATCCAGGGGTCAGATTCTCTGGGAGAAATGAGATTTTACAATTCTGGGTACCAGGGTGACCCACTGTTCACCAAGATGGATGAGCCTTGTGGGGCCTCCAGACACCTCCTCCATGCTCTGAATTATGTGCCTCTGTTCCTTTGGACACTGTCTCCCTGCCAGGCGCCACTCTCTCCATCCATCCTTGCTTGGGTCATGTGTCAACCATGAGGGGCTGGATGGGGCTCCTCGTGTCTCAGCAGCATGGGGACAACTCTGGCCTCTAGATCTGGGGTATGACAGGACTTCAGAACAAATATTATAGCTTGTACTAGACAAGGCTTGGTGCCTATCTGAGATTTAGAATCCTTTTATTTTTGTAGAATCTTAGGTTATAGAATCTTGCCCAGCAGATGGGGAGCTTGGGTTTCCACCTCTGCACATTTGTGCCCTAAATCCAGAGTTTTGGATATCCCACTTTTATCCCACTCTATCCCAAGCTGTGGGATACTTAATGGGTTGGAGATATTCGATCCCATTCAACACATATTTATGAGGAGTCTACCCTGTGCCAGGCACTGTGCTGGGCCCTAAGGATATAAGGCAAGCCCTGGGTATGTATACGGCTGATGCCAGGCCCAGAATCAAGGTGGCAAGCATCTTTTGTCTTTTACACTTCTGGATGGCTTTTCTCATTGTTAACCAGATCTAATATGAGAGACCCCATCAGGGGAGTTGGGCCACAGTTGGGCCACAGTTGGGAGGCTGATGGGACCTTAACCATGGCCACTCTTCTTGGGACTTTCTGGATTGCTTCATCCTTGAAGGTCCAGTTCAAGTCCTACCTCTGTTGTGAAGTTTGCCATTCATTCATTCATTCGTTCATTCATCCATTCTTTCAGCCAGAAAATAGAGTGCCAACTGTGTGATAAGAACAGGTAGAAATACAAAGATTCTAGTAGGGCATTCTAGTAGGGCAGATTCCTCCATTCAACAAATATTGACTGAGGGTCCATCAGGGTCTGGGCACCACATTTGGCTCAGGGCGTAATAGGGCCAGGAACTCGACAGATGCGGGTCCTTCCCTTCCAGTGCATTGAACCTGGTGAGGGACACAGACACTTAACTAGCCAATCCCACGACACTGTGCTCAGGGGCACAGTGGAGGGAAGTTCAGGGAGCAACGGAGCACACAGATAGGCTTCTGCCTCCAGGCCAGAGGTGGGGACTCACCTTGTACCTAAGTAATCACAAGAGGAGGTGGTGATGGCTCGACCCCTCCCACCCTGCCCCCAGAAGTGCTGACTAGGATTAGAGCTCCTCCAGGTGTGGAGAGGGCTTCCTTGAGAGGTGAGCTTTGAGTTTGGCCTTAAAGCTTCCAGAACAACTCCAGCCCACCCTAGACTTTCTCCAGAAGCACTCCCAGGCTGTGTCATAAAGTTACCTCAATTTTTAATGCTGTGATTGCACAATTATTCTCTGTCTTGCTTTGTCCTGTTTCACGTGTGTGTCCTCTGCCCACCCCTTATATCATCAACCCCTGCAAGCCTCTGGGGATCATGGCTTTTCTTGGGTCCCCCCCAGACCAGCTTGGTGCTGGGGACTGGACAAAGTGCACACGTGTGTGAGCCTGGATGGGGGGGCAGCCGCTCCTCGCTGCCCCTTGATGCTCTTCCGGGGACACACAGTGCCCGAGGGAAATCAGTGCAGTGCCTGGAGCTGGGGACTTTTAAGTAGGTTCAGGGGAGGCTGAGCCTAGGCTCTGCCCAGGAAGGGTCTGTAAATAGAGCAGAGGAACATTGTCATCACAGCCTGCGAGAGCATTCGCTTAGGCTTTAGATTATTCATGTATATTGGGAACTTTAACTGAATTAAGCTTTGAATAAAAAGGACTCTATTTTCAGAACAGCTGTGAGGACAATTAAAGGACAGCATTCCCCCCCACCCCCCGAGATCTGCCATCAGAACACGTGCCTTCGTTTTGGAAGCCACCACATGTTCAAGTCATGCGGTGCAGAAGCAAGAAGTGAAAGAAGGGTCCTGCCCCCCTCAGGGGAGCGCAGGTGGCCGTGGCTCCCCAGGTGCCCGGAGGCATACTGGGGGGCCGCGGTGGGGGTGGCAGGCCTCAATGCCGGCTCCTTTGTCAAGGCCTTTGGGACAGGACAAGCCAGGAGGCCTAAACTCAGGCTTGAGTCCTGTGGGGAGACGGGGGACTGAGCTAAATGGTTTTCCAAGCCCTCTTGCTCTGAACTTTACCAGTGGGGGGTATTGCCCCAGGGTCCTGGTCTGAAGACCTTGGCAAAGAATGTTCCTATTGCTCCTAAAATATCTTCCCACCCATCTGCTTCTATGCTTGACATCACCTATAAAAGAGGTTCATTCTTTTAGGTGAGGATGTGTTTTTCCTGGAAGTTCTTTGCAATAACACAACTCCCTCTGGCAGGCAGCGGGCCTCCTTCGTCGTTCGATGCACACCTACTATGTGCCCAGCATGGGTGTAAGAGCTGGGGACAGACCAAACCAAGCCCCCGCTTTCTCGGAGCTTCCCTTGCAGAAGGGAAGACAGACCGTAAACTAATATATAGTCAGGGAGGTTGGGCTGGTGAGAAACGTACAGCAGGGAGATGGGGGAGATGGGGCAGCATGCTATTGCATGTAGGGTGGTGAGGGAAGGTCTCTCTTAGCTCAAAGCTTTCGGCATGACTGCAGCCCACCCTGGTCCCACCTTCTCTCTCCGGCTGTAGAGGCGCCCTGGTTGTCTCCTAGAGTTAACTCAGTTGTTTCGGCTGTGATCACATACTTCGTCTCCATTTTGCTGAGTCCTATTTCATTTATGTGTCCCTTGCCTGCGCCTTATGTCATCAGCCCCTTTACTTTATTATTTATTATTTATTACAGTGTCTCTGGATGCTTGAACAGAGACCCGAGGAAGGTGAGCCTGAGCCAGTTGACTCTCTGAGTGAAGCTTCCAGGCAGAGGAACTAGCCAGTGTGGAGGCCCTGAGGCAGGGGATGTGGCATCTTGGGAACAGCCAAGAAGCCAGAAAGCTGGGTGCAGGCAGGGGTGGAAAGGGGCAGTGGTAGGTGCTGAGGTCAGATCGTGGGGCCACGCAGGCTGTGCAAAGGGCCTTTGGGTTTACTCTAGTGGCACAAGAAGCCATAGGAAGCCTCTGAGCAGAGGAGGGACCCATAATTACAGACACTCATTCGCCATGACCACCTTGGGTGTTGTGTGAATCTTGGCTAGAGAGAAGGGTGGCAGGGCCTGGGGGGCACCAAGGGCATTTCAGGCCAAGTGAGGGACCTGGGACTTTTTCATGAGGTCAGTAGGGATCCATGGAGGATTTTAGAGTAAGGGAATTAGTCCTACCCCTCATCTTGGAATAGAGTGTGCTAGGCACAGAGAAGGGAGGTCACCTATCCCAGAACACACAACTGGGTAACAGTGAAACTGGGATGAAAAGCCAGGTCTTCACATTCCCATTCCACTACAGTGTGAGGTTTTTCCTGACTAAGGAGAGGAGACATTTATTGTGCATTATACTAAGTACCACACGCTGCTCAGGTGCCAAGCCATTTGATTTCTAAAACAACCCTAAGAGGCGGACACTATTAGTATCCCCATTTTACAGACAAGAAAATGAGGCACAGGGTGGTTAAGTAACTTGTCTGAAGTTACACAGCTCATAAGCGGTAGAGCTGGGATTTGAACCCAGGGAGCTGGATCCAGAGTTCATGCAGTTAGTCAATGTGCTTACAGGGCCTTGCTAAGGCTTTTGGAAATGTGGGGATGTGAAGGTGGGGGCGGGGACCCAGGACCAGTTAACATGGTGTTTCCAGGGCTCCAGACTTGTCTGGCCTCAGGTCCTGTGCTTTTGTGCTAAGCCCTAGCATTGGTTAGAGGACCGACCGGCTGTGAAACATGGTGTTGGCTCTTGCGACGTCATCCTAGATCCCGATGGGGGCCATGCTGCTGTTCCAGAGGCCGGAAAGGGCTCTGCTCTGAGACTTTATAAAGAGACATTTCCTTGATTACTTCAACCCTTGCTGTCCTGAGCTTTTCTCTTGGCTCCAGATGGCCTTCCACATGTATTTCCCGGATCCAGGGCTGACAGCACAGCAGGGCATAGTAGGGACAGTGCCCGGGGGCTCTCAGAAACTTCCCCTTTCCCTGCCCACCCCAACCTCTGACCCACCTGCTGGATGGAGGCCCCCGGAAGAGCTCAACCTGACTGCGCAGGAGAACTATCTAGAGAGTTCATAGAAAGTCCTAGTGGCGGGGTTCTGCCCCCAACCAGATGCATCCAAGTCTCCGGGGTTGGCCTCAGGCAACAAAGGGTAACTTATAAAAAGCCTGCTGGGTGATTCTAATCTACAGTCGAGTTGAGAATCACTGGCTTAGACCAGTCTCCTTATTATATACAGAAAAAGTGGCTTGTCCACAGTCACATGGCCATCAGTGGTAGGACGGGAATGGAAATCCAGATCTTTGACTCCTAGAACCAAGTCCTTTTCCAAAAGAAACATAGGTTGGAAAAGGCAAGTCACCCTGGGAGAGGCACTTGAACATCAGTGCCCATAGATTTTTGGAGGGTGGGGAGTGCGGTATGAGGCTGGAAAAGTGGGCTCATGGGAGGGGAACAGCCTTGAAAAAAGCCCAGGGGGCCTGGGACAAAAGCTGAGTTTTCCCAACATCCCGGCCCAGCCAAGGATGGGCACGGGCAGAGTTGCAGACAACAGCAGTGTAGCTTGGAGGAACGGGCCACAGATCCTGCCCTCTGGTCGAGAAGGAAAGCATGTGGACAGCTTCCATGGAGGGTCGGGAGCAGGCACACTTCAGCCAGAAGTTCAGCAACTATTCAGTTGAGACAGGCACGTTCACCAGAAATGGCTTTCCTCGTGCATTTCACACATAGAAGGAGACTGTCCTTTCCCACTGAAGAGGGATGACGGTCCTTTCCCTTTGAGGCCCCAGCTGTGGGAGACAGTGAAGGAACAGGAGGGGGTGGGAGGTGGGTAGATGCAAAGGAGAGATGGCCCCCACAAGGAAAACTTGCAGCTGCTTTTTTATCCATGGGGTCCGCAGTGCCTTTAGAAGATCTTGGGTGCCCTCTCTGTCATAAACAGTCCAGAATGCCACATCTCTTGGGCAGTTTGATGATATGAATTACCCCAATTAGAAGAACGAAGGGGATCAGATTCGGGATGAGAATGATTCCTTCCTCAAGCTCTGGATGCACGCCAAAATCCCTAGGGGGAGGTTTGAGTTTGCGTTGGCAAAGGAGGAGCCTGGTAGAAATCTCTGCCCCAGATTCTCATACCTTCCCCCTTCCTGCCTGCCCGTTTTCCTTGTGTTAACAGGTGCCAAGACTTTCCAGGGACAGGCCACCAGAGGGCACCCATAGACAGAGCCAGGGAGGACGCTCACGGTGGTTGGCACGGCAGAGGGAAAAGCCTGCACACAAGCTGAAATACACTGAGCAGGTCTGGGAAATGGGAATGTGGCATCAGAAGCCACACCCAGCCCCTGGCCTTTTCCGTACAATGGCCATGACCACCCACCCTTCCTGGTGGATACCTCTGTGGCTTATGTACCAAAACAATACCTGTAGGATCTGGCTCCGTGACAAGCTGGGATTATGTTTGTCCTTGCTTCCAACATTAATTGGAAAAAGTCAAGTCCTTTGTACCTGTGCAAAGATCATGGCTGGAAGGAACTACAGATACCACTTCATTACCCCACCATGAAGGCCCACTGACCCAGGCCCCAAATTAAGGATCTGAATCCTGGTGACAATGGCCAATGATGGTTTTAGCTCAAACTTACATATATATGTATATATATATATATATATACACACATTTTTCTTGTACTTATCATACCGAATGAGAATTACCTGCTTATTTACACGTCTCCAGAACTCAACAGGGTTGAGCCAAGGCCGTATTTTATGAGTCTCTGTTCCCAGTTGACCCAAAGTCCTTGTCACACATATATAGACCATTTGGTCCATTTCTCCCGTGAGGCGTGGAGGACACCAGCAACACGATGCCTGATTGGATCTCGAATGGAGAAAGCTTTTCTATTCCATGGCCTGGAATTTCCAAATGGGCTGGTCCATGAGTCTAGGACAGAGGTCAGCAAACCACAGTCCTTGAGCCAGATCTGGGTCATTGCCTATTTTTGTAAATAAAGTTTTATTGGAACCCAGCTATGCCCATTCGTTTAGGTATTGTCTGTGACTGTTTTGTGCTACTGCAGCCGGGTTAAGTAGTTGCGGGAGAGATCATGTTGCCCACCAAACCTAAAAATATTTACTATTGGGCCCTTTATAGAAAACATCTGCTGAACCTGATTCTAGGAGAACAAAATGGCACCTGAGGATCTGGCTGGCAGGGGGGCTCCTCCCCCTGCACTCTGAAGCACAGGGAAGAAGGTGGTGCTCCCGAAGCCTCTCAGAGCCATGCCCCAGGTGTGCCCAATCTGCTCTGGGGCTCAGAGCCTTGCTGAGGAATGGAGGGTCTTGCATGTTCCTGGCGTTTGGCTACAATGCTGGATTCTCCTAGCTCGGCACAGGAAGGGACTGGCCCTCTTAGGGCAACTCTGTTGTCTCTCTCTAAAAAATTCACCCATTTAAAGGGTGCAATTTAATCCATTGGCTCTTTACCTCCTTGGCCTACAGCTTTTTCCCTCCCCACTTCCTGAGGCTACACCTGTGTTCACTCATTCACTGTAACTAATTCAGTGAATTCATTCACACTTGGGTGTAAGTGAGTGATAACAGTACGATCACCTGACTCATCCCATGTTGTATCCTTTTGTCTCAGGTAGGGTTTTCCAGAAGGGGAGGCTGATATGGAGTTTGAGGGGCAGAGGAAGATGTTGAACGGTGATGCGGACCCAGCAAAGCCTCGGGCAACCTAGCCCTGAAGTGAGCAGACCCAGTTACACCCCCGCCTCTTCTTGTCTAAGCCCCAGGGGAGGAGGCTCCCTGGAGCTGAGGCCGACCCAGAAGAGCTGACCTGGAGGCCGTCTGCAGCCCACACTGCACACACCTGGGCAGCGGGTCCTTCCTCAGAGGGACCTAGGAGCCACATCTCCGTGTGCACCTCACTCTGTCACAGGATGCCATTGCCCAGTGACCAGCTGGCTCCTGCCTCTACTCTCCCAGGATCAAGGCTCTCACTTCCCACTGAGGCAGCCCACCGCCATTTCACAAGGTTCTACGTTCTCCTCTCCTGGGCCCAAAGCTAAAACAGGTGAGCACTTGTCTGGGTCCTACCCTCTAGGGCTACACAAATAAAAAAAAAAAAAAATCATCCCTGTGACAACTGGGAGTATCCTCCACCCTACCGTCTACTCTGGTCTCTCTACCCAACCTGTGTGAGATGCCCATCCATGAGCTCTGTTTATGCTGTGGCCTGTTAGACCAAGTCCCACTGAGATGTGGTTCCACCTCTGAGTGCAGCTTTCCAGGGGACCTGCCCAGGGTTGGGACCCACAGAACTGTGTCCTTCTTATTCTGGAGGACACAGTCGAATCATGCTGTTGACTTGATTAAGGTTGACCAAAGTCCTCTGCTGTTCTCACCAGCTACTGCTCATCTAACAGCCGGAGCCATTTTGCTGGGACTGGCTTCCCAAACCCAAATATAGAACCTTATCCTTGTCTTACTTTGTCCCAACTTTCAGGCTCTTCCCAAGGGAATGGGCATTTTAACAGAAAAGAACGAATATCTGATGAGGGAGTTCTGGTTGGATAAAAAGACAAATTTTTAGCCCTGGAAGCTCTGGTGTCCGTGAAAACGCTTGAAGATAGGTATTTCAGCTCGAACAACTTCAGCATGAAATGCTTTGCCGGAGGGTCACTTTGTTCTAAGACTGGGGGATGAAAATTTCTATTGTAAAGAACCTAGTGATAATATAGAAAAGAATGCAAAATTTACATGAAATTTTAAGGGAAGTAAGAGACTTCAGAGTCATTTCACACCTCCTTTGGGTAGCCCTTGGTCCACCCCAGGTCTCCCTGGAGCAAGCTTGTAGTCAATCTCCAGTCAGGGGGTACTTAATGCAGGAAATTGTCCACTCCAGGTATAGATGGCCACGCAGGGCCAAGACACACAGACAAGAAAACCCACCAAGCGATAACCAAACCAACACACCACCTGCCATTCTAGTCTCTCAGAGATCAGTTAGTGGATTCCTTTGTTTTGCAAACAGTGAGAGGAAATCACTTGCTCGAGGTCACTGATGGGACCAAAGTCATGGTGCCCTGATTCTGGGTTGCACTCACGGTGTTTAATATGGGTATTGCCAGGGAGGGGCTATGAGGCTGGAATGTGAAGGTGGGAAGAAGCTTCTCATGTTCTGTTCCAGATGATTATGAGGTAACGGGCCTAGGCACAGATGGAAGCTTCCAGAATGGGAGCTGCATGATACAGAGATAGGTAGAAGCTCCCTGAAAGATCTGGCAGCAGCCATAAAGACATGAACTGGTCATAGGGAGCCTAAGTCATTTGGTTACAACCCTGCAGCTGATTGGCAGGAACTACCATGGGCCATACATTTCATCTCTCTACCTAGAAAATGGTCCATTCTCATTTTTCCAGCTTGGGTTATGTGCTCTTCTTTTGTTTGGATATTCAGGTTTATTAGTGTGAACAGCATGTTAGTTATGTGTCTAACACTGTTTTATGGTGTACAAAAGAACCGTAAACTATCCTTGCCTATAGGGGGGCTTGTAGTCTGGGTGAGACATGATATACATGCGAACTAGCTAATGAACACAGTATCTAACTGTGGAACAGAAAAAAGAGAACTCTCCCTATGGGTTGTGTTAGCCTGGGTCAGCTGCCCCGGGCTTCACCCCAGATCCATTCTCTATGTGTGAAGCTAACAGCACAGCCACCTTCCATGACTTGAAGAGGAGGCTAAACTTCTTTACCAAGTCATTTCAGACGGTGGAATTTCTTTCCCCTGATCAGTTCTTACAAAAAACAAGGAAGGTTTCCCCCACGTCCCAAATGACTGTTTTCTTTGATCCTATCCCTGGGGTGGAGCTCATGACCCTGTCATTTGGCAAACAATGAGGAAATCCAGTGGGATTGGGGTTTCCAAAGGCTAGCGCATAATCTCTGCCTTGGAGAAGCAGCTAGTAATCTAGCTGAGAGAAGCCTACCATGAACTTGAGAACAGTAAAGAATGAGGCTGTGGCTCAGACTGGGGTCGGGAAAATAGTTCTTAGATGGGAAGGATGATGGCGACTGAGGAATTAGGGAATCCTTCCGAAGTGGGGTCATTTGTGCCCGGGTCTTGGGGCACCAGGACAAGAATACCAGGCTTGGAGTTTGGGGTGCATGTTTAAATGGGGGTCACTCAAATTAATTTTGCAAAGGGACCAGCTCCTCTGCCCTCCCAATTCCCCGCCTGTGGTGTCTCCAATGCCTAATAGTTGTATTACTCCCTAAAGTCAGGAAAAGTCTACCCTACCAGCATGCCTTTCCCCAGACTGGCCCCACTTTGCGGCCTTTACTGGCTCTTTCCCTACAGTTGTGAGTCTCTGTAGCTTCCCTGGGCCTCAGTTTTTCCACGTATAGAACAGACAGGAGGTTTATTCCCCTGCTCCTTTCTAAGAAGATTGGGAAGATAAATGGCATAATAAAGCAGACCAATCCGACATAGGCCTGGTGAAATATTATGCAGGAAAACTTCATTCAAGCTCTCCCTCGTCTGTCAAGCATGGCCATAAAGACTGCTAGAAAAACAATTTCAGACAAGCTTTTTTTTTTTCATTCATTCCACAAAAATGAACATTTTTGAGTCCAAAGAACAGAGGAAGGACAGTACGAGGCAAGTCTACAAGCGACCGTCCCTGTCACCTTTCCTGAGTGGAGGATCCCTCAGGGGAGCGGTCGGCGGAGGACGTGGCACTTGGAGTTGGCTCGGCTGCTAGGCCAGACCACAACCAAACCAGTAAATGCTTTTTCCAGACACTGCAAACCAGGCTTTCTGGGTTGGAGAGTGCAAGACGAGCTGGAGGAGGGTCAGGAACCATCTGAAGACTGATGTCCCCTTTCCAAAGAAGAGGCCAGAACACTTTCAGGACGAGAGCCTGGGAGGAGCCAGGCTTTGGAAAAGTTGGCATGAGATCTACCTCTTGCCCCCGGGCCTGGATCTGAGCAGGGTCCTAGAGTCTTGGCAGGAGACAGTGTTTTGATTGGCACTCGCTGGCGTGAAGGAGGAGGCCGAGCGGGGCTGGACATCCTGTGCCAGCTTGGGAAGGCTGGGGGCGCCTTGCAGAGGAGTCCCGAACCCTGAGCACACACAATCCCATCGCTTTTATTCAGCACAAAAGTGCTGGCTCTCAGGTGAGCACCAGATGTGGCTTTTAAAGAACACACAAAAGGAACATGAGACTTCGACAAACAGAATCCCGTGCGGCATTGGGCTTGGGTGGAGTGGCCGTCATCGGCCATCCTCTGCAGGTCTGAATTCATTTCAGCCACCTTCCTGTTAGGGAAATCAGCCACTGGGTCTGCGCACTGCCTCCCAGAGCTGGATTTGGAGGGCAGATGGGGCTGATTGTCCCTTGTTTCCCTGAGCCTAGAGGGGGCCAAACAGGGTACAGTTGTGACAAGGTCTCTGGATTGGGAGTTGGGGGTTCTGGAATAAAGTCCTTTCTAGGCCACTAAATGGAATATGGCTACAGGCAATCGATTCCTTCCCTGGCTGGCTAATTCTAAGTTTCCTTTTGACTTCAAAATTCTAAACAGGGATGTTCCAAGTGCAAATGAAGATTATATTTTTATTTTTATTTATTTATTTATTTTAAAGATTTTATTTATTTGAGAGAGAGTGAGAGTGAGAGAGATCACAGAGGGAGACGGAAAGGGAGAGGGAGAAGCAGACTCACTGCTAAGCAGGGAGCTCAATGCGAGGCTCGATCCCAGGACCCTGAGATCATGACCTGAGCCAAAGGCAGACGCTTAACTGACTGAGCCACCCAGGCGCCCCGAAGATTATATTTTTAATATGAGCAGGGGGTTGTCAACAATCTCCAGTAAAGGGAAAGATTTTCTCAAATCTGTAGACATTTGATGTCCCTTAAACTTGTTATCTGTATAATAGATATAAAGACCTTTCTAGTTGGAGCTGGGTAGACAGAAATCCACTCAAACTAGTTCAAGAGTAAAGGAGGTTTATGGGATCCCACCTAAGGTCAGGGCAGGTCTTGCGGAGGCTGGAGTTTGACACTGGAAAGTTACTTGGGTTGCAGACTGCCTCCCGCTCTCTCTACTGTAAGTTTCTTCTGCTGACCCAGAGGCCCTTCTCCCTCATAAATGTCTTTGATGGCTTTGGCTCATCAAGGTGCTGACTTCACCCTCCATTTTCCCTTGAAACCTCTCCCCTGCCCACTGCCACTGCCCAATGGACAGACACAGCTGTGGGTCAGGCGTCCATCTTTGGTCTCATCGGCCTCCATGGGGAGGGAGAGTAATGTGGCTCCTGGACTATGGACTGGGAAACTCCTCTAGAAAGAACTGGGATGGGGAGCACAGAAAACCTATCCAGGATAGGAACCTCTTGGCCGCTTGGCCCCACTCCACACTAGACATCATCTCTCCATTTGGCTCCTGGGAATGCACATCTTGTGGTTCTTCTCTTTCTCTAGGGGTTACTTTGATGGATCCTTTGATGGACTTCTCTTGCTGCCTGTCTTAGAGGTTTTGGAGCTCCCCAAGGTTCTGTCCTTGATCATTCTCTTTGCTAGGTCCTCAATAAAGGACCTAGTATGTGCCAGCCACTGGGATACAGTGGAAAACAAGACACAGCCTCCACCTACCCAGGATTCACAGCCCAGCGAGGAAAGAGGAAGTGGCTGCAGTCCATGACAACAAGTCTGTGATGGGAAGGGAGGAGAGGGTAACAGCGACACGTAGCAGGGGTCTGAACACCATCCACCAAGGCCTTTTTCAGTCTGTTTCCAGCTCCCCTTCTCTCTTGAACTACAGATCTGCATTTACCACTGCTTACTAGCCAACTCCACCTATGAATTCTCGAGTTCTTTTTATTTTGGGTTGGGGGGGTGGGGAGGGGGAGAGGGAGAGAGAAGAGAGAGAATCTTAAGCAGACTCCACATCCAGTGCGGAGCCTGAAGCGGGGCTCAATCCCAGGACCCTGAGATCATGACCTGAGCAGAAATCAAGAGTCAGATGCTTAACTTAATGAGCCACCCAAGTGCCCCATCCACCTGCAAATTCTGTGGCAGCCTTAGATTTAAACATATCCACAGTGGAAATAATTGTATCCTACCTAGAGCTGTTGTTAATCCAGTATGACTTATTAGCTGCTAATATTGGCATATCCTTCCCATTTGCAGGCTACGTACCTGGGGGTCCTTTGACTCTTCTCTCTTGTCACCGCATTTGGTCAGTCACTAGATCTTAGCAAGTATCCCTTAGAGATGTCTGCAGGACACAGGCCCTCTCTCTAGCATCCCCCTCCTTTTATTTAAACGCACATTGTCTCTTCTCCTCACCAGTGCGATGGCCTCCAATGGGTGTTCCCAGCTGGATTCTCCCCATGTCCCGCAGTCTGTCAACCACATGCCTCCCAGAGTGAGGTTTTGTTCGCTCTTCTGTTTTTACCTAGCTCTCATTCAGCATATAAAAACTTAAATCTTAATGTTTTTCTATTTTTCTAGACTTTTCCCTTAAAAAAATCAACATTATATTCAATATCAATTTTTCAATGTAGATAACCAATCATCCCAACCGCATTTATTTATGGCATATGACAGATATATCCAATGTTTGTCACATGTTAGGGTTCCATTTGTGTATTGATATATCTCTGGGCCCTCTAGTTGTTTCTATTGGTTTATTTCTTTGGTGCCAATAGCACACCTAATTAATACCGTTTTGTGTAAAATCTTCATATCTGGCAAAGGAAGTCTCCCTGCTGGTTTGTTATTCAGTTGTTTGGTTGCCTTGGCTGTTCTTAGATCATCCTGTGTGTGTGTGTGTGTGTGTGTGTGTGTGCGCGCATGCACACGCACGCGCATGCGTGCACATAGCATGAATGTTTCCTCGATTTTGGAACAAGTTATGCTAAATAAGCACAAACAATTCAGAAGACTGAGCATATATGACAGAGCGGTGACATTTCGAAATATCAACCAGATTATAAATACTGACCTGTGTTCTTGTTCCTGCGTCTCATTAGCTGGGAAATACCTTTTCCTTGTGTGGCACTTTCCCATTTTTCAACCTGATAGAATGGTCAGGGCCGGCATTATTTCTACCATTTTATCTTTTAAATTTTATTCTAATCAAAGTTATACATAGGCATAATCAAACTGTTTTACGTGCTCGGCTATGAAACATAGCAGCCCCCCATCCTTTCGCTCCACGTCTCCCTCCCTAGGGACGATCATTTTCAGCTCTGATTATTTGGGTATTTATTTCCACGTCTCTAAATAATGTCTAAACTTCTCTTGCTACCTCATAATTTTTTTTTCAATTTTAATCATTACGTTTTAGCCATGAATCTATGGGGGATGTCTGTGCTCCTTCTCTTTCCCAGCCCCTCGGCATGGGGTGTGGTTGTGGCCTCATTTTGACTAGATTGGCATTGGGATTAACCTGAATTGGACTGTGTGAAAATCCGGTAGTAAGTCGTGAGGACTTTTCTATCCACACAACTTCTTGTTTCTCCTGGAGGTAAAAATGATCCTGAGGTTTTGTTTGCATGGCTTTCTATTTTCATGTATGAATGCGATTGCTAAAGTTTCAACGGTTGTCTGATCTCCGCTTCATAAACATCAGATATTCAATCAATTTCTTCTTTTGAGATGTCTTTCCTGGAGATTTCTGGAGTGCTCCAATGCAGCCTGGCATTCTCTGTGTCTGGTAAACAGCCGTCGGTCGTTCCGGGCCCGTCCTTGACCAGAATAATTTGTCTTTCATGGTGGATCTCCCGCATCCCATTTTTTCTTTAATTCCTGGTTTGTTTCCTGTTTTGGGGGCATGTGTCCTCTAGTAGCTTCTTGGAGAGGGGTAGATGGGAGGTAAATGTCTTGAGATCTGCCACATCTGAAAATCTCTCTCTTCTCCCAATCTCTCAATCTCCAGTTGATTCATACTTTGTATGGTGACCTAGTCCTAGGTCTGTAGTACTTACATTCAGAATTTTGAAGGCGTTCGCCGTTATCTTCAAGCTTTCGGTAATGCTGTGGAAAACTCCAAAGCCATTCTGATCTTTGTAAACTTGTAGGATTTTTTCCCTAAGATTTATTTATTTATTTATTTGAGAGAGAGAGAGAGAGAGAGAGTGCAGGAAAGGGAGAGCACGAGTGGGGGGAGGGGCAGAGGGAGAGGGAGAAACAGACTCCCTGCTGAGCAGGGAGCCTGATGTGGGACTCGATCCTAGGACCCCCAGATCACGACCCCAGCTGAAGGCAGACACCTAACTGACTGAGCCACCCAGGTGCCCTGTTTTTTTGTTTTTGTTTTTGTTTTTGTTTTGTCTGTTTGCAGACAGTGTTCTAAAATTTTCCAATGATGTTTCATTCATTGGGCTGGATACTTGGTAGGTCCTTGAATTCTGTAAACTCAAGTCCTTCAATTTTGGGAAATTCCTTTCTTTCATCCCTCCTCTCCCCTCCTCTCCTCTGTCTCCTCTCCACTCCACTCCACTCTGCTCCTCCCCTCTCTCCCTCCCTTCCTTCCTTCTTTTTCTCCTTCCTCCCTCCCTCGTTCCCTCCCTCCCTCCTTCCTTCCTCTTCCCTTTGATGATTCCTCTCTCTGTCTCTTCTGTCTGTCTGCCTCTCTGTCTCTCTCTCATTGAGAGAGAGTCACAATACAGACACAATACACTGTATTGTGTGTCCCGGACTCATTCTCTAATTTTCCTCCCTCTTCTGTTCTCCGTCCTTTCTCTTGCCCTCTCTCCTCCACTTTGCCTTCTATTCTTCTACAGGATTTTTCATTTCCATTCTGATGTTTTTAAGTTCTTAAGAGCACTTGTTTTGTTTTCTGAATGCTCCTTTTCCTAAGGCCCTCTCATTGTCCTATGGCTTCAATATCTTCTCTTCTATCTCTGAGGGTATTCATTGTGACATTGTAAGTGCTTTTCTCCCCAAGTCAACTTTGCTTCTTCTAAGTTGCTTTTTTCCATGTTTACCTGGCCTTTCTCTTTCCTCTTGGTGGCTTTTATGGGTTTGGAGATCTTTGTACACTTAGGGAGACAAAAAGGCCCGTTGGAAGCTCTGGGTATGTGAATGCAGATTGTTCCGAGACAATCAGGCTAGATGAGATCTCCTCTTGGAGATTTTCAGTATCAGTATCTTTAGGTCATCACCAAATTGTTTCTTGTCTTGAAGGTGGATGCCTGGCCTCCATGGTTTCTGGGGAGGCACAGGAGGGCTGTGAGTCTCGGCCTCCTGTGCCTGCAAACTCGCTGATGCTCTGGCTTTCAGTACGAGACTCCCACCCTCAACCTGCCCATTCAGGGAGCCTCCTGTTTGATCCTTTCTGGAGGATAAACTTGCATGCCTACTGCCAGGATGGGCAGACAGTGTTTGGCCGTGAACAGCTGGGAGAGAGCCTGGGAATCTGTGTCCCCTACAGACTTTCAACTATTTATTTTAACCCTATTTTCATCTTGATTTCCCGCGATAACTGGTTATACCCCTTCCTGGGCCTTTGGATAGTTCTAAAATTTAATCACATTGCTTTTTGGTTTTTCCCACTGTTGGCCTAGAACTCTGTTTTCTCAGGTCTACTGAGTTGCTAGGTTATTTATTACTCTCTCATCTGCTTTTAGCTTCCAAAATTTTATAGGTAGGATTCTGTCCCACTCTCTCATTCTTTCTTTTTACTTTACTGTCACTTGGGAGAGTGGGATTTCGAGAGGGGGTAAAAGTGGAAGCATTGGATCAATCCACTGTCTTTACCTTTAATCCTCGTTTTCTTCTCTGATTTTTCCTTAATACATTTTCTTTTTTTTTTTTTTAAGATTATTTATTCATTTATTTGATAGAGAGAGACATAGCGAGAGAGGGAACACAAGCAGGGGGAGTGGGAGAGGGAGAAGCAGGCTTCCTGAAGAGCAGGGAGCCCGATGCGGGGCTCGATCCCAGGACCCTGGGATCATGACCTGAGCTGAAGGCAGATGCTTAACAACTGAGCCACCCAGGCGCCCCCTTAATACATTTTCTATCTTACATGGTATACTACTGTTAGGTGTCTTCTTGATAATTTATCTTATTCCTTCACTTGTTCCTGTGCATTTTAGGATCAGGTCATTAAGTCGCATACAACAACTACAATAAAATGAAAAAGAACCTTGGAATTTTTATGGCAATTTAAAAAATTTATATAGTACTTTGGGGAGAATTGGTATTTTTTTATAATTTTATATCTTCGCATCTATTTGAATAAGGTACCGTTCTCTATTTCTCTAAAAAAGAGAGAGAGAGAATGAGAGTCTGTGAGCAGGGAGGGGCAGAGGAAGAGGAGAATCCTAAGCAGGTTCCATGCTCTGTGCGGAGCCAGAAGCGGGGCTCAGTCTCACGACCCTGAGATCGTGACCCGAGCTGAAATCAAGAGTCGGATGCTTAACCAACTGAGCCACCCAGGGACCCCTCAATTCATCTCTAATAATCAACAGGAATTTGTGTGGCCAATTGCTGGCAAAGGTGGTGTGTGGCTGCAGAAAGGTGGCCGAGTGAACCCCAGTGGCAATGACCCGGTGAGTGAGGGAGGCACCTTACAGCACGCCGCCCGTGGAGACCCAGCTGACTGCAGCTGCAGCAGCGGCCCCGAGTACGGGCAGCAAAAGTACTGGCCTGGCTAAGCCTTGAGCAGATTGTGGACCTGTAGAATCATGAGCAAAGAGAATGGGGGTTGTTTTAGGCTCCACGGCTTAGGATGGTTTGCTCCACAGTGATGGGTCACCGCTGAGATTTGTGAACTTCTTTGTGAAGATCTTACACTTTTTTGTTCTTCTGCCAAATGTAGTCCTATGTTCCTTCTACATTTTATTGCACTAATGCATGAGCTCTCTTTCTCTACTACATTTTCTAAGTAGCTCTAACTGATTTATGGAATTGCATTAACTTTTATATGTTGTTTTTATATGTAACACGTTTCCCGAACTTTCTTATTTTAATAATATGATAGATTCTAATTTGTCCCGTTAACGAAGTTTTCTCCAATTCCTAGTTTGCCAAGACTTCAGTCTTTATCATAAATGGCCATTGATGTATATTTAATAGATATTTTTAATGGTTTTCAACATTAACATGAACATATCAATTTCTCCTGCAGTTAATTCATATAGCGTAATACATAGAAAGATTTTCTGATGTTAAACCATCCTTATATTCCTAGATTAAATCCTACCTGGTTATGATATATTTTTCTTTATACACTGATATATTCAACTTGTTAATTAGTTCATTTAGGACAATTGTACCAAGTTCATCTGTGAACCTGATCTTCCCTTTCATTATTTGTACTGTCTTTGTTTGCTTTTGTAACGAGGGTCATATTAACTTCATATGATGAATTAGTTAGTCTTCTTTTTCTATGCTCTGAATAAGTTTGTATACCACAGGAATTATCTGTTCTTCCAAGTTTTGATATAATTTATGTAAAACTATCTAGGCTTGTCATTGTGTCCTCTTCCTTCTTCTCCTTTCTTTATTTGGAAATCTTTTTAGACTAAGAAAAATTGCAAAATAAGACAGAGAGCCTCTGATACACCCTTCACCCAAGCTGAACCAGACTTTTTTTTTTCCCCTGGAGAACTACAGTCAGTCCAATGACACTGCCTGAGGGGGGGGTCCAGCGAGTTTCTTTAAGGAGCTCATTCCTCCATCCTCAGGGTCTTCAGATCCTCCTCAGCCCCTCTCAGCTCTTACAGAGACTTGGATTCTGTGGCTGCCGGGGTATAAGGTGCAGGTAACTGGTAAGAAGCCCGGCACATGACCGAGTGTTCCCCAAGCACCTTCCATGGCAACAACACTGTGGGGCTCTGAGTGGGCTGCCAAAAGTGTCTGACCCAGTCTCCCTCTTCACGGAAACTGCCCTCTCCCTGGGAGGAAGATCTGGGCTCAAAGCATGTTGATACAAGGTGGAGTTCAAGCTAGGCTACCTGGAGGTAACTGATTCGTGTTAATGAGATAAGGGGTGACAGATCAGCAGCCGTTGGACAGCTGGATCGTGGAGCAGGAGGTGGTGGTGGGAGATGGGGTCAGGAGGCAGGGGGGTAGGGAAAGCCAAGTTTCCCTCAGGGGCAGGCAAGTGGGCTCCCACATGGAAGAGTGGGGCATGTCAGAGGACAGAGTGCAGGGGTGAGAGGTGGGGGGGGTGTGTGTTGGGGAGGGAAAGATGATGACATAGAGGGAATGACAACAATGAAAACAAACTTTCCCACTGCACAGTTGTGCCCAGGGCCAGCCCAGGGCCTGTGAGCCATCTGGTAGGACCTGCAATTTCCCTCACATGAAATTGTCTCCTTTCCCTTCCCTTCCTTCTTGCCCTTACTCCCGCCCATGGGTGTGCACATGATGGCACAGTGCAATTTACAAAATTAGTACATTCTGGCAGACCCCACCCCGTGCCGCCTTCCTGGTGGCCCTGTGATTTCATGGGTGACATGTTTGGCAGGGTCCCTGCAGCCCACGCGCTGCTGAGAGAAGTCAGAACCCTTAGGGCTGGAAACCCATAAGGGTTGTGGATCCTCTCCCCTCTCCTTCCCCAACCTCAAGGCATCCCAGGGAGTATTTTTATCGAGCACCAAGTGTGCACCGAGGTGACACTGGGCAAGGGGGGCTGCATGAAGGAATGACCAAGATCTGATCACTGTCTTCAAAGATTTCCTGGACCTTTTTTCTCCTCCAAGAGTCCTGTGTGTCGGGTACTCCCCAGTTTACAAAGTGCTTCCCTGTTGAACCTCACCCAATGTCCCTCTAGAGGAGGCAGGGAGGGTTTTGTAGATCTCATTTCCAGGTGAGGAAACCAAGCAATCCACCCACCATCATGTCTCTGGTGAGGAGGAGGCTCAGGAAGGAACCATGGATCTTCTAGTTCTAAATGGAGAGCTCTCACGTCTCAGAAAGGAACAAATGTCCAGACTGTGGTCTGAATGGTCGTCAGACTCACGCCACGCCAATCTTTTAGAAAGCTGCGAGTACTTCCTACATCACACACTTGGTTTTTGGTATTTCTTAAGGAAAGAAACTGAAAAGGCTAAGAAACGAGAGACATAAATAAGGGCTGGTGAGCACTAAGAAAATAGCCATGTGCCTGCCTCTCTCTGTCTCTGTCTCTCTCTGACTCTGTATCTCTCAAAGTTCTTCCACACCCTGTATTTCATGGGACTCCTGCATCCTGTGGGGGACTAGCTGACAATCACTGAGCCCTTACTCCGGGGCAGGCCTTGTTCTGCACACCCCACCACATCACTTCATTGCATCCTCAACAACCCAATGAGGTAGGGAATTTATTATCCCCATTTTGCAGTCGAGGGAACAGAGATGGTGAGCCATCTGCCCAAGGTCACACAGCTAGGAAGGCGGGGAGTAGAATTTGAAATCCAGGTGGTCTGCCTGCAGGGCCCAGGCCCACAATGTCATGGAGCAATGGGCAAGAGAGGGAGCACTTGAGAGAGGATAGGTGAAGGGTCTTCCTTGAGGCTCTGTACTTAGCCCCGGAAACTGGGGCTTCATCTGGTCTCTGTGCACCAAACTCCTTCCCTCCACGCCAGAGCCAGGAGGAGAGAGTGGGGTGTGTCTGTGGCCGTCTCTTGTTCCGGCTTCACACAGTGGGGTTCAAAGCTTTAAAGATGTCACAGTGAGACAACAGGCATTGGCAGAAATTGTTCCCCTAGATTGGGTCACACTGTCCCAACCATTCACTGAGGTCTAGAATGTGGCTTGCACAGTGCTCAGTGGGCGGGATTCAGAGGAGAACAAGCCAGTGTCCACCCTAGTGCGGTTTCTGTCTGCGCGGGAGGCAGGAAAAGAGGCCTGTCCAGTTCACCGAGTCTTTCCTTCGTTCCCCAGCTGTGTGTTGAACTTGTCGTGTACCACACACACTGCTCAGACGCCTGACGCTCCTCAGCGAACAGAAGACATGAGCGAGCCTGCACTATGGACTTCACTCTAGTGGGGACAGATCATGAAAACAAATGTCATAAGTGAGTCATATATCGAGTGTGTGAGAAGCTGATATATGCTCTGAGAATACAGTGGGGTTGTGGGGGGGCAGAGGAGGGTCTTAAGTGGAGGGGGCTGATCGGGCCTCTCTGAGATATCACCTCCCAATGAAAACACTTGCAGTGGACTCCTTCTTTCAGGGTGTGATTTGGGGGTGGGGAGTCAATTTTAAAATGTCTAATATGGTTCTTTTGTTCATAGAAAATGAACTCACTTAGACCCTTTGGGGGACCCTGAGTCAGCTTTTGGACACACTGTGTCTGAGATGCTTGTGGGCCCTCCAAGTATAACATCTGGGAGATAGCTGGACATCTGGGTCCTCGGCATCAGAAAGCAGTTGGGGCTGGAGAGGCAGACTCGGGGCTGTCAGGACAGGAGCTGGTCAAGCCACCCGGGGAGAGCCTGCAGTGTGAGGAGGCCATTGCAGAGGGTGGAGCACGGAGAAACACATTCAAGTTCATGCAGGGGGAGGCAGGTGCGCAGAAAGCTGGGGGGAGGCCCAGCCTGAGGGGGAGGGGCCAGAGAGGTAGTGGGTGGTGCATGGAGTCCTGGAAGTGGACAGAGAGCCCCGGGGCTTGAGGAGGAGGGGGTAGTCTGAGCACCACTCACACTGGGGGCCTTGCAGGATGGCTTCCTACCTGGGACTTAGAGCTCCCAGTGCTGTCGGTGGGAACTGTCTCTACAGAGGGGCGGGGCAGGGTTGCAGGGTGGAGAGGTGAGGGCGGAGTCAGCAGGTGGAAAGGGGCTCTTTGGGAAAATTGCCCTGGGTGGAATACAGAAGAGAAGATTGGAGGGTGACAGGGCGCCTGAGTGGCTCAGTCGTTAAGCATCTGCCTTCAGCTCGGGTCATGATCCCAGGGTCCTGGGATCGAGCCCCGCATTGGGCTCCCTGCTCCGCGGGAAGCCTGCTTCTCCCTCTCCCACTCCCTCTGCTTGTGTTCCTGCTCTCACTATCTCTCTCTCTCTGTCAAATAAATAAATAAAGTCTTAAAAAAAAAAAAAAAGATTGGAGGGTGACAGAGATTCCTGTATGTTCAGACATGAAACGGGAAAAGCTACCATGGGTGGAGGGAGTGCGGAATATTCAAAAGTGAGTATGGTTGGGGAAGCGTGTTTAAGGAAGAAGGGGTAGGAGTTGTGTTGATGGAGGTGGGGGGGGGCAGGAGGAGACACACGAGTACCCTGGACCCTTCAGAGCCTTTCACAACCAGTCAGGACCCCATGACAACACCGGGAAGCAGACAGGATCAGGTCTCCATTTCCCAGATGGGCAATGAGGGCACAGATAGGTTCTATGCTTGCCCCAGGTCACACTAGGGGGACACCTGCAATGTCTGATCCCTTGTCCTGGGCAGGACAGATCCCTCACCTTCTGAATTTCTTCCTGCATTTTCCAAATGCACCTTGGACCATACAGCTGCCTTCTAGCCTCCAAGATGCCTTGAAAATGAATGCTCGAGGCAGCAGAGTGACTTCAGGAGGCAGGATGTGCATTTATCCCAATTGACAAGACTAGCCTGAGAACCATGAGCAGGTGAGGACGAATTTCTGCAGTGTGTGATGGCAAGAGGGCTTTCCCCAGGAGCTGGCACACCTCACCAGGGGCCACTCATTCATCCCACTAGTGTCTGGCGAGGGCCTCCTGTGCGCCAGTCCCTGTGCCTGGTGGAACTGGGAAGGGAGGCACTGGGGCGCTGGAGAGCCTGGGGGCCCATGAGGGCCGTGCAGCGGGGAGGCTGGGGACAGCAGTGTTGGGTGCTGATTTACACCCTTGCCAGCCAGGAAAGGTGCAGTCAGTGAACCAAGGGCAAGAGCCCTGGGCTGGGAGTCCAGAGACCTGGCTTCTGGTCTTGGCAGGGCGGAAGACTTCCTGAATAAGATTGCTCCTCAGAATCTGCTCGAATGCAGTGCTGCTCAACAGAACATTCTGTGAGGATGGAAATGTTCTGTTCTGAGCTGTGTGGTATGGCAGCCACTGGCCACACGTGGCTCCTGAGAACATGCAATGTGGCTCTTTGGACCGAGGAACTGACTTTTAAATTTTATTTAATTTTAACCTTAATTTCATTGTAATAGCCACATATGGCCAGTGGCTATTGTGTGGGTCAGTACAGCTGTAAGTACTTAGTGACCTTCTAGTGACCAAATTCAACGCCCATGTTTGTGTCTGGATCTCACTTACTGTCCATGCGGCATCCCTGTGCCTCTCTTAAACACCACATCTTGTCCCGGCCCTTCCCTTTGGCTCCTATAACTTCAGAAACCTTCCATACACCTATAGCCCACAGATCTGTTTCTCTCCGACTTCTTTCCTGGGCTTCTGACCTAATTTCCAAATGCTTTTTTGAATGTCTCCACTATAATCTCTAAATAAATATGTCCCAAGGTAAGCTCATTATTTCTCCCCACCTTTCCATACCCCCTTCAAAAAAAAATGTCACCTTTCTCTATTTCTGGGCTAACAGTTGGGGAGGGGTGTGTTCTTAAAATGCTCTCTCTCCCTCCATATGTAATAAGTCACTAAAACCTGTCAAGTCCAGGTCAGACCTTTTCCTGAAAGCATCCCTATCTCTGTACCTTCACCATTCACACTATTATATGTGCAGAGCTGGCTCTATAAGCCGTGGGTCCAGTGCAAAATGCAGGGTCCCAGGGTGGGGGGGTGGGGGGGAGAGGAGGGTGGGTGGGTGGGGAATCAGTCTCCCTTCTCATGGGACTCCATCCCCATCCATAGATGGATGGGTTACCCCTAAGGAATTGCAACCAAACAGAAGCTCCCTGCCTGCACTGGGGGTGGGCAAGAGGACCCTGCTGACTCAGCCCGATGTGTCATAGCACCACCAGCCCCGGGGCAGCGATGGCCACTGCTCAGCCCTAGCCTGAGATGCCAAGGGACATGTGCCCAACCCTGGACCTCCCTGAGCTTGCCTTGGCCTCCAAAAGGGATGAAGGGCAAAGCAGAATATGACCCCCACCACCAATGAGATAGGGGTCAAGTGATGGGGGTGGGAGAGGGGAAACTGGGTGGAGCCTGAGGTGCCAGGGGGCATGGTGTAGATGGCTGAGAACCCATCTTAAGGAGGCAGTGGGAGGTGGGACTGCTCAGGAGCAGAGGCTCCAGGCCCTCAGTATATCTCCTTTGTCCTGGGGACTCTATTCACAAAACACAAAGTCAAAGATAACAGGATCAAGAATTTCAAGATGGTGCCCTCTAAGCATTAAAACCCCACTTACAGGGCCTGTGTGAGTGCGGAGTCCTGGGTAGCTGCTCTGGTCTGGATGCCTCCCTGCCCATGTCCTGACTCCTTATGCTCACTGTCAGTCTCAATCATTGTTTACCTTGCTTTTTGTTCTTTCTGAACTACTCAAAGGAACCAGACCCAAAGGAAGTTATTAACTAGAGGTTATAGTTATATAGGGATTATATATTTGGAAATGCATCAGGTGTGTGATGCAGTCACAATGATGGGAAGTGCTTATGGAGTTCAGCAGGCAGGGATTAGAGGTGCTAAATGTCCTGCAACAGTCCCGAGCCAGATGGCAACAGTGCCCTCCCAAAACCACTGTCCTGGATGCTGCGACATCCTGGTCCTGTAGTACGTGCTGTTCCTTCCCGGGATGCCTGTTTCGGGCTCCTTGCCTTACACAAATCTTTAGCTATTCATCCCAAAGTCTCCTGTGGCCTAGCCTCAGAAGCAGAACCCGTGACTCCTGCGTATCTACCTTCACGGATCCACATGCCCTCTCCCTCACAGCTGCCGTCTCATGGGGAGCTTCAGTCAGGAGGAAAGAGCCGGGGGTTGGGGGGCGGTCAGCCCTGCCCTGGCTGCAGTACTCTTTATGCCATCCATGAGCAGGGAGGCCCCGGTAAGTCGTTTCTCTCCTCTGATCCTTCCAGCTCTGAAGTTCTATTCCCCACATTCCGCCATCATCAGAAAGCCCTCAAGTGCTTCTCAGAAAACAACCCTTCAACTCGTGCCATAACCTTGATGGATAACGTCACATCCTCGCCTTCATTTCCTCTGTCTTTTTTCCTCATCCAGCCTTGAACTGAAGATGTAAATCATCTTGGCTTTCTCCAGGACACACACACACACCTCTAGGAGGAGAAGGAAGATGGGAAAGAGAGGAGGGTGCAAATCAGCATTTGCATCTGTTTAAAATAAATTATTATTGTGGTAAAATAAATATAATATAAACTGTAACATTTTAGCTATTTAAAAGCGTATAATTCAGTAGCATTAAGTACATTCCCAATGTTGTAAGACTATCACCACAACCCATTTTCAGAATATATTCATCATCTGGAACAGAAATTGTACACCCATGAAACACGAACTCTCCATTCTTCCCTCCCCTCAGCCCCTGGTGACCACCATTTTACATTCTGTCTGTATGAATTTGCCTACTCTAGGAAACTTATGTAAGTGGAATCATTCAGTATTTGTCCTTTTGTGTCAGACTTACTTCACTCAGCTTAATGTCTTCAAGATTCATCCATGTTGTAGCTTGTGTCAGAATGTCCTTCCTTTCTAAGACCGAATCATCTTCCATTGTCTGTAGAGATGACACTTTGTTTATCCATTCATCCATAGATGGATATTTGGGTTGTCCACCTGTTTTTTTTTTAAAGAATAGTGTTTCTGGATAACCCATTTGAGTCCAGGGTGGGGAGAGTATGTCAAGAGAAGAATAAGCATCAGACCCCCCAAGTAGATGGGATCTCTTAGGAGCCTTCCGCCTCAGGAGTGACTGAATCCAGAAAGAAGCATGGGGCAGAGGGAGTGGTCCATGGGGGCTCCAGGGCAAAGCACCATGGCTTCAGGATGCAGGTGGAAAGAGAAGTGGGTACAGATGGGCAAGTGGAATGAGCAGAGTGAGGAAGAACCATGGGGTCCGGCTCTCAGCTGAAGGAAGGAGGGGAAGGTGAAACGTGTCCAGGCAGGTCAGTAGAGAGATGTGGTGGTGACACTCTTGCTCTTGGTTAAGAAAAGGAAGGGGGCTGGGAGAAGGTTGGTAGGGGAGTGTGCAGAGGACCTGCTACATAATTGTCAGGGCCCAAGGAAATGCAGTTTAAAGGGACTAAAATTTAGAGCTTTTTCCTTTCTTCTGCCATCTGTCTCAACTTAGGTTGTTGTTTTTTTTTTAAGATTTTGTTTATTTATTTGAGAGAGAGAGCATGCAAACAAGCAGGGGGAGGAGCCGAGGGAGAGGGACAAGTTCCATTGTCCCACTGGTCTTCACTTAGAACACACAAATCATAGATAAAATTATTAAGAGTTCAAGACAGCGATAGCAGAGCAGTGAACCAAGTGCGGGCCCTTCTGAGTGTGGGTTCTTATGTAATTGCACAGATCCTGGAGGAGGATCCTGTAAAGACCCACCTAAAAGGAAGGAGGGACAGAAAAGCACAAGGGAAACAAGAGCCAAGGGTATATCCTGAGCAGCCCTCTTGAGCCCCACGAGCATGAGCGGAAAGAAGCAAGAAGACCAGCAAAATGAAGAAATGACAACCTACAGTTTAAAGTAAGAATGGAGGACAGAAGTACTTCCAACATTATGTAGAAGAACTAGAAATCCATGGCTTTCCAGGGCCATTCAGTATGGTAGAGCCCCTCATACCTCTGAAACTTGAGTCTACCAGGGCTTTGCAGCTGAGCCCACGAATGCTCAGGAAAAGGCCTTGCTATCCTTAAGAGCGGGTGGAGTTACAGTGAGCATTTTTTGTTTTAAAAACATGTATGCAAGGGGTGCCTTGGTGGCTCAGTCGGTTGAGTATCTGACTCTTGGTTTCAGCTCAGGTCATGATCTCAGGGGGGTAAGATTGAGCCCCATGTTGGACTCCACACTGAAGGTGGCGCCTGCTTAAGATTCTCTCTCTCCCTCTCCTCTACCACCCACCCATGCTCTTTTTTTAAAATAAATACATACATCTTTAAAAAACATAAAAAATATAAAATATGTATGCAGTATGTTTTAGAAAGTTTTCTTTCCAATGTATATAATAATATGTATATATTTTAAGTTCCAATTGTGGGAGAGTTAAGCTTTAAATTTCTAGACACCTGCTTGTGTGGCATACCACAAAAATGAGAGGCTATTGTAGTTTTGACAGTCTGTAGACAATATTTAAAGCTCTAGATAATTGCAGAGAGAAGTATTTGGAGAGCATGAGCTGTGTCTTCTATTTCTTTCGGTAACCGGTGCTCCTTGGTTGAGACGCACATTGGATTGTTGGTAAATTTGTGTTGAAGGGCTGTGTATGGCTTGGGGAGGGATCCAAAGTGAACCTGGTGGGTGGCCTTGTAAATTCTACCTTCATTTAAAGTTGGTTTTCTTGAAAAGCTCATAGAAATATAAAAGAGATCTCAAAACATTAAGAAGTATGGCTTGCTTTGTGTTCTTCTAAAAATTACTAAATTGTTTCCATTAAATGTTAATTCTAACAAAATAGCATTGAATGAATGAATGAAAAAGGTAAAAAAAGGAGACAGCAACTCTGTCGGTAATCGCCGTCTCCGATTCCTCACCTTTAACATGAGTGTTTTAAACTGTATGGTGCATTCCAACTTCAAATTCTATGACTCTGGTAATATTTATAAATGCAATTAAGATGATCACTGCTTGATAAGAGGAAATTAAGTACATTTATGTAATATGGCAATTTATTTACTACCAGGTATTAAACTGAATACAATGGTGTTTACACAATAGGAGAGTAGATGGCAGGCAGAGAGTGGGGACAAGATCCATTCATTTCTTTAACCAGGAATCGCTAAATGCCTATGGCTGCCCCATGCTATATATAACCTAAGTGTAGGTTGAAGTAGAAGCTACCATCCCTAACTTCAAGACATACGAATAAAGCCATTGGACACAATGTCATCAAGAATAAGACTACAGGAGAGAAGGTGGGTGCCCAGAGGAGTGGTCTCCCTGAGGGCCCAAGGGCACGTTGAGTTTGCACGATTCCCACTTGCTGAGAGCCAGGGTGGGTGCATCTGCTTGTCCGCTCAATGGGAAGAATTATGGCATCTTTTAATGAATCATTCATTAAGCAAAAATATTTCTTGAGCACCTGTTAAGTCCCAGGCATTGTGCTAGGAACTGGAGATACAAAGAGGAGCAAATGGTGCCCTGTCCCCAAATTGTTCGAATGGTGGTTAAGGACAGTTGAGGTGACGAAGGGCAGGGCAGCGTGGCAGTTGGGGTTGGCAGGCACAGCGGCAGGCTACCTGACTACCCGCCCCCCCAACTGCCTCTCCTAACTGGTGATGGCAGATTCCCGTTGTGTCTGAATATGGCCTCAGCATGCTTCGTGACGCTGCAACCAAGGAATCACTACCCATCAGTCAGATCTAGAACAAAAGATGGAACCTATTTGCTTCCTGGGCAACAAAGGACTGCAATCACACTGCACACATTTGCTAGGGGAGCACAGAGGAGCTGTTGGCTAGCACTTTTGGGGTGGGATTTGGTGAGAAGTCACAGAGTGGGCAGCGAATCAACTGGACCTCAAAGGATGAATGGATTCTGTAGGTTAGAAACCGCCAGCTCCCCTTTCACTTCCTGCACTGTTGCTGCCTTTTTGCAACGTGGAGAGAAGGTAATGGTCCCTGGGAAACATGACTTCCTTTTCTGTAATGGTGGAGCCTATTCGGAGTCCCTCAGGTGGACCCTGATGGGAGTAGCAGACCCCCCGGGAGGGATGGAGACTTGAGGTAGGTAGTGTGGCAGAGCCAGCCTGTTGGAGGAAGCCCAGGTTGCTGGCCCAGCCACCGGGTTTACTTTGGCAGAAGAATGTCCACCCTCTTCATGTAGCTGGTGCCAAGCAGGCCCGGCACAGTGAGCTCATGGCGTTCCCTTGGTCCTGGAGCTAGAGACTTGGGGTGGAGGGAATTGGAGGGCTGGAGATAGCTCTACCAGCTCGGGGTTGGCAGCAGACAGGGCACGGGGCCAATGGAGACAGGAAATCTTCGGGGCTTTCAGACATTGTGTCATATGATTGTTTATTTGGGAAGAGGAAGCCATCCAGGAGCACTGGTGCCCATCACCACCTCCTGAGAGAGAAATCCAGCTGGCGCACGTGCTACCCTCCTCACCCACATGCCCACGGAGTGCGTGCGCACGTGCACGCGCACGCGCGCGCGCGCGCACACACACACACACACACACACACACACACACACAGGCACACATCCCCTCATCTCCTGCCCACCACCCCCAACCCTGTGCGCACAGGCGAGGTGAGTTTGCCATATTCAAAGAGACATAACAGAGCTCCAGTGCCCTGTGCCTACATGTCTACTCAGATTGCGCTGCAAGGGATCCAATTTTCCAGCGTCTCTTGGGCAAGTCATGATTTGCTGAACCTCGGTTTCCCCATCTTTAAAATGCAGAAAGGAAAACTTCTTCCACCTACCACCTGAGAAGACAGACAGGAGCCATGAGGAACAGAATAGCCCCATCCATACAATGAGTAACTTTTGTCCTCATGATAACCCTGAGGCTAGATCCCTATGGAGCTAGATCCTTACAGACCCTTCCTTGTCTCCATAGTCAGTCCTGCTGGACTCTTCCAGACATCGAATAATCATCACCTCTCCAATCCCACTGCCTCTGTCCTAATTTAGACCCTGGTTGCGTGCACCTCAGCCTCTGCAATGGCCTTCGTCCCATCTCTAGGCACCATGCACCCTACCGAAGAGTTGGCTCTCATCACATTTCTCCTCTCTCCAAGCCCTTGAGACTTCCTCCTTGCTGACAGACTGAAACTCTAATTTCAAATTCCTCCCTACCTTTCCAGTCGTACATTTTATTTTTCCCATATCAACCTCCTCTGTTATAGCCACACCAGGTTGCTATTTCTACAACTACCTTTGCAAATTCTTACCTTTGTAGATTTGTTTCTTTGCCTTTATTTTGGGATGTGCTTTTTTTTTTTCAAAACTCATCACATCTATCTATTTGGAAAAACAACAGAGTAAGTTCCTTGCTCAGACTGAAGGAGCCTGACGAAAGTTTGGTCAGGGAGGGAGTCCTTGTCAGACCTTCACAAATAGGATCCTGCCCATCTTTGAGCTCCAGGAGGCCCCTGCTCTGGAGTACAGTCAACAGAATTTCCTAAATTCCTTCACATGTGTTAGATCAGCTAGGTATACCGCCCACAGCCCCACCCAGAACCTTTAGGTGTCCAAGACCCTGTTTCTCCCCTTCAAGCCCTCCCTGACCCTCTAATCTACACATGGAGTGGACTAGATGTCCCAAAGAGCTCCAAGACTCACACCTATAGTGTCATCCCTGGGCTCTAATGGAGGACAGCCTGGTAAGTGGATAGCTCCTACTGATAAGTGTGGTCTTTGTTTTGTGGATTTGTGTGAGATTGCGCCACCAAAAAGGTATAGACATGTTGATTTGTGGTGGCTCTTATGGATGCAGGGTGAGTTTGGGGGTCTAGGCTACTGAGGGTCCACTGCTGACTCTTGGACTTGAGCCATGTCTATAGACCTGCACATCAGCTCTCACCCTTATATGCGCTGCTGCTGGTCTGTAACACTTGAGGGACATGAGTCTCATGGCAGGCATCCTTTATCCCCTGTGTCCCCACCCCAGCATCCAGGGAAGTCACCCTGTGTCCTCAAGAGGCTCTGTGTCACAGGGCAGAAAGTCCTCTGGGGGTGGGAGTGGCTTTTGAGACCACTGTTCCAGAATGCCTATGGGCTTTTCTCATCAGTGTCCTCTCTAGCCTCTAACTAATATGCAATGTTATGCTTTTCCAGATCAGTCTTATCCCATGTTGGACAAGGGATAGACATTCCTCGCCTAAGTAGTTTCTCTTCTCATTCCACCCACAGGCTCCTGCCTTCCTTCCCACTGGTGGCAGTCTGCAGAAAGCAGGACATATTCTTTTCTAGGGCTGCTGTAACAAATTACCATAAACTTGGTGTCTTCAAACAATAGAAATTTATTCTCTTACAGTTCTGGAGGCCAAAAGTCTGAAATCAAGGTGTCAGCAGGGCTGGTTCCTTCTGGAGGCTCTGACTGAAAACATGTTCAGTGCTTCTTTCTTAGCTTCTGTGTTGCCAACAACCCTTGGTATTCTTTGGCTTCTAGATGTTTCATTCCAATCTCTGATCCATCTTCACCTGGTATTACTCCCTGAGTGTCTCTGTGTCTCCGAGTTTCCCTCTTCTTGTAAGGACACCACTCACTGGATTTATGGCTCACCCTGATACAGTTTGACCTTATCTGAACTTGATCACATCTGTACAAACCTTATTTCCAAATAAGGTCACATTCACAGGTTCCAGGTAAGCATGAGTCTTAGGGGGACACCCTTCAACCAAACCTACAGCAATTTTGTTAACAATGAAAGAGACCACATGCTAGGAATGCAGTGATTACAGTCTTAGGAGTTTAAGAGAAGACATGGGTGGAAAAATGTATTGTTTTAGGTTTATACAATGTAATTCCAAATGGTAAATTTAACATGATCTGGAAATGAACGATGGCTCATATTTTCCTGCATACTTTGGGTAAGACTAGCATGTGAAGTCCTCCTCAACAGAGCACAGTAACAGCTTTTGAGAGTCATTGGAAGCCAGTGTTCACAGACCTGTGGATGGATGATGCAACGTTATGAGTCAGTGGTATTAGGGAACTGTAGAGGCAAGAAGAGCTGTACTGTTTCAGTACAAGTAGGTTCTGAAGAGCCATGGCATTATGGGTAATAATGGCATTGCCACCTTTTCTCAAGGGGGGGGAATATGGAATTAAGAATGGTGTATTTGGCGTTAGTGAACAAGAAAGAAAATGAAAAGGTGGGTTTTGGACTTGAACAGGAAGAGAGGGTGCCTGGATACTATGGGGAATCCTTATGTGCACTGACGAAACAATAAATAAATATGTAAATACCTCTTCTCTACCCATTATTCTAAATCTTCATCATTAAATCACTGTATTTCACATGGGCCATGGATTTTGTAATGCATTTTGAAATCAGGTTGTTTATGTAGACGGGCACTTTACAACAAATATTTGCCTTGTGCCCCGCACATCCTGAATAAAAGCAGTTCTCTCACACAGCCTCCGAGTGGAGTGAGGGCTCTCAATTAAATCACATCCTCAGGATAATTGCACAGCCCTGACCTGGTGCTTGGCTAACTAAGGGAAATCCCAGTGGGGGCCCTAAGTGATTTCCACCTGGGAATTCTCATGAGGGGAATGAGGCAATAAGACAATACAAAATCAAGGAAGGGGGGGCATAAAGAAAAGATAATTACATAATTATATATATATAATATACTATATACTATATAATATGTATATGTGATTTTTCATACTAATTATAGAGAAGTAATACTATGGCATTCTGAAAAATTTGAGGTAATTAGCAAATTGTTTCTCTGATCCTCGTAGATTTAGACTGAATCAGCTTTGAGAGTTGCCTTTGAAGATGTGTGTGGGAGTGTGCATGTGTGCACCCTTGATTCAACAATTACTCGCACACCTGCAACTCAGACAGGAAAATCTTGAAGGAGGCCGAACTTACCCGTGGACCTCACCTGCCCTGGCTTGCCCAGCTGTTCGGCCATGCTTGGAATGCCAATGGCCATCACTGACCAGCCCCGTTGGTGACCACCCAACTACCACCACCCCAGAGTGTCACACAGATGTCTTGACTGACTGAGGCTCGTGAACTGTATGTTGGGAAAATGACGGGATGGGGTCCCAGGGAAAGCCTGTCCCCTGACGTAAGGGGCTGGCTTTCCCGTGGAGAGTCATATCGAAGGGTAGATGAGCAAAGTTGGGGCCAGGTTAGAAGTGGGGTGCACCATCAAGGGACCCACTGTGGAGGGTTGAACACCTGGTTGTTCTTCCCTGGAATATGGGGGAAGTCGTATCTCTTGTACAGCTTCAAGTTGTCCAGTCTTACATTTTAATTTTCTTGAGCTACCACAACGCTTTATCCAATCTATTAGCTGGTAGAGGTTTTGTAGGCCCTGATGTTGCAAACAAAATGGGTGGGTATGAGCGGTGTGGCCTGCCCACTTAGCTTCTTTTTAGGGTTCTTAGGGGCTGCAGCATTTTTTCAAGGGAGGTGGTAACCAGAGTTTTGGGTTAGGAGCTAAAGGGCAAGGCAGGCTGTGGCCACGCTGAGAGCCACACGAGGTGCACTGGACATGGAGGAAGAACTTCTGGAGGAATGATAAGTAGAACTTGCATATCCTCAATATTTTCTAGGGGAAGCTGGGCCCTGGAAGGGGATGGTGGTTGTGTGCTTGGATTACACATGTACATTAAAAAGAAATCAAGTATTAAGACATTTAAATTAACCACGGATTAATTAAGGTTATATCTGGTGGGCAATTACAGATGGGGTTTAATTTTTTCTATATTTTCTTTATCGCTGTTAAAGAAAAAATTGTCAAAATGGTAACACTTGTTAAAATGGTAAGGAAGACTATTCGAGATCATTGCCAAAGGGGTATTGTACTGGGGAAAGAGGTCAGGCTTAACAAGGACAGGTGAGGATTTGTAGCCAAGGAAGGGTGGGGGTCAGTGGATGGAAAATTACTAACATCAAGGGTAGGTGGATTCTTGCTAAACTGACCTAACAGGATTCTTGCTAAAGGCAAGCCAGGGTGATCAAATATCAAGGGTGAGGGGATTCTCACTAAACTGACTTAGCAAGATTCTTGCTACAACTGGGTTTGGCAGGCTGAAGACAGGACCCAAGGGTGAGGCCTCGTCAAAAAGAGGGCTCAGAAGAACCTGTCTAAACGTTGAGCAAGGAGATTGTCTTTGTGACCCCATATGGACCATACATGTATGACCATTTAAAAGAAGAAATGAAAATTGATAAAATTTATTTTTAATAATAAAAATACCCTCCCAAGAGATATGACAGCTGAATGCAATATACTATCCTGGATTGAATCCTGACCAGAATTTATTTATCTTTCATTTTTGCCATGAGTGAGATAACTAGTGACATCTAGGTATGGTTTAGATTAGATAGTAGTATCAAAGGCAATTTCCCAATTTTAATTATGTAAGAATTGTTTGAAAACACTCATTGAAGACTTTACCGGTAAAAGAGCTTACTCTCAAATGGTTTAGGACAAAAATAATATGTATACAGAGAGAGCAAGATAAAGCAAACTTGGGAAATGTTCCCATTTGGGGAATCTGGGTGAAGGTATATGGGAATTCTTTATATTATCTTTGTAACTTTTCTGAAAGTCTGAAATTATTAAAAAGAGAGAGAGAGAGAGATGTAAAGCATCCAAACTTAAAGGACTGAGTCAAATGCCACCTCTTCCAGAAGTCCCTCTCAACTGAGATTGTGTCCTGCCCACCCTGCCTTGTGATGACATGGACCAAGGTTATCTTGTAATTCCCTTCAGCCTTGATTTCCTCAAAGCCTCTTCTTTCTCTTCTGGAGGTAGCATAGCTGGATAGAATGCAGGTGAATTCCTGAATTCACAAACCTGGGCCTCAATGCTGCCTCTGTCACTTCCCAGCTGTGGGACCTTGGCCATTACTACTGTTACTGACATCAGATTTCTTATTGATAAATGATCATGAAATATACTTTGTGCAGAACATAAAACAATGCCTGTCATGAGTTCTGATTCTAGAGGGAGCTCTGTAAATATTAATTCCCTTCTTTTCTCCTTCTCTGGGATCAGCCTTTCACCATCCTTGGCACATAGGTAAATTTTGAACCCAATTCTCTGATAATTTCTATAAAATTTATTCTAATAACTAATATTGATAATTCACAATGTATTCATCAGGCTCAACACCTAGTAGCTCCTTCATGAATGTTGTTCATGGGGCAACATTTGCCTGCAACTTTTCTCATCTGGTCATCCCAGCATCTCTATGGGGTAGAAAAGTTCCCATTATGATCCCCTTTTTTATAGATTTGGAAACAGAGGCACTGAGGAGATGAATGACATGCTTTTCTAGGTTTCATGGCTGATAAGTAGGAGTCTGGCAGGAGCCAGTAAATCCTATTACTTATGGCAAAGTCTACTGTTGCAGTTACATACAAACAAGTAAACTGCAAATAAGTCTTACAAAGTTCTCTGGATCTCTATCCTATGTGTTACCACCACCTACTTTACCATTCTAAAATGACTTCTCATTCATTTGGTTTATTAATCTTTTAATGAGCACCTATTAAGTGCTACGTGTGTTAGGCACTGAGGATGCTAAGATGGGGAAGGAGCTCAGAGTCTTGTAGGAAAAAAAAATCAAATGAACAAAAATCATAAATGTAGTGTAATAGCTGCTTTCTCTAAAAATATTTTATAATATCAGTAATGCAGACCATTCTCATCCTGATTGCTCTTAAGTTTATAAAAGTTTTGCCTGGGTGATTAGGCTCAGTAGCACTGAGGCTCACTGTCCAAACATGGAGCCCTCCTCCCATAGCTCATGGCATGAAAAGCCATTCAGTGATTTGCTCTGAGCCAACTGTACCCAGAGAAAGAAGGAAAATCTTTCCAATTTAGAGATATTTCTAATTAGTAGACAATTCCTCTTTTCTCAAACAAAACCTCCTTTTCATGGCTGTAGCTGCTGTCAGCCCCAGAACCACAGTCCTATCATCTGCACATGCCTTCCAGGGCTTAGATCTCCAGGTACTCCCCAAATGCACCCCCCCATGCTTCTGGCTTAGAAGCATTAGCTGGGTCAGCAGTACCCCAAATTGCCAAAGACCCTTTAATGAAAGGAAAGGAGAGAGTCAACCTAAAGGAGGGCAATGTCTCCTAGGGCTTAAAGCAAGGATATGATTTTGCCCCTGGAAGCTCTAGCGACTTGGAAGTATGATATCCTGAATCTGAAAATCTCTTAGTTTCTGGGGCAGACCTCCCTAGACGTCTATGAGCCTTTGAACGGTTTGGATAAGGTTGTTGCTCAAACTGTTGAACGAATGACATTTACTTACTAGGAAAAGTCAGGCCTCTCTAGCAAATGAAACGCGATATACACAACCCTATGGTCCAGATTCCCCTTTCATGTTTGTACCTACCTGTCTACTGTCACATCGTATTCCAGAGTGTTTCCCTTGTCTTCACTGTCCCAACGTGGTGACTTACAATGTGCATTTATTACACGAATGAATGAAACGATAAAAAATGCCAACGAGCGACACTAGGAAGAAGTGCCAAGCAAAAGGTCCACAAATTTATTTTTGTGACTTCTGTAAAAGATGCCATCGAGTATCTCCAACGTCAAAAGCCATTACCCAGACGGCAGGCGGCAGCCCCACTGCTCTTTCATTAGTCAATGGTCAGAACAGGGACGGGGAGGTAGGGGTTCGCTTTCTCGCCTGTCCCGGACGCCCCACGCGGCTAAAGAAAGCTCAGCCCCAGCAGGAGTTTGGGGACCGCAAACTTCCCCGCGTCTGATGGAGGAGCCCCTGAGAGAACCCGCTAACATCCGAGGGTAGTCGCGCCAGGGCAGGCAAGGGTTCCGACGTTTGCCAAGAGCGCAGAGGGGTGAGTTGCAAAAACGTAGAGGGAAAAGCCAGTCCCTGTGTGCCCTGGCCTGCTGGTGGGCCAGAACGTCTGCCCGAGCGTGGCCTGGCCTGCAACCGCTCACGCCGTCCCTCCCGGCCCGAGACACCCCCGCCCCCCGGCCTCTTCCCCGGGATGGGCCCTTAGCGCTGTCTGTCACCGCTCCGCGCTGCGGTCCCACCTAGACTCTCCGCGGGTACTGTAACGGCGGGGGCGGGGCTTGGCGGGACGGGGCGGAACCAAGCCCTCCCAGGGCCCGCCCCTTGGCTGCGTAGCTGGGTGATTGGATGCTTTGGAAGGCCGCCTTCTAAGGCCGTGCAGGAGAATGACCGGTGGCCGGGGTCCGGTCCCTGGCGCGCCGGGTGCCGGGTGTGGGGACTCCGTCCGGCGAAGGGTGGGAGACCCAGCGTGCAAGAGGTCTCTAGGGCGGGGTTTCCCATGGGGATCTCGGCGCCCTGAAACGCCGCAAGCCCAGTTTCTCGTGTCGGAGAGGTGTCTTTCTGACTCGCTGGAATTCAGAGAGCATTTGGGAAACTTCTCGCTCCCACTCTTTACTCCCTACTTTCGGAGAGGAAAGCAGTTGCTGAATTGTTTTATTTCCTCCCCCAACCGGACTCTGTAAAAATAGCCCGTGCACCGGGGCGAGCGAGCCAAGCTCTGCCGCACCGCTGCCCCGGGCCAGGTGTGGACCTAAAAATACCCAGCGGTCGGGAGCCCGTGCTCCGGGTGCGGGCGGGTCCGGCCTGGCCGCAGAGGGCGTCTGGAGACCGGAGAAACGGCGGCCGCCTGGCCCCTCGCCTCGGCCGGGGCTGTCCCTTTAAATCCTGGAGGAGGCAAAGAGAAAAAAGGAAAGAAAGAAAAAAGCCCCGAGCGGATGGTGGCTCTGCCCGGCCCCCCACTCCGCCCCCGCGCCGGGTCCTGCCAGCCGCCCGACGCCTCCGCGGGTCCTGGGCGCCCCCCGCCGCGCCGCCCACCGCCACAGTTACTGTCAAAATAGAAATTCCGCGGAGCCGGGGAGGAGGTCGGGGCGCAGCAAGTGCAACTGTGGCAGGCGGGGAGGGGGCGCCGAGGAGGGGGCGGGCGCGCGGAGAGGCGACCGTAGACATCCGGGCCCTTTAACCCCGTGCGCCCCCCGAGCGGGTGGCGCTGGCCGCGCGGGCGCCGGGCGCGGGGCGCGGGGCTGACAGCCGCGGCGCGGGAGGCGGGGCGCGAGGAGGGCGGAGGCGCGGCGCGGGGAGGGAGGAGCTGCCCGCGCGCCCGCCGCCGCCGCTCGGCTCCACACCCGCCGGCGCAGCCCCGCCACGAGACTCTGACAGCGCGCGGCCCGCGCTGCTCGGGCGCACAGGCACCGACGGACCGCGGCGGCGGCGGAGGAGGACGCGAGGACCGCGGACCGGCGCCAAGTGCGGGAGACGCGCGGGGCTGGCGGCGCGCAGAGGTGAGTGGCTTCGCGCGCCGGGCTCGGGCACCGGCTGCGAGGGTCACGGTCTCCCCCGCACCTCCGCTGCCGAGGCGGGTCAGGGGGTCGCGGGGCTCCGGGAGGGTGGCTCCGCATCGCCGACGCCGGAAAGCTGTCTCGGGGCTGTTGCTAGGAGGCCGGCGGTCCGCGCGCCCCGGGGCGCCGGCGGGGGCAGGGGCGCCCCCAGCGCGGCGGGCAGGAGGCGGGGGGCTGCGGTGGCTATTCAGGGGCTCCGTGCGGCAGCCATGCAACGGGAGGAGGCGGGAGGAGGAGGGAGGGAGGAGGGGAGAGCCAGCGGAGAGCGAGCCAGCGAGCGGGCGCCGCGCCTCCTGGCTGGCACCGCGGCCCGGAGCGAAGTGGCGCGCGGGGCTGGAGGGGAACTTCTGCGGGCGCGTGCGGCCCCGGGCTCGGCGGCGCCTCGGGGCCCGGACAGGGCGGGCCTGTCGGCAGCCACAGGTGGTTTCTGCCAAAAGTTTTACCGCACTTCTGCCGGGAAGGCGCGGGAACAGTTTGGAGAGGGACGGTTTCCCGAGACTTTGGCACCCGCACCTCACACTGTCTTATCTTGAAGATTAGAAAGGGGGCTGGAAAGTCTGGGATCCCGCATCTCGCGACGCGGCTCACGGGCTTCGTGGCGGTCCCTGCCCGAGGTGGCGCCCTTGCGGGACCTTCAGACTCACGCGGCCGTCCTTTGGGAAGCTGCGGGAAATGGGCTCACGCACACGTTTCCTCCGTGCCTCGGGAAAGTTAAGCTGAGGCCAGCCCGATACCTGTCGCCCACACGGGGCAGCGCAGGGTCTCTTCCTAGGAGCCGCGCGCGTCTTCGCTCCGGGCGTGCGCATCTCTTGCTCCTTTGAAAATCGAATTGTCTCTGGCCGCTGTGCTGCTTTGTTATTCGGGCTGCTTGTCTGATTTCATTAGGAGGAGAGCTAGGAGGAGCCACAGAAAAGCAGAGCGGCAACAACTCTCGTTTCCTCTGAAACCAGCTGTGGAGGCTGGTACCCAAATCTAGGCTAGGAGGGTCCAGGGACGAGGGGAGCCAGGAGACGGCCGTGGGTGCTCCCTGCCCTGGGAGCTTCACCGGATCTTTCGCAAGGCTAGAGCTGGAATTTCTGGGGTCTCTGGGGCAGAAAGAAGATGAAGGTGGGAAGGGAACACCCCTCCGAAAAGGAAAATATGCTGTGGTGTAGTCAGCTCTGGGAGAGCTCTGGGAGAGCTCTGGGAGAGACGCTCCAAGAAGTCCAGTGGTTTGGCCCGGTTCCTCATTGGCCTGTTGTCGAATCCAGGGCAGCGAGGTTAGAACCACCCCGGTAGGTCCGTCCTGGGCTAAAAGGAATCTTTATCCCCGGAGTGGGTCTGATCTGATACCCGGCTGGTGCAAGTGTGCATAGAACTGCGAGAGAGTTGGTTGGAAACACTGAGTCCTTCATTCCCCGCTGCTCCTGCACCCACTCGCTTCTCCCCCAACCCCACCGAGCACCTGAGCAGAAACCATGCCCTTTGCTTTAAAAAAAAAAGGGCACAGGATTTTGGAGCAGAAAGATGTCCTAGAGATATGAGGAACACTCATTTTACAGATGAGCAGACTCAGGCCCAAGGGAAAGTGACCTGCCACAGTGGTTAGAAACCCCGGGAGATGAGAAATGACATCAGCCTCCCAGACCAGGGTGGAGAGAGTTCCCTCAGCAAGGCCTCGGAGGGCCTGAGATCAGAAATGCCACCTCACACCCCAAGCCCATCAGGGGCTCATTATCTGGTACTTTCTATGGCCATGCTTGCCAGCTAATGTGGTATATCTCCTGTTCTCTGCCCTTGGCTTAAAAAAAAAAAAAAAAAAAAAAAGGACTATCACTGAAGATTCCATTCTGACGCTATTCCAACTTTTCCTGCTCCCTCCTCACCCCAAATTCCTCAAACTCCTTTTGTAACATAATGCAGCTTGATTGGCCAAGATGAGTTTGCAGCTTGTCTCATTGTGAAGCACCCTCTTTCCGTAGGATGCCAGAACTCTGTTTTCCTGGTAATTAGGTTTTACAGATATTTTTGAAAGGGAGCCCAATTCTGGATCAATTACACTTGGACATGAATGTTGTGCTGTTGTGGATACCAAATGAGAAAGATGAGCAATTATCTGGGGATGTTGGAATAAATGTTGTTATGAGTATTTGACACGCTATTAGACATCAATGAGTGGGTTTTCAGTAAATGTTTTTTATGCTGTATTTTATTGAGCAAACAAAGTGTCTTAATTAAAAAGAACTGGGAGTTGGCCACTTAGATTTTAGCCACTTGTTTCTTACCAGTGGGTATGGATGGGAAGGGTTTGAATGGTAAACAGAATGATTGTTGAGAGCTCCCCCCCAAAAAACCCCCAAAATATTCTAGGGCAATGCTCATCCTTCAGTATATATTGTCATGGACAGTCCAGCAGAACCGTATTCCATCGAAATAGGTCTGGGTGTGGCGTATTCGATCTGTATTAGTCAGAAATGACTCGTAGGAGAGAATATTTTGTAAGTTTTATTGCTTTCAAGGGCATGCAGTATCAAGAATTCAAGGCTAACTCAATGCCACCAAGTAGAATTCTTCTCCTCTCATGAACAGATAAGAATCGGTGTCTCCACAGCTGTGCTGGGGGCTCTTGTAGAAGAATGCAAGATCTGACATCATCATGATGGTCCAGGGTTACCTTCTGACAGCGCCTTTTCACTTTCATCGCATGCTAATGTCATGGCCATCCCCACGTGGTAGGGAGTTCAGCTCTTTGTCCATCTTACAGATGGGGAAGCTGAGGCAGAGAGAAGAGAGAGGGTTATTCCTATGCTTCATTCAGTGCCTTAACATATTCTGGGCATTCAGCTCAGGGTTTCTGGGGGTGACCCAGGGGCAGGGGTAAGAGGTCCCCTAATCATATTGCCCCTGGCCCCTCTCCAGCACTGCCATTACAGAAGGGTGCAGAGGTGTGGTGGGGTTACAGTTATAATTCGTGGGAGGCCACTCTCTCTGATGGGGGCCTGAAGGACTTTGTTCCCCACCCCCACAGTGGGTGAGCAGTTTCCTCCCTCTTATAGCAGGCTGTGGGAACTTGGGGGAGGAGGGACCAGCTGGCTGAGGCTGGGACGGGGGTGTGGGATCTGCGCCTGTGTCGGTCTGAAGGAGTCCAGGCTATTTATAACCCCTCCTCCCCTCCTGGGAAGAAGAGACTCAAGGGTCTGGAACCATCCTCGGTGGTGACTTCTCCCCAGGATGGCCATGCCCCACTGGAATAAAACCACCACCCAACTGCATGGTGGGTATTGGTGTGAACCCTGACCCGTGTGGAGGGGTCCTGCAGATCTTCTTGGAACTTCGGCAGCTCTGGGAGTTTTAAGATAGAAGGATTTCCTGGAGCCTGTGTGTGCACTTTTTCTCAGGCGAGGCCCTCCATTTGCACAAAATGAGGCACACCCTAGAAATCTTACAGAGCAGAACTTAAGAATCTGCAAAAGTGGGGGTACTTGGCTGTTTTGAGTAGTGGTAACAGTGATTTTTACGCAAGAAGAGATTCTGAAAGCGACCTATCAGATGTGCTTTCCTCTGATTATAAGCCATGGCGTTTCTGTGTGGTGCGGGCTGGGGAGGTGTGAGACATGCACACAAAGCTCTTCCCCCCCTTGCCCACCCCTACTCTGGACCAGTCCCCCATGGTCCCCCTCGCCTTTGCACTCTTCGACCAACACCTCAGTCCTCTTTGGTCTGCAGATAAATAGTATCTGCCATTCCACTGGTTACAACCTCAACCCTGCAGCTAGGCATATTTTCTCCCTGGGTTGGTGGATGGAAGAATGAGGGTGGGCGGTGGAAGAAGCCGGCAAAGGCACTGAGCTTGTCTCTCTGTTTAGCCCCTTGCAGTGAATTAATCCTCCCATCAGAACCATTTCAGGGGCTTGAGGCAGGTTTTGCCAGGGAGAGAAGACAAGCAGGAGGTCCTAGGTGGAGAGGTGGGTGCTGGGCAGCTCCCGGCTGAGGGTGGTGGTGCCTGGTGAGCCTGGCGTGGGCATTGCATGCGGGGGGGCTCCTGAGGGCGGGGCTTGTGTGTTGCTCATCGGCACCCTCTTAGCACGCCGCGCGAGCCCTGGGCATGGCAGGTGTTGGCTGAGCAAGCGCTGGGGGGCACTGGTGGGTGGGTGGACAGCGGTCGGGTTTGCTTCTTCCTTGCCATGGGCAGTGTTTCTTGGTGTCGCGAGGGCGAGGAGGCAGAATCAGAGGGTACATGAGAAGAGAGAGCGTTCACCAGGCATTTTGAGAAGCCCCGAGCCAAACTGATTGGCCGCTCCACCCTGCCAGAGATGCTGGAAGCCAGGGACAGCCATGGAGTCCTTCTTGGAGCATGCAGAGTGAGTCTCCTTTCATGAGGCAGATAGGCCACTCCTTTGCGTACCCTCCTGTGGGCCCTCTGGGGTCTGGCCCCTGCCTGCCTCTCAGACTCCCTCCCCTCCCATGCTCACCTCAGTTGTTCTTTTCATCTAGCGTGCCCTTCCCTCTGATCTACCCCCAGCTGACCCCCACCCCTTGTCATTCAGGTCCCAGTGGAGACAGCACCCTGTGTTCTATTCTTCATAGCACCCACCTCTGTCTGGGACATAATCCTGATTCTCCTCTTGTTTGTCACTTGTCTCTCCCACTAGAATGTAAGCTCCAGGAGAGCAGGGACCTTGTCTGTTTCGTTCCCCGTCGTATCCTCAGCCCCAGAATGGTGCCTGGCATGAAGCAGTGCCCGAGGAAACCGACGGTGAGTGGGGTGTGCCCGTGAGTGCCAGTGGTCTGCTGAGATGAACCCGCCAGGGGCCCTGCCCTCGGGGATCTCTTTGGCCTGGAGGCAGAAAGAAAACGTGCCCCTGTGTGCTCTGCCGGTGGCGGGAAGCGCGGATGGCTTTCACGAGGCACAGCCCGGGAGGGCCGTGGTCAGCCGGGGCTAGCCCTGACTCCACAGCGCTGGTTGGCTTGGGCAGAGGGGTCTTTTTTTCCCCTGATGCTATGTTAAGAGTCAGGAGCCCTGGCAGCTGACCCACCTCCAGGACTGAAGTTCCTCTAGCTGGCTTGGCTGCCACCTCTCTCTCTGTTTATTTACTTCTTTGGTGAGCGAGCGCTCCAAGCATAATGCCACCCTTGGAGAGTCAGGAACGTTGTGTTTTTCCAGCAGTTCCATTCATTCGCTGCCTCCTCGGAACAGCTGTGGACAGCTGGTTGCCCGCGTGGGTGCTGGGACGGTTTCTCTTCAGGGCCAAGGGGTATGCTCAGCCCGGCAGGAATGGGGGACTTCATTTGTGTTTCACACCCTGCTGCTTTCCAAACCCCACTGAAATGGTGCCTGTAAAAACAGATTCTTGAGGAAATTAAAAAACCATTAGCCTTCAGTTTACTGCTTTTCTGATTATAAAAGCCATGAGAGTCATGATAGAAAATTTGGAAAATAGAGATATGTGTAAAATTAAACCCCCAAGCTGTGACGACACCCTAATTTTGGTGCGTTTCCTTCCAGTCTTTTTTCTGCTCCCACCAACACACACAGACACACACACACACACACACACAGCTTCCCTAAGGGGGATGGAGGGAGGGTTTCCGGCACCCCTCAGGTGACATTGGTTCTACCTACATGAGTGGTGGCACTCACATACCCCTGCACATCATTTTCTGAAATTTTGTAAGCCCGTGCCATCTCTTAATAAACAGAAGAGCTTCTTCTCATGGGAGTCTGAGCCATTCCCACTGTGAATCACTGATACTTAGAAGAAAATGTACTTTCCACATCTCCCCACCGGCTGGGAAGATTTCAGCGAGCTTTGCCGAATGCAGTTTAAATTAGGAGAGCAGTCCCCTGCTCCAGCACGTGGTGGGTGTGCTTAGGAAGGGGCCGCTCCCTCCTGGCCTCGCTCCGTCACCGTGTGAAGAGCTGCCGGCTTACGGTGTTGCAGGCGGTCTCCTTACGGAGCATTCTGTCACATTTCCCAAGGCCATCATGGCCTCTAGAAATGTATTTTAATAGATGGGAAGCCTTCCTTCAGGTCATGTTTCATACTTTAACCATTACACGCCTGCAAAAAACCAAACCCAGAGCCCATTAACTGATCATTCCTTGACCTAAAAATAAGAACAGCAGGAGAATCTTGAGAAATATGAACCCAGATCATTGGTTTAGTGTGTTTAGAGCATGGATGTTTGGAGGCAACCTTTGCCCCTTCAGGAGCCCAGGGGCCCTGTTGCCATTACTGCCATGTTCCCAGGGCCTACGAGCATGGCCGCTGCACAGTGGGTGCTCAGGAAGTATTTTGCTGAATGAAGGGAAGGCAGAATCCTTCCTGTGGGAGGAGAGACTTAGGCCTGTCCATGTCAAGGCTTCTTTTGGGAGTGAGTTTGGCTGGGGAGGGAGCTCAAGGCCTGGGGGTGAAGGGGTGAGGAAGATCATCACATCCTGGGAAGCAGGAAAGGGCAACACGAGAAGCAGTTCTCTGACTTACTAGTTTTGGTGGGTTTTTGGAGGAAGTGATGTTTAGATGGAGTCTTGATATAAGGGGCTGGAGGTGTTTAATTCCCTGGAGACAAGAAGTAGAGGGCACCCAGGCAGGAGAGTGAGCTATATGGAGCCTCAGAGTTGAGAGAACAAGGGTGGGTTTGTCAGCCCAGGATGACGGGGTAGCTCTGCCAGGGAATGGCGAGAGCTGGAGGGCCTTCAAGATGGCGGCTCCTCATGAGCCCAGAACCCAGTTCCAGGGGAGGATGGGTCTGTGGGTCACAGGGCTCCACCCTGTCTCCAGGCTACTATCATTGCCATGCTGCAGATGAAGAAACTGAGGCCTCAAGAAGTTAAGCGATGGTGAGGAGCATGGGTTTTGGAACTGTTGAGACCTGAACCCTCTGGCTTGGCCACTTTCCTGTGGTCCCCTTGGGCATGTTGCTGAACCTCTCAAAGCTTGAGTTTCCTCATCTAGAAAACTGTGACCACCAACTTCTTGAGGTGGGTGGGAAAATGAGAGGACGTGATACACCCAAAGCCCTCAGCACGACTCCCAACAAAGACAGGCATGCATCCATGAAAAGCACTGTTTCCATGTGCTGTGAATTCTACTCCTACCCGGAAGGGAGGAGGGAAGAATGAGGAGTGGGGCCCCCAAACATCCAAGACTGCCTTCTTCCTCCTCCTCCTCCTCCTCCCCAAGCTACCACAATACTTCAGGGGATAAAAATCCAGTCTACAGGAAAGATAGCTGTGGGGAAGCCACCACTCATGTAGGTAGAATCAATGTCACCTGAGGGGTGGCAGAAACCCTCCCTCCATCCCCTCTAGGGAAGGGGAGAAACACCTGCAGAAATCACCCTGAGGCTTTAGAGGCTTGTTCTAGACATCACCGGAGGGGGGGAGCACGTTACCCCTTAACTCCTAGGCATGCGTGGGTCTTTAGAATAGAGACTGTCTGGCCGCACAGAGAATGGCACATGGGGTAGGTCGGTTTTGCTGATTGGGAGCTAAATGGGTAAGACCATCTGACCTGGGGCAGCGCATCCTGGTAAAAATATAGTGCGAGTCATCTATGTAATTTTAAGTTTCCCAGTAGCCACATTTAAAAAAAGTAAAAGGAAACAGAAGTTAAAAGGAAAAAGGAAGTGCCTTTAATTTAATCCAATATATCCAAACTCTTACCATTTCTACAGGTGCCACATTTCAGGTGCTCGGCCGTCCCCTGGGTCAGCCCAGTCAGCCCTTGGCCTGTGCCGGGAGGGCCAGCCCGGGGAGGCTGGTGTTACCTGCTGGAGGGGGGTGGTCCACCCTGCAGGGAAGGCAGCCGGACCTCTGGGCAGGAACACATGAAAGCAAGTACATTAGGGGGAAGCAAAGGCTTATGAGTTGTGGCTTTTGTCCTGGCCCAGTGGTGGGTGTGTTGTGTATTCCTGAGGGAGCCCTCCCACCTTCATGGGCCTTGGTTTCCCCATCTGCAAAATGAGTTTGCATTACCTCTAAGACCCATTCGGGCTCTTGTGTTCTAATTCCTAAGAGAAAGGCAAGGAGAACAAATTTAGCTACTTCCTAAGTTGGAAGAGGGTGGAGATGGGGCTTGGAGAGAAAGTGAGGGCAACAGAGAGGATGCCCAGGCCGCATGTTTCCAAGTATCTCATAGAAAGTTCTATTTGGACAATTTAGAGAGACATGTAAGCCTCTCTAGCAATGCCAATATCCAGTCACCACCATTAAGTTGCCTTTATCTAAAAGTATGTTTTGGGGATAGAGGTGGCTGGGTGTGAACTATTATTTTTAAAAAGCGACATGTTTTCATTGTCTTTAAGTTCTGAAGCATCTTCTTATTCCTGGGTCATCCCAGATAGCAGTGAATGGCAGCCATAAAAGAGGGGAGGGGCCTGCAGAAAATATTAGAACAAAAAAGGAAATATTTCAGCTCTGTCATAAATGGGCACTCGGCCTGTCCTGAGAGGATGTGGGAAGAGGGAGGAAAAAGGCAGCAGGTGTGTTTGGAGGGAAGGGTGTGTCTGCAAATGTATTTTAAGCTCCTGAAGTGAGACGCATTGGTTTTATTGCTCTCTGCTGAGGAGGGATTTGAGGTTTTTATCTCCCTGCCACAGACTCCGATGCAGTGGGTGGGGCACTCTCTCTCTCCTTTTAAAGGACCGTCTCTTCTTTTTTTAAATTAGATTGTCACCAAGTGACTAGGTGTATCTGCCTGAGGACCTCCTACTCCCCCAGGGGGAAAGGGCCTGCCCGCTCTAAGAGCTGGTCCAAACACTTGAATTCACAGAGGAGGAGACTGAGGGTCAGAGAGGCCCCAGAAGTCTCAGGCCGCAGCAGCCATGGCCTCTTTTCTGCCACGCAAGGGTGCCTCCCCAGATTTCGCCTCCTACACGGTTTACAGATGACTCAACGGGCTGCCTCGAACCATTTTTTTAAAATGAGGATTTCTCTTTTATGTTTTCCTAAACTAGATTTTTTATTACTTTTCCACACATTGTTTGCTTTGAATTTTTAATTTAATTTTTTCGAATAGGTCAATACTTACATGGTTTAACATTCAAAAGGTACAAAAGGGTATTCAAAATGAAACATCTTTCTCTCTCCTCATCTCTTGGTTCCCTTAGTTTGAGTCAACCACTGTCACCGGTTTCTTCAGTGTAAAGATATGTTATGAATATACAGGAAAATATGTATACGCATGTATATGTATATATACACGTGTGTCTGTAGTTTTGAAATTTTTTACCCAAATGGAAGCATACTATACACACTACATTTCACTTTACATTTTCCACATAACACTAAATCTCGGGGACATCTGACTATCTGACTATAAAGAACTTCTTTATTCTTTTTTGCTTGTTTGTTTCAACTATGTAGATTCCATTGTATGGGTATTCCTTGACTTAGTTAACCAGCCCCTTATCCGTAGATATTTTGGTTGTTTCCAGTCTGTTGCTAATCTAATACTCTTGGTTTTTACCCGATGATTTTTTTTTTTTTTTATGAAAGCAATCCTTGAGTTTTCTGACTTTAGACAAACTGATAGCATTCTAAGTTTGCTGATTTATCGTTTGCAAGATGCTTGAAAGAGTAAAATTGCTTATTTGTTTAGGGTTAAGAGTAGAATAAATAATTTTTGCACTGAACTTTCTGGAAAATGAATCATAAGGTCAACATTCATTAATTAAACCAGTATTTCTTGAGTTCCCACTATGTGCTGGGCACTGGGCTCTGGGCCAGGCCATTGGTGGGGTGGGGGGAGCAAAGAGGAAAGGGCATGCAGGATGGCCCTCGCATTTGGGCAGGGAGTGGGGAGGGGTGCATTTGGGGGTGACTTCGATAGGAGAAGAGGACAGTTAATGCAGCGTTGGGGGCAGCCTTGATGAAGGAACAAAGAAGTCACAGAGGGAGTGTTGGGCTCTTTGACTTGGGGGTGGGGGTACAGAGTGCCAGGGAGGGGGCTCTGGGCTGCCTGGCTGTGTGTGAGCAGCGAGCTTGTGGCACCGTGTTCTTGCTTTCTCTCAGCTGCCTCTCTCAGTCACTGCCCATCTGTTCAGATTCCAGAGCCCATATTCTTTCCACTGCACTTAAATGGACACTGAGTTTCCTGGAGATTATTCAGGGAGAGAGGAGCAGCCTGTGCAAAGGAATGGTGGTAGTACCAACATGACCTGTGTCATGCTCATTGAAGAAGTAGCTCCTCAGCAGGGAGGCCCATGTAGGAAGCAGGAGGAAATACATTTGGTTAAGGGGGTCAGACTTGGAGAATTGAGTGCAGCAAATCTTAAGTGCCAAGCTGTTTATCCCCTCTGTTCAGTTTACTTCATGGTTTTTTTTTCTTCCCCTCAATTCTGGTATGTTTCTGGGGATGTCATACTGTTGGTTTTTGCATTAAATGATAAGAATTTAGGAAGAAATAATCTACATCATACCAACTATTAAAAACATGTATTTCAGTCTGGAACCACCTGGGATGATTTTTATTCATTGACCAATGTCTCTTTCCTATGGCATTTTAGGAAACTGCGTTTGGAGCTACTTAAATCACTGTTGTAAAAATGCAACTACCAGCACATACGAATACTAGGTCACTAAAATCCCAGATGTGTGCCTTTATCCATGTTTTAGAATTCCATAGATGGATGATTCCGTATTTCAACTACTACAAGAACCAACTTGCTCACGACCTTGTGGTTCATGGTCAAGGATGAGAATTCCTCTTTTGTTATACTCATTTCTCTGTGTGATGTGGGCCAAACAATATGAGTTGTTGGGGTGAGGCATGGACAGGAACGGAAGAAAGGGTTTGGGGGCTGGTGAATCCTGTGTCATGGTTAGGTTTTAAGATGTGCTGGAAAGATTCAAGGACCCCATTCCAAGGCCCAAGTTTGCATAAGCTTCCCCCAGTGGATTTATATCCATCTTTGTAATCTCAAGGTTTCTCTGTCCTAGTACTAATTTACACATAAATACAAACCACTTGAACAGCAACAAAAAAAGCCTGCCTGTTATTTTTCTGACAGTTAGGAATCTGTGCCTTAATGAAGTATTAGTAGATTCAAAGCTCACCGGATGAGCTGATGTCCATCTCAGGCTCCTTGCTTCAACTTTGCAAAATATAGAAAGCTCCCCAAGGGAAGGAAATGCTTTTCTGGCTAACTTCTGATGTTAGATGTGCCTGTGTCCATTTTGCAAATCATCTCCTAACTCAGATTGCAGCGGGCTTCCGAAAACTCAGAAATTGTGTGCACAAGCTGGGTGGCACAGATGACAAAGCCCGGGGTGGGGGTGGGGGTGCCAAATCCCAGTCACTGTCCTGCCAGCCTCTGGAAAATCGCTAAGTGCGTGCTTGCCTTTGTCTACCTGGAGCCCTGGATATTTTCCTAAACTGCTTTTGAGGGGGGTGGAGGTGGAGATAAAGGTGGTAAAAGTGAATTATTTGATAAAATATTTCTGCTTACATTATAGAAAACTAAATCACACTATGTTCTGTCTTCGTGGCTTTGCCAGAAATTTCTCATGACAGATTCTGATGCACCAGACTGAGCCACCTCGCTGAGTGGCACCTATTTGCAGAAGTCATTAAAAGCCATTGTTTAACTAAAGGCTTTTCTTTTTCTTCCTTACAATTTTCAAGACCCTGCATTTGCACAGACCTGACTCAGCAACATTCTATTTTGGGAATTTGTTACCTCTTCTCAGATTCTGGCCTGCGATTCCTGAGTTTTCTGCTCTTTGCTCAGGAATGGCTATTGCCTAGATTTTGGCTCTGGGTCTGAAGGAGTCTGTCTCATCACAAAAGGACACATCTTTGTCCTCCGATTCTGCCCCAGCAACTGGGGTACCTGGGTAACCTAGTTCCCCTTCTTGCCCGCCTCACGCACAAACTAACATTTTCACCATTGTATATTGTTACTTTCCCTGGGAAAGTAGCCATTTGACAGAGTGGTAAAGCCTTTGAATAGGACAGACAGACAGACAGACAGACACACACACCTCTTCTCCCCTTCCCTCTCTCTCTCCTTCCCTCCTTGAACAGGATCATAGGTGGTAAACACCTATGGCTAGTGGCTGTCACAGAGCCCAGAACTTAATAAATATTACCAACTACTACGAATAATATAATATCATGTTCAAAAGGAAAGTGTAGCCCCAAGTTCCTTTGCGGTCACGCTTGAGAATCAGAAAGCTCTCTTAGCCTAGTGACCCATTCTATTGTTTTTTTATACTCCATCCATACACACACAGCACATTAAGAGTCTGTTCATTCTTGGGATGTGTGTGAAATTCCAATTCCTGTCAGGAGAATTTATGTGTGGTTTTAGAGGGGATAATCGACCAGTTAGTATGTGCGCACGGATTTTATACACATACACATCGCCGTTTACAGCACACATTATAACATCTTCAGTCTCTGCCAAGAATGTGTATTTCTTAGCCCTGTGCATTTGCATATTATGGGTTCATAATTTCAAATAGCTGTAAAGATCTCTACAGAAAAATGTAGTCACTGTACTCTGATGTTCTAAATCTCAATGTAGTAGTAGAACTTGGCTAATGTTTGCCCTTGCTAATGTACCAACCCTATAATTTTTATACACAAGTGTGCACGCGTGCGTGCGCACACACACACACACACACACACCCCTACACACCTACCGACCTCTGACTTTACCCTACTTCTAAACAAAGATTAACTGGCTGGGAACTGAGTTATGCTGCCTATCCTCCGGACTTCATTACCTTCCCAAAATATATCATACACACGGCACAGTGTACTGTGGTCTTATTACAGATGATTACAAAGAAAGATTTGTCAAAATAAATGAACCTGCTGCATCTGATCCTTTCCTGGTTTGGGTCCCTTGCTTCCCATCCTCACCCCCCCCCCCACCCCCCCCCCCCCCCGTGGCTTTAGTCATCTGCCATGCCTCTGGTGGAGCTGAGCTCTCTGATAAGCGGAGAGCTCATCACAAATTGCTCTTTCAAGCTAACATTACCAGAAAATCCAGCCACCCACACCCCGCCCTCTAATCAATCATTAGGGAACTTGCCATTGGCAGTGCTTGATTTGACCAAACAAAATAGAGCAGCAGGAAGAAAAGAAACTTAGACCTTTTCAAGGTCTTCCAGGTATAAGTCTCCTGAATTTTAAAAATGGTCCGATGGGAGATTTTCTTTTTGAAGTTCAGAAAAAAAGGATGCCAACTTGAAGTCTGTTCTACCCCATTTAATTGTAGGGAGTATTAAATAGCAGAACCACAAAAGTCTTCAAATGTGGTGGGTGCAGGGGAAATGCTGTCCGAATCCACAGGTGCATGGTGAACCTTGGGATCGCCGGCCCCCGGACCCGGCCAGGGCTGGGAAGGGGTTCCAGTGGCTTCTTCATTGTGTGGTCTGTTTTGTTCATTTGATGTTCCATCAGAAAGTAAATGCTGCAAAGAGTGCTCTGAAGATTGGGAACCGTATGCCCTTCTGGGTATCTGGGAGGGTCCCCACTTCCTGAGGCAAAGGAATAGCATTTTCCGGCTGCCCAAGTGGTAGCCATCTGTTGACTCGGATGTCCCTAGTGGCTGACCTCGGGATGCTTATGATCATTTTGCTGCCTCTCTGCTTCTGCCCTTTGTGCTTATTTTTACTTAAGAGCATTTGCTTTAGTACTGTGTGTATATGTGTGTGTATATATGTGATCATCTTGAAGATGTCCTGACCAAAGTTCTTTAGTTTTGATTCAGAGTTTAATTGCAGAAGAATCAAAAAAAATCTTTACATTAAAAATTACTCCACCCAGCGTGGAGCCCACTGCAGGACCTGAACTCATGACCCTGAGATTGAGATCTGAGTTAAAATCAAGAGTCGGACACTTAACCGACTGAGCCACCCCGGCGCCCCTAAAGATTATTTTTAAACAACATTTTTAACTGCTTTATCGAGGTATAATTTATATGCCATAGAACTCGGTTTGTTTTAGGTTTACAACTCTGTGGTTAATTTTTAACAACATATATATTAAATTAATATGCATATGTCAGGAAAGGGGGGTGTCAGTGAGGCAGAGACTTGAGAGGGAGAAAAAATGGGAAAGGGTTCTTTATGTCCTATGCAGCCCACCCAGGTGTGTTCTCTCAGTTCACCTTCCATGCAGAAGGGAGCCCTGTGAGCAGGAGGTGGGGTGGTCAGAGCAGGCCCCTGGGCCGGTGGGGGACAGACTCTAGGGAGGCACCCCCTGATTGCACAGGATCCTGCCCCGGCAGGTGGGGCTCTTCAGCTCTCGGACAACAACAGTTCCTCCCTGGTCATGCACAATTCACAAAGGCCAAGGTATTGTCACATCAAAGGCATATTCATTAGCACATTTGGCCAGAACCATTTCTTGTTCTCGCTAATAGACTGTGCTGGAGTGGATTTCTGAGGTCATCCAGGCCCATTGCCCTATATACACACAACCGAATATGGCCCCTAGAGCTCAAGGAAGTGGCCCAGGACACACATTGTTCAGTGGTGGGGCTGAGGACCGGGACTAGATCCTGGCTGCCTGCCCATGTAGGCCAGTGGCAGGGCCCTCTCATTGCTGCCCTGCCCGGATGGCCTGATGTGGGCACAGAAGTGGGCAGAAAGGCAGCATGGAGATCCCCAAAGGCCCATGCATCTCCTTACAGGGGTCTGGTGGAGCAGCTCCAGAGCCCAGCCCCGGAGCTGCCTTTTGCTCCTTTCTAAGGCATTCTCAGTAAGGACACTGCACTCTCCCAGTCTGATTTTCAAGCAGTTCTCATCAACTAGCAGCCCTGAGAGGAGTGGAGATCAAGTGAAGAACCCCCTAACTTAGACCTTCATTCCAAAAGCAGCAATCCTTTGATTATACCTGACAACTCCAAGCAGGAAATTAGGCCAAACAGAGAAACACCACCATAGTTCACACTTGGACTTCTGTGCAGAAACCACTATTTAAAATCCTGGTTGCATTCTGTTGGGGTGTGTGTGCGTGTGTGTATGTGAAAAGTTCGGAAAAAGCTGTATTTTGGGATAAAAAAAGGAGCATTTCATCTTGAAGAATTCAAAGCTTTGAAAAAAAAAAGGTTAGCGAAGAAACCAACTGTATGTAGATGTAAGTACTTATTAGACACCCAATGTACGGTGGGAAGGGAAGATCTTATGCTCTGAAAGGGGAACAGCCTTCCCTCTGATCCAAAGGCTCATCATAAGGAATTCTCCCTGCTGGGATGCTTACTTAGAAGGCCTTTTCTTTCAGCCTTTGCCAGCTGGTGTGGAGCAGAAAGCCAACTAATGGGGCAGAAAGCCAAGCTCTTCCTTGTGCTGAGAGCCAGAGGGGTAGAAGTAGGTAGATGGCCTACCCTGAACACAGGAGCCAAGTCGTGACAGTAAAGCAGTGGCAGTTATAGCTGGGACAACTGAATGCTTGAGCCAGTAGGAACTAGAGGAGCAAGAAGACAGGAGTGGTTCTCTAAATGGGATCCTTGGACCAGCAACATCAGCATCTCCTGGGAACTTGGGAGAAATGCAAATTATCAGGCCCTACCCCACTGAGCCACCCTGAACCAGAAACTCTGGGGATGGGCCAGCGAGCTGTAATGTAATGAGCCTTCCTGAAGATTCAGATGAGCTCCCAAGGTCTAAACGGGGGTTATGTTAGGCTATGATCCATTGATAACAGATGGGGGTCAGAGTATTGATTATTGTTTTTGTGAGTATGGTAATTCGTTAACTCATGTCTGGTCAATTTAATAAAAGAATTTTTAGTATCCTGTAGAATATATAGGTGGCTGAATTGCATATCAAAAACCCAATGAGTTGACACTACATCAAAAACTAATGATGTAATGTATGGTGATTAACATAACAATAAAAAATTTAAAAAAAAGCACCAATGAATTGGATGTTATAAAGTTGGCCCTTGAACAGCACAGGTTTGAACTCTGCAGGTCTTCTTATATGCCAGATTTTTTTCGATAAATATAGTACAGTACTGTAAAGATATTTTTTAAATGATTTTCTTAATGACATCTCCTTTTCTCTAGCTGACTTTATCATTATTTTTACAAAATACAGAATGTAATACATATACAAAATCTGTGATTATTAACTATATTATTGGTAAGGCTTCTGGTCAACAGTAGACTATTAGTGAAGCTTTTGCAGAATCAAAATTTACAGGTGGGTTTTTGACTGCATGGGGCATTGGCACCCATAACTACTGCGTTGTTCAAGAGTCTACTGTACTTTGCATTATAACACGTGAAGCCTAAAATATTTCCATGCATTCCTTTTTTTAATGAAAGATTTTATTTATTTATTTGAGAGAGAGAGAAAGAGAGAGAGAGAAGGAATGAGCAGTGAGGAGGGGCAGAGGCAGAGGGAGAAGCAGACTCCCTGCCGAGCAGGGGGCCTGTCGTGGGGCTCGATCCCAGGACCCTGGGACCATGACCTGAGCCGAAGGCAGACGCTTAGCCGACAGAGCCACCCAGGCGCCCCTTTCCATGCATTCCTAATAAAGTCTTATTCCAGGTGCTTCAAAAAACAAAACAAAAAGTAAAAATCCAACTAACTACACTCAGTGCCTAACAGGTCTTGCGAATCAGACCGACTTACTCTAACTCCTGACTCCACCTCTCGCCAGCAATGGGAAGCTGCTCGAGCAGGTTATTTAAGATTTGCGAGCCCTCATTTTTTTGGTTGAAAACTACCTGCTTTCTGGAGTTCTTGCGAATAAATGAGACGGAGAGGCACCACTGAGGCCAAGTCCAGCTCAGAGCCTCTGCCTGGCAGGCCCGGACAGAGAGCTTCCCTTCCCCGGGGGGCTGGCTCAGCTCCGAGGGCACCGGCCATGATGCCGCGGCAGGTTCCCCCAGAGGACCGTGGTTTCGCTTGTCTGGAATGGAGCACTAGCGTTGGAGGGGATTTTGGGGAGCCAGGCTCCTCACTTCATTATGTAGACGAAGAAATGGAAACACGGAGGTTTGGAGCCGTAGCGTGAGTTATTCGCAGAGAGGCCCAGGGCCCAGGTCTGCTGGAGCCCAGCTCCATGACCTTCTTGCTCACGCCGTCTGTCCATTTGTCCTCACACTTTTCAGCCAGTACCATGTTCAGGTGAATGTGAGAGCCAGAGAAAGGCGCCTTTGTTCGTCGCAAAGGCCTCTGGACAGAGGAGGAGCCCGAGGGGTGGTCAGCTCTTAACAGTCTTACGTGCCTCGGATTTCCCGGGCCTCCAGAGGGGTTAAGAGGCTGTCCCTTTTGGAGATGGGCGTATGCCCGGCATAGCCACGGCCTGCCCGGGGCCGGCCGACCTTGGAGCTGGTGCAGCATAGGTCTTACTCCACCAGCGGAAAAGTGGAAGGTCCAAAAGGGCAGGCCCTGGGCGCGGGGAGGGACTTGGGATTTATTCTGAATACGAAGCTGTTGGAAGAGTTTAAGCAGGTGAGTGATAGGCTGTGATTACAAGTTTTATTTATGTTATTTTTTTATTTTTATTTTTTAGATTTTATGTATTTATTTGACAGAGAGAGACACAGTGAGAGGGGGAACACAAGCAGGGGGAGTGGGAGAGGGAGAAGCAGGCTCCCTGCTGAGCAGAGAGCCCGATGGCGGGCTCGATCCCAGGACCCTGGGATCATGACCTGAGCCGAAGGCAGACGCTTGACGACTGAGCCACCCAGGTGCCCCTGATTACAAGTTTTAAACAACCACCAAGAGTTATAAAATATTGGCTTCTAAGGTTTACCTCTGGGACCCTGACTGGGATGGTGGCAGGGGGCGGCTTTTACTTTGTGTTTTATTCATTACTCTTTGTTGCTATGTGCCTTATTTTGACCGTGTCTTTCATTCTGTGTGCGAGTGTGTGGAAAAAAAAAAACTAATTAAAAAATGAAGCGCTTTTCTAGACCAAAGAAAAATAAATTCTGTGGAGAGTACGTAGTACTTTAGAAAAAAATGATCAAAGTAAATCGCTCAACAAAAGAAGACACTGTTTTTTGGTATGATGCCATTTTGATAGAAATGTATCTACCTGTAGGAAAAGTCTGGAATAATGAATATTAAAATACTACGAAGATTAAAGTTTTCTTGTTCTAGCCTATCTGTGTTTTCCAGTTTTTCTAGTATGAACATAAATTACTTTTGTAGTTAGAAAAAAAAAATTATTGGGGCGCCTGGGTGGCTCAGTTAAGCGTCTGCCTTCTGCTCAGGTCCTGATCCCGGGGTCCTGGGATCAGCCCTTCTTCGGGCTCCCTCTTCAGCTGGGAGCCTGCTTCTCCCTCTGCCTGCCACCCCCCCACCCACAGCTTGTGCTCTCTCTCTCTCTCTCCGTCAAATAAATAAATAAAATATTTTTAAAAAAAAGAAAAAATAATTATTGATTTTAATTAGAACAGAAAAGAGCTCCGGTATCTTTGGACAACCCAGCGGACTCTCTTTAATAAGGGCTCCCAGTCCGGCCCTTGCTCCTTCCTGTGGAAGTCCACAGTTTCATGTAACATCAGTGATGGGATCTTTACACTAAAAATGTTTTTCTGTTGGAATTCTTCTGACTCCAGCTCATTAAGCATAGGGCATACCCCCACATGGAGAAGAGACTCTAGACTAGAGACCTGCAAACCGATAAATGGATAATTCACTCATTTCGTCATTCATCCACGAATCTGTATCAAGGGCCTTCTGTGTGTCAGGTCCCGTGCTGGGCTCTGCAGATTCAGTAGTGCATTAAGGAGCGTGGTTGCTTGCTTTTCTTCTGAGCTCTCTCCTTTTCCGTGTGGATCCAGCTCTTCGATTCCCATTAGGAGAGAGCCTCACTGTACTTGAACGCGACTCCAGCAGGCCTCTCCAGCAGGGTTTGGACCTAGGGTGGCCTGGAAGGAGGTGAGGCTGTGAGCCCACTCGGGGGAATACCCAAAGGCATTTTGACCCTCACTACTGTTTACTGATTTTTCCTAAGACAGGCACTAGGCTAAGTGCTCACACATATTTTTAATCTTTGCAATAATCTTTTAGATGTGAGAAAACCCAGCATCAGGAGTAAAGGACCTTGCTCAGGATCATACAGCTAGGAAGCCCCAGAATCAGGGGTCGAGTCTACATCTTTTCATCTGTCTGAGTCCCAGTGTCCCATCTTGCTCTTCTACGACTTGATCTACCGAGGAGGTCTGGGCCCTCATGTGCTTGTAAGGTCCTCAGGCAGGCCCACCACACACACACACACACACACACACACACACACACACACACGCCCACGCCCACAGAGAAATAGTTAAAGGGAATGGGCATCACTTTATGAATACATGACAAAGTGCGCTTTTGCAGCATGCAGAATTAATCTGCTCCTGCCAGCCTCAAGCCTGCACATCAGTTCAGACTGCCGGGTGATTATTTTGAAAGCGTGATGACTCAGACAGGGTTGGGCTGAAGTGCAACTTGGTCCAAATAAAGACTGGAGGCAGGGGGAGGCCAAACGAGAGAGTAAACATCTTGTAAACAAGATGAGAGAGTGCAGGGCTTGAATTCTAGGAAAACATAGTTTCAAGTACTCACCTGCACCTCCAAGCAATCCTTTATCCCTGCGTGCTCTAGATCAGTCATCCCAAGTACTTCCATGAGAGATGGAGTAAGTTGCCCAAATGTCCTTCCTCCAGCCACAACTTCTATGACATCAGTATTTGTCAGTCTACGTAAGATATTTTCAAATCAGTTGGCGAAAGCCAGCTTCTCTCACGGATTTCCCAGTATAGAAAAGAAAGCAATACAAGCCCTGCTCTATTTTATAAACACCTAAAAAAATCAGCAACGGTTTCTTCTGCTCTTTCTATGTGCCCAACGTACTGCTAGGTGCTGTGGGGAAGTCTGGGACAAGACAGGCTACCTGACCTTAAGAAATATATTCCCTCATTGGGGAGAAGACGTGAATGTCCGTTGAAACAAGATGAAAAAAATACAAGACAACATCAAAATCAGGTGGCAAACGGGTAAAATCGGTGTTCAGGAGGGGGACAGCCATGAGGGTGGGATGATGAGGGCAGCTCTGGGGCTGGGGTGGGCTTTGAAGCATGGCTGGGATTTTGATTGGAAGGAGCAAACAGTCTTTTTTTTTTTTTTTTTTAAGATTTTATTTATTTATTTGACAGAGAGAGAGAATAGCGAGAGCAGGAACACAAGCAGGGGGAGTGGGAGAGGGAGAAGCAGGCTTCCCGCCGAGCAGGGAGCCCGATGTGGGACTCGATCCCAGGACTCTGGGATCATGACCTGAGCCAAAGGCAGATGCTCAACGACTGAGCCACCCAGGCGCCCAGGAGCAAACAGTCTTATGCAACAAGCCCGCACAGCTAATTAGGCCAGCGTACAGCGTGCAAGCCGTGCTTCCTTTCTCCCTTTGTCAAATGCTGCCGTTTATGATAGCACGCTATTGGCTGGCGTTCCACTTCTGACCAGGTCACCCTGCTTGCTGGCATCCCGGACATGGGGGCCCAGGCCCGTAGTCTTTTCCTGCTGCCTCTCCCTCTCTGGCCCATCTCCCTGCTTGTCTCTCTGGCTTAAGGGAAGGTAGAGGCAGAGACAAGAAGGTCAGACCCGATTGTTCTGCAGCTTCCCGAGGTTCAGGCCAGAGATTCAGTGGAGGAGGCAGCTGGGCAGAGAGCGATACTACAGTGAGACCTGAGAGCCGGCTGTAGATTTCAGATGACCAAGTTTTCCAGCTGTCTCCATTACAACTGCCTCTTAGGAATAAAGCCCATTCATTCTGAGCATCTATTAAAATGGAGGCAGGCTTGGTGGCTTGATGCAATACATTTCATACTGGTCTCCTCCTCTCTAACCTAACCAGTGGGTCTTCCTGGAATGCTGTTTGGCTCACCTTACCTTTTTACCAAAAGACCTCCAATGAGTACAGATTTCTGTCCTCCCACTTCACTCTTGACCAAGCTCTTGAGTCTCATCATCTCCGCATCTTTGCATACCCTGGCCCCAGCTACTCTGCCATCCCTGAACATGACAGGGTGTTTCATGATAGCCTGTCAACCCAGACTGTATGTGAATGCTGCTCCAGTAGCTTCTTTACTAACTTCTCTAGTAAAACCCAGCTTATCTTTTAAAGTTCTCCATACATGCCTCCCACTCCAAGAAGTCTTCCTGGATCATCCCCACAGAACTATTTGCTCCCACAGTCCTGTGGGCCGAGAAAGGAGGGAGAGGATGGAGAAGGTGCATGCTGGGCATCTGGCGGGGCTTAGAAGGTTTGGCAAAGAGAGGCTCCAGAGAGGTGTGGGAGACTTGAGTGTGTGTGTGGAGGGGTGTTTCTGTGGGTTATCACGTTGTGTCTGATGACATTCAGAGCAAGACAAGACTGGAATCTCCTTTCCATTATTGTAGGTTGTTGGACTCTGTATATTTGACTAGAGTCCTCACCGAGACTGGGTGATGTGGGGCCCTGGATTTATTCAGGTTACCGACTGTGTTATCCCAGCACATCTACACCAAGACATTATTTCATCATCCTACATTCAAGGTTCTTTTGTATGTTTCCTGCTCTTCTATGACCTGGGTTTTCCAGAACAGCTCTGATTTGTGGTTTGGAAAATATGGGGACTGTGGGTACTCCCAGCCTCTGCAGCTTAGATTGCATTCCCCTCTGTGGTAGGCATCCGTGCTCCTCTGTTCGCCTCCACTGCACTAGCTGGGGTAAACACTTGTCGAATGGATGGGAGGAATGGGCTTGGGGTCCAGGTTCACCTGGATGTCGGGTTGGCACATGTTCTTCCCCTGTGGAATCTCAGCATCTGTCCTCTGCTCTTCTCTCCATCTCCTCTTTCTACCTTTCAATGTCCAGCCCAGAAGATTCTTGCTATTGGTGGTGGTGGGGGCAGGGCTTGATCAAGCCCGCCAGTACTGATTGTCCACAGGGGGGATGGAGGAGCCCTCTCCATCAGAATTCAGCCACAGTATGTTAACCGGAGAGAAACAGCCTCTGCTTAGGAGACACCCCTTCCTGATTGCATCAGACAGGGGCTGGGATGGCAGGAATAATGGGCAAGGAGTTCAGAATCAGAGGGGGCTAGGTCTCTAAGCTCCCCGCCTCCCTGTCAGGCAGCGTATGAATCTGTGACTCAACCGCAAGGGGTTAAAAAGAGTACATCTGTGGGGGCTGATTGGGAAAGGAGAGCGTCTCCTCCTCATGGAATCAGGGTAGCTGAAAGGCCACTCTGAGGGGGCTCTGTAGAGACACATGGACCGTGTTGTCTGCCCCTCTGCTGCTTGCAGCACAGCCGTGTGGGCTGGCGAGGAGCGAGGAGAAAGCTGTGAGCAGCGCTGTGCATGTTTGAAACCGCAAATCACGACTCTGCAAATATCGAGGGTTTCCTGTGTATTTCTGAACTGCTAGCTGGAAGAGGTTAAAGGGATTTTTTGTATGCTTCAGTTGCTTCTATATGTATGTCTGTCTCTGCTTCTGCTTCCCACTCCAAAGGGTAAGTGTTTTCTGGGCCAGCCTGCCTCTGTGTAGGGCATATTTTACCCCCTTCACAAAAGCATGTGCATTTGGAATTGTAATGGGGGGTGATTTTGTATGGGGCCATCCATCCTCTCTGGCTGTACCCCAAGATGGGATCTGTCATTGCTGGGCTGTGCAAAACCAGGCACTGAAACCCTGACCCTAGCTCCTCATCCTGGTGTTCTAATTCACGACCCCATCAGCCTCCGTAGAGGTTGCCGGGGGCTTCCTGACTGCCACACAGCACAGAGCAGTGGGGGTATTACTGGGGCCTAGGAATGTCTCAAAAGCCTACAAAAATACTTGAGACCCAAAAAGAAAAATATGAACTCCAAATTACAAAGAGATCTGCAGGCCACAAAGTAGTAAAATGTCTACAAAATATATGACATCTGCAGCAACCCACCTCAGATCCGTGATAATTGAAGCACCCCTACTCAGCAAAGGATGTGGGTATATTTGATACGGCAGCTGGGGTGCGAGGTTATATCCAGCACCATGACTTACCATCCAACTGTGTCTTCTGCCACATCTTTCTCAATTCCTTTCCCAGCTTCCTGACCATACCCTCTAGTTTCCACTGGAGTCTCTCCTGGGGGTGTGGCAACAGGGAGCAGGGGCAGTGGTCTTATTCCCGCCCGCTAAAGACTCCCCCATAGTGTTTTCAGTCTTCCAGTTCCTGGTGGTGGGGGGGAGCTCAGGGGACAGTCTGGCTGGTACCAGTGCAGGCTGAGCTGGCCCAAGCACACTTACTTCTTCAGACAGAGACAATGGAGGAGATGTGTTCTACCATATCAGAGGCTGTGGGTGGGCTCATCCTCGGGCAGGGGTTAGACCAAGCTAACCCTTATCAAGCCTTGTTTCCTCTTTCTATCCTTCTTCCCTTTACCTTCCTCTTTGCAGCAGTTCCCAAATCTGGATTCAACCATCTAAGTATCTTTGACTTCATCCCATTGGCTCCACTTCCATTGTTACTGCTTGTGTTTCAATCACAAGATCATGCAAGAAGGACTGAGGACACAAACAGATCCCTCCTCCCCACTAGTTCTGACCCCTAGGATTATTCAGCCCCCAGGATTATCTCTCTAAGACCTAAATTTAAAGTCCAGCCCCTGCATCACAGCATGAGACCTTTTTTTAAGCCTGGCTCCGGGAACTCCCTTCCAGCCTCACCCAACACCACAACCCTGGTTATATTCTGCTGTTTGCTGTTCCTAAAACATGCTAAATTCTTCTATGCCTTTCTCATTCCACCCCCCTTTCTGACACTTTAAAAAATATTAAAAAAATTTTAATTCAGATGTCAAAAAGTATCACAAGAAAGGCAGTGAAATGTATTCTCTTACCCTTAAGCCACACCAGTTTTTAAAAGATTGTCATTGAATTAATTTTCTACAAAAGTTTTCGTTTTGGGGAGTGCATCAGGAGTTATTAATGAGGGAGATTCTATATTGACCTGAGCCAGGAACCTGGTATGAGGGTTAACAGGCTTGTATGAGGTTGGTATGAGGTTGACTCATGGTCTTTTGAGACTAAGATACTGTTATATCCAGTTTTGATTGTATTATGGAAATCAGTTGTGATGTAATACCTATAAATGAAAGTTCACATTTAGCCTAACTAAGCTGAGAAGAAAATATTAGGCCAAATTTGAGTTCCTATGAAACATTGCTTGGTTTTTACTTTGCCTCTCACTTTTACATTGTTCAAGAGGCAGCATATACCTTGAGAGTAGAGGGGGGAAAAGGAATGTTGACTCTTGGTCAGCCTCACGTTATCATTTTAGGCAAATTTATATCTCTAAGCTCTGTTATTCCGAGAGCTGCTGGTACAGTTCTTCCTAAACTAATTTGTGCATAGGCAAAAATTTTAAATGGTATTTGGAGTTATGCGTAGTTAGTAAGGCAAATCACCCACACAGTAATAACATGGATGCATTCTCAAGTCATTCGCGTGACTTCTGAATTATATTCCGTTATGGGTTTCTGTGTTATTATCCTTTTGTGGCTTGGATAATACAGAGTTGACTGAAAGAAAGTAGAGAATATTTAGGTTTTACTTATGTAGGAAGGAGTGTCATAACTGAGGATGTATGACATTAGGTGGTGGGTTTTGAAGGGGTGTTAATATAATAGTAGCTGTCAAAGATTTCACTTTCTTTGTTTTAAAGTAAAAAGATTTATACACTCTCCTACTATCAAAACAGAGTGAAAAGTAATCATGGCACAGTGAAGTTTAGCGATTAAGAACTGCTTGGCCTCGTTGTTGTTATTTGTCATCATTTGGTTATTTTTATCAAGCAGTTTTACAAATTTATTATAAAAAATAGTAGGCCCCTGCTCCCCCACCCCCATTTCCTCCTCTCCACAAGCAACTGTTTTCAATTCTTACTCCTGCATTATTATACTTCTGTCCATATTTCTAAATAACATGCATAAATGGCTACTTCTTGATTTTTCAGTTTGAGGCCTTCTCTACTGGCTTCTTCTCATCCAGGGTGAACCTTTAGCTCTCTTTTCCTGCACCTAACCTTCATCTGGTACTGTAATACATATATACATTCACCAATTGTATTATTGTTCCCAATCGAATCACTGCCTCCCTGTAAATGGATAATATGCCTGTTCACATTGTCACGGGACTAGCATCCCTATGGGAGGAATAGCATAATTGACATTGAGCGTGGCCATGTGATTAGCTTGGTCAATGGGATGTGAGTGGGATTGATTATGCCCCTTCTGATCAGAAGCTTTAGGAACCATTGCATGGTCTATGTGAGTTATTCTCTTCCCTCTGCCAAACAAATGGACATGTCCCCAAAGGGGGCTGATCCATTAGCCTCGATCCCACAATGAAGGAAACAGTGTGGTGTAGCCTAGCTGACCTACAGCTGTGCCGCAATGTTACATGAGTGAGAACTTTTGTTCTTGTAAGCCACTGAGGTGTCTTTTGTTACTGTATTATAACCTAGGAAAATCTGACTGATACATCATCTCCTTCATCCTCCCAAAATATTTATATCATAATTTTTGTGAGATAAAAATTGAATGTTTACATTGTTATGAGTAAATACATGCTCTTTCCAGGTGAAACATCTAGTATCTCTATGATACTGTTCCTTTCTTGAATCACTCTTTGTTTTCCCTAAAATTGATCATGGCATTATTTTTCATTAGTTGATGATTACATGTTCTTTTTTTTTTTTGAAAGATTTTTAAAATTTATTTATTTGACAGAGAGAGACACAGTGAGAGAGGGAACACAAGCAGGGGGAGTAAGAGAGGGAGAAGCAGGCTTTCTGTGGAGCAGGGAGCCCGATGCGGGGCTCGATCCCAGGACCCTGGGATCATGACCTGAGCCGAAGGCAGACGCTTAACCACTGAGCCACCCAAGCACCCCGATGATTACATGTTCTTATTACTAATTCAACCCCTAAATTCCTGCCAATGATCTAAATCTCTTCTCAGAGCATTCAGATTTCATTTCATTCAAAAATCTCTCTTTGTATCTCTGAAGAGCTCCAATCTGGACTGATGGATCTCTGTGCCTGGTGCGTAGCTATTGTCTTGGTGTCAACTTTCACCCTCATCCTTGAGATTCCCTTGGACTCTCTCCTGTGTTGGATTTTCTGTTTCTCATATCCTATGGTTTCCTGTTTCTTGGTTTACATCCCTGTATTGGTGGATCACAGCCTTCAGTTGCCTCCTAAGAAGAGGTGCCGAGGACATACTTTGAAACTTTGAATGTCTGCAAGTATATTTATTCTGCCATCACACTTGATTGATGGTTGACTGGGTATAGAATTTATTTTCCTTTAGAAATTATTTTCCTTTCGAATTTTGAAGACATTTTCTCATTATCTTTCTGATTTCACTATTATTATTGAGAAATCTAAAACTATTCTAATACCTGATCCTCTACGTGCTCTGGTTTTTTTTTTTTCTCTTTGGAAGCTTGTAAGAGTTTTTTAAAATAAACTTTTAATTTTAGAACAGTTTTAGATTTATGGAATTATTTTGAAGATAGTACAGGGAGTTCCCCAAAACCCCATACCTAATTTGTTCCTATTTTGAGCATCTTATATTAGTATGGTACATTTGTCACAATAAACTAACCAATATGGATATATTGTCATTTACTAAATCCTATTCTTTATTCAGATTTCCTTAGTTTTCCCCTAATGTCCCTTCCTGTTCCAGGATCCTATATAGGATACCACATTACATTTAGTAGTCGTATCTCCTTAGATTCATCCAGGTTGTGACAATTTCTCAGATTTTCCTTGTTTTTGCTGACCTTGTCAGTTTTAGGAGCACTGGTCACGTATTTTGTAGAATGTCCCTTAATTGGGATATATCTGATGTTTTTCTCATGATTAGACTGGGGTAATATGTTTGGCGATGAAGAGCACAGAGGTAAAGTGCCATTGTCATTACATCATATCAAGGGTACATACTATCAATATGACCTGTTGTTCTTGATGTTAACTTTGATCACCTGACTTGAGGTTTGTCAGGTTTCCCCACTTTAAAGTTACTCTTTTTTTTTTCTCCCTTTCCATAATTTTCTCTTTGAAAGAAAATCACTATGTTCACCTCCTTAAGGACAGAGTACCTACATAAATAATTTGGAATTCTTCCACACAGGAGATTTGTCTATTCTCTCCCATTTATTTACTTGTTTGAATTATTTATTACTATGGACTTATTTTATACTTTGGGTATAATCCAATGCTACTCTATTTTGTTGCTTAAATTGTTCCAGTTTTTGCCATTGGGAGCTCTTTCAGTTGGTTCCTGTATTCCTCTGATATACCCCCATCACTCTGTGTGTGTGTGTATGTGCAAGTGTGTGCAAGTGTGTGTGTGTGTGTGCATGTGCACGTGCCTCTGTGTGTGCCTGTTTGTATGTCCTAACACTTTCTCTCTGGAATTACAAGATGCTCCAGGCTAAATATTTTGTGTATTTCCTGTCCCACTCCTTCAACCAGTCATTTCCCCAAGGAGATCTAGTTCCTTCTACTGGAGAATAGTATTAGAAATCAAGATCTGGGCACTAGATGTGCTCATTGCTACTGGAGTGTCATTGTTTGCAGCCCTTCTCAAATGACAGAGCAAGGATAGATATTCTGTATACTAACCCAAGATTATATACATATCTGCAAATATTTCTATATTAAGGTAACCAAGAGGTCATACTGATATCTCCAATTACCTCATGGATCATTCTAGCCTTTGCTTATTTGTAACTTCCCATTCCAACAGTGACAAACTTGGCTTCCACCATCTGCCATCAGTTTACTAATACTCAGTTACAGTAGACAAGTGTAATGATTTCAGAATTGTTAACCTATACTCTTGTGGGAAACAACTGTATCAGCTAGAGTACAGTGCTTGTGTGCAGTTCCTTTTGCCTTTGGCCTTATGTACTCTACTTATTTCCAAAGCTACTTAGGTTAGCACCTTATTCCTCATCCCCTTCAGTGAACTTATTTTATATATATATTAGATTCTGTTGTCACATTCTGCACTCCATCCTTGGATAGCTTCATCTCCTAAATAATTAAAAAATTATTTTTTATACATTAAGTTTTATTCTTTGGGCTGTAAAGTTCTACGGGTTTTGACAAATGCTTAATGTCTTGTATTCACCATTACAGTATCATACAGGATAGTTTCACCATCCTAAATATACCCTCCACCTGTTCCCCTCTCTTTCCCCCTGAACCCTGGGTAATCACTCATCTGTTTACTGCCTTTGTAGTTTTGCTTTTTCCAGAATTTCATATAATTGGAATTATACAGCATGTAGCTTTTTCAAATTGGCTTCTTTCATTTAACAATATGCATTTAAGATTCACCCATATCTTCTCGTGGCTTGGTAGCTCCTTTCTTATTGTTGTTGAATAATATCCCATTCTATGGATGTGGTACAGATTGTTTATCCATTTATCTATTGAAAGACATGTTGGTTGCTTCCAACTTTTGGCAATTATAAATAAAGCTGAATAAACGTTCATGTAGAGGTTTTTATGTGGGCAAAAGTCTCCAAATCAGTTGGGTATATACCTAGGAACATGATGATTTGATTGTATTGTAAGACTATGTTTAGTTTTGTTGCCAAATTGCCAAAATGTCTTCCAAAATGGCTATTCCATTCTGCATTCTCCAGCAATGAATAAGAGTTTCTTGTTGCTCCACATCCTTGGCAGCGGTTATTGTCAGTTTTTGGTTTTAGCTATTCTGATAGGTAGGTGGTGTTATTTCATTGTTTAAATTTGCAACTTCCTAATGACAAATGATGTTGAACATGTTTTCATACACTTATTTGCCATGTGTATAGCTTCCTTGGTAAGGTGTCTGTTCAGATCTTTTGCCCATTTCTTAACCAGCTTGTTTGTTTTCTTATTGTTGTGTTTTAAGAGTTGTTTGTATATTTTGGATATAAGTCCTTCCTCGGATATGTGTTTTGCAAATATTTACTCCCAGTTGAGACTTGTCTTTCATAGATTAAAAGTTTTTAATTTGAATAAAGACTAACTTAGCAATTTTTCCTTTCAAATATTTGTGCTTTTCAGTTTTTGTGATACTTGTTGTATTTTAAAAGTCATCAGCAAACCCAAGTTCATAAAGATTTTCTAATGTGTTTCTTCAAGAAGTTTTATAGTTTAACACTTTATATTTAAGTTTATGATCCATTTAATTTTTTTGTGTTAGCATAAGGTCTATGTCTAGCTGAATTTATATATATATATTTCCAAACATTGTAGCATCATTTGTCAATATGATATCCATTCTCCATTAAGTTGCATTTGCTCTTCATCAAAGATTAGTTGACTACATTTGTATGGGCCTATGTTTGGGCAATCTCTTCTGTTATATTGACCTATATATCTATTCTTTCACTAGTGTCATCCTGTCTTGATTAGTATAGCCTTATAGGAGGTTTGGAAATCAAGTAGTGTGAGTCCTTCAACTTTGTTCTTCTTCTGTATTGTGTTGGTTATTCTAGATCTTTTGCTTTTCCATAAAGGCTTTAGGATCAGTTTGTCAATATTTACAAAAGAGCTTTTGGGGTTTTGATTAAGATTGTATTGAATCTATAGATAAAGTTGGGAAAGATTGAAATCTTAATATTGAGTCTTCCAGTCCAAGAACATGTTTTGTTCTTGTTTTTCTTTCTTACCACAATATTCTGAGATGTTATAATGATGTTCTGTGCCTTGCAGTGGATCTATTTTTATCAGTTGTGCTCGTATTTTTACCCAAGGTCCACTTGGCAGGCCCTTTCAATCTGTAAACTCTGGGCCTTCAGTTCCAAGACATTTTCTTGATTTTGTAGATGATTTACTTTTCTTGTTTATGTCTCCCCTACACCCCCCACACCTGCCCTGTTTCCTCTTTCTAAGAATCTCATTTGGACAGTAGACCTTCTGGACTGATTCTTTAGTTTTCTTAACTTCTCTTTTCCATCTCTTTTCTTTTTGCTTTATTTTCTGGGAGATTTTCTCAACTTTAGCTTCCAACCCTCTATTGACATTTCATTTGTTATATTTTTAATTTATAAGAATTCTTTTCTTTCTCTCTGAATGTTCCTTTTTATAGCATCCTGTTTTATGATTGCAATGCTGTCTTTCTGAAGAAATTAATGATATATATTTTTTCAAGTTTTTTTCATCCTGTATAGTCTCTGTTTCTTCCAAGATGTTTTATTGGTGTCTGTTGTTCAATTTTGAAGCTTTCTTCAGTTGTCTGGTTATTCTTGTTTATCTGCATATATTTAAGAATCTCTGTGCAGGTGGGATTTGATTAACCGGGGCTTCACTGGAGGATGATCTGGCTGGACCTTTTTCTTGTGGAATATTAAATATTATGAAGTCTTTCTTAAGTCATGAGGTTTTTCCATGAAGTTAGGTTGCAGCCCTCAGAGAAGGCTCATCCTATTTCTTGCCAGGAGGCTGACATCTTGAGAGTTGGTGCTCTGAGTGGCCAGTGGAGGAGGAACCTCAGTAACCAGAATTCGGTGTTCTTTCATCCCTTGTTTTCAGCATGGTAGGTGCATCCCCAATTCTGCCTGGTGTTTCCCAGGCCAGAAAGCCTCTGTTACATTATGAAAAACAGACTTCCATCTTCTGGTGGGCTAGGCGGGGCTGTTGCTAGTCAAGGAAAGAACCTGGGGCTCTAACAGCTTCCTAAACAGATTGCCAACCAACCTTCCATGGTTCTTTTCTCCTGCTTTCAAGAGGGATGGGGACCAATTTCCAATCTGTGAAGAGGGTTTTGCAGTATAAATTAGGTTGGTCTTAGTTTCCCCTACTGCAGGCTTAGAATGCAGTTTTTTTTTTTTTTTTTTTGATTCCTAGGCTATTTACCACTTGTCTGTCTGATTTCCAGCTTCCAAAATTCTGTTATTTTTGTCTCCTCTCTGGTTTTACCCATCCCTGTGTATTTATGCTTAATTTTTAAAAACTGTTATTCCGGTAGGGTTTGGGGAGGAAGCAGAAGTAGATGCACATATCTGACTCACCATATGTACCTGGTGAGGGCCAGCTTCTATTCTCATTGGGCCAGCCTTGGGCCCTAGCGGTTGTTAAAGATTCTGAATATTCCCCCTGTCCAGACACGCTTTCTCCCATTCACCCCTCAGGACCAGCTCAGATGTCACCCCTTCTGTGCCGCTTTATCTTTTCTCCCCTCTCCCCCCATCCTTCCCTCCACAAGAAGAGTTGGCCACCTCTTCTCCCAAGCTCATAGAGGCTTTGCACACCTTCCCCTCACTGCCTTTCCTGACAGTAACTTGTGTGGCTGTCTTGCCCTCTCAGACTAGGAGCTTCTGTGAGCCCACCTCGTGCCGTCTTTAGATCTCCACCACTTGACCCAATGCTCAGGCTTCAGTAGACTAATGAAATGATCATGGCATGAACAAAAGCAGAAACAGGTGCTTTTTGGGGTGATGTTCTGGTGGGGTGGGCTTGCCCCAAGCATCCCTCCCCCCATCCTCTGTGACCCACCTGCTGGGCCAGAGTCCTGAAGGGCTTGATCTCAGCCAGGCTTTCAGCCCCTTCATTCTTCCTGGGAACCCTTTTCCTCAGCATTGACCTTTTCCCTGAAGATTGTCCACATGCCTGGGTTTGCGGTTAGGAATACTGAGAACACAGTAGGGCTGAGCGGTGTTGCTACATAACGATCTCTGCCCTCTTCATGTTTCTGTGCCCCAAAGGCAGGGCCGTGCTGGGTGGGGGACTGGTGCAGAGTGTGGAGGAGGGTGTCATTATTCTGTAATTGACTTGCGGGGCAGCTCTCTTCCCTGAGGCAGGCCCAGAGCGTTAGTGGAATGACAGCAGCGTTACAGGGCCCGGCCACCTGGCTGGACAGGTCTTACAGTGACACAAAGGCAGGGGGTGAAGCTGAGAGGGGCTCTACCCCCCAGGGGCACAGATGCACAGTGACAGCCTCTGGGGCTGCAGGCCCTTGGCTCTGCCGCACTCCCCAGGTGGGAGGCTGTTCTCCTGGGCTCCGACAGAGGTGGGGGGACCCAGAAAATCAGGCTGACTGACAGCCCTGCTTCCAGCAATGGGGCCTGGCCTTGGGCTGATTTCAGGCAACCAGGGGCCTTTCCTCAGCCTCAGACTGCATGCCCCCAGATGGTAATTAGCCAAGTGCAGCTGAGTCACCCGGGATGCTAGAATTTTGCAAGAGATCTTCCATTTAGATTACACCTGCCTAAGTGTGGCTGGAGAGGCCTGGGAAGCTCTTTCCCTTCAAATCATCCTCCTGATCATAGACACGAGGGTTCTTGTGACAGCCCACTTAGAAGTGGATGATTTTTGGGGGTCAAGACATTATTCTATTTAAAACGCAAGTAGCCTTAAGAAGAACACATCAAGTAAGTATCAGTCACTAACACCCTAATGTGGATTAGTTTAACATACTCATTAAACCAGCAGAACTGGAAGGAGTTCTTCGATTGTCTGACTTCAGTGCTTTGTCCAGTAAGGCCCCAGGGCCAGCAGCATTAGCATTACCAGGGAACTTGTTAGAAATGCAAATTATCCAGTCCCACCCCAGAACTCTGCGGCTCATGTCCAGTCACCTGTACTTTACAAGCCTTCCAGGTGATTCTGGTGCACACGATAGTTTGAGAAACACTGCTCTTCAAGATTATGAAGCTTCAAGAAAGCCCAAGAAGGTAGCGGACTTGCCTTAGGTCACAAAACTAGTTGATGGCAGAACTGTCATTTTCAAATGACAGCTGGTTGCCAGGATCTGGGGAGGAATTTACATTTATGGGGGAACCTTCTCCATGCAAGTCCCATAGCAGGAGCATTATCTCATTTGATCCTCACCACAATTCTGCAAATTGCTCCATTTGGAGAGGAGGAAGTTGAGGCTCAATGTAGCGAATAATGTGCCCAGATAGAGACAGGATTTCAATCCAGATTTTTCTCTTCTGCACTTGCCTGCATTTGTTGTGTGTGTGTGTGCGCGCGCGTGTGTGTGTGCGTGCGTGCATGTGCTCACGCATAGACCCTGGAGACATGTTTAGACCCTGTGGGGTTGGGGTAGGGGTGCCCTAAGTGATCACGGTAGCTTTCCAAGGTCACTCCTCTCTTGGGGGGCCCCTCTCACCCTATTGGGAAAGGTATTCCTTTCCACTCTTGCTTCTGGTTGGGTTCTGATTCCAGTCTAGAGGGACAGCAGGAGAGACTCACCCAGGCTTTCTTCCCACTATATTTCCAGCTTGGCCTGGGCATTGGATTTCCTGGTTGGTCTCATGTTTCTCAGTGTCCTTGCTCCTCAAGGAAGGGCCAGAGTCATGCTAAATGGGGCCAGCACATCAGTCAGGAGAGACTCGAGTGGGTGAGGGGTTTCCCACACATCTGAGATGGGAAGCAGTGCTCCTTTGGAGTTAGAGCCCAAGGGCAGAAAAGAGTCCAAGTGGGGTGGGTGGGGGAGCACATGCAGAGCCAAACAGAAGAGGAAATTAAAGAGAGGCTTGAGTCTCCCTCCAGCTTCCTTTGCTGCATTTTTGGCAGGGCTCAGCAAAGCTGGCCTGTAACTTTCCAGTCTGTCTGCTCATTGTCTTGCCCAGAAATACCAGATAAAAGAAACCATGGAATGAGGAGTGAGGAGCCTGGGTTCCACCCTCAGGATATTCCACCAACATTAACTCTCTTTCAGGGCTGCATTCTCCCTGATCTCTGCCAGGGTCCAGCCGTGCTAACAGCTCTTGCCTCTGCAGTGGGATGCGTGGGTTGGGCGGGGGTTGCGGGGAAGGCGTGTCTCCAAAGCAGCCCTCACCACTGGCCAGATGTCTATCCCACTGCTGTCTTGTGCCTGGAATCCCCCCAGGAGCACCATTCCATTGGCTCTTCAGTTGTCTCATATTAAGGACGGATGTCTGAGGAAGGGTAATCCCTTGCTGGTGAATGCCTTACCGGATTTTAGTTAAACCCCTAGCTAGGGGGTTCAGTGGAAATTGGCTAGGAACTCTGAGTGGAGGCTTCTGGGGAAGAGAGGGATCACGAGAGGAGCAGGTGGGGTGGCAGAGACGGCCTCACCAGGCTCAATAACCATGTAACTTGGATGATGGAGGAGGGATTACCTTGCTCAGAGACACTGGGCCGGTGGGGGACAGAGCCAGCCAGGCCTGGCCTATGGGCTTCCAGAAGAGAGCCCTTTCTAGAGCCCAGTGTAATTATGGGTCATTTTGTTCCTTACCTCGAGCCTCCTCTTTTTGTGAAGAGTTCCCACAACTTGTTTGAATTTCTCCTTCAAAAAGAGGTGGCCTTCTCCAGAAAGAGTTTAATGTGGGCTCCATTTGAGTGGTCATTAAACATCTTCTGAAGGTCTTCTGGGAGTCGAATGCTGAGGTAGACTCTAGGGAAGAGAAGAGTGAGGGAAAGCCTTTCCTTGCTCCCGTGGAGTTCATAGTCCAGTGGGCAACACAGAAAGTCGAACAAAAACGCTAAGATACAGCTGTATGCAAGGGTACTCTGGGTGCCTGTGGTCAGGAAGAAGTTGCCCCAACTCATCTTGGGAGAGTCAGAGCTGGGGATGCTTGAGCTGGGAACTGAAGACCGAGTGGGAGTTTGCTACACAGACAGAAGAGTTGGGAGTGAGGAGACATAAGGGCATTCCAGGTAGAGGGGACGTCTTAGGTGGGCGGGGACACAGTCCTTCCAGAACCCGCAAATGTGGCTGAATCACAGTTCCTGACAGGGTGTGTTTAGGGGACGGCCAAGAGACAGGCCAGAGAGGGGGGCTGGGCAGGGCCATAAAAAGCATTGAATATGGCTGCCTTAAAGGGTTTCCCCTTTACATCCCGAGGGGAGCCACTGAAAAGTTTTATTAGCCGATCCCTGTTAACTGTCCAAAAAGCAACCCCTAACATCTTAATGGCTTAACTCAAATAAAGGTTTAATTCTACACCTGTAGGAGGGAGAGAAAGCTGAGAAAGCAGCCAGCGCTCCGCGCCCTCAACCTGGAGGTGACCCCTGCAGTCCCACTCGTGGCCCGTTGGCGGGAACAAGGCACGTGGCCCTGGCCTAGCTGCAAAGGAGGCTGGGGGACTTCACGAGGCACACACACCCTTGGGAGCGCTCAGGGCCACTGCCACAGATGTTAAGAAGACAGTGTGGTCTGATGTGTGGTTTGGGATGTTCACTGTGACGGCAGAATGGATGAAAGGGCTTCACGCACGGAGATAGGGAGGCTTTTCTGATTATCCAGCGGGTCGGCCCTCCTGGCTCCCTAATTCTCTCCATCGGCAGCCGGGTGAGCCTTCAGGCTCTGGAGGAAGAGGGGTGGAGACAGTATTGAGGGATGTCAGTGAAGGGCCTGTGGACGGTACAGCACGCAGTCACAAGTGGGAATGCAGGGCTCCGCGTGGGCCTGAGCCAAGCAGGTAGATGTTACTGGTGTTAAACCCCAGGCCCTCAGCAGGGGTGAACCCTGCCAAGGCAGGGCTCATGTCTCCTGACCTCCATGTTCTTGGACCTTTGGAAGTCCTCAGTTGACATCTGTGGAGCGAGCGAGCAGTTGGTAAATGAGCCATGGGTGTGAGGTAAAGGGCTTGGAGGTGGAAGGGGGGCAGGATTGGGGACATCCCTGGGAAACAATGACATTTAATGGCCTGTCTTCCAAGGCAATAAAATCTCTCTAGTGTTCCTAACCTTCATTGCCACCTATTTGTATCTCTGAGGAGTAATGAAAGCTGCCAAATCAGGAGTACCGTCAGGGATTTTTAGAGGAAGCTTTTGCTCATTAACTTCTGCATATCTGTGCTCATTTTAATCCAGCGCCTGGCTGTCTTCCCACTGCCATCCTCCACCGGTAGCCCCCATCCTCCTGCCCAGCCGTTGCCCTCCTGTTGGCCCTGCCCGATGTCAGGCCCTTATGCCAACCTAAGGGACAGATGTCCCAAAGCTGGCAGCAGGGAGGAGACCCAAGTTCCAGCTTAAACTTGGCTCCTGTCTAGATGATCTTGGGAAGTCATCCTGTATCCCTGGGCCTCGGTTTCCTCCTCTGTTGGTTGGGTGTGGGTTTTTAGATGATCTTCAGGTGCTGACATTTCCAGCTCCACAGGATGGAAACTGAATATCCTCAGGGTACAGCGATTTTCAGAACAGTGCTTTCTCAACTAGGGGCAAGAATACCAGGAGGCTTGGGGCGCCTGGGTGGCTCAGTCGTTAAGCGTCTGCCTTCGGCTCAGGTCATGATCCCAGGATCCTGGGATCGAGTCCCACATCGGGCTCCCTGCTCGGCGGGAAGCCTGCTTCTCCCTCCCCCACTCCCCCTGCTTGTGTTCCCTCTCTCGCTGTGTCTCTCTCTGTCAAATAAATAAATAAAATCTTTAAAAAAAAAAAAAAAAAAAAATACCAGGAGGCTTATCTGCAATTTCCAGAAGGTGGACTGGGGCTCAGCAGTGCCCACCTGGGGCTACAGAAACTGGGGGTTGTAGGTATCAAGTGTGGGCCTCCTCCTTCTGTCACCATTTTAGGAAAGGGCCCCTTTGAGAAAGTGGTTGAAAGCCACAGACTTATCTCCAGATAAACATGCGACATGTACCAGATACATACCCCCTTTTGCATTTAATTTCATGGGCTCATGGCTCCCCAAAATGCAGCTTGGATCACCTCACACCACCTGCCTGCTTTTCTTTCCCTAGTGGGTTCTGGATTGATTGATTGATTGATTTTAACAAATTCTGTGCTTTCTCCTGAGCCAAGCTGTGGAAAAGCCTCAGGGGGCCAAAACAAAGTCCTCAGAGTTTTTTCTCTGACCTCACAAGAGACTGGATGAGTCCTCTCCAAAGAGAGACAGAGAATCACATCAGACTTAAAAATAAGTGCAAATTTGTATGGCAGCAACTGAAGGCTGTCGATAGGTGAGGGGTGTGTGTATGTGTGTGTGCGGGTGTGTCTGTGTGTGTAAGAGAGAGAAAGAGAGAGAGAGAAATGTATGTGTATCAGCACTGTTACCTTGATAACACGTCTTCTGGGAGGGATTCTCTACTTTTTTTTTTTTTTTAATTAAGCTTTTTATTTTGAGATAATTGGAGATTCCCATGCAATTGTAAAAGATAATACAGAGGTATCTCATGTGTCCTTAACCTAGTTTTCCCTGATGGCAGTAACTTGCAAGACATTGATGTAGTCAAGATGCAGAACATTTCCATCATCACAGGATCACTCCTGTTTCCCTTTTAGAGTCACACCGGCTTCCCTCCCCTGCCCTCCTTCCCTGCTTATCTTCTGAAAACCACTCACCTGTTCTTCATTTCTATAATTTTATCATTTCAAGAATGTTATATAAATGGAATAATGCAGTATGTATGTAACCTTTGGGATTGCATTTTTTTTTCCACCCAGCATAATTCTCTGAAGATTCATCCACATTGATACGTGTGTCAAAAATTCTTCTTTTTATTGCTCAGTAGTATTTCATGGTGTGGGCGTACCGCAGTTGGTTTAACCAGCCACCTATTGAAAGACATCTAGATTCCTCTTTGGCTCGTGAATTACTTAGAAGTAGGCAGATGTGTTTCCAAATGTATAGAGGTTTGCCTGTTATCTTGCCGTTATTGATTTTTAGTTTGATTCCACTGAGGTCAGAGGGCACACCCTCTTGTGGTTTAAATTTTTCTAAATTCATTGAGGTTTGTTTTGTGGCCCAGGATATAGTCTGTCTTGGTGTATATTCTACAGGCACTTGAAAAGAATGTACATATGGCTCTTGTTGGGTGGAGTATTGTAAAATGTTGATTAGATTTTGTTGGTTGGTTGTGTTTGTTGAATTATTCTATATCCTTGCTGATTGTCTAGTTATTTTATTAATTTTTGAGAGAGGAGTATTGAAATCTGCAAATATAACTGTAGCTTTATCAACAGTTGGCCCTTGAACCACACGGATTTGAAGTACGCACATCCACTTACAGGCTTTTTTTTTTTTTTTTTGATAAAAACAGCACAGTACAATAAGTGGATTTTCTCTTCCTTATGATTTTCTTAGTAACATTTTCTTTTCTCTAGTTTACTATAAGAATATAGTGTATGATACATACAGCATACAAAATATGTGTTAATCAACTATTGATATTATTGTTAAGGCTTCTGGTCAACAGTAGGCTATAAGTAGTTCACTTTTTAGGGAGTCAAAAGTTATACTTGGATTTTGACTGTGTGGGGGGTTGGCACTCCTCACCCCTACATTGTTCAAGGGTCAACTGTATTTCTTTTTTCAGTTCTATCAGGTTTTGCTTCACATATTTTGGTCTCTATTGTTTGGTTCATGAGCATTTAGGATTGCTATGTCTTCCTGGTGAATTGACCCTTTATCATTATATAATATCCTTCTTTGTCTCTGGTAATGTTTTTGCTCCAAAATCTATTTTCTCTCGTATTGATATAACCACTCCTGCTTTCTTTTGATTAATGTTTGCATGATATATGTTTTTTATCCTTTAACTTTCAACCTGCTTATATCATACAGTTGAAGTGAATTTCTTGTAGACAGCATGTACTGAGTCATGATTTTTTAACTGGTGACTTTAGATTATTTATATTTAATGTAGTTCTTGATATGTCAGGGCTTAAGTATGTGATTTCATTCTTACATTTCCCCTTTTTTCTCTTTTGTTTCTGTTTTCCTTTTCCCGCATTCTCCTGGGCTACTTGAACAAATTTTAGAATCCTACCTTGATTTATTGATAGCATTTTTCAGTTTATATTTTTTGTATTTTTTTTTTTAGTGGATGTTCTACATCATACATGATGGGTACATAGCTTATCTCTGTCTACTTGTGTCATCATTTTACCAGTTCCAATGAAATGTAGAAACCTTCCTTCCCTTTAAATCTTTTTATCTGCTCCTGTTTATAATGTAATTGTCGTAAACGTTTCCTCTGCATACATTTGAACCACAACAGGGTCAGAATTTTTGCTTTAACTGTCAAATATAATTTAGAAATTCAAGAGGGAAATGAGGTTTATTTTGTGAACCTTTACCTTTGCTTTGCATGTTTCTCCCTTCCTGATGTTCCAAGGTTTCTTCTTTTATTGCTTATTTTTGGGTTAGCCATTTTTTTGGGGGGAGAGGCTTGTTAGCAACACATTCTTTTCATTTTCTTTCATCTTGGAATGACTTGGTTTTCTCCTCATTCCTGAACGATATTTCCAGTGGATTTAGGATTCTGGGTTGACAGTTCTTTCCACACTTGAAATAGAGTGTACTACTTCTTTTTGGCCTCTATGGTTTCTGATGAGAAATCTGATATCATTCTTGTTCTTTTCCCCCTATAGGTAGATGTTTCTCTCTGGCTGCTTTCCCAATTTCTTCTTTGTCTTTAATTCTACAAGTTTGACTATGATATGTATTGATGTGGATTCCTTTGAGATTCACTCAGCTTCTTGAATCTGTAGGTTTATGTATTTTTTCCAAACTGGGGAAGTTTTCGACTACTGAACACTGTTTCAGCCTGTTCTCTTTCTCCTTTCCTTCTGGAACTCCAGTGACAGGAATGTTCACTCTTTTGTTACAGTACCACAAGTCCCTGAGGCTTTGTTTGTTTGTTTTTCAGTCTATTTTCTATTTTTCAGACTGGGTTTTTTAAATGTATTTATTATGAATTATTAAGTATTTGATTATTTATTTTGATTATATTTTATTGATTTATTTTATTTATTGAATATTAATTGATTATTAAATTTTTATTGCTCCATCTTCCAGTTCACTGATTCTTTCCTCTGTTCTTTCCATTTTGCTGTTGTCAACCCACCAGATTTTGTATTTCAGTTATTGTGTTTTTCAGTTCTAACATTTCCACTAGTTCTTCTTCATACCTTATATTTCTTTGCTAGACTTTGTTTTTTTTCTCATTGGTTTCAAACATATTTTTAGTTGCCCTTTTTTTTTTTTTTTTTTTTTAGGAGAGGGTGAGGGAGGGGCCGGGGGAGAAGGAGAGAGAGAATCTTAAGCAGGCTGTACATCGAGCATGGAGCCTGGAGCAGGGCTCGATCTCACAACCCTGAGATCATGACCTGAGCTGGATGCTTAACCAACTGAGTCACCCAGGCACCCCCATAGTTGCTTTTTGAAGCATTTTTATGATGGTTGCTTTAATATCTTTGTCAGATAATTCTAACATCTCTGTCTTCTTGGAGTTGGTCTCTATTGATTGTATTTTTCCTTCAGTTTGAGATATTCCTGATTCTTGGTATAAGAGATTTTTGGTAAAACAGTGGACATTTAGGATAATATGTTTTGAGATCTCTGGATCTTACTTCAATCGTCCACGTTAGATTTTTTTTTTTTTTTTTTTTTTTGAGGTTGGGGACACTGCCTCATTACTGTGAGGGTTGAAGTCCAGGTATCGCACTCAGCTTCCATAAATACTGGCTGGGAGCGGTTGGAATGTCTAGTTACTGTTCCCCATGTGACCTCCACTGACACCATGGGGGTTGAGGGTGGCCTCATCACTGCTGAGCAATGGTGAAATTCCTGAGTTTCCATCAGTCCTCCTCTGGCACCACTCCAGCAGGGATGAGTAAGGGTGCCTCTTTACTGCTGGGTGGGGGTGAAAGTCAAGGCTCCGCACTTGGCCTTTGCTAGCAAGGATGGGAGTGGGATCTCAGTTTTTCTGCAATGTTTGGCTGGATTGGAGCAGTTACTGTCTAGAAATGTCTTTCTAGGCACTCCCTTTCCTAGTCTTTTGGCTAGAAAGAGCAGACTTTTGTTGGCTTTTTATTCTGTCTGTGGTCATTGATATTCACAGTTTGCCAGCTTCTTCAGCTCTGAATCTGGGATATATGAGACCAAAAGAAAACCCGGGAACCTCACCATCTTCTCGTTACTTGGGTCCCAAAATTCCTATCCCATTGCTTCTCTTTACCTTTCAGATTCATCTTATGTTTGTTTTATGTACAGTGCCCTGGGTTTTCAGTTGTGCTTACAGGGTAGTGTGGGGAAAAAGACATTTATTCCATCTTTCCCGAAGTGGACTTTCTCTCTACTTCTTTTTCTTTGTTACTTTTTAGAATTGTTGAGAATGTAGAACAGGTACTTGGGAAAATTTTAAACAGTACAAAAGGGATGCAGTTTCCTTTCATTCCTGTGCCCTGGTGGCAGCCACATGGCTCCTTTACCAGAGACAGCCACTGCTACCTGTGCCCTTGTGTCCTTCTCAAGAGAGTCTGCGTGTGTGCGTGTGTGTGTATGCGCATGCATGTAGTCTTAACATACATGGTATGCTCACCAATTTAAACTTCCACCAACCATGGATGGGAGTGGCTCTACGCCCTCTGGTTCAGCGGCACCGTGTATATTTAAACAAATTTGCTAACCTGATAGAAACCGGATCTTGTAGTTTTAATTTGCATTTCCTGCAAATTAATGAGTGAGGACGAGCATCATTTCAGATGTGTGAAATGCATTTGTGTTTCCTGCTCTGTGGACTGACAATTTAATTTCCTCTTTATTGTGCATTTCTCTATTGGGTTGTTGGCCTTTCTTTTGGACTTGTACATGTTTGCACATGCACATTATTTATGTAGTAAGGAAATCAGCCCTCTGCCTGCCATATATGTTGCAAATTTTTTTCCTTATTTTTCATTTGTCTTTTGAATTTATTTTATTTTCTGGTGTTAGATATTAAAAATCTTTGAACTCAGATGTAGCCTTTTAAAAAATATGAGATTTGGATTTGGATCATGCATGGAAAGTCCTTCTTATTTCAAGATTAATACAAACATTCTCCTACATTTTTCTTCTAGCTCTTTTCACAGTTTCTTTATTAATTTCTTGTTTAAATCCTTGTTATGCATGATTCCCATTTTTTTCAGGTGATTCCTGAATTGTCTCAACACAATTAGTTGAAATTGTCCCCAGTGGGTTGAAATGCCACCGTGATTTATTGTGGGTCTTCTCTGTGTAGGTGCTTATCTGCCTTGTCAGCAAATTGCAGATGGCAGCTGGTGGCCTGGGGATGCTGTGCTGTGGTAATCTTGGAGCCATCTGCAAGGGAAGGAACACTTTTAGAAAGGGATAAGGAGCAAACATGTCTGCTACACCTCACCTCAGACTGCTCTTTGGCTTGATCTCATGAAAGTGGGCTGAGTTTGTTTTAGGGAAATTGTCCAGCCATCTTGCCCCCTGATGGTAGGAGGTTCCTTTGCTGTTCCTCTCATGAGCCCACAGGTCCTGCTCTTTTCTGAAATTTCTCCTACATCCACCCTTCATTCCTGCTCCCCTCTTCTGCCTCTGACACTTCAGGCCTTCAATGTTGTAGCCTATTTTTGGAGAACCCTTCTATATGTTTGTTTTAGTTCTTGCTGCCAAACAAATCACCCCAACCCTAGTTACTTAAAACAACACACATTTGTTAGTCCTCAGAATTGTTATTTCTGTAGGCCAGGAATCCCAGCACAGATTAGCTGGATCCTGGCCTTAAAGGTCTCCAGTGAGGCTGCATTCAAGGTGTCATTTGCCTTGATTGGGTTGGGTTCTCATCTGGAGGGTCAACTGGGGAAGGATCCATTTCCCTTCTCAGGTGATTATTGGCAGCATTTAGTTCCTTGTGCCTAGAGAATTCATGGCAGCTTGAGAAAGAGAGCCTCTGGTGCCAGTCTAGTATCAAGATGGATGGAGTTTTCTATAATGTAACATGATGACAGGAGTGACAGCCCACCACCCCCTTTACCATATTGTATTGGTTAGAAGTCAGTCACAGGTCCCACCCACACTCAAAGGAAGGGACTTACACTTAGATATGACCTCCAGGAGGCAGGGCTCACAGGTATCTGTGGAGTCTGTCTGCCCCAGTGGCTGTCCTTCCTTAGGCTCTCTCCTTTCTAGGCCACACTTCACCATGGAGTCAGATTAATTTTCCCAAAGCACAGCTCTGACCTTGCCAGTCTTCTGTTCCAAAGCCTACATTAGTTAAAATTCAGAATTTCTTATATTAGCATTCAGGACTCCCTCCAAGAACTGTCTGGCAGTTATCGGTCAAAATTGCTAGAGTACAAACTCTTTGACCCAGACTTTATCCCAGAACTATACTCCCACATAGGTGACATGATGAATGTACAAGTATAATCACTGTGGAACTATTTGGAATAGCAAAGGATTGGAGACAACCTAAGTGGAAGGCCTGGCTAGATATGTAACTGTACAGCCCAGCAATGGAATACTACACAGCCATGACGGTGAATGAAGCCACTCTTTATAAACTCATGTAGTGTGATCTCTACCAGTGGTTCTCCAGGTGTGGGTTCCTAGACCAGCAACAGCAGCAACACCTGGGAACTTGTTAGAAATGTAGTCTCCCAGGCCTCACCCCTGACTTACTGAATCACGCTCTAGAGTGGGGCCTGGAAATTGTGTATTAGCAAGCCAGCCAGGTAATTCTGATGCACGCTCCATTTTGAGAACTGCTGGTTTACCATATTTGTAATTAATCAGAAAAAGGTAAAAGGTGTATGTCATATGCTACTGTATGTGCATGGAAGTTAAAAGAGGTATATATTTATTTGAATGTGCCTAAAATATCTCTGTAGGGATACATAAGAAATGGCTAACATTGGTTGCCTTTGAAATGGGGAGTTGGATAGCTAGGAGCAGGGAGGGGAAGGTGACTTTTCACTGTATATCCCTTTGCACCTTGTGAATTTAAATCATTTAATGTGTTACTTCTTTAAAATATTAAAATACAGAAGCCCCCATCAATCAGACCTCAGCCTTCCTCATGAGCTTTCTCTCTCACCTCTGATGTGGCTTCCTCAGGCCAGTCAAATTTGTCTCTTCGCTGTCCCTTGGGTTTGGGTTGCATTTCCTGGCTACGGGCCTGTGTTTAATTCTGTGCCCGCATCTGGAATTCCCTTTACTCTTCCCTTCATAATCAAAGCCAACTGAAAGGTCATACCCAGATGCTGCCTCCTTTGGGGTATTTGCCTGACCCCTCCCTGCAGTCAGGGTGAATTGGCCCTTCCCCTTGGCTCCCCAATCTGTGCGTCTGCATTGTTCGCCGCATGTCTGTCTTCTTTCATAGACTGTCAGCTCTCTGCAGGGAGAGACTTGGCCTTCCTTGCACATCATTGTGTGCCCTGCACCAGCACACCTTGCCAGTGGATATCTAGGACTCTTCCAACAAATAACTGAGCGAGCAAGTAAATGATGGCCATAGAGACGGGGACATGGGGATGCAGGGTGGCATGGACAATGGACAGACCTAAGGAGTGGTAACTGCCTGGGGCGGGGGTGGGGGGGGATGGATCTGGGCAGGAAAGATGGGGAGAGGCTGTGGGAGAAGCCACTGGTGGCTGGGTTTCCCCCAGGTTGGGTTTGGGGCTGAGTGCCCCGAGGGCTAGGGGGGCACCATTCACCTGGGAGCACATGGGATTTATTTAGTTTTATAGGTGGGGGGGAGAGTTCTTTTCAGAAGGCAGATGGGCTGTTGCGGGAGAGGTGTTGTGGGTGGGTAATTGAAGGGTAGAATGTGGGCCTTAAAGAGACCTCACACAGGCTGCCCTACCAAGGGAAGGTTTTCTGATTAAAACTAAGTTGGGGCGAAGCTATTTTTTAATATTAAAAAGAATATGCGCCCCCATGGCCATGCCATCCCAACCTCCCTCCATCTCGAGAAAGCATCTGACATTTCCTGCACATTTTAACTTTCTAACCAAATAATGAAATAATCATATTGGCTCCCAGTCACAGGATTCATTTTCTCTCATTCCTGGGCTTCAAAATTCATCTCATATTTTAATCTGTTTTGAGCTCTTTTCAATTGCCTTGGAGACAGAGCCAAAGGTTCCCCGAACTCCTGTTGCCTGGAGTTGTTTGGTTTCGGTTCCTGTGGGGTGTTTGCTTTAATAACACGGCCCATCCTGCTGCAGTGGCGGGAATTCTGGGGGGTGGGGTGTGGGCCTCACACTCCTTGGCTCCTTGGCAGTAAATTAATGTCCAAATTCCGACTCTGGGGATCCTCACTTTCTGTCTTCTTCTCGAACGTACTGTCCTTTCTCAGTTGTATTAATGCTTAAAATCCCAACTTCCCACAGAAACTCTCCCTCAGCTGCTCTGGGCCGTGCGGTCCCCCTCCCTCCTCTGGGCATCGAACACACACGAAAGCGCAGTACCCGGAACAACGGCGGCGTCTCAGAGCCTACATATCTCTGAGGCACGTTCTGAGCACTTGACACGGATTCATTCATTCCGTCTCACACTCCCCGGAAACGTAGTATTCGTGTTAGTGTCCCCATTATCCTGATGAGTAGATTGAGGTAAAGAGATTAATTAACTTGTCCGAGAGCTGGAACGCACCTCAGGTGACTTGATGCTTGATCCCCCCGTTTTGTGTGCACGTGTGCTAGCTTCCCACCCTGCCAGCACACATGTAGGTGCTGTGCCTGATGTCACAGTGGTGTCATCGTCCACGACTTGTGGGTTGTTGGAGCTCTTGGTCTCATGAGAGGCCGGAGAGGGGCGCTGTTTAGAGCAGGAGGCAGGAGGCCGCCCTCTGTGCCTTCCTTAGAGCCAGAAGGCTGATCCGGGTGTGGTGGGTGGAGTCGCCCGAAATGTACCCAGGGTTCTTGTTTTAGAGGAAAGGGGCAAGGTGACATGGTGATGCAGGTGACAAGGCTTCCCCGGAGGGCTTGGCTCCTGTGTGTGTTGCAGGATTGTGGGGAAGAGCCGTCCAGAAGCACCCTGTGACCAGAAGGGAGGAGAGCTCACTGGGGAAGAGTCCCCTTTTGAAAATGAGGGAGACCCATATGTGGGAAGGCCTTGGCAACAGGTAGGGACCAGAGTCGGCCCTCTGTCCCAGGGTTTCCCTCTGGCAGTGGGCTCTGATCCTCCAGTCGGACTGTTTTTGTTCCATGAAGATGACCACCCTTGGGGTAGGCATCTCGCCTCTTTGAGCCCCATTTACTGCCTCTGTAGATGGGGAAGAAATGTCTGCCTTCCCTTTCCCTGTGGCAGAGCTTTGGGAAGGTGAGATGCAAGTGTGCCCATCAGGGGCAAATACCTCACAGCCAGCAGTACTGGAATTCAGTGACAGGTGCTGATTTCTCCCTGGTTTTCTCCCCCTGACATCCTGGCTGATGGGCTTGTGTGTTCGACCAGGCTCCAGACTTGCTGAATCTGTGAAGCCTCCCCCTGTCCCTTTCGCCCCCTTGCTTGTCCCATGGGCCCTCCTGGGATGTCTTTTCCTCCACCTCAGAACTTCTTTTTTTTTTTTTTTTTTTTTTTTAAAGATTTAATTTATTTACGACAGAGAGAGACACAGCGAGAGAGGGAACACAAGCAGGGGGAGTGGGAGAGGGAGAAGCAGGCTTCCCGCGGAGCAGGGAGCTCGATGCGGGGCCCGATCCCAGGACCCTGGGATCACGACCTGAGCCGAAGGCAGACGCTTAACGACTGAGCCACCCAGGCGCCCCCTCCACCTCAGAACTTCTGAGCCATCTCTGAGCAGCTCCCCTTGATGCCTCCAGGGCCCAGGCCCCACCCCGGAGGTTCTTTTTTTTTTTTTTTTTTTAAGATTTTATTTATTTTTTTTGAGAGAGAGACAATGAGAGAGAGCATGATTTGGGGACGGGGCAGAAGGAGAATATCCAAGCAGACTCCCACTGAGCCTGGAGCCTGACACTTGATCTCACGACCCGTGAGATCAGGACTTGAGCCGAAACCAAGAGTTGGACACTTAACTGACTGAGCCACCCCGTGGGTTCTGATCCCACAGTCCTGGGGGCAGCCTGGGCTTGGGATGACTTTAAAGACTTCCCAAGGGGTGCCAGGGTGCCCCTGGGTTGAGGCCCACTCTCCATGGCTCAGCAAAGGGCACACATGAGTAAAGAGAAGATCCGTCAGACCTATAAGGGCAGCATACGTACCTAGAAAAATATTTAAAAACGTGTTTATTAGATGCTGTGCTATGTTTTAGGCCTGGTACTGGATGAATTTTGCAAGGTCACAGAAAACTAAAGGGATACATTAGATGCTTATGTTGAGCAAAATACTGTATGTGTGAGTTAGTATGAATCTCCTCTGGGATCTGAGTGTTGAGACCGCAGGGCGGGGGTCGGGGGGGCAGCAGAACCAGAGCCTGGTTGCCAAGGCTAGCTCTGTGAGTCTGGGGGCACCACCTACCCTCTCTGAACTCTGCTTCCTCATCTGTCACATGGGGATATTAGTGCCTGTCTCCCAGTATCATTGCGAGGAACACACGAGATCATTCATGAAAATGTTTTGAGAAACCAGGACTTTTAAACACATGAAAATATCGCATGAAAACAGATGCACTCTGCATTCTGTCAACCGTGACTCTCTGGACACCATCCCTGAAGAGTTTGGCCTGACACGAGGAGATCAGATGTCCCAAATTCCTGGTCTCATGCCCACCGTGTGCATTCCAGACCTCATCCGCTCCTGGCACCCCTGACCAGTCCCCTTCCCCCCCAGCTTCCATCTTCAAATTCCATCGCCCTCCACCGGCTTCTTCCCCTCAGGACAGAAACAGACTTCTCTCTCCCACAGGAAAAATAAAGCACACCTGTGACCCCCATCTAGCTTCCATCCTTCTACTCCTACCTTTCTCCCCCTTGCTTGGTTTCTGGAACATGTAACTCCCTTGTCCTCATCCCTTTTACCTCTGCCCTGGCAGAGACCCCCAGTGTCCCATGGCCACCAGCTGCTGCATCTGTGTCTACCCGAGGTCTCTGTAGCATGTGTCCTGTGGACCACACCCTTTTTGACACTCTCCTTCCTCAGGCTCCTCATCCTCCCTTGCCTTCTCACCCTGACCCTTGGCTGACCACCCGGCCCTTGGGCTTCCACTTGCAAAATGTTTCTCAAACCTGTAGCCTCCCTTTAGTGCCCACAGCCACAACCTTGCTTTGGTCCCTCATCTCTCACCTGGCCTAGAGGTCTAGCCTCTTAAGGAGTCCTGACCTCCCTCCCCTGGCTCCCTCTGCTCCCCAGGGTCAAGTCCAACACAAAGCCCCATGTGACCTGACCGTTGCCTGTGTCTCTAGGCTGATCTTTTCCAACTCTTCCTTCTACATTTGCATTCATTCCCCATGTCATGGTGCGTTGTGGCTCTGTGATGTTCCACATTCTGTAATGTCCCCCCAATCCCCCCTTGCTCACCACTACCCTAACCACATGCTGGAGAAGGGTTCATTTAATAAATCCCAGCTCAAGGTCAAATCCCTCAAGAAGCCTCCCCTGGTTTCTCTGCTCCAATCCCAAACGGGGTTAATCTTGCCTTGCTTTGCTCTGGGCCACTGCAGCTCAGATATGCTGCTTTTAGAGCTCACCTCATGCTGTGTGAGGCACAAAAGCTTTTGCCTTTGCCACCCCAGGACCTGGGAGCTCAATGAGAGAAGGGTTCATGGCTGTGCTGTCTCTTTCGAGCTCTCGCCCTCAAACGGGTGGAGCTGGGTCCAGAGTTGGTGCTCAAAAAATATTTGTAGAATTAAATTGATCTGCAAAGGATAGCTTGAAGCATCTTGACAGGCCACGGTGACTTCTGGATGCTCAAGGGAAGGTCCATTTAGCTTCTACTGTTCCTGTATTCCAATGCTTGGAAAAGTAGTTAACCTCACATGGGCTCTATTGCTAATGCACAGTTAGCTAGAGTCTTGAAATTTCCAGACTCCTCCATGTTCTGATTTCAACAGACAGCAGGAGCTTCTTCCATGAAGGCTCCATTCATGAATAATTCTAGGTACACGCACCTCTTAGGATGCTGTGGTTGGGCCTACGGAAGGAGCCAGAACACTCCAGCTCTGAGCCAGGGAGAAGCTCCAGTGTCCTGTGTACTTTTCTGGATTCTTTTTCCTGGGTGTAAATTCCTCTCCTGAGAAGCACCCCAGAAGGGCAATGGTCCCTGTTCTCTGGTCTCTCTCTGCCCCTGCCCGCCTCCCCCACCCCACCTCAGCACATATGATTTCTTGTTCGTGTTTCACACCACCCCTGGCTTCCTTTCCACTTCTTTCCCACCTTGCTCTCTTTGGGCACAAGGGAAAGGATGGTTTGTTGAAGTCACAAAGCATCCTCGTAGCAACGATGCTGTCAGCTTTTGATGGTTTTCAAGGGGCCAAACTCGCAGGGCAGGCGTTCTCTGGCCTCCTTTTATACCCTTGATCTGTTGGAAGGCCCACCGGTTGTTAAATTCATTCTTGAAATTTCCCTTTGTGCGTTCTGCCTTCTCACTCCCACAGGGGCATCTGGTGACCATTTTGCCATTACACTAAAACCTTTACTTTGAACTTCCTGTTCTATCTGAAAACGTGTAATGTTATACATGAGAATGTTGTTATATATTGTAAGACTGTAATGTTCTATATTGTAATAATGTCCCCTGTCATTTTCTTTGAAAATCATGTTTTGATCGTCTTCATAGTTCCTTGATATGAAAACTTTCCTTCATCCTGGGGTGAAAATGACAAATAAAGGGAGGAACTTTGGCCCTCACAGGGGAGGGAAAGGGGTGAAGCTCTGCTGGAGGAATGTCACGTACCAGCACTGGGAGCCTGTGGGTGTGCACTGGTCGGAGCAGTGTCTTCTGACCCCTGGCGGGATTGCCCTTCCTGTACTCGTCATGGTGGGGTGGGGCCACCAGACGAGTTCCGGCCAGTGTGAGGGGCGTGCTGGGTTTCACTTCCAGGTTGCAGCCCGAGGCCGCCACTCAAGATGGCGGCCACTGCATCAGCTTGACCCCCGAGTGACTGCCGCAAGCACAGTGCAGTGGCTGGTTGTGGTTACTGTGGCATAACCTAGCCCATCCTGGCAGGCACAGAAATTGGTTCTTTGCCTGGAAGAGTGGTGCTGTGTTGCAAAAATGCAAACGACGTGCCATTTGCTTAGGGCAAAGAGGAAAACGAAAAGGTTGGAGTAGCCTTGGACACATACTGTGAACGTGAAATACGCTTCTGTTGTCTTAGGCCCCTGAGATTTCGGAGTTGTTTTACTAGCCTGCCTGCCTAACACCGGGAGGTGGCGTGGGCCTGGTCAGGGTTGGGTGGAGCCAAGTTTGAATTTCGGTGAGGCCTTTCTGGGGCCCTGAAAGCTTCTCATTTTGGCAGTCCCTTTTTGTGCCACTGGGGAAGGCCAGGCGGGTTTATTGCACTGCCTGGGGCACCCGGCGGGGACTCCCTGCGCCCTGTGACCCACAGATGGAGCAGGCTTGTTTCTCCTTGGGGCTCTTCTTTGTCTCTGTTTCATTGTCACCTTTTCTGTATGTCAGCATCAGGGCTCTTGAGAGGTGGAGGTGAGAAAGTGTGAGCTCTGTGTCCCATTTCCCAGCTGTGTGTCTCCGGGGCTTGGCTCTGAGCGGAATTAACAAGAAGGTGAAGTTTGTCCTTGTGACACTCCCCCAGCCCCTAGCTAGCCTCTACTCCCCACTGCTCTGGCCCCCTCTCCACCTGTTCTGCAGGTGGCTGTTTGCTTCGCATCAGAATGTATGCATTCCCTCACCCTTGTGGGACAGACCTTCTAGGGTGCTTCAAGGTGACAATCTGGTGATATGCTAGATTAGTCTCAGTGCATATGCTAAAAGAAGAGTGCCGGCTGCCTGGGGTGGGGGGTGTTCCTGCCTCAGATGGTTATTGAGGCTCCTGTGTGCCCAGCACTGAGCACTAAGTACTAAGCCGGGGGCAGGGGTTCATGACTACAGCCCGGCTCAGCCTCCAGACCCTTGTGCAGCCCCGTGGGGGAGGGGCAGGGCTGAGCGGGTGGTGTTGAGAAACGTGGTGTAGGGTAATGTGTGCTAGGACTTGGGGTGGGATCCAGGCTGTGAGTGTCGTGGGAGCCGAGATGAGGAGAGAGTTCTCTGTGGTTGGGAATGGTCAGGGAATGTCAAGTCATGGCCCTGGGCCTCAGTTTCCCCATCTGACAAATAAGGAAGGTGGGCTCACTGATTGCTTTTCAGATTGCCAGTGATAGAGTTACCAGAGAGACTTGTTCAACACCAGGATTCCCAGGCCCCTCCTGGGAGAGATTCAGATTCTGGGAGTCTGGAGTGGGGGCTGGGAACCATGCCCACTCCCAGTTCTGCTGCAAGACATGGGACGCTGGGGCCTTAGCCCTGGGCAGGCTGCGAAAGGAGTAGGGACTAGGAGGAGGGTCTCCGAGATGGCCAAGCACTTGGTAGGGAGAGAGGGACCCTGTTAAACTAGCTGCTTGCTATTTTACCCGCCCAGTGAGCAGGGGCAGGACAAGGATTGCAGGACAAGAGTGTCCTTTGGAGGAGAGCGGCCTGGCTGCTCGGTGGCACATTTTGTGTTCAGCCTTGGCACAGAAGAGATCATGCCTCAGGCTGCCAGGAAGATTTTCTGAGCAAGTTCACTCTGTGATTCTTCAGCGCAACCATGGAGTTGGGTCTCCACCAGAGACCAATGAAATGGGCAGCCTCCAAGGAGCCCCACTCCCCTCCTGGTTGGAAATCCCTGTTAATCAATTCAACAAACCCAGCAGGGTGGCTGAGGATCCTATACCTTGGTGGTTCTCCCACTTCCTGTGTGTCAGAATCGCCTCTGGCTTCTACAAAGGGTGCTGGGGCCCACCTCCAGAGTGTCTGATTCAAGAGTTCAGGAGGGGTGGCAGGGCAGCGGCGGCTGGCAGAGAATTTGTATTCCTAACAGGTTGCTGGGTGCTGAGCTGCCACGGGTCCCAGGACCACACTTGGAAAGCCAATGCGAGATTCCCAGCCCACTAGCCTGGGCGTGGGGGTGGTTTGTACAGACTTGGGACCCCGTCACTACCCCTGGGACACTTAGACTCTCCCTGGGGACCTACGCCCACCCACCCAGATCAAGAGAATAGCGGGTGTCAAAGTCCCGAAGTGCACCAAAGACAGAAGCACGGAGGAAGTTGGGGAGGAGGCGTGTGTGGTGGTGGGGGGAGGCTTCCCGAAGCAGAGAGGCTGTGAGGGTGGGCAACCTGGATTACTGTGCCGCGCATGCACTGCCCACACAGGACCTCGGATGGGAGTGCATCCCCTGGAGCTGTGCGGCAGGTGGCTCCAGGGAACGAGAGGCCTTCGGGGCTGGGCCAGTGTGGGCCCAGACTGAGAGGCCCGGAGTAGGCCTGGAGCTCAGTGCAGAAGCCAGGGGCCAAGGAGGGGTTCTCACTCGGGGCAGGGAGGAGAGAAGGCTTTACAGGAGCAGGGACCCGTGGAAGGCCTGAACTGCTTCGGTGAGGAGCTCAGACTTTATCCCATGATGAACTGGGAACAAATCAACAGCAGTTTGGCTCCCCAAAGCAGACATCTGGAAATTGACTGTTTTACATTTTGAAAAACAGATTTTCAGTAGTAGCTCGTGGCCAGTCCGTGTGGCATTATTTCAAGGCTGCGTCTCAGAGATTTCTCTGCCGTCACCTCTCTCCCACTGTCCTGTTTCTTCCCCACAGTTCTTGAAATTTCACCGTTAGAGATTATATCCTTTTTTCAAAAATATTACCCTCTCCGAAAGGCTCATGCTATGAACCAGAAATGCTCAAGAAGGAAAGAAACTCACCTGAGCCTGCTATGCTGGGTCACCTTAGAGGAGGTTTCCATGGCAGTTTCTTCTCCAGGTACCAGTGGGCAGCAGACATAGGGCAGGTAAAGCTTGATGAACCTGGAGGCAGGCAGGGAAGGCCTAGGTGTGGCAGAGGTGGACTATCACAGTTTGCTGGTCAGAGAGGAAGCAAGAGACGGTGGATATAGGGAAAACCCTCTTGAGACTGGTCAACAAGAATGTTCTGGATGATGTGAGGCCAGAGGGGCCTGGATGCCCATGCAGAGGAGGGCATCAGTGTGCTTGGGAGGCTCACAAGAGCTCATCCCAATGTCTTCGGTCACCCCCTTTCCCTTCACTTCTGTGGAACACGGAGGGGAGTGTACTGCTGTGTTTCCAAACCAACCCCGACACGCCAACCTTCTCCTTTCCTGAGTGACTGGCTAACAGGTTGGAATTGGTGCTAGATTTGCAGTCAGGAAGCAGGAAATAGCTGAATCTCTCAGGCCGTGTTCCCAAGTCCATTTGATATGAATGTGCCACAAACCGTGTGGGAAGAAGAATGCCATTGTAATTGTGTTCGGGGATGATGAGCTGACAAGGAGATCTCAGGTGAGTCCTTCTGCCAGGTGATTAATCACCTTATTTTCCCATTTCGAAGTCACTTTCCCATATCAGATGGTCTCTGTAAGGGAGAATAGTGTCTATAGTGCAGTAAAGCCCCAACACAGAACTGTTATGAGCCAAGTCATTAATTGTGTTCATGTGGAGATTGGTTATGTCAACCTAAAACACCTGTTCATTTAAATGGGCCTGGTAGAGAGACGGCATTTTGCCCACAGGTGTGAGTCACACAGGTGTATTCCTAGGCAGTACCCCCTCAGACAGTGCTTTTGCAGAATGACAGTATCTGAGAAACGGGAGTCTGATTTCTGCTACCAAATGAATGTGTTTTGTTCCACACAATTAACTGGGTGAAGGAAAAATTGGGGGGCCCAGGAGGTGGCTTGGAGTGCAGATAAAGCCTTTTCTGGGGGGTGGAATAAGAGGCCCAGCACGGTGGCTCTGTCTCTGCTGCTCCCCCCCGTGCTGTGATGGGAAATGCAAGATGGCCCCGGGCCTGGCCACTTGCAGGCTGTGTGAGGCTGTGGGCAGGTCATTGCAACCATTCTCCTCCTCCTCTATGCTAACACTGACCTGCAGTTATCAGAGGTCACTAAGGAGACACGCTTGGAGCCAGGAGACGAGTAGGTGCCCTCTACTGAGAGGCCAGCCCTGCCCAGCAATCTGTGTTGTCACAAAGGACCGCCACCCTTCCAGAAAATCCTGAGTGCATTTTTCCTGGAAATGCCCAGATTAGGGTCATTGCGTGGTTTTAATATCAAAGATATGAAGAATTGGAGGAAATTGGGGGACAGGGGCTCTCCTGCAGCCCCAGAGTGGGTCAGAGGCTGAGCTGCTGGTTTTAAAGAGCCCAGGGAAGCTCATTCATCAATCATCAAGTCCAGGGAAAGAGAAGGATTGAAGAAGGAAGAGGGTTTTCTACACAGCTAGAAGCTGTGGTTTTAGGCAAAGCTGGTGCATCTTGCTGTGGTAAACAGAACGCTCTATTGGGAGTTAGAAGACCTGGACAATGTTGTCAGCTCAGCCCCTTGTTATCTAGGTGATTCAGGGTTTGAGCTATCTGCACCTCCGTTTTCATTTCTGTGAATTGGGTATGACTGTCCTTACTTGTCCCAGGGTTGCTTTGAGGATCAGGTGGTACTAGATAGGAAGCTCTACGCAGACTGCAAGACGCGGCACAAGCAAAGGATTATCATTGTAACAGTTTCTATTTCCATATTGCTTTTAGGATTTCAGAGACTTTCCTCCCCTCGTCTCTTACTTCATGTACAGCAGGGCCCTAGATCTAGGCTTTCCGCTCGTGTGCCCCATTGCTAGCTGGCCGAAGAGCTAAAGAGGACCACTGAGGGACAGTGTGACTCCCCATGGGGTCGGGATTTCCTCAAGGTGATACTTCCACCAAAAAGAGCGCCTCAAACAGCGGGCCTTTGGGGCCAGGCTGGCCTTTTAGTTCAAGAAGCCCTGTTGGAACCCCGTTGCCTAATACGGGGATTGGATGCCCCAGTGCCTACTACAATGGCTGGCATCCACTGGGACCATGAACGTTTGGATAGGTTGGTAGGTGACATCGTTAGGGCAGGTCGCTATTCCGACTGTTTCTGGGGCTCCATTTCATTTCCTCATCAAGCATGTGTTGAGCACTTTAGTGGGGATCAAACACGGTGCTGGATTTTGCCTCAGAGGGCTCGCAGGCCATGGATGCTAAGCCAGGTAGACAGACGAGGTTACACTTCAGGTCAGAAGTGCTCTAGGAACATGCTTTGGGGTGCCTGCTGAATCCTGGAAGAGGGGACCCTTGAGCTGAACCTAGAAGGCCTAGTAGAGGTTGGATAGTGGTGAGGGGTTCTTGCACAGCACCTCGAGTTCTTGCCCCCTGGCCAGGGGGGCCCCTCAGGCTCACCGGCTCTCTCCACTCCAGCCTCCTCTGTGCTCTGCCAGAGAGAAACCTCCCACTGGGTAGGATTCTGGGTCCTGTGCTGGAGCCTGAGCTTGCTCTGTTGGTGGGGCCAAGGCCAGGCTGGTGGGGGGAATGGGTACTTTTGGGGCCCTGCTGGTCCGGCAACTGCTGCTGTGAAATCTTTATCACTCCGATCAGAGGTTTCCTGTTTTTGGGAATAAGTGATTTAATTTATCTTATAGATCGCATTTGACTTCAGCACATAAAAGGCTCATTCAATTTGAAGCAACATCTCCACCAGGAATGGATTAACAGCAAGAAAACAGTTCTTTCTTAACATGGGTGCAGCTGGGACTTTGGAAACCCAAATACACTCCTAATCTCCTCTTGGAGCACATGCTGAGAGTCCCTCCTTTTGACGGGGTTAATATGCTTTCCCCACTGGGGCAACCTGTTGTCTCTCAGCCCAGTGGGGTGTCCATGCTGGAGGGGCGGTTTGGCTCTTCAAGATGCACAAAGCCACTGCTCTTTTAAATCTGCTGAACTTGGGCCCTCTCTTTGCTGGCTGCTGGCTTCATCCTCTCTGGTCCAGCCATGACCAAGAGTCCAGGTGATTGTGAGCAATGGTGACCCCCAAAGCCTTCCTGAGTCTATCCCTGGGATGAGCACCATGGGGACACAGAGGAAAAGTAAGCCTTGGCGTCCCTGCCAACAAGAGCTCAGTCCTATGCAGGGTTGGAGGAGGGAGTATATACATGAATTCTACATTCAGCTCTATGGAGGGCAATTCAACAGTAGCTGTGGAATTTCAGTGTACACATCCTTTGACCCAAGAGTTCCACTTCTATCCTGCAGATCCAGGCACATACAGGAAAGGGCATGTTTGCAAGACTGTTCATGGCGGGGCTGTTTGTAAGAGCAGGAGATTGGAAACAACATAAATGTCCGTCAGCAGGAGAGTGCAGCCACATGGTGGAATAGTATGCGGTCGTAAAAAAAAGAATCAGGGTGCTTTTATACACTGGTCTGGGATGATTTCACAGGTATTAGGATAAGAACATGATGCAGGACAGTACGGTGCCACTTGTGTAAAAAAGGGTAAAAATAATACATATTGCTATTTATGTATATAGGCATAAAGTCTCATGGGATAGAAACACAAGGAAGTATTAACAGGGGCCCCAAAATGAAGAATAAATGATCTCTGTCCCGGAGGCTTCCTGGAAAGTTTTGCAGTATCTCCCCGTCCCTTTAAAATGGCTTCTACGATGTGTGCACTGTGTCTCCCCGCCCCCCACATCGGCCTATTGGGCATGGCATTTCTAGGACCTTCTTGGGCCCTAGTGGACTAGACTTGCTCTCCTGCCCCTGCTTGTGGCCAGCCTGCCTTGAATACCTCTAGGCCTGGAGAACCCACCACCTCTTGAGAATTTTGGTTCTACTATGAGTGTTCCTCCTAAAGCACTTAGCTTGGGCACCATTCCTTCGGGCATCACTCAAGGATTGGGTAACTCCTTGTCTTGTCCCTCCTGCCCTCATGAGTGAGACCCCACACTCCCTCAGGTAGGGGTCTGTTGTCCACTCGTCATCTCGGGAGGGCCAAACATATAATAGGGACTCACTAAAAACCTACTGAATGGAAGCGTCCGTGTAGCTTCCATAGGTTGCCCTGGGCAGTGCCAGGTGGGCATTAGAAAGGATGCAAGAAACAAACAAACAAACAAATGGAAACTTGGTCTTTGAGCCTAATTTATAAACAGGAAACCTGTCATCGTTCTCTGCCATTTCCTTTGTCCCTGGCCATTTATATTGGAAATGAAGGCAAAGTGACTTCCTCCTTCAGCCCTCCCCCCTCCCCCCGGCATGTATTGCCAGGATGCTGCTATCTTCAACTTGAAGGGGCCACCAAGCTGCTAGTAGGTGCTTCTCAAGTCCTGCCAGCCACCCGGCAGCCAGCGCCACACCTAGGGCTGCAGCCCCCGCTGCCCTCCCCCTGCTGCTCTCCTCCCCTCCCCTAGCCCCAGCTTCCAGGGTCCTCCGCTCCATCTCAGCCTTGCTCTCCTGGCCAAATGCACCGGGTGTGTTTGAGCAGAGGTGACAGAGTGCACAGCCAGGTGACACATGTGCACGCCGTAACTCTTGGAAACCAGCCCTACCCGAGGGACTAATCCTGCAGCCCTATGTCAGCCTCTGCGGGAGACTGGGAGCAGCGTGTTCATGCAGGGAGACAGCAGGGTCTCCCAGAACAAAGCAGCCTGGAGCCACTGTCCTTGCCCCAGTGAAGAATTGAAGAATTGGGGGTCTGGGGAAGTGTGGCAGCCAAGGGGGCACGGGGCTGAGGATGTGAATGGAGACTCCCCATTTATGAGCTGTGTGACCTTGATTGCTTACCCTTTCTAAACCTCAGTTAGCTCATCTGTAAAAGTGGGAGCAGAAAAAGTCGCAGACCTGGGATGATACTGGGAGGTACAGTGTTGGAATTGAATTCTAAACCTGAGCTTGGCTTCTGGTCTGGCCCCTGTGCTCACATCGGCTCCAACTGTGTATAAACTCCCTCTGGGGAGACGGGCTGGCAAAGCAGAAGTAGGGGCCAGTTCAGGGGTGGGTGGCTGTGATGCCTGCCTTGACCTACCCTTGGGAAATGCCTGGCTCCTGGCTCCTGGCAGTGGTTATTATTTTGCAAGGCTTGTTCTATTTTACTGTCTTGGCTCATTTTTTTGTTGCCATGCTGCTCCCCAGGCTGGACCCAGCAGGGATGTGGGTTTGCAGAGGCTCCTTTCCGACAAGCCTCAGGGTGACATTGCGGGTTAGGTCTGTTTGTCAGGCAGGACAGGTAGATCTCCCCTCATACTGATGCCCGGGCTATCGGTCACCCCACCTTCTTCCCTCGGTTGCCTCCCATGCCTGTCTCCCAGACCCCCTCTGCCCCCATTCCATGCCCTTGTTCTTGCTGACCTCAGCATTTTGCAAGCCATCTCCCACCTTGGTCTCAAAGTGGCTTTGATGTTTCATCCCCAGAAGCTTCCCCCTCCTGTCATGGGCAGCCTGGCCTTCCCATCAAGGCCATCCTTCAGAACTGTCCACCTCCAGGCTTGAAATCTCTGGAATTCTCTTTTCTGACCATCTCCTCCAGGCTCTCTGCTGGTGTCCCCCAGAGGATTCGTGCTGTGGTGGGCTCCACTGTGCATGGAACAAGAAGTTCACATGTTCTGGGGGCATGTGTAGGGTTGGTGATAAATACAGAGTTGACTGGTCAGGTGGGAGAAGAGGCTGCTGGAAGCCTGGTGTGCAAAGGGGACCATAAGAGCATGCCGGGGGCAGCTGGCTCCCACCTGCTATGGAGGGGCAAAGGTAGAGGGCATCGAGGCTTTGCGCAACCTTGCTTGGCAGAGGACAGATGGACATGAATGGCTCCCCCAGATGTTTCTGGTCTAGGGATGAGTCTGCATCTGGCCTAATGCCTCTGGCTGGCTTCCTAGGGGAAGCAGGGGAAAGAAAGCCTAATTTGGGGACTTGTAGCATCTCTTATGAGAGGACGCAAGGCAAAGGCACACTGAAACTTGAGGATCGGTTTGGAGGGGGTAACACCAGGGACAGATAGAGTTGGGGTTAAATTCTAAATCTGAGCCTGCCTTCTCGTCTGGCCTGTGTAGTAATGTTGGCAACTCTGATGGTCTCTCAACCCGCATCTGGAAAGATCATCCAGTGAAGCTGAAATAAGTGTCAGTTCGGGAGTGGGGTCAAGAAACAGACACCTCACTTACCAGAGATCAGCCTGCCATCACCCCTCCTATCCAGAACATAGATCTCGAAGTGAGGGAAAAATGCCTCAGATCACTGAAAATGGCTAAAGCCCTGGCATCTTGTTCTTAAAAACACCCACCCCCATCAACCCTTGCTCAGAGCCCCATGGTTGCCCAGCCCAGGAGGATTCTAAGTTGCACATTAGAAGCTGAGAAGCTTCTTTAGGCAGGCATACCCAAGCAGGTAGCATGAGTTCTGGGAGCCTCCTGGTGGGAAGGGGCCGAGAGAAGAAAAGAGAAGCCCCCCCCCCCCCGCCAGTGGGGACAGAATCCCCCAGGACAGTGGAGAGCCTCCTGGAGACACTGGATGGCCATCAAGACAAGGTTATATCACATTCAGCACCTCAGCCACAGCAAGTCCCTTGTGAAACAAAGCTGGGGACAGATGTCCACAACAGAGTTTAGGTTTTATATCCTTTGCCACGAAAAGGAAGAGAAACACGTACATATTTAGAAAAATAATTTGTTCAGAGTAGGGTTAAAAGGAAACACAAATTTTGTTGCTTGAAGGGGCAATGTTAGGTTGTCTAGAAAATCTTTGCATGTGAAATACCTCATCTGTATTGCCAGATAAATGGTGATATCTCTTGGCCTCATAGAGCATTAGGACCAAAAAAGACCACGAGATCCCATAAACCCATTTAAAAATGTGTATAGCTGACGTAATTGAGGCTCAGAGATGTGAAGTTGTTTGCCCAAATTTCCACAGCCAGTTGCTGGCGGGACTGGGCCTTGAACTTGAATCACTAGAGAGCAAAGTGGATTCAGGAGCTGGGGAGCAGGCCTGGGTTCAGACACTGTATCTCGGGCAGGATTGGCCAGACCAGGGCTGGGACCTCCTCCCACCTCCCACAGGTAAGAGCCAAGGTCTAGATGGGAGACTGGGGGCCCTGAAACATCTGCCCAAGGACAGATCGGAGAGATGCTGCACAGAATGGGATGGGGGTCCGGGTGGATGGAGGGCTGCTTTTGCCAGGAGTGCACAGGGCTGTCTGGGGGCAGGGAGATGGGAGTGGAGTGAGCATGCCCAGTACATAAGTGAGCCGCAGGCATCCCCTAGCTGGAACGTTTGACTCCTATTCTAGAACAGCCCATCTCCAGGTGCATTAGGAACTGATTTGAAAGGCAGCTTATAGCCCTGACCTGGGAAACACAGAAGAAAATGCTAAGCACACCTTGTAATCTTGCAGGAATCAGATCCTGGAGTCTGATTTTTGCTTTCTCTTCCCTGCAAGAGAGGCAGAGAGGGCTCCAAGCACGGCCTGTCCAGCGCAGCTTCTTACTGAACATCTATCTACAGACTTCCTATTTTTACTCTTAATAACCGTAAGCTCGGGGTCACCAGGGTCTCCCTGTTGCTATAGTGAGAAGTGATAGTGCCAGCCTTCCAAAGCGCTGGACCCTTGGCTTAGAGGAAAAACAGAATCTGGGTTGCTTTATTTTTGGGTTTGACTGAGAAGATTTAATGCGCGGTGTTCCAGCCCTTGCAGCAAATGGCAGTTTGTGCTCAAAATACATCAAACCTCAATAACACAGAATAACTGACAGTTGGGGGGAAGTGGGCAAATAAGAATATGTAGAAGATAAGTTTGGAATGAGTTCCAATGGTAAAACTTCATCAAGAACATCTAGAAGATGATGGAGAAATGAAAACACACGTGGTGGTGTTCGTGTAATCCCACGGGGGAGGTGGAGGGGGTGGGGCCTCTTGCGCTGTAGCCTTCCCGCCAGGCTTCTTAAATGTGCCTTTGGCAGGGTTGAAGACACAGTGTGTGTATAATTTGGCAGTCCTGTTTCTCAGGTAATATGTAGTAAGCATCTTTCTGTGTTCCTACACTATGCGCATCAGTGTGATTTTTATTGTTTGGATCAGGTCACATAATTTGGTAATTGACTTCTCAGTCAAACCCAAAAATAAAGCAACCCAACATTCTCCTACTTTTCCTCTTCAGCATCTCTTGAATCCACCCTTGGTCTCCATGGTGCCATCTCTGTCAAAATTTTTTCTTTTTTTTTTTGATTTGGATAATTGGTCTGCCTTGTCCCTGTCCCCTACACACACACGCGCGCACACACACACACACACACACACACGGATTTCCTCCACTCTACAGCCTTGCTAATCAAAGGGTGGTCCCAGACCCATGGCATGGGCATCCCGTGGGAGCTTGTTAGAAATGCAGAATCTGAGACCCCACCTGGGACCTCCTGAATCAGAGTCTGCATCTGTATTTTGACAAGATCCCCAGGTGATTCATAAGCACATTAAAGCTTGGGAAGCACTGATCTGAAACACATTCCCTGTGGCTCCAGGATAGAATCCATGCTCCTGGCCAGGTGCACAACCTGCTGAGCAGAGACCAAGTGGAGAGGAGGTAGGGGTGAATAAGGAAGGGCCAGATCAGCAGGATCACTCCAAGTGGCAGGCCACTGTGGGCCAGGAACTGGAGAGGTTGGAGGGTAGGGGTTTGCCTGGGAAGGAAGTCCAAAATGGCAAACCCATGGAAGATGCAAGGTGGAAAACCGAGGGCCCAGTTGGCTAGCAGAGGCAGGGCTATTGGCTGGGGCCACTCGGCAACCAGTCATAGCTCACTCCCAGTTTACAGGGGCAGAGGCCGAGGCACAGAGAAATTAAGTTGCTTGGCCAGGCTCACAATCTAGTAGGCGGTGGAGCGGGGACACAAGCCTGATCCAGGGCCCAGCCCTTAACCACCCTGCAATGCAGGGTAGAGTGAATGGCAGGAGAGAGAAAAGAATAAAAGGATGTTAAGCTGCTACAATGAGCTGGGTACTATTTCACTTTATTACATTTAATATTCATACCCACGCTGCATGCGGGTATTCCTACCCCACGTTACAGATGAGGAGGTTGATTTGCATGTAAGCAATTACCTGAGTTCACATAGTTACTGACAGCTGAATTCAGGGTTTGAACCCAGGACACTGTGGGTCCGGAAGTGATGCTCTTTCTACCTTGCACTTCATCAGCAAGGTATGGAGTCGGTCTCTACTCTCAGAACAGCTTCTCAACTTTCTACCTGCTTCCTGGTTTTAGAACCCCCACCTCTGCCCGGGGACACAGTCCCCTTGCCTATTCATGGTGGGGAGAAATACAGGGTAATTCCTAGATGTTTTCCCTCAGTACCTAAAATTGTGAAACACCAGGACTAGAAGGTACCTGGTTTAGCATTGAGTCCATCTCATTTTATAGTTAAGGAAGCTAACACCCAGAGAGCTTAATGATTTGTCTAAGGTCACACAGCCACCTAGTTACAGATCCGAGACCCTGATTCTGGACTCAGGGCTCTTTTCATGACTCTGGGCTGTCTTTGTACCTGTTGCCCTGGGGGCCGAGGGTCCGTGCACTGCCCGGCCAGTCAGCATCAGGCTAGGTCAGTGCACGTTCAGCTTTAAGCTTAGGCTGGAGGGTGCAATAGATAAACTTTCATTAAAAAAAAAAGGTAATATCTGCTTATTGTTAAAAATTCAAGCAGTGTGTCTAGAAACAGCTGAAAGCACCCTCTCCTGGCCCTCCCCAGCCCACTCCCCGGGGGTAACCACTTAGTGCTGTCTCCAATGGCTCCTTAATTTTCCTGCCAGCCGTTGGGTTTTGTAGGATCCACACCACAGCAAGGCTTTTTTTTTTTTTAAAGATTTTATTTATTTATTTGACAGAGAGAGACATAGCGAGAGAGGGAACACAAGCAGGGGGAGTAGGAGAGGGAGAAGCAGGCTTCCCCGCGATGCAGGGAGCCCGATGTGGGGCTCGATCCCAGGACCCTGGGATCACGCACGACCTGAGCTGAAGGCAGACGCTTAACGACTGAGCCACCCAGGCACCCCAGCAAGGCTATTTTTAACGAGCATCCCAGGCTTCAGGGGGTTGAGGAGAGGGGAAGAAAAATATTCCATTTGTATATTTTTAATCCGTGCACATTTGAGCAGGCAGTGGCTTTCCTGTCCCTATTGCCAAGGGTTACGGGCAATTGATTAGACTTTCTGGATGCAGGGCAATCCTTTCTCTTCCCTTAACAAGGTTGGAAGGCCCGGGAGGGGTGCAGACGATATTTCCAGGGATGATGGCTGTCTCAGCTGGCTGCCTCCTGATCCTGCCTGCCCCCAGCCCTCTCCCTCCCGGCAGCCTCGAAAATCCTGGCTGGGTCTCCCAGGGCAGAGGAGGCCTGGGAACCTGACTCTTTGTGCCAGGCTCATATTTAGAAATGTCTCCAGCCAGAAGTTGGCATCTGTCCTGCTTGGACTCGGGGCAGGGGGTGCAGTCACATGCGTTGCCTTCAAGTGGGCAGATTCTGAGTGGGCAACAGCCCGCTTTGAATATAAACACACTCCTTTTATGCTGAGGACCTGGCATCTGAGCCTGTGCTCCTGGGCCCTGGGTGAGGGCAAGTGCTGGTAGCCGGACGGGCAATGGGGAGAGGGAGGAAAGAAGTCACAAGGCTTGAACTGGGCAAAATGGTGGTGGAGGAGGGACACCAGCTCCCTCCCCCACCCCAGCCCCAGTCCGTCCTTCTCTGTTTTCTGCACTCCTTCTCCCAGTGCCCAGAGCACTGCCCCTGTCTGAGGAGGGGCCCTGCAGCCCCATGGGGTGCCCAGCAATGTCCTGACCCGAGCTTTCCTTTTTGTCTCGGGAGGTCCCCAGGCTGGGGGGATGCAGTGTGAGTGGGACGGAAGTGAGGCTGGGTATGGGGCCACTTGCAGCGGGGTCTTGCTCCATCTCCCTGAGAGCAGCCAGCCCATCAGCCTCTCCAGATGGAACCTATAAAATGTGGCCCTGACAGCCTCATCCCCGAAGGCTCGCTCAGCACTGACCACAGAGGTTCAACCATTTTTTGCTCACCCTGCTTTTTCTTTCATGGCATTGTGCGAGGATAGATGATCTAGACCAAGTGATCCCGGCCTTAAGGAGTGGCCTCCTGGGGACAAACACGATGCCCCAGCCCTGTAAAAACTCCCTTTGCTTTTAAAACAGTTCCACTAAGGAGGGGCAATCTGGTTCTTTCCGCTCGCCTCAGATACTTACCGAGCACCTGGGAGGCGCATACCTTGTGCAGTCACCAGCCCCACAGCGCTGGAGGGGGCTTGGGGCTTGTCTCCCAGCACACCTCTCTGCCCTCTGCAGGCCTGCACTGGGGACCAAGGTGGCTTGCTCAAATTCAGCTCTCGGGAGAGGAGGCTGCCTTCCTGTAGCCAAATCTTCAGAGAGAATCCAAATGCAGCAACAGGATTTCCCTCCTACAGCCTGAAACCAAGCCCCTGCCAAGTGCTCAAGCTCCTGGCTGGCGGCCCCCACCTCTTAGTTCTGCCCCATCCTCCCCTGCCCTCCCCACATCTCAGGGAAGAAGCCTCCAAGCAGTGGTCAAGAAGGCTGAATAGATATTTTCTTTGTATCTCCTGGGAGCAACATGGTAAATACGCAATAACTGGATGAATGAACAAACAGATGAATAAGCAAGTGAGCAAATGAATGAAGGAACAAACAGAAAAGCGGTCTCAGCTCCAAAGGAACTTAACATTTGGAGGAAAAGACCGGGGCTTGTAGAATGGTGGCACTGTGGGACTGAAGGGGGGCCCTTAGGGCTTGGGCTCCCTGCCTTCTTATGGGAAAGGCAGTGCAGGCTCAGAGGCTGGAGGGGCTGCCGGGATGCCTCAGAGACCACGGAGGTCAGAGGATGGTGAAATTGCCCAGGGTGAGTGAGATCTGGAACCGAATGCAAGGCTGCCCTACTTTCCGTCTGCCACTGCCCTAAGTGTCCCTCGTCCTTGGGAAAAATTGCCTTTTCATATGGTTGGGAGTGGACGGCGCAATTTTTCTTCGAGGGTTAATTGTTTTGCTGACAGCACAGATAATTAGGAATGAGAATCCCGGAGTGAGGGCGACAGCACCATCTGCTGTGAATGTGGTTCAGCCCCACCTTGCAGGAGGGCTGGCGAGGGCTCCTCTCCTCACCCTCCCTACCCCCAACAAGAATTTATGAGCTTGAGCTGTTTGCCGCTGCCAGGTGACCGTGCAACCGGCGGGAGAGGCCGATGACTGGTTTCTAAAGGGTTCAGCTTGCTCTCCTCTCCCCTCCCCCGTGGCATCCCCTGCACATAGTAGGGCTCACTTAAGAGCTCCAAGGTTGACTAAGGACCCCCCCGGGCTGCCGGGGACTCAGAGAGCTAATGCCAAGGGAATGATTTGCTGTTCTTCTCCTCGCCCCATGTTTGGAGGTCTAGTCCGCAGTGGACTCGAGGGGGGCGCATGGGTCTGCACTAGGCACTGTGGCTGCCACTGGTGCTTGGGTCATCTTTTCTGCCTAGCTCTGTGGATTTGCTCCCTCTCCTGGGTTTCCAGGCCTGTGGCTTGTGCTGCTTGCTCTGGCGGGAGCTTGGTTGGCCCTGCCTTCTATTGCCAGGTGGGAATTTCTAAGTCGTTACTTCCTCTCTGTCAACAGAAGCAGAGCAGCTTTGGAATCAAGCAAGGCATCCTATTGTCCAGGAGCAGATCTTTCTTCATGTGGGTGGAACATTGTGTGTGTGGTTTTTTTAAAATTTTTATTATTTAGGAATATATCACATATACAAAAGAACATATAAATGTGTATATGCTTTTTGAAAATAATAATAGCAATTGCCTTGTTTGTTCCAAGGGATGAACAAACACCACCCCCAGTGATGCCTTGCCCAGAAATGCCTCGGAGGTTGGAGCTATAGTGAGTCAGGTGCCCCAGGAAGCTCAAGGTCGGCACAGCCCCCACACCCCAAAGCTGGAGCTATTTATCACAGCCAATTGCCTCTTTGCCTGAGCTGCCCCTGTTAGCTAGGAGCCTGCACATCCCTGTCTTCCTATTTATCACTCTGTTCTCTCTGTGCTTCCCCCTCCTAGACCCTGCTCTCAGGGAGGAAGCCGAAGGCATGATTGTTCTCCTCTTGTCCCTATCCTCCCATAACAGGCCGAGCATGTCTCTCTTCCCTTTCCCCTTCCCACTCCTATTGAACTGCCACCCTCGAGGTGACATGAGGTTAACCTAGGACCTGGCAGCTTGCTGGAAAGAATGATAATTGGGAGTCAGGAGTTCCTGTCTTGCCTCTTTCACCAACTTACTGTGTGACCTTTAGCAAGATTCTCAACGTCTCTGTGCTGTGTTTCCTCATCTTTAAAATACACTTTATGTTGCTATTCTGAAACCAAAGAGGTCCAACAGATGTCAAAGCAGCTTGAAGGGTGCTTGCTCATCATTTTATATGTTGTAAGACATTGTCATCATCATGCTCATAGAATTCATGGAACCTCACATCCCTGCCTTCCTTTGCCACCCTCATCCCTGTCCATGGTGCTACCCCTCAAGGGTAGTGCTGGGTGCCCTGGTGGGCACTCTCCACCTGCCACAGCCCCTTCTCAGCAGTGGGTTCACTGAGGCTCAGAGGAGCCCAGGGTTGGGGTGGAGCTCAGGGTCACGGCCATCTGGGTATCAGGAACCCTTCCCTTGCACCCTCAGAAGTGGAGGCCGTGACTGGCCAGAGGTACAGGGCTGTGGCTAGTGGGGACCCAGTCTCCAGAGGTGAGCAGACCTCCATGTTGGGCACCCCTTAGAGTGTGGACCGTGGTCTTGGCTAGGAGATGTGGTCACTCAGTGAAGCCAGTCTGTGTCCCTTACTCAGTGAGGCTTGCATCTCCACACTTGTCTCTTGCTCTGAGCCCAAGGGCTGCAAAAGAAAGTTCATAATAAGCCACAGGTGGGTGGCCTGCCTGGAGCCTCCAAACCACAGCACGCTGGAAGCCTCACACCCGGGGCCTGGGCCATAAGAGTTGAGGAATGTCCCTGGTGGACATGGTTCTGCTCTTTGTGCATCTCATCAGTGGAGGGAGGGCACCCCGTTCCTTCCTCTTTCCTGGGATAATAAGGTTCTGTTGGTGTTATGTGCCGAACTCTGAATTGTGGGTAGGATGAAGGGTAGGTCTTTCAGGCAGATAAAACAAAATATACAGAGGTAAGAAAACAGGAATGAAGGGTGTGTGTGTGTGTGTGTGTGTGTGTGTGTGTGCACGCTGAGGCCTGGGGGCAGGGCTGGTGGGTGGGACATTGGCAGTGAAGACCCTGGCTGAGGTAAATCTGTATGGTCACCAGCAATTGCAGGACCTAATCATAAAGAGCAATAAGAGGATGGCTGGAAAATTCTAGAAGAGTTAAAACTTAGACATGTGTTTCTGCTCATGGTAGGTGACAGAGGCCTCTGTTCTTATTGCAGGTCCCTTCTGAAGCAGCTGGGAGCTCAGAGGAGTGGGCCAGCCAGGAAAGCAAGAAGGGATGGCGTGGAGCCCAGCCAGGGCCTGAGGAGTGAACATCAGCCGCAGACCGCTGGACCTGGAGCCGCCAAGTCAGGAGGGCTACGCCACCAGGGAGACTCAAGAAGAATCGATGCTTCGGCCCCCAGCGACATGTACATGGTGTAATGACAGGTAATGAACCTGAGGCTCATCTATCCTTTCTGAATGATATGGCAGGTAGGAGAATACATCAGCCTGCAGTAGACATAAAATGTCAACCCTTGGAAAGATAACTATGCAAACAAAGTGCCGTAAGGCCCGATAAGATGATAGATGGATACTTTATAGTTATTAGTTTCTGCCCCATGCACTTGTTGGAGCCAGGCACCGGAAGATTTAGCATCGGGTGGGTTCACTTCCTATGCCTTATGGGAAGGCGTGATGCCTTTATTGATATAGCACCTCTTGTTTGAAGAACTCAAAGTAACATATCAAGAAGTCATTATTCCCCACTGGCTCCCTTGGGAAGCAGGGAGTTGATGCCAGTGGGGAAACAGAGGCAGCGAGGGGTGCAGGGGTGCTTTCATATATCCATGAAGTGGGGATACATGGGGGATAGGTCTGGAGACCTCACTGGTTGGGAAGCCTTCTTGATTGACTGAGCTTTCTCCAATGACAGGGGCAGGCGATGGATTGGTATTTCTTGTAGAATAAAGAAAAAGGGACTTTATGACTCCCTCCATCCCTCCAAGGGTGCTAGGTCAAGTAGGAGATGATCAAGGGTGGCTGGGGAATATCATGAGTAGGGATTTGGGGAGCACCGGAAGGGGCTGGTAGATACCCTGGATGTAGAAGTTGACCCTGGGAAGTCAGCCAAGCAGGAAGCATCAAGCAGGTCCCCAGAGCCTAGAAGGTGGAGGTTTGAGGCTAGAAAAAGAAGGGAGCCAGTGGGAATGGAGACCCCGAAGGTGAGCTCTGATCCGATGGAGGGCCTGTTCCCATTGGTCATCTGGTCTTTGCTCTGTGCGTCACAGAGGGTACCACTCTGGCAACTTCCACTTTGGGGAAAACCGCAGGCTAGGCCAGAGGCAAAAATAGCTTAGGGCCTTGGGAAACTGACCAGGGCAGGGGGAGAAGGACCAATGGCCTGGGGCAGGAGGCCCAAGGGGGTGTGGCAAATTCCATTCCAGTGCAGGCCAGTGTCAGGATCCATAGGGTCAAGCCAAGGGGTGGGGAGAGGCAGAGTATTAGGACTTCTGGGTGGCCTTGTTCTAAATCAGGCAGAAAGAATAAGATGAAGAAGGAATTTAGAAAGCTGAGCCTGGCTCTAGGAAATGGGTCAGCCATAAGCACCAGGCAGGCCCAGGACTTAGCGCCTGTGTATATGAGGAAATAGAAGGAGGGTTGGGCTCTGGGGAGCCCAGCAAGGATAGTCAGGGGACTGGCTGTGCTTGGAGGGGCTTAGCTAGGGAGGCAGCCAGTTCCACGGGTACCTGCGGCTGTGTCTCTGGGTACCCAGATGCCAGCATACTGGCCCTGGGCTATTCACATATCCCACCTCTCAGTGGGGAAGGCGGTCTGTATGTCTCAGACTAGACTGGGGACCTAGGCAGGGCTGACCCTGGAGGCTGACCCCATGGTGGCAGGTGATAGGGGCGGAAAAGGTCCAGCCCTGCAGGGTGGTGTGTGAGGACTTTCATCATGTGTGTGGTTTCAGGAAGGTAGGGGCAATATGCTTCCTGATCAAGGCAAGAAAGAGGATCAGGTCTCTGAAAAGGTTCTTAACCTATTTTACCAATATTACTGAGTACCTGTTATGTGCTGGGCCCTGTGCTAGGTGCCAGAAATGCAAAGATGTATGAGGCATCTTCATTGCCAAGGGAGGGGGGATGGGGCACAGGAAGAAGCATGGCAGTGAGGACAGAGCCAGGATGATGGGAGCCTTGGGCTCCTATCTTCAAGACAGGTACAATACTTTCTCACTCACAGGCTGGTTGGGAGAATTAAATAAAATAAAACATGCAAAAACAGCACAGCGGCTGGCGCCATACCAAGTGATCAATACATCAAACTTACTTGCATTTTGCCGCCCTTGGAGGAGCTCACAGTCTGGCAGGGGTGGGAGCAAAGGAGGCTGGGAGAAACGCATCCTAATTCTCAGGGCTTGCTATTGCTAATGGGGTCCGAGGCCTGGACTCTGAAAACCTGGTTATCAGAATTTGTCTGGCCATGGAAGATGTAGTTCAAGGTGGATCCAAACACTCAGAAATGGTGACAGTGTTCAAGTGCTTTGGCAATTGCCAGGCCCGGGGTTCTTTATGGGCACTGAGTAGAATAGAGGGTGGGAGGGGTGGGTCCAGGAATTTCCAGAAGCGTTGAGAAGAGAGGACATTCTCGGAATGCTTGGAGAGTCTTGCCTCCTCGGCTTCCAGTGCTGTTCTTTGCAGCGGGGCAGGGTGATCGGGGTATAGAAACCAAGGCAAGCCTTGGGTCCTACAACAGGGCTGCCTAGGAGAGTCTGAGCACCAGCCACAGATGTAAGCCACACATGGGATTTTAAATTTTCTAGTAGCCATACAATAAAAGGTAAGCATAAGAAAGTAAAATTAATTGTAATAATGTGTTTCATTTAACTCAAAAGGCCCAAGTATTTCAACCTATAATCAATATACAAATTATTAATGAGATATTTCACATTCTTCCTTTCATGCAAAGTCTTCCAAGTCCAGAGTGTATGTGACACAGGCAGCACCCCTCTGTTTGGACTAGCCACATTTCAAGTGCTCATCTCAAGTGGCTTGTGGCTACTCGACTGGATAGCTCAGGTCTAGAATCTAGAACATCTTGCCAAGGGGCACCCAGAGGCCAGGTGTATCCTGAGCTTAACAACAGGACTTACTATTATGTCCTCTTCTTATGACACATCCGTAATGCATCCCTGGGGAAATTGGCTTCAATGATCTGAGATGTCTTGAATCACTCGTTCTAGATGGTGATTTATGTTTTCGGGAAACAGCCCCGGCTGTGGGTGTCCCCGCTGGTCTTAGGACTCCAGCACCTGTTGGTTCGAGGCTGATCTCAGGCAGTTCCTAAAGCTCTCTGAGCTTCAGAGGCTTTGTGGGAAGTGACACTGATCATCTCTATCTTGCTGGGTAACGATGAGGACTTACATACAATAATGAGTGATCACTCCGTGACATTCGCTGTCAAGAAGGAATCCTTGTTATTTTCCTAAATCAAATGAAAACCAATTAGAGTTCCCCTAAGTTTGGCAGAAGTTTCCTAGCAGGCATTTCTGTAGTTCTGTCCATTGTATAGGAATGATGGGGCTTTGCAGGTCAGGAAAAATGGGGAAGGAGGCGAGGCCTGGACCCCAGCACACGGCAGCAGGGCCTGACCTCCATGTGGTCATCTGGAGGAGGCAGGCCCTGCAGGTAGCTTGTGCCCCCAAGTCAGCTCTGCCATAGGGCATCTTGGGGTACTTAGGCCTTCATCTTTAGAGTTTGGACACGGCCAAGGTGCTCTGTTCCAGTGGAGTGAGGGTTGCCGGTCATTCCAGGACCCCTTACCTAAGCCATCCCAAGTGTCTTGGGACCCACCCCAGGGATCCTGCTCCAAAAACTGCATGTCCTACAACCCTTCTGTTTCCATTCTCCCAGCTGCAGCCTTAGAAACGAAGACCCATCTATCTCTACCTTATTACCCGCTACCTTTCCCCAGCCAGAGACATACGGGTGACTCCCTCTGAGGGTAAGGGGACCCATTGCCACAGAGCGTGGATGCTCTTTCTGGGGATAGGGAGTGTGGTTTTTATTATTTCGTGAAGAACATCTGCTCCAGCCACAGGCCTCCAACAGCAGCAGTGAACTGAGGTTTGGCGAGAATTCTGCCCTAGGGATGGAGGTTTTAAGAGAGTGTCTGCAGGCAGATCCCATCACCTCCTGGCCTGCTGTGGAAGGAGCAGGAGGTGAAGGTCAGTGACACAAAGAGTAAGTGGGTGTCAACTGCACTGGATAATCAAGGCAAAGTCTACAGAACGAATGGAGACTCCAGGCCTGGGGACCGAGGCGCGGTTTTCAAGATTGGGTCAACACTTGGTTGTGTGTGGTGGGGTCAGTGGTGCTCTCATGCTCACTGCAGTGGCCTGTGGGTCCCCGTGTTGCTGCCTCTAGACAGGAAGTCCTGTCCCCTGAAGGAGCTGGTTCCTGCTTCCTGCTGCCTCTCCGGGGAACTGAGTTCTCAAAGCTGTCACGAATCAGGAAGGATCCTCCAAACCAGTGTCATTGTGACTTAACATCTATTTTAAGAGGTAATCCATGGCACATTTGGAGGACAGTGGGAAGGATGTTTCACGAAATCAAGCGCATTTAGACAGAGATGTAGTCATGGCTCTTTCTAAGTTGGCTGTGTGACCCCGGGCAGGTTGCTCAACTTCCCTGGGCCTTCATGTTCTCATCCATTCAATGGGCATGAGAAAGTGAATTGCAGTGATGCCAGGTGCACATGCATTTCAAAAGGAAGAGGTCCTATGAGGCTTAATCACCAAAGATTTGAAAGTCTTACGGCAGCACCCTTGCCCTCCCCACCTCGAACAGTGTATAATTCTGTTCTTTAAAATTAGCCTCTCTGTTGCTTCCTGGGGGCCCACAGGGAGTAGTTTCTGATAGATCCCTTTACAGTTTTGCAGCAGGGAGAGGAAGAAAGCCACATTGCCCTTGACTGACAACCTTCGTATGGGTATTTAACAATTTTAATTTTTCATGATTCCTCTGATAAAAATAGTGCCTGACTAAAAACAAATACATTTGTATTTTCCATCTCCTTAATTAGTTTCTAATTTGGGGGTTCTTATTAGCTTAAAATCATCCCACTGAAATGGTCCTTGGATGATAAAAAATATGAAAACCACAATCAATTCTAGAGAGATCTTGGTATTTAATTATGCTGATTGGAGCACTAGAGACCCCTGGCAAAATGAACCTCTCAGAATAAGCTTGATTTGTGTAATTTGGTTTTTAAAAATTTTGGATGCATATTTATCATATTCAACTATGTGTTCTTATTCTCCTTGAGATTCTGACTCATCTTCTAGGAGATGGGTGGAGGAATCCACAGGCTGTTGAGATCCTGGGATTCTAGCTGAGCTCACAGAGTTGCTGGTAGGGCCTGGCCTGAAGGGAGCACGGGGTCCCTGGCTTGGCTGGTCATTTAAAAATATCTTTTCTTAAAAAAAAAAAAAAAAAGGAAAGTTAAAAGTCATACAGAGACAGGCTAATAAGAAAGGATATGCTGATAGAATTTTGGAACTTGATAGAAACAGTCTCCCATGAAATCTTAGAAAATGGGCAAGTCCCAATGGGTTAGAGATGCATCTAGAAGCAAAATTCAGGATGTGATATATAACTTTGGAGGCACTGGGAAGATCTAGTTGCTCAAAAAGGTATCCAAACCCATGGATCCATATTCGCTTTGCTAAAAGTTGGACAACCAGACGTAATAGGAAAGACACAGCCTCACCCATGATATTTGCTTGCTGTAAAGCTGAACCAGATCTGCTCAAGCCTATAAATCTAACTACCATTTTATACAGGAACTAGAGGAATATGCAAAACGCCACTGCAGGGAGGCCATCCCCAAAGCCACACCAAAACCTCAGGACAAATGCCCTCATTTCGCTAATTGATGTCGAGGTGGAGGTAAGGGGAGGTATAGGGGAAATTATTACAGATTAGTAGAGTCTTTTTTTTAAGGATTTATTGATTTATTTTAGAGAGAGAGAGCCCATAAGCAGGGCAGAGGGAGAGGGAGAGAGAGAGAAAAGCAGACTCCCCGCTGAGCACAGAGCCAAATGTGGGGCTTGATCCCATGACCCCCGGGATCATGACCTGACCCAAAATCAAGAGTCAGATGGTCAACTGACTGAGCCACCCAGGTGCCCCGATTAGTAGGGTCTTAAGAGACACACCAAGCAAATGCACTCTGTGGGTCCGATTTGAGTTCTGATTTCGGGCCTACCTGCTGTAGACGGACCAATCTGAGAGAATCAGGGACATTAGGTCCACAATGGGCATTAGATATCCAGGAATTGTTATGAATTTTTTAAGGCATGTAATACTGTGGCAGTGTTACATACTGAAGTATTTACAGATGACATGATATCTGGGATTTTCTCTAAGATATTCCAGATAAAAAAGATGAAGCAAAAATAGCAGATTGTTGCATATTGTTGAAGCTGGTGATGGACACCTCGGGATTTATTATGCTCTTCTATTTGTGCGTGTTTGAGAATTTTAACAATGAAAAGTAGAATAAGAAGAAGAAGAAGCAGAAGGAAGAGGAGGAAAAGGAAAAGGGTGGGGGGAGAGGAAGAGGAAGAAGAAGAAATGTCCTTACTAGCTGGCTGAGCCCTGAAATTCACCATTAGAGCTTTATTCATCCAGCTTAAGCCTTCCTTCATCCATAATACCCAGCTTCTCCTGGGAGTGTGAGTTCCGCTTTAGGAAAGTCACAGTGGGTCAGTAGAAAATTTCCCCAGTGCAGGATACTGTAGGTGCCTCATGCAGAAGAGTGCTAGGTGAGGTCAAGTTTGGAAAAGACTGTATTGAACTAAGGCAAACAGATCTCTTTGGAGCCTTGGTTTGGCTGATACGTGCTGTGCATCTTGGGCGAGGGTGGGCAGTGGTCCCCAGAATTATTTGTCAGGTGCTTCAAAGGAGACAGAAACCTCCAGCCCCTTCAGGGAAAATCAGACTAAGGTCAGAACCCTGGTTCCAGAGCTGTTTCTATTCACTAACTAGTCATTGATTAATCATCACACTGTCTGCACCCCAGTTTTCCTATCTGTAAAAGGAGCTTAATATCACCTACTGCGTACTTTACAAGACTATCAAAGGGCTTTGTACACAGTATAGAGCCCAAGACCAAAGGTTAAATTGTGTGGTTTTTATTTGGTGCCGTTTTCTGAAGCTTGGTCCCTGAGTGTTTGCTTGGAGGCTCATGGCTCTGTGTACAGCTGAGGCAACACCACCTCAAGAATGGACTATCGGAGGGTGTCACATGCTCGAAAGATAAAAGGTGGTAAAAACAAGCTCTCTGCCCTTTGGGAGCTCACGATGGACCCGGGGAGGCAGTGAGAATAAATAGTGATGGGGACTAGCAGAGCCATCTAGCCCTCGGGACAAATGGAAGTCTCCAATTTAGAGGAAGAGGGGAGCGCTCTTGGTTGGGGTGGTCTGCGGAAGGCCACCTGGAGGAGGTAGCACTTGACCTGGGCCTTGAAGCTGCAGGCGATTTGCTCAGGCCATCCCTTTGTTGGTTATGGATCACTTAGTTGGAATACTTCTCTGTCTCCTGCCTCCGCCCGCCCACATTCTGCAGCTGAGCACATAAACCTTGTTTGGATTACAGTACTATCTGACTCGGGGGCCCAAGTCCTCCCCATCCGGAACAGGGGTCAGTGCTCCCCCCCTGTTCGGCCCTCCCAGCCACTCCCATCCTCTCCTCCGCTCTGTCTCCACCTCTAGTTTCCGTCTGCCACCGGAGCCCAGAGGAGCTGGGATTACTCATCCCGTCCACACTCATCACTCCTGCCCTCCCTTTTAAGTTAAAAAAAACAAAAAAAAAGTATAAACCACAGAAACAAAGCAATAAATTATGACTCAGAGACACCCAAGCCTTCATGTGGAATGTTTATCACTGTCAAATCATTCCTTCGGGCAGTGAGAGAAGACAACCTGAGTGGGGATTGTGGGAAAGGTGGGAAGCAGTGGTGTGAGTAGAAGTGGAAGGATTGGAGGCACCCTTGGGAGCTGGCCTGGTTTCTTGGGTGCAGAGAGGTGGCCGGGGGGCTGTGATGCCCCTCGCGGGGTATGCATGCAGTTCTTTGGGGATGTGAACAGCATTCAAGAGCACTTGTTCACAGAGAGCCCACACTGTCCTTTAATCGGCACAGCAGAGATGAAAGAAAAGGACCCAGGGAAAAACAGGGCTGGGGTGGGCGCTTCGAGTCAACAAGGGGGCCAGCTCCGTGCCATGCCAGGATTCAGAAATGTGCACGTGTGCCTTGTCCTCAAGAGCCTGCGTGGGCAGAGCTTAGCCCACTCCTGGCACGCTGTAAGGCTCGGGAAGCTATTGTTCGTACTGCTATTGGGGGGAGGGGCTCACACAGTGCCTGGCACGACGTTGCCCCCCACTGTGGTCTTCACAGTGACTGCACACCTCAGCTTTGGGGTCAGAGAGCCCTGCTGTTGAGTCCTGGCTCCACCACTCGGGCAGTGACTAGGTCCTCCTGAGCCTCGGTGTCCTTTGGCATAGGATAGGGTCACCACGCCTCCCTCCAGGATGGTTGGGTGGGGAGGAAAGGAAATGATCCAGAGAGAGCCCTTGGCCACTGTGGACCCTCACCAACTTTCAGTCTTTATCTCTACCCCTTCTGCCACTGTGAAGTAGTAAGACATCCAAAAAGCTACCCTGAGCCTCAGTTTCCTTATCTACGAAATGGAAATAATGAGATTGCCTGCCCTACTGACATCACTTAACAGTGAAGAGTGAGTTTAACGGGCAATGAATGTAACACCATTTGAAGGAGTAGCAAGAGTTCATCAAACATTTAAAAAACCATATACGTGTGTCTGTTCACGTCAGGTATTCACACGTATGAATGCGCACATGCAGACCATACTCAGAAGAATTCCCCGAGGGGCAAAATGTATCCACAGCGTGATGCGGGTGGCCTGGGAGGGAGAGAGGTAGCACCTGCCTCTGCACTGGTTTGTATTGTGCTTTTTGGCTGCCTTACTTTCCCAGAGGCCGTTGGTCCCCTTTTCTGGCCTGCTGCCCTGCGCTCGTGGGGTGTGGGAGAAGCACGTGGGGCCAGGCCCGGCAGATGTGGCATCCAGCTCGGCTGCTGAAACTGCCCCGTGTGACCCTGAGCTAGTCCTATAACTGCTTCCTCGGACACAAAAATGAAGGCGGAAAAACTGTAGGCTATAGGACATCAAGAGGACCCCGCAGGCCGATGAGTTAAAGCCTTCCTAAGTTGTAAAGTGGCAGCCAAATGGAATCTGCCACCATCCTTAGATGGTCGGCCGGGACTTCGGAGCCCAGTGGAACAAAAGATTTAATAGCACTTTTTAATTGATTAATGTGCCTCCTGCTATTTCACCTGCTTCTGGGAAGGCAGGGGAACTATTTTTCTATTAGAGACACACTCCTTAAAGAAGCCTTCCCTGACTCTGATCCCCTGTTGCCTTTCTGAGTCAGAGGGTGTACCTTCTCCCAGCCCTGGCTGTTGGGGCCGAGGTCAGCCATCCATTTACCCACTTATTCTAATTCGCTTTATAACTTAGCACTCACTCTAGGTTTTGATTTACAGTTAATGGTTCATCTTTGAATGAACACTTGTCTGGAATCTTCCATCACTCAAAGGTGGTGGTATTGACTTGGCAGCCAGGTAATGAGTCCTAGAGTGCTAAGTCTTTTTTTTTTTGGGGAGGGGAGGCAATATTTCCCTTGTTTTTCCCCTATCAGCCACATAAAGAACCCTCCACAAGTATACACTTATTTTATTTTAAGGCCACATCGTGTAGTGGAAAGAGCACAGGGATTAGTCGGGAGATAGGAGCTCTGAGCCCCACTTTGCTGTTAACTCACTCACTGACGCTAAGTGAGAAAATATTGACCTCTCTGGGCCTCAGTTTCTCATCTGCCAGGAAGTGCAGGGTTGGGAGGGGCGTTCTTTTTTTTTTTTTTTTTTTTTAAGATTTATTTATTTGAGAGAGAGAAAGCACGAACAGAGGGAAGAGGCAGAGGGAGAGGGAGAAGCAGGCTCTCTGCTGAGCAGAGAGCCCGATGTGGGGCTCGATCCCAGGACCCTGGGATCACGACCTGAGCCGAAGGCAGACGCTTAACCAACTGAGCCACCCAGGTGCCCCCTGGGAGGGGAGTTCTTGCTCTGAGCCTCTGGCTTAGCAAACCAGCCCAATGAAGTGTATAATGAATGAATGAGAGAGATCTGTGTTCAGATTACAAAAATAATAACTGCTTCATATAAGAAAAAAATTACAAGTGTTTCACTGAGAAAGCAAAGGGGGTTGTAATACTCCCTCCCCACCCAGAGACTAGCACGGCCTCACTATATCTGTATTGTCACCGTGGGTCTGGAAAATAGATCCAGATGGCCCCAACATGAGATCAAGCTATATATTATGTTCTGCAGCTTGTGTTTTTACTTAATATATCTTTAAGAAAACTACTCAAACGCATCACTCTTGTTTTTTATAATATGGTTTTCTATAGTATGGATATCATCTATTAATAGACTAGAATTAATTTCACTAATGGACATCTGGGTGGTGGCAGTGAGTTGTAATTGATTGGATGGTTGGCCGCCCCTCCTATTCTGGGAGCGGGTCAGAGAGGAGCCTGTGAAGGGAGAGCATGTTTCCAGGGCCAAAGCCGCCATCCTGAGTGAGGGCGCTGTTCCCCAGAACTGGGGGGCGGGAGGGTCAAGCTGGGAACACAGTGAGGAGGGCCTGGGGTGGGGTGGGCTGGAGCTACTGACAGGCAGGAGCCTAATTGTGTAAACATAGTTCTTAGTGCAGCTTGGTTGCTCCGGGACCACGGAATGTCAGCAGCTGGGACAACTGTGAGTCAGGGCTGAGTCGGGGAGTGGAAGTGGCATAGCGCTCCAGAGGCGGGCAGCCTCGAACGGTGCTGGCCTGGTGCCGGCCCCCGCCTCGCCTTCTCCCTCCAGTGCCGACACAGGGAGGCCAGGCCACTGTGGCCAGCCCCAGCAGGCTGCCTGTCTGTCCTCTGTCCCCAGCCTCCACGAGGCTGGAGGCTGGTGACATACCCGCCACTTCTGTAGGACCCCAGGCAAGGCAGTATTAGGATCTATTTTTCGGAGAAGGCAGAAGGGAGATGTTGTTGGTTCTTGTGCCTAGAATTTTTTCCCATTTCCTCTTTCCTCTTGTGTTTGACTGAATTAGAATTTTTGAATCGGTAAAGCATTTATAGGGTTCAAAAGTCAAAACGACATACAAAGGTATATATCCAGAGTTCTCCCTCTACCTCCTTTACCCCCTGTAGGCAACCGTTTACATAACTTTCTGGTTTCTACTTCCAGTGTTACTTTATGCTAAAATGGAGAAGCTTGAATATGTATTTTTCGTTTTCCACCTTACCATAAAAAAATATACCCTACGGTATATTCTGTACCTTGCTTTTCTTCTTTCCTTACATGTGTCCTTGAAATGTCTCCATGTTAGTACACAGAGCACTTCCTCAGTTATTTATTTATTTGCTTATTTATTTTTTAATAGCTGTATAGTAGTTACCGGATGCATGGATAGAATTTTTTTTAAACAAGGCCCCTATGGAGGGACACTAGGATCACTTCCAGTTTTTTGCTATTAAAAACAGTTCTGCAATCTGATGTCAGGCTGAACTATTTTGTTGCATGTGTGTATATTGTAAATAACGAACCACCCCAAATCTTTTTCTAGAAGTAGGCAGACTATGCATTATCTATGAGCAGATAAGTGAACAAGACTTTGCTCCCCGATTCCCATGCCTTGTTGTCCAAGTGACGCCGTCCCCCGGCTCCCTAGCATCCCATAGTCACCAAAATGTCTGCCCAGATGCAGTGTCCTTTACCTACCAACCTGGGACTTTAGAAATGGTCTCTACTTTCATTTCCTCTGGTGGTTTCAGCAGAGACTCAATCCTGGGCCCTAGACGTTTGAAATCTCTGGAATGGTTAGCGGGAATCCTGAGCCCAGTGGTGGAAGCCTCATGGCCGGGGCTGGTTGGGAGGGCGTGGGTTCAGTCCCAGATTTGCCGCCGAGCGAGGCTGCAGAAGTGTCGCCCCTCCGCTGTCCCACAGGTGAGCGGAGTGGCCTGACCTCCTCTCCCATCCCGACCTTCTGTGGTTGTAGGAGCAACCAAATGGTGTTAAGGGCAGTTTTAAACTCCTCAGGCCCTGACTCGCAATGAAGTGTCACTTTCTCAATGCGGGCCCATGTGCTGGTGTTTCTTCACCTCCCTGGGTGGCCGGAATGCTTTCTTTAACCTGAAATCAAAAAAGTGTCAATGAAGCTGGTTTGTATGTGCTAATACAATAATGCCCATGTGCAGATTCCCATTACTCATAAGTACATTCATTTGGCTACAGATTTGTGGAGCCCTTTCATTGCTAGTGCATGAAAAAGGGATATTTCACACATGTTTCACATAAGCACTATGATTTAGCTTCTGAGTGAATAAGAATCAATGCTACAGCCAACTGCCACCTGAGAGCCCATTTATATTGTATTACGGGTGGCAGCGGGCCCCCCCGCTTTGACTATGATCTTGTCAGATCTGATAAGGTAATAATAATAATAACGTACATGTTTGTTGCGTGGGCTCCCTCCCCAGGGCTTTGCTGCTGGCCTGCATGCCTTCTTTGTGGTCTGTCTCTTCCTGTCCCCGGTGTGCCCGAAGTCAGCGGGGACCTCACCCGAGGAAGGACGTCTGGGCACACTTATCAGTCAATCAGCTGGTGGATGGATCCATCATTCACCAATGTCGTTGCGCACAGAACCCCTCAGAAACAGCGGGTCCGCACCCGGCGTGCCCTCGTCCTGTAAACGGCACCGCCGCTGGCTCCGTCCACCGGGCCTCCTGCTTCACCCCACCTGCTCCCCTAGGGTCTGCGTGTTAAATGTCCCTGGAGTCTGGCCCTCCTCTCTGTTCCCCCTGTCGTCGTGCGGCCCAGAACGTCTCCCCGGCACCAGCTCCGTGGCCCAAACGGCTTCCCTGACCCCGATCTTTCTAGAGCGCACAGTAATTGCTCTGGTAAATATGCTCATCTGAAAAAGTCACCTCTGCTGGCCTCTTGGTGCTTCTACAGTAAAGGTAGAAATTCTTGCCAGGACCCAGAAGGCCTGCCCACCTCCTCAGCCTCCTCTTGCACCCTCTTCCCTTTGGTTTCTAGAACAAGCTGTGTTCTTTTCCTCCTGGGGCAGTATGCACACTGCTCTCTCCGGGAGCTGGCTTCCCTCAACCTCATGGGTTGAACCCCTGCACGCCCATCAGAGAGCAGCTAGGTGGTCCCTCCCCTGGCCTTCTGGGCTGGGTCCGGTCCCGTTGGCCCTGATCACAGTTGTAGATAAAAGTCTAACGTGCTATTTGATATCTGCCTCCTCACCAGAGGGTAAATTCCATATCCTGTTGACAGAACATAGTAGGAGCATGGCAGATGGGGGGAAGCATGAGCAGGCTGTGTCCTGGAGAGCAGGGCAGGGGGACATAAAGAATACAGGACACCCAGCGAACATGCCTTTTGCAGCAACACCATCAGAAGGATGACACAGTTGTGGAACTACAAAGGATTTCAGAGGTCGTCTCAAGCCCAAGCCCCTCTGGGAGGGAGGGAAAACAGAACTGTGGCAAAGACTGCAGCCTCTGGAGTCAAACTGCCTGCCTTCTTGCTGTGTGTTCTTGAGCAAGTTGCCTAACCTCTCTGAGTCTCAATTTCCTCATCTGTAAGATAGGGACAGTACTTTTCCAGAAAAACATCGTGAGGATTAAGTGGGGAAAATGTTGTGTTAAGTGAGAAAACCCATGTGAGGTGCTCAGCAGAGGGCCAGCCCTGAGTGCATTTTGGCCATTCTTATATTACAGAACATGACACTGAAGCCCAGAGAGGTTAGGCTTCCTGAGCAAGATCACACAGTTCCTAATGCACAGCCTGGTTTCCCATACTGGTCACTGGACTGAGCTGCCTAGCAGAAGTCGCTAGCACCGTCTTTGCCCTCCAGAGGTTCTGGTCTTACTGCTGTAACATAGTGGTTCTCAACTGGGATGATTTTGCCTATTGCCCGCCCCCTGCCCCCCGCCCTCCAGAGGTCCTGTGGTGACGTCTGTAGACATTTTTAATTGTCGTAGATGTGGGGCGGGGGTGCTACTGACATTTAGTGGGGAGAGGCCAGGGATGCTGCTTCACCTCCTACAATGAACAGGAACCCCACCCCCCCAAAGAAGCCCAGAATGTCAATAGCGCCAATGTTGAGAAATCCTGCTATGGCATTTATAGGAGGGTCCTGGGCAAACTAAGTCCATCAGAAACTGACCCGACGAAGGGCACCCTCTCTAAAAAGGCCAGGGGGTGCCTCGTAGGTCTGTATCCAGGGAAAATGGCCTTTCATGTTGGAGGCTGAGCAGGGCTTGAAGCCTGAGATAGAACGTAGAGCAGACAAGAGTCAAACAGCTGTTTGTAGCTGAGAGAAAATGGAGCAGGGGCAGCCTCATCAGATGTATGTGGGCTTTGGGGAGTGTGAGTAGTTCTTCTGAGTAGCATCTTTGCCAGAACCTAACGCACCGCAGAACCCACCTTCCCCTGTTCCTTTTCCAAAGGGCCTTTGGCTCATTTGAGATTTGGGGGTGCTTCTGCAGAGATGTGGCTCCTGGCTAGGATGGATCAGGGAGCAGCCCGTGCAATGCTACCCATCTGCCCGTGGCTGTGAGCAGCTCCTCTTGGGAGGTGTGAGGACTCAGGGAAAGTGTAAATCACACTCCATCCAGCTTCTCCACCCCCAGGCCGGCACCATTTTCACCTAGGAAAAGTCTAATAAAAATGCATTCCAAGTTCTAGTCCTAAAGGAGGAAGGATGGGGAGGAGCCAGGGAGGGGAGCCAGCCCAGCACAGCCTTGATTAAGTGTATCTGAGCCGCAGGGCTTCTCTGGCCTTAGATGCAGCCCCACGGCCCCTGGAAGTAGGGGGTCCTGAGTGTCCGCTCCGCTCTCCAGGTCTGTGGCGGAGCCCTGGGTCCTAGCCCGCTGTGTGGGTTAGACGGGCGCTCCCAGCTCATGTCAGGGTTGCTCAGGCCTGCAGAGGGTGCCTCACAGGGGATGAGGTACTGGTCAGGGCGGAAGGCAAGTTGGCAGGCATGAAGCACCTGTAAGGAATGGGGGCAGGGAAGCTAGACCAGGCCCCTGGAACGATGGCTCTCAGCCCTGACTGCCCAGTAGTAGCATCATCTAGAAACTTTGAGAAAAGCCCAATGCCCAAGTTGTACCCCCGACCTATTACAGCAGTCTCTGGGGGTGGGACTCAGGCACCAGCAAATTTTCTAGGTGATTTCAGTGGGCAGCCAAGGCAGAGAACCACTGATTTAAAGTTTCCCTGGGCTCTGTTAGTGTAGCCACTTCAAAGGCTGTACTCAGGGCACCGGGGGAACCCTGGCTGGGGTACAGGGGAGAGCCCAGTCATGAGCAGGGGCTCATGGACCTGACAGACCCCAGCTGGGGAAGGCACATCGCCTTGGGGCCACACAGATGACCAGGGTTTCTGGTCAGCTTGGCTGCAAGAGGGTTTGGGAAAGAGCGTGAGGACCTCCTTCCCAGAGCCAGCGGCCGAGGCAGTCAGCACACTCCCTACACCTGACAAGGTGCTCTTCGGGTGAAGCAGAAACCGCATCTCTGAGTAAACTGCTGTAGAGTTTATGGTAGATGATGCTTTGAGGTTCTTTGGACCTGCATCTGGTCTTTGCTGCCAGCCTGGGAGCCTCGGAGGAGAGCAGTAGCCGGATCGTAACTCTGTCCAGGATTTGACCACTTCTCACCTCCCCTTCTGTTCTCTCCGATTCTGGCAGCCTCATCTCCCACCTGGGTTTCTACAATAGCCTCCTGATTAGCATCCCAGCCTCCCCTGCCCCCCATAGGCCCTCCTCAAGGCAACAGCCAGAGAGATTCTTTAAAATATATCAGATGTTTTCCTCTTTTGCTCAGAAACAGTTCTCCATGTTGCTCAGAGTAAAAGCCAAAGGCCCCAGAGTGGCCTGTAAGGCCCCCACTTTCCCTCCCGACCCATCTGCCCTCCTTCCTGAGGGTCACTCCACTCTGGCCTCGCTAGCCAGTTCTCAGGTCCTCTTGCCTCAGCGCCTTTGCCCAGATTCTTTCCTTTGCCTAGAAGCTCAGTCCCCTAGAAGCTCAGAAATGGACAAGCCTCTTCCTTCCTCTTCCTCGGGACTTGGCTTGAATGTCACTTTCTCCATCACATCTTTCCAGACCACCTGCTTCCTGTCTCCCGGATCTTCATCTCTGCCCATGCCACTCATAGACTGACACTGGGTATTGTGTGTACTGTCTATCTCCCTACACTTGACTGTGAGCTCCAAGAAGGTGGGGATGTTTTTCTATTGCGTTTGCGGGCATAAACCCAGAGCCTGGGACAATATTTAGCCTGCAATGGGTACTCAATATATTTGTTCCTGTTTCTCCCCTTTTGTAGCATTGATGCTTACAACTGGCTTAATCACAGTCTCTGTCTCATGACATTCTCTCTCTCTTGGCCCATGCATGCTCTGCTTTTATTTAATTATGTAGTTATTTAGTTACTTTTATTAATGGAATAAGTACCCAAGAGCTCATCATCCAAAACAAAGCAAGGATTTACCAAAACCTACATCCAAGCATGTGATCCTGCCTCACACCACCCCCGTGTCTCCCCACTGAGATAGTCGTCTTCCTTAATTTTAACTTTATCATTCTCCTGTTTTTCCTTTTATCTAGCTTCCTAGCATCCATATGTATTCCTAAAAAGTGTATCTTATTGTAGTTATTTTTAGCCTTATACAAAGCCTGTTATACTGTATATAATCTTTGAAGTCCTTTGCACTTAATATTATATAAGGTCCACCTACATTGTTGCATGCACTGTGGCCCATTCCTTTTGATGACAAAAAAGATCGGAGGACGAATATTTAACTTTCGGTCCTCCCATAGAGCCAAGTTCGTAATAATAGCTAACATTTACTAAGTACTTCCTTTGTGCAAGGCACTCTGTTGTTTTATTAGCCCCACTTAACAAGTGGGAAGACTGAGACAAGAGGTAAGCACTGGCCTAAGGTCATACCAGAATGGCTCCAGGGACAGAGGCAGGATTTGAACCCATGTAGGGTGGCTCCAGAGGCCTTTTCCTGTCCCTGCACCATACCCCCTCTCTGAACACATGGGTGAGCTTGCTTGCTTGCACACACACTCACCACCACGGCCAGCACTTTAGGAACCCCACTGCATGCCTCTCAGTTACAGATCAAAGTTTGACACACGCACACACACACACACACACACTGGCATTCTGGAGTCGCTCACAAATACTTGTTAATTGATGGAAAATTTGTATTAGGAAAAATAGACCTTAGCTTCTGATGCTTGCCAAGAGCTGTCTGTCTGTCCCTGTCTATTTCTGTCCATCTCTTCTCTATGAAAAGAAAAAGCCTTCTGGACTTTGTGCTTCCAGAGGCTGGTGGCTCAGGACCTAGACCGACAGGCTGTGCCCTTGGGCTTGGATCCTGGGAGGGGAGCAGGCTAGACAGTGCCCTTGGCCTGGGAGAGGAAGAGACCTGTTCAGGGCAGTTCGTCTCCTTCCACACTAGAGCCCCGGGAGACTGCAGGGGCTCACTCAGCAAAGCTGGGCATGCAGTGACCAGAGTGGGCAAGAGCTGACCCTTCCAGGAGCCCCTAGCCATCAGCTGCCCCCTCATGGTATTAGGAGCACCCTCTCAAGGGTGAGACTCTTTCTACATTAGAAACTAAAGGAAGTGATGGAGAACTGGAGGGCTGGGCACAGGATCTAGCACACTGTAGATGCTGCCTCAAGCACAATTGTCACTGCCCCGGGGTCACACCCGGCAGGGCCAAGGTGAGGCAAATAAATGAATATGGTGGCGGCTTCAGTCCTGAGCCCAGTGTTGGGCTTGTGTGAGTTGGGTTTGACCACAGGGAGGACAGGGCCATGGATTTTTACCCTTCTGGTGTGACGGATGGCCTGGCTACCATGTCAGCATTTGCCATGCCTGGAGCAGAGCTGGTCTGCAAGGGCTCCTTGGGACTTGACTCACTGAGCTATGGAGGGAAGACAGAGGGATCTTCCCAGGCAGCCAGACACCTGATAACCAAGCGGGATGGAGGAGCCCAGAAACTTCATCTGGGGGGATGGGAGTAGAGGTGGATGTGTGAAGCAGGAGGTTTCAGATCTGTCTGGTGAGAGGAGGAAAGGAGGCCAGGTGAACGCTACCACCTGTTCTGCTTTTTGCTATCAATAGGGGGCGGCAGAGAGCAAAAGACAAACAGTGGGGCCTCCACTGCTAATAAGTTCACCCCAGCCTCAGTTTCCCCTGAGCACCTGTGGGCCTAGAAGCCTTCAAGCTGAGTGCAGGTGTGTGGCACTGCGGAAAGCCAGGGGGCCCCTTGGTAGGGTGTATGCACTTAGGTGAGATGGGGTGGGGTGGGGAGGCAGGGAATCCTCCAGAAGGGGGAAGGAACTGCTTGAGCTCAGGGGGAGCACTCTCCACCCAGGCTGCACCCTGGAATAGCCCCAGGAGCTTCTAAAATACTGACGCCCTGGCCCACCCAGACCAGGAATCAGAAGGTCAGGGGAAGGGCCCCAGGGATAGGTCTGTTTTAAAGCCTCCCAGATGATTCTTCTCTTTAGCCAGGGCTGGGGTCCAATGAGTCAGACACTCTGCTGTTTGAGTACTGCACCCCACCCTGCCCATAGCTGTAGGACTGAGTACTGACTTCTATAGGATAGCGATGGTGACAAGTGCTCACATTGGGGGCTGCTTTGAGAATTATGGAGAACGTTGTGTGCAAAGCCTGCACATGGCTGCCACCTACAAGGCATCTGCACAGTCAGGTCAGGGCACCTGTCCCTGGCGAACAGGCTCTGGACCTGGCATCCTCGGAGCAGGGGCTTCGTTCGGGGTCCTAGGGGACACCCAACATTTGGGGAGACATTTTGTTTCTGGAATCTGAGGTCTGGGGGAAGCTGACCTGGAGGCCTGGGTCAGATTGGTAGGCACCTTCTTGTGCCAGAGCCTCGGGTCAAAGAGGATGATGATGGCACCTGCTTCCCTGAAGGCCTTAACCTTGGTCATGATGTCTAGCTGTGGTAGTGTTTTAGCCAAACCTAGTGGAAGGACAACATTTGTGGAGTGTCTCCTATGTGTTAGGCATGTTCACATTTATTATTTCACACAATTCTCAGAGCGACCATGTGTGGTGGATACACATACCCCCTTTTACAGAGGGAGAAATGGGCCCAGAGAGGCCCGGCAACTTGCTCAACGTCACACAGGAGAACCAGGTCTGTGGACTTCTCACCATACCATAGCCACCTCCCCGGAGTTATAATCCATGGCTTTCTCCCCAGGCTGAGGGGTTGCAGGGATAGACACCGGGAAGATATTCCTCAGAAACCCATGTCCTGAATTCAGTCACCTCTTCTTCCTAAACCCAGACATGGATGGGCCATTCTTTTCAAAGTTTCCCCACCCCAATCTTTTTTAAAAACTTCCTTTGTTTATTTTCCATGATGATTTTTAGAACATTCTTTTAACGATTCCAATTCTTCTACATCTGTAAGGAAGGGGAAAAAATGAGTAAGGGTTCTCAATTTTGAGGCCCAGTGCAGGCTCCAGGTGCCCTCCGAGTGATGGGGTCTGGGTGGGAAGCCTGGGGGGCCTGGCTGTCAGGTCTCTAGGGCTGGACAGTTGATGATGTGAATCTCCAGGGGTGAGAGGGGTGGGGGCAGGAGGGCTGCTGATCCTCCGTGAGCAGGGCTGGGCTGGGGGCTTTCAGGTGCTGAAGTCGTCATGCAAGTCTATCCTGATCCACAGGGCCTGTCTCCAAGGGGTGTCTATAGACCTCTTTCCATTTTGTGTTACACTGTTGCAGGGGAGGGCCATGAAGCTAACTGAGCCCCCCTGTCAGAGCTGGCCTTGAGTTCACCCAGCCTGGAGAGGCAGGGGCAGGTCAGGACAGTCGGATGGAGTGGGGGTTGGACGGGGGTCCAACTCTGCAGCCCCCTGGAGAGGCTGATTCACCCATGCCCATTAGGAGCTGCCATTCCTACTGAGAGTACGGGGCTGAACACAGGCTCCGGTCTGCCTCCTTACTTCCCACTTTGCCCAAAATGAGGAAACTGAGTCCCAAAGCCCCAGGTGACTTCTTACGGGTCATAAGGCTAGTAAATGGCAAAGTGGGGGGATCCTGAGTACCAGGCCACTGCTCTTCGCACTCAGACAGGGCAGAGGTGGGGAAGATGGGGAGGAGGAGCAAAATGGGATGACCTTGGACATGAAGAGCCCTTGTGGGGATTACCTTCATGTTATTGTGAATCCAAGCACGTGATATCCCAGGTTTGCCTTCCCCACCAGATTACAGAAGAATTTCGGTCATTTTCCTGTGTCCTGTTAGTTAGGGTTTTGAATTTTCAAAAGTCCCCGAGTCCTGTGAGCCTAATTCAGTATTGGTGTGCCAATTTACCCCCAGCAGATCTCCAACTGTTGACAAGTGGCTGGTGCTTTTCTCAAGGTCAGCTCTGCAGGTACCTGCTTTATGCAGAAGTCGCTGTGTTCCCAGTGTCTCAACTCAACTGGCTTCTGCAATCACACACATTTGTCCCAACTTTAATTGGCACTCTGGAAGGCATTCCCCAGGCAGATGACACGGTAGGCTCTGACAGCCTGAAAAGAGGGCTGCCAGGCCCACGGTCACCATGCCCTCCATAGAGGGCTCCTTTCATCCCAAGTGGCTGTGCAGATGTGGAGGGGCAGCGGAGGGAAGCCATACCCATTAACAGCCCTGCTCAGGACTTTCCTGCTGGCTGCAAAAAATGCCTGCCTGCATGCTTGTGAAGTCCCAGGAGAATGTTAAACATGAAAGCCAGGGTCAGGGCTAGTACTTGGGGTGGCCTGCAGCTTTGAACCCTTCTCCCAGTTGGCAGCGACCTCTGGAGGGGTGGGCTGGCCTGATGGGGAGGGGACAACTGTGGGTTCTTCCTCCTCTGATCTCCAAGAAATCTCAGCTGGAGACACCTTCCTAAAGGGGCTTTCTGGAAGGGCTGGGTCTTGCTCCTGATGGGGACCCAGGGCTACCCGTCATCCCCTGAACTAGTTACAGCAGCTCTTGGCCATTATTTGCAGGGACCCCACACACTTGTCTCCTCTCTCCCCCTTCACTGGGATCTACAGGTATGGTTGGCAGCTATAACAGAGGATGCCCAGTTAAATTGGAATTTCAGAGAAGCAATGACAAAAAGGTTAGTGTACATATCCCAAATATTGCATAGGACATACTTATACTAAAAAATCATTTGTCATTTATCTGAAATGCAAATCTAACTGGGCATCTTGTATTTTTGCTTGCCAAATCTGGCAACTTCACCCACAGAGAGATGGCCCCACATGGGACTGGGCCCAAGAGGGATGCCTTCTGTCTTCTGTGACTTCTGTCCTCTGTGGGACCTGTTCCACTTACCAATGCCCCGGAGACCATAATGAGATGCAGGTTATTGTGCAGTAGGTCTGGGGCAGGGCTGAGACATTTCTAATCAGCTTCCAGGCCAGTGCTGCTGGCCCAAAGACCAGACTTTGAGTAGCAAGGAGATAGAGCCATGGTTATAGGCTGACCTCATTCCCTCGGAAGTGGGCTGGAGTGGGGGTGGGGGGAGGAGGTTTGAAAACATTCACTGCTTGAGGCTCACTCCACAATTCTGAATTAATTTGTCTGGGGTGGGGCCCAAGCAAGGGACTTTCATGTAATTAAAAACAAATTTTTTTTTTTTATTGTGGTAAAAAGACATAACCAAATTTACCATCTTAACCGTTTCTAAGTGTACAGTTCATAGTGTTAAGTGTATTCCCATTATTACGAAACAGATCTCCAGAACTTTTTCATCTTGCAGATCTGAAACTCTATACCCATGAAACAACTCCCCATTCTCTCTTCCCTTCAGCTCCTGGCAGCTACCATTTTACTTTCTGTTTCTATGCATCTGACTACTTTAGATACCTCCTATATAATTGTGCGGTGTTTGTTTTTTTATGACTGGCTTATTTCACTTAGCATAATCTCCTCAAGGCTCATCTGGTTGTAGCATGTGATAGGATTTCTTGCCTTCTTAAAGCTGAATAATACTTCGTTTTATGTATGCACCACATTTTGCTTATCCATTCATCTGCTGATGGACATTTGGGTGGCTTCCATCTCTTGGCTATTGTGAATAATACTGCTATGAACATGGGTGTGCAAGTATCTCTTTGAGACCTTGCTTTCAATTCTTTTGGGTACATACTCAGAAATGAGATTGCTGGATCATATGGTAGTTCTATTTTTAATTTTTTGTAATTAAAAATTTGAGGAATCTCCATACTGGTCTTCATAATGGTTGCACTAATTTACAATCCCACCAATGGTGCACATGGGCTCCAATTTTTCCACATCCTCTCCCCAGGTGATTCTAATTCTCAAGCAGGCTTGAGAACCACTGCCTTAGGCTCTTTTGTGGTAGTCTCTCTTCTCTCCCTGGCTTGAGGCCTTTGGGCCTTGCTAGGAACAGGGTGGATCCATTCCACAATTCTAGGGGGGTTTGTGAATGGTGTCCCCTGGAGTGGGGCATGCGAGCCACGAATGGCCTGGGAAGCTGAAAGCCTAGCTTTGAATTCACAGATTGAGTGCTGTGTGACCCTTGCCAAGCCACTTAACCTCTCTGAGCCTGAGGCCCACACTTATAAAGGGATGGGGGTTGGGGTGTCTGGGTGGCTCAGTCAATTAAGCATCTGCCTTTGGCTCGGGTCATGATCCCAGGGTCCTGGGGTTGAGCCCCGTATTGGGCTCCCTGCTCTGCAGGGAGCCTGCTTCTCCCTCCTGTCTGCCTGCCGCTCCCCCTGCTTGTGTGCTCTCTCTTTGTCAAATAAATAAATAAAATCTTTAAAAAACAAAAAGGAATGGGTGTAGTACTAACTGTTACAAAAGGAGGATCAGATGAACCATGTGTGCAAGAGCTTCTTGGATAGCCATGAGAATGTCAGATGAGATGACAGGAGGAATCGAGCAAAGAAACTACATGGAATATCAGCATCTGTGTTCAAGAAGGCCACTTACCGAGGCACCCCTGCCCCATGGCATCATGGAAGAGCTTGTCTGCCCACCACTGCCCCAGCGTCTGACCCAGCGCTAGCATCGACTGGACCAATGATTGCTGAGATACTGTCCCTGAAGCCTAGGTGCAGATGAGCTCCCAGGGACGGGGCACGGGACATGACCAGAGCTGATTCCTGTGGAGCACTTCCTATGTGCCAGGTGCTTGGCTAAGCTCTTTATTTATTTAATCCTCCCAACATGGCTTCGAGGTAGGTGCTGATATTCCTTTGCTCTTCATATGAGGCACAGAGAATTTAAGTAGCTTGCCCAAGACTTCAGAGCTAGAAAGCAACAGAGCCGGGATCTGAACCCAGACACCCTGCCTCCAGAAGCCAGGCTGGCACACATGGCCCTGTATATATAAAGAGCCATGTGGGTGTTCAACCATGGTACAGAAGTCATCGCTTGGATGCCTGCTGGAGGCGTAGGATGGAGTCGTGACACAGTGGGTGACATGGCTAATTGCGGTGGGGGGGCGACCAGGCGAGGCCAGGAGGGGCACTGGGCAAGCCTCCTGGGGCAAGGCCAGTGCTGGGTGGGGTGGGACGAACTAGTGTGTCTGCTACGTGGACAGCCTCAAGGAGATCCCACAGGCTGGAAACAGGGAGCCCGAGGGCCAGGCAAGGAAGTGGCAGGAGAGGCCCAGGGACTCCAGGATGTGGCTGAAACCCAGGTGTGTAAGCTGGGCACTTGCCTGAGAGCTCCTTTGGTGCCCTCTGATGGAAGTCAGGTGGTGGCTTCCTCCTGAGGGGGTCAGACCTGGCGTCACAGAGGAGGAGGCCCTCATGCTGTCCTTGAGAGATGGATAGGAACTGGACAAGCAGATGGGAGGCAAGGATGTTCTAGCAGGTGGGAGAGCATCAGCACAAGTACGGATTCGCACCCTAACATGAGAGAGTGACTCACTGGGGGAAAATCGGGAATCCAAACAGTCATGTTGGGAAGAAACATTTGGTCCAAGGTAGCTACTTTTTCTACTTGTCATTATCTCATCAATGAGGAAAACTCAGAATAAAGACAAAATTTAATGACATAACCACCATCAGCCATGCAGGCCTTGGGATCCCTACTGCTCTCTAGTTTTCCCTGTCAGGCACAAGGTAAGACCATAGATTAGGTCAGACATATTTTAGTTTGGATCTCATCCCAGCTATTGAATAGCTGTGTGTTCTTGGACAACTTACTTGACCTCTCTGAACCTCAATTTTCTCATCTGTTGTGCAGGGATTTTCCTAAGCATTGTAGCATGTTTAGCAGCATCCCTGGCTTCCATCCCGTAGAAGCCAGTAGCACCCTCCCGACTCCTGAGTTGGTGACAACCCAAAATGTCTCCAGAAATTGGCAAATGTCCCCTGGGAAGCAAACCTGCTCACAGTTGAGAACTGCTGTAATAGTCCCTGCGTGTCTTTCAGGCAAAAGAATGGCTAAATTTCATTCGTTCATTTTTTGATTTATTCACTCAATAGATGTTTACCATGTACCTGCTGTGTGCTGGGCCCTGGGAGATCCAGTGGTGAGCAAGACAGGTCACATGGTCACAGCTCCCATCTTGGGAAGGCCATGGGGTGAGAAAGAGTAGGCACCCACACTATCTTGAGGTATGCTACACTGAGGAAGCCCACGGTGCTTTGGGAACACACAAAAGAGATGCTTCATCCTGGATTTTTCACTGGAGGGGCAGGGGGGGATCAAGGGCGGTCAGAGGCGCCACAGGGTATTGACCTACAGGTGCCAGGAATCCCCACGTTCCTAGTGTTGTTGGAATGAATTTTGGAATAGTTGTTAAAGCCTGTACATGACATAATTTACTGCCCAAAGAGGCTGAAAAGAGGGGCACTAATTCATCACATGGAGGGGCAGTGACTTCGTGTTGACATTTGGAACCAGGCAGCCGGGGAACCTGCTGATGTGTCTCCTAGGAAGACCAATAATGCAGAGGACAGGAGCGTTTACTAGGTCACCCTGCAAAAGAACACTAGTTACCAGCCTGTGTTGCCAGTGGGGATGTGCCCCCACCTCCGACTCACCAGAGCCTGGAGACCGCGGCTGTGGGGAGAGCAGGGGAGTAGAAACCCACTCACTTTGAGGCAGATGTGCCGAAAAACGTGTCCTGAAGAAAAACTCAGGAAAGCCCTTTGCCGACCCCGGCCTGTGGGCTTGGGGACAGCGCCTTTCCTGGGCGTTCTGACTTAAGGCTGCTCGCCATCCTTTGGAGGAAAAAAAAAAAATAGAAAAAAGTCTTTCTCACACTCAGTTTTGTAAGCACTAGGAAAGAAAGAAAGGCTATGTGTTCCAACAGTAGACTTTCTTTACCAGTCTTGGACATAGCTCTTTTTTTTTCAACTTGAATCCACTTCTTACGTTTCTGGTTTTAAAATCCAGGCCTTCATGAGTCGTCTGGGAAACAGGAAGTGGGAGGAATGGTTTTCACTTGCTCAGAAGGAGGGCCGAGAAACAACAACAAAGTAACAGTAACAGCAGCTTCAACTGTGATTTAAAAAGAACAGTGATAATGGGAAAGAGCCACCGGGTTCTGAGTATCTGCTCTCTGCCAGGCACTTCACATTTGCAGCTCTTCCCAGGTCACTGCAAGATCACTCCCACTGTCCCATCTCAGAGGCGGGACCCCGAAGTCGGAAGTTGCCCAGATGGAAGTTACCCAGATGAAGCCAGGATTCGGATCTTAGTCTCGGAAGAAGTGAGAAAAAGAAACGTTAACAAAGTGAGTTTTTCATAAGGTGAAATTTATTGCCTTTGAAGGGATTGCCCTTTATTTTGTGTGTTGACGTTCTTTTAATATCTTTGGTAATAAGATGCACTCTCTTGTATGACGACTCTGGAGATAGAAGATGATGGCAACGTGAAAATTTGGCCTTCAGCCCCTTAAAAATGTTTGTTTGACAGGACCGTGAAATGCCCAAGTCTGATAGTTCCTTCGTGAAGGAGATGCTCAGGTCACACAGCCCCACCAGGAACAACTGCTTTCTGCCATGGTTTATGAGAAGCGGCTACCGTCCCCACTTCTGTACTTCTCTGCCTTTTTAACACTTTTGCTTCGGGTTGTGGATTTGTCAGGGGGTGGGAGTGAGGAGGAGGAGAAAGCAGGAAAAATGGTAAGTGACAACCCTTAGGGCAGCAGTGGTGTTCTAAGAAAAGATCGTAATTCTGTTTGAAAATTGCTGGAGAGGAGAGTGCAGTCCAAGTAGGCATATGCAAATTAGATGCAAATCACACACAGCCCTCCTATTTCATAACCTGGATGTAGCCCTTGGGAAAATGCTAATGGAGACTAGTGGTCTCAGCAAGCCTCCCTTGGTTATCTCCAGGAGTCTGGCCCTAATTAAAGAGTATTTTCCCGGCAGGGAGGGGCTCCGATGATCTTAAATTTCACCCTTTTTTGCTCATCTCTACAGGCCTCTAGGCCTCAGAGGGCTCTTCTAATGTCATGGCAGGTGGGGTAAGATACATGACCAGAGACCTGGCCTGGAAAGTTCTAGAATCCTCAGGTAGACCTCACCTCCGGTCGGATTCTTGGGGTCCCAGGCTAGCTGACTTTGAGGGAAGGGGGCTGCTTAAAGTATTGGTTTTCAAACTTGAGCATGCATCAGAGGGCTTGTTTATTTGTTCTTTTAAAGATTTTATTTATTGGGGCGCCTGGGTGGCTCAGTCGGTTAAGCGTCTGCCTTCGGCTCAGGTCATGATCCTGGAGTCCTGGGGATCGAGTTCCACATCCGGCTCCCTGCTCAGGGAGGATAAATCTCTTTTTTTAAAAAGATTGTATTTATCCATTTGAGAGAGAGAGAGACGGAGATAGTGACAGAGATAGTGAGAGAGAGCAAGAGAGTACAGACCGGGAGGAGAGGGAGAAATGAAGAAAAAGCATTTAGAAACCTGTACTGAAGTTTGACATTTGCCGTAACAGCCAAGCACATGATTATTTTTCTATTAATTCAGTTTTATTTTATTTCACAAAAGGATTGGTCTAGGATGGTTCAGTAGTTAAGAAAAACGTTCCATCCCTTGCCAGAGGTAGCAGTTTGGGAACTCTGGCCAAGAGGGCCCAGCCTAATGGCCAGGGGTCAGGGCAGCCTCCAGCCTGGCAGGACAATTGGAATGGCCATCAAGAAACCAAGGCAGGAGGGCTCTGGGCAGGCTGGGCATGCAGCGGGTGTTTGGAAACATGTGGCGGGGCTGGAGGGGGTGGGTAGGGGGATGGGGAAAGGGCAGGGTATTGGTTGTCAGAATGGCCAGTGGCATGGAGGAGGAAGTTGGCATTTGACGGCTGAGGGCTGAGCATAGCCACCACAGAGACTCATGCTGCCCTAAAGGCCGGTGGAACCCCTCTTGAGGAACAATAGCTGGGGAGGGGTAGGTCTAAGAAGCGGGCTTGACTCCAGGCCTCCCTGCCTTCTCTTGGGGGTGGGGGTCCTGGGAGCAGGGAAAGGGGAGGGAGGTGAGCTGGTCAGAACCTGCTCAACCAGAGTGCCTTTTTTGTACATAGTAACTGTGTGTGTGTGTGTGTATGTGTGTGTGTGTGTGTGTGTGTGTGTGTGTGTGGCCTCTCATGGTGACATGGGTACATTGTTGATACCTTATGGGTACTTCCTGCTTTATCCAAAACCACTATGCAGAAGCTCCAGTGAGAAAAGGGATAGCTTGGCATGGGGTGGTGAAGATAATTCCTTTTAAAAAAGATGAATTGGAGGAGTCCCTGCTCCATAAAAAAAAAAAGTACCAAAAATGTAGTCTCTACATGGCTTCTAGGACAGCCATTCACATAAAGGAAGGGATACCTGTTCTTACAGAGGAAGGTAACAGAATTTCAAGGTGTTACCCCATTTCCGATGGCATTGTATGTTGCTTAGAAGGCTTGCATGGCGATAAATCCACGATAATAAGCCGTTCCCCTTGGAAGGGATCCGGCCCGAGTCTGGTCACTGGGCCTCACCAGCGCCTGGCCAGGGCAAGTCCTTTTCATCTAGGAAAAAAGGCTCTGCGATTCCAGCCCACCATCTTTGTAGATCATGTTTTGACATTTTATGGTGACAGCGTGAGCAGTAATTAGTTGTCTTGTGCCTTTGGGCCTATGAGGAGGCCACTGGTTCTTCAGGCTCAGAGGTGTAGAAAGCAGAGCCTGAAGGGTGCTTAGCATTCATCAACCCCTCATTCAGCAGGGTGGAAACTGAGGCCTGGGAGGCCCCAAATCTGCCCCAAGTCGAGCTTGTGTTAAGGCAGGCAGCGGGCCTATTGTTGGAGGCTTACCATGTAATTAATGGGATTTGGAGCAATTACAGGGACAGTAAAGCCCCTCGTTTGTTTCTTGTGCCAGGCATGAGATTCCTTAGGAGGGTGGAGGGAAGGTGGTCAGAAGGTGGCAGATAGTTGGCAAATCATCTCTTGCCAGGCCTGCTCCGTGGAGCGCTGGCTTACATTTTTATACTGTGTGCCTCAAAGGAATTCCGGTGAACGTGCATATCTGTCCAAGGTACCCCACCTACTTTTCCTCTGGGGCGAATTCTTGTTGGTTTTTAATGCTGGGCTGCAAAGAACCTTTGCTTTTCTGTTTTCGTGTGCAGTGAACACCAGCTAGGAAGTCAGCACCGCATAAAACTTGGCATTATTTGAGGGAGGGGGTGCCTGCTCCTTCTAGGGGCCTGGGGATGGTTGCTGAGCCAGAGCTCAATAGCCTCCGTTCAGGGAGAGGAGAGATTTGATGTGTGATAAGACCAGCACATCTGACTTTTTGCAGCTATGTGGGATTCCATGCTAGAGCCAGAGAACTGCCAGGCCCCTGAGTGCTGGATCATTCGTTAATTCAGCAAATATTTATTGAGCACCTATTATTTCCCAGCCACTGTGTGAACTAGAGATACAAAAAGTGCTGGTGTTGGGGGTCGGGGAGGAGATCTTGGGAGTCTGGGAATACCTGGGACAGGTCGAGGAAGGGGGCCTCTGGCAGGGGTCACCCCTCTGCATGCCCATTCAAGAAAGTGTGCGGATTGTCTTTAAACAAATTCTCACCAAAATCCAATACCATTTCTTGATTTTGAGGTGTGGCCAGCACAAGGATCGTGCTGGAGTCTGAATTTCTGTTTGGAACTAGTGTTTGTTCACAGAAATTTTAAGGGATAAAAACCTTGGGGTTGTAACCATGGTGATACCCAGAGTTCAGGAGCTGGTTTTCTTCTCTCCAGAATGTGTTTCTGAGAGTTTCTTTTTCAAAAACAGGTGAGCCGAGGCTACACAGCATAATGGCTTTCTTACTGTTTCCTGCAGATTCATCATTCGTGTGCACGCCGCCGGGGGGGCTGAGGGGAGTCCGGGCCAGTGACTCCGGCTGGCTCCCTGAGCCTCAGTGTCTCGGTCGGTACCACACCCTTAGGAGGTCTGTGCACATGTGACGGAGGACATGAAAGCACTTAGCCTTGCCTGGCATGCAGGCTTCCCTGCAGCTGTCAGCTTGGAGCGTTACCACTCAATCTGGGCGTTGACATGTCCTGTTCCGCAAAGAACAGTGCGTTTTTATTTGACATTTTCCCCCTGTTGGTCTTCTCTCCACTAAGGTCACATAGCACCCATGAGGGTCCGCCTATTCCTCTGCCCACCGTGTGACTCTCCTGGGGCTGGGCACACGGCAGGTGCCCTCCAGATCCTCAGTTGATTCCATAGTCTGTTCTCAAAGCTGCGGTCTGGGTGGAATTTCCAGGGTTTGCCTTTTAATTCGTCCACTGAGCTGCCACACTCCAGGCCTCGGAGCTGGGCACGTTCGGGGTAGGTCAGTCCTGCCTGAGTCACAGGTGCCCAGCCACGTTAACTGTTTCGTTGTGGAACACTGTAGCTCTGGCCTCTTCAGTTGGTCCCGGGCAGCATGGCCAGGTCACCCAGCAACAGCTACTCAGATAATTACACGGGTTTCAAATTGTTCGCCACTTTACGTCCTCAAAGCAATTTCAGAATCAATTTGAGGTTTGACAGGGAGCTGGTGGAGGTCTGGCAGACCTGGAATAGCGTGCTGGGCCTTCTTAGTGCTTGTTATAATTTTGGTGGCAGGCCCTGCGCACCTGGGGAGCGGGGCGCTGTCCTCTCTTGCAACTCAGGGAAGAAAATCAATCAATCAATCAATGAGAGCACACCTAATTAAAGGTAACAAAGGCTCTGGGCGCCTCATCCCTCCCCGCGGTGCCAGGCCTGTAGAGTGTCAGAAGGAAAACTAGCTTTGTCTTGAAGAGGATTAAAATGAAGTCTTGGTGCCAGAAAACAAATATAGCAAGACTATCTTTTTAACAACAGGTGCCTGCCCGATACTGAAGTGGAGAACCACTTTCCGGATGCAGTCTTAAAATGGATCTAGACAGTTACTCTGGTCTCAGTGAAGTAAGGACGGGAGGCTGCCCCTGTTTTGTGACTGGGGACACGCCGTACCCCTTGTACACTGGATTAGATCATCAGGAGAAGGCAGCCCGGATTGTGCCCTGTGCTCGCAGGCCCTGCACACAGAGTGTGATGATCAAGGTGTGGGCTCTGGATCCAGACTGCCTCGGTTCATGCCTGGCCCTGCTACTCACCACCCGGCTGTGGGATACTGGGCTGGTTGCCCCAAGATCTTCATCTGCCAAATGGGGGTGGTCATGGTTCCCACCTCTGGCCTCTTGGAAGGCTCGCATGCGTTAACACGCGTAAAAGGCTGACAGCACTACCGGGACAGAGTAATGTCTTGCGACTCTATCCCAGAACATTTCCCCGACAAGGTGACCCAGAAGGCCACCCTCCACTTTGCAAGGAGCACATTAAGTTTATTTTTGGTTTCACTTTGCAAAAGGGGATTCTGAGTGAACCCACGTTCACAGAGCAGCAGTGGAGCCAAGCCTGGAATGGGGGCCTTGTCCCTGGCGCTCTGGCCTTACCTCTCCCTCCTCCCAGGCACCCCGGGCTCTGGTTTCCAGCATTCTTCGTGGCCTTGCTGAGATCTTTCACCTCTACCTCTGTTCTCATGGCCAAGAGAAAGGCACAGCCTCATCCCTTGCCGGGTACTTTGTCTTTGAGCAGGGTTAACCCCTTATGCTAACGGGAATGAACTTGTAGAGTGTCGAGAACTGGCTCGTAGCTTGGCAAGGTACTGGGGGAGGCAGAGAATGTCCTTGGGCCCCTGCTGTCCACCACATGGCATTTTGTCTATTTGCTCTTTACTTCCCACAGTCCCTGCCTCGTAGGTCCTTGGGATTAAAAGAAGCTGTCGGAACATCTGAGATCTCGTCAAAGGCAGGGCGGGGAGTCTTTGGTGACTGTGAACTCACTACGTGCTTTGGCTCTTTGGATCGCTTAGAGGCAGACTGTTGGGAGTGGCCTATCTTCTTTCTCTCCTCCAGTCTAATGAGAGAGCAGGTCAAGAAGCAAGATGGAAACAACTGTTTCGCCGGGTATTCACGTACATAGAAGTCAAGAAATTCAAAGATGTGTTCTCCACGGTGGTTGCAGGTGGATCCCATTGCCCAGATGCAATGTGAAGGCACCCCCAGGGATAGACAGGCAAGGGAGAAGGGAGCCGGACGCTTTGGCGGCCTGTCCCACACACCCCGAGCCGCCAGCATGACGCTGTGTCCACTCTCCCCTTTCTGGTATTACTCCTAGCCCAGTGAAACCTGGCAGGACTGGAAGCTTGCAAACCACACACTATGCTTGGAGTGTGCCCTCTGCGGCTGCAAAGGGGGGGACAGATCCTGTCGACCCTAGACCGGGGGACACAGCTGCATGTCAGATAGGAAGATCGAGACTTCAAATAAATGGTTCACTGACACCTGCTGGGTCCAGAGCTTTCCTGGGACTTGTCTGAGCTGCCGGCGTGCCTGGAAGTCAGCTCTGGAGTGTGGGTGTTTTGGGAAAGGCCTCTGTGGAGGAATACTGTGAGATCCCACCTGAGAGAATCCCACCTGGGAGGTTCTGACTCAAGCACCCACATCCAGCCAATCCACGCTAGCTCTCCAGACATCGAGTGGACATTGATCTGGCTGGACTTGGCTGGCTCTCTGTTATCGAACATGTGGCAAAGAGAACAATTATTTTACCTGCTGGCATTAGGGTTCTCCCAGGGAAGGAGCTGCTTTCATTAAGAACTATCTTGATAGGTCATTTGGGTGAGAGATGAGGCCTTGAGGGCATGAGTAGAAAAAGAAAGACTATATATATAAAGAAGAACCCCTCTGTGTAAGAAGAGCAGGGATCACAGTGCAAAGAAGGGAGAGTGGGAAGACCTTGGTTAGAGCCTGGGATTGTGTTACTGGAGATGGTCAAGGGAGTGTCTGAGGACAGGGGATGTCTGCTTTGCAGTTTAAAATTCCTGCTGCCCTGCGCTCTCCTGAGCCCTGAATCTCCAGTGGCAAGTACCGCCCCCCCCCCCCGTGTGTGCAATGATGGGGGTGTCGTGGGAGGAAGACCAAGGACCGGCTGGGGGGTAGCAGGACAGAGCTAAATGGGCACCCTCAACTGGTGGAGGAGGGAGGGGAACTCCACAAAAGCCCGAAAGCAGACGTGGAAGGAGTGACAAATGTACACCCCTGAGAATTCTCAGACACCTCAGGGCTGGGCATGGGTTTCCCCCACAGGCCGGGAGATGGCACAGTGAACCTGTCTTCTCTAGATGGGATAGAGCTGGTTTTCTGGTGAATCCAGTCTTTATTCCCTTGAGGTCAAATATCAGGGTGCTCCCGCTGGCTAGTCTGGGAGAAAACAGCCAAGGCTTCTCACCCCACCTCCCACTACTCAGTCGCTTTTCCCACAGTCTCCAGGATGCGGGTGCGCGGGTCTCTGCTCAGATAGCTCCCGCACGGGGACTCACTGTGCTGCAAGGCAGATGCCACCCTCGGCTCCCTGTCACCGCTAGGGAGCTGTTTGTGACATTGAGCCACACTTTGCACCCACTCCCTGCTGCTGCCTCCCCAGCCACTCATCATGACTCTCCGTTCTGGTCCCCTTCTGCACACCCAACCCTCCCAGGGCCTACGGCCAGCTGTCCTGTCCTTTGACTTTTTTCTGGCTCAATCTCCTGTCCCTCCACCTTCCTCATCTGCCACCGGTGCCCGGGTGCCCCCCAACCGACTGATGATGGCATTCCTTACTCGTGACCAGTAAAGAACACACCTGGGTCCTCCGAGGGCATGTGCAGTGGATGGTCAAGTATAGGACGTTTTTCATTTTCTGGAAACTTCCTAAAAGCCTGGCCCAGGCTGTGCCCTGCCCACGCCCTCTCTGAGGGAGGTCCTCAGCCTAGGTGGGTCCTGGCTTTGCAGCAAAGCAGCCCTGTGGGCACCTGACCCATCCCTGCCCTGGCATTCCCTCTCTTGTTCCCTCGCTGTGCTCCTCCTGGCCTGTGTCTGCCCATCTGCTGCTTCCCAGCAGCCTGCCAGGCCTGTCTGGTGTGCGGGCAGAGCTGCCACGGTGTAAATACTGTGGTTTGAAAGGAACTGGGGGTAGCCTCCTCTACCTACGCTCCCCCCCCACGCCCCGCCCCAGCGTTCTTCTCCACCATCTCCTTTCTGGATGTCTCTCTCCACTTGCAGCTCCTCCTGACCCACCCACCCCATCCAGCCCCGTATCCTTCGTCGGGGACCCTTCCTGCTTAACATCCGCAGGGAGTGTGGAAAGAGGTCTGGACGGTCCTGGCCCTGCCACTCACCACCTGGGTGGGCTCAGGACCTCAGTAGCCTCAGCTGGAAAATGAGGTTGAATTAGATGCCCAGCTCTGACACCGTATGGCTCCTACTTGGGGCAGAAACATCTGTTTTCCTATCCCAGAGCCTGCACACTCCCTGCCGGTAAAATTCAGTTTCATGAGGGAGACTGTGTGCGCAACCCATTTGCCAGGCAGAGATGATGGACACCCCTAAAACTGGGGAAGATCCAGCCTGGTGTTCTCAGCTCTGACTGCACATTAGGATCCCCGGGCGAGCTTTTAAAACCTCCGGATGCTTAGATCCCGCCCCCAGAGAGTCTGATCAATTGGGCTGGGTGGGGCTCAGGCATCTTTATGTTTTAAAAGCTCCCCAGGTGACCCTAATGTGCAGCCAAGTTAGAACCAGGGCTCTAGCGTCTTGTTGCCGGCTTTGCTCCTTGAAGCGTGGTTCTCAGGGCAACAGTACCAGCGGCCCCTGAGCCTGTTAGAAACGCAGGCTCGCAGGCCCTGCTCCAGCCTTCTCAACCAGAATGTGGGTAACAGCAGGGTCCCTGGGGTTCCTGTGCAAGGCTTTGGCTCCGTAAGTGGTCTTTTAGGATTCCCTTTAGCCTGAAATATCTGTTACTTTTGCATAAGCGGCCACAAATCCATTTTGGGTATAGACGTGGCATAAAAAATTTGTATCCAAGGTCAGTCACTGTTAATGTGCAGGAAGATAGATGTAACATCGACACCCTAACCATTCCCCACAGGGCCTTTGCACATGCTGTGTTCCGCCTGGTGTGTTCCTCATCCTCCTTCTGGCCTCCACCATCTTCTCTCTGACCTGGCCGACTCCTACTCACCCACAGCTGGACGAGGGGGGCTGTTTTGTCCCATCCACATCATTTGCTGCCCTCACCTCTCACCTCGTCCATCTTTCTTCCTGTCTCTCCCCTTGGTTGGCGTTGTAGCCTTCCAACGACAGCTCCCAGGATGGTCCAGGGTGGAGTCGGGGAGAGAACCACGTCTGGTAGTGGGCAGATCCAACTTCCAAATCCAGTTCACCTCCTCACCTTCTTTGTCACTTTTCTTATGTTGACGCAAAAAGAGGCCGAGAATATACTTTTTCAATCCACGTCATAGGAGCTTTGTGAGGGTCAAATCAAGTAATGAATGCTGAGATGCTTTCCGAAGTCAGAAGAATCCACAGATGTAAAGCATAGTCACCCTTATTAGTGTTGGTGGCAGGGCGTGGGTGCCGGAGGGAGCTGTGAGAATGTAGTGAGCGGAAGGGAAACACAAACCCTTTGCCCCATGATGCTGGAGGCGCATTTCTTTACCCTCCTGAGTGCTGAGCATCAAATGTTTGGAAAGGTCATGCTGCACAGACCCAGGAGAGCCTTTCCCTCTCATTTAGCCATGCCCCCTCCATTCCCGTTGCCCAGCAACGCCCTCCTGGATCACTGTTTCCGGCCCCGCCTCCACCAACCCGGCCTGCCTGGCTCTGGGTCAGGACTTCTGGGGGATGCACCTCTGGGGCAGGGACAGGGCTGGAACGCTCACATCTGTGTCTTAGCAGGAGAATGGGCGACCAGGCTGAGTGGGGGAGCCTGGAAGCCTTCTCCGCCCCTCAGAAACCATGCAGCCAACCAGGTCCTGATTCAGAACTATTTGGCCACATTTGCAGTGCAAAAATGCACACACACACAGAGTCACTGCTTTTGTTCTTAGGTTCTGCTTTCTTGAGGGCAGGTGTTGATAAGAGCCCAAGTGTTCAAGAAAAAAAATCTCCAGAGCTGGGAAGGGACCTGGGGACCAAAGCGCAAGCAGAGGAAAGGGGCCCAGACAGGGCCAGGGATTGAGAAGAACTCCTTGCTCCCACCCTGGCCCGCGGTTGCTGTGGCATGGTTCTGCTAAGGGACACTGGCCCCTTGGAGGGCTCCCATGGGGCCAGTCTGCTGAGCACCCTGGGCCCCTGGCTCTCTGTCCCTTGGTCTCTGTTGCCTCATGTGAAAATGATGACTGTAGGACTAGGATTGTCTCTAGAGCGCCCCTATTCTGGGTGGAACTGATGTGGCATTGGTCTGGACCAGCAGCGGTGAGGGAAACTGGGGCAGAGTACCTGACCACACGCTGGAGGGTCCCTGGGGGTTGGCTTCCAGGCTGGGGGTGGCCGTCAAGCCAGGAGGGCCTAAAACAGTTAGATGTAGAGCACTGGGCTGCCTTCTGAGCCACAGACCCCCAGGTGAGCACCCGAAGCCATCCCCACCAACAAGAAAAGGCCGCTGTCCTCAGTGGGTTGGACAAGACCAGGTCTGTCCCCAGCTCCAGTTCACAGAGAGACAAACAAGGTAGTCCCAACTCACAGCTCTCACCTGGGTATTAGAGCACTTAGTGACTGTAAAGAAAAGGGCCGGAGTTGGCATTTCGTAGCTGCCATAGGCATTGGACGAGTGACCCAGGCCATGCCAAAATTAAGGTATGCATTTTCAAGCAGGATCACCTCTGAGGCAGCAAAAAGCCTGACCCAACCCTACAAATATTTTATCCTCCTAATGAGTGTGTAAACAGAAGGAGAATTCACGAAGTTAATGTTTCTGCCTTCCTGCAGGGACATTAGCAGGCATTGATTTTTAGCTGTGATGTATGCCACTCGCAATGACTTCTGACTGAAGGGGACAATGCCATTGGAGGGTCTGAGGTTTGAAACCCTCTGCAGTTGTCTGGCTCTGCAGCAGTGCCCAGTCGCTGTTCTAATAGCGCCTCCTTCCTTCAGGTGACCGGGAAACGACTATGAAAGCCCACTGTGTTAGCTCTAAAACCACTGAGCACATCCTAACCCAAAGGGGATTTCCTCAGGGAGAGAGGGGGACAGGGAGGGAAGTGAGGACCATAAACAGCCCGTGCCTGAGAGAGCTTCACTCTGAGGAGGGAGGACTGGGATGCGAGACAGGTCCACAGGGCCCCAACAGCAGATGAGATGCTCTATGTCCAAAAACGAAATCCAAACGCAAACAGCATAATTGTAAGATGTGACGATGCTGGAGGTGGGTTCGAGGATGTTTGTTATATGACTCACTGTTTGCCAATACACCTGAAATATTTTGTAATTAAACAAACACGTGAAGGAAGAAAGCCAGGCATAGGGCAGCGTGTGGAGTAAGCCCCTATCTGTGTACCAGACATACTGTGGCACACAGACTCACGGGACGCGGGGGACACAGTCCCCTCTGTGAGGAGACCCAGGACACTGGGCACGCGTTGCTGGAGAGAAACTTCTTTCTCCTCTGTGTTCTTTCATGCTGTTTGGATGTTGGGCCGCGTGCCTGTATTACCTAATTTTGAAAAATAACATAATTATGCCCAATTGTTAAGAATAGGCAAATAGAGAAGGGAGAGGAAAACAAAAAGAAAAACTTTAAAGAAAAAAAAAGGTAGCGGGGAGAGATTCATGAAATACTGGAATTCAGGCGAGGCACTCGGTGGTAAGCGTTTGGCAGAGACCCTTGGAGGCTCCCCCAGTGAGGAGCCCTTCCTGGGAGCGCTCTCTCAGGGCGCAGGAAGGCAGCCCGCAGTGCATGGGGAGCCCTTCTGGGCCCTCCTGCCACCTCCCAGCCATCCAGACGGCCGCCCGCTGCTGCAGGGGTTGGCAGCCTGAGTGGGGAGGTGGGGACCAGAATGGGGACAGTGGAGAGTGCTCGGGAAGGTTCCAGGTGACAGTTCTCTTGGGGAGGAGGTCCCAGCAGGGCCCTTGGTTGGAGGGAATGCACTGGTCTGCACATGGCTTCCCCTCTGGGCACTGCCTCTTCGGGGCCAGTGGAGGAGAAGGATTTATCCATGAGGCCATGTCACTAATTGATCCAACGCAACACTCCTTCCTAGATTTTTCATTTCTCAGAAATAGACCCCTTCCCCACCCACCTCACCCCACCGCCCACTCAGCCCGTGACTCTCTCCTGCTGTTGGCAGCTGACTCCCTCAGGCTAAACACGTAATAGCCTGAATCTTCTGGGGCTTGAGTCCCAGAAGGCCAGCTACTCTGTGGGCAGCCAGAGGAGGGAGAAGCTTCCAGCTCCTGCCTCCCCGGGATCCCACCCTCCTCATTTACCCGGAGGAAGCATTCCAGAAGGAGCACCGGACTGGAGGTCACCTGGGACCGGGAGTTTGGTCCTCTGCCCCCACAAAATAGCACTCAGCAAGTCTGAAAAATTGTCAGGTGTAAGCCCTGGGGAGTGGTGATAGCCATCATTGGAGCCCCTGATTTCAAAGTGTAGTCCCTGGACCCACAGCATCGGTTGTCTGGGAACTTATTAGGATGCAAATCCTCAGGCCCTGCGCTGGGCCTGCTGAAGCTGAGACTCTGGGGTGGGGCCTTGGCACTCTTTACCAAGCCTGCTGGCTATCCTGATGCATGATGGAGTTTGAGACCTGGGCTTCTCCCCTGTGCAGGAGGAAGGGAGGCCCAAGAGCAGTTTAGAGAGCCTCCTGAGTGATGCTGACTTACGTACTCAACCCTGGGCCTGCCTTCTCATGTCCCATTTCTCCAGGAGGAGCAGGAGGCCCGAGCAGAGAACTGTCCACCCTCTGCTTTCCAGCAGCGGTGGGTGGAGACCAGGCCCCGGGGTGGCCTAATTCCTATTCGGTGGCTTAGGTTATGTAAATGAAAAGGACAATGGTGAATGGCAGGGTGCTGAGTGCTGGGGAAGTTATAGGTGTGAAGGGAAGGAATTTGAGTGGAGATTTTGGAAGCCAATAGCTCACTCCTCGGACACCAGGAGCAATGACCACCTTCCCTGCCACGCCCATGGGGCTGCTCTGAGATCCTCTGTAATGACCGCCTGGCAGGTGCTGGAGGCCATAAGCCCTCTTCATGGGGACGGACAACGACAGGTCAGGTTCAGCCTTGGCCACGTGGAAACTGGAGCCTGGGCAGGTCAGCAGAATGCCTGCCCCCAGGTGAGGGCCCTGTCCTATTTAGGGATACAGCAGGGCTGAGTGCCAGGTCCATTACAGCGGGTGGAGAGCTGTCTGCCTGGCACAGCCTGGCGAATGGCCTTGCTCCAGACTGCACCCAGCAGCAAGGACAGCTGGGAACTTGCACTTCCTTCCCAGCACCAGCACCAGAGGAGGTGGCCTGGGGCACCTGTCAAGGGGATCAACGTTTGGAGGCCCATGTTATAATGTGAGCCAAGCTAGAAACAGAAAAAACCCACCTGGGAACGGGGCCTGGGGGTTGGAGGGGTGTGTGTGTGTGCAGGATTAATTTAATTAAGTCCTGCTTTGGGGACCAGGCTAAATTTAGCAGCTGCTTAGGCTGCTGGTTTGACTCCTTCCCTGCAACTCCCTCCCATCTGCCCATTGTGCCTCCTGCAGGTGATTAATTCCGAATTCTGGGCTGGAATGCATGGATGCACCTGCTGATGGCTGAGCCCTGTCTTTGGCCTCTGCAACCGCTGTCTCTCTGGGTCCCGGGGGTGGGGGGGTGGATTCAGAAACCCCAGAGCAACCTGCTCACCCTTCTCCAAGGAGGTACACATTTGGTCCCTCCTAATGACTCCTGAGATGGCCATAGCACCCTGCCAGAAAGCACTGTCACTTTGGGCCAGGCTGTCATTTTGCTGTTCTCAGGGGAGTTTAAAAAGTATCCTAGACCTTTGCACCTTCGCATCATAGGGAAGAGGGGAGAGGTTCCCTTGCTACAGTTTTTCTTCTAGTTCTGCCCTCTTCCTCTTTGACGACTCATACTTGTTTTTTTCACTCTTCAGACTATTTATGCTCCTGACTCCCCTCCTCCTTATTTGGGGATCCCCCAGCTCTTCTGGCCACACCCAGGTATTAGTGCTAATGGCTTCATTTTTAGGTATTGAAAAATCCCACCCAGTGTAAAACCCAAGCCTCAGTATCTCATCCAGTGTCCAGTTCCAGATCTTTCCTTCCCCCTGCCACACTCCGGGGTTCCTGACCAGGTTTGGAGTCTGCAGAAGAGATGGGATGTGGCCTGCATCTTTTCTCTGGGTTTGTCCCTCTTCTTCTCTCTTGCCACCTGCTGTTTCTGGCCTCTCCAAGGTCAGGTGCAGGAGAAGGGTGGTAGAAGAATAAAGCAGGGTCCTATGTAGCTGATTCTGGTGTGAAACTGGACCCCTCTGGGAGGCAGGTGCCTCAGTACAGGCTGTTTCTCTCCTGGGTACGTCAGTGGGCCTGGGTAGCTTGGACTGAGAATGGCAACAGTTTAGGATGAAAAGCTTTGTTGTCAGACAGGCCTAATCCCAAGCCTCAGTCTGTCCTCACTAGCGGTACGCTCTTGGGCAAATGACTTAACCACTCCGTGCCTCAGTTTCCCCCACCATGGAACTGGGCGGGGGGAGGATAGACCTGCTTCCCAGAGGAATTATGAATGTTTGCAGGAACATATATACAGTGACTGAGACTTTGTGAGTGTTTAACAGACGTAGTAATTTTTAAGAGGCTGAGTCTCCATTAGAGTTTTCAATAGCTGATGTCTGTGTCTTATAGGGTGTGAGTTGGATATGCCTCCAGACTCGACCAATGCCCCCTGCCTGCTGTTTCCTTGCCAGTCCCTTCCTCGCCCCCACAGTGACCCCACTCCCTAGTCAAGAGCACTGGAAAGACTTTGGACTGCAGGGATCATAATGGCTATGGTTACGGAATGGTGCAATATTTTCATTAGTTATGGGTCTATGAATATAAATGATTTTAAAGCACTTTCCAAATTCGCCATGCTATGTAAACATGACGACGATTTTCGTAACAGCCAGGTCCAGATGCCCCCTATCCCTGTGAGTGAGGAGGCCGTGGCTTTCAGGGGCCTGGGTTTCCTCCAGCTTTCCCCTTTGGCTCTCTCTTTGGGGCTGTTGCCAACTTACTTCCGAGTTTCCCTTGAATTTTCATCCCCTAGGGGAAGAAGCCTTTTTATGGGAATAGCTTTTCTGGTTCATTGAATCCAGGCCAATTGGAGAAAGGAAGCTCCAACTGTCTTTCCTTTTTTAAAATCCCTGGAGGTTTGGGTCCCCAGCCCGCCCCCATGCTATCCTCCCTGAGTTTGTGGGACCACCTAGGAGTCAAGATGACAGGAGCTGGGGTGGGAGGTGTCCGTTTCTAGAAAGGTTTAGCTAATTCGTGGTAAGGCTGCTATTGTGCCCTGCTTACAAGCCAGATACTCTTCAGCCAAAGTCTCTAAACTTAGTGGAGGTACGTTCTTACTGACGGTGTTGAGCGCACCAAACCGAGGGCTCCTTTGGATTTTGTCCTAAGAGCAGAAAGTTCTGGAGCGACTACCTAGAGTTTAGGCTGGGGAAATGATAACAGGCAGCCCGTGCTTTTGAGTTTCCAAATGAATAAATACTACTTGAGGAGTCTTTCATTTTAAAGAGTCTGGAGAATATTGTTTTCACAATTTCTAAGAAGCGATAAATACTTGCTATGTCATCTTGGGCCAGGAATTTTGACCTTCAGCTACTGTCCGTCCAGGCTTTGGAGGAAGAGGAGGAGGGCAAGGCAGGTGGCAGGGGAGGGGTTTCAGACCCAGTGGCACCCACGTATGATTTTGCCCGGGCCAGCCTGGCTGCAGCCCCATGGAGCCAGGGAGAGGGGGAGTCCCTGATCATCCAAACAGCCCCTGAGGTGAGGTGATGGGGCCTTGTTTTCCTTCGGTAGGGAAGAATGTGCAGGCCCAGGAGACTCTGGCCTGGGCACAGAGATGACTAATGGTCCAGCTCAGGGTGCGTTCCTTTTCTTTTTCCAACAATAGGCCCTATTGCCTGCCTAGGGAAGGAAGAACAGGCTGTCCCCAGTGTTCCCCTCCATGTTCCTAATGACCCTCAAAAATACCCTAAAGAAGCAGTTCTGATCAGCAACCCGAGATAATTAGGATCTGTCCTGCAGCAAGTGAATCAGAGGATAGGACACATTCTGCATTGGCATGCCACTACCTGGCTTGAAGGTTGCAAACCCCTTCCACCTACAGAAGCCATTGCCCACCTTCTGCCCCACTACATAGGCTTGTTACCCTCAGGACCTTGGGCAGCCCAAAGGGAGCACCCCTAGTGTAGCAAGATTGGACCGATTTCCCAAGGGCCCTGACACTGCAGCTCTTGGACTCAGGGCACACCGCCCCAGCCAGAACCCACAGGCATGGGGACTGCATGGAGCCATCCATAGTCCTGTGGATGGTTTAAGCCCCTTTCCTCCCTTTTGTAAAAATATTATTAGCTATCATTTATTAAGCACCCACTACATGCCAAATTCTCTAAATGAATTATCTCTTTGAAAGCATGCAACAATCCCTTAAGAAGGTGCTAGCATAACTATTATAACCCTTATTTTAACCCATGTGGAAACTGAGCCTTAACATGATTAGGGGACCAAAGCACATAAAACACCTATCCATATTGCTGCATAAACATCAAGTTCATTCATTTTAACTGCTATATAGTATTTCATGACCGGCAGCCTTGTGTTGTTCCTGATTAAAGGGAATGCTTCCAGTATATCACCATTAAGTATGATGGTTGTAGTATGTTAGATAACGTTTATCAAGTTAGGGAAGCTCCATTCAGTTCTTAGCTTGCTAAGACTTTACTCAGGAAAAACCATTACATTGTATCACATGCTTTTCTCCCCCTCTTCTGAGATGATTATATGATTGGTCGCCTTTAATCCATTACTCTGGTGAATTACCCTAGGTGCTTTCTGATGTTAAGTTACTCTTCCCAATTCCTTGGAAAGATTCAATTTGATGATGATATATAATATATTTTTAAAATATATGACTGTATTTGGTTTATCTATGGATCTTTAGCTTTTCTGGATCTTTATCTATGAGGGAGATTAGCCTGTAATTTTCCTTCTTTAGACTTTCCTGGTCTGAGGTTTTTATTAGCCTTACAAAATGGGTTGCAAAATAGGCTTTCTTTTCTTATGCTTAAGAAGATTATGTAGAAGATGAAATGGTTTACTCCTGGCCTGTCTGATAGAACTTGCCTGTAAAACCATCTGGGCCTCTTGTTTTTTTTTGTGGGGAGATTTTAAGTTACTTATTCAGTGTATTACTGATTATAAGACTCATCAGGTTTTCTATTTGTTTTAGAGTCCATTTTTCTAAATTATATTCTTCTAGGCATTTGTCCATTTTACTGAAGTTTTCAAATATATTGGCCTAAAGTTCTTCATATTATTTTCTTATGATCTTTAAAAAGTCATTGTAGTATCTGAGGTTAGCTTCCCTCTTTTCCTAATATTATTTGACTTTCTTCTTCTTCTTCTCTTCCTCCTTCTCTTTTTAATCAGTTTCCCCATAGGCTAGTCTTTTAAAGAGACATTTATTTGCTTTGTTAACTTTCTCTATTGTTTTTTTTTTTTTAAGATTTTATTTATTTATTTGAGAGAGAGATAGAGCAGGAGCAGGGGAGGGGCAGAGTGAGAGGGAGAGAGGTATGAAGGGGGAGAAGAAGACTCCTGCTGAACAGGGAGCCTGATGCAGGGATCGATCCCAGGACCCTGGGATCATGACTTCAGCCAAAGGCAGATGCTTAACTGACTGAGCCACCCAGGCACCCCTTAACTTTCTCTATTGTATTTTCTGTTCTGTTTATTTCTTCTTTTTCTGTTCCCCTCTCTATATTCTTTTGTTTTATTCTGTTGATTTTTTTCTTAGTTCATTATTAATTAACCTTTTTTATAATACAAGAATTCAAGGCTATAAATTTCCCTCTACATACTGCTTTATCTGCATCCTACAAATGTGATAGATGGTCTTTTCATTATCATTCAGTTTAAGTATTTAAAATTTCTGTTACGATTTTGGTCTTCAATCAGTATTTTTAAATTTACAAATATAATTTATGTTTCTGTTTGGTTTTTTTAGTTATCTTTTGTTACTGATTTTTAATTGAATGGCATTAAGATCAAGGAACATGGACTGTGTTATTCTTTGGAATTATTTGATATTGCTTTATATCTGGCCAGGTTTTAAAATTCTTCAACGTGAACCCAAGATTATATGTTTTCTAATTTGGGGTGCAAAGCTTTGCATTAAATCAAACTCAATCATTCAGAGTTAAAAGTCCAAAACTCCTGTAGTCTTGCATGTTGTATCTGTTAGATCTGTCAATTACTGTGAGAAGAGTTTTTCAATTTCCAAGTTTACTACTGTGTCTGGCCCACTTCTACCTGTTCTTTTATCAAATTTTTCTTCACATGTTTTGAGGATATTTTATTGTGTACATACAAATTTGGAATTATTATTATATTTTCTTGGTGAATTGAACATTTTATCATTAAGTAGTTACCTGTTTATCTTTCAGAAATGCCTTCATTACATATTTGTTGGTGTGATCTCTCTCATTTTCAGTTTTTTTGAAAAAAGTGTTCATTTCACTGTCATTCTTAAAGGATCTTTTTCTGGGTACACAATTCTAGGGTGTCAATCATTTTAACACTTTGAGGATATTTTCTACTGTCTTTATTTCATTGTCTTATGTCTGGTTACCATGGTGGATCTAGCTGACAAAGAATGAATATACAACCTTCCCGTCCCCCTGACATACACACACAGACACACACCTGATCTTGATGTCCTATGGCAAGATGGCCAGGATAACAACAACCTCAACCCAACAAAATGGTATTTTGAGGCCAGGCTTCAAACCAAGAAAGGGATATTGCCAGGAGAGAGACTAAAAGCCTGAACATCGTAAGAGCTGATGCCAAAGGCCTCACAAGTATGGAGACCTGATCTAGGGTAAAATGAATATAGATTGAGGTTCTAAATCCCTTAAGAAGAGGGGAGCTCAGGTCTGGGTCCTTCTGTTTGGGAAACTAATGGCAGGAGCTATGAAGGTCAGTTTCTTCTGTGAATTGATAACTGTGAATACTTGCTCATCAGCCCAGGGAATCCACTAAGCAATGTGCCATCTTCTAAGGGCCAGGAGTGAAAAACAAAAACAAAAAAATTTACCCATAAAAAAATGGAACTCCAAGCTGATATCATACTCCAAATAGATAAAACTCTCCCATTAAAGACAGAAAGTTTTATATTGAAAAAAGAACTTTTTTAAAAAAAGGGCAAAATCTTTATAAGGCACATACATACAATTTTCTGACTCAAAGACATTGAAAGCCAAGGGTTGAAAGGGAATATGCCATGCAGGCATTAAAAGAAACCTGGTGTTTCAAGGTTAATAACAATGTAGAAAGCAAAGAGAAAAGCATAAATAGAAAAAGAGGATCACTGCTTACTGATAAAGGGGACAGTCCACTAGGACATATAATAATCGTGCATCCTCATGTGCCTAACAACATAGCTTCAAAATAAGGCAAGCAGAAATTGAAAGAAGAAAAGGACAAATCCACAATTACTATAGGAGATGTTTTAGCACATCTTACAGAAACAGGCAGATCAAGGAGATACAAACTTGTAAGGCTATAAAAGGTTCAAACAAGACAAGTAACAAGCATCAGCCAATGGATCTATATATAACCCTGCAGCCTGCAAATGGAAACTACTTCTTTTCAGGCACACATTTATAGAAACTGAGCATGGACAAGACCACTGAGGAAGTCTCAGCAAATGCCAAAGAATCAATATCACACAGACCACGTTCTCTACCACCATTCAATGCAGCTGGAATTCAGTGATTAAAAAGCACTTCCCTCTGCCTTAACCAGTAGTCAGTCACTCTATCAGGGATGCTGGCATCAAGAGCAAGGCTCAGGGCAGGATAAGTTAACCCTGAGGCAGGAGGACAGCTGAGGGGCATAATGTTTCTTAATAGAACTAGAGAGCATTGGTGTTCCCCTTTTGTTCATGACATAGAGGATAACTTGATGGTGATATTTACGTCTTTAGAGCATGTTTAGTGGAATCTCCTTTGCAGCTGAATACATCAAGGTGAGGTAGCCAGGAGAGCCCTTATTATACTCATTTTACAGATGAAAAGGCTGATGAATAGACAGAGGACCTCACCTACCAAGGTGCTGGGGGAAAAAAAAGGTAAATTGTGAGGGGCACCTGGGTGGGTCAGTTGGTTAAGCGGCTGCCTTCGGCTCAGGTCATGATCCCAGGGTCCTGGGATTGAGCCCCGCATCGGGCTCCCTGCTTGGTGGGGAGCCTGCTTCTCCCTCTCCCTCTGCCTGCCTCTCTGCCTACTTGTTCTCTCTCTCTATCTCTCTGTCAAATAAATAAATAAAATCTTAAAAAGAAAAAAAAAAAAGGTAAATTGTGGAGCTGAGATTGAATTTATGTATGTTGACTTCAGATTGGTTGCTCTTCCAATTGCATCAGCTATGAATAATTTATATTCACCTTCAAGTCTGACTAGACTAAAATTCTTGAGAGCAGGCCCTAAAACCATATTCATTACTATCCTCAGTGTCTAGCAATGGAAGATTTCAGGAAATACTTGTTGAATGAATGCTGAATTAAGTTATTAATTTCTGCATGGGTATTCTCATGTGATACATTGTAGGAAATTGGGGAAAACAATAGAAAGTAGAGAGAAGAAATTAAAACCTCCTGAATTTCTTTCATTAAGTATTTTATAAGGTATTTTAGTGGCTGCAAGTAAACATGTGTTCACCATTTAGGTTATTTTCATATTTTCTCTTTTACAAATAGTTCTGTGACAGTTACCACTGCACACTCATTTCCTGAAGATAAATTTCTAGAGCTGGAATTACTAGGTCAAAGGATATGCAGTTTTTAAAGGCTTTAATACACATTGCCAGATTCTTTTCCCTTAAAGCTATACTAATTTACCTTCTCGAATGTAAGAAAGTGTCAACTTCTGTGTACCCTCATCAATATTGTTTTTTTTTTCCTTTTTCCTTTTTTAGGGTAAACTTTTTATTGAAGTACTACATACACAGAAAATATGAGACATTATAGGTGTGTGGTTCAATCAGTTTTCACACAGCAATATACTCATGAACCCGGGATCTAGATTGTGACATAGAATATGACCAGCGTTCCAGAAGCCACCTTCCAGGCATTATCATGATCCCGGGGTAGTCATTGGCCTTTTAACATCATAGCTTAGTCTTGACCATGTTTGAACTTCATATAAATGGAATCATGTGGCACTGTTCTTTTGTGTCTGCCTTATTTCACTCAACATTATGCTTGGGAATTCATCCATATTGCTGTGAGTAGTTATAGTTTGGGTATTCTTGTTTCCATATTGCATTTCGTTATGTGAAAGTAACATAATCCACCCATTTTACTGTAGATGGGCATTTGGATAATTTCTAGGTTGGGACTGTTAGAGCCAGCGCTGCCATGATCATTCTTGTACATAACTTCTGGTGAATGGTCATTAGGATTTCTGTTAGCTATGTATGTACAATTGGAATCGCTGGGTGGCAACATTAAGATTTTTAATTTAAAAAAATTGCCTACTGTGCCTGGCTGGCTCAGTAGGTAGAGCATGTGACTCTTGATCTCAGGGCTGTGAGTTTGAGCCCCACATTGGGTGTAGAGATTACTTAAAAAATAAAATCTTAAAAAAAAAAATTGCCCAGTAAGCTAATGCTTAAATCAATGAATAATAGCGCAACCATCTGGGGGTTGGGTGTTAGTTGGACCTGGGGCCTTTCCTAGATTTCTCATATCTAGCTTCATTGGGACCGCTGGCCCAAGTATGCATAACCATATGAATACATAGACCCTTGTATTTACAGTTCATATATAGAAGTGGAGACATTCCTAAATATATTAGTAAATGTGGTCAGAGTTGGGGGTGGAGCTAGTCATGTGGTTGTACAGGTGACCATGAACAGAGATTGGGGGGGTCCTTTTATGGGGATCTTTTATTCCAGGTGTTCTGATGGATTGGAGCAGATTATGTAGGGTATGAGGAACCAAGCCAAAATGTTGGGGTATTTATTCTATAGGTGGTGGATTGTCATACAATGCTTTTGAGCAGGTTAGTGGCTTCATGGAAACAACGTTTTAAAACAAATGAGAAGGGGCACCTGGGTGGCTCAGTTGGCGAAGCGCCTGCCTTTGGCTCAGGTCATGATCCCAGGGTCCTGGGATTGAGTCCTGTGGCAGGCTTCTTGCTCAGCAGGCGGCCTGCTTCTCCCTCTGCCTGCTGCTCCCCCTGCTTGTGCTCTCTCTCTCTCTCTGACAAATAAATAAAATCTTTTTTAAAAAATAAAGCAAAACAAATGAGAATATCACTAGAACCCAGTTCATGCTGGATGGAAAGGCACTGACAGAGAAGCTACAGGACTTCTGGGAGGAGAGCAAGGAGGGTCCTTGCCTGTTGGGTGAACCTCCTGGGGCCACGCTGCTGTGTGCTGCCACTTTCCCTGGCCTCCCCGGTGCCTTTCCTGCCCAAACCTCCTTCTCTGACCCCAGCAGCAGTAGCCTCCAGGAGGTGCACTATAATTATATGCGCTCCTGGGGGAAGAACCACGTGTGTCCTGCTTACCACCCTATTCTCAGCACCTAGCCCAGTGCCTGCACACAGCAGGTGCTTAATAAACATTTGTGGAACAACAATCATTCTTTCGTATCATAGCTGATTTCCCCTCTCTGCCATGGCTCGCATCTGTTGATCTGCAGTCCTGGCTTTGTCCCTAGCCACTGCCTTGTGTCCCCTTGTTTCCTTTCTTCAAAGCTCTCAAACCCTGTGTATAGGTGAGGGTGCCAAGGGAACTCTGTGCAGAGGTAGGGCGATCACTTCTCCAAGAGTTCATTTCTTCCCTCTTCCCGACTTCTGGGAACATGCGCCTAGGGCAACATCTGCATGGCCAATGCTCCCGATGCCTGGGTTTGTGCTGCCTCTGCCCGTGACGCTGCCGTGGGGAAGCTGTCCAAGGCTCAGGACTGATGATGTCTTCATTTTAGCAGCTGCCAAGTGCGGGTCACTGGGGGGACTTGCCCCTTGCTCCCTGCCCCCCTGCTCCCCTGCAAAAATCAGGTGGTGCTGGTGCCAAAAGACAGAACCACTCCAGGCCCTGCGTGGCCCTTTGTCTTCATTTTATTTAGGTGCTTTTTTCCCCCAGTGGAGTTTGGACACGATTCCCTGGTGATAAAAAGTGGCTGCGTCTTGCAGGATCTGCCTGCAACCAAATGTGAGGGGACGCTGGCCCCACCTGAAGCTTTGTGCAGAGTCAGTACAGCCTCTTTTTCCTTTCCTTTTTTTTTTTTTGCCATGTTGACCGTGAAATGACTGTGGGGAGGCAGGGAGCCTGATGCATCCAGGCAGGCAGATCCGCCAACCTGTCACTGTGAACTGGAGAGGGACCAAGGCTCGTGAGTACTGGCTGTACCAGATTTCCTTCTAGGGCATATTTTTCACCAGTGACGCAGGAGAAGCTCTCTCCCAGAAGAGACAGTGGTCTGTGTTTTGAGGAGAGGGGATGGGCGGGGAGGCCAGCTCCGTGGGGCTCCCTCTGGATCCTGGGAGGGGTTGGTCTCGTGGACTTCTTCCCTCTGAACATGTGTGACACACGTGTGATAATGTGCCGGCAAGCCATGCCCCTTCTGACAGGTTTAAGGGCTTTGTCGGTCTCAAGTCAATTTCCACTGTTCCCAGCAAGATGCTCCAGCTGATTAACTTAAAAGGCAAAACAAAACAAGAAAACAGAAACAAAATGAAAAACAAAACAAAACAAAACCAAAACCCATTACAGTCCCTCAGGGAACAGCCTGTAAGGAACTGGTTGAGAGCGGAGAGCAGTTGGTGGATGTTTCAGTTACCTATTGATACATAGCAAACCATCCCCAGATATGGCCGCTTGAAGCAACCATTTCCTCATTATCATGTGGGTCAGGAATTTGGGCAGTACTCACTGGGGGAAGCTTTACTTTCTTCCATTTGGGTCACTCAGCTGGGGCTGGAGGATCCAAGATGGCACCACTCCCTTGTCGAAGGGGGCCTTGGTTGGGAACCAAGTCTTCTCCACACAGCCTGGTTGTCTCATGGCCCCTCTTTCCCCAAGACCTCTCTCTGCTGTGGCCCCTCTCTGTAGGAGAACAGCCTGACTTCTTCATGTGGCTGGAACCTGCCTCTGTGAACATGGGAAGCTGCAAGGTCACGTCAAGCCCAGGTCACTTTCGCCACATTCTATCTGTCCATCAAAACAAGTCACATGGCCAGTCCAGATTAAGGGGAAAGGAAATATCACCCACCTCTTGGTAAGAGATTGTTGTGGCGTCTTTGGAAATAATCTGTCACAGGGAGACACCTAAATCACTTGTTTTCGACAGCCATCTTCATGTCTGAGCCTGTACTCCTCTACTCACCTCACGCCTGCTCCCCTGGGCTCCCAGTGTCCTGAAAGAGGATGTGCCACCTGGCAGAAGGGAGGTTGATTTAGGGCACCTGAGTGGCTCAGTCGGTTGGGCGTCTGCCTTCGGCTCAGGTCATGATCCCAGGGTCCTGGGATTGAGTCCCCCATTGGGGTCCCCACTTAGCGGGGAGCCTGCTTCTCCCTCACCCTCTGCTGCTTCTCCTGCTTGTGCTCTCTCTCTCTCTGTGTCAAATAAATAAATAAAATCTTTAAAAAAACAAAATAAAATAAATGTTTTTAAAAAAAGGAGGTTGACTTAAAACAAAAATAAAATAGTAAAAAAAATAAAAAAACGCGTTTGCTATTTTTGTGGCTATAAATTATGAGTTCTAGAACTCTGTTGTTCATTATAAACCTAAGATGTCTGTCTCCAAATTTCTCACTAGAGGGAATGCTGCCTGATTTCTGTTGAAGGAAACTCAAAAGTTGCTGGGAAGCAGGGCCGACCCCAAGCACCCCTTGCCCAAATTAACGTGTGTCCTCACCAGCCTGTGTTGTACTTCATTACGCAACTTGCATGTCTCACCTTGTGAAACAGCTTATTAGAAGCCCAAGCTTTCCTCGGCATAGCTGTGAATTTCCAGTTCTCAAAATGTACAGAGAATAGCTATTTATTTTGCACTTTTTGGGGGGACAGAAAAGCTTAGAGTAATCTTGGAACGTGTGTGCAGCCTTGTTATGACCACTTGCATAGCCAGAAGCAAGAAAATAAGAGCAGGAATGAGAAGGGTTGAGGTGCGGGAAGAATTTTTATAATGTGAGAATTCCAGAAGTCATCTCAGGTTCTAAAATCTGAGGACATTTTATTGTCCTGGGGATCCTGTGCCTCATGGGGGTTACCAGTTCTTGTCATGTGCCCTGTCCTCTTCCAGCTCCTCAAATTCCATCTGTCCTTCTCTCCTCCTTCTTCCTTATCCTGAGTCCATTTACAGGATCCCAGATCTAAGATGTTTCCAACAGCAAATTTCCAAAATCAGACCTGCCTCTGCAGAGAGAAAACAAGTCTGTAGTTTGTTGGTCCCTGTCGCTTGATGTTCTCCCCGTAATGCTGCTTAGCAGATGATGGGAATTTAAAGGGCTTCAGTTTTCCATTGATTTTAAACGTGGTGTCATTAGGAGCTGAGGGGAGAAAGCTGAAGCTCACCAAGATGTCCCGCTGCAGTGCTCCGCGCTGTGTGTCTGCTTCTTGGAAGATGGTGACGTGACCAGTTAGGTCGCTGAAAGATAGAAAAGGATGTCAAGTGCAGGGGAGAGAGCATGAAATACATGTTTTTCCCTTTGAATGCATGTAACAGTGCGGACTAAGGGTCAGGAGACCTCAGGCGATCCCAGCTCCGTCAAAAGCAAACTGTGTCATCTTGGGCAAGTCACGTGACCTTCCTAGGCACCAGCTTTTCTGTCTTTGAGTCAGGGATTTGGACTCGATTCATTTTCACAAACTCTGGGTCAGGCATTCCGTTCCGCTGGGCTTGGAGACCAAGCGAGGTATATCCTCCCTACAGGGAACTCAGTGAACTGAGTGATCCACATCCTCAAAATTCCCCCATGAAGGCACATCCTCAAGCTCTGAATAGTAGTGCAGCAACACTGGGCTCTACAGAGGGGAACCATACTGACGAGTAATCTGCTGTCTTCTAGAAAACCACAGGGATAGGAAGAATGCCAGGGTGCTGGTCAGGAGCATTTGTATATATTTTTGCAGGGTTTGTTCATGTAAGCACTCTACCAGTTTAGTTAGGGCTGGTTTGGTATGTATTAATCAATTCATTTCCCATTGCTAGAGATTGAAACTTTCTTTTAGTTAAGTCACACTTTTGCTCACTTGTGGTTCTTTCCGTGTAATAAGTCCTTCTGATCATTAAGAGGAATAACTTTGGCTTCAAGTTGGAAATGACAAGGACCCAAGAGGAGGGCTCTATGAAAGGAAATGTTAGTGAATGGACAGCATTATGACAAGAGATGGTGTGTGTGCCAGGTGGGGGTTGCTGAGGACACTTTTGCAAGTAGCTCTTTAGCCAGAACAAGAGCAGATGTCCACTGACCTAACAAGCACCCCAAACAGTAGAGCCCGGGCCCTTGCTGGCAGGCCAGACTGCTCTTTGCCTTCTTGCCAAGGGTCCGATGAGTGACTGAGTTTGGGGCAGGGGATGGTGGCCTGGAGCACATTAGGGGCAGGAGAATGGGGACAAGTGGATGGAACTGAGATATATTTTAGAGGCACACTCACCAGAACTTCGTGAAGGTTTAGACCCTAGCAGTGGCAAGCAAGGGTGGGTACGTGGTGGCTGAGGAGGAGGAGGGATGAGTCGGGGAGAACTACTGCTACTACTATGTGGACCAAGGCAAACTCATCACAGTCGGGAAGACTGGGAACGCTCGGGTGAAATATAAACAGCCTAGTTTTAGAAATGCAGAGTTTGGGATGCCTGGAGAATCATCCTGGTAGAGATCGCAACTCTTACAAGAGACGTCAGGGTGGAGATGGTGGCTTCTGTGAATCTGATTTGGCTACCATAATGCTGTTTTGGTGAGAAAATGGGATTCAAATTCAAAATACCTGATTTAACAGATGCACCCTAGAGCATAACTATTTGAAAGCTGGGAGTAGCTGTATACATTTATCCCAAGGGCCGATCTGGGTTGTTGAGAGGTAGTAGTTTGGTGTAGCCAAAAAAGTATGAGATTAAGGGTCTTAAAATACTAGTTCTTGACTCAGCTCCATCACTAATAACCAAGTGTAACTAAAACAACTTACCATGAGTCTTTGCCTATCTGCTTCACATACTTGTCATGATACAGATGAGTGGAAGTGGTATGAAAAGTATAAGAAGCCATGAATTTACAGAAATTATCCTTTTATTCAAGTTACGTCACTGCAGGATAGCAGTGACGAAGTGGATTGTTTCCCTTTCGATAGTTTTAACGTTCTCTCTTCTTAGCAAAATACCACCTGCTTATTAACAAAAAAAAAGAAAGAAAGAGAGGAAAATATAGAAAAACAGAAACAGGGAGGAAATCATCCACATTTTCACTACTCTGTGAAAAAATACTCTTAGGATTTTGGCATCTGTCCTGCAGGTAATATTTGCATGGAATTTAAAAATTAGAGATTATTTCAAATGTGTAGCAATGTACAGAAAAATTCTGTAATGATTACCATAAACCATGAGCCATTATTAATCAATCTTAGCATTTCATATTGATTTGGATTCTTCCCTTGGGAAATAAAATGTAGATACCTTTGAACCCTCCTGCCCTTTTCAATTCTTTCCCCTTCCTCCTAAAATATGACAACTCTTGTAGAATTTTTACTAATTTGAATGTGAAATGGAATTTCATTGTTGTCTTAAACTTCATGGGGTAACAATCTAGTTTTTTTTTCATTTATGGGTAAATTGCTTGAAAGGTCTACCCTATCCCTGCTGATTCATCATGTGTCAGGGTTGCCATATACCAACTTGACATCTATCTGTGAATTTCTTTCTGGGATTGCTAATTCTTTTTGGTTTAATTGTCTCCCCCTATAATAATATGCAAATCTTATTACTAAGTTTTTAAATAAGTACTGTATATAGTAAGGTCTCTCCAGTATTTTTTTTGAAAATTGCCATAGCAATTTTTTGCTTTTTATATTTCCATATGAATTTTATGATCTCCATCACATACCACAGACACCCTTGATGGTAATTTAAAAAAATTGAGATTCAATGTACAAACCATAAATTTCATTCTTTTCAAGTTTGGTTTTTAGTATATTCACAAAGTTGTGCAAACATCACTACTATCTAGTTCTGGAATATTTTCATCACCCCAAAAAGAAACCCCATATCCATTAGCAGTCATCCCCCATTCCCTCTCGCCCTTGCTCCTAAAAGCCACTAATCTACTTTTGTGTCCATGGATTTGCTTGTTCTCCACATTTCATATACACGGAATCATACATGTATCTTTTGTGTCTTGCTTATTCCACTTAGCATAACGTTTTCAAGGTTGACCCATGTTATAGCATGAATCAGTACTTCTCTCCTTCTGTAGGGCTGAATAGCATTCCACTGTATGGGTATGCCACATTTTGTTTAACCATTCATGAGTTGATAGACATTTGGGTTGTTTCCACTTTTGGGTTATTATGAATAACCCTGCTGTGAACATTTGTGTGCAAGTTTTTGTGTTGACACACATTCTCATTTCTTCCGGGTATATACCTAGGAATGAAATTACTGGGTCAGATGGTTACCTTTTAAACATAGGTAAGAGCTTTATGTTTAACCTTTTGAGAAGCTACCAGTCTGTTTCCCAAAGTGACCACACCATTTTACATTCTTGGGTAGTATGAAGTAGTAGGTGTGAAGTGATAACCTTCGTGGCATTTTGATTGAAAATGCGTTGGTTTCCAGATGGATCTGGGGAGAATTAGCATCTCCATGTTGACTCTTCTCATCCACGAACCCGGTACGTACCTTTCCATTTGGTCAAATCTTCTTTTATGCCCTTCCTGTCATCTTCCCGAATTGCTTTATCATCTTGGTTTTAGGTGCATCAGGAACAATGATATCATCTTAAATAATGGGAGTTTTGTCTCTTTCCAATGATCACACTTTTGCTTTTCTTGTCTATTGCATTGGCTGGGACTTGGAATTCAGTGATGAATAGCACAGGTGATAGTGATGTTTCTGTTAGGCTCCTGACTTTAATGAAAATACATCTGCAATTTCACAGTTACATATGATGTTTGCCATTTGTTTTTAATAAATACCTTCATCAAATTAAAGAAGTTCTTTTCTGTTCCTAATCTGCTAAGTTATCATGAATAGGTCTGGAATTTTGTCAAATGCTTTTACTTCAGCATTTACTAAGTTGATCATACATGTTTTCCTCTTTAATCTCATAATTTGGCATATTAATACATTTTCTGATGTTGAATATTCTTACATTTCTAAAATAAACTGTAGTTGATCCTGATGTAATTTTGGTACATGGTTAAATTTGACTTGAGACTATTTTAAATAGGATTTTTGTATGTATTGTCATAAGGGAGACTGGTCTGTAATTTTATTTTGTTATCCTGCAGTTTATTAAGGTTATGCTTGCCTCATAAAATCATCTTGCTAGTTTTCCTTCTTATTCTGTTCTCTGAAACAGTTTACTTTGGATGGGGATTAGCTATTCCATAGAGATTTGGCATAACTTGCCTACAAAACCTTCTTAGCCTGTGCCTTTGGGGAGGGAGGTGCGGATTTCTAAACATCAGTTTAGTTTCTGTTGTTGTTGTTATTATTGTATGTAGGCTTTCTACTTCTTGAATCAGTTGTGATCATTTACATATTTTCAAAGAAAATTGCTTGTGTTTTTCTAACTCAGTTAATCTTTTCTCTTTTGATTTAAGAAACATCTACTGTTTTTGTCAAGACATCTCCATTTAAATCCCATTTCTAGTTTTTTTTGTCTTACCACTTTTCCTTTTCTTGCTAGCGATTTGTCTTCCAAAGAACTAGCTTTATCTTTTGATAATTAAATTTCATCTTTCATTAATATATGCTCTTAGCTTTATTATTTCAGCTCTTTTACTTTGTTTTTTAAAGATTTATTTATTTTTTTGAGAGAGGGAGAGAGAGAGAGAGAGAGCAACCCTGCGTGAGATGGGAGAGGGACCTTAGGAGAGGGAGACGAGCAGATTCCCTGCTGAGCCAGAGCCCGAGGAGGGGATCCACACTGGGCTTGATCTCAAGACCCTGAGATCATGACCTGAGCCGAAACCAAGAGTTGGACACTTAACTGACTGAGCCACCCAGGCGCCCCACAGCTCTTTTACTTTCTTTGTGTTTAATATGTTGCTGTTTTACTAACTTCTTGAGGTGAACTTTTAACTTATTTTTTAAAACCTTATTTATATTTACCCCTCTGTCCCTCTCTTTTTAAAAAAATTTTTTTTATTGTTATATTAATCACCATACATTACATCATTAGTTTTTGATGTAGTGTTCCATGATTCATTGTTTGTGCATAACACCCAGTGCTCCATGCAGAACGTGCCCTCTTTAATACCCATTACCAGGCTAACCCATCCTCCCACCCCCCTCCCCTCTAGAACCCTCAGTTTGTTTTTCAGAGTCCATCCTCTCTCATGGTTCGTCTCCCCCTCCGATTTCCCCCCCCTCATTCTTCCCTTCCTGCTATCTTCTTTTTTTTTTCTTAACATATATTGCATTATTTGTTTCAGAGGTACAGATCTGTGATTCAACAGTCTTGCACAATTCACAGTGCTTACCATAGCACATACCCTCCCCAGTGTCTATCATCCAGCCACCCCATCCCTCCCACGCCACCCCCCACTCCAGCAACCCTCAGTTTATTTCCTGAGATTAAGAATTCCTCATATCAGTGAGGTCATATGATACATGTCTTTCTCTGATTGACTTATTTCGCTCAGCATAACACCCTCCAGTTCCATCCACGTCATTGCAAATGGCAAGATCTCATTCCTTTTGATGGCTGCATAATATTCCATTGTATATATATACCACATCTTCTTTATCCATTCATCTGTCGATTGTCCCTCTCTCTTTGGTCTGACACTGACAGTGTGAGATCCACTATCTTACCGTTATGACTTGCCTGGACTGTCTTTTTCTAGCATCTTCTTTTCAATCTCTTTGAATTGCTTTTGGGTATCTTTGTAACAATATTTAGCAAGATTTTTTTTTCTTTTTTTACCCAGTATGAGGGCATGTCTTTATTTCACTAGGTGATTTCAATCCAGTTTTATTTTTTGTGATTACTGGTATAGACCTATTTCTGCTACCTGGTTTTTCATATTGTTTGTTTATAATTTTTTATTTGTTTTCTCTCCCTCCTGCTGGACTCAGCACATTTCTGCTATTTACTTTTTCTCCTCTCCTAATTTGAAAGCTGTAGATTAGGTGGGCCTTTATTTTTAAGAGGCTACCCTTTCCTTTTAAAAAAATACAATCTTGGGGCACCTGGGCAGCTCAGTCGGTTAAGCGTCTGCCTTTGGCTCAGGTCATGATCTCGGGATACTGGGATCCAGCCCCATGTCTGGCTCCCTGCTCAGATTCTCTCTCTCCCTCTGCTTTTGCCCCTCCCCCTGCTCATGTGTGCTCTCCCTCTCTCTCTCAAAAAAAAAAAAGGAAAGAAAGAGAAAGAGAGAGAGAGAAAGAAAGAAAGAAGGAAGGAAAGACAGAGAAAAGATTTTCCCTTTATTTTTCATACTCTTCGCTGTTTCTACTTTTTGTCTAGGCGTGCATTTATTTTTGTGTTTTCTGTTTATGACTTTTTTGTCCTAAAAAATGCTTTTTAAATCTGGTGACTCCACTTTTGATTCACAGCTAGGAAACTCTTTGCCATTACCTTTGTGAACATTGCTTTTCACTATGCCTTCCATTTGCCTCTTTGGGGATGTCTTTAAGACACGTTGGACCCTATCCATCTATTGTCTGTATCTCTTAATTAACTTTTATAGTTTTTAAAATCTCCATCCCTCCTTGTTTCATTCTAGATAAATTCCCCAATGTTATCTTATAACTCACTAATTTATATTAGCCTGATGTCCAGTATAGATTTTATAATTTATTACATTTTATTTTAGTGACCCTACTTTTAACTTTCAGGATTTCATGGCTCCTTCTCATGTAGAGCTATTTTTATTTTGTTTCTATGTTACTGTTTGGTAATTCTTTTTCTTTTTACAGTGGTCATTCTGTATTTGTGGATACTGAGGGATGAAGCTTTACATTTTATTTTCCAGATTTTTCTATCATTTTTGTTTCTTCTTGGGTCCATTCTTCTTCCAATTGTGGACTTTGTTGGCTGTCTTCCTTCCTTTCCTCTCCTTTGTTGTGTTTTACAGTCTCTTCTGAGTACGAGGCTACTTTTCTTTTCTCTGCCCAGTGCTCACTCTTCTCTGTATGGTGACTTTGTGTTTGCCTCTACCTAGTTCTTTAGGGCCTTCGGGGCAGTATCTGGTCCTCTACTGATATCACATGGCTCTCATGTGCTTTTATGTTGGGAATTTTGCAGATCCAGTCACCAAGCCAGTGGCTGGCCTGGCTCAGATCCTAGTGTAAGGTTGTGTCTGAGTTCTCCAGTTTCCCAAGGTACTTGGCTTCATGGAGTGTAGCCCCAGAGAGTGGTCAGAAGCAGCTCTAATGAGCTGCCTCCTATGAGCAGGGGATGGACACCTACCCCTGGTTTCAAGCAATGGCTCTGGCCCCTTGCCTGGTGTGAGGCCTTTACACCCTAGGTCCTGGACTCCCGGTAGCCTCTTTCTGCTGCGGGACCCCATGTTTCCCAGGCCCACAGCATCAGCCCTTCTCACTACTTGCTTTCCTGTTTGATTTCTAAATCCTGCTGCTAAATATGGCTATGTTCTCTTAGTTTTTGCTATAAGATATATTTGGGGGTGTTGGCAGGGTGGCTGACACAAAACATGAACATATAGCATCCTCTTGAATGGGATCCTTGCCAGACATTTTCTAATGTCTTTTATATCCATAGGAGGTAATACTGTAGATACCGGTATGTACCTGGTTTGGTTTGGTTTGGTTGGTGGCTTTTACTTACTACTATATCATGGGCAGTTATTACAAACTATATGTAAATTTGTTTCACTGTTCTTTGCTTGTATAAAATAGTTTTTCTTCACAGATAGTCTTAAAGCATCTAGGTACGTTTCTTTGAAATATGTTCAGGTGTAGGATGTTACTAAGGAGTTTGGTCCAGCTTGGCCCCTTCCCCATGAGAATGAAGGTGATTCTTCTCGCCATTGTGGACAAAGGGGCCAGGGCTGTAGGGATAGCTGAGAGCTCTCTCTAAGAAGCTCCTCCTAACTGCCTAACTAGTAAGGGGAGGGGGCAGCTCTGAGCCCTGGGGGCCATTGACTTTGGACACCATTGTGAGATCTTTGGGACAACAGTTGGTCTTTCCTCACCAGCTTTGAAACAGTCTAATGAACCTCCAGTGTAGACTAGAGACCTCCAGAACAGAGGCTCAGAAGGAAATGACCCTAGGAATAAAACATTGCCAGAATTATCTACCCATCAAAGTGACTTCTACCATCAATCTGTGAGCTTCCTTCTGTCAGCTCCCAGGAATCTCCTGAAAGCCTTTAGATGCGGTCCTGGTTGTCCCCATAATTTCAGTTGACCTATAATTTGAGATTTGAACATCTTTGTTGTGGGTTTCATGCTTTGATGATGGTGCTTCTGGTCTACTCACACCGTATTAGTACCCAACGCGGAGACACTCCTCATGTTGCACTCTTTCTACACAGGGCCTTTTTCTCCCCCACCACTTCATCCTCAGCCTCTAACATGGTGCCTGATTATATGTATATGTATATATATGTATGTCAATATCCATTTGTACATCCATATTCCTACCTAAAGCTATACCCACACCTACATCTATATCTGTGTCTTCACAAGGACTCCCTCCTTGACCAGGCTTCAATCAGGCTCCTCTGAGCCTCTTCTTGACCAGCCTTCAACCTTGGTCTGCCCAGCCCAATTTTAGCAAAGAATCCTTCAGAGCCTTGATATCTGATCACCCTTGATATCTGATCAAATTCCTCATCCCCACCCTTGGTGTCTAAGTCCTTGGTCTGCCTTTAGCAAGAATCCCCCTACCCTTGATATGTAAGCAAGTTCTCTTAGTAAATTCTACCCACTGGCCCCCTTACTCTGCTTCTTGACTACACATCCCCAGCTGTCTTTGTTGAATTTGGAATTGTGCTCAGTTTTATACTGAGGTCTCAATTCCATACCACAGTAGCTTGAATCAAGCCCTGTCTTACCATTTTTAGCAAGTGTCCAGTGCAAAATTTTTCTTTTGGGCTTTTAGATCTAGATCTAGATAAATGTGAATAAAGCAATAAATGAACAAAATGGGGTCAAACAAAATTAATACATGAACAAAGTGCTTGTAGTTGTGAAAAGTGTCCTGTTGAACTTGGCCACTCAATGCTTGAAACAAGTGTATGGCTTCTTATTTCCAAATATTTCACCTCAAATGTGCCCTCATCCACCTATGGAAAATATCTGCCAGATGCTGTGCCCAGCTGCTGAAGTGGCTATGTCTTGAATGCAGTCCCGTGGAAAGTGCTCACATTTCACACATAATAGATAAGAGACATTCAGAAGCTGGAAATCTAAAAGACCTTTTGACCTGCGAACCACAGACGGATGTGCTCAGCAGAGCCCTTGGAGAGAAGCTAATGTGAGTCCGAGTATGAAGGAGAATTTGGTTTCCTTTGTTTCTCTGGGCTTGGTTACCATACTGATAAGCATGAAGACCCAATTGCAAAAAGACTTTGCTGTCAGAACAAAATGCATTTCAAATTGTGTAAATTGCCTCTGAGCACATTGTGCCCGGCCATGCAGTATTCCTGCTGATCGGTGTTAGTGGCCTTGTTGTCAAGCGGTGAGCACGTGCCTTCTCTAACACTGGGTGAGTTGTCGCCAGGGATTGGTCAGTTGTCGACAGTGGAAAGGCGTGGGCAAGAAAAGGAAAAGAGAAGTGTTCCCATCATGTTAGTGTCTGCGGTGCTGAGGGGAGTCGCTGGTGAGCGGTGGAGGGGGCTTGGCCAGAAGGAAATGACCTTGTACATTGATCTAATTTGACCCACGTTAGAAACTAATCATGTACCAAAGAGGCAGGTGCCAAGATGTTTACTGCGGGCTTATTTGCAAGAGTGAAAAATGGATAATCTCAAATAATTTAAATGTCTCTCAGTACAAACCCTTTAACAGAATGAGGTGGAGCCCACTAGACGGGACGGTAGTCTCAACTACTGTTGACCCAGTGCCATACAAAGGTAACAAATATCTCGTAGCCTGAATGAAACTCATGAATACATATAAACCTACCTATGCATAAGATCTTTAAAAATCCATTCTGTAAAGCTAATGGTAACGTAAGAGAGAAATGAAAGTAACTTGTGATAAAACTGTGAGTATTTCACTAAGTCAGTGCTCAGGCAGGACGAGACATAGTGAAGATCTCTGCAGGGGCCGGAAGCTTGCCCCGAGCATAGTCACACGGGTGGCTTGTGTGGGCGGCTCGGCCAGCGACAGCAGCATTGCTCTTGTGACCAGGTTTCTTTTAAAATGGGGAATGGTATGGGGATTAACATAACAATAAAAAAATTTTAAAAATAAAATAAAATAAAATAAAATAAAATGGGGAATAACTCCTGTTAAAATGGTGAACAAAACCAAGTATGGTTGCTGTGCGGTGCTTGGATGCAGGGCAAGTCTTGGCTGTGTGGGATCATGGATGCTTTGCAAACCACCCCCCACCCCCCCCCACCCCCGCTTCCAAACATCTCAGGTGTGATAGAGCCCTGCTTAAGGACCTCAGGCTCCTTCCCCACCTGCTTATTCTACAAATGAAGAGACCAATGTACCAAGAAGGAAAGGGGCTTGCCTGTGGTTAAAGGCAGGATGGGGACTAGAACCCAAGATGTTTTCCTTTTCTGGAGTACTTTTTAAGTGCTTCCTGGATGCTCTCTGCCCCCCCACCGAGGCTCAGCGGGAAGAGGACTTGTCCTGGGATGGGAAGGCCTACATGTTAATGAGTCCTGCCTCCACCAGACCAGTTAAACCTCTCTGAGCATAAGCACATAAAGTTCTCTTTATTTCATTTTTATTTTTTTGAATAATTTTCTTAGTTTAAAACAATCTCAAATTTACAAAAAAAGTTACAAATACAGCACAAACCACCTCCTTCCTCCCTAAACCATTTGAGAGTAAGTTGCCAAGCTGCTGCCCCATCACCCTACAATATTCTAGTGTGTACTTTCTGCAAACAAGGATATCCTCCTACAGAACAGCCTGAAGATCAGGACATTAACATGGACACACTCCTACTCTCTCATCCTCAGACCCGTATCAAGTTTTGCTAAATGTCTCAAGACATTTCAGTTCAGAATCACAGGTTGCACCTCCTTCCAGGTTGGGACAGTTTCTCAGTCTTTTCTCTTATTCTCATGGTCCGGCTCCTTTTGAGGAATATGGGATTTTGGAGGCGCCCCTCATGGGGGGTTTGTCTGATGTTGGCGTGATGAGATTCACAAGGTGTATCTTTGTCGGGACAGCTGCAGAAGTAAGGTCATGTCTTTCCACGGTCAGTTTTATCCAAAATGAGATCAAAGGGAAGACGGTGGTCATTTATCAGGCTCCCAACCACAGGTGATGCTGGGCCATGTGCTTCACCAGCTGCGCTCATTTGGCCCTCACATGGGGAACAGTCCATTACACCTCCATTACAGACCTCCTCATTCCTAGTGCAGGGACCGTAACTCAGGTTTGGCCTTGACACTGGGCAAGAATAAACTGCACGTTCCATTCAGATGGGATTGAGATTCTGAGCACAGCAGAGCACAGCAGATCAGCAAAAGATAGGGAGGAGTTGAGAATGGAAACGTGGGCTCCCCGGCCTCCCTGGGTTAGGGCAGCTGCCCCCAGCCCGCACCCAGCCCGCACCCAGCCTGGTGGCCTGGTCTGCAAGTGGATGGGCTGTCTAGCTGGGGGAGAGAGAAGGTATCACCCCTCTCTGTCCCCCCCTAACCTAGCAATGTGCCTCTAGCCAGCCCTTTGAGGCTGTGGGAGGCAGGCTCACACCAGGATGCCTCTCAGTGTTTACTGACACAGTTGTAAATTAGACTTCCCTTTGTGAATGGGGATTACAGGCACCCTGCAGAGAAATTCTGTAGCCTCGGGAACTGTCAAGCTTACACCAGACTTCCACATTTGCATTGGCACTCCCTCACCCTGGCTTCACCCTCTTCTTTTGGTCCCAGCCCACTGCCCCTTTCTGGCCCCACCTCCGCCTTCCAGATGCCTTGTGGCAGGTTGAGGAGTTCCCAGGAAAGACCAGCTTGAAGTCGTGGTTCTCAAAATGGGGCTTCCAGACCAGTAGCATCAGCTTCAACTTGCTGGGAGCTTGTTGGGAATCCAAATTCTTAGGTCCTACCCCAGGAACAGGGAATCGGAATCAGAAATTCCAAGTCAGGTTTAGGAATCTGAATAGGCCCTCCAGGTTGTTCTGATGCCTGTGCAAGTTTGAGTCCCAGTGTGTTAGAAGGGGCCAGGGTCACCTGCACTTCACAGGAAGCCAGAGATGGGTTCATGGCTTTACCATGAACCAGAGTCCCTAGCGTTCTGTCCTTCACAAAGTGCACAAGGTCAACTCAGGACCTCAGGGCCCTGCAGGGGGGGGGGTGCAGGTTGGGGCTGCACTCTGGGCCAGGAGCCCTTTCGAACATTGATACGGACTCCCCTGAGAGAAGAGGGTAACCTGGAGAAACTGTGGAGGATGGTGCAATTGGCTTCTTGCTGCCAATGGCCCGCTCATTGGGAATTCAAGTTTGCTTCTGGGACAGCGACGTCCCCTGTGCCACTTTCTCCAGAGTCACTGACCCTTCAGAGGTCCCCAGACACCAGCCCTCGGGTTCCTATGAGTGATCACTGAAGTGTTCACCGGTCTGAAGGCAAGCGAGAAAAAATTAAAAGACAATTTCTATGAAGCTCAATTTATCCAATTAAAGGATTATTTTTTATTTTGAGATAATGCCCCTCCTACTTTGGGGGAGGGGGAGTGTTCTCTCTTTGAGGAAATGATGATAATCTGGGAGGGTTTATGGTGGACAGAGAGTAGACAGTAGGTGCTTTCCAATGTCGTAACCATGGCAAACCTGGCAACCGTATGTCAGAACACCCGTTTTTATGTTTACACACGTCCGTTTAACCTGAAAACCTACAAACTCCAGCTCTGGTCTAGTCCTCCCCTGTCCCCTCAACCAGAGAGGTTAAGTGAGAGGCCCAGGTCACACAGCGGTATTTGGTGCCACCAGGCCTGGAAGGCAGGTCCCTCCCCGAGAGAGGTGGGTCTGGTTCCTCTTTGAGCTCCCCCAGGGGCTGGTCTGGTTGTCCTCTGCGCCCTGGCCTTCCTCCTTGTTCTGCTGGTGGGCTGAACTGAGGGAACAGGTGGAGAGTGCTTTTCGAAGCCCTCTGTGAAGGTAGCGGGTTCCAGGCTGCCCTTGTGGCTCGCTCCCGGGCACGAGCCCGTGGGGAGAGTCTGCCACAAGGAGAAACAGTCATGGTCCCCGCGTGAGCAGACCAGTTGGTGGGGGATGGCCGGGTTAGGGGAGGGTGATGCCAGGGAGACTGTTGCCATGGTGACTTGGTGGTAGCCCTCCCCGGCTTCCCTCATCCCAACCTCAGCAGCCAGCTTCTCGAAGCACCGCTTGCCGGCACATGGAAAAGCTGTTTCACGCCCTCTGTAAACCAGGAGGGTCATGTCTGACAGCTGGAACCCAGCCACTCAGAAGAAGACCCCAGAAGGTCCTTGGTCAAGCCGAGCTGGGGGAGTGGGGCTGTGGCTTCCCAGTGGTGTGACAGAGCCAGCCGTGGGAAGGGCCGTGCGGCAAATGCTCCTTCCTTTGTTTCTCTCTGATTTATCCCAGTTCTCTTCATACAGGTGATTTGATTCTGTGGTCATTTTAAACAATGAGCAGCTCAGTCTGATTCGTCCCATGATTACAGCTCAGCCTTCGATTGTAATTGATGTTAGCCAGGCTGGCTAATGTTCTGTCGGACAAAGACTGGCTCATTAATTGACTGTAGGGATGTCACCCACACACTGGCCTAAAGCAGTGCTGACTCAGCAAGCGTGGGGCTGCAGATTTCCGTTCACTCCTTGAGGATGAAATCCCAGCGATGGGATTGCTCGGTGACAGGGCACCAAGATCTCTGTGGGTCTTAATACGCTTTTCTAAATATTTTCCTCAAATGCACCATATCTGAATGCCGTCAGCCATGTCTCGATGCTCTCGATTCCCCACAGTCCTACCAGCATTTGATTTATTGATTCTCTGTTTTGTGCTAATTTATAGGTATAAAATGGTACATTATTGCCTTACCTTGCATTTGAGGGGGCTTGAGCGGTTTAATTTGCATATCTTTGATGACTTATTCGTATGTTGGTTTACTTGGATTTCCTCTTGCCTATTGTCTGTTTATGTCCCTTGCTCCCTTTGGCTGAGTTTTTTTGGTAGCTTTATGGTCACCCAGGAGCCCCGGGACTGAAGAGGCACAGTCCCTCAGTGGCTAGAGCACAGACAGCCCACCAGTGCTGCCACCCTGCTCACCCCCTCAGGACTCTGCAGGGGGAGGCGGAAGGGGAGGGCAGGAGGGTCATTTGAAGGCTGCCGTAGAGCTCAGCTGCATGCCTTCTATCCATTTTTGAAGTTTCTTTATTCCTTCATCTGAAAAAAAGGAGGGAGCAACTAAGTTACCTTTGTGTCTGTTCCAGTCCCCTAATCCTTAACTCTGGTGACTCGGGGGTGTGGATGCAGAGCCAAATATGGTGTGATGCTGGGCCGTGTGAGTGGTACTACTTGCAAGGGTCCTAGGGACCCAGGGGACAGAGGGCCATTGGAACTGTGGCAGTCTGGGCATGGAGGACAGTCCCAAAGAACAGGTAAGATTTAGCAAGATGGAGAGACAAGAAGGACTTGCAAGATGGGGGAAAGCATCCTCCAAGCACTGTGTTTGTGGGATGGTGAGGGATCGAGTCAGGCCAGAGCATAGGGTAGAAGAAAGCATGGGCCAGGCCAGGTGGAGGTGACCCCTGCGTGGGGCACAGAGCGCTTTCCAGTGGGTGTGTGGGGTGACAGCCGTGCCACAGGAGGACTGGGAAGGCACTGCCGAGGTGGACAGCTCTCCAGGGAGACCAGCTAGTAGGTTCTGCACCAGCAGAGGCGGGCTGGGGGGCACTGACAGGCCTTGTGAGTGTTCCGGGATGTGCTCTGGGGGCTTGGCCTTGGTGGAGCCTGAAGCTCCCCCCAGGCCGGCGCTATATTCCTAGAAACAAAAGCTAGTGGCATGCAGTGAGAGGGACTTGCATCTTCTAGTGCAAGATGGGTTGGTGTCCCTCTCTGTTGAATACATCCAAGGGAAAAGAAAGGCTGAGTCATGTTATTTCGGAGTTATCTATTTATGAGGTAGATCTGTAGGACTCACCCTAAAAAAGCTACTTCTGGTGCCATCTCTTAGCATTTTCACATGATCGGTGTGATTCCTGATTTTATATACTGCCTGATGTTTCTCTTGGAGGGTTCCCTGGGAGTAAGCCTTACCTCCTCAGTGAGAAAGTAAACTCTCTGAGGGCAGGCCACTAAGACTTTGCCCTGGAGTTTCCATAGTGCCTGTCCATAGAGTAGAGACACGGTAAATGGTCGAGACACACCTGTTGCTTGTCGCCTCTCAGGTGTCTCATCCTTTAGCTTCACTACCCTACCAAGGGACTGGAACCATGATGTGACTGAAGGGACCCTAAGACAGGGACCCGGGGAGCCCACATCCAGCTCTGCCCTCCTCCAGCTGGGTAGCCTTGAGCTGGTCATTTTGTCCTTCTGAGCTTCGATTTTCGCAAGTGTGAACTGAGACCATCATGTAAAATGTTTGTAAGGCTATCTTAGATTCTTGTCCGTGTTCACGCTCTTTCACACGCCTGTGGGACTTTCCTGGGATAGGAATCCCAGCCCTGTGACCAGACACACCCCAAATGTGCCCAAGGAGAGAGAAAACCACCTTTGTTCCCTCTGTACCTTCCTTCCGGCCATTCGGCCTTACCCCCACTCACCCAAACCTGAGATGACACTGGTCCAAAGCACTCTCTCCCATTTGGTGCAGGAAATAGACCTTTATGACAATTTGGAAGATTCAGGGCGGCCACCCCCTCCCAAATGCCTTTTCAGGACCACCATGTCCTGCTTAGGGCAGTGTTTAGGGAGGCCGTCAGGCTCAGACTGAAGCCACCTGACATTCACTTTCCAAGGAGAAGTGGCAGTGAGAAGCCAGGGTCTGTTTGCAAGCCAAGCAGCACTGCTGGGTGGGAGTCTAGGGTAGGCATCTGAGGCATCCTTCAAATGAACTCTTACTTTGCAAAACACTGTCCTGTGAGAAGGCAGCTCTCTGCAGCCTGTGACTTAATGCTGTCCTTGCCACATAGCTCTGGCAGCTCTGGGCTGTTATTATACACTACGGCAATAATCATCACCATGATAATAACAACACTACATTTGTTCAGTCTCTTAACTTGGAAATAAATAAGACAGCTGATCTAGTGTGAGCTCCAGCTCCAGTCCCAGTACCCCATCATCACTTAATAATGATTACGGAGCCCCCCCCGGGCAAACGGCGCCCTGCCCAGCACTCGAGATATTAAATCCACCTAGAAGCAGGGTATAATAATGCTGACCCCGCAGGGATGTTCCAAGAATTAATTCCTGCGGGCTCTCCATGCTGCTCTTCTCCGACACATTCAATCTTAGGAACCCAAGAGTTGGTGACGTTTATACCATGAATTAAGACATTCTGCTGTTGCCCCTGGAACTCTTCATTACAATCCTGAGTCGATCAATGGCAAAGAGGAATACTATTTATTAGTTAAGTGGATGCTATTGAATTCTTAAGTTAAGTGGCTTTTAATTCAGTGTTTTACTTGCTGTCCTTCATTTTGCCCTTGTTCATACAAATTTGCCCATTAAAGCCCGGTGTGAGGCCACACTGCTGCCTTTTATCATGATTTTGTGTGTTTTTGGAGAACGGTTTGCAGTTTGCAGGAAGAAGAAAGCAAGATTCTCGAGCGGGCAGAGAGGCCAGACCTCTCGTCCTAGAACAGGCTTCTTTGCTATCTGCTGGAGGAAGTGGGTGGTCAGGGAGGGGGTGAGCAAGTCAAACCGCCTTCCAGATAAGGTGTGACAGCTAATTTGGCCTTCACTGGCGTTTCTTGCTTTGGTTTTAGCGGCTTAAAAATTTTCCTGCAGCTCTCCCACCCAGATATGAGTCACAGAGATCATAAGTGGGAGGCGAGGAATGTCTCCCTGACCGGAAGGAGGCTCAGACTGGCTTCTTTGTGGTGGTTACTGGTGTCTGGCTTGGCTGTTCTGCTAGATACCCAGTAGGAGCTAATACTAGCCCCTCCTCACTGCAGTGCTCATTGTTTTTAACAGCTTTACTGAGGTATAAATGAAATACATTAGACTACACATGTTCAAGTGTACAATTTTATATGTGTTGGCTTAGATACAACTGTGACATCAGCACCATCGTGAAAATAATGAATAAATCCTTCACCCCAAAAGTTTCCTCATGCCCCTCTGTCATCATACTCTCCTGCTCCTTCCAGTCCCCAAGGAGCAGGGGATGCTCTGTGATAGATTTGCTTTCTGTCCCTACCTATTATTTGCATTTTCTAGAAGTTTATATAAATATAATCATACAGTATGTACTCGTTTTTTTTAAAATCTGTTTTTTTTTCACTCGACACAATCATATTAACCCGTGTTGTATCATGTATCAATAGTTCATTCATTTTTATTGCTGAGTAACATTCCATTGTATGGATATATTACAGTTGCTTGTCCATTCACCTGATAGATATGAGGCTATTACAAATAAAGTTGCTCTAGCATTCATGTATGAATCTTCATATAGGCATATGTTTTCATTTCTCTTAGAGAGAGAGAGAGAGAGAGAGTGGAATGACTGGATTAGGTGGTAGGTATATCTTTAACTTTTAAAGAGAATGCCAGGTTTTCCGATGTGGTTGTACCACTTTCTACTCCCTGCAGCAGTATCTGGGAGCTCCAGCCATTCTGTGTCTCCCTCAATGCTTGGTATGCTCAGTGTTCCTAATTTTAACCATTCTAATTGTTGTATAGTGGCATCTCATTGTTGTTTTAATTTGTATTCCCTTTTTACTGATGATGTGGATCATCTTTCCATGTGCTTATCTGACATTCATGTATCTTCTTTGATGCAGTGTCTGTTCAAGTTTTTTGCCCAGTTTTGGGGAGGTTGCTTCGCTTTCCTTCCTCCCTCCCTCCCTCTCTCTCTCTCTTTCTTTCTTTCTTTCTTTCTGAGATAGAGCCCCAAGAGTGCAAGTGGGAGGGGTTGGGGTGGGGTAGAGGAAAGGGGAAGGAAGGGGAGGGAAAGAGGGAGAGAGAGAATCTTAAGCTGGCTCTACACCCAGCATGCAACCCAATGTGGGACTTGATCTCACAACCCTGAGATGATGACCTGAGCCAAAATCAAGAATAGGACGCTTAACTGACTGAGCCACCAAGGTACGCCTTGCGTATTTTCTTATTATTGAGTTTTGGGAGTTCTTTATTACAGATACAACTTCATTATCAGATGTGTGCTTTGAAAATATTGCTCCCAGACTACAGCTTGTCTTCATTCTTTTAACAAGGTCTTATAAAGATCAGAAGTTTTAAGTTTTGGTCAAGTCCAAGTTTTCAATTTTTTCTTTTCTGAGTAGTGATCTTGGTGTCATACCTAAGCACCTTTGCCTAACTCAAGGTTACAAAGATTTTCCGCTACGGTTTTGTCTAGAAATTTTATAGTTTTGGGTTTTACACTTAGGACAGTAAACGTTTTGAGTTAATTTTTATATGGTGTAAGGTGTATATCAAAGTTCATTTTTTTTTACATGTGAATATCTAATTGTTCCAGCACAATTTGTTGACAAGACTATTCTTTCTCTACTGAATTGCCTTTGCACTTTTGTCAAAAATCAGTTGTTCATATATGTATGGGTATGTTTCTAGATTGTCTTTATGGGAAGGCTTTTAACTTTAAATTTAATTATGTTAATAGGTGTATTGGCTATTAAGGTTTCCTTTCTACTTTAGACTTTGTTTCAAGTTTTCTAAAACTCTGTTATTAGGTGTACAATCATTTAGGATTGTTGTGTCCTCTTCCTCATAAACTGACCTCTTTATCCTGATGAAATAATCTTCATTCTTCTAGTCGTAGTTTGGTTTAAAATTTACTTTGTCTCACATTAATATAACTATTCTACCTTTCTTTTGATTAGTATTAGCATAGTATATCTTTTTTGATCTTTCTATTTTTATTTATTTCATTTTTTATATTTAAAGTGGGTTTGGGGGCGCCTGGTGGTTCAGTCGGTTGAGCGTCTGACTCTTGATTTTGGCTCAGGTCATGATCTCAGGGCTGTGGGATTGAGCCCTTTGTCTGGCTCCTTGCTGGGCAAGAAACCTGCTTAAGATTCTCTAGCTCTCTCTTGATCACTTTCTCTCTCTCTCTCAAAATAAATAAATAAATAAAATAAAGATAAATAAAGTGGGTTTGTATAGGCAGCATACAGCTGAGTCTTCCTTTTTTATTCAATGTAACAATCTCTATCTTTTAATTATAGTGTTTGGACCCCTTTGTTTAGTATGATTATTGATGTAGGTTTAAATCTATCATCTTCCTATTTGTTTTCTATTCATTCCATCTCTGTTCCGTTTTTCCTGCTTTTCCTGCTTTCCTTTGGATTACATTTTATGATTCCATTTTATCTTCTTTGTTCACTTTTTATCTATAATGCTTTGTTATTTTAATAGTTGCTTTCAGGTTAGTAATATAAATCTTTAACATTGCAGTCTACCTTCAGATGACATTATACCACTTTGAGTGTACTAACCTTACAATAGTACATTTCCATTTCTCTCCTCCTGGCTTTTATGCTAATGTTGTCATATATTTTACTTTTACATATGTTATAAGCCCCATACTACATTGTTATTATTTTTTGTATACTCAATTACCTTTTAAAATAAAGCTATAAATTCAGTTACCATTTCCAATACTATCATTGCTTTGTGTGGGCCCATGTTTCTACCTGGTATCATTTTTGTTCTGCTTGAAGAATGTCTTTTAACATTTCTTGTAGTATAGGCCTGCTGATTTTGTTTTTTTCAGCTTTTGTATGTCTGAAAATGTCTTTATTTCACCTTTGCTTTTCAAAGATACTTTCACTGTGTAGAAAATTCTACGTTGACATTTTTTTTTTCCTTTAGTGCTTTAAAGATCCCACTCCACTGTTTTGGCCTGCATTATTTTAAAAAATTTATTTATTTATTTATTTTTAAGCAATCTCTACACCGAACATGGGGCTCAAACTCATGACCCCAAGATCAAGAGTCACTTGCTCTTTGACTGAGCCAGCCAGATGCCTCTGTCTGCTTTATTTTTTTGTGAGAAATTTGCTGTAATCCTTCTATTTGTTGTTCTGAATATAATGTGTCTTTCTTCTCTGGCTGCTTTTAAGGTTTTCAGTTTATTCTTGGTCCTGAACAATTTGAATATGATGTGTCTTGGCATACTTTTCTTGTGTTTCAGATTTGTTGAGCTTCTTGGATTTGTGAGTGTATAGTTTTGTTCTGTTTTATTTTTTAATCAAATTAGTGATTTTCTGGCTCTTATTTTTTCAATTATTTTTTACCACTCTCTTTTCTTTTGAGGACTCCAATTACACATATATCATTCTGCTTGAGGTGATCCCCACAGTGCACCGATGCTCTGTTCATTTTTTTTTTTGCATTCTTTTTTTCTCTGTGTGTTTATTTTTAGGTAGCTTCTATTGCTATGTATTCAAGTTCCCTATTTTTTTCCCTTTCTTTTCTTTCTTTTTCTTTTCTTTTTTTTTAAGCAAGGTCTGATCTGCTGCCATTCCTATCCAGTATATTTTTCATCTTAGACATTATAGTTTTCATCTCTAAAAATTTGATTTTGGTCTTTTTTATATCTTAACTTTTTGAACATATGGAATACAGTTATAGTAACTGTTTAATTGTCCTTTACTAATTCTAAATTCTGTGTTAGTTTTGCTCAGTTTTGATTAATTTTTTTTTCCTTCTCATTATGGGTCATAATTTGCGGCTTTTTTTCCAGACTTGGTAAGTTTTTATTGGATATCAGGTGTTTTATTGGATATCAGTTTAATCATATTGTGTGCTGAATATTTTTACATTTCTTTAAATATTTTTGAGCTTTGTTCTGGGACTCAATTAAGTTATTGGAAAGAGTTTGATCCTATAGGACCTTACTTTAAAGATTTGTTAGGTGGGACTAGATCTGCATATAGTCTAGGACTAATTGTTTCCCATCTCTCTGTTAAGACCTTTCTGTGCACTCTAACCGATGCCCTGCAAATTATGGAGTTTTCCAGTCTGACCAGCACGAATAGCACTATTCTGCCCCATGTGAGTGTCAGAAACTGTTTTCTCTAGCCCTTTTCGGTGGCTCTTTCTCCGGCTTCGGGCATTTTCCTCATATGTGTGTCCTGATCAGTATTCTGGTGAGTCCACGAGGGAACTCTCTGCAGATCTCTAGGGTTTTCTGTCTGTGCAACTCTCTTCTCTCTGGTACTCTGTCTGTGAACTTGAACTGCCTTGGTCTCGCTGGACTCTCACTCAGCTCTGTCTCATAGGCTCAGGGAGAACATGCTCTGCCTCAGTTCCACCTTCCTGCTCTGTGGCCTGGATACTCTCTCGAGGCTGTCATTGGGGCAGTTGCAGAACTCACATATTTTCTTCCTCATCTCTCAGGTATCACTGTCTTTTATTGCTTGATGTCCAGCATCTTGAAACCATAGGCTTCATGGGTTTTGCCAAGTATTTTGATTGTTTCAAGCAGGAAGGTAAATCTGGTCCCTGTTTCTCCATCTTGGCTAAAAGCAGAAGCCTTCCTTGAGGTTTAATTACTTTTGAAAACATGAATGAATTATGTTCATTATCTTATTTTGTCCTGACTATATTCTTGGCATGTGAGGGATTTTTTTTTTTTTTTTAGATCTTACTTTATGGATGAGGAATCTGACCTGGAGAGAGGAAGTGACTTTCTCAATGTCACAGAGAGATTCAGTAGGAAGAGAGTGAAGTAAAATGTTTTGAGGTTCTAATGCACCTGACATTGTATTACACTGTGTATATAAGTTGTCCCAACTCTTGACAGGTCTACAGTGCATTATTAGCCCCATAGTATGATGAGAACATGGAAGCTCAGGAAGGTGAAGAACCTTTCCCCAAATCACACAGCTAAAAGCCAATTTTGAACCTACGATTGAATCTAAATCTTTTGGTGCTTTATAATACAGTGTCCCTATTCTTCTGGATAAGAAGTGCTCTCTTCATTTGTTTTTAAAGGTTTATTTGTAATTTCATTAATTTATTATCTTAACAAACCTTTATTGACTATCTTTTATGTATCAGTCATAATGTTAAGTTCTGGGTAAAAATATGGGTAAAACCAAGTATGGTGCCTGCTTCCGGGGGCCTTACTTAGTAAGAAAAATTAGAAAAGAATACAAATAAATGCCATAAGCTATTTTATGTACTTTGTTTGTTCGGTGTGTTAATTTCTTCCAGACATTTAATTTTAAACATGTATCAAAATTTTAGTTTAAGTAGGTCACAAGGAAAAGAGACTTAAGCAAGCCTATTCAGAGATTGTCCCACAGAAAAATTTTATAGGAAAACAGAATGATTAGGTTATCACTCTTAGACTGGATACAAGAAAGAAGGATTGTTTCCAGATCATTACATTCTGACTGACAGTCAGCTGAGTGGGTGGGTAACTGGCTTCCCAGAAGAGGTCTTAATCTCATTAAAGTTTATCAGAAAATTGCTTAAGCATTTTATCAACGCTAATTTCTTCCCAGAAGGAGGTTAGGAATTACATCATGCAAAAAGGTTCTGTCCCATACCAGGTTTGGGACCGTGTTTCTTTATTAGGTATGTGTACAGAATAGAGTAGAGTGGAGGGAGGGGTGAATTCCACCTGGGGGCAACAACACAATGATTACTAACGTTGTGTGAGTGTTTTTTATATGCGAGGTCCTTTTCACTTTGCTTGGCAGATTTTAACTCATTTAATTCTTGCGTGGTGCTATTCTTGCGTAGGAGCTTTCATTATCCGCATTTTTACAAAGGAAGAAAGTGAGACGCTGGACCTCCACCCCATTCTGTGCCATCAAGCCATACTGGCTGTCAGGGGAGCAGAATGCCTCGGCTAGGGGGTCTCTTTGCCTCCCATGCACGAGGATGGGGAAATTCCTTTGGGCATATGTCCTTGGCTTAAGAGGGTGGCCGAATCAACTCCCCACTGGGTTTTCAGACCATGTGTTCCTGTTTGGGCAGAATGGAGATCTCTCTCCACCCAGAAACTTTCAGAGGTACAAGAGAAATATGTGGCCCAGGCAAAAATCACACGAGCTCCGCCAGCTATCAGCAGGTGGCCTGAGTGCTTATGAGAGTCATTTTTGCTCTAGCTGAGCACGGTTTTGTTTATTTATTTTTTTTTTTTTAAAGATTTTATTTATTTATTTGAGAGAGAGAGAATGAGAGACAGAGAGCATGAGAGGGAGGAGGGTCAGAGGGAGAAGCAGACTCCCCGCTGAGCAGGGAGCCCGATGCGGGACTCGATCCCGGGACTCCAGGACCATGACCTGAGCCGAAGGCAGCTGCCCAACCAACTGAGCCACCCAGGCGCCCACGGTTTTGTTTATTTATTTGACATATTTCTGCATGTTTGCCACTACGTGCCGTAGCAGAGGGGGTGTTGAAAGCAGTGGTAAGAAGGGTCCTACTATGGTGTGTAAATACAAGTAAAGATAATAAAGGCTTACAGGGACATATACAATGTGCTAGTTTATAAAGTATTGCTTCAGGCACAGAGTCTTTCATCTAACTTGTTAGAAATTATAGGAGTTTCTGGGTGGAAACTTAAAGAGAACATTTAAAAAAATAATATTTCTTATAACTCACTATAAAATTCTAACCTCAATCTAACGGCTATATTATTTTTACATATTATCTTATGAATGTATACACATCCTGGGCATTTTGTGCATGGTACATACCTACTATTTTATATTCTGTATGTTTTCAATGACCAGTGAATCATAAACATTTTTCATGTTTCTGCATAATTATCATTTTAATGGCCACATAATATTCCATTGTGCTGAGGTACTGTAATTTATTAAACCATTCCCTTTAATGTTGGCCGTTTATGTTTTCAGTTTGGGGCTTTTACAGATAACACCGCAGTGAGCATCTTCTTGCAAATAGCCTTTTGCTGCTGTTGAATTTCCATAGGAATAATTCCTAATAGAGGAATTACTGGCAAAGGACACAGACATCTATATGGCTCTTCCTCTACATTGCTGAATTGCTTTCCAAAAACATGATTTAATATAGTGTCATCACTCTGGAATGCATCTCCTAATTTCATCTCAACTTCAATAGCAGTTAACAAAAACATATTTTCTTGTTGTTGCTAATTTGACAGATGAAATGGTATCCCGATTTGCTTTAATTTACATGCCTTTGTTTACTAGTGAATATTACTATTTCTCAATGTGTTTGTTTATATTGTATTGAATTATCTGTGAATTATCTGTTCATTTATGTATTATGGTCTTGGTGTTTTTCTTATAAATTTAAATGGGCTCTTTATAGACCATAAGAATTAATCATTTTTGTCTTGTTGATTCAAATATTTGCCCTGGTCTGTTATCCTCTTTTTAATTTTGATTTTCATTATAGAGAAGGTTGATATTGTTAAGTATGGGGATTGTCAATTTCTTCATCTGTGAGTACTTTTCATTTTTCCAAAGAAGAAAAAGTAATTCCTCTATGGATCTTTGAGTATTTTGTCTGCCTTTCATTTAATCATTTATTCAACACAGAGTTAACAAATGCCTTTCACGGACCAGATATCCCTCTTGGCTCCAAAGATACAAAATTCCATCATCCTCTTAGAGTTCACATTCTAGTGAGAAGAGAGGCAATAAGCAACTATGTAACTAATATGTTAAGTAGCAATAAATCTTATATAGAAGAAATAAAGACAAAGGAAAGACTTAGTGCTCAGGAAAAGCTGATTCACAGAGTGACATTTGACATAGAGAGGACTAATGTCAGTTGGTATCATTTGAGCAGAGACCTGAATGAGGTGGCAGAGGGAACAGCAAGTTTTGCAAAGGCCCTGAGATGGGGGGCACCCACAGCATACTGAGGAGGTAAGGAAGCACTGTGTTTGCAGTGGAGCAGTCAAGGTGGAGAATGGGGAAAAACAAGGTTGTCATCAGATACTCTGGGGCCCCTGTAAAGACACTAGGTTTAAACTCAGCGAGACGGGAGTCCACTGGAGTTGGAAGAGCATGAGAGAAACAACCTGTTACACCTTAACAGGATCACTAGATATTTTTACATTTGTATCATTTTGGCTGATTTTCCTGGGTATATAATCACATCATATACAAACGACATTTTTTTATCTCTTCCTTTTCGATATTTATCTCCCTTATGCCATCTTTATCTCTTGTTTTTTGACAAGAACTTTCAAGACAATGTTAAATAATTATATTTTTATTAATATTTTAATGACAATGATAGTAGCAGACATCTTTACATGTTCTGGAATTTAGAGGAATTATTACTAATTTAGTTTAAAAATGGATGCTATGTTATTAACAAGAATTTTTTTATTCTTAAAATTTTATTAGAAATGATCATTGGGGCACCTGGATAGCTCAGTTGGTTGAGCATCCGACTCTTGGTTTCGGCTCAGGTTGTGATCTCGGGGTTGTGGGATCAGGCCCAAGTCAGGCTCTGCGCTGGGCATGCAGCCTGCTTGGGATTCTCTCTCTCCTTCTCCTTTTTTTAAAAAAATATTTATTTATTTGAGAGAGAGAGAGTGAGAGAGAGCATGAGCAGGCGTGAGAGGGAGAAGCAGATTCCCTGCCGAGCAGGGAGCCCAATGTGGGGCTTGATCCCAGGACCCTAGGATTATGACCTGAGCTGAAGACAGACGCTTAACCGACTGAGCCACCCAGGCGCCCTTCTCTCCCTCTCCTTTTGTCCTTCCCTTCCCTCTCTCTCTCTCAAAAATCAAAAGAAATGATTGTTGAATTTTATAAAATATCAGTTAAGTATGCATTAAAATTATAAAATGCATTTCCTATTTAGCATCTCGGTATCTGTGCCATGTTAATAGAACACTTGTATGAAGCAATTCTTGCTTGCAGCCCTAGGGTAACCCTACTCATCATGGTATAATTTTAATGTATTGAATATATTGATATTCTTTTAAGACTGTCCTATCTATGTTCATAGTCAGTTCAGCCTGGTATCCTTTGTCCCTGCCTCAATCCTGATTCTGACTGTAGTTGAGAGAGTCCTGGGGCAGAGATGGCCAGGCAGAGGCTGGGGGACTGAAGGCACCTGATGATGTTGCCTTCAGTGCACACCCTCAACCAGACATAGTCCCTCCTATCCCCTTTTGATTATAATTTTATTTTTAGCTCTTATCAAAATATGCATGTCCATAATTTAAAGAATCAAAGAGTTTAATATGACTTATTACAAAAATAGCAGTCCTCTCTCCATGCTACCTCATTTCCCATTTGACAGAGACAGGCAGCTTTTTCGTGTTTGTTGCCTTTCTTTTTAAATTTTAATTTCTCTGACTCTAAGTAATGTACTTTTGCAGCTACTTTTTCATTTTCCTATTTTAAACATTATTATTTATTGAGTTTCCTCTGTGGAGAATGATGATTTTGCTCCCTTTACCCTAGATCCACACCAGAAACACAAACTTCCCATATCCCTATCCTTATATCATAATTGTGGTTAGATAAATATATACATTATTGTAATCATGTATGCTAGTCACACCTGAACTATGTAGTACACTCTATGATTCCTTTCTTACACAACTTATTGTTTCCCTGGAGTTAATAATTACCTTTGGTTTTGTTTATATATTTGTTTGGTTAGTTTCCTGTGTATTTATCATTAATTTAGATCCAGATGTTCCCATAATTGAGTAAATATCTTCCCAATCCTTCTTACTATATCAAACAATTTGTCAATTTCATCTCCTGTTGAAATCTCTCTGGAGGCTTCTGACCTGCTCCATTCTTTTATGGTTGCTCTCTGGGGCACAGCTGTCAGCCTGAGATCATCATTCACCATCATTCTAAAGATTCTCTTTTTCTGTCTTCTGTTTGGAACTCCTGTTTCCTGGATCCATTATCTTCTTTCTTGGTTTGCTCTCTTGTTTTAATGGAACACACCCTTTGGTAGCTTTATGAGAAAAGGCGCTTGAAACACTTCCTTCCTCTGTCCCTCCATCCTTTTTTATTTTTATTTTTTTACTTTTAAACATAATATACCGCATAGAAAACTGAATAAAGTTTGTAATACAATTTAACCATGCAATACCCAAGTAACCACCATCAATGTCAAGAACCGATAGAAACTCTTTCCCTCCCCTGAGGGGTAACTATTAACCTTATTTTTATGGTAATAATTTCCTTACTTTTATTTTACCAACTATATTTTCATTTTTATCATTTATATTTGCTTAATGGTGAACCTAAAGAAGGTGGAATCATTATATATGTATTCTTTCAGATCTTGTTTTTTACTCAACATTATGTTGTAAGAATCATCCATTTGGTTGTGTATAGTTGTAGCTTATTTTCTTTTTTCTTTTTCTTTTTTTTTAAGATTTATTTATCTTAGAGAGTGTGTGTGAGCATGAGTGGGGGAAGGGCAGATGGAGAGGGAGGGAGAGAGAGAGAGAATCTCCAGCAGACTCCCTGCTGAGCATGGAGCCTGATGTGGGCCTTGATCTCACAACCCTAAAATCATGACCTGAGCTGAAATCAAGAGTCAGACGTTTAACCGATTGAGCCACCCAGGTGCCCCTGTGCTCATTTTCGTTACTGCATTCCACTGTATGAATATATAAGAATATAGACTAATTTTTTTATTACTTCTACTCTTGATTGGCTATTTGGTTATTTTCAGTTTGGGACAAATACAAACTGCTATAAATCTTCTTAGCATGTAACTGTGTGGTACACATCTCTATAGAGTATAGAGCAAGGGGTGATTCTCTATCCTAGAGTATGCGCATCTTCCTTTTTACTAGATAACACCAAACTTTTTTTCCAAAGTGGTTATATCAAAATATACTCCCACAAGCAGGCAAAGACTGCATACCAAATTATATGCCCCATTGCTCCACCCTCTCAGATGGTATTATCAGATCTTTGAATTTTTGCCATTCTGATGTGTGTATAACACGGTTTTTGTTTTCATTTCCTTGATGACTGAGGTTAAGCATCTCTTCTTATATTTATTGGCTGTTTGGGATTCTAGTCCCCTCCTCCCTTTCTCTTCCCCCTTGCCAGTTCTGTGGTTTGGAGTCCTACATCCCCTTGTGTGCACTATTCTATGAGTTCTCCAGCTGGTCTCCTTGCTCTCAGTAGCCATTCTGCTCCTCCTCATAGTTCATCCTTGATGGGCTGTCCTTGTCATTTGCTAATTTGTTCTTTGTAACATTTTCTGCTGATTTCTTCTCTGTGCTATATTGCAGAGGGATGACCCCTTCAAACTGAATTCCCCAGGTTCCCTTGGCAACTGGATTTTTGCTAAGTTTGGTCAATGAAGTACACTAAATGGAGACTGAAGGAATTTTAGGAGGGGAGAAGCCAGAATATTTCTTGCCCACACTCTGCTTTGGGCAGCATCTCCAGCAAAGGCTGTGGTTTTCCTAAGTCCTCAGTTCCAATTCCAGCCCACAGTTCCAGCTGCTGAGCTCCAGCAACACCACTTTCCCCCTTTCCCCTCCATCCCTTGGAGTGGTCGCAACTTCCTGATGTTGCTAATCTCTGAATTACCTCATCATCTTCTGTTTGGCTTTTCAATCCTTCTAACACTTTTATAATGAATTCCCCATATTGAATTCCCTCTGTGGAGCTACCTCACATGGGCTTTGTTTTTCTGCCTGGACTTTGACTGATGTAGGCTCTCTGGGCCAAACTCCCCCATGAAGGAACTGTCAGATTCTTTGTTTCCAATAGGATAGAGTTGAAATCCTCTTATTTAATACTTTCATAACCTAATCCCACCTTAAAATTCTGCAATTGACCCTCACTATTCACAGATCCCACCTACTGTCCTCATTGGACTAGTCTCCTCCCTCCCACCACCATCTTTGCTATAGGTAGGTCAGCCTAAAACATCTCTCTTCTTCCCTTCCACATAGTAATCTTCTCTTCATATTTCAAGGTCCAGTTCAAATGTTATTTCTTCTATGAAGTTTTCTTCCAGCAGAAACAAGAGCCCGAACTCTTCTGTTCCCTGAGGTTGGAGAGGGTTTTATGTGGTGCCCTTGTTACTTTCCTGAGCTGTAAGTTTATCTATTTCCTTAATGTTCATACATCTAAGCAACAGGAATTTATCAAGCCCTATCATGGCCAAGGCCCTGTCTGAAGTTTGTGAGGATAGATATCCAGATAAGAGCTTAAATGGCTTCTGAGAGAGTTGACATTGGTCTTTACACCAAAGTGTGGATTAACTTAATTGTATTGATTTCCTTCTAGGATCTAGATAGCAGTTTCTTCTGGGGAAGAGGACTGGGGGTTAGGGTTGGACAGAGACCTACTTTTCATCTTATATATGTTTATTTTCCAGTTGTTTTCTGCCTTTGGTATATCTAACTTTTTACTAAAATCATAAATTGAAAATATATTTAAGCAGCTGTAAAAGATTGCTTAAGACAATAGAGATATTATAAAACAATCTGCTACCTGCTCAGAAACCAGGCTGCTTGTGGACCAAGTGGAGTTGCAGAAGAATTTCAGGAAGAAGGGATTTTTGCTAGGTCTTGAGGTTCGAGTAGGATTGAGATTAGGAAAAGATAGGAAGATACTCTGAGTGCTTAAACATCTGAAGCAGTTCCACTGAGGCTCTTGTGTTATGATCAATGACCCTAGAGATTGATACATGGGGAGGGACTGTCACTGGCACAGACTGCTATTAGAAACAGTAGAGTGGGGATAATGACGTGTGTGCATGGAGCTGACCCACCATCCTGAAAGGAGAGGCCAACCCCAGTTTGGGAGGTTCTAAGGTGGCAATGTTGGGAATCTCCTATATGGATTTCTGCGTCTTGTTGGCCGTTCGCCTTTGCCACAAGCAGCTTCCCATCTCCCTGCAGTCGCTGAGATAATTTAGCCAAACATTTCCTCTTATTGCAGAATCACAGATGAACATTAGTCCTCTCCCAGAAGCCATGAAGACCCATTTGAAAACAACATGGCTCTTAATACCCAGACCTTGATTTTCAAAACTGCTATCAATTTGCTTGTGTTGTGGCTGGGTTTCTGAGTACAGATAAGTGTTTCACAAGTGTCCTTAACTACTAGGAAGTGCTGGGGAAAGCAGGTGGTGTCCAGCCAGCTGGACCAGGGGTGGTAATGTAGGCAGTGAAATTGCACTGGCTGTTTCCGGCTCACTGGCCTTCCTGTTAGAGTATTGGGGGGCAGGGCGGTACTTACTGTGCCTGTATCTGAACTTCCCAGCCTGGCATTCAAAGCCACTCACGATCTGAGTTTTCCTTTCCCATTCAATATCCCTACTTCCCCCACCTCAAGACCTATTCCCTTGTCATGCCCTTCCTCCTAACTCCTTGCTTGTTTTCATTATTTTGCCTGGTGTGTGGCACTCCCAACACACTCAGCTAGGGGGTGGGTCATGGTGAAGGTGTACAAAGATGATATCTCATTTACCTGTCCTCAGTTAATTTTACATTATTGGGATCCTGAGGTAAGACTTAGGAGAAACATGCGTAAGAAGCTAAGAAGAATAACAACCAGTGTTTGACTGGGAGAGAGCATGGTAGAATGGAAAGTCCCACTGAATGAAGTAGGAGGCAGGAGACCCGAATTTTAGTTTCAGCTTGGCCACAGACCTACTGTGTGTTTCCTTGGATGTGGCTACAAAACTAATTATGCGCAACTTCATGGCTCAGAACAACAATCTATTTTATGGTATCTCATGATTTTGTGGCTCAGGAATTTGGACAGATCTCAGCTGGATGATGTTGCTGCTCCCTGTGACATTGACTGAGGTCATTTTGTGGTACTCAGCTGGTAGGTGGTCTGGTCCAGAGGCAGGGCCTAAGACGGTTTGACTCTTAGGTCTGGTATCCGGGCTGGTAGATTAGTTTCCTAGGGTCGCTGTAACAAAATAGCAGAAAGTGCATTAAACCTACAGGAATTTCTTTTCTTACAAGTCTGGAGGCTACAAGTTTGAAATCAAGGTGTTGGCTGGTCTACACTCTTTCTAACGGCAACTAGAGAAGAATTCCTCCTTGCCTCTTCTAGCTTCTGGTGGTTGCCGGCAGTCCTTGGCTTTACTTGGCTTGTGGATGCCTCACCCCCATCTCTGCCTCAATCTTTGCATGGTCTTCTTCCCTCTGTGTCTCTATGTCTGTGTCCAGATATCCCTCTTCTTATAAGTGACCAGCCATTTTGGATTTAGGGCCCACCCTAATCCAGTATGACCTCAGCTTAACTTGATTACATCTGCAAGGAAGACCCTATTTGCAAATAAGCTCACATGTAGAGGTTTCGGGTAGACATGGATTGGGGGTGGGGTGGGGCAACCCAGTGCAACAAGGTCACCTGGAAGTTTGGGCTCAGTGCCTTACCCGTGGCCTCTCCAGAATGGTAACCCAGAGTAGCTGTGCTTCCTAGGTAGTGGCTGGGGACTCTCGAGGAGGGTGTCTCAAGAGACCCCCTGTGGAAGCTGCAAAGCTTCCTATGATCTCTCCTTGGTAGTCACCGAATGTCATTTCCTCCACATACCATTGGTTGAGTGGGGGTCACAGGCCAGCTCATATTCAAGCAGAAAGGATTAGAAACCACCTCCTGACTAAAGGAACATTAAGGAATTTGTGGCCATCTTTAACTGGCCATACTGGATGATTTTAATGGAGGCCTCCATTCCATGTAGCATGGCGGACGTTTTCACATTTTACCTCACTGAACCCTCCTAACGATCCGGAGTCAGGCTCTACTCACCCTTCCCGTGAGAAAACCAAAACTCAGAGGGATTAGGCAACTTGTTCAAAGCCACATGGCTGGTGAACTCTGGAGCTAGGATTCCAGCCCATGGCTGTCCCGTTCTAAAGTATGCCCCCTCCAGGACACCAACCTGGAAAGAAAAGAGAGCCAGCTCCTTGTCGGCATCTAGAACTGCTCCAGAAACCTAGGGACTCAGTAAAGGTGAGCCCCTGTGCCTACAGTACCACAGATGGCCTGGAACTGTGGTAACCACAGCAGGGGTAAGGTTTCCCTGGACCCAAACTCCCCACCAGGAGCACCACGGGACAACTGAGCCCTCTTTTTCCATCCAGCAGCCCTGGGCTCTTGTCACGGTGGCTGTTGGCCTCACCAGGTGTGCTCCCCTGTGCAAGGGGACTGGCTGTCGTCCCTGGGGGAGGAGGCTGGACCACGGGCCTCCTGCCTGCCAGGTCTCCCTGCTTCCCCTTCCTGTAGCAGCCTAATTAACTCTGCCGCTGTGTCCTGAGTCTAGATGAGGTCATTCCACGGGCAGGGCCTGTAGAGGTGGGGACACCCTAGTGGGGTTCCATGCTGCTGGCCTTGGGCCACCCTTTCCCCGTGGAGCATCAGTAGCTGCTCAGCTCTGCCCACCGATGGCTCACACCCCTGCACAGGAAGTGGTGATGTCCCCACCTCCCCAAGCCCATCCCCTCACAGTCTGGTATGGTTCCTTCAACAAACATATCTTGAATACCTATCATGGCCAAAAATCTGTTCTACCTACAAGGTAGGACACCTGCCCTGGCATTGGGGAACTGGAAAGAGACTAGAAACATCATGTTAAAGGGGAAACTGAGGAACAGAGAGGGAAGGAAACATAGGGATTCAGTTAGAGAGGGGTGGTTTAAGCTCAACCATCCTCCTGTTGCGTCTAGGGCTACATCCCAAGCCCCCTGGTCCCTGCTTCTCTGCAGCTTCCAGCTGGGTTGGGGCAGACATTCCCCAAGCAGTTCTAGACAAGTCAGCTGAGGGTCCTTGACTAGGGGATCAACTCAGTGCACTGTGCTGAGCGGGTGGGCAGGGTGAAGCTTCTAAGCCTTCTTCAGGGGAGAGTCGTTTGATGAGCCTGTAAGAAGGAATGTTGATTCCTGCACTTAGTTTCTCTTTATTGCTAATCTGCACAAAGAGACGTTAATGATTTTAATTATGGGTTTGGGTTAATACATCATGTAAATGATTTTATTTAGAAAATGCAAACTAATCCCCTTTGCTGAAAGTCTCTGTCTGTGGGCCCTCCCACCTGCTTGCCGGGCTGGATGGAGGGAGGGAAGGAGGGAGGTGGGGTCGGTCGCCTTCCATGCAGCTCCAGGCCTCCCAGGAGGCTGAGCCTCCCAGGCAATGTGCAGGAGGCCCAAAGGCAAAGGTAAGGCTGGCTCGCCCTGGACCCAGCTCAGTGCGCAGCAGTCATGCTGCTCTCTGACTGAAGGCCTGTGAGGGAGGCTGCCCGTGCGCCAGCCCCCCCCCCCACCCAGTTCTTCCCTGCTCCTTCCCGGGGATCCTTGACAATTCCCGCCAACAGAGCTGATTATTCCTCAATTTGTTCCAACCTGAAAATAAGACAGATAAAGTGAAAATATTCCGGGAACAATGCCAAGCCAAAGGCATTAAATTATTAAGCGATCTCTATCTGAGTAATGGATTTATGCCCTTTAACAACTTTAAAAGAAATATAATGTTTTTCAATACCCTCTTTTAGGGAACTTCTTATAAATGAACTGTCCATTTTATTAGTATTAAAGGAAATGAGGATTGAATCAGAGCTTCTAGGGCAGGTGATTATCTGCAGATTTCTCCTTAGGATTGGCAAAATTAACAACATGGACTAATCCACACATTTTTTTTTTTAAGGGCACTTTACAAGATACTGTACGGTAAATTGGAAAATGTATAACTATCCATCAAGGTAAATCTTGGGAATAAAATAATTAGAAACCACACAACCATAGCCAGGGAAGATTGGAGCTAAAATTAGACTGTGGGGCTGTTTTTAGACATCACCAGAGTGGGTGCTGGGGTGGCCTGGGCAGCAGAGCGGGTGGGGCAGACCACAGGACGACGGTGGGGGTGGCAGGAGAGGCCCAGGTGGACACAGGGGCCGTGAGGGGCCGTGTGGGGGTTGGGCAGATGTGAGGGGGAGCGGGCATGTTGTTTGGACTGGAATCTGGCGGCCGCCCTGTTCTCCGTCCTCCCCTCCCCTGACCCTGGCTGTCTTCGCCTCCAGCCTGGCGCAGCTCTTCCGGGCCCGTGTTTCCAGATGGTTTGGAGCTCTGTGGCTGCCACTGGAAAGCCAGATGGATTCCTTTTGTGGGGGCGGGGCATGAAGGAAGAGGGAAGATATGTCCTTGTTTGTCTAGAGTACATGCGTGTTTGCGTGTGAGAAAGCGTGGGAATGTGTCTGAGTATGTGGTAGCACTGGGGTATGTGTGTGTAAGAATGTGTGTGTGTGAGCACATATAGATGGAGGTATATGTATGTGTAGGTGTGTGTGTGCACACGTGCAGATGAATGTGTGGGTGTGTATCTCTGTGTATGTATGGGCATATGTGCATATGTATGTGTGTATCTCTGCATGTGTGAGTGTGGGTGTGTAACTCTGCGTGTGTGTGTGTGTGTGTGTGTGTGTGTGCGCGCGCGTACATGTGCGTTGAATATCCTCTAAGCTGGAAAACCACCTCCATCTTCGGTTTTACTTCTGCTCCGAGCCTCTTGACTCCTGGCCTCCAAGGAAGGGCTGTGGGCGGGTGGGGGGAGGCCACCACAATACACCAGGGCTGCTTCTGTTCTTCCTGCTGTGGCCTCCGCCCTCGGCATTGGCTGTCAGTCCAGTGGGTGGGGTGGGGCAGTGAGGAGGGGGCCTGCCGGGGGGAGGAGGAGAGGGGGAGGGAAGCCAAAGACGTAGGAGGCCCGGCCCCACCCGTTAGCAGAAGGCCGGAGGTCCCATCACCCTCTCCCAGGGCGCGGACCCAGTCCCCCCTGTGCCAGCCGGTGGCAAGCAAAACCCTCCCCTCCAGAGGCAGGCTTGGGAAGGGATTTCTTCCTGGGCCCACCCTTAAAAAAGTCACCCGTGGTCAGAAGCAGCAAAAGGCCTTGCACATCTTCTAGCCTATTCCTCTGGTAGCACAGATGAGGAGACCGAGGCGCACACAGGTGAAATGCAAGGATGTGAGTGAAGTACCTGTTGGTTCATATGATTGTTACTGTTTATTGCCTGAGGTCCTGCCATCCTGCTGGGCCTTCTTCCGGGCTGAGGAGCCCCGCCATGGAGAACCCCCGCATCCATCTACCATTGCTCATACTCTTCATTCACAGAGAGGCTGGAGCATCTTCCAGCTCCCAGTTCCCAGATACTCTCTCCAGCAACTTCTCAGCCATCCTGCACTCTCCTTGGTGCCCATTCCCCTTTTCCCGCTGCTATATTTAGGGCCTCACAGGGCTGGCCCACCCTCGTTCAGCAAGGGTCCAAGGTGGGCTTCGCGTGTGGAATAAGAAGTTGTGCCCTTAAATGTCCCCTTCAGCAAGATGTTTGATCTCAGCTCCTGCTCTCTCGCTTTGGGAGGGAAGGGGACAAAGAGAGGGAAGGGGGACCCTTCTGCAAATATTATACCATCCAGGCAGCTTCTTTTTGCTGTTTTTTTAATACTCTTTTCTTTTTCTACCCTCTTTAATTACTAGAGGGCTAAGACTAGTCCAGTGAAAATCCTTGTGGTAAAACAGAACTCCTGTGTTTAACTAGGGTCTGAAAGAATTAGCTAAACTCTAAAAGGTGATCAGCTTATTCGCTAGCACTGTCAGTTTCTGGCAATAATAATAACAAACAACAACAATGTGAACAACCATTGGCGCTGTGGGGATCATGTGCAACGCAAGAGAGAAACTAGGAGCAAACAGGTGGATGAAATCTGAAGATCATTCCTAGTGTTTGGTGGAGGACATCGCAAGCACTAAGTTCTCCTTAGTGATGAGAAAACCGGCCAAAAGGAAGAGGACGGGTCCAGCTGGTTCCCCGACTAAGTCTCAGAGGTAAAGGTACCTGCCCACAAGGGTAGAGTGAGAATTGGTGGGAGGAAGTTTGCACAGGCCCTCTGAACTGCTGGGTGCTGCAAATGTCAGGAGGCCACAGCATTCCTGCTGGACACACCAGCACCTCACACTCCTCCAACTGTCCGTGGAACACACTGCTCTTCAGTTCCCAAGCGCCTGTCGGACCCCTCCTCGCCCAGAGGGCCTTGTCAGGGCTCTTCAGATGGGAGCTCTTCTGTGGCTGAAGACAGAGGGAGGGCTGTCGCTCTGCATTAGGGGTCCAGAGTAGAATCCTAACTAGGTGGAAGAGGACAGTCACTCTCTCCGGGAACATACACCAGCCACCCACTGTGGGTGAGGCCCCAGGTGGCACCCGGAAGATGCGAAGCTGTGGGACATGCATAAGTTACCCACCACCGCTGCTCCCAATCCAGGTGGGGAGAGGAGAATCACGCACATACAATTTAACATCCCTGGCCCTCCGTTTGCTCAATTTTAAGAAGACAGGGTTGGTCTTAGATGCTTCTCCAATCTACCCCTTCCAGCCCTACCAGTGTTTAGAAACCTTTAGTGGAGAGATGAGCCCCCAGCTCCTTGACAACCTAGCATCCTGACTGATGCATGTCTGTGTTTAGAATGAAGATGTTGGGAGAAAGTGGGAGCCAAGATGGAGGGAGAGGGTAGCCATCTGGAATTGTCACTGCATCATAGCCTGGATGGAAAAGCTCACAGGACACCTTGGAGATGTTTCCTGGATTGACCTCTATCTGTTACCTACTGCTGTGTAACAAAGAGTTCCAAAACTTCATGCCTTAAAATGATAATCACTTCTGTGTTCATTATTCCGTGGCCAGCATTTGGGGCTGGGCTCTGTGGGGTGTTGTTTGGGTTCACTCACGTGTCTGGGCTCAGTTGGGACAATCCAAGGCAACTGGGCTTCTCTCTTCATGTGTCTCCCATCCTTAAGGAGGCTAGCTTGTGTGTCTTCATGTGACAAGGATAACATTCGAAGAGGGAGAGAATGGAGGCTGTAAGACCTCTTGAGCCCAAGGCTCAGAAGTCACACAAGTCACTTTTGTTGCACTCTGGTGGTTAAAGCATGTCACGAGGCCAGCCTATAGTCTGTTGGAAAGGTTTTGCCCATGTATGCAATAAAAGTAGCTGCCTGAGTGTATGGAATCCAGGTTAATGATTTCATTATAATTGCCCTTGGGACTGGGTAGAATATGTATTAGGCTATGTGGCTATTATTTATTGAGCATCTACTACATGCCAAGCACTGTGCAAAATATGTATTTTTATATACTTTATCTGTAACCCATAGCAACTCTGAACAATTACTATGATTATCCCCAATTCGTGGATGAAGAAAGGAGCCTAGCAAGGTTAGTTGACTTGTCCACGGCTACTAAGCAGTGGTCCTGGCATTGGTACCCAACTCTGTCCAGCTACCATAATTTAGGAATTGACCTAGTTGATAGAGCCTGTCATATCATCACACCGTTCTAGAAAACTCTGTTTTTACCACAGTTCGCCTTAGTGAAGTACAGTGGTGCCCTAGGAATCTGAGATCATGGGTGGAGACGTTCGCCCTGGAGCTGAGGCCCCTGGGGTGTTTGCTGTCCTCATTTGCTTTCTTTCCCTCCTGTGAGGCCCTCCCTGTCTTGCAGCCCCTGCATCCATGCATGGCTTCCTTCTGTCACAGGCTTTTCACCTCTCCTTGTGCTGATGGCAGCTCCTTCCTCCTATGCATTTAGTTCTCAATTTTATGAATCAGATCTTATGTTTTGAGGTTCCTTCCTTGGCTCTAGATTTGTGACCTTCCTGGAGTTGATGGCAGCATGCTATACCCATGCGCACTGAATAAATAGGTCACTAGTGTAAATGCATGTAGGCCCTGTAGCAACAGAGATCATAAACAACAGTGGGTTAAATAATTTCAAAGTTTTTGTTTGTTTTTCACGTAAAGGAATCCTGGAGGCAGGCAACTTGGAGCCAGTATGAAATATCCACAATTATCTGGGACTTTTGTCACACTGTTCCACCATCCTTGCCTTCGCATCTTCGCGGTCCGAGATGGCTGCTGGATGGAGCTCCAGCTATCATGACTTTTAAAGACCTTTCCTATGGTCCCACCTAGAAACTGCAGCATATGTCCTCTTAGCCACCTCTATCTGCCAGGTTGTCTTGGAAATGTAATTCTCCAGGTTTTTAAGTCATCCAGGTTCCTAAATCATAAGGAGAGAACCACTATTAGGCAACAAAACAGCAGTCTCCAAAACAGACCCTTTTCCTGAGACCCACCTGTTTACATGGACTGGAGGAGAGAACAGACAATTCTCCCATTTTGTAGATGCAAGACTTGAGGCTCAAGGAGGCTAAGTGATTTACTCAAAGTCATGGTAGCAGAACTGGGCTAAGACGTGGGACTCCTGGTCATGTCTCTGTTTGGTCTGCCCATTGAAGAAGCGAGGAGGGACACCTCCCCCACCCTTCCGACACACACATCCTCATGTGTGCTCATGTGTGATCTGGGTCCTTAGTGACAAGACCATTGCAATGGGCTCAAGTGGATTCTCGATCCAGTAAGTGTCCTACCCCCAAGTCCCCATTCCCACAAAGGCTAGTTTATTGGCTATCTCGGTTAAACACATGCCATTCCTCAGCCTGCTGGCTGGATGTATGGGAGAGCCAGGATGTGCCAGTGGTGGTGGCTGGAAGAAGGGGGGCTGTGGTGAAATCCCTCACCTCTATCCTGACACTTCTGCCTTGGTTGGGGGCCTTTGCTGGGGCAGGTCCATCACCCACAGGTCAGGAACCAGGCCCCCACACTACTCACCTCTGTGCTGACCCAGCCTGCATTTCGTACATCCCCTCTGCAAGGGGGATGTAATACCATCTTCCAGTTCTGCCCCGAGGAAGCCGAGAAGCTCTTTAGTCCGGGGCCCAGTGTGGAATCACGTGCAGTTGCTGGGCTGGGATTATACCATCGAGTCTTCAGGATTGGTTGGTGTGTTTTTTAAGTGCTGCTGGCCCAGGACTGGGCAGAGACCCTCTGGACCTAGATGCTATAGCTCACCTTGGCCTCCTCTCCTCCCCTTCTCAGATTTCTAGCTGTTTCTCCTGGAGTTCTTCTTTGGCGACAGAGCACAGGGTGCAAGGTTGCCGGAGCTGGTTGCTTGCTAGGTCGCAGCCTGGGCTTGGGGGGTGCTTGCTAGGGGCAGGAGAGAGGGCAGGAGAGAGGGAAGATGGGACACTAGGGGCAGAGGTAGGAGGCAGGAGGCTCAGACTCAGGTTCTGCCACCTGCTTCACAAGTGAGGCCAACGGCTTTAGCCTTCTGGGCCTCCATTTTCTCAGCGGGAAGGTGGACTTATTACTACTCTTTCCTTCGTTGGGTGAATCCCAGGATGAAATGAGTTAACACCTGGAAAGCACGTAGCAAAGTACCGGGCACTGAGTCACTTGAAACTCTCGTTGTTGGGAGTTCTTGGTTGGCTTATATACTTTCCTGCGCAGTTGGGCAGAGACTCTCTGAACCTGGATTTAAGACTGGACTGGATGCAAAAGTCTGAAGGTTGGGATCCTGGGTGCCTGGGACCTCAGGGCAGCATGCAGGTGACGTTGGAGGTCCGTGGGGCCCGCCCTCGGCAGTTTGGGCTCCAGTTACACCCCCCTCGGTTCCCTAGAACAGCCTTGCTCTCCCCACGTCTGTAGGGAGGAGGTAAAGCATCACCACTGTCTGAGCTGCAGCCCCGCATCGCTGAGCAAATTCAGGGCTCCCACCCAAGAGGCAAGATGCTGGTGCTGGGATTCCAGCCACAGCCAAGAGGCGGACGTGCCTTAATTCATCTCCTTTCTGCCCTAGGTCTGTGCCCAACCAGGAGTGAACCTCGCAGTGCTGGACTTGAGAGGGAGCCGGGGCTGGTGGCGGATTGAGGGCTCTTGTCTGGCACCTTCTCGAGCAGGTCTCCCGTATGCGGAGTGGGTGAAGCAGGGCTTTGGCTTTCTGGTCTAGGAGCACATGATGTCTGGTGCCCCGGGCCCCACAGCAGCAGACCATGGGCCTGGTGAGTGGCCCCAAGGCTCAGTGCCTCATCTGTAGACCACAGAAACTCGTGGGACAAATGCTGGCCAGTACCCCAAGCTGCCAGGCTGTCTGCTGGGGCTAGGTCGGGACACTGGGGAGCCTCCTCTTTATCCCCAGAGTCCTTCAGCTCTACCTGCCTGCGTCTCTCTCTGTTCATCCCGCGCTCTGCTCTGACACCAGGTACCCAAACAAGCGCCAGATGCAGTCACTCTGTTGCTGCAATGCTCTGAGCAACCATGTTTGAGGAAGGGGGATACAGTGTGCAAGACTCCTTATCTCTGTTTCCCCATCCTGCTACCATGCCTGCCTTTCCACTATTTGAGGTGCTCCTTCCACAGATGAAGGCGTTGCTGCATGTTAAAATGCAGGCCCTCAGGGGTGCCTGGGTGGCTCAGTCGGGCAAGTGTCTGCCTTGGGCTCGGGTCATGATCCTGGAGTCCTGGGATCGAGTCCTGCATCAGGCTCCCTGCTCAGCGGGGGGGTCTGCTTATCTTTCTTCCTATGCCTCCCCCTCCCCACTCATGCTCTCTCTCTCTCAAATAAATAAATAAAATCTTAGAAAAAAAAATGCAGGCCCCGAGCAGGCCCTGATCAGTTATCGGTCCCTGGGTATGGATGGCCACGCGGAGCTGAGCCAGCCGCCCGGACCTCACTCTCTGCACCACTTGCAGGCTGTGTGGCCTGGGGGGGTGGAGGGGGGTACTGAGACCGTGCGCCACAGTGTCTTTGCCCGGAACGGGGAGGTGATGGGAGAGCTGCCTCCCAGGGAGGCGGGAGGAATGAATGAACTACTGCGTGCAAATGCTCAGACGGGGGCTCTGCGCATCGCCCGCTCTCGTCACATGTTCGTGTTGCTGTCATCATCATTCTTATTTTCTCCAGCTCGCGAGGCCAGATTTGGCTGGGAGGCAGAGATCGGGCCAGCATCTGTGGAGGGCAGGAGGCGGCTGTCTGTCCAGTGCAGCGAGAATGGGTCGCGGAATGGGGGGACCGGCTCTGGCTGCCACCAGCAGACGGCTCACCCTCCAGCTCTTGCTGCTGCATCTATCAAATAAGGGAGAATCAGAATCTTTCTTTCAAATTGGAGTGTACTTAGTATACAGTGTTATATTAGTTGCAGGTGTCCAACATAGTGATTCGACAGTTCCCTGTGTTTCTCATGCCCCTCAAGAGAGAACTGGCACCTTCACCCAGCGCCCCCATCAAGTCGCAAGCACGAGGGTCGAAGGAGACAATGGATGGAAAGGGCTTTGTGGCAGGGGCTGTTAGTGTTATGAAAGGGGGGTGGCTGGCAGACAAGATGCGGCGAGCACGTAGGAATGGGGTGAGGGGGCTGGGCACTATGTATCGGGGGCCTACAGGGTGATAGGTTTTTGCTACGTGCCTTTTGCTGAGACCTCCACTCTTGGTACCAGGCAGCGGCCTTCAAGGTCTAAGTGCAGTTTCTGCCCAGGCAGCCCCCACCGGCCAGGGGCCTGAGGGAAGGGCAGAGGATGCTGGGGCCCAGGTGAGGGGCAGGAATTCACACAGAGGGCTGTTAGGTGGGGAGCCCAGGTGGGAGGGAGTCGGGAGTAAAGCAAAGCTTGAGCTGAAAAAGAAGTTCTCAGAGGAGAAGATCCAGGACATAGGGGACATAAAGTGTTTTAAGGCAATAAGGGGAAAATTTGCTTTTAGCTTAACCAACACAGATTCACTGCCAGCAGACACCTTGATGACCCGAGTCCCCACAGCCGTCTCACCAGGCACCTCCTCTCTGTCCTGTGTGGAGAGGAGCCGGGCCAGATGACCCCCACGCTTTCACTCATCCTTCACGCATTTACTCCTCTGACAAGCATGCACTAATGGTCTTCTTCAGGCCTCCCTTCACCCTTGCTGGGTCCTGGGCCCCGGAGCAGCTTTCATTCTCGGAGGGGTACTCAAGGAATACAGTGCAGCTCTGCCCTTGCCCCCGTGGTGCACGGTGTTCCCGAGGAGGGGGCCCCTGGCGTGTGCTGGGCCATAGTCGTGCAGTTCGTTTGGGTTCAGCAGCCTTTTGGGAGCACTGATTCTCTACAAAACACCAGGGATGCTGTGGGGAATGGCCCATGACAGCAGGCCGGGGGTGAGGGTTGGGAGCTTGCCCCACAGGGGGCAGCGACAACGGGAGGAAGGTGAATGTGGACGCTGCCAGGGCCAGCACAGCAGCCCGGAAGCCTGGGCTCAGATGCTGGTTTGAAACCAGGCCCGTGGAAGTGCGGGGCCGGGGCAGGAAGGACGTGCAGATGCAGCTCTCTGCATCCCGTCCGTGGTGGGACGGCGGCCGGCCTGCCCGCGGCGCCATCTGTCCTTTCTGAGCCTCTCTGTCTGCCTTGGTGCACCAAGTTTGGCAGGGCTATGGCTCCTCTCGGGGCCACCTCTGGGTCAGCAGTGTTGTGAGCACATGCTCTCTGTCCTGGAGGGATTCTGCCACAGACCCAGGAGGCACGCAGCTGAGCCGGTGGCCCCTGGCCTTCCGAGGCCACCACTCTCTGCCTGGACTGGGCAGCACTGGCCAGGAGGCAGAAGCTCCAAGATGACAGAGCGCTGTGGGGACAGCGCAGTGATGGACAGGCACAGCTGGGGGAGTGTGCGTGCCCCTCGGGGGGGGTGTTTGGGGAAGTCTCCTAGGGTGAACTGGGGCTTTGCAGGTGGACAAGGAGGGCCAGACGGAGGATGAGGGGTGTCAGAGATGGTGTGGCTGCTGCAGCGGGCTGTGGGGATGCCAATGTGGGGGCAGTGGGCTGTACGCAGAGTGGAGGAGGGAGGGGAGACCAGATGGGCGACAGTTAGACCAGCTGTGAAATGGGCTGTGCTTCCATGCTAGGAGAGGCCCCTGTGTGCTTTGAGCATCAGATCTGTGTCTTAGGAATATTTCTGAGGATGGTGCAATGACCCTATCTTCAAATGTGGGCACATTCACATGCATTGGGGGTTAGGGCTTCAACATGTGAATTGGGGGGGGCACAATTCAACCCATAAGAGATGGTGAGGGTCTAATGGCAGAGTGGGTGATGGGATGGAGAGGAAGCCTGGATTCCACAGAAGTCAGGAGCTGGGCTCTGCAGACTCAGGGCAGATGAAGGTGGGGCTGAGGAGAGGGCATTTAGAATGACCTGGCTTCTGACTGAGCACAGTCGTCTCGGGGAGCCAGGAGGAAAGGATTTCCGCTCGCTCTGGAAAACAGGCCCAAGGCCTGGAGACCAGTCTGGCCTGGAGACCTGGGTTTGGGGGTTGCCAGTGGGCAGGGTCTCCTTTCTTACACCCTCTGTCCCCCAGGGAGTGAGCGCCACCCGCCACCTGCATCTTTCTCCCCTCAATCCCCATCAGCGGCGGCATGGCTGCCGATGCTCCATCCTGAACGGCTCAGTGTGGTTCCATAACTTCATTCCCATCAGCCGTCAGTCTCTCCACAACACAACTGTGAGTGGAGCCCAGAGCAGCATTTTCTACCCCCTCTGGCTTCACTCGTGCCAAGGAAATCCACAGAATAGCTCTTCCTCCTTACCGGCTATCTGGCAAAACAAACTTCTCTTCAGCACGGGAAAGAACTTAAAAGCCATCAAAGCTGCCCACCGTGCAGTCGGTTGCCTGCTGAGATGGTGAGCCCCCACCCCGTTGCTGGCAGACCTTGCATCCGGTGTGAACGACCATGCACTGGCGGGGGTGGGGGGGGCCTGTGGAGGGGTCTTTGGGTCTGAGAATGTGGGTTGACTAATGGTGTTGAACAGGATTCCTTGAGCAGGATTATTGGGACTGGTCTTTTTAACCAAATCTTGGAGGAGATTTATTGATTTATCATTTTATCCTGTACCCACTTCAAAAGACAAAAAAGAAAAACCGGTGGTGTTCTGGGTTTTTAAAACACGGATATATGACCTGATAGGTGAAAATGGACGTGGAGACCATGGGATCCAGCAGTCCCCTGTTGGGTGGATTCCCGACAGGAGTGAAGGCAGGCACTTGAACAGGTGCTCACGCGGTCCTGCTCACAGGGGCGTTACTCACAACAGGCAAAAGGTGGAAGCAACCCAGGTGTCTATCAGTGGACAAACAAAAAGATGGATAAACAAAAAGCGGTCTACGTGTGCAATGGAATATTATTCAGCCTTAAAAAGGAAAGACATTCTGACACGTGCTTCAGCATGGATGAACTTCGAGGACATTATGCTGGGTGAAATAAGCCAGTCACGAAAGGACAAATACTGCATGATTGCACTTACGTAGCTACCTAGAGTAGTCAAATTCACAGAGACGGAAAGTAGACCGCTGGTCGCCAGGATCTGGGGGAGGGGGCCTGGGGGGTTCGTGGTCAGTGGGTGTAGGGTTCCTCTTTGGGAAGATGAAAAACTTCTGGAGGTGGATGGTACGTGGATGTACTTAATGTCACCGAAATATACACTTAAAAATGGTGAACACAGTCAATTTTATGTTACCTGTATTTTACCACAATTAAAAAAAAAAAAGAGGTGTGGAGGAAAAGAAGCCACCAGGCTTTCCAGTCTGCCATTGTGCAGTGGTGCCCACACACGGCGTCCGCTGCACCCGACGGACGGGCTGATGCGTGTCTGAGAAGAAAGCGGTACCTTTTGACTCACCTAGTCCTTCGTTTGCCACACACATCGTCCCAGCTGTGCATTCTGGAGGCCATTTTTCACCCCAACCCTGCATTTTGACAGCTGCATGGGGCCACCCACACTGGAAAGCTCAGCCTGGGGAGGGACTCCTGTGCCCTGACGCGGCCCGTTAGCCAGTTCTCCCCGTCCTTTTGTGCCAGCTCCCCTCCTGGCCCAAATTCTTGGGTGTGTTCTTTTCACCACATAGGATTTGCTGGTTTCAGTTCAGAACGTCAGCACCGGCACCCCAAGCGAGGTTAATACATTTAGGTAAAACCCCTGCTCTGGGTGCCCTGTTCTCCTTGCTGTTGGTTGTCTACAATTTAGCCGCTTGCTTTTCAGAGGTGATAGAGTTAAGGTGTTTGCGTCGTTAATGTCAAGAGCGATGAGGTGCTGACAAACATGGAGGTGTTATCAGGAGGCGGTCCAGTCAGAGCCTTTTGTCTCCCAGTGGCCATGGGAGAGGCCGCCGAAGATGGTGAAGCCCAGGGCGAGAGCGGGTCCTGCGCCATGCCAGCCAGGATGCTTTCGTTCAGTTGTGCAAACATCACCCCCGGAGCAAGCAGAGCCACGGCGGAGGGCTCTTCTGCAGCACGCTCTCTGGGCCGAGTTAACTTCCCAACACTGGGTGGTTTGGAGGTAGAGAAACCAAAGTAAAGGCACCTGTGTAGTCCAACACCAAGGCCTTGGAGATGGAGAGTGTTAGATGACGACGCATTTAGGATTGTGTCCAGGGTGTGAAGCCGCCCCGGTCTGCATTCTGCCCCTCTGACACACCGGCCTCATTCCTTCCTCCCAGAGGTCTCTGCTCCCGCTGGTGCAACGCTGTTCTGCTCTCATAGGCTGCTCATCCTCAGGATTCAGGTCTCCACTCAGATGTCGCCTGGTCCTTCCCTGACCACCAGTCCAGCTCAGCACCACTCTGCTCTGGTGCTTTGCAGAGCACTTCACACAGCGCACTTCACACTTCTGCTGTGGCCTTTCTTGTCTGTTTCCCCGTCCTTGCAAGTGGCAAGGCCTCTTGTCTGTCTCATTCATGCTGGGTTTGGGCCACTTTGAAGAGCGCCTGACAATCAGTGAGTCAGAGTCAGGCTAGTTCCTCATCTTTGGGACCAGGTTATTTCATCTGACAAGAGGACATTCTCTCTGGGCAAAGGGAGGACTGGATCCTCCTCCTGGGACAAGAAAGCAGCCTAGTGGGCAAGCCAGGAGAACTGCAGAGCAGAGCTTCTCCCACTGGCAGGGAGGAGAGGCCCTCCTATGTGCATCGGGGCCAGACCATGTGCCTGGCTGGAGTCGGGTCTCAGAGACTTCGAAGCTTTGGTGATAGTCTAAGCTGTGGGGGCAGAGGGGAGCACTTGGGACACCCCTGAACTTGACCTATATTCTCCTGTCCCACATGTGGATTAACTCTCCTTTCTGAATTCCACCCTTTCTCCTCCCTTGTCTGGGATGGATGCTCTCTCTGCTCTAACCTCCCGCCTTACCCACTGTACCAGCCATTCAGCAATGAATCAGAAACTAACTTGTCCCATATCTTCTCTTGGCTCAGATTTTTTATTAATTAATAGACTTGATTTCTAAGAGCAGTTTTGGGTTCACAGCAAAACTGAGCAGAAAGTACAGAGTTTCCATATACCTGCAGTCTCCATGCCCACGCACACACATGCACGCATGCGTGCCCATGCACGTGCACAACCTCACCCATCATCAACATTTCCCACTAGAGGGTACATCTGTTACAACTGATGAACGTACATCGACACAACATTAGCACCCAAAGTCCATAGTTCACATTAGGGCTCACTCTTGGTGGTGTACATTCTATAGGTTTGGACAAATGTATCCATTAGTACAGTATCCTACAGAGTAATACTTGACTGCCCTAAAAAATCCTCTGTGCTCTGTCTCCTCATCCATCCTACCGCCTAACCCTGGCAACCACTGATTTTTTTCTTTTTTTTTTTTTTTTTTGCCTTTCCAGGATGTCATATGTTTGGAATCCTACAGTATGTAGCCTTTTCAGATTGGCTTCTTTCACTTGTAATATGCATTTAATTTTCATGTCTTTTCCTGACTTGGTAGCTCATTTCTTTTTAGCACTGAATAATATTCCATTGTCTGGATGGACCAGTTTATTTATCCCGTCACCCACTGAAGGACATCTTGGTGGCTTCCAAGTTTTGGCAATTTTGCATAAAGCCGCCATGAACATTCTTGGGCAGGTTTTTGTGTGGACATAAGTTTTCAACTCATTTGGATAGACATCAAAGAACATAATTGCTGGATCATATGGTAAGGGTATTTTTAGTTTTGTGGGAAACTGCTGAACCATCTTCCAGAGTGGCTGTACCATTTTATATTCCCACCAGCAATGAATGTGAGTTCCTGTTGCCCCACATCCTCACCAGCATTTGGGGTCATCAATGTTTTGGATTTTGGCCATTCTAATAAGTGTATAGTGTTGTTTTAATTTGCAGTTCTCTAATGACATATGATGTTGAATCTCTTTTCATGTACTTACTTGCCATCTGTATATCTTTGCTGAGGTGTCTGTTCAGGTCTGTTGCTTATTTTTTTAATCAGCCTGTTTATTTTCTTATTATCAAGTTGTAAAAGTTCTTTGTGTATCTTGAATCCTTGTCCTTTATCATAGGTGGCTTTTGCAAGTATCTCCTCCCAGTCTGTGGCTGGTCTTCTTCTTCTCTTGACATTGTATTTCACAGAGCAGAAATTTTTAATTTTAATCAAGTCCAGCTCATGCTTTTGGTGTTGTATCTAAAAAGTCATCCCCGTACCGAAGGTCACCATTCCCAAGATCATCACCATACCCAAGGTCATCTAGGTTTTCTCCTGTGTTTTCTTCTAGAGGTTTTATAGTTTTGCATTTCACATTTGGGTCAATGATCCATTTTGAGTTAATTTTTGTGAAGAGTATAAGGTCTGTGTCTAGATTCTTTTTTTTTTTTTTTTTTTTTTTTGCATGCAGATGTACATCTGTTCCAGGACCGTTTGTGGAACAGACTATTTTTTCCTTGCATTACCTTTGCTTCTTTGTCAAAGATCAGTTGACTATATTTATGTGGGTCCATTTCTGAGCTCTCTATTCTCTTCTATTGATCTATTTCTCTGTTCTTTCACCAATACCATACTGTCTTGATTACATAGCTTTATAGTAAGTCTTGAAAGTCAGGAAGTGCCAGTCCTCCAATTTTGTTCTCCTTCGATATTGACTTGGCTATTCTGGGTCTTTTGCTTCTCTGTATAAACTTTATGGATTTTTCAAAAACAGCTTAATTGAGACATAATTCATATATCATGCAGTTCACCCATTTAAAACATAATTAAGTGGTTTTTAGTATATTCACAAAGTGTGCAATCATCACCACTATCTCATTCCAAAACATTTCATTACTCCCCAAAGATACCCCGTACCCACAAGCAGTCTCTTCCCTCTTCCAGCCCCCCGCAACCATATAATCTACCTTCTGTCTCTATCTGGACATTTATGTAAATGGAATCGTGGAATAGATGGTCTTTTGTGAGTGGCTTCTTTTACTTTGCATAAGGTTTTCAAGGTCCATTCATGTTGTAGCGTGTATTACAACATCATTCCTTTCTATGGTTGGATAATATTCTACTGTGTAGATATACTGCATCCTATTTATCCATTCATCAATTGATGGACATTTGATTCCACATTTGACTGTTTTGAATAATGCTGCTATAAATATTCATGGGCAAGCTTCTGTGTGAACATATATTTTAATTTCTTTTGGGTGTATGCATAGGGGTAGAGTTACTGGATCATACGGTAATTCTGTATGTGACCTTTCAAGGGACTGCCAGACTGTTCTCCAAAGTGGCTGCACCATTTTCCAGTCCCACCAGCAGTACATGAGGGCTCCGATTTCTCCACATCCTCGCCAACATTTGTTATTAGTTGACTTCTTGATTCTAGGCATCCTAATAGGTGTGAAGTGGTGTCTCATTGTGGTTTTCATTGGCAGTTCTCTGATGGGCAATGATAGTGAGCATCTTTTCATGATGTCATATGCTTATTGGCCATTTGTGTCTCTTCTTTGAATTGTCTACTCAGATATTTTGACTGTGTTTTAAAAGTTGTGCTCTTTTCTATTTTTGAGATCTAAGATGTCTCTATATATTAGACATAAGTTCCTCAGCAGGTATATGATTTGCAAATGTCTTCTCCCATTCTGTGGTTTGTCTTTTCGCTCTCTTGATGATGTCTATTGAATCCCAAAACTTTAAACTTTGAAGAAGTCCATTTTTTTTTTTTTTTTGTGGTCACTTGTGCTTTTGGTGTCATATGACTTGGATTTTTAAATGAAACTTTTGGTAAGTTGTGTCATGTTAACTCAACCAAATGTTAACATTTGTCAAGGGCAGAATTCATACGAAATTCTTTGTTGTATCCGTTCCAGCATCTGGCCTTGTTGATTCGATTTGGATTTGACTTGTATCTGGTGTCAGAATGCAAACGCTCACCTCACAGAGGTTCCCAGACACCAGCTGCCTCTTCAGACTCTTTAGACTCCGTGCATTCACACTGTGAGCCTGAGAATTGAGTAACAGGCACCAGCTTGAAAGAGGCAGCACCTCCTCGGCACCAGAGAGGGTTAAACAATATGGCATCCAATGAGATCTCTTTCTTCTCTCTCTTACTCTGTAATATCCATCTCTATATAAATATATCCAGGGGAATATTTTCTATTTTGCCTTATGGGCAACAGCTGCTGTTTTTGCCAGCCTGTCATCTATTTAGTTGTTACTTTTTCGACTTTATTTTTAAACAGTTTAACATGGAGAACAGCAACACTGCGCGCAGGACAGATGGAGAGCAAATCCAAATAACAGACTTCCAGAGCCACCCTAATAGAAGTGACTAGGCTGGGGTGGGGGATAAAACCAGATTGCCGGATTGCTAAAAGCAAACAAATATCAATAAATCGCAAACTATGTGGGGCTAAGGAGGCGCAAGTAAGGACGTGGTGCACCTAAGCCATCCTTCTGCCACCAAGGGTCTGACATGGCGGGTGGGGGAGGGTGGGGGAGCCCAAGTTGCCAGGGGCTTCCAGATCTGGCCAAGATGAAAAAAGAAGTGCTGACAAAGGCCTCCTGGGGCAGGTGACAAATTCCACACGTAGTGGGTGGAGACATTAAGGAGCCTGCAGGAATTAAATGCAACGTAAAGTGACATCTCTCTTATCTGGGTAAGGCTCTAGGCTCGGCGCCAACAAAGATATTTTCTCCTCCTTCTCTCTTGGGGAATGAGGAGAAGTTAGAGAGAAGTGAGTTTGCCGTTTGGGGTTTTTAAAAAAGGAAGAAGAGAAAACTCATCTTATGAATTTCCTCTAGAGCCCCACTTGACGCAGACCAGGGCCAGAGTGACAGACCTCTGTTGTTCCCAGTGACGTGTGTGTGTGTGTGTGTGTGTGTGTGTGTGTGTGTTTACCACCGCCACCACACCTGATGATACCCCCCTCCAAAAGCCACTCTTGTTTGTTTCTCTTGTAAAATGAAGGAAGTGCTGGTGAAAGGTGCCTTTTATCCTTGCCACTGACCCTTGATGCATTAAACTTTTTACTGGAATGCTGCTCCATCCCCCAGGGCTCCTGGGCACAGGGAAGGTCACCCAAGGCCAACTTTCGCCCCCAGTTATACCCTGATTAGTATCACTTTATTCTTCTCCTGCCTTCCCGTTGTCGTCCTACCCTCCCACACCTTCTCCCCTCTCCAGGCCCATCCCGACCTTCATGGTCAGGGGCCCAAATCTAAAATGTACAGCTTAAAGAATTTCTCCATAGGCAAACATCCTTATAATCATACCATGACCACGTTAAAGAGCATCCCAAGCCTTCCAGATGGTTGCGTCTTCTCTCCATCTGGCACGTACCCTCTCTGAAGTATAACCAAGACCCTGATTTCTATTATCATACAATAATTTTACTGTTTTGAACTCATATAAATGGAATTGTGCCCCAGTCACTCCTTTTGTATTTCCCTTGGCGGGATATCCGTGAGAGTTCCATTTTGTAGACTATGCCAGAAGTCCATTCCTTTTCGTTGCTGTATAGTATTCATGGTGTGACCATACCATAATTTATTTACCCATTCTATTGTTGATGCGCATATGGGTCATTTCTAGTTTGAGAACACTTTGGGAAAAAAAGTCTATGAACATTCTTACTGATGTCTTTTGGTCTATATAAATATCATTTCCATTGGGGATATGCCTACGAATGGAATTTCTGCATCCTATGGTACGTGTACATTTATTTTTCATAGGTATCGCCAACCACTTTTTTGAAGTATATAGTTGTGTACATGTACATTCCTACCAGTCATTTAAGAGTCCATGTTTTATTTTAGCCATTCTGGTTGGTGTAGTGGTATGTCACTATGGTGTTATTTTTGCATTTGCGTGATTTTATGTGTCTATTGGCTATTTTGATAGCCTCTTTTGTAAAGTGTCTCTTCAAATATTTTCCCACTTTTTAATTGGCATGTCTGTCTTTTTCTTATTTGCAGGCTTTCTTTGTGTATTCTGGGTGTCAGTTCTCACCCATATAACTTCTCTATAGGGATCGCCTTTTTATTCCCTAATGGTGTTTTTTTGATTAACAGATGTTCTTAATTTTAATCATGTCTAATATATATATTTTTTTTTTTTTTCAGTTTTGGTTAATCCTTTCCCTGCCTTGTCTAAGGCAACTCTTTGCCTACCCAAGGTCATGAAGATATATTCTCCTATGTTTTCTTTTAGCAGCTCTATTGTTTGACCTTTCATGTTTAGGTCTATGATCCATCTCAAATTAATTTTTGTTGAGTGTGAAGAGGAGATAAAGGTTTATATTTTTGATACAGTTTCCCGTTGACTTAGTGGCATTTATTGTAAACACCATTCTTTCCTCACTGAATTATGGTGGAGCCTTTGTCGTGACTACACACGAATGTGTCTGCTTCTGGAATCTGTTCATTGGCCTACTATCCTTGTGCCCATAACAGTCTGCCTTATTACTGAAACTTTATGGTAGTGGTCCTGATATGCAGTAGTGAAATTTTTCCAGCTTTGTTCTTCATTATCGTCTCAACTATTCTAGGTCCTCTGAATTTCCATGTAATTTTTAAGTCACTTAGTTTCACATACACATACACAAGCACGTGGCTAAATCTGTTGCACTTGCATTGAATCTATAAATCACGTTGGAGAAAACAGACAACTTAACACTATTGGTTCTCTGGTTGTTTCAGTCCATGAACTTGGTATCTCCATTGTCTTTGATTTCTCTCAGCATTGTTATATATTTCTTAGTATAGAGGTTGTGCTATATTTTATTGGGTTTCTTTCTTAGGTATGTACGTATTTATTTATTTATTTATTCATTGTTGCTATTTAAGTACTATTTAAAAATTGTTTGTCTTCCATTTGTTTGTTACTAGTCTAGAGAAAATACAGTTGATTTTTTATTATTGACTATGTATCCAGCAACCTTGCTAACTTCATTTACTATTTCATGTCTTACCAAATGGTAAACTCGCTAGAGCAGGACACCCCCAGCCCCTTCTGCAGAATGCTATGCATCTATATATACTCACTGGCTGTCCTGAGAATCTTCCCACTGCAGGAGGAGGGGAAAGAGGCACGTCCTGGGGACCTTGGAGACCTTGATCACTGGTCCCGAGGTAGACATAAACCCCCTCAAGCTTGCTTCCCACCTCACTCTCAAGCTGGTTTTCTGTTTTATTGTTTACAGTCCCTTGCCAGTATTAAAATGGATATTTATCTCTTTGCTTAATGGCTAAGAGAATTCAGGCAACAAAGCAAACGAAAATCACCAGTGGGCCTGGAGGAGAGGAAATTTGCACCACCCTTCTCCCCCCTCTGAGGGTTCTCAGCTGGGTTTCTGTGGGAGGCTCTGGCTTGGACTGGGCTATGTTGACAGAAAGGGTGGCAATGACACTGAGGAGTGGGTGTGTGGAGGTTATTTTAGGCCTTGGAGCACATAACACAACCAATCACCAAATATTCACCAAGGTCCTAATCTGGGCAACCCTTTGCTTGGTCCTCAATTTGGGATAAGGCAAGGCATACAGCATAGTCTTTATCTTCCAGGATTGTGCTATTGATAAGAAGTCAAAGCCCAAGCCACCCAAAGAGGAGGGGTCCCTAAACTGAAGTCAGGAGACCTGAGTTCAAGTTCTGGCTCTATCACCAACGAGCTTGAACCCTTCCAACATGTGCCTTCCCACCCTACATGGGCCTTGCTCCCAGTGAAATTATAAGGGGACTTAGTTGTTCTCTACAGTGCCATCCAGCTCTGAGGGTCTACCTTATTCACAGTCTAGAAGGGAACATTCATGACCAGTGTCCAAGTGAGCAGTAGGAACAGTAAGAACAGTATATATTTAGCCAGAAAGATCAGTGTGAGTTGAGTGTTAGGAAGGTTCATGGGGGTGGTAGGTGAGCAAGAGCTTGGGCAGGGGAAGAATAGGGTGGGTGGTGAGGAGGGGGCCAGCTTCCCAGTGTGTCTGATGTTTTCGGGGGGACCCTTGCCAGGGCACCCTCTCCCCAGAGGGCCATGGGTGCTAGGTGCCATGGGAGACTCCTAGAGCGGGCTGTGGGTGACTCTGCTCAGGCAATGCCAATGTCGACAACATGGTCAATGGTTGGCACTGCCCTTCCGCATCCTCCTGTGGGGTGGTGTGTGGTGGGTGGGGCAGGGCTGGGAAGCCGTGACAAAGGGCTCACAGACACACATACCCTCCTCTAAACCGTAGTTGAGAACAAAGGCAGGCCTGGCAGAGGTGGGGTGCCCTAGCTTCTTAGTATCAACACCCACCCCCCAGCCCACTGCCACCGAAGTCTCTGACCAGCTAGCTCATCTTACCTGCCTTTCCAGCCTGGCTGGGCTCCCTTTCTCTGCACCACTCTTGCCCCCACCCCCAGCTGTCTCAGCTAATTCTCCTTCTCTCAACTTGTCCCTTTGTCTCTCTCAATCTCCACCCTCCTGCCCAGGGGGTTCGGGCTCCAATCTTTCTCAGCCTCCACAAGCCTCAGCAGCTTCCATTCTCACTACACAGGTGGACCCCCGCACACACACCACCCCCAGATTCCAGCCTGCCCACCTGGCTTTGGGCTGCCTCTGTGCACATACTGTTGTCCCCAAGAGAATGCAGGACCACAGAAGGCAGAGTGTCCCCCTGTCCCGCCTCATCCCCAGCTCCTGCACCCCGTTCCTGATGCACAAAGTGGTGTGGGAAGGAAGCATGTGGTCCCACCCTGGGGTACCGCCCAGGGGAAAACCCCTGCTCTAACTCCCAGCTCTCCGCTGACCTGCTCGTGACCTCTGACCAGGCAGGGACCCTGGGCAAGCCCCCCCTCGGGATGCGGAAGCGGTCAAATCACAAAGGAAGAGGACAGGCTGGGGAATGGGGGAGCTGCACCCACAAAGAGTAGAGAAAGAATTAATACAGAGAGTCTAGGTGACAGCTGGGGATGCCTTGGATTTATGCAGCAGCCTGGGCTTTTTCCAAGGAAAAAAATGGAACAAAGGCTGCTAGGAACTGTGGTGTCAGCGAGGGACCTTGGCCCAGGGTAAAGAAGAGCTGCCTTTTAAACAAGCAGCTGGGTGGCGGGTACACAGGTGTTTGTTACATTATTTTTATGCCTTTTTGTATGTCTAGAATATTTCATAATGAATTTTTAAAAGAAAGAGGTGCCTGGGGGCCAAGACAAAGGAGGTGACTCTGGAAAAGATGGAAGGAAGGGGCATGAGGAAAGACAGAGCCCCTGGACGTTAGGTGGAGGGAGACGCAGGGTTACAGAAAGGGGAAGGAAGAAGATGCACCAAAAACCCAAAGTCGTGACTGGGGCTCTGTCAAGAATTTGCTAGACCGTGGACAGGGCTGGAGTCAGGGATGCTATCATCATGGGAATGGCCAACAGAGGAGATTTGATCAAGTTTATTAGGATACAAAATGATCCCCTCTGTGGCCTGCCAGTCCCCTGGATTTATATTTTGTGAATGCGCTTCCAGGCACTTAGGCATGGCTGTTGGGAGAGGGTGGGGATTTCCTTTATTGTTGTTGTTTAAAAAAAATCATTAAAAAAATAGGTAAATGTCCTTTTGAGCATGTCTGGTGTTCAGGATCTGAACAGATAAGTCATGTATCCTGGGGAGGAGGGGGCACCTTGTAGGGGAGATGATTTGCTTCATGAAAGTGACATAATAACAGAGCCTTGGGTGGGCTGAATGGGATTTGAGGTATTAGGCTGTAGGGAAAGGGACATTCACCTGCACGGGGGCATGAGCTTGTCCTGCTTTGGGCATGTCCACACCTGCGCTGGGCTCCCAGAGGTGGCAGCCTCACCCCGGCCACTCCCCCGGGGAGGGGACATGTGTTGCTTTTCAAGAGGAAAGGTGGGGGGGACCTGTGCTGGATGTCGACTGCCCTACAGGGAGCCCACCCACTTTCTGCCTGCCCCCGAGGCCACTTGGACCACAGGGCTGTGATTGCGATTGGTACTGGACAGAGGCTGAGTAGGCACGAGAGTGAGGCTGATGGCCGCTCTGGGCCAGGCTTCTGTGGAGACAGAGTATTTCTGATAACAGGATCCACTTCCTGCTAACCGGCATCTTTCTGCTGGAAGACTCTATCCTCATGACTCAGGGGATTTTAATATTATTTATGAGAAAACTGCAGTAGCCCGCTAGCAGCCGGCCCCTGGGTCTAGATTTTACACCTGGGGCCTGTGGCATTAGCTGTGTCGTCCCTGCCCTGCCTGTGGTGGGTGTGGTGGTGTTTGGATGAGCCTGGCGTTGAGTAGGAGTCTGTCCCTTCAGGCAGGGTTCGATCCGCCCTCTTCATCTTGCCCAGGGATGTCGCCTATGCTGCGAACACTGGCCACACTGGGCCGTTCCCCAGTTCACCAGCACTGCACATGTAGCGTGGTCTCGGACTGTGTCTGGGTGGCACTTTCTGAGGTGTGAACCTGAAAGGGAGATGTGGATGATTCTGTGTCACTTGCGAGTATGAAAGGGTTCTTTGGTGGCTCTTCTGACAGATCTGACGGATCCCCTCAGTAGAGACTCTTGGAAAATCCCTGTGCCTTCAAGGTGGAGGCATTGCTTGCTGTGCACAGGGGCCTCCAGTTCCTGTACGCGGCTGGAGTGGGGAGGCACCTCGAGTGGGAGTGGGAGCTGAGAGCTGTTAACAAGAGCAAGGAGAACTTACTAGAAGCTCCTGGCACTGCCGTCAGGGGCAGTGTGAGCACTGGAGAGGGGCCTCTGAACCCCAAAGTGAGCAGTGCTAGGAACTGCTGCCCAGGCAGGATTGGGGCAGTGTGGCAGGGAGCCCACGATGCACTGGTGAGAGACTCAGGATGCGGTCTGGTTCACGCACTGGAAACCCCGCCTAGAGCATCCCAAAGATGAAGGAGAGTCTGCCAGATAAATGTGGTGACTTGGCCACAGACATTTATCTCTGCCCCCTTTCTAATCATCCCCCCGCCCATGGCCTTAGGGAAAATGACAAAGCCCAACTCCACAAGGACAGGGAAGCAGGTGAGACATGTCAGTAAGAACTGTGGAGGCTGAGAAGTCAATAGGTGGATGTTTACTCATGTAGCAGAGAGGACAGCTGGAACCCAAGCATGGGTAGTGAGAAGAAGCCTCTAGAAGCATTCACTCTTGGTCCCACCCCAAGCTCTCAAACAGGTCAGAAGCAGGAATTTTAGATACTTCTGAAGGTGAGGTGACAAATGGGTTTGAAAACGTGGGAACTGGTTGAAAATCTGCATAAAGGATGATCAGACCGCAGATCCCCTCCCACAACTTCTCCTCTCCTCCTTGGTCAAAGACTAGAGGTTGCTTTCCCAAAGGATAGGACCCAGAGAAGTTCTGGACTCGGAGATGACTGGGAGCAAGTTTGAGCACTTAACTCAAACTGAGAGAATTTATTTCAATACTGCATCCTGAGCGGTGGGACTTCCAGCACCTTTGCTACTGGAGTACTGAGAGCCCCGTGTCTGTGACCCGGGCAGGGTGACTGCAGGGCTCCCTCGCAAGCGTAAACTGATTGGCCCAAGAGGAAAAAAGCCCTCCTCATACAATGGATGAATGTGTGCGTGTATGTGTGCAAATGTACATGTGAATATATATATGTGTGTGTAGATGTACAAGGTGTATGTATTGTATGTGTGTGTGTATATGTATGTCCATGCATACATACATACAGTCCCCCAGGGACATGACCAGAACTCTATCCAGTCCCCCACAGAGAAATCACCAACTTATTAGTGTCTCACTCTTATATATCAATATGGCCAAGGGTTACCTAGCATTTGTTAAAAAGAAAACTTGTAACATAGGAGAAGAAGAGAGAAAAAGAGAAAAAAAAACAAAAGAAAACCAAGTTAACAGAAAAAAAAGCTGGAGTTAGTAGAGTCAAATCTAGGAGCAGAAGAAAACTTGAATAAAAGTATAATTAAGGTCCTCAGAGAAGGAAGAGGAGATAATGCATCCATAAAATAAGAGCAGGGGGTTGTAAGAATGGAATATTAAAAGAATAAGGAACAAGTCTGAGAAATTAAACATATAATAGCAGAAATTAAAAGTTCAGTAGAAGATTTGAAAGGTAGGGTCAAGGGACTTCCTCAGTCAGTAGGAAATGAGGACAACACTGTAGAAAGTAGGAAAGAAAAAAATCAGGATGTTAGAAGCTCAATCCAGGAGGGCTGCCAGGAGGGGGTTCCGGAAACAGCAATTCGTGAAGGTTCCCTGGCCTGAGGGATGCACGCTTCCAGAGCACAGTGACCAGGAACAGACTCGCCCCAGGGCCCATGACTGTGGAGTTTCAGAATGCTAGGGATAAACATCACACAACTTTCAGAGAGGAGAAAAGTGGGTTGTATAGAAAAGGTGGGGCACAGACCAGAATTGGGTTTTCCAGCAGCATCCCTGGAAACTAGGAGACACAAGGAGAATGTCTTCAGCCTTCCGAGGAAAAGGGGTTTCTTTTTTTTTTTTTTTTTTTTTTAAGATTTATTTATTTATTTGACAGAGAGATAGAGAGAGAGCACAGACAGAGTGGCAGGCAGAGGGAGAGGGAGAAGCAGGCTTCCCGCTGAGCAGTGAGCCCGATGCGGGGCTCGATCCCAGGGCCCTGGGATCATGACCTGAGCTGAAGGCAGACGCTTAACCGACTGAGCCACTCAGGTGCCCCAGGAAAGGGGGTTTCAACTTAACTTTCTGTTCACAGCCAGACAGACTATCAGGAAGGAGAGGGGATGAAGTTGATTCAGACAGGCATGGTCTCAGATGATGTCCCTCCTACGTACCCTTTCTCAGCAAAGTACTCGAGGAAGATTTGCACCAATGACACAAGAGAGTTAGCCACAAACAAGAATGGTATATGTGGGAGACAAAAGAATAGACCCCCCAAAATGTCTACATCTGAATCTCCAGGACCTGTGAAAATGTGAAGTTATAGGCAAGAGGGTATTTCAGGGTGCAGATGGAATGACAGTTGCTAATCAGCTGACCTTGATGTGGGAGGTGATCCTGGATTGTCCTGGGGAGCCCCGTGTAATCACCAGGGGACCTAGGAAGGGAAAGAAGGAGGCAGGCGAGCAGGTCAGAGTAATGCAGTAGGGGAAGAGCTCTCCCAAGGTTGCTGGCTTTGAAGGTGGAGGCAAGGAACCATGAGCCAAGGAATGTGGGCATCCTCTGGAAGCTAGAAAAGGCAAGGAAACGGATCCTCTTTTTCCTCGAGTCGTCAGAAGGAATGCAGCCCTGCCAACACCTTGATTTAACCCGGTGAGACCCATTTCAGACTTCTGAACTCCAGAACGATAAGATAATAAATCATGTTGTTTTAGGTCACTTAGCTGGTGGCAATTTGTTACAGTAGCTATAGAAATTAATGCACTATGGGATCCAGGAAACAAGGGATTTAATTAAGAATTCCCAGGTGACAGCTGTGCAGAAGGCTCAGCTCCAGACCGGAGGGTGGGGAACTCTGGATGGGATGACTCTCTCCCCCACCCCCCCACCCCCGCCGCCAAGACCAAAGAGGAACTGACAGATTCCTCATGCACTGAGCTATTCGAGGAGGGATTTGAACAACTCTGGAAGTCAGTTTGTGTGTTAATAAGTGTTAGGTGCATAGAAAGCCATTTTTAATACTAGGGGGAAAAATGCAAGAAAAGAAATATTATCAGGTGGCTCATGTGTAAGCACTATCTGCACAGCCAGAAACACTGGAAACACTGACAATTGATTTAACCAAAAGTAGTGGTGTCACTCTGTTGGAAAGATGCAGAGAACAGAAATGTGTCTTTAGCGGAGGTGGCATAAGAGAGATAAAACCTTAGCTTCCATTATGGGGCATTAACAGGCAACAGCCCAAAGTGGGAAATCCAGAAATAGTGGCATATAGCATATGCCATGAAATAAATTGTACCCCTCCCAATTCATATGTTGAAGCCCTCACCCCCCACCCCCCCAGTGTGGCTATAGTTGGAGTAAAGAAGTAATTAAGGTTAAATGAAATCATTAGGATGGAACCCTGATCTGATAGGGTTAGTGTCCTTATAAGAAGAGATACCAGAGAGCTCACTCTCTACTGAGTAAGGATACAGTGAGAAGGTGGTTGGTTGCCTGCAAGCTAGGAAGCAGGGCTCTCTCACCAGAACCGAATTGGCTGGCACCTTGATCTTGGACTTCCCAGCCTCCAGGACTGTGAGAAATAACTGTGTTGTTTAAGCCCAGTCTTTGGCATTTTGGTATGGCAGCCCCAGCTGATGAACACAGCATGTTATTTAGAAATATGGCAGTAAAGAACGTACGAGAGCTAAAGGAGTTGAGAGTGGTATCTCTAGGAACCGGGACTCAATATGGGGAGGGCTGGAGCTGGGACCGCTATTTTTCATGGTTGGGCTTTGATTGCTTCTGATTTTTCATCTCATACATATGTATTAGTTTGATCTTTTAAACTTAAGCAATTAAAAAACACTAAAAGGAAATGTGTTGGCTTAGGTAAATGAAAAGTCCAGAAGCAGGGTGATCTTCAGAAGTCATTTCTTCAAGCCTCCAGTTCCATTTTTCTGTAACTGCATTGCCCTCTGAACTCAGGGTAACAAAATAGCTGCAGCAGCATCAGGCCTTGCATGCACCCTCCACATCTCTAAAGATGGAGCTCTCTCCCCAAGAAGTCCCCAGCAAACATCTCCTTGCATCTTATATCATAGAATTTGTCCAGTCACCATGACCAAGTTGCTGAGCTAAGTGAGTTGGCTTAAGCCAACCATGACCACCCTTGAAGCACACTGTCTATGGGGAAAGCAGGGGGTAATTTGGGGGAGGAATTGGGGGGTTCTCTTACCAAGAAGAAGGAGCAAAGAATGGTGAATGGCTCAAAATAGGAAATGTCCGCTACAGATGTGTTCCTCTGGAGAGTACTTCTTCTCTTATGAGTTGTATATGCCTGCTAATACTTGAGATTGATTGATTGGTTGGTTGGTTTGCTCTGTGATCTGTGAAATAGGGAAGGCTGGATATAGGGAAAATGACTTTGATAAGGAAGGTTAAAAGGGGGATGGCATCCCATGCCATGTAAGGGATTTGGAAACATGAAGACTAGAAGGCAGAGGTGAGTCAGTAGCCCCATCTTCTTGGGGGAAGTGTGCACCATTGTGACTCAGTTGGACATGGTCTAAAATCTCAGCCTCAGAAAGACCGTGTGATTGAGGGATGACTTCTAGACATTCCCCTGACTCCAAACCTCTCTCCCCAGCCAACCCACCACGGATACCTGAGATGACATCATTAGAAGCTCATCTCAGTGTAAGAAATTCCCATGACCTCTGGGAGGGTGGTGCATTTGGCTATTACCTGTCACAAAAGCTGTAGAGTTAGTTTGCCAAATCCTTCTCAGACAGCTGTAATGAGAAGAAGCCCGCGCTGTGGGAGGGGAAGGGGGGAGAGCAACCGGAGAGGCAGGGCCCACTCAGCACAGGAGTGGAGGTGAGGACCCGGCGGGGGGGGGGGGGGGGGCAGGATAGCATCAGGTCCTTAGTCCCTAGAGAGTTAACCTTCACCTGGGTCTCCTGATAAGAGGAGCACTAGATGCTCTCAACATGCAGTCAACCGTCTTGCCAGGGTCACCGGCTCTCTCTCCATTGTCTCTGACTGATGCCCACAGCTGGAGGACACTTGGGTGGGGCAGGAAGATGGCTGTCCCAAATGTCCACCGTGTCTGCACCCACAGCTGAGCTGAATGCTTTCCTAGAGGCAGCTGGCTTAGTTCCCAAACCTGTTTATGCCAGTGGAACTTGCTATTGTAATTATGCAATTTGATTAAGTATTATACAAACTAATTAAATAGCATAGCAAAAAAGGGGGGGAAAAGTTGTTTTCAATGAATACTAAGTTAAAGCTTTGGAAAGACTTAACAAGACTAGTCGTTTTTCCAAAATGTGGTTGGGTTAGGTGTGGACGAAGTAACTCCGAAAGGTCGGGGAAATAGCCATTAAAGCGAGGGAGACTTTGGCACTCAGATTATTTTGCCAGTGTATTTAATTTCTCATTCCACTTTAGAAAAACAGTAACTGGAAATTGTAGGCAAGGCTGTAGGAGTGTGACCTGTACAAGAAAGACAATAGGGACAATTCCGTCCAGAAGGTGCAAGGTTAGAGAAAAGGCCTTGGCTTTTCCATCCACAGTTTGGTCAATGAGTGTCCAAGCAGAAGTGAGATGTGAGCTCAGAGGGCTGCTACCCGGGGCCCGCTTGCCATGGCCTTCAGCCCCTGGAAACTCGCCCCCACCCCTCTGAATCAGGGGTATGCACGGCGAGATTACATTCGGGGCCACAGATGCTGAGTTGGCTGGGTTTCCCAGAGCTGGCAGAGTTGGAAGTAGCCAGGGAAGAAGTCGGGGATGGCTTCAGCCCAGGCCAGTCCCTCTGCTCCCTCCCAGATGCTTCCCTGGGGCCCGAGCAAGAAGCTTCAGTCCAACCTCTACCCGCCATGCCCACAACTATCAGAGTGGGACGGGGTGATTCCAGAGCTGCCAGGGACTCAAGCCTGGAGGTGGCTGGCATTTGGGGTTCTGTCCTCAGGGCTGCATCTGCTATTCCTCTTTGAACACACCATCTGCTCCAGCCAGACCTGGTAACTCACTGCCCTGATTATGCTGCGCCCATTTCTGTCTCTACGTCTTTGCTCAGACTCTCCTCTTTTTAGATTGCCTTTTGCTCCTACTGTCGATATCTTCCCCTTCCTTCAAGCCTCTGCTTACTGTCTGTTGCCTCCAGGAAGCCTTCTCTAGTTACCCCCTAAACTTACTGAGTGTGCCATCCTCCTGCACTTAGTTTTTTTTTTTTTTTTAAGGATTTGTTCATTTATTTGAGAGAGAAAAATGCGCAGTGGGGAGGGGCAGAGGGAGAGGGAGAGAGAGAATCCCAAGCAGGCTCCCTGCTGAACGCAGAGCCTGTCTCAGGGCTCGATCCCTCAACCCTGAGATCACCACCTGAGCCGAAACCAAGAGTCAAGAGTCGGACGCTCAACCAACTGAGCCACCCAGGCACCCCGCTACACTTAGTCTTGATTGCCTTGTTCTCTTTCTAAGATATGGGGGGATTTTCGGAGGGTAAGTGGAGGTTCTCACCCAGGCTCATTGGCCAAACCACACCTCCCCCCCAGCTATGAAAATAGAGTTCTTCTTGAGCCCCTTTCTGGATTTTATTTCAGACACTCTTACCCAACAATGACCACCCAGCAGGATTGCAAAAATGGCACCATGAACAGTCTGCAGTGGTCATGGAGATTCAGGAATATTTGCCTTGAAGATGACTTATAAGCTGACATGAGAGAATCAATGAACCCCTGAAGGGCTACAGGACCCCTCCTAGAACCCTGGGTCCCTAGCACTAAGGGGGAAATCGCAGGCATTCAGTTCAACTCAGTTCTTCCCAGCAGCTTTAAATCAGAAGCTCTCTGTAATCAAGGTACTGGGTAGGGTGGAGAGGGGGTGGACAGGAGGCTCCAGAGACAAAGGATTCATGGTGGTACCTGCACTCCAGAGCCAATGGGCTGGTGGGGAGATGGGAGCTCAGATACCCTATATCCTAGACTCACCTGTTATTAAAACTGTATCCCATTTCCTTTGTCGTTTGTGCTCTCTCTCTCTCTCTCTCCCTCTCACACACACACAGAGTGCTAAGGGAAATGGAACAATCCTGGCAGGCTTCCTGTAGGAGGTGGGATCTGCAAGGATCTGAGTGGGGAGACTTGAGGGTTGGCAGGGCCAGACAGAGAAGTGCTTGCATTTTACACAGATACATGTCATGTTTCCTCTGGGCCCTGATAGGCCTGGTGGCCTCTCTCAGGATCATTTCTGATGCCTCCTCCTAAGAGGGGAAGCTGCGTGGTAGAGGCAGACCTCTCTTCCCTAAGTGATGCCATGGAAGTTCCAGAGAAGAGCTCTGACTAGGTTTTCCCAAACCCCAAAGGTTGGGTGACACACTGGTTGACTAGGAACACCCTTTGGTGGCTGTTGTCCCTAGATCACGAATAGTAACCCCTTTCACTCTCAAAAGTGTCCCTGTTGGGACAATAAAATGTACGGCTTCCCTACCCATGTTCCATGCTGGGTGGGAGTGGCCCAGGAAGGTAAGGGACAGGAGCTGGAGGGGACGATTGCGGAGGCAGCCTTCTCCCAGCGGCGTCCCTTCTGCTCTAAGTGTCCCTGGTCCTCTTTCCAAACACCCACTACACCATCCACACTGCATCGGTGTTATTGGCTAGGGTAGGTCATTTACGTATTCGTCGTCAATGTGAGGCAGAGTAGACAGTGGAGTTAAAAGTAAAAAGTGAAATAAATCCCTTTCCCGGGGGTTACAACTTTCCCACCTGAGAGCGGGCTGGAAATGCCTTTTCTCTGAGAGAAAAGGAAGTTGGAATTAAGTTCTGTCACAATAGACACCAGGTGGAGATAGAACTTTCTGGAAAACAGGTTTAGCTAGAGGAAGGAGAGGGCATAACAGGACTCAGGGCATCCGGTCAGGGCCAGGGGCAAGACCCAAGAGGCAGGAGACACCATCAAGGGGAAGCCTGTGGTCGTGAAGACAGAACAGGCCTGCCTCCCCATTTTGCTGTCTGGAGCTCTGAATGCCACCATCACCTATCTGATATCACTCCCTGCTCAGACTGACCAGGCCGTGCTCCCCCTGCCCTCTGCTTCCCCCTCCCAACACTTGCCCACCGCCAGCCTCAAAATCCCAGCTGCACTTGGCAGCAGAACCCTGCAGGCTGGGCTGGGAGAGCCACCCCCAAGCCGGGCAAATTCCGTCGCATGTGTGTCCCCTGAATACCATCAGCCAGTGAGCTCGGGCACAGAGAGCCATCTTGTTAAACCCATGAGACGCCCCCACCTCATCTCGCTTCTGCAAGGGGAGGAGCTCTGCTGCCTTGCACCCAGCAGACATGAAGACTGAACGTGCTTTCTTTCTTTTCCTTGTGGAAGAGAAACCTTTTCCTTTTTCCAAACGAGAACCGTTATTTGCTCTTATAAAACTGAATTTTCTTGGCCTGCCCATGTTGTGACTGAGAATCTCTTCCGCTTCACCAGCCAGAGAGCAGTGGGAAGGACCCCCCGACCTCCACCCCAGCAGGCACCCTCCCCCTTCCTACCCTGACAGTCAGGCAGGGGGCTGCTGGGGGCCAGGGGGTAGATGTGGGCAGCCGCTGCCCACTCTCTCAGCTGCTCCAGGCCATTCCCTGCTGGCAGACCTTGCTCAGATTTGCCCAGCCCCAGGAATACTTCCCTGAGGCCAGAAAAAATAAAATGTGCGTGACTGAACAGCCAGGCCTGGGCCGGGCAGCCTGACCAGGGAGATTGGGCCTTTGATCCTTGGACAGGCTCTCCTCCCCTCCCCTGCTTCCCCAGGCCAGGCCCCACTGTTGGCTTTGGCTCTGGTCTCAGCCCTTCCTCCTTCTTGGGAGTATTTTAAGATTCGAGGCTAAGGTCACAGAAATTCGGACTTCTAAGGGGCCATCACCCCCAAAGCAGTGACTAAAGGAGGATTCGGTTGCCTTAGAGGATGCTGTTCCCAGCAACATACAAACACACACACTCCTCTTCTTTCTCAGAATCAGACCAGACCCGACTGCTTGCTGCCCTGTTGTGCGAGGTGGGATGGGCTGGACCTCTGTTCCTGCTCTAAAGACATTTCCCGAGGCACCCCCACATTGTGCCCCCAGGGTGCGGGCCTTCATTCTGCTTCGACCTCCCTGCTGCCCACCCAGGCTGCTTGGAGGTGACTTCACATACTCGCCACCCCATTTCAGGGTGCACTGGCCTCTTTGTCCTTCCCAGGTGGAGCAGGGGCTCATGAATCCTGCTACTTGGGGGCTCAGGGTCAAGCAGGCCAGCGTGTGCCAGGTACGCTTGGGGGAGGCCCCTCAGAGATACGCTGTCAGGACTGTGGATGGTGGTCCCCATGACCAAACACAATGTCTCCCCCATGGTGTGTTACATCTGCCTGAATTCTGCTGTTTGCTCTGTTCAGCTAATACTTTGCTGGGGGGTTAGGGAGGCTTGCAGTCAGATTCTTTCCTTGCATGAGGAGAGCAAAAGGCATACGGATAATCACTATTTAATTCGGTAAATGTTTATCGAGCATCTCCTATATTGGTGTTGGAGGTAGAGGGTGCAGGAAAAGACTGGGAGGAGTATGCCTTGTGGGCAAGGGGCTGAGTCTCTTTTTGATCCCCCTTTGGAAGGCAGGGAGGGTGAAGCAGGCACAGGGTGGGTGCTCAAGAAGAGTAAATGAAGGCTGAGTCACCGCCCAGTAGCTAGAGGTATCCTGGTTGCTGGGGTGCTTGGTCCAGCTGGCCTCCCCACTCGGCCTCCCCACGCTGCCTCTGATATTTTGGCTGGACACAAGACGAGGTTGTGCTTCACATTGGTAGGACTTGCTAGTCTCTTGGTTCAACTCTAAGTCCCCCTTTGGTGGGGGGCAGATGCCCAGGGGGGCTTGGTGATGGCCCATGTACAGACTGGCCCTGAGTGTTGTGTTTTAGTGTGGTTTATCTTTAAAAAAAAAATAATAGACGTGATTTTTTAGAGCACTTTCAGGTTTATAGAAAAATTGAGCCGAAAACAGAGAGTGCACATCTACCCTCTAGCCTCGCCCTCCTCCCCAGATTCTCTTATTACTAACACTTTACATTAGGGTGGACATTTGTTGCAGTTGATGAGCCGACATTGATATGTCATTATTAACTAAAGTCCATAGTCTACATTAACGTTTACTCCGTGTTGTACAGTTTCATGGATTTTGAAAATGTATAATGACGTGTATCTACCATTGTAGTATCATAGAATAGTTTCACTGCCCCCAGAAATCCTCTGGGATTCACCAATTCATCTGTCTTCTCGTCCCCTGGTGACCACTGATCTTTTCACTGTCTCTGAGTTTGCCTTTTCCAGAACGCCTTATAGCTGGCATCATCTGGTGTGTAGCCTTTCCAGATTGTCTCCCTTTTCATGGAGCTGACCTGCCAGGGGAAATCTGGTCTCACTGACTACACCTGAGAACACCCAGATGCCAGGTGTTCCCTCCATGTTCTCATTTAATTCTCACTTCACCCCCTGTGAGGTAGGAAATAGGTGCCATTATTCTGCCCATTTGGCTGGGGGAATCTGAGGCGGAGAGAGGTTAAGTCACTTGCTCAAGGTGGCACAGCAGGATCAGTCTAGCTCCAAACCACAATGCAGGATGGCCTCCTGAGAGCTACAGGGCCCTGCAACAGAGACTGTGACCTTGCTCTCCCCAAGGGCACCCCTCGTGGCCTCTGCCCCTCCCTGTGAGGCTCACAACTCAAGGCTAGGAGGCAGAGCTGATCACTCGAGTGTCATTGAGGGGACGAGAGGGCACTCTGCTTGTGCTAGCCACTGTCCGGCATCAGAGAGCCCCCATCCCAGCCACGCAGGCTGGACACAGCCGGAGCCTACCTTCCCCCCAGTTAGGGCAGGTGTGTGCAGGCCCGAGCCTGGGAATCTGGGCACCTCGGTTCTGGTTCTGGTCTGCCCTTATCCTTGGCATGACTTGGGGTGAGTTATCTGCCCTCTCTGGGCTTGAATGCCCTGGCTGTAAATGGAAGGATTTATAGGGCTCCTCCAAGCATGGACATTATATTTTTCAAAAAGCCAATGAAGACCCTCAGAAGAACAATACCAGTTTGTGTCACATGCTGATTGTAAGCGCTGTGGCAGCTCCTAGAAGACAAAGATTAGTGCAGACAAAAAAAAAAAAAAAAGATTTCATTAATTTGCATCAGCTCTCGAGGCAGTGTCTCTGCATCCTTCTGATGAGAGGAAGGGTGTTTATCGACGAGCAGAAAGGCCATGAGAGGTCAAGGCCATGTCTGCAGTAGGCTCCAACCTGTACCCAGTCCAGGGTTTGCCCCTCTGTGGCATCCAGGGCCACCGTGGCCTGACACCCCTAGGCCTTGGTTCATTTTGGGCATCAACCCTCACTGTCCCCAAGCCATGCTGTCCTCTGGCTGGTACCTCCTGGGTGACATTGTGCAGGCTCAATTTCATACTAAACTCACAGGCCCTGCAGGAACAATGGGGAAGAGCACTACTTCTGAGAAGGTTACTCAGCTTCCCTGTGCCTCCGTGTTCCCGACTTTCACCCATCCTGGAGGGAGTTTGCGTGCAGGAAACACGCCTTTTCGTGTCTGCCTCCCCAGGGGGTAGCAAAGACCCTGGGATACAGCAGGCGCTCAATAGATGAATGGAAGCCCTCCTACCTGTCCGACAAACGAGTGGGAACATACTCTTGTAATCAGAAAGCATCACACAAATATTCGTTAATATTAAGTCCTACTAATGCTAATGTTAATATTAGTATTGGGTCGTGAGTCACACGGTTCTGATTCATACGTGGTCTTCTTCTTGCTACTAAAAGCCATGAGTGATCTGGAGGTGGGAGCGTGGGCAGATGTGGGCCTTCCACCTTCTGGTGTCTGTCAGCACTTGGGGCAGAGGGAAGAGGGGACGAGGAGGAAGGGAATGATGTCGATGGCACAGTCTGGTCAAGGGCCAACTGTTTCTCCTCACAACAGCAGGCTGGAGCCAGACCCCTCTTCTTCTCGAATGCTGCTTCCTTCTCGCCTCGGGGAGAACCAGCAGCATCTGCCCACAGAGGCCTGGCTCTTGACAGACCATGCCGGCCAGTCGTGGAGCCAAGGGCTGGGGAGACGGAGCCTGGATGCTACCCTTTGGCCCGTTTCCAGCCATTCCTGGAGATTCGAGAAAACAAGTCATTAGTCCAGAGTGTTCCTTAATGATCTAATGAGGGAGAGTGAGGCAGCCAGATTGTCGGGTTTGAGAGCCTCCAGGTCAGGGTCTGCGAAGGCACCTGAAATCATTAAGGCCCTTCTCCTGGCTGCTGGGGCACTCCCACATTTGCTACCCAGAGCTGCAGGGGTGTCCACCACCTGGGAGGATGGGTAGGCTTAGGGGTGGGGGTAACGGTTTGCTCGGAAAGTTGCTAACTTCACATGCTTATCTCATATCATAATTTTATTTTATTTTAAGTTGGAAGCAGCTTAGCGATCACTCCTTCCTTTTACAGATGAGGAGATACAGACTCAGAGAAAGGCAGAGGCTTGTCCAGAGCTCTTGTGGGCCTCCTCTTGCCTCAGGAGCCTGGATTTTTTTCTCCCCTTTCTTCATTTTTTCACTTGCAACACTGTTTTTTGAGGTTTTAAAGCACATTCCAAGCAAAAAAACTCAGGACACTGAAAAAAAAAAACCCATCCACGCTATTTATTCACTTTCACTTGGAGAAGCTGTTAGCTCTAATGACCTTTCCAAATTAATAAAATCTGTAAATGCTCAATTGTTTATTGCACACATCGAGTTACACCTCTAAGTGACTGGAGGCACCTGCCTGCCCGCCTGGAATTCGGAGCTTCAGGACTCGGCAACCTGCAGACATGCTTTCCATCCCAGGCAGGGGGGCTGTGGTCAGATTCCCTGGGAAGGGGTGCAGGGTGGCTGTCTCTCCAAGAGCCTTGAGGGGATGGCCCGTGGTATGCTCAGCCCTGAGCTAGGGCTGATGGCAGATAGAAAAGGTCAGTGATAGTCCCCATCCAGGGGTCCTGCCAGGGATGTATCAGGAGAGGCAGGACTTCCAGATGTGAATGTAACTACCTAAGCAAATGCTTGATTGCAGTCTGCATTCAGCAGAATGCACAGCGGGATGGGGAGCATCTGGAAGGCGTCATGGAGGAGGCAGTCCTTGATGTGGGCCCCCTAGAAAGAGGAGGAGCAGGTCAGGTGGACAGCACAGGAAGGGCTTTCTGGGCAGGGAGCATAGAGTAAAAGTGAGAGTGTGTCCTCAGAGCCTATGCACCCGGAGGAGGAAGCAGGCGGGGGACATGATGGATGGGACTGGTGGTGGCGTGGAAGGAGGCCACGTTCTGGAGGGTGATGGTGCTTGGACTTGAGGAGGTAGGCGTAAGCAAATCCTGTTTCTCAATGCTCAGCCGCCTCCTGCTGACCCGGTGCTGCACCAACACGATGCTGACAAGCCATGGGGTTCCCTGGCCCAGAGTCATACTGTCCACTTCATCCCTGAGTCCTGGTGGCAGCCTCCCTGGCGGAGCTTGTGAATGACACAGACTACTTTGACTTCCAAGGTGAAGATGGACCGAAGTCTCATTGACTGTGTATGTTGTACTCCTGGTAGCAAAATATATATCACAAACTTTATCATGTTAACCGTATTTAAGCATGTAGTTTAGGGGTGTGAAGTATATTCACGTTGCTGTGCAGCCATCCCCAGGACTTTGTCACCTTTGCGCACTGAAACTCTGTCCCCACTGAACACTGACCCCCCATCTCCCCTCCCTGCAGCCCTTGGTGATCTCTGTCCTACTTTCTGTCTCTGTGATATCAATCTAAGTGGAGTGATACAGTATTTGTCTTTTTTGTGGCTGGCTTATTTCACTCAGCATAGTGCCTTCGGGGTTCATCCCTGCTGCAGCACGTGCCAGAATTTCTTCCTTTGTACAGCCAAATAATATTCCATCATACGCATAGACCACATTTTGCTTACCCATTCTTCTGTCCACTGACACTTGGGTCGCTTCCATCTCTTGCCTATGGTGAATCATGCTACTGTGAACATGGCCGTGCAAATATCTGGTTAAGTCCCTTGCAGGAGGATTTTGAGATTTTTAAAGGAAAAGTGCTTCGGGCTTTCGAATGAGCAGGCCGTCTCCCCGTGCTAAGACTCTGGTGCCTTGAGCAGAGCTCCGGGTTACACTCTGCCAGGCACCCAGACTGAAGGCTGGACTCCGGCGCGCACGGCCGTCCCCACGCCACGCCGAGCGGCTTCGGTCCGCATGTTAGCCAGCTTCGAGGCTCTTTGCCTTCACTTCTCATCCCAAAACACATCAGTGTTCAATTTGTCCCTCACTGAGGTAGCAAGCGCTCTGTGCTCTCACTGTGACAAGTTCTTTCTCCCACCTTCTAAAATGTATTTAGCCACGACTGTAAAAGCCAAGCGACATCACTCATGCCCAGGTTCTCCCTTCTTGTCCTCTCTCCTCCCCTCCCCTGCTCCCTCCAAAAACCCGCGTGTGCTGCTGAGGAGCTAAAGGGCATCCTGTCTTGAAGAATCACTACCTCTGGGCATTAATTGCCTCTGCAGATCCCAAACTCACTTAAAGCGCATTAAAGTGGTGACACACTCAGGAAGAAAGGCAGGGGAATTCACAGTTCAGGTTGGCATTGTCATTAACTCAAGTCTTTGGTGTCATCTCCCTCCCGCACCGAACGTCCCGCCTGGCCCTACAGTCAACCCCCGCAATGCATTTTCTGGCCTTTGTTGGTGTGTGTCAGCTCTTGAACATTATTTAAATGTAGTTTGGGGCCCATGCATGCAATTACCATTGTGTTATTATTCAGAGCCAGATTGTTAAGATTCAGGCAGCTGTACAAGGAGATGCCCTGTGCTGTGAGGTCCAATTTAGGAGGGCCTTCCGAGCCGGCGCGCGGGGTTGCTAGGCAACCCCATGCTACAGAAGAGGAGGCCTCACTCCGGAGTGGGAAGAAGCCCAGCGCCTTCAGGGAATTGAAGGCAGTGGTCAATCTGAGACTGGCATGGCGCCGCGGAGGGGGAGGGAGGCGCGTGGGGAGCCAGGGGCGCCCACCCAGCTAGCACACAGGGTTCCTGGGAGGGGAGAGTGCTGTGTGGAGTAAGGAGGAGAGAAGGTGCAGAAGCCCGAGGTCGGCCAGAAAACTGCCGAAGGATACCAGAGCAGATGCTAATATGCTTCTCCATCCCTTTCTTTTCTTTGCAGGAAATGAGCAGGTTTGCAGGGAAACTGCTGGCCTGAAATTTAAGAGGAAGGCGTCATTGCTTGTGAGTATGAATTTTGCGTTTTTAGGTGTGTGGTTTGACACTGTTCCTGGGAGTGGGCGGGTTTCCCTGTCTGGGGAAGGGGGCATGACCTTGATGGAATCGGCTTTTGGTTCTGGAAGGTGTGTCCGGCTGGGTGGGGCTGGACCCAGGAATGTAAGGCTTCATTGGAGTGGAAGGTGGATGGTTGGAACCCAGGCTCTGCCCTCCCGCTGCTCAGGAGAGTCGCTCCCTTGTGGTTGGCTGTTGTTTGGGGGAGAGCAGGACTCCTGGAAGATAAAGGAAGATGTGCATTTTTTTGGCCCTGGAGCCACACACAGTTTGTACACTTCTGAGTTTGCTCAATAGGTTGGCCCTATTTAGAACCACAAATTTTCATACAGGCCATTTAACAGTGTGTTCAACTAAGAGCAATCATACAACCCAATCCATTACTCTGGCTGAGAATATTATTAATCGCCAGGTGCCTGGCGCTGTCTGCTGGCTCTAAGAAATAACAAGAGGAACAGTGGCCTAGGCTCTATTTTGGAGGCACTTTCGATCCAGTGTGGGAGGAGAAGAAACCCGCAGATGAGGTTATTAAAGACCCTTATGAACGAGCGTACGGTCCACTCTGGTGCGCACACCACAGCCAGAAGGGCTGGTGACAGGAGTGGTTAGGGCACACTTCCTGGGGACAGGGGGACTTGAACTGGGAGAGGCTGATGGAGGAGGGAAGCCATTCCAGGGCGGAAGGAACAGGTGCCAGGATGGGAGCACCCAAAGGCCTATGTGGAGGGTGTCACAGACATGGGTCTGAAGGGGAGGGAAGAAAATGCTGGTAACTTTGGGCCAGACCAGGTGGTAAAGGGCTGGAAATGGCTTCATGAATGGTCAATGTGCAAAGAATCAGGACGGAATAAGGTTTCCCTCATCTGTGTAAATAAAATTGAGTTTCTGCCAGTTTGTCTGTGACTCATGTGAAAGTGGCCGCATGGATTTTTCACCAAATTTGAGGTTGTGTTTGAGAGGAGTACAGACACTGGATACATAATAGGAAATTCACATTGGGGATCCTCCTTAGATCTCTGAGAGAGAGAGAGAGAGAGATGGCCCTCTCCAGACAGCTGCAGCTAAGGGCCACCAGAGGCCCATGAGATCAATGAGGAGGCCCTCTGAGCTCCAAGTAGACAGTCACCAGGACAGTGCTCCCAATGTCCACTTGCTTTTCTCTGGAGCTGCTTCCCACATACAGAGCTCTAGGTATGATGCCCAAGATGAGGGGCAGCTGAGATTTATTTATTTGACAAAGGGTAACTATTTCTTCCAAGCAAGTAGGGAAAGCTAGGATGTCCTAAATCTCAAGAATCACAACCAGTATTTATGTTGCATTACCAGCTTGCACCACGCCTGACAGGATCGTCTCGTTCGAGCTTCACAGAGGCTCTGTAGGTACTGCCATTTTGCAGGTAAGGGAGCTGAGGCTGGGAATAACTGTTTCTCTCGAGTTCACTAGCCAGTAAGTGATAGAGCTGATATTCACGCTCTCTGCTGCGCATAACTGGATATCTGATTGTGGGACAGGCCTGATGAGTCTGCCCCTGCCTCCTGCTCACTCACCCTGGAGAAGAAGAGTATTCGTGTCATCCCACAGGGGTCTCTGGTTGTGGGAGCTCTCTGTTCTGGCAGGTCAGCATTTTGCTGTGCTGGCTTTCATGGGGTGTATTGTGTCGACTGGTGAGCTTGGGCCAGGCAGGAAGGTGGTTATGGTTCTACCCTCAAAGAGGAAGGCTCATGTGTGTTTCTACCACCTCTGGAAAGATGCAAGAGGGCTCCATTTGGAGCTGTTGCTTGGCTGATCTAGGTTGGGTTCCCTAGAAGCAGAGCTTGAGGCAGGGATTCAGGGACATGTGCTGTATCCAGGGAGTGCTCTTAGGGAATACTTGTCAGGGAAAGAGGAGGATGTGCCAGGGCCTGTGTCTTTCATTGGTTTGATCCATGTGAATTGCAAAGCACTGATGTCCGCGACCTGGCAGCAAGGGGCAGGCCTGAAGTAACCCCTCATTCACCCCCACGTACTACCAGAATGGTGCTGCAGGTGTAACCTCCAAGGCATGCCCTTGACCAAGAGCAAGGGTCCGGAGAACATCACAGGTGAAAGCAGCTGGGGAGGAGGGGTCCCAGCCAGAAAAGTGGATCTGAGTGGGGCCTCGGTTGCATCTACTTCTGTGCCCGCAAACATCACTATCGTGAAGACAGCCAAATGCGGTTTTCACCTGACTTGGCAGTAATTTTCACTGTAGTAAGGGTGCATTTTAAGAGTATAGGTATTAAAATAGACATCATGAGTAGCAAAGTCTGTTTTCACTGAAACAAGTATGTGCTTTTTTAACCGTCATTTTATTCCTAATAGGTCATACAATCCCATGACTCTAAATTCAAAAGTACCAAAAGGTATACTGTGAAAAGTCCCCTTCCCACTTCTGTCCACAAGCAGCCTGGCTCCTCTCCTGGTGAGCACCAACATTACCAGAGTTTGGGGTTACTTTCCAGGGATAGTCTATGCACACCAACAACGGTGTGATGTAGATTTCAAAGTTTGGGGGAGTCTGATATGGTACAGTAAGACAAAAAAACAAAAACAAAAACAAAACAAAAAACCACTCAAGAGTCAGCAGTTGGGGCTCTTCCTTCTGAAGTAGTTGAGCTAAAATGTGCCTTTTCTGTGGAGAGAGAGAGCAACCCACCAAGTCAGCTCTCAACGGAATGTTCCAAATGCATACAAACTTGACAAACATTTCCAAACTGTTTTAAGTTACTACATGTACAATTGATGTCAGAATCGCAAATTATTACTACTTCCTCATTAAGGCAAATCACCTATAAAGTTTGAGATGCTGTATTACAGCTCTTGAAATTCTCAAATATTTAAGATAATGTAAAATTTTGCTAAATTCACTATTTAGTTCCAATTATTTCAGTCTCACTGCATTCATTGCCCAATGTCATTTGCATATTGTTTGATGACTTGCCGAAACGGGTCTTGTGGCCCATGTGTGTTTAGATGCACCTTAGTGTCAGTACCTTGTGAATTTTCACTGTGGTTTCCTTTTATGGAGTCCCTACCGTGATTGGAGGTGCTTTCTCAACATAGGAGCTGGTCAGTGATGGAGGAGTCCCCTCGGTTGGGAGCTCCCTGTCATAGGAGGTGAGGGGGTAGCTGGGACATGTGTCTACAAAGTTACCCTAGGTGCTGGGCAGGTTGACTACTCAGGCCCTTCATAGCTGAGCGTCTGGTCTCCGGAGCTTCATTATTATTATCGCCTTGATAGGCTGTGTACCTTGTTTGAAATCCAGGCCATCATGCTCACACTGTGTGAGCTTATCTTCCAAATTTTGGTTTCACGGGTGCTGTCTAATGCCTATAAATGGCCAAATAGAGCTGACTTTGTAATCTCATAGGCCTGGCGTGTGTGTGTGTGTTTCTTGCAAGCGAACTCCCTCCTTTCTGTTCTCCTTCATGTTCACACTCTCTCTGAGATTGCCAGAAAAATCCTCTAACTTGCGCATGACCTGTTTCAGACCTGAGACAGATTTTGGTGGCACCCCCATGAGGCAACAACAACAAAAAATCTCATTTCCTTCCAAGAAATGGAATCATTATCTTGATTGAAATAATATCTTTCCTCAACCTGCAACCAGATAAAGCATCAAATTGGTGGGGTTTCCTTATCAGTGCACAGAGTTTGCAGGACACAGAATAATGGCCTGTCAGCTGCTTCTGGTGGGCGGTTCTGTAAGGCAGAGCCCACAGCTCTTGGCCTGATTTGGATCATACAGTGTCTGGGGCAATGTACAATAATTCCATTAATGACAAAAGTTATTCTATTAAAGTGAGCAGGTAGTGTAGACCTGAAACAGCATGAGCAAGAAATGCAACCACTACTATTATTGTGGTGGTGGTTTTTAATTAGGCAACATCTAACATATATGGGCAATTGCAGGAGCGACTAAAAGCTGCAGATGTTTATCTACTTTTAGGATGTCAGTGTTCTGGAACCTGGTGCCCACTAGGCCTGAGTTTCCCAGGACTGCAGTTAGAGTGTGGGGGTGACTGTGCTTGAGAAGGAGGGCCAGGTCTTAGTTTTGGGGGGACAGCCAGAAGCCAGCAGATCAATGTCTTTGGGAAGGAAATTGAAAATCCTGTGGGCAGGGAGGCAGGGGTTCTTGGTTCGGGGGCCACCATCTGCTCATCGTTCAGAGAGGGTTACATGGGGTGTGAGGAGAAGGAGGCGAGGCAATGTTTGTACAAAGTCCAGGATACTGGCTGTACCCCCAGTCCTCCCTGTCCCCCACCCACTGAGAAGGGAGGCGCTGCTGTGTCCCAGGCATCTTTGAGGGCTTACTCTGTGGCAGGCATGTGCTAACTGTTTTACACGCATCTGTTCACTTAATCCTCACAACAATCCTGTGCGTTAGAAATCTGTTCTTGGGCAGTGAGAAGGAAAAGAGAGGTTAAGTAACTTGCCCAAGGTCACACAGCCAGTAAAGGGGTGGAACTGGGATTTGAAGCCAAGCAGTCTGGTTAGAGCTCTTGTGAACTTAAAATAGAGCATTGGGACTAAATAACACAGTTCAAACACGTGGGGCTTTCGGCAGACCTTAAACTATAATCCTGTAATAGGGAGAAACGTCTTTGTAATGTTCCACAAGGCACAGAGGTGGTTCCTGAGATGGAGGTGGGAGGTTGAATGATATTCTAGCCAAGGCTCCTGAATGGGCACCCGGTAGTTCTGATCCTCTCTTCACCTGGGATCCCGCAAAGCTGTCCCTAGCTGTATGCACACTGCAGAGCCCTAAGGTAGGCGGGATTTGCCCCCATTTACCTGCCGCCTGTTTAGCCCTCCCCCCGACTTCCTGCAGAGCCCTCCTGGGCCCTTGGGGCTGCCCTGTGGGGGAGCCTTCCCAGAGAAGGAACTCATCCCTCCACACCTGCCCCATGCCTGCTTCATTCCCCTCACTCCTCAGGTACCACGTAAGTGAAATGAAAGCCCCTATCTTCAGAATCTTGTTTTCAAGAGGAGTATTGGCCTGTCACTAAGCGTGCCTGATTACCATGGTAATCACCAGCCGAATGGAGTGATTATATAATACATTTCCATCAGAAATATGAACAGATGTGCAGGGGAAATCAACATTTATCAACAAGATAGGTCTTGGGAGATTAATAGCGAATTTAGGATTGCTCAAGGAAACAAAAGAAAGAAGAAATACCTTCCCTTGTGGTCAAGGTTCTTCCAGCCTTACCTCTGACCATGTCCTCCTGCCTGCCTCCCTCCCACCTGGCCTACTCGCATTCCTCCTTGCCCTTCCCTTTCCTCTCTCCCTTCCAGTGCTTAGCCATCTGTCAAATATCACCTCTTCCAGGAAGTCCTCCTTGGTCTATTCCACCTCTGGGAAGTTCTGCCTCCTCTGACCGGCTGCAGCCCCCATACTGGGCCCTGTGTAGTCTCCCTTGCTCCCAGCTAGCTGGAAGTCCCCCCCCACCCGCCCCCAAGGGACATACTTGGTCTACTCTGCAGCAGGGGCCACCATACACAGAAGCCATTTAGCCAACAGCTGGGGGCTCTGGTCCCACCCACGGTCCGCAAGGCCAATGAACTCCTCCCCCACCTCCCCAGCTAAGAACCTCCCCATCTTCTTAGGGGCCTTATTAAAAACGCTACTGTGACACCTCTGGGTGACTCTAGAGCTCAGAGTACTGAGAGCCAGATTTCTGTGTTGCTGCTAAAGAAATGAAATGTGTTTGCATTGTGGTATTCCTTCCAGAAACGAAGGCAGCAGTGGGGATCCAAGAAGACACACACAGCAGTTTTGATTTCTAAGCCTTGGGGTCCCTGAGTCATCACCCCCTCCACCCCCTTCCAAACCCATCTGGCTCTGGATGTGGGAAACCACACTCCCGGGACCAGGAGGGGCCTTCCCACTCCACTGGGATGCAGGCCCCCCTGGGCTCCTCGGGAGCAGAGGTGGGGGGGGAGGGCTGTTCCAGTGCACGGTGTGGCTGAGGAGGAGGCCGCTGGCCCTGGCACACTTCTGCCTGGGCCCGGGCCTGCAAGGGTCTCAGGCACGGCATCCCTGTGTGAGCGGGAGGCAGAGGGGCTTGAGGGAGGCCTCCGTAGGAAAGGCCTTCTTCTTCCCTTTCAAGTAGGACAATACATCAGACAAGCTGCCAGGCCCGCTCGGAGGACGCGAGAGGCATTAGCTAATATTTTGATTTTCATAGAATGAATAGTAAAGAGCCCCGAGTGTCTCTTGGAGCTAATTTTGAAGAACATGTTCAGTCACATGCTCCTCTAGTTGAGTCGGATTCCTAAAGAGTTGATAACAAAAGGTTTAAACCAGGGAAAAAAAGGCATTCCTCCACCAACTTTTCTCTCTTTTAATTCTCTTCTTGTAATGCTTCTCAGTTAACAGTAACTTACGGAAAGATGAAATAAAGTCGAAGCAGGAAGCAGTGAGCCTCGGGAGGAGGTCTCAAGTGGCAGCTCTGGGTTTTGTTCTCCTGCATGAATGGCTTCGAGGTGGGTCCCCTTACTGAGCTTGGTAATATGGGGCCTCGCAGGCAGACAGACACCAAACACATGGACAGACGGACGGACGGAGAGGGCACTGCCTCCCTCTACAGGGGTCTGCCTGAGGCGGGGCTCAGAGGGAAGCGGGTGGCACCCTCAAAACGGTGGTTTGAAGAGAGTTGAGTCCAAAGGCCAGGGCAGGACCCAGGGCAGTACCCCCAACACGGGGGCGCAGTCCCTCCCCTGGGGCTGAAGGGCCAAGGAGAGGGGGGATGCTGGAAGCAGAGACAGTGAGGATGCTATGGAGGGGGCTACCCTACCTAGGCTGTGCCCTGAGGTGTGCCCCTGAAAACAGGGAGACAAAGCATTCAACATCTGACCTCCCTCCCTCTGTCCTCCCCTGGGGCCCCACTGGCTTCCAGCAGGAAAGAGTGCAGAGGGGGAAGAACCCAGGGCTGTGGTCCGTAGGGGTCAGTTTCCAGGGCACAGAGCTGAGTGGACAGGGTGGAGAGTGGGCCTGGAGGGGCACATGGGGACAGTGGCACAGTGATTCTTCTCCAAATGACAGAGCAGTGGTGGAGAGGGAGGCCCAGCATCCTTGTCAGGACAGGTCTGGTCTGAAGGCCAATTTTAGGGTCTCCAAGAAAGTCCCCAGCCCAAAGAAACATGCCTCTTCCCCAGCCTCTTCTCCAGGGGTCACTGTTCTTTTAACCAGAACAATACTGTCTCAAGGTGTTCCCCTGGGAGAGGAGAGATGAGCCATTCTGAAGTGCCACATCTGATTCCACCCCAGGAGAAGGAGCTGAAGGCGGGGACTGGGGCAGCCCTAGCAAGGTGCCAGGGAGTCTCTAGGAGTGGGCCTTGAAGGGAGGGTACAGGCCGGATGGTAGGCGAGGGAAAGTGTGTGTCAAGGCCAAGAGCACCAGGGCACCAAGTTCCCAAGGCCAAGGCAGGACAGGGGGCCGTCTGCCTACAGAGGAGTTTTGCCAGGGGGCAGCCAGCCTGAGGCGAGGCCTAGATTGTTTGCTTGTCCTGGGTTCACAGTCCTGCTGGAGACCACCCGTGGCTCTTGGAACTGCAGGCAGCTCCCAGCCCTGCACCCTGCAGGGGTTCCTGCTGATGAAAAACAAGACCAGTGAAGCTCTAGCTCACCTTGATGGGCCAGAGAGCTAAGTGCTTGCCAGGGTAATGTGCTTTAGTTGTCCAACAGTCCACGAGGTGGGTATCGCCCTACAGAGGCGGAGCACAGACAGAGAGGAAAGTCACTTGCTCAAGGCCACATTTCCCAGATGGCTTGATTTCAGAACTGCCTCTTGCCCTGGCTCCCTGCCAGGGGTCCCCTGGCCGAGGAGAGTCTGCACCTGCAGAGAAGGGAATGTCATTCAAAAGTTGGAATGAACATTTAAAATTGTTTTATTTGGAAATAATTTTAAATTACAGAAAAACAACAAAAATAACAATAAAACAAAGATGGCCTTTATACCCTTATATCCTAGATGCATCTGTTGTTATAATTTTACTCCACTGCCTTTAACATGTGTGCTCTCTTCCTATCATGCACACACACACACACACACACACACACACACACACACACACATACATTTTATCTGAACCATTGGAGGGTAAGTTACCCCTAAATACTCCAGTATGTGTACAGGCAGGCAAATTCGCCTATCCTCTGGGATACGCAAATTCTCTGACATAATCATAGTACGGTTGGTCAGGAAACGTAACACGAATACACACGTGGATCTAATTTACCAGTCTACCATTTGTATTCCAATTTTGCCAGTCAGCCTCCTGATGTTCTTTAGAGAGCACAGCGTCCTCCGTAGCAGATCCCTGCTAGGGGCGGGGGTTGATTTAGTTGGCCTTCTTTAATCTGGAACATTTTCACAGCCTTTCTTTATCTTTTATGACTTTGACATTTTTGAAGAACACAATGCCCCCTTCTTATTTTCAATAAAATGTTCACCCTTTGGGGTTTGCCCAATGTTTCCTTGGGGTGAGATCCAGGTTATGTGGTCTTGGCCAGAATCCTCCTGCCTAGGCAATCTTAGGTTCTTCCTACACGATCACATCGGCAGGCCCTCCTGGTCCTCACTGGTCCTAACTGGTGATGTTGATTTTAATCTCCAGGTCAAAGTATTACGTATTTCTCCACTACACGGTAATTGTCTTTGTTCTCTCCTGAAACTAGTAAACAGTCTACAGAGAGACCCTTTAAAACCGGGAGAATACCCTGCTCCTTGTCAGGTTCCCCCAGGGGTAGCATCCATTGATGTCTCTTGCCTGATCCAGTCCTTAACATGATGGTTGCAAAATTATGCGTTTCCGGCACCTGCACTACCTCTCTATTTACCAGTCGGCCTTTGGCATCCTATAATAGCACAATCTATTTAGGCAGTATACATTTACTATTATAAGCAGTAAAATGGTATTTATTTGTCTATTACCTGTGTGGACTGATGAGTTCCTGTTTTTCCAGTAGTTTATTATTTCTCACTGTGCTCAATTATTTTGGTGCATAAATTGCCCCAGACTTGACCAGTGGGAGCCTCTACAAGCTGACCCCCATGATATTTGGAAATGCCACCATCCCTGTTTTAGAGCACTGTCTTACTTTCTGGGATAACAAGAGGTTCCAGGCTCATCATGTACCTTCCCTGAACGAGCCCTGCAACCAGTCATTTCTCTGAAATGTCAGCTTCCTTTTAGTGGGGAGTCGTATTAGAGACCAAACTCTGGGCTCTGGGTGTGCCCACTGCTGCTGGGTGTCTTTGCTTCTTAGCCCTTTCAGGGGACAGAACTAGGAAATACGTGCATGTATGTACACATACATACACATATTTTTCATACATATACATGTATATACACTTACATATTCGTATGCTACAAATCACAATCCTCGCTAATGCCTCCAATTCCAATCCACCCCTGCAGGGCTGCTTCTTGCCTCCCCCCATTCCATATTTTTATGTCCTCCTTCCACAGCGAAAACCTCAAAGCTGTCAACACATTCAATTGTTTGCTTAATCCCCTGTTACATCAGGATGGCTTCACCACCGCTGTGGACAAGCCTTCCCCTCCCCCCTCCCTCCCTGCTGTGTTCACAAATAGCTTGGAGTAGTCCTTTCTTTCTTTCTTTCCTTGCCCTTCAGTGTGGTCAGAGGATTTATTTGAAATCCAGTTAGGTTTATTTTTTTCCAGTTTGTTTTCAGGTTTAAGGATTTTTTTCCCCCTTCCCATTCTTATTGGGTTTAAATTTTTTTTTTTTTTTAGGGCGCCTGGGTGGCTCAGTCGTTAAGCGTCTGCCTTCGGCTCAGGTCATGATCCCAGGGTCCTGGGATCGAGTCCCACATCGGGCTCCCTGCTTGGCAGGAAGCCTGCTTCTCCCTCTCCCACTCCCCCTGCTTGTGTTCCTGCTCTCGCTATCTCTCTCTCTGTCAAATAAATAAATAAAATCTTAAAAAAAAATAAATAAAAATAAAAATAATAATTTTTTTTTAATAGGTAGAACGTTAACACACTTTCACAAGTCAGAACTACACAAAAAGCCAGCCTAAGAGATGTATCACTCTCTCCTGTTCTCCTGCACCCCACTCCCCCTTGCCGGGAAGCAGCTTAATTCTTCTATGCTCACACTTCTATTGCTTTTTGTAAAGATAAGCGCATTTTTATGTATGTTTTTTAATTTTCCTTTCTTTTTTACACAAAAGATACCGTATCATATATGCTTTCTTTTTTTATACTTCGTTTTCTTTATGTGTTCAATATTATGTCCTGGAAGACACTCATGCCAGTTCATAGAGGTCCTTCCACATTCTTTTTTATAGCTACACAGTACTCCCCATGTGGGCACGCCATCGTTGTGCCCCCACTCTCCTCCGGATGACCGTTGAGGTGGTGTGGCCGTAGCTTACAATTCCAAATAATGCTGCAGGGCTCATGCACGTGCGTTCCAGGTGCTTGGGAGCGTATCCTCAGGGTAAATGTCCGGGACTGAGATTCCTGGGTTCAAGAGTAAAGATGTACATAGTAGTTTTGTTAGGTGTTTCCAGAAAACCCTCCAGGAGTTTGTACTGGTTTGCTCTCCGCCCTGTTTCCTCACAACTCTGCCGACAGAGGGTGATGTCAAATTTGGGAATTTTTGCCAATCTCATGAATACGAAATGGTACCTTAGTGTAGGTAGTTTGGATTTGCATTTCTCTTCTGAGTGAAGTTGAACATTTTCTCATATGCTTAAGGATAACTTTGATACTGCTTTTGTGAATTGCCCATACTTTTGTTCACTTTTCTATTGGGCTTTTGGTTCTTTGTCTCTCAATTTTTATGACTACACACACACACACACACACACAGTAGTGATGTTCTTTCTTTTTTTTTAATTAATTCATTTATTTATTTGAGGCAGAGGGAGAGACAGAGGGAGAGCACAAGGGGTGGGGAAGGGCAGAGGGAGAGGGAGAGAACTAGACTCCCAGCTGAGCAGGGAGCCCAACGCGGGGCTCCATCCCAGGACCCTGAGATCAGGACTCGAGCCGAAGGCAGACGCTTCACCAGCTGAGCCACTCAGGTGCCCTAGTGATATTATTTCTTTATCTATGATATATGTGGCAAATATTTTCTCCCGGTTCATTATTTAACTTTGACATTACTTATGGCGTTTGCCATAGAAATTATTTTTGTTTTTATATAGTCAGTTCATCAATCTTTTCTTTGATTGCCTCTGGATTTTCATAGTTAGAAAGCCTTTTTTACATTGAGGTTATAGAAGAATTCACCCACGTGGAAACACAATTTTTAATGGCTACCTATTATTTCATTGAAAAGAAAAATCATCGTTTTTAGATAGAAGCTAAGAGGTGAATTGGGACTGCAGGCCGATGCAGCAGAGGGCAGAGGAGGGCTGAGGGAGGGGAGCCTGCAGGGAGGCTGGATGTGTGAAAGCCCCACACCCAGTTGGTTTGAGGACTGACAGAGGAAAATGGTCTCCGCCCTGCAGCCACAGAGGCTCAGGCAAGGCATCATGGCTGGCCCCACCAGGGAGGACTCTGGGAACTTCAAAGGAGAGGCCAGTCCTTGGGGCTGGAGGAGGGATGTAGGGGCAGGGCTGGGACTAGGGCGGGGCCAGTGCGGCCTGTAGGGCAAAGTTGAAGGAGGCCTCAGCCTCAGGGCTGAGCCAGTGCAGCAGTCCCTGGCACCTGGGAGTGAGGGCCTCCTTAAATTATGCCCCTTGGGCCCCTCCCTGGCCTCCCCCAGGTCTTGGCTCTTCTCTGGGGAAAAGCCGAACAGGGGTTGAGGAAGTAAAATGAATGGGGTGCACGCTGCCCTGGCTGAGCTGTCTATTGGAGGAGTGGCAAGGTGTTGGGAAGAAGGGGCAAGATTTCATCCTGGAGGTGGTGGGAAACCACTTCAGGACTTGAAGAAATTTAAGAAATTCTGTCAAATTGGGGAAAGTGGGGATGATAACCGTCTTTTCCCAGAGCCAGTGTCAGGATTAAGTAAGATCATCAACGTAAATATTTTCTGTGGGCAGAGGGCCTGGCATGGAGTGGGAGCTCAGCAAACCTTAGTTTCCTGTACTTGGGGGTTGGGGGGGGTTCTACTGATTCTCTTAATCAGGTCTCAAGTCTAGTGCCCTTGACACAGTGGGACTGTTCAAACCACAATGTAGGAGTAGGAATTCGAACAAACAAAACTTGAAGTAAACCATCTGTCCCCTCACCTGGTTGAAGAGGAAGATGCCTTGTTCAAGGACTTGACAGGGCGGCCCCAAGGCGTCCGTTTTATAGAAATGGAAACCGAGGCCCAGGGACGGTCTCACAGCGTGTTAATGGCTTACAGGAAGTTAATGTTTGTGCTCCCATGAGTCCTCCCAAGAGAGATGTGGGCTCTCACTCCCACCCAGCACTCTGTCCGTACTCCCCAGCCCTAGAAAACCATGTGCCTGTGGGCCTCTGACAGAACCTTCCCAACAGCTCCCTGCAAGAAGAGCTTCCTCTTGAACCGTGCTGACCTGGAAGGGAGAAAGCCCCCAGACCAGGAGGAGGCAGCAGACAGGAAGGGGGAGGGCAGCTAGCCCCACAGCCCTCTCCAGCGCCCCGGCCACATGCCTGAGGGAGGGGCCACCAAAGGACCCCAGACCTGTCATTTCCCTCCTCTCCCAACCTCAGCTGCAGGCCCAGCAGGGCCATTCCCCGTGGCCCCGCCTGGCAGGCCAATCAAGTGTGTGGGAAAAATAATAAGTCTGTGGCCCCGGTGGCTGGAACTTGTCCTTCAGAGCTCGCTTATCTGCCTCTCCCTCGGGCTCCTGATGATTGAGGCCAGGAGGTTGGCCGAATCTCCCAGACCACGCTTAGGAGGGAGGGCACGCAGAGGCCGGCTCTCTACTCCCTCGTCTGGCAGAGAGATCTGAAAGGTCCTGGAGCAGATTCCCCCAGCGAGCCACCAGCCCCTTCCTCCACCACGCCTGCTCTGCCAGGCCTGCATAAGTGGCCACCCCGAGGACCTGCATCATGATATTTAAGAGGAGCCGGGAAGCCCCCACCTCAGACCCATCTTTCCGCCGGAGGGCTGCTGAAAATACTTCTTCAAAGCTTCTTCGGCCTCTGCCCATCGCTCCAAGCCCAGCTGGCCTTTGTGGTCCAAACCAGTGCCACCCCTTCCCAGATACCTTTCTCAATTCATCAGAACGAATCCCCTCTCCACCCCCCCCACCCCCCCACCCCCCCGCAGCCTGCACAAGTAGGTTTCGGCTTCCTCGGGGCCTTGCCCTGTCGGTCCTTCATCACAGGTGGCTGGGAACAAGACCATCTGCCTCTTTCAATGTGAATGACCTGAGAGCAGGAGCTACTCCTTCAGCTCTGAGTCCCCCCCAAATGCTGAGCCACCGTGTCACCAACAGTAGATGCTCAGTCAGTGTCGAGCTGCTGAAATGCAAACGGAAAGACCACCGTGTTCAGAAACAGGAAGTAAGCTTGAACTCTGGCCAGACACTGGCTGAGTGTCCTTGGGGAAGCCCCTTCACCTATCTGGGCCTCTGTTTTTTCATCTGTTAAATGGAATGATCCTATCTGCCTCACAAGGCCATTGCACCAATAGAGTAGGCCACGTGCGCAGCCCAGAACCTGATGCCCAGTAGGCCTATCTCCATTCATTCACAGACACCCATTATGTGCCTTCTTTGTGCCAGGCTGCAGGGCAGCTAGGGGTTCAATGAGCTAAGGCCTAAGTGCAATTCCGCATGCTGACATAAGGAGCCCATGCTGCCCGGGTCGTGCTGAGGCTGGGGCCATGCTGATGGGTGGAGCATCCCTACCCTCAAGGTGCTAGCAGTCTTTCCCATCATGGAGTCTGTGGGTTTTCCAGATCCTTTCCAACCATACAACTACTGAGATGAGATCAGCTTCCAGAATTTAGCGATGGATGATTTCCGGAATAATCCTCACTTGAGTAGAGGCCCTGGCTTAGGTGGGCGAATTGAGGGCTGAGAGGGAGGAGGAATTCAAAAGGAACTGGGCTGGCTTCCTGATCTCAAAAGAGCTCCTACTGTGTCACATCCATTGCTCTCTAGAAGGTGCTGAGATGGCCAAAGCAGGCCTCCGTCCCTCCTGTGGGGAAACTAGATGTCGGCCAGCCTAGGGAAGGGGCCAGGAGACTGCTTTGTCCTGCTTTAAGAGCCAGGCCTGGGAGGACTATAGGCCAGGAGTCCACAGGCACAGGCAGGGCTGGGGGAGAGCAAGGGAGACTCGAAGCCATCTTCAGCGGCTGCCAAGGGAACTTCTGGGCCCAGGCCCAGCAGGGTTGGACCTGCCAACCCCAGGTTCTAATGCCCCACTCCCAGTCGGGTGGTTGACAAGTACCAGTTAAGTGTGGGCTGTATGCAGAGCCCAGGGGACACCCCCTGTGAAGTCAGGAAGTGAAGGGTTCCTGCCCTGATGGGCAGTGGGCCATCCTCCAGTGGGAAAGCACCACACCCCCCTGACATGCTGGGGGCAGGGAGGTTGTTGTGCAACCACAGCAAGACCCTGTGGCCACACAAAAGTGTGACTTCTGTCATCTGTCGTGTCATGCAGAGAGGATGGGCATGGAAGATGGGGTGAACCCAGAGAGGGTGGGTTAACTTAGGAAGGCTCTGGGGCAGGCACCTGGGTACCCAGGCCTTGGAGCTTTCTACAGATGTATAGGAGGCCCTCCCAGGTACTCACTCATTTTGCTGAGGTGTTAATGGGTCTTCTCCTCCTGGCCATCTCTGAATGTCTGAGGACCAGCAGGAGTGCCAGCCCCATCCCCCAGTCCCACAGCCAAGCCACACAAACCTGAATGTATCTGAAGATGCTCATCTCTGGAGCTGTCCCTGGTTTGGTGTGCTCTCCTTAGGGTGGGGGGGGGAGGGAAATATTTCTCTTTGTTCTAGATGCTTCTCCCCCTCCCCTCAACCCAGCACTTCTCCAGGTGGCTGGACCTCTCATCTCAGAGAGGTCAGATGAGCTCTCATCTCAGCCTGCCTATCCCTCTCTGGAGAGACTGCCAGGCCTACTGGGAGCTGTGGCCAGTGAGTCCCCGTCCATCATTCCTGAGCAATAGGAAGGCAAGATGCTAGTTAGCCAGAGTGGGAAGGGGTGCTGCTTTGGCACAGACCTGGCAAAGGCAGTGCGTTTGGAACGCTCCTTGCTGGTAAAACAGTGGAGGGCATTTAGGCCGTGAGGAACCCCACTGGCGCATGTGCGGGCAGTGAGAACACCCTTGATCGCTGACCTGAATGCTCACGGGTGTCGCTGGGGGAAGGCTGCCTTTGGGATGAGCAGAGTTCACATGGGGCTTTCGATGAAAAGCTAATGGAATGACATTTTAATTGCATATCTGACAAGTTAAGAGAAATGAGGGGTGGGGGAGGAGATGGGGTCAGGGAAACACAGAGTCCTTCCCTCCGCTCTCCCTCATAACAGGGAGAACAGACAATTTTATCACCCACAATAGGACATTTCAGAGAGTGAAGATGGGCATTATTATAAGGGAAAGCAGGTGTAAAATGAGACTTTCTCAGCTAACAGGAGACTTGAGGAGCCAGTATAATTGGCTATAGGTTGTCCTGTTCATTTTGGCCATGATAAAAAGGAAAGAAGACTTCACAGCTCTCTAGGTAATTAATGAGTTGTATGGCCCATAGGGTATCACCTCACCCTCCTGACTCCTGGTTTCTCTCCCATAAAATTCATTCATTCATTCTGCAGGCATTATTTTGTGCCTTTCATGTACAAGGCAATGGGCCAGGGGCTGGAAGTTCAGAAGTGACCATGACAGGTCCCTGGCATTAGTCCAGCAGTCTCTGACCTCTGGGGTCCCTGCCCCCTCCAGAGACACAGCTCCAGTCCATGAAATAGTTAAGTACCAGCCGGGTGAGGCTGTCTCTGAAATATGTCCGGTTGAGTGGGACAGGTAACAACAAGGAAACGGGGAGATGGGGAGCATGTGCCCATTTTATGGAAGAGGAGCCTGACACTCAAAGGAACGGCATAATGTGCTCAACAGCACACAGTCAGGAGGTGGTAGAATTGAGATTCGAACCCAAAGCCACCTGACTATAAAGTTGGTGCTCCTTCCTTACACCTCACCTTTCTCTTCTCTAATGCTTGCTTGCTCCTCCTCCTCACCCCCATCCAGCCATCTGGCTGGCAGGCCTCGTGGCACAGCCAGACCCCCGAGGAGACAGGGCCAGGGCCCCAGAGCAGTTGTAACACTTACCGAGGGCGACTGAGGGTCTCAAGATGCTCGGCCACTTCCCTTCCATGCTCTCCGATCGTATAGCTGGAGAGCGGACCCTCAGACACTTCTGTTTCCAGTCTTCCAGGGTGCGGAGGGTGGTGGAGAACAGTGCCATCAACATCCGGGAACTGCTGAGAGACGGGGAAGGTCTACAAAGCCATGTTTAACACTTGATGCAAAAGACACAAGACCAACCCATACCATTCTTTATGCAACTCCCCCTGAAACATTAACTAGAAACCTGCCCCAGACAGGGATCATGCTCTGCCCGAGTTCTCATCGGACAGATGATTACATCTCATGTTTTTAGCTCTTTTCATCTGGGCCCTTCCACTAAGGCCCCCTTATCTCTTCATGTGCACCTAGCCCTTGTTTTCATGTTAAAAAAAATTATTAGTGAGATTGAGTGGTGTGAGTGGTTTTAGCGGGCATTTAGACTTGATGTTTTTCCTCATCGATTTCCAAGAACTCTTTATACCGTAGATGTAAACATATGTCTGTTACATAAAGCACGAATACTTTTGCCCCATCTGTTGACTTTCAACTTGCATTGTGGTTATCTTTAGGACATTAAAGTCTTTGACTTTTATTTAATCAAATCCATCCCTTTTTGTTTTCCTTTATGGCTTGTGGTTTTGTGTCAGGCCGAGGAAAACCTGTACGTTGACCGTGTTTGTGTCAAAAACACAAATTTGCCAGAGCGTCAGGATCTGAAAGCTTTGGTGCAGACATCCAAGAAAGCTGTCTTGCGGCAAGCAAACACTTCCCAAGGGCCTCTTTGCAAGGAGCCTCGGACCCAGGGGAGATCCAGGACAGCCGTCCATCCGCCCAGCCCTCATCCTGGATGCCTCACACAGCATCCCAGGTTTTGTGCTGGGCTCTGCCCTTTCTCCCCGCAGGTGGAGGCTTGGCTGATAAGCTCAGCGAATCAAATATTGACTGTGCCCTCACAGGGTATGTTTTCCTGGTCACCAAGGCCAAATCAAGGCCCGGGGACTTGTTTTTCCTTTTGGTAGCCCTGTCCTCCTCCCCGTTCCCTTCCCCACACTCTGAAAGGGATCTGAAGATCCTACTAAAACGGTTTTATGGGGGCGGGCACCTTTATCTGTTGCTGCTTTTATGGGAAACTTTTCACAGAGCCGAGTACAGAAAATTATCTTTTCAAACATACCATTCAGTGTAATTTTATAAGATCTGCCGTAATTGCCCTAGAATCTGCTCGGAGAAACCCTGAAATCCAGGGGCTGCTGTGTTTTAAAAGAGGCAAGAAGCCTGGGCAACCAGAAAAGCACTATAAATCCTCTTGGGGCTCATCCTTATTAATTCATCATTTCTGGCAAGGGGGCGAGAAAGATGGCTTTGGAAAGCCTCTTGGAAGGACCCAGAATCTATTGGCATGTGGGCGTGTGCGTGTACACACACACACACACACACACACCCTAGCAATGCAGTGGTCTGTATTTAACATTTCCAAGCAGGTAACTCAAGCATTAGGTCTGTGCTGGGTCCTGCTGCCTTTGCTGTCCCCATATCCTAGAGCCACATACTTTCAGGGTACTTTTTTTTTTTTTTTTTGGCAGGGCTGAGGCAGAGTCAAGTCCAAAGAGGCAAACATGGAGGCCCCAGTAAGGGAGCAGTTGTCAGGGAGAAGGAGCTGGGCCAGAGGCTCAGAATAGCTGGTTCTGGGAGCCAAAGGGTGAAAAGGGCAGAGGAAATGGTAGGCTGGGGCCCGTGGGAGGGGCAGCCCGGACAGGGAGGGGAAGCGAGGGTGGGTGTGCGGCTGTGGCCTGGAGATCACGTGTCCATGGGAAGTGTTCAAAGTGGAGATGCAGGAGTGGGCGAGAGGCCTGTGAGGGTGGAGGAAGGGTCTGGACTTCGCCTCTGGCCAAGGAGGGATGGGACTCGGGGCTCCCTCCTGATGGCCATTGTGCAGAGAGCAGCCAGAGATAGCTCTGCTGGAAGGGGGGCATGGGGTTCAGTGGGCCAGGGACAGGCAGGGCAGAGCAGGGCTGAGGGCCGGGCTCAGCCCTGGGCTTTCAGCTGAGGATGCTCCTGAAGATGGAGGGAGAGGCTCCCTGGGGTTGAGGGCTGGGGCGTGGGGACACAGCATCGAGAGCTCCCTTCCTGTTCAGGAAGGACAACGTGCTGAGACACCTCCTTGCTCAGTATACAGGAAGCGCCCAGTAAGTGTCGGTAGCCTCACTGGCTGGTCCCAAAGGGCTCATTCCAGGTGGACAGCAGCTTCCAGGGCCACTTCGGCAAAATCATCACCAAGTATTTGTTGAGCACCTACTGGATACCAAGTGCTGGACAAGCCTCTGCGGAAAAGTCCAGTGACATGTAATAAGCAAACCTAGCGAGAATTATAAAGTTGGAGCCCTTGGCAACCTCTCCCAGTCTGATAGCCAGCTAGAATCCCAGAATCGGAGGAGCTGGAAGACATCTTTCAGAGATCAGTAGGTTGGATCATCCCCAGGGCTTGGATTTCACGATCCCATCCTTGCCAACCTCTGAGTGAACACTGAAGGTGCTGGGAGCTCGTTGCCTACCCAGGCCCCTCCTTTCCTCCTTGGGCCACACTGTCGAGGGGAAGGAGCGTGGTGGGCGGGGAGAGCACCAGCTGAGAGTCAGGGGCTCCTGGCCCTCTGGCCCCCCACCTCTCCCCGGATCCTGGAAAGCCACTTAGAGCCTCGGCCTCCTAGTCTTCAGCTCCGGAGCCGGCAGCACGGCTCCTGCCCATCCTGCCTTGCAGGGCTCTGGTAAAAGCACCTCACCCCCCAGGCTGTGGCCAGCGCTTCACAAAGTCCTTTACCTGCCCACCCGGCTGCACTGAGCTACAGCGGGGAGCCCTGAAGTTAAATGAGCATTTGGATGCTTCTTTAGCCCCTGCTCCATTTCCACCCACTTGCTCCATGTCACGGGCATAGAGCCCTGCGAGGAAGCCTTCATTAGGATGCTTGTTTGCATGCGGTAGGTGAGTTAACCTAGGCTCAGAGAAGTGAAGTGACTCATCCAAGGACACACAGTCAGCCTGTGATGGTGGAGCGGAGACCAAAGTCTCCTGGCACTCCAGACCCATGTGCTTGCTGCCCTCAAACTCTGCCTCTGTCGAGGGAGCTCAAGAGACAATACCAATCATAGGATCCATCAAGTGGATTCGCTCACTGCAGTGCCATGCTTTAAACCCTTCCCCCGCAACAACCTGGGGAAACACCCCAGCTACCCTTTATCGAGTGCCTGCCACATGCCAGGCCCCTGACCTCCCATGTCCTCACCAGCCCGTCCCAGAAGCACCCTCTAAACAAAGTAGGCAGTGCATTTTGTGAGTCCAAGAGAATCACGAACCGGGCTCCCAGAAAGCAAGAAATGCCCAGGAAGTAGCCTTTTCCATCTTTTAAAAGCAATGCCAGCTTTTCATCCTGCTCCAGAACCATCTCTAATAACTCTTAATGTAAAAGGAATTCATTTTGCCTAAGTAGCTGAGTAAAATTGAGCATGAGAAATCTCTGCCACGTTGTATCTCGTGTCTTTGTGTCACTTCTGCCAAACCCCAGCTTGGCTTCCTACTCCTCTTCATGACAGTTCCACCCAGTGGGTATTTTCACGTCCTTCCACTTGACAGATGAAGATCTGAGGCTCAGAGTGGTCGAGCAGTGGGCCCTGAAACGCAGCGCCCCCCACGTGGCAGATCCCATGACACAGGCTGAAAAGGACGACATGGAGCTGGGGAGGAAGGCTTGCTGAAGGAGCTGGGGACCTGAGCTGGGGCACTGGCAGAAGGAACACACAAGGCTGCCTGAGTAAGGCCTCAGGGTAGGAAGGAGGCTGACCGCCTGGAACCACAGGGAAGCGCAGACAGCGGGAAGAGAGGGGGAGATTGCTGAAGCGTCTGTGGGCTCAGAATGGGGGGAAGGGGTGTTGACCGTTGGTTGGGCTGCCCTGTTTCTCCCAATATACTCCACCCAAGGCCTGCCACTGGCCACCCGTGACAACACAGGACCCATGCTCAGAGGCACTGGAGAGGGGGGCGGGGTCCCCTCTCTTCCTCCTCTCCCTGCTAGATAGAGATTCCTCTTTCTTCCCCCCCCCCCGCCAAATATGCCGCTTCAGTGGCCCCCTGGAGGAGGCCCTTATGCCTTCAGTAGCCAGGGACCCTGAGCCTCCCCAGGACCGGCCCTCCCCATTGATGACATCCCCAGCCCCCATGCCAGAATTCACACCCCCACAACATCCCCGTGAAGGAGGCAGGCTTTTTGGCAGGTGAGAAACCGAGAGCCTGAAAAGTTGAAGAGCCCGGCTTCCTATTGAAGAGAACTGGCTTTGCAGACAAAGGACAAATGTATGATTCCACTTATATGAAATACCTAGAACAGGCAAATTCATAGACACAGAAAGTAGGTTCCAGGTCACCAGGGCTGGAGGGAGGAGGGGATAATCAAGAAGTTATTGCTTAATGGTTACGGTTTTTGTTTGGGTTGATGAAAAAAATTTTTGAAATCGTGGTGATGATTGCACAGTGCCGTGAATATAATTAATGCCACTGAACTGTGCACTCAAATGGTTAGAACGGCAACTTTGATCTTATATATATTTTTACCACAGTTTCTTAAAGTTATTCTCAGATAAAGAGGTAATCAAAGAACATCCGTCAAAAACCGATATGGGGGGAATGTATCCTGCAGGTGACCCACACAAGTGTGCCGTACACCCAGCTCTGAATCCAGGCCCCACCAGGTATGAGCTTTGTGGTCCAGGCAAGCTACTCATCTCCCTTTACCTGAGTCTCCTCGTCTGTAATGTGAGGTTATCGCAAGGCTTCCGCGGACTGGTGTGCATGCAGCTGGAGCAGAGCCATAAAAACTCTGTGATGAGTGGCTCTCATAGTTAGGATGATGGTGTTCATCATTACTGTGAAGTAGCTCGAGTTCACAGAGTTAGGGAGCGGGGGTCAGGCTGGCGTCCAGGGCTCTGTTGGGAGGTTAATCTTGAGGATAGTGAGAGGGGTGTTTCAGGCAGGGAGGAGGACTGGAGAGCAGGGCTTAGAAGCTCATGCGCAATGGGTAGAGTGGCAGGTTTGTCACCTGAGGCATCCCCAGCAGGTGGGGCAAGGACTAGAGCAGGTCCTGGTTTGATCCCAGAAGGGCTGGTCCCCTCGCTCTGCCCTGGTTTGCTCCCTGAATATGCACAAGGCCACAGAACGTGAGTGACTCTCTGGGGCTTCCCATGCCCATCCCTGAACACTCGTGGTCTTCTCTCAAGAATAGCCTAACTTAGAGTGTTAGCCCCCCAGACATGAGTACCTAGAATTATCAGTAACTTTTTACTCTGGGTAGAGCAGTTCAGAGTTGGGGGCCAACAGGAGACAGAGTGCTCTCACCTCTGGATTGTTCTGTGAACTTCCCCTTGCCAATCTGCAGCAGTCCTCCTCTGCGAAATGAAGGGTGGGTGTGTCCTTTCCACCAGGAACACTGGTGGATTTTGTGACCTGGTTTGTAAGAATGTCTTCAAACAGGAAGAGTGATGCCATGATTTGATCAGCGGTGGGGTTTACAGAATAGTTTTGGTTTAAGATTTACTGAGCAGTGATACAGTTTGCTCCCTTTACCAGCTGGATGCCTTTGGGCAAGTTGCCTGAACTCTCTGTGCCTCAGTTTCTTTATAAGGACAGCAACAATCCCCATTTGGGGGCGGAGGGAGCAAAAGGGGGGTGACGGTGAGGAATCAATGAGCTAATATGTGTAAAGTCATTTGAAGAGTGCCTAGCACCGAGAAGGTGTTTAATAAATGTCTGGAGCTCCTTGCATGTGAGGAGCACTGTGAGAGTTTCCTAAGACATCCGGAAAAGGCAGAGGCCCATTCTCTGCATTCCAGGGGCTTATTAGCCTTTGCTTAGTGATGCAAGACAGTCTCCCATGACACAATACAACGAGAAAGTGCATCACCCAGGTGCATGAGTGTAAGTGCTGGAGGGGTTCTAGGTGGGTCAGGAAAGGACGAGGACAAGCAGGGCACGTGGCCGGGGCCCTGGGGTAGGCAGAGAACGAGAGAAGGGAATTCTAGCTGTGAGGGGATGAGCATGTGGTGCATGTGGATGTGTGTGCATGTGTGTGTTTGCTAAGAGAGCATGGACAGTGGCTTAGCCCAGAATGGGAAGTGTGGGCCTGGGGACCCTGAGGCGGTGCAACAATTTGTGTCACAGCCACGCACCTCTCCTGCCCGTGGCTGTGAGTGGGAACAGGCCTGCATCGAGCACAGGAGCAAACCCTTGTACATGACCCAGGGTGTGATTAATTTAATTATTTCAAAAGCCCCTTTGGTATTTCACGAGGGTCATGCCCCTAGCTGTGGGCTTGAATACAACTGCAGCAGGTTTCAATAAAATCAATTAATTTAATTTGATTTGGTTTTATGTACTTGGAGCTGGTGCCTCTTGAACTCAGTATGAAAATTATTGCAGAATAAAAATGCATATTAGTACTCAAGCCCAGTGTCCTTGGACTCTCTTTAGGGAGCCTGCAGTGCTGATCACAAGAGCAAATCCCCCCCGGCCTGGCAGCAGCCACTGCTCACTGGTCCAGCGTTCACCCCACCAGCCCCGGACTGTTTAGGGAGGTTATGTGCGCTGTTTGTATGGTTCCCTGGCTTCCAGAAGCATTTCTTACCTAGCAGTGAAGGGAATGTGCTTCCATGTTGCTTTCATGAAAGGAGCTCAGAGAGGTTTGGCTTGGCATTGGTCACCGGCTTCCTGCTCTGCTGTCGTTAGCTAAATTAATGGAGGCCGCATGCTGCTGTGGATTGAACTTGGGCTATGCCCCCTCACCCCCAAGAGACATGAACTTGGCCGAGTCCCTTCACTTCTCTGTGCTTTTGTCTCCTGTCCACAAGGGAGAGGGCTGGATGCCTGCTTGCAAGGCTCCTTCCAGTTCAGGGTCATATTCCACCGGACAGCTGCTTGTCCCGGGGTGGAGCCCTGCCTCCTTCCTGCTCCCCTCCAGAGGGCTCGGAGCCAGCTCACTGAATGGTCCATGGGACTGTGCCCCGCCTGCACCTCCCAGCAGGAGCGGCTTCTCCCCCACATTCCTGCAGGTCAGAGCAAGCACTGCTTTCAAGAAGGGTGGAGGGTTACAGCTCAGGGGGCCAACCCTGTCGTTTTACAGATGAGGGAACCCGGTTCCAGAGTCACACAGCCATAGCCGTGGGCAGGACGATGTTCAGCCACATTCACCGTCATTATAAAGGGTGGAGATTTTGCTCAGGCTGCGTTTTCCAACTGTTCCTTTCATTCCTCTTTTTCCTGTCGGGATGGGAGATGGCCAAGTCATCTTTGGGGCCTCCCCAGTAAAGCAGATGCGGACACCAGCCATGTCGGAGCCGATGGAGCCCTCTCAAACGTGGTGGCTGCCCCCGTGATCCTGGTGGGAGTGGGCTGGGGGTGCATTCCGAAACACCCCCCACCGATGCCTGACATTCCTCTCTGCCCCTCCCTCCCACAGACCCTCCTCCCGCCCTGGCATTTGGTGCTGAGCTCCGATCCCCTCGACTTAGTGATATGTTTTGCACCTAAGTCTTACCTCCTCAGCGCTCGTCCGTGGCAGAAACAGAGTCTGTCCTTTCCGTCCTCCTGTCCTCATCCTCTTTATTCCTCTGAGCCGCTCACTTACGACAGGCACCCCGATGTGCGGAGAACTACCCCACACACTTTCCTCACAGTATCTCATTTAATCTCCATACTAGCTCTGCAGAGTGAGCAGTACCGTCCCTAGTTTACTGTCGGGGGGCCATGGCTTGGAGAGGTCACACAGCTCCTAAGTGACAGGGCTGGGATTCCAGGCCACCATCTCAGTCCTGAGACTCTTGTACCATGCCAAGTGGCCTCCCTTGCACAGAATAGGTGTGTAACAGATCCTTAATGGCAGATTATACTATACTTTCCTCTGCCAACAGCAAATGCCCCCAGAGAGATGATGGTGATGATTACTAATGCTACTACTAATAGTAATAGAAATTATTCTCTATGAAGCAACTATTAATGTGTTAATGCACCAAAACTCACAACCCCCGGAGAGGTGGGTACTGTGATTACCTCCCCTTTACAAATGCAACAACTGAGGCATAGAGAAGTGACTTGCCTAAGGTCACCCAGAAAATAAGTGAGCTGGGCTTCAGTCCAGCCCTGCCTTTGAGGCCCAGCCCCTAGCCTCCCAGTGAACTGGAGTCCTCTGCCTTTGGCTCTGTGTGGCTCTAGATTTCAGGTAGCCGGTGGTGCTGCTGTCGGGGAAGGAGGGCCGGGGCTGGGGTGGTGTGTGCGCTCAGGGACGCCTGCAGCCGGCACTGCCCTCCACCCAGCTGAGAGCCGGCACTGCCCTCCACCCAGCTGAGAGCTGAGGGCCTGGTGGCCGCCTGCCTGGCCCACGTCGCGTGCTGGCACGACGCCCGGCCCGGGGGTAGGCGGGCAGGGGGGATGGGGCAGCGGGGGCGGGGGGCCGGCTCGGCGTTCTCCGCCCGCGGCCCTCGGGCCCCTGCCGCACCCCGCTGCCCCTCTCCCGGGTCGGCGCAGTCCCCGCCGGGGCCGGCGCCGGCTCTCCAGCCTTAACCGCGGGCAGGGGAGGCGCCGCGGCCTCCGGGGGAGGCGGGAGGGTGAGGAGGTCGAGCTGGGGCAGCGCGAGAATGCGGAGGGGAGGCCCGGAGAAACCAGGCTGGGGCCGCGGAGAGGGGCGCGGGGAGCACAGCGGGGGCGGGGGCTGGGGGGGTGAGGGGGGGTCGAGGGCGCGGGGGATACCCGGGAGGAGGGCTAGGTAGGGCTCCCAGGGAGGGGAGAGGAGGGTGCGGGGCCGCGGCGGGGAGCGAGGGAGCGGAGCGCCGGGGAGGGGCGGGGCGCCGGGGAGGGGGGGCGGGGCGCCGGGGAGGGGGGGCGGGGACCAGGGCGGGGGCGCCGGGGCAGGACCTGGGCGGGGGCGCCGCAGGGACGGGGGTTGCGGGCGGGCGCGGAGTCCGGAGTGCCTGTGGCCGGGGCGGAGCGGCTGTGGTTACATCACGTTCCCGAATCTGCTTTCTCAGGGATCAGGCCAGGGGGACTGGCGGGGAGGGAGAGGTGGGCGAACCAGTCTGAACCGGCCGGGCAACTCGAGGGGCGTGGGCCCGGCGAACTGTGGGTGCTGCCCAGCACCCTTTATCCTCACCAGGCTCGGGAATTTTTCTGTGAATCCGCCCCGTTGGTTTTACAGTTCCCCCCCATCCTGGCCCCACCCTCTCTCGCCCTCCCCTCCCCTCCCTTTCCCTCCCCTCCCCTCCCCTCCCATCTCCTCTCCGTGTTGGCTCCTCTGAGCAATCGGTTAGCCAAAGGGAGGCACCAAGCTCTTGCCCACAACTGTCCCACTCCCACCTTCTCCTGGAGGACTCCGGTGCGTGCCCTCCCTTTCTGTTTCCCTGCACCCCTGCCCCTCCCTAGGCTCTCTGGAGTATCTCGAAGGAGCTTAGTGAATCAGTGCCCTGGCCCTCCCTCCTGCGCAAGCCCTTTAGGGGCCCTTCAGGGTCCCCCTTTCTCCTGTGGCCTCGGGGGCCTAGTGCCCACAGGCTGCCAGGCCCTTGCTGGCAGAGAGGGAAGACCTAGGCAAGACCTTAGCAGGGCAAGAACCTCGCTCTTCTCCAGGGTGTCTGCATTTTGCAGGGACATTGCTGAAATGGCACCCCCCCCCCGCCCCCCCGCAGTTACTCTCAAATGATGGAATTCCAAAGGCTGGGCACCAGGTTGGGAGGAGGGGATATTTGAGGCAGGGGTGGCTTTTCAAGGACCCTCGGATCACATCAAGAAGGCCACCACGGTCTCCCTTACACCCTCTGCTGTCCTGCCCCTGTGTCTCTCTCTCTGGCCAGCTCAACTTCTAATTCATCCCCCAAGGCTATGAGTTGCTCTGCTTCCAGGTGGCAAACGGGACACCCTCCCTGTGGCTATGGGGAGCTTCGTGGGTTGCTGAGCTTGTGTTTGTCACAAGCTTGGAGCTCTTTGACCAAGATTACCATTATTTATATGTCAGGACTGCTATGAAATCGATTAAATAGCTGGGATCTTTAACAGAACTGCTCCACAGACATCAACATCCCAGGTCCTGGGTTTTGTAGACTGAGGCCCTTGAGACCTGGAGAGATAAGTGACCTGCCCAAGGTCACATAGCTTGTTAGTGGCAAAGCTGGAACTCTAATTCACCTCCTAGCTCCCCCCCCACCCCCCCACCCCCATCCAGTGTGCTTTACTTTTAGGCTAGTTCTGTGTTAGGGACCTAGCTTAACACCTGGGTGGCACAGAGAGGAATGAATGAGGCCTCAATGAGGAAGCTGGAGAAATACATCATTTTGGAGAGGTGAGAAGACCCTGAGGCTCCCCCCCCCCACGAGTTTGGGACTCTAGCCCCTTCCCACTGAGTATGCTGGTGAAATGTTTCTCCAGGGTAGCCGGAGACCACCATTGGGAGCCTATCATTCGCTTTGGTCACTTCAAGCCCAGTCATTGTGCCCAAGGAGACTGTGGGTCTGGAGGTAGGTATAAGCATGAGCCAAATTGGCAACTCCAGATCAGAGCGATCAATGCTGTGACTCTTTTCCATTCATTGCCTCAGCCAGTATCTGAACAGGTTGCAAAAGACCCAGGCATGTCTGTTCCTGCAGGGACTCTTGTCATCCTGGGGCCCTGCCAGGCATTGTGTTAGGAGACCATGATTCCACAGATCCAGAAACTCGGGACTGGAGGCCCCTGTTGTCCCAGCCTCTGGGATCCTGCCTGCGGGGCGTTGGCTGTTTGTGAGCACAGGGTTGGGAAGAGCAAAAGGAGGCTTGAAATTCAAGACAGTTGGGCTACAATTATCAGTCTTAGTAAAGTATTTGAAGAGGAAATGGGCCGAAGTGAATGATTAAAATAAATAATACTTTTGGTTGTAGTAGAAGCCCATGAACTTGGACCTAACTGATTTGGAATTTAGGATAGTTGAGCTTGGCTGTGGTGAGATTCACCTTTGCACTGTCTGTGAACACAGCCCAATGAATAGATAAACAGCGCACAAATGACTCAGAGGAAGGTGCCTGCATGTGACTTTATTGTGATGACAAATTTTGACCGGAAGCAGGTCAGCTCTGTTCACCTTGGTAAACATTTTTTGACAAACATTTATTGGGGACCTTCTACATGCCAGGTTCTGTGCTAGCTAAATTAATAAGCATTCATTTTTTGAATTCTCATAAGGAGGATTCCTTATGAGGTTAAGAATGATCATTCTTCCCGTTTTACAGACAGGGAAACTGAGGTTGGTATTGGAAAACCACCAGGATTCACACCAGGGCAGTCTGGTTCTAGGGTTTATGCTTTTAACTGCCAGGTTTTATGTGTTAGGACAAGGGGGATAGGATAGGGAAAAAGAAGAAAAAATAGGATGGGCTGTGACGCCTACTCCCTCCAGATGCTTCGGATCTAGTTGGGAGAGGTAAACACGGGGCCTGGCATAGACTAGGTGCTAAATAAGTGAATTAATTAGTTAAGCAATGGTGAGGACATGGAATGAGCTGCTTGAGGGCAGAAGTGGGCTTGACTCTCCCTACATCCCCCACCCCGTGCCACTGCTTGTACATAATAGACATCAAATGGCCAAGAGAACCACAGGAACTGAGGGTGGGAGAGGTCACTCATCAGGGCATTTTTCAGTTGAAGAGACTGGCCCGGGAGAGGGGAAGGGATGTGCTCAAGGCTGTGGGGGTTTCTGGTCCAAAGCTCCCTCTGCACAGCATTTTCATTGGGCTGCTTGGAAGCAGATGAGCTGAGAAAGATGCAGGTAGAGTGGTAGACTGGGCCTTCATTTTCCCCCTGAGCCCCTGGTTCTCACCCCCACCTCTGGGGACTTGCCTTCACCTTCCGGTTCCCCCTTCGACTGCCCCTTTCCCCCTCTCCAGCACTGAAAGAGGGCCTTCAAGGCCTTGAGATGGGTGAACCAAGCAGTGAGGGGAAGACCATGCTTGACATTCTTCCTCTTGGCCTCTCCTTGCCATCCTCTGCCTTTGAAGTCTGCCCTCTTCTGTCCCCACCAGGGCAGGGCCAGAGGCCTGGGGACACTCATTCCATGTGTTTGTTGAATGAACAAACACTCCACCACACAGCCAAGGCCCACCAACAGCCATTCAGGACGGTGCAGCTCAGGCCCCAGCACACTTCCTCCAAGCTCACAGATGGGAGAGCCAAAAGGGCCTTCAAGTTCATTGCCTCCCCCTCCACCACCGGCCCCACCCGCCAAGGCCTTCATTTTACTGATGAGAATAGTGAGGACCTGGAAGTAGGAGGTATTTGTCCAGGGACACCCAGGCCCACAGAAGCAGAGCTGGGGTGAGAAAACAGGACTTCTGCCTTCCAGTTCAGTCCCTGCTCTGAAGTGTATGGGCCTGTGGCTTTTGGGAAAACCCTGTTCGGCTTATAGCCTGTTAGGGCCAGCATTATGAAAAAGCTAGCCAGAGCTTGTTTGCCCGACACTTTTGCAGCCCTCCCCAAAGGCAAACCACCCGTCATTTCTGATGGGTGCCCTTGGCAGCAACTACAACAAATCCACCAAAGCAAAGAGAAGGAGAAGGAGGGCCAAGCGGGGAGCTGGTGTTTGCTCCTGCTGGGAACCTGGGCATATTGAACTTGTCAGCTCATCCGGCCCAGATACCATCTTGTTCCTGCTTGGCATGGGTTTATCGAGCCCATGTGTTCCTCCTTGGCAAAGACCTCGAAGGGAAAGGAAGTGGGACTGTCCCCAGGCATTGGGGAAGGCACCCGCTCCCCACCCTGATCCGGCTCTAGCCCCTCTCTCTACCCCTAGCGATGCCTCTCGGCCAACATGGAGCAGACTTAGAATTTCTTCTGCAGGATGACGCACATACACTTGGGATCTTGCCATTGTTCTGTTTTGGTTTGGGGGCTACGGACTCAGGCTTTGGACCAGGAGTGGGTGTTTAACATGCTCACATGGCACCTTATAGGTGTCAGGGACTATTCTAAGCACTTCACAAATATTGGCTCAGGTCATCAGCCCAACACCTTTTACAGCAGGAAACTGAGGCAGAGAGAGAGAACTTGCCTGAGGTCACACAGTGAGTGATCACAGAGCCAAGATTCAGGTTCTAGCTCCAGAGTCCACACTCCCATCTGGGATTCCAGGAGGCCTTTCTGCTGGGATGACCAGATTTTTGATGTTTTGACAAATAACTTAACCAGCCCGGATCTGTTTCCTCATCTATAAAATGGAGATAATAGTAAGCCCGCATGAACCCCTCCAACAGTAGCTTTGGGAAGTGTGAAGGGCTCTACAGAACGGAGGGCTGGTTCTTTCTGCCTGCATTCCCAGCCGAGGTTGACTCATCCCCTGGCTTGTTTGTCCTCCACGGGTAGCAGGCCCTGGCAGCAAAGGCATGAGGGAACAGTGATTGCCCGGGAAGAATGCTGGACCCCCTCTGCCCCTTGGGACCCTCTCATGTTCAACCCCCAACCAAACATACTCTCCAATTGTTACATATGTGATTTTCTTTTATTATGGTATTTATATGATTTTTCTTGCTATTTATGCCCTTGTTTATTGAACAGCTCTCCTTGGTGAGGATGGCAAAAGCCACATAGAGGAAACCAGCTGCAGCCCCCGAAGCTCTGCTCCCCCAGAGTGGATGGCTCCTTTGCCCTCACTCCCCTCCTCCCCCTAGAATCACAGCATGCCCAATCTTAAGCATTAGTTAACTTTCAGCTAAAATTCTGGCCTGGGTTCAGACGATGCCTGATTTCACCCCCAAGGTTAAGGCTGGGGAAACCCTCTGAGTGACAGATAGGGGGCCATGCCTACCAAAGTACACCCGGAGAGGCCCCTAAAGGGGCTCCCTCTGCTCTTTCTTAATCCTATTCTCTCCTCTCCATTACCTATTCCCGCGCCAGAAAACACATTTTCTAGGGGGTACTTAAACTTTACTTTAGAATTTTACATTCCCTGCTGCTCCTAAGCACCTTAATCCGCGCCCCCCCCCCCCCGCCACCAGCTGAAGCAGGGAAAGGGGGAAAGGTTATGATGGTGGAAATTGGCATAATTTGAGCCCAGAAAAATGTCACAAGGTTTCTCACATAGTATTTGGGCAGTGCTTGTGTTCTTAAGAATGGATACAGAATAAATTTTGACCAACTGCAGCAGCTAAAACCTGGTGGCCTCCTCATGTAGCCAAGGAAAACGAGTAATGCTCAATTCATTACAAGGAGGTGGCAAGAAAATAAAATGATGGACCCTTTTGTGCACCGTACTTTTGGAGTGCTTTCTTTTACAAACAGGACTAAACTTGAGCCTCACAAAGATTCTACTACGCAGGATTTGCCCATTTGACAGGCAATCCGATGTCTGAGGAGGGAAGCACGAAGTCGTAGAGAACAGGAAAAGCTGAGCCCCATGGGGCTGGCGTACTTCCCCTGATCTTGCCGGCTAGGCATCTGGGTACCGAATCTATGCTGGATTGAGCACACAGGTCTGGCCAGTGTTCATTTTGGGCACTGATCTTACTCCTGGCTCCATCTTCATCCTTATTTTCCCATTGCTTTGTTTTTCTTCCTTATTTTGTTAATGTATGTTTACCTACCAACGGACGGTAGGCACATTTGTACACTGGTTCAGATCCTTTTGGAAGAAGATGGGTTATAAATGCACACAGTCCTACCCAGAATGTCATTGTTAATCAGTCATTTCGTAAGGTCTCCCGTGGAGGAGATATTTGCATATTAGCCAAGAGTTGCTTTAGTAACCTTAGACACACCCTATTTCCTTAGGGATAGAGTGAGGATGCGGGTCCGTAGGGCCTCTGAGGAACCTTGCAGCTCTGATAGCCTGAGTATGCTTCCATTTCCAATCTTGTTAGAGTCACACAGCTCAACTGGTCATAAAGTAAGACCTAAAATGCTGGTTTTTCTAGCAAAGCCCTGTGGGTCTCAGCCTGGGCAGAGGAGCAAAACCTGGAATCGAGAAGCATCCCTCTTTCCCCACGGAGGTGGCCATACTATACAAATGTTACAGCACCGAGAAGGAAATAATTAAAATTTCAAAGAAATAAAGTCCGTATAACATAATAGAGAATATTAGGGGTGCAGGGAAACCGCATTTATTTGTCTTCCTCTCCCACCTGGGACATAACCAAGAACTGAGTGGAAAATAAAACCATATTGAACCAAAAGAAGTCACAGAATGCATGCTAGAACTCTCATTCCCTGGGGCCTGTGTCACTGGGGGGCCTACTGGCTCTTGTTTTATGCACAATTCGAACTTACATAGTTTTCTAGTTTCCAACCTACATAGGACCAGCTGGAGCAAATGAGAGGACAGGGTGAAGGGTAATGAAAACGCGGTTTTGTGTCAGCTCTTGCCATGTTTGGGGGCTCAGGGGGGCAGCACTGGCCAATGTGGGGTGAGGATTTCTCTGACTTTCTGATGTACAAACGTCTTCAGATTGTTTAAGCAATTCCCATGAAGGGACCTGAACGTTTTGCAGTGACAACGTGGCTTGGAGGGTGTCTTGCTTAATCTGAGTACCCAGATGCCGGCCAGAGGCACCTGCAGGTAAGACTAGAAATGAGGTGGCAAGAAGTGGGGGTGGGGGGGTGGGGGAGGATGGGGCAAGTGCCTCGAGGAAAGCGCTCACCATAAAATGACTAGTGTGGAAAACAGGGTGGGAAAAAAGTGCCTTTAATCGTAACAGAATCCCAAACACATTAAGTTTTTCTCAATGTGTGTATATTACTCTCAAGATTAAGAAACGCCGAGTTTTATTTTCTGAAATGAAAGGAAATGCCGGACCCATGAGGACTGTGGAGTCAGGAGAGTGACCCTCTGAGAATTGGCCAGGCTGTAGTCCTTCCACCACCAGAGAAGAAAGGCAGTTGTGGGGTTGGCCTGGCTTCTGAAGTGAGGTCACTCGCCACAGTCTTCTGCGCCCCCCACCCCCATCCCCCGCTTTCCCTGGTCAAGCTCAGCCCTCATCCTGCCCTGGAGAACAGACCCAGGACTCTGAGTGCAGGGCCCAGCCTGGGTATCCTGAAGGCTCACTAAGCCCTTTGTGTGAGCCTCCTCTCATTCCCTCCAGGGCCTGGGATCCAACCCAGACTGTTTCCTCCTTCCTTCACTGACCTCCTACCTGGTCAGATAGGCTCCTGACCCCTATTTGTGCCTGCTTGGTAGGAGCCCAGGTGACGAGGCCACGCGTCCAGCTTCGTGCCCAGCCCTGACCCTGCTTGCTTCCTTGGAACACAGGCTACGTGCTGTGCCCCGAAGACTTCTCAGGTTCTGTGTCCAGCTTGGGCCTCTGGACTTGACAAGACTGTCACGGACCTCCCCTCGAGGTTTTCCCAGCCGTGCCCCTGAGCCACAGATGCGACTGCATCTATCCCCCCTTCCCAGTCCTGTCCTCCGGGCTGGCTATCCTTACTGCCCACTGTGTTTCATGCTTTCCAGGCCCTAGGGGTTTCAGAATCAAGATCAAAACCCCATAGAAGGGGTGAGCTGAAATGACCACTGATTTCAGTTAAGGAGCATGGTCCCACCTTCACATGAACTTCCCAAGAACTTTTCACGAGGCACTGAGCTTTGGCCTCAGAGACTATAGCCAAATTCCAAAAAGACATGGGTCATACCTCTGAATGTATCTTGGAGTGAGTGACTCAGGGTGGATGGATTCGCAGTGCTGTGGCCAGTAGCTACTGCCCTTTTTGTAGGGCTTTTGAAATTGCAGCTCTAGATTCAGATAATTTATCATCTTGGTACTGACTGAAACATAGCCTATGTTTTATCTCTCCCTTCCTCTCGCCCTTCCTTCCTTCCTTCCTTCCTTCCTTCCTTCCTTCCTTCCCTTCCCTTCCCTTCCTACCTCCCTGCCTCCCTCCTTCTTCCCTCCCTCCCTTCCCCCTTCTTCCCTCCTTCCATCCTCTCTCCCTCCCTGCCTGTCTTCCTTCCCTCCTTCCTTCCTTCTTCCTTCCTTTCTCCCTCCCTTGCTTCCCTCCTCCCCCTTCCCTCCTTCCTTCCTCCCTCCCTCCCTTCCTCCCTTCCTTCCTTCCTTCTTTCTTCCTTCCTTTCTCCCTCCCTCGCTTCCCTCCTCCCCCTTTCCTCCCTTCCTTCCTCCTTTCCTCCCTCCCTCCCTTCCTTCCTTCCTTTCTGCCTCCCTCACTTCCCTCCTCCACTTTCCCTCCCTTCCTTCCTCCCTTCCTCCCTCCCTTCCTTCCTTCCTTCCCCTTTGACCATGGTAGTGAGCTCCCTGGACCTTTTTCATGCCCCAGTCATCAAGCAGGCCCTAACAAGGAAGCCAGTTCCTGCACCTTGGTGCTCTGCGTTACCCAGCAAGAGACAGAGCAGCAGAAAAAGAGTGTGGGTGCAGTCCAGCCCCCTCCACTTACTAGCTGACCTCAGGCAGGTTATCTAAACCTCCTTGGACCTCAGTACCTCTATCTGTGAAATGAACATGCTGATACCTTGGAAACTTGTTGTAAGGATACAATTAAGAAAATGACTGTAAAGCCTTTTGTATATTTTCTGACTCATATTACATGCTCAATAAATGGGAGGTATACTATAACTACTTCTACTATTACTATTTTTTTTTTTTTACAAGTGTAGACAATCTGCCTGGATAATTGAAGTATGTTCACTGAACTATCCCTTTAAAGGCATAGAGAACAGTAGGGTGAAAGTATTCCTGGTCCAGTTTTTTGGTGGAAGATGGAGATGGGGCTGATTACTGAGAGTAAGACACGACTGCTCTCAAAGGCTGTGCTTAGCCCCAGCTCCAGGACTAGCTCACCTAGCTTCCGGTGCCCTGTTTCACTCACAGCTCTTTGCTTTGGGGCTAGTGACTTCACATCCCTGGGCCTCCAGTTCCTCCCCTGTAAACTGGGAGGTATAGTACTGCCCAAACCACCAGGGCTGCTGAGAAGTAAACAAGATAGTCCTCCTAAAGCACTCAGCACAGAGCTGGACACCCACTAGGTGCTCCAGAAGGGCTTGCTGTGATTGTTTTCAAGTGCATCCCATCTTACGCAAAAGATGGTTCTGGAAAAGTTGTGAAACCAAATCCCGTTTTCCCACTAACTGGCTTCTTCACTTTGAGAAGGCTTTCTCTTTGCCTTGGATCCTTGGAGGGCGGTGACTCTGAACACCTCAGCACCAGGTGTACCATCTCCTGCCTGCTCCCCTGGCTTGCGGGCGTGCAGTGGAAAATAAGAAACTTAGATGTAAAAACCCTGGTTCTTTACAGTATCTGTTTAAACGCTAATGTAGATTCCTTTCTTTCTTCCTTTCTTCCTTCCTTCCTTCCTTCCTTCCTTCCTTCCTTCCTTCTTTCCTTCCTTCCTTCCTTCCTTCCTCCCTTTCCTTCCTCCTTTCTTTCTTTTTCTTTCTTTCTTTCTTTCTTTCTTTCTTTCTTTCTTTCTTTCATCTATCTATCTATCCATCCATCCATCCATCCATCCATCCATCTCTCATCTACCTATCTGAAAAGGACCACCTGTAATTATTTCCACTCTCCTTCCATGGGTGTATGTATATATATATATATATATATATATATATATATATATATATATATACATATTTCATGCAACAAACTGTTTCTATTTCTCAATGACTTCCACCTTTCATCTACATTTTATTCTTTGAAGTTTTGCGGGGGGGGGGGTGTCATGAACTTTTTTGAAAATTTGTTAAGCTCTCTGGGCTGTCTTCCCAGAAAAAGGAACATGCTCACATCCCCACACAATTTTACATACTGATTAGCTGAGGGTTTGTGAATCCTCTGAAGCCGGCTCCCTCCCCCCCCCCCCCGCCCCGCTGCACCCCACAGACACCCTGGTAAGGACCCCTGCTAATGTAAGAACTTTCTTATGGAACCAACCCGTGTCCCAGTAGCAGCAGATGACAGCTTAGGCATGCTCTCAAGTGCCCCCCATATTTGGACTCCTTTGTCTGGCGTGCTGGGCCCCAACTCCTTCCCATCTTATCTTCCTCCTGGAATTCCCACTGCTCTGGCCAGTCTGGCTGGCCTTTGTCCTTCCCCGAGGCTGTCACCTCGCCTTTGTCCCACTTCTTCCCCACCTGCGTATTGACATCTAACCCACGGTTCAAGTATGTGATGGCTTCCTCGGAGGGATCAGAGAGTTCCTGGAGGATGTGGAACTTGAACAGAGAGGGGAGAGGCCCAGTTTTAGAGGCAGAAAAACAATGCAACTGAAACGTGAGCTCCTAGCACTGCTAAAGTCCGAACTGGCAGGGAGGGGTGGGGGGTCAGAGAATGACGTGCCAGACTTGATTTTTCCCTCCTGCCCGGTAGAAACATCCTGCCCCCTGAATGAGAAGCCTCTGGGTTCTCGCCCCGGTCCTGGCCTTGACTGAGTATGTAACTCTGGACAGGTCACTGGTCACTTCAACAATGCAGCCTTAGTTTCCTTATCTTTAAATGATGGGGGCGGGGGGATGCTGGCAGCGCTGTGGTGAACTTGACACTCTTGAACATTGCAGGGGTCAGCCCAAATGTGCAACGTTTCTCAGAAAATGCAATACAGCACTATTCTGTGAGGAACCATAAAAGTCTTCATGCCCCTCTCATCCTTTTTTTTCTGATCTAAGGCAGAAGCCAACAACAGGGGGCAGGTATGCACAAGGATGTTCATGCCCACATTATCCCTAAGAGGGAAGAGTCCGAGTGTCCGAGAGTAGGGACAGTCACCTGCACACTGGTGCGGGCACTCCTTGGCTTTCTATGCAGCTGTGCCGCACGTGCTTAATGCAGATGCAATCCAGCCGCTGGAAGACCTCTTCCTTCTCCCCGCCCCCAACCCCGACACACACCCGAAGGACGAGTGACAGTGATGCGTCCCAGCACTGACTCAGCAAGGCCACACCACCCAGTTGCCAGCCACCAGCCACCATTGCTTCTGCCACATCAGCGTGCATCCCCTGGGAGTCTGAGCACGGAGACTGGGGGTTCAGATTCTGATTGAGTGGGCCTGCAGCAGGGCCTAGGAATTCGCATTGCCCAGAACTCTAGCGGAGGTTCGGAAACCCACATCCTACCTCGACCACAGCACCCTGAACTCCCACACAGCACACAACCCGGGCTGTAGCCCCTTTCCTTCTCAGCCACGAAGCCCAAAGTCTTTGGCAAAGACTCCAGGATTGCGTTGGTCCTAGAACCGGCGAGCCTGCTGACAGGGCTGGGCAGATAGCCATTTAGCGTCCCCTTCAAGATGCGCCAAATGGCACCTACAGCCCCAGTCGACGGCCTGGTCTGAGGCGTTAGCCCTGCTCTTACCTCTGTCTCACTCTGGTTTCTCCCACTCCACTCGAAACCCCGAAACCCTCTCAGCGACCTAATGCAGTTCCCCAGGATTAAAAGTGAGTCTTAGAGGTGGTCAGCATGACCTGAGTTCAAATCCTGACTCTGAGCTGCCATTCTGTGGAAGGGGAGTCATCACGTACTGACTTCATAGTTTGTTGTTGAGGATTGAACCAAATAACACGATGCAAAGCTCTCAGCACAATGCTTGCGGTTACCATAATTATGATTATTTTCCTGTCCTCGGGGGGTTAACAGTGAGTCTTTTCTTTGATGAGGTCCTTGTAGGAGGCCAGGCCCTTGTTTTGATCTTCACCGTGGCCATTCAGTCCTGCCCTGTTCTCCTGTCCACCCTACAAGCCTAACCTTGACCTATGGAAAATGCCAGCTTCGAAGAGAAGGTCCCAGCCACCCTCACAGTATGGTGAAGGTCACTGTGCTGACCCTCCCACTGGGCTAGTTTGTCTGGCCCTGGGGAAGGGCTGTGGGCTGTCCTGGTCATACCCAGTAGCCCCTGGCAGGGGCATGCTGACCAGCACTAGGTGCGAGGCTACCCTCTGCCTGAGCATGCCAGAGCCAGTTAGAGCAGATGCTTTGCGGGCAGGTGTCAGGACCTGTTCACTGCTTCCTCCAACAGAGAAGCTTCTGGGGCACGCCCCTTCCCCCACCCAGCTCGGCAGCCCACCCTTCCAACCACCGGTCCTCTTGTGCAGTACACCCACCCCCATACACCAACACACCCACATGCACGCCTGTGCGCACACACACACACACAGTCCTGCCCTCATCTTCCCCATGCCCATCATCACCCTTCCTCCTCCTGGTCAGACACCCGAGAAAGGACCCACGGACCTCCAGCGAGTATTTGTTATGCCCAAAGCGTGCCAATGACCTGGTTGGGTAATGGGGCCCTCACACATTTGCGGGGACCCTGTAGGGACAGGCCAACGTTCACCATGCTCACTAAAGAGAACTTGGGTCGAGGCCAGGGTCTGTGGCCAGCACAGCCGGCCCTCAGCTCCCCAGGCTGTCTAGCCCCACAGCCTCCAGTCTTAGGGGTTGTCACTTCATGTCAGGGGGGTTACTTGTGTGTCTAGGTTGAGGTTCTTAGTTTTGTTTTGTATTTTTACTTTTCTGAGTATAAATACCTCCTTTAAAAAGGTATCCCTAGAAGCACAGAGTTTTGCTTTGTAGCTAGATCTATAGAGGACTGCGCTGGTGGAGGGGAGAGCGCCGGGAGCACTGTGCCAGGAGGCAGGGGGCTGCTGGGCAAGTCGCCCCCGCCTGCACCCCCATCTCCTCACTCTGTTGGGAGCTATAATCCCTGCTTTCCTGGTCTCTCTGTTCAATGAGATGAGAGGCTGCTGGAGGCCACAAAGTGGTCCCACTAAGGACCTGGCTGAGAGACAATGGTGGCCTCGCCCACCTGACTTCATGGCAGACAGTTGTCTGGTCGTTCTTTCCCCGCTAGAAGGTCAGCTCCATGAGGACGGGCAGATGTGGATGTGTTCACCACTTTCTAGCCAAAGCCTGGAGTAGCGGGGCCACAGACAGGCAGTCGCCACAGACCTGGCAGAGGAAGGGAAGAGGGGAGGGAGGGAAGGAGGAAGGGAAAGAAGGAAGGAAGGGAGAGAGGGAGGAAGGGCAGGAGGAGGGTGGAGGAACCTGCCTGCCCTGGCCCCCGTAGAGCTGCCCCCTTTCCCCCCACTGACCCCTTGACCAGGTCCTGGCTGAGCCCTCCTCCTCCCCTAGGCTCCCAGCTCCGAGGCAACCTTCCCAGTCACCCAGAGCCCTGGCCAGGGGAGCCCAAGCTCTGGGCACTTTCCCCTCCTCCTGCTGTGGGTGTCTGACGGTGTCAGTACAACCCGGGAGGAGGGCGAGGCCCTGGCAGCCCTGGGGCCCTCAGGCTGTGAGCAGCGGGGGGCTGGGACCCTGTCTCTTGTAGGGGCAGCCAGACTCTGAGCCCTTCCCTGACGCCCAGCCAGGTGGGGGGTACTTCCCCCAAGAGAGCACTTCGGGCACACTGTACTCAGCCAGCACCTCTCCTCAGAGGGCCCGGGGTCAGGACAAGCTCTGGCTGGTCTCTCAGCACACCTGAGAAGTGGGAGGCAGCTCCAAGTATGCGGGCCTCCCCTCTGGGCCCCACTCTCACCTTCCAGCTCCCACAGGATGGGGCAGCCAAAGGCTGGCTGGCCACAGAGCTCCGCTTCCCTGGATCAACTCTGTGTGCTTGAAGAAGTGGAAGAGTTTGGTCCAGGAGTTTGGCAAACTGCCAGTAGGTTCTGGATGACTGGGTCTGCCCCCTCCACCCCGAAAACATGGTGGCAGAATGTGTGTGTGGCATTGGCAACCAACAGATCTGGATAACCTTTGTGACTGTAGGAAGGGCTGTTAACGCATAGCTCAGATTCCGTTGGGGGCTCCTTCTCTGATCTTGGTGTTGTTATTCAAATCCGCATTTTAATACATTTCAGTGAAATCTGGCCTGCGGATCAAAGTGGTAGAGCCTCTGATTACAGTAAAGTCCCTCCTGATAATAGTACAAACAGGGAGCTCGAGATAGTGAGGGCTTGGCTTGTCCTCAGAACAGGGAAGCTCCAGGACCACGTAGGCAGAGGCTGGCATGCCCCCAAGAGCCATCCTCTTGCTCCAGCCGGATGGGTTGAGTTTTCTCTCTGTTTTCCTCCAAATTTAATTAAACATTTGTGGAGCACCTAAGAAACACAAGGTGGGGTGTTAGATGGAACCTATGTTGACTCCGGTGGGGGGTGGGAGGTGTGGGGAGGAACCCTACGATTAGGACTAACAGCCCTAACCTGCTATGATGTGACAGATGCTCTCCTATCTAGGATGCTGTGATTATGAATGGCCTGCTCCCCTCTGTTTCACAGATTTTCTCTAATCGGGGAGAATTTCATGTATATTTTTTCAAATATATTTCATATATATTCATAATCTCTTAAAAATGTATACCCATATATATAGAGAGAAAGAAATGTATGTCCATATATATATATATAGAAGGAAAACTAGAGTTTTTCTTCTTTGATTTCAAAGGTCTCCATTCTGCCACTCACTCACTTTTTTAATCTGGGTCTCAGTTTCCTCATCTGCAAAGTGGGAACAAAAATCCCTTCTCGGGGTCTGCCCTCCAGGGTTGTTGTGAAGGCCAAGAAGGGTAACAGGTTTAAGAAAGCCACAGAAAGTTAAAGCACCGCATGTGTAGAGGTTGACATCATTGGAGGTTGGGTCTCAGACCTGGTGCGCTGCGGGCACACGGCTGCTGGGTTGGAATGCCCGCCCCCCCCGCCCCCGGAAGATCAGTCCTGACTTGGTGCTGGTTCTCGCCTAGGTAACTGCTTGCTCTGGACAAGCCCCAGTTTCCATGCTTGCGTGGTGGCGTGTGTGGTGGGGGTGGTGGCCAGTCATGGCCCTGAGCATGCAAAGTCCTCACAAGCTGACTTCTCTAAAATACGTCAGCAGGATGGACAAGAGAGGCAAAGCCTTCTCGAAGCCATCCAAAGTATAGCATGGCCGGGATTCTCTTTCCGTCCATTTATTGGCACTTGCAAGTTCTCGGAGGATGAAGGCTAACCCAACTGCAGAGCACCAGACCTGGGAAAGTTCTGGGTCATCCTCTCATCTCATCAATTGTCCCCACTTACAGAGGATGAAGCTGAGGACCTGGGAGGCCGGGTGACATCCCCACGGGCACACAGCCCAGCAGTGGCAGAGGTAGGACCAGATGCATTCGACTTGTTTCCCAGATCTGGGGTTCTCTCAACAAACCTTTGTCCCCCACATATTTGCCAGGAGTCTACTGCGTACCAGGTACCCACAGTGAAAAGGACACATGGGGTCCCTGCCCACAAGCAGCCTCTATTCTAGTGGGAGGGGCAGTTAAAAAACAATCCAGTAGGCAAGCATTTAAATAAAAGTATGCAAGTGGTCTGAGTGCTTTGAGAGAGGGTCTGAAATAGATGATGGTGGGGGAGGTTTCTAATTTGTCTGTTGGGGTCAAGAAAGGCTTGTCTGAGAAGGTAATGTTTCTGCAAGACCTGACATAGAGGGAGAGTGTGTCCGGTCGAGGAATCCACACATGCAAAGTCCCACAGCAGGAAGGAAAAGGAACCCTACCAGAGGATGGGGCGGGAGGCAGGGGTGAGCTTAGAGAGAGGAACAGGGATTTTGCTGAGCCTCATGGGCCATGTTGAACAGTTTGGATCGCATTTTAAGTGCCCTGTGATGCAACCAGCCCACATTTAAAATTATGCAGGCAGCCCTGTGGCACTGGGCTGAGGGAGCAGGACGGGAGTGGGAACAGGGGGACCAGTGCGGAGGTCCCTGCAGAGGTCAGAGTGAGAAGGATCGTGGCCCAGCCAAGGGCAGTAGTGGAAGAGGTGGGAGGAAGAGAGTGGACTGGAGATCTATTTTGGGGATAAACTCGCAGGTGGATGGATTGGCAGGGGTGGGGTGCAGAGCTGGCGTGAGAGGGAGGCAGCAAGATTGGCTCTGAGTTTCCGGCTTGAGTGATACTCAAGCCCAGTGCTGTGCAAATTCTCTAGGGAAGACTTGCTCCAGAGTTTTTTACCAGTCCACTCCCCCATCTCAGCCTCCTCCTGGCTAATAATAGCCTCGTGGTTCGGGAAGAGTCATCAGCCTGCCTGTTCAGCAGCTGGAGAAACTGAGGCACACATCAGCAAAGCAAACTGCTCCTAAGAGAACCAGCTGTAGGAGCTAGACAAAGAGCCAGAGCTGAGCCCCAGAAGCAGCCTTGGGGCACCAGAGTTCTGAAGACTCTGGTGTCATGTCCAGTGTTACAATTCATCAAGTCCCGTGACCTTGAACAAGTGGTAAGACCTCTCTGAGCCCATTTTCTCATCAGTAACATGGGGAAATAAGAGGATCTACCTCAAGGTGTGGTTGCAGGGATGAAGTGGGTGGGGTAGACCCTCAATAGATACTAGCTATTCCTGTTTCTGGACAGCACGGTTCATCTCCTTATCTACCTCTCTCTACACGTGCACAGTCTGTGTGTGCGCACGCTCGCCCAGAAGCCATCTCCGTGCCTCCGTCACAGCTAATGGCCAGGCACCACTAAAGTTTCAAGTTAAGACGGTAGCAGATGTGCTCACTGGGCTTCTGTTTAGCCTTCTGAGCCATGCTGGGTGGTTGAAGGAGGAGCTTTCATCCTCCCTGGAACAAGAGTGAGTTGTGGGTTTGGAGGCAGATGTGAAAAGCAGGGCGTCTGTAAGCCAGCCTGTTTCCAAGAGCTCTGACCGACCTGACCCAGGAAGAGGGGTGGGGTGGGAAAGAGCGGGGAGAGGAGGGGGGTGAGCCAGAGGGAGGGGGCCAAAGAGGGCCTAGGAAGGAGCCACATCCCAAAAGGAAATGCACAGTAACAGATCTAGAGTCTGGCCAGCCCAGAGCCCCTTCTGTGGGTGGCTTTTGTAGCCTCCCCAGTCCCCTTCCCCCACCCCGGCCCTCGGAGACTCCTTTATGTTCTTGTTCCCAGGAGGCACCAGGCACAGGGACTGAGAACAAGGAGGCAGGGCTGGAGGGGCCGTAGGGTAGGGCTCCCCACTTTTTGCCTGGAGCCCTTCCGGAGGGCGTGCCCCAACTGGGCACACACAGACAGTGATTAAGGGGGAGGGAGGAGGGAGGAATGACATTGACTGTCCACTGCGGGACCCAGCCGGTGGGCTGGCCAGCGGCCAGCTCTCCCCCCAGGCTCTTGGCTGCAGTGTCCTCGGCCCTGGCACCACCCACTGGCCTACTCAGACACTCCTTCAGGTCAGGGCTGGAGCCCTGCTAGGAGGGGCCACCTGGGGGCAGGCTGGGCTAGGCACCGCAGCTCTCCCCCACCCCTCCTGGCATCCTCCCTCCACCACCCCTCTGCCCACATCCAGCTCCAGCTGGGTTTGAGAGAGGTGCTCCAATTCTCCCTCCCTCCCTCCCTCCAAAGCAGGCCCTGCCCTGCATTCTCTCCTTCAGCCTGAAGCTGCATCCATAAACTGGTTCCACCACACAGACCCCAACCTGATGCTGTATTCCCTGGGAGAGCCTTCTAAACCTGGCCAGCTGCCCCCTCCCCAAGCCTTCACTCCGGCACCTGACATGCCCTCCTGCTCACAGCAGCACAAACGTCCAGACCTGCCCGGCCCACCTCTCACAGCCCTTTCCCGATGAGCCCTGTCTTCGTGTCTGCTCTTGGCTCCTTATCTGCTCTGCAGAACTAGCACCCTGTTGTTCCTTAAGGACCCTGCGCAGGGCTGTAGGTACCCTGCCCCACACTGACAAACCCCTGTGCTTTATCTCCCCACAGGACATGAGGCTCTGAGGGTGGCACCCCTCTGCACCCTCCCCACCCCACCTCCACCCAGACCATTGAGGTAAACCCCTTATGGGTGTGCGACAAACACTTCTGGATTGATACCGACTCCATCCAGGTCATGTGTTGGCACTTTCACCTACTGGGTCTGGGGGTGGAGTATGGAGTTCCACATGATTGGATATTTAATTAGTGACTTTGTGGACAAAGGGATCTGACTTTTCGTTCTTTGGCTTGGGTGTTCCGGGAATACGTGGTTTTTGATAAAAAGCTATGGAGTCACCCAATCTTGGAAACTGTCCACCTGCCCCAATTAAGTGCTGCTCCTTCTGAACGTCAGTGACTGACTCCCTGATGTTGCAACCCCTCCGCACTCGTACTCCGTGCCTCCCTGGCTCTGTCTCTCCACACTGCCATCCATGACCCTCCCACCAGAGCAAGGAGGGCCTGGCCAACTCATTCCCGCCCTCCCCCCATGGGTATTTACAGCTTTAGAAGCACAGAGAGAGACCCTTCCTGCCTTCCTGAAGCAATGTTGCCTGCCTGGCACAGGCTTTCTGCAGGGCGTGCCCCACGAAGGAATGAATCACTAACACTGGAATTTTAGGCAGGGGGCACCTGTTGGAGGAGATATTTTAGTCTGAACTGTCTTCCTGGGGTTCTTGACCTTCATGGGCTGACCGACCTGTGGGATTCACCTTTGGCTTTGGGGTGCTTTACGGCTAGGGGCCTGCCCTTGGACTAGTGGCAGAGGCCCCAGAGGGCCAGAACTCTGATTGGTTTTCATTTTGTGCTGATTCTCTGTGGCACAGGGGGCCGCTGATCACCAGGGAAGAAGAGCTCCCCTTGGCTCCTCCCCCGTTTCTGAGGAGAGCCAGCCTAGACAGCAAGGGGTTAATGAGGATTTCCCCCCCAGGTGAAAGACGGTTCCAGGGGAAAGAGGGAGGATTGGGGCAGGAGCCTCCCCAGCTGGCAGTTTTCAAAAAGGGTATAGTGTGTGGCTTTAAGGAACTGCTTGAGAGAGGGTGATGGAGCCACACCTCTCTGTGATTGGTGGTTGGCCCCAAATGTGGACTGTTGGATCTCTGGTTGGCATTTCTGAGTCAGTCTTAGAATGGAGACAAAGCAGTGGAGAGCCTGTATGACATGTTTGTGGTGGGGGCGTCCTGGCAGTGGGCGCCCCCACCTCAGGCCTCCCCACTCCCTGTGGGCCAAGCCCAGCTGGACATCGCGGGGGAAGGGAGCTGCGGTTCTGAGCCTCGTACTTCCTGCACTTTCCTCTTTTTTTATTTGCCACTCGAATGCGTCCCCATGCAGGGTTTGATTTGGTGAAGTTACACTCAAGACCCTTAGAGAAGGAAACATAATTCTAGTAATTTTATTGGACTTAGGTTTCAGGCAAATGGAAATAAAATTGCCTCTAAAAATAAAAGACATGCAGAATTGAGTAAAACAACAATAATAAAAAGCTGCCCTGATTTGAGATAAGTGGTAAGGCATTTTGTGAAATATTAGAGGGAAAAATAAATAAACGAGGAGCCCCGGGGCGGGGGGGGGGGGGATCCCTCCGCCACCCTTGCTTTCGTTTCTGCTTTACCTTTACAAAAGAGCTTCATTTGCGTGTTATAAAGTGAAGCACAGAGCGTCGCTGGTGAAGTTGGTCCTTGTCCCGCGCTTAGCAGTACAGGTGGACGACAGAGGCTGCCTGCCAAATACTTTGGTTGGAGGGAGGGGTGGGAGTGCTCTCTCAAAACCACTCCTGGAATGGCTTAACTCGCCCAGCACGAATCAATGACAACCTCCCGCCGGCTGCGGCAGGCTCCCCTGAGCAGCGCTGCCGCGTGGATCCCCAGCCCGGGACCCTGGCGGCGCTCAGGACACGGCCTGGGCACGAGCGCGGCGCCCCCGGGGCGGCCAGGTGGGTGTGCGGCGGCCGGGCCTGGGCGGCTGGGAGCGGGGCCCGAGATGGGACGGCGGGGCGGCGGAGTGGGGGGGGGGGGGTGCTGCGGGAACCCCCTGGCCCCCGGGCGTGCACTCCCACCGGCCGGATAGGAGTGGCGGCGACCGCAGCAACTTCAAACCCGCGCCGGGGCCGGACCGAGGGTGCCGTGTCGGGGACACCGGGGCTGCCACCCCCCTCCCCGGGGCTGACGGCGGGGCCCGCGGCCGTGTCCCTCCCGGCCGAACGCAGGAGGGAGTCTGGAACTCCGTAGGGCAACTCTCCTGGCTTGCTCCGTGCCCCGCCGCCCCCGCGGGCAGCCTTCGGTGGCGGAGAAGAGGGGACAGCGAGGCGCGAGGGCCGCTCCGGGAGTGGCGGACAGACACGGATCGTTTAAATGCCCTCCCTCCAAAAAAGCTCGGGCTTCCCCGGTGTTAGATGCAAAACTTGGGGGGGGGGGGGAACAAAAGCCATGACAACTCGGGGCAGAAGTCGAGGTCCCGACAGGGGCTGAAATGAAACGGGGGACTGGCAGAAGTCTCTGGGCGAGCTGGAGGGAGTCGCGTCGCGATCCCCGGGCTCGAACCGCCGGCCGGAGCTGGGTGGACGGGGGGACCCTTCCCGGCGTTCCGGCCTGCGCCGGGTGGGCAGGACGACTCCCTCCGGCTGTGGAGGCCAGCGGGGGTCTCGGAGCCCCCGGGACGGCCGGGAGCGGCTGTGTGCGCCCCCACCCCTGCCGGCGCCGGGTTCCCTGCTGCGGGCGCGACGGCGGGCGGCGGGCGGCGGGCGGCGGGACTGGCCCGGGAATCACTCTGCGGAGAGTCCCGCGCCGAGCGTCCCGAGTGCGGGCGCAGTTTTCCGCGTGCCTGTGCTGAGGGCTCCGGGGTGCATCCGGTTCGGTTGCCCGCCTGAGTTTCTGGCTTCTGTTGTCCTGACTGTGGGCAGGTGGGCCGGGGACTACTGCACTCTTTCTTTGGACCCCTGGTGCCTGGCTGCACCGGGGGCAGCCCTGTTCCCACGATTCGTTGGCAGACTGTTGGCATACCCCTTCCAGTCCCTCTAAATGCAGAATTTTGAAAATGTAAAGGAAGCGGTTGAAACAATCAGGCAGTTTTCTCCAGAGTTGATAAAATGTTTTGTGGGAGGGAAGGGGAAGGCCCTGCCAGGTTCAAGTTTAAGCTCCACTCCTTCACCCTGTGATGTCCTGGGGGATTAGAAGGGTCAGGAACTTTCTCTGGATAGATCTCCAGGAAAGGAAAGTCACCCGGCTGTGGCCCTTGGTCCTTAAAGCCCAACCTGGACTGAAAGGGAGAAGAAAGCCATCCCCCGGCCCCTACAACAGCCGGAGTCAGCCAGTGTTCTGTCTCTTGGGGCTGGTGTCTGCTACTCTCCTAAACTCTCCCAAACTACCACACTTTAGGGCAGGTGTCTTCATCATCTGCATTTTACAGTTGAGGAGGGACTGGGGCCCAGGGGTCCCGCTGAATCCAGTGCTCCTTACCCAGAACCGTGGGACACCAGTGCCACACAAGCCTGGGTTCCAGAACGTCATGAAATTGGTAGATTTGGATCCCACCAAGCACCTCCGAGACCTTGGGGAGATGCAGACAAGACTCAGTCCTGAGCCCCCACCTTGGGGCATCCACACAGAGAGATGAGGCTTGCAGAATAGTGAAACTAAGTGGCAAGTAGGCTGTCCCTACAGGGGACTGCCAGGAGAGCCCCTTTGGAATTTGAGCACAGGCATTTCAGCAGCCAGAGAGTCAAGAAGGGCTTCTGATCAGAAATGGTATTGGGGCAGGACCTTGAAGGAGGAAGACCAAAAGAGCAAAGGCCAGGAGGTCGCGCAGAGCTCAAGGCCTATCCTGCCACGGTGGTGCTGGGAGTAAACCAGAGAGGCTACGAGGCTACGGGGCAGGGAGGGGGGGATGGGACATTCAGAGACCAGGTGCTAGACTGTGCTTGGCACACGTTATCGCCTGTAACCGCCATCACCTGTCAGATATGAACCACTAGCCCCACTTTGCAGATGAGGAAATGGAGGCTTAATGGGGTTAAGTCCAGCTTATCTGTGATAGAGCCAGGAATCAAAGCTGCCCATTATACCACACATCCTTTAGAATCTTATACTCCAGTTGGGGAGGCAGGAATCCCCTGATATAATTCTAGCACAACACAAAATAATATGTAAGCATTACAGTAGTAACTGTTTTGAGCCTTAGTTTCCTTCCACTCAACCAATCAGTCATTTATTCAACAACTACTGTATTGTCTAATGTGTGATTCCAGGCACGATGCTAAGTGCTAAGGACTTCAGTAAGTGAAGTCCGACCTGGTCCCTGCACTCTGTCAATGGGAATAGCAGTAATACATCCTTCAGTGGGGATTGAGTGGATTTATTTATTTATTTTGATTGAGTGGATTTAATGAGACAATACATGGGAGAAGGAGAAGTGGCGGGAGGCCTGGGTGAAGAGGGGGGTGGGCAGTTGGAAGGATGAGCTGTCCCCATGCTGCAGTCACAAGGACTCAGCCGTGGCTCAAGAGGACGCTGTGGAGTGGGCACGGTATCCAGGCAGCTTTCTGAACTCCTGTGGCTCTGGTGATCAGTTTACGGTTGTGGGTTCCGAGATGAGCTTTTAGTTTTGGCACATCCCAGCTGGAGATGACAAGCTGTGCAGCCTCCAGGAGGACTGGCCCCTCTCTGGAGCAGGGCCAGCAGGGCTGGGAACTGCCCCCAGAGCATCACCGTCCTGATGCATCAGCCCCTTCTCCGTGGCCGGGGTGGCGCTTTCCACACACACACACAGGGCCGGAGCTGCGACTCCCAGCCCTCATCTGACCACTGGGGAGGCTTGTCTGTGTTCCCAGGACTTGGTAGCAAAGCCAGCACTAGAAGCTGTGTCTCTTGGCCATACATAATTCTCAGAGCAGCCCATACTAGCCTGCCAGGGCGTTTTAGGGTTCAATGGCAAAGACCCTGTCCCACCTGCTTGTACCCCCACATCAGGGCCATTTCCTGATGCTCCTGTCCATCTCCATTTTAGCTGACCTGACATATCTGTCCTAATAAAATGGTGGCAGATGAATCTTTGAGACAGAGCAACCATAAATATTCTAGGCCATTTGGCCTATTAACTCTCCTGCAATCTTGAATGGTGTAATAGGTGTAAGATCACTACCTCTAAAATTAACTCTCACTTTTGTGAGGAAGGTAAACTGCTAAATCTTGCCTTGAAGCTAAACCCATCTGAGTGATGTTCTGGGGCCTTCCTTCTTTGGAACTGATACCGACTCTTCCAGGAGGACAGTTTTTTCTTCTTCCTTCTCCCTCTGCCCCCCTTTTAAAAATCTGTTGTGTTTGGGGGTCACAAGATCATACTGCATTCCGTTTTGATGTCACGGTGCCTGAATAAAGGCATTTTCTCCTGATATTGAGATTACCAGCCTGGTAAGTGCGGTGAGCACCCAACTGGCTGTCCTGTGTTTGCAGCAATTACACAGGTGTATAATTGCACCGGGATGTTTGTTTGCTCAGCCCTTGCTCAGCCCTACAGGTTGGGCCAGGGAGAGAGCTGTTCAGTTTATTTTCCTTTGGCTGGGAAATGCAGAGATGAATAGAGGGAGGGGAATCTGGGGCTGAGAGATTGTTGCCAAGAGCAATTTGGAGTCTCCTTCATATTAGTCAGAGATTGTGTTTTTCCTTTCTGAAGCTGCCCGCCTCATAGTAACTTCCACGAAGGATTTTTTTCCCATTTGTGTGTGTGTATGTGTGCACACGCACACATGCGTACTTGTTAGTTTTTGTTTTGATTTTTAACTTGTTGGACTTCTCATGACTTAGCACACACACACACAAAATAGCTTGGGGAATGGGGTGATGAAACGGGTCCTTTATACAATACATTCTGCGTGTCATTGCTTAATAAATTTGAACAGTGATAGACCCCGAGGTATTATGATGGAGTGAGATGAGTAATTCCTTTGAAGGGAGAGTTTATCTTCAGTGGATGACTTTGAAAATTGCCACATAATTTAACTTTCCCTCGGCACATCTTGAGCCTGTGTTTAGAAAAAGAGGAATGTGGGCTGTCTTCTGTCGAACTCTTTTGTTCCGTGGGGAGGCCCCCCTCCATCGGTGCCTGGCCTGGAAGAAGACTCGGCCCCCTTCCCTCTCATAGTCACCCCTGCGCCCCCTCCACCATGCAGGAGGCCAGCTAGAGAGAGGGAAGCTTCCCCTCCGGGGTAAGAGCTCTTCCCCCATGGTGGCCTGGCTCGCATCCGCATGGAGGACAGAATAGGAAAGTTGGCATGGGCAAAAGCCTGCCCCTCCTAGGGCAGCAACCTGGGGCAGGATGTTCTGCATCAGCAGAGAAGTGAGTTCATCCTCTGAACAAATGGAGTGGAGCAACACCGAGACTCCAAACTGGAAAAATTGCCTAATAATACAGTACACGATCTACGTCGGCTTTTTCAAATTAGATACAAACCAGAACCAAATGTACACGTGACCCTCCCAAATGATATCATAGAACCGAACTTGGCACACTCCTATTCCCAGGGCTCCTGCTTTTTGGGCTATGGATTCTGGCTGACGATTCTGTTAAGCTGTTTCTGGAGCTAACAGGCTGGCCCATTGGTCTTTGTGAAGTTATGGGTAAAGGCCACTGGCGAGGGGACGGTGACCCCAGCTTTTGTTGGTACCTGCCTTCCTTAAACCCTGGGGAAGTCTAACAGAGGATGCATCTGGTAAGCAGAACCTAGATACCTGGAAATTTTCTAGGTTTTTAAAAATAACAGCTTTATTGACATATAACTAACGTGCCATATAATTCACTCATTTAAAGTTGTACAATTCAATGGCTTTTAGTATCTTCACATTTGTGCAACCATCACCACAATCGGTTTTAGAACATTTTCATCCTACTAGACAGAACTCGGTACCTATTTAGCAGTTGCTCCCCATTTCCTCTCAACTCCCCAGTTCTAGGTCACACCAGTCATCCACTTCTGTCTCTAAATAGATTTGCCTACTCTGGACATTTCAATTAACGGGATCATATAATCTGTGGCCTCTCATGACTGACTTCTTCCCCTTTGCATAATGTTTTCAAGGCTCATCCACTTGTAGTATGTATCAGTACTTCGTTGCTTTTTATCTGTGAATGATATTCCTTATATGGATAGACCACATTTTATGTATCCATGCCTCAGTGGATGGATGTTTGGGTTGTTTCCATGTTATACTCTTATAAATAATGCTGCCGCGAACATTCACGTCCAGGTTTTTGTGTGGACATAGGTTGGCATTTCTCTTATAAATAATGCTGCCGCGAACATTCACGTCCAGGTTTTTGTGTGGACATAGGTTGGACCTAGCCCTGGAAATGTCGGGCCATACGGTAACTCTACGTGTTACCTCCTGGGAAACTGCCGCACTGTTTTTCACAGTGGCTGTGCTATTTTACATTCGCACCAGCAGTATATGATGATCCCAGTTTCTCAACGTCTTTGCCAATACTTGGTAATATCTGCCTTTTTTATTATAGCCGTCACACCTTCTGAGGGTCTGTGTGCCCCAAGAGGCAACACCCAGGAAACATTTTGGATCCCGCTTAGTCGAATTTGCTTGCCAGACTTGTAGTGAGAGCCATCTCGACTTCTTGGTCATCCTGCATGGCTGGTGGTTCCTCTGCATGTTCCAGAGGTCTCTTCAGGTTTTCCCTGTGTGTTTCTACAGGACAGTGCAGGCTCCCACGGTGTGACACAGGGGTTGGTGTTCTCATTGTTTTCCTAAGGCATGCTCGAATGCTCCAGAGAGCTGGCCGTGGGGCCCACTGCCTCAGCCCCACTCTCTCCAGCTACAGCTGCTGATGGAAAGCCAGGCCCTGGGGAGGGAAGAAATAGGCCTAATGGAAGTGGTTCTGGACAAGTTGTTCGGTGTTTGGGACTTTGAGTGGAGACTTAGTGGAGATCCTGATGTTTTTATCCGATGGAATGACCCCTTTGGGACCACAAAGAAAGCTGTTGGAGAGCCCTGACATCTTAACCAGTGGCAGCTAGACGATGCAATCCTACCTCCTTCCTTTCTTGTTGGGGCCTTGAGTTGCTGGCAAGACCCACCGATTCATCCAAAATTGCTTGATGTGGCTGAGTGCTCCATTTCCCCCTGGTGGCTCAGCTCCATGCTAAAATAATTTTATCCCATTTTTATACCTGTGGGACTGACTGGGGCTAGCATTCCTAACAAAGATAAATTTGAGCTGAGAGGGATGGGGAAACTCACCTAGCTTGAAAGACTGCCAAGGATTACAAAAAATTACCCGTTCACCAGAACATACTGAAGTCCTCCTCAGTGGCCATTCCGGGGGCACCATGTTCAATACAAGCAAACCTCAGTACCAGAAATTCATTCCAGTAGCTTCTGGGAAGTCACTGTCATCGACTTTGGCTTGTATGACCCCAAGAGCTGCTGGGATCAGGCTCTGCTACTAATTTACTCTTCACCTTCAAACCAATGCTTAATGCAGTAGTTCCTAAAGCTAATTAGAGGTGATCATCTATGAAACCTTTTAAAAGATTACAGGTGTCCCGGGCCCCACTTGGGAAGAACTGAAGAGGAGACCAGTTGCCTGAAAGGTGGTTGTGATGGAGACGGAGGACACAGGTTGACCTCTCTGGGCCTTGAGTTCCTTTTTCAAAATGAGAAGTTGGATTAGATTGGTGTTCTTTTTTTTTTTTTTTTTTTTAAGGTTTATTTATTGATTTGAGAGAGAGAGAGAGCAGGGGGAGGAGCAGAGGGAGAGAGAGAATCTCAAGCAGACTCCCTGCTGAGTGCAGAGCCTGACTCTGGGCTCGATCCCATGACTCTGAGATCACAAACCCACAATCATAACCCGAGCTGAAACCAAGAGTCAGATGCACAACCGACTGTGCCCCCCAGGCACCCCTAGTTTGGTGTTCTTTAAAGGGATTCACTGAACTGATCCAAAACAGTTCTGTGTGGGTCTATTTTTGCACAAAATTTTCTTTGTACAAGGGGGCTCCTACAACTGTAAAAAAAAATTGAGAGATCCCTTGAGTAGATGATTCCTGAAGTTGAGCTATGACAATTCTGAGCATCACCTTCCCAGAGGACATTTCCCAAATACCTCCTATTGATGACAAGTTGACTAACACTCCATTTCTGTCCTCAATATGCCAGCACATTTTAACCAGAGAGGCAGCCTGAGGTTAATCCCCAGAGGTACAATTTCAGGGCTCTTGATTTGGATGCAGGAGTGTTTTGGAGAGGCCCAAATTCATGGCACGTAGGTAGGGAGGGCGACCCCACCTCCAACCCTGTCTGCAAGCTTTGCCTCCCGATCCTCCCCCCACTAGGGCTCTGCCCTCATCTGGCTGCTGGGAAAATGCTTCTGTCATCCCTGGTCTCAGCCAGAGACGTGCCCTCCTCCTCAACTCCCACCTGCATGGAGCAGGCTAGCAGAGGAGGGCAGGGGAGGGCTGCTTTCCTCGGAGATCTGAGCTCCACGCTCCAGCCCTTGGCTCCCACCCCATAACCCTAACTGGACAATTCACAGGACAGCTGTGCTCCAAGACTGAAATAATCACTGTTTATGAAAGCTGTTGCAGGGAGGGGGAGGAGGGAAGGCAGGGTCGCATTTCTGCCTTCCAACAAGAGAGGCCAGGTGAGGCCCAGAGCCCTGTCCCTCCCTTCCTGGTGAATGCTTGCACTGCTTACTGCTAGGACATGAGAGCCCTGCTTTGGGGTGTTTGAGAAATTTTTTTTTTTTTATTCTAATGAAGGAAGAACCTTGAAGGCTCATTTGAATAGGGATTAATGTCTCTGTGGCCTGGACCTGCAGAGAATGAGAAATTCTAGAAGGGTAGAAGTTGCAATAAAAGGAAGCAGGCTTGATCTGCCACCTTCCACTGATTGGGGAGGCCTCCTTGGCTGGGGACACGTGTTTGGGGTAGGTTTCTGGGCATCGCTGTGTTTTCCTTTGGACAGTGTGTGTGTGTGTGTATGTGTGTGTGTGTGTGTGTGTGTCCTCGATGAACATTCCACACTAAGGACATTGACTGCCTAAGCTTTGAGCTTCCGACCAGGTGACAGGGACACCGGGAAGTTATGAACCACCCTGAGCGTCTCTAGCCCAGCTTTTCCTCACTCCGTGTTGGCAATTTTTGTGGAGGGCAGTGAAACAGGCACTTACTGTCCACTTTTTCCTGGTGCTTGCATGCTCTTCTTTCACACAGCTCAAATTCCTCCACCCCCTGGGGCCTGCCCAACCGGGAATTATTCTGTGTTCCCAAGTCACCAACCCGCCGCCCCCCCCAACCTTCAAAACTCTCACTCAGTCCTCTCCCTCTGATGATCTGACCCAGTTATTAGGAGAGAGCCAGCTCTTTGTGCTAATTCACATTAAGGTGTGGAAGACACTGGCTGCCAAGTTACCCCTCTTGGCAGGGCATCTGTCTTTGAAAGAGGGGGCATGCCAGCCCACGTTTCTAATGGTGGGTCATTGGGTATGAGAAGGAAGAATACGTAACTCTGGGCAGAGCAGGGGGCAGTTCTGTTCTGGAACTACTTCCATCAAGCGACTTGTGATGCCTGGGCACAGACGTGGCCCCGGGGGGTAGGGGCAGGGGTTGAGAGGAGGCTCAGTGACCGGAACCAGGGCACCCTGGCCTGCGCTGCAGAGAGAACAAGGCAGGTGAGAATGGTTTCCCTGTCTACAGGCCAGGGGATTGCTTCAAGGTGACCCGGGAAGGCTGGGGAATGAATAAGTGAGGGCAAAGATGGGGCTAAGGGGCTCTGCAGAGGACACAGGCCTTGGGGCAGTGGGTCCCTCAGCTGGCACTGTGCACAGCCAGTGATGGGGTTCTCAACTCGGAGGCTCCCTCCTCCCTGCCCTCTCCTGTTGGGGCTCGCTGCGGAGGGGTGCGTCCCCGCACCAGCCCTGCCCTCCCTCCGCCCCCACTCCCGTGGTGCACCCTCCGAGTGAACCTGGCCTCCAGCTCTTGGAAGCCTTTCCAATAACATGGTGATGAACTCTTTGCAGACCCAGGCAGCGGAGAGAGGCTGAGCGTCAGCCAACCCAGAGCCTGAGTCTGCACTGGGATGAAAGACCGGGCCAAGTGAGCCCCTGTGGAGGGAGCCAGGAGAGGGTGGGTGGGGCCCTGGGTGGAGAGACTGCCCTCTGGTCAGTGGGGCCACTGCAGGTGACACCTAGCCAGCAAGGGCAGAAGTGGCCAGGCCCTGTGCAGGCTCCAGAAAGGACAGGGATGCAACTCTCGCCCTCGCCCTCCAAACATTGTCATTCGTTTACCCAGTTAGGACCAGAACTTGAAATGAAGCAAGATTCTATAGAGTCAAGTGTTGCACTTGGCTGAGTGGTCTGGAATGATGGTGCCATCCAGAGTCAGAGCAGAGAGTGAGAGGCAGAGCCTTCAGGAGAGGCTTAATCAAGGTGCCCCGAGCTGGGGCTCAGGGTGAAACAGTATGGCACAGAGGCTCTGGAGCCCGGGCCAGGTGCAAGCCACAGCTCTGTCGTTTGCAGGCTCTGTGGCCTTGGGCCAGTTACTTAACCTCTCTGTGCTATGGTTTCCCCATTTGCAAGAAGGGAATGAGACGCCCTGGGGTTGCTGTGAGGACCAAACAAGAGAGGCCCTCAATGCCCAGCCTATAAGCATTGGCCTTCACCATTTGGGCAGGATGAATGGTGATGCATAACGATAGCCCATTTCTGCAGGTGGCCATAGGTGACATGAAGCTGGAGGGGGGGCATCCTTTGGCCAGGATCTCCCCTGGAGGCTGGAACCATTTGAAATTTTGGAAATAAGCTGAGCAACACCCCGTGGGAAACTGGAGATGTGAGTTCACTCTTGGTTTCAGGTGACTGGATTAAAGCCCCTGGTGGTCATGCTGGGCAGGGCTGGGCTCTGAGCCCTGCTCTGATGGGGACAGAGGGGGACAGCCCACTGGGGCTGTCTTTAAGTCCCAGGGTGTCCCAGGGTAGATTACAGATACGGTTCTTCTGGTGTGTTTAATAAGAAACTCCTTAGACCTCTGACAAAATCCTGGTCTGCTCTCAGACTCTGTCAATTTCCCAATGATAGTGAAGGATGATCATATCATGGGTTTTTCAAAGTATTTATTACCAGGTATCAAATCAGAGCAGGTAATAAAGGAGGGGGCGATCAGCGTGAGAGATAATAAAGGAAATAGAAAACATCAGTATAGAAACATTTAAAATGATACCCTCTGAAGAGATCAAATGTTCTAAAAACAATGTATCACCAGAGAACGGCCCTGGCCAAGTTTGCAAAGCTTCCCAGAGCATGCGTTGCCGTGCTCGTGGCCCCATGCCGGTCCACCCTGGGTGCCCCGGTCTTGGCAGGGCCCTGCCAGGATCACTGGCCTGGAGCACACCAGGGAAAGCGTTCTCCGTGTCACACGTTCTTAGAATGCACTGTGGGCTTCCACAGTGCAGCCACACCACACCAGAGGGACGTCTGCTGGACATTGTCTTCTGGGGTTGTCTGGGCCGGGTCAATGCCCTGGACGTCCAAGTCCACCGGGGCCACCAAGCAGGAGAGGCAGACAATGTTGGAGTGTCAGAAGGGCTTCTTGCTCCAAAAGTTCTTCCCCACAGATGGCAGAGCCAGAACATGGGTCTACCTACCCCAAAGACCACACTCTTGCCATGGCCTTGATGGCCTCTTGCAACCATTGCATTGGTACAATGAGCACTCTCCATTATGCTTCCCCAGCCTGCTGTGACCTGAGTACCAGGATGGAAAAGTCCCAAAACAAGGTGCTTTGAGTGGTGGTTTCCCAGCACAGAGGGCTGTCTGTACTCCCTGGGATCAAGGGGCTCCCCAGCAAGGGGTTGGAACCAGTGGCTCTGGGGGCAGGGGTCGGGGGGCAAGAACGGATGTCTGGGAGGCAGCTAAGAGGAGACACACCTTTGAGGGCTGGGAACCTTGTTCTTTGGGACAGTACTGAGTCCAGAATCCCATTCAGGAGTGAGATCACTTCTGTGGCTTCAACAGCAGGAAGCATTTACCAAGTGAGAATCCCTTAGCCTGAGTTCCAGTCTCAGCTCACACTCATCCACCTTCAGCCCAGTCACTGTGGACTTCTTGGAACCTCTGAGCCTTGGATTAATTCATCTGTACAATGCAAAAATTATAGCTGCCTTCTGAGCTGATGAAAGAATTCAAAAGATAAATTATGCACCACATCTAGCACAGACTAGCCATAGTTTGAAAATAGTTTTAAGCTCAGAACTTCCATACAGCCAGTCTCTGGGCTTGACTCCCCCAGCCCCGCCAAGAGCCTCTGGTTTCCCCAGTGGCTCCTGTGTTCTGCTCGGGACCCTGGCCCTTCTCCTCCCACCGCTGCGGAAGAGCGAGCGCTTCGATCCACAGCCGCTGCTTCTACCTTGACATGGCCCTAGGTTTCCTCCTGATTGTCCCTATACTGGGACAGCTGCTCTTACTAGAGCAGAGGGGCTGGGAGAGAGGGTGACAGCGAGGGGCTTTCTCCCCAACTAACTCTAAAACCCTTCCCTTCCATTTTGTAAAGAGGTGTCTTTGCTTTTGTGTTTTCTCACTCACCTCTGCTCCTTTTTTTTTTTTTTTTGATTTGTTAATTTCTTCTAGAGGGAGAGAGAGAGACAGACAGTGAAAGAGTGAGCATGAGTGAGAGCGGGGGAGGGGCGGGGGGAGGGGGAGAGAGAGACTTTCAAGCAGACTCCCCGCTGAGTGCGGAGCCCGTGGGGCTCTATCTCACCACCCTGAGATCATGACCTGAGCCGAAATCAAGAGTCAGAGGCTTAACCGACTGAGCCATCCAGCTGCCCCCCTCACCTCTGCTCCTTGAGGAACTGCCACCCCTCCAGGGTCAGCTTAGACAACTTGACAGACACCAACCAGTATCCCATGACTATTTCCAGTGCTTCAACCAGTGAGGGCAAGTGCCTTGGCCTCATTCCCGAGGTCCTGGGACCAGCCAGCCACCACCCCCAAATCCCCTGCCTCACTGTGCCCCAGACCCTGTGGTCCTCACGCTGGTAGGACTTCTGTAGCTGGCTCTATTGGCCAGGCCTGCAGGGACGGGCATGCAGACTCTCTCCCATCCCCTGCACCCAGCCAGCTATCTGTAACTATGATGAATATAATCAATAATAACATAAGCGATAATTTAGTAGTGGAAGCATCTGAAAAAGGTAATTAGCAACAAAACACCACGGTTCTCCAAGATAGTTGGTTGCATTTTGTTTGGCTCTGGGGACTATGGGGCAGATGCTGTTCCAGCATAGGCTGTTGGCCGCTGGTGAAGGTGTTTGCTACCCAGTATCTCCTAACGCATTCACATGGGGGCACCCGTTCCCGCCTCCTCCCGTCCCAGGCTCACCCAGGGGTCTCAGACGGGCAGACAGACTGCAGACTTTGCTTGGTTCTTTCCTCAACCCTGCAAAGTTCAACATTACTAGGTAGGGGTCATCACGCCCCGAAGGAATGGATGCCAATTAAAGGGGCCCAGTTTGCCTGGAGAGTTGGGGAGATAGTACCCAGTCTGTGATCCCCAGGTCATGGGGTTAACATGACAACTGAAATGATTCCTCGCAGACAGCTTTGCCTTAATTGGCATTTTTCCTGGCTGGCTGAGACCTGCAGGAAAGAAACCATCTCACTGTCCCCAGGCTACACCACCTCCTGTCCATCAGGGACCCCAGAGCTGAGCATCATACATAAGATACAAGAGAAGCAACTGTTCATATTAATAAACAAGAACTCTAATGTATATGAATTTGTGCTTTACAAGTTAATTACTAAAAACTTAATAATTGCTAAGGAGAACTGTATTTTCAGGAAGCATCTTGCAGCGTTTATTTCTATATCCACTGTTCTAGCGCTTCGACACTGAACTAGAGAGTTAATGCTGAGAGCTACTGTATGAATTATATTCGGTGTTGTAGTCCCTGCTTCTCCAAGGCTGGGGTGGGGGGGCAGCTGGCCAGAAGGCAGAGTTGAGTATGAGGACGTTAGTTAGGAGTGCCCCGGGGAATCGACTCCCGCAGGAGGCTCAAGGAGGGAGCTGGAGGGGTGGAGGAGAAGCTGATGAGGCAGCCCCAGCACCTTTGCAGGCAAAATGACCCCCTCAGGTTTGTCCCAGGTTGGGCCAAAGTGCCTTGCCTTTATAGAGCCTTTTAAAGAGTCACTGAATGTGGGCGTCCCTGGACAGGCATGACTTTGGGTCAGGTGGCTCTGCAGCCCAGGCAGTCCTGCTACGGTGCTTCTGAGCTGAGGGCTGACCACTGACTGCTTCCCAGCGGCCGGCACCACCAGTGAGTCTCAGAGGGGGGACGGGGGTGGCTCATCTCTATGCCCTCTGCGGTCTGTATATGGCTCATCTTTCTCTGGAGACGGGAAGTATATCCCAGAGGGCTCTCTCCTCCCCCTGCGGCCCCTAGCATGGAGCCGAGCACATAACAGGTGGTCATAAAGCAGTCAGTGATCCATGTTGAACTACAGACATAGGCGGCAGGCTTGCTGGAGGTCTCTACGCCCAGGGACCTGCCACCCAGGCCACAGCTGTCAGGAGGGAGATGCTGCAGCTTCGGGGTCAGTCCGTCCAGACCGAGCCCCAGGGACAGGCTCCCCCGGCCCCACCCCTTCCCTCTGCAGGGAGTCAGGGTCTGAGAGGGAATAGTCCAACTGTTTGGGGGGTGGGGATAAGACCATGAGTTACATAAGCTGCCGCCATTGTGTCTGTTCACTCACTCGTTCATGCCTTCATTCATTCACTCATTCATTCATTCTTTCGTTTACTGAGCACCTCCAGTGAAGCTGGCATGGTGCCACGGGGGCCTGGGGTGTGGGTGGCTTTTCTTGCGTGTGGGATGGACTGTATGGACAGCTGGACGGGAATCCTGGGCCGTGATAACTCCGCTGTCTGGAACACTCCCCCGCCCCGCCCAATTCCCGGGAAATCTTGCTCACGGTCCTGTGGCCTCTGGTTGTCTGCTCTCACTCGGAATGCCCCCGCCCTGGTTCCACCCCTTGCACTTTGCTGCCCATTCCAGATGCTTCACCAGAGCGTGTTGTAACAGATTAAGTCAGCCCGATGCCTGTGCTCCCAGCCTTCACCAGCCTCGCGCCGTTCTGGGTCCTCTCAGTGAAATCGGCTTTCACTGCCCTGCTGTGGGGGTAAATGGCAGCACGTGCTTGGAGGCCCCTTCCACCGGGGACCTGGCACAAGGGCAGGACAGCGTATACGGTCTCTGCCTCACCCCCTACACAGCCGGCTCCAGCAGTCTGTGTGCCTCTAAAATAAACTAAAATAACCACTACGTCTTCATAAGAGAGAAAAAAATGAGTAACAATCGAGGAAGTCCCAAATTGGAGAATGGTGATATCAGTGTTCTCCCATCCGCTCAGTTGAATATTGTACACCATGAAAAGGACAAAGGCAGACATTGCCCAGCACCATGGAAGGGGATTCATGAAGCACCATTAAAAGAAGAAACAGAGCAAAGCTTGTGCTGCCCACAGGGCTCTGCGTCCACTGGGCTGTGCTGACATCACTGTGGTTCGTGCAGATCCCCCTTTCCACACCAGATCCACTGGCACCCGCCTGCATGCACCTGCCCCAGCACGTGCAGGAAACCTCCGCAGACCGTAAGCCCAGCAGGGACTGTGGGGTCTCACGGGGCCCCAGGCACAGGTCTCCAGCCTCTCTACCACTGCACGGGGAGGAGGCGGCCTCCCCACGGCCACCTGGAGCCCTCAGGACAGCAGAGCCCCTGTGCTCCTGGTACAGCCCTCTCCCTTTCTCTGCACTCACTTTGGCACCAGGGACCCACAGTCCTCAGCCCCCTCCTCTAAGCCCTAATTTCACAGACTCCAAGGCGCCTGCCTGGCCAGGTGGGGGCTCACAGCACTGTTTTTGCTGTGTCTCCGGCCACCCATTGCCCTGCAGGATGAGCTCTTTCATTCAAGCCAGAGCTTCCATGCGAATGACTGCCCACCGGCAGGCAGCTAAATCCACAATCGCATTTGTATGGATGGAAACACGGGGAATGCCTGGCTCAAAGGGAACTAAGAAACTGGTGTAGTGTGAGTAAGTGTGAGTATGGGGTGGGGGTTCTAGTGTGTGCATTTTAAAAATTGCCCTTTGGTATTGGATACCATAAATATATATATATATATATATATATATATATATATATATATATATATATTTTTTTTTTTTTTAAGATTTTATTTATTTATTTGAGAGAGAGAGAATGAGAGAGACAGCACATGAGAAGGGGAGGGTCAGAGGGAGAAGCAGACTCCCTGCCGAGCAGGGAGCCCGATGTGGGACTCGATCCAGGGACTCCAGGATCATGACCTGAGCTGAAGGCAGTCGCTTAACCAACTGAGCCACCCAGGCGCCCTAAATATATATATATTTTTAAGTGAGGGTTAAGCTAGCATTGAAAAGGGAAAAAGGAGGGATGGAGCAGCTGCAGAAGATTGTAGAAGGCTGATGATACACAGCAGGAGCAGCTGGTTGGCATTTGCTGAGAAGGGGAAGGTTCTGGTGATGGTGGCAGGGTCCACGCTGACTGTGAAGACACAAAGACATGGGAGCCTCAGAGTTGCTCATGGAATGATTTTGCCCCTACATGGGTGGTCCGCCTTCTCTTTCTCCCCCACCCATTGTTCCTGGATCATGGGCTGGCTGATGGCCTGGATCTCTGTCTCTGAGAGATGGCTCTCTTTTAACTGGAGTGGAAGAGAAGAAGAGCGCTCCCAGGCCAAGCTCTGTGGGAAGAATAGGAGCAGGCATGGGAAGTGGCTGCCTCCCTGGGAGGAGCCTGGGACCACACTGGGAAGGCCATGCCAGCCTGAAGGTCATGGCAGAGACTCCCCAGGTGCCCACTGGACTCTTCTGGAACCTGCCAGAGCCCATCTGCAGCCACACGCCTTCCTTTCTGAGCTGATGCTCCAGGACTCAAGAGTGAAAACTTACCATGTGCCTTCCCAGCACCCTCTGCAGGCACGTCAGGGAAGGCCTGGAGCTCACATTATGTGTGCATGGTACCAAAAAAACCACGTAGTTCAGTCCCCAAGCAAATCCTTGATGGGTTGATGGGAGGATGAAGGTCAGCACGGTCCTGACCTTTGTTTGGAGTTGTACAGACCCACCTGCTGGGGGACAGGTTAAGCCTCCTTTGCTTCTCCCCCACGCTCCTTCCCCAGTGCCCAGTCCCATAGCTTGTCTGGCTAGCCCTAGTTCCAACACGCATCCTGGATCTGACCATTTCTCCACACCTCCCCTGCCACCTCCGGTGGCCCAGCACCCTCCACGGGCACCGGATCTCCTGCCTCTCTGCCCCTGCTCTGGAGCCTTCCACACATTCTCTCTCCCAGAATCATCTTTTTAAAACATAAATGGGATGTCTGTCACACTCAGCTTCAAACTCTCAGTGGACCCCATTGTAATTAGACTGAATTCTAAACTCCTTACTGTGGCCTAAGTCTGTGCTACTCAGAGGTTGGTCCTTGGACCAGCAGCTTGGACCCCACCTGGGAACTTGATGGAAATGAAGTATCTCAGGCTCTCCCCCAGACGCATTGAATCGAAATGTCTGGGCCGTGTGCACGTTGCCCTTTGAGAAACACTGGCCTAGGAGACCCAGTGAGATCTGCTGTTTGTCCCTTTGACCTTACAGAGGGCCAACACCCTGCACACTCAAAAGGCCCTTTCTGAGTCCCCAAATAAAGGAGACCCCCCCCGCCACCGCTACTTATAATTCTGTTCTTTCATTTTATTTTCTTTGGAGTGCTCCTCCCCATCAATGAGATTATTATTTACGTTTTTGTGATATTATATCCCTTCCCACTAGAATGAAAACTTCATGAAGGTCAGGCCCAGCCAGTCCTCCTCTCCACTGTGCGGATTCCCAGCCTAAAACAGTCCCTGGAGCACAGGAGGGACCCAGTCAAACCAACCCACATTTACTGGGCACCCGTGATAGGCCTCCACAAGGTTCCCCAAGCCCACTGAGAGTTTGTGGTCTGGTAGGGAGGACCCACCTGTCACTTGTGCAAGTTAATTCGAAATATAGGAGCTGGGGGCGCCTGGGTGGCTCAGTCGGTTAAGGCTCTGCCTTCGGCCCAGGTCATGATCCTGGGGTCCTGGGATCCAGCCCCACGTTGGGCTCCCTGCTCGGAGGGGAGCCTGCTTCTCCCTCTCCTCCCTACTTGCCCGTGATCTCTGTTGCTATCTCTGTCTCTCTCTTTCTCTCAAATAAATAAAATCTTTTTTTAAAAAATATGGGAGCTGACTACTAATGAGAAATGTCCCCAGTCCCCCAAAGTTCATTTGGTTGGAAAATGAGAAGGAAAGGGATGCGCCTGGTCGTTTTAGGGAAGGAATGTGTGGAACATAGGTCTTCCAAGAATGTGGGGTTGGCTGTGGAATGAGGACGCTTGCCTGTTGGGCTTGTGGTGATGTTCTGGCTCCTTCTCACTGGGTGGAAACAATCAATCCTCAAAGATTAAGAAGAGCAGGCACCAGTGTTCTTCATCACTTCAACCTAAATGGAAACAGGGCACTGGGAGAGAAAAATACTCTTTAGCATAGAGCCATGGTTCTCAAAGCATGTTGCCTGGACCAGCAGCATGACCTGGGGCCTTGTTAGAAATGCATAATCTCAGGGGCGACTGGGTGGTGCAGTCGGTTTTGACTCAAGTCATGATCTGAGGGTCGTGAGATCTAGCCCCGCGTCGGGCTCTGTGCTCGGTGCGAAGTCGGCTTGAGATTCTCTCTCCCTCTCTCTCTGCCCCCTCCCTTCTGCGTTCTCTCCCCCCACCCTCTCTCTCTCTGTCTCTCTCTCAAATAAATAAATAAATCTTTAAAAAAAAGTGCAGAATCTGAGGCTCCACCCCAGGCCTGCTGAACCAGGAAGTCTGGCAGAGGGACCCAGGGATCTGTGTGTGAAGAAGCCTCCAAGTGAGGCATCTAATGGGCACTGGATTTTGAGAGAGTGATGTGATAACAATAAATCACTTTTTACAAAAATATGTACAGTAATACATTTGTTATAGAAAATTTGGAAAGTTGGAGAAGTACAAAGATTAAGGGATCAGTAATTCTACCACTCAGAAATAAATTAGTATTATTAATATTTTGGTGTATCTTCTCGCAACCTTTTCTAAAGCACATGTGTAATTTTTTTTATTTATCCAAATTGGGATTCTGCTGAACATTATGCTTTTTTCACTTAGCAAGTTAGCTGTGAGCATCTCCTAATCATTCATAGGAAACTCATTTTAATCGCCTCACGCTATTCATGCAAATATACCACAATAGCTAAACATTTGGTTTCCAGTTTTCTCTAATGTAAATAGCACTAGAACCAACATCTTGGCTCCAAAAACCTGGATATTTTCTTTTTTTTTTTTACTATTTAATTTAAAAAACATTTTTTAAGTTTATTTATTTATTTAAGTGATCTCTGCACCCAACGAGGGGCTCAAACTCAGGACCCTGAGATCAAGAGTTGCATGCTCCTCCGACTGAGCCAGCCACCACCCCAAATCTGAGATTTTCTTAGGATAAAATGCTTAGAGAGCAATACTTAGGCAAACACTGAATACTTTAGGTCTCCCGATGAACATTTTACTATTAAAAATTTTAAAAACAGGTGTATGTAACACATGGGAAAAAAAGTTAACGTATCAACCCTATGAAGAGCTTCCAAAAACCTTAAAGAAAGGCTCTCAGTGCCCTAAAAGAGGGAAAAGGAACTGACAGCTGACCGATGTGGGATTGCATGTGGCAAATGACCAATTTGCTATGGGCAATCGTTGCGCCTCATTACTGCTGAAAAACCCCATGTTAAATCCCCACGATTCCACCTTCTTTTTTTTACTCATCTCTTTCGCAATGCTGGGTCAACATAAATAAATAAATAAGAGCAGCTGGGGCTGGCAAGCAAAGGCCAAGTGAAATGGATACTCCCACCCATGTCTTCTGCAAGGAATATAAATCTGTACCGCCATTCTGGAGACCAGTTTGGTATGTTTTTATTTATTTATTTGAGAGAGAGAGAGAGAGAGCACGGGTGCTCGAGAGCGGGGTGGGGAGGGGCAGAGGAAGAGAGAGAAACTCAGGCAGATTCCGTGCTGAGCCCGGAGCCCAACGTGGGGTTCTATCTCACGACCCCGAGATCATGACCTGAGCTGAAATCAAGTCAGTCGCTCAACGGACTGAGCCACCCAGGTGCCCCCGGTTTGGTATGTTTTTACTAAAGCTTCGCTCCACATGGATGACTCCCTGGACGTCATCAAGGCTCCATCCACAGAGCATGTGATGCCCAGACGCTGTTTTAAATGCTTCCCTTGTGTTGATGTGCTGTCCCTTCACAACCATCCAGGGCAGGGCTGGTTATTATTTCCATTCTACAGATGAGAAATTGAGGCCAAAGCAGTCAAGTAACTTGTCTACGGTCATACGGTGGGAAAGCAGCTGAGCTAAGATTCGAACCCAGGGAGTCTCCCTTTAACACCTGTGAGTTTAACCTCCATGGAAGGCTGCCTCTCAATAGGGCCGAAACTGATGGACAGAAAGGCTAGGGGACCCTCCCTGAGCCACCCAAGACCTTAGCGCATTCATTCATCTCTCTCCATTACCTTCCATCGGCTGACCCGGTGGGGGGTTAATAAGGAAAGACTCGTGGTTTATAAAGAGCTGAGAACTTGCTTTGTCCACGGAGGGACTGGTATGCTCTGGGATAGCCTGTTTCTGCTTGGAAATAGAACCGTGGTTTCCATGGCTGCTGGGTCTTCGGAGTGAGGGCGGAAGCTGGCTAGACTCCCAGCTCTAACCCATCCCCAGGACAACTACATCACTGGAACCTTCAGAAAGGAAAAAATGAAGTCCTTTCTCAGGTCACAGCTTTTTCCTCAGGAGCTCAGAGGTGTGCTCAGTACCATGGGAGAGGCAGAAGACTCCAAAAGCACAGGCTCTGCCCTTGAGGAATATAATGCCCTTGGGGGCAGTTCAGACCTGCTCTCACAACATGACTGGAGAAGAGCTACATGGGCTGATTGATGCAGGCCCTGTGCTTTCTCTCTAAAGACACAAGCTTCTGGTAGGGTTAACCAGGAAGGCTTCATGGAGGAGGTGTTACCTGAACGGGTCCTTGAAGGATTTCAACAGCAATATACAAGGAATGCTAGGAGCAAACCCATGGTGGTGGCCGGCTCGGGTGTCCTCAGAAAGTGAACATTCCAGATTGGCTGGATTAGGAGGTCTAGGTAAGGGAGAAGCAAGATCCAGCCAGAAATGTCATGGGGTCCCCACAGAGGAGGGCTTCGAGGGACAGCTGAGGAGTGTGGCCTGTGTTCTTATCTTTGTGTCCCCCAGCCCCCAGCACAGTCTGCAGGAGTACCTAGGACTTGCTGAGGGCTCATCGTATGTTAGCAAGTGAGCAAGTGATGAAATTGAGTGAGTGATGGGGACCCTGCAGGCGGAGCCAGGGAGGGTCGTGATTAGAGCGAGATCTTGTTAAGACAGGTGTTGCTCAGCTCTGCCGATATGAAGAGAAGTCCCAAGCAGGGAGGTGAAGGACAGGTAAGGTGATGCCCAATAGAAGGGGATTGTGAGGCACCGAGACTAGGAGGAGAACCTGCTAGTGCTGGCTGAGGCCATGGCCCCTGGGAACCCACTGACAGGTGTGTGCTCATCCTTTTGCACTTGCCAGGATCTCTGGGAGAACGGCCACGCCCCTTTGGGACCCTGCCAGCCCAGCCCTCACCTAGAGACTCTGCTGGCCACTAGATTCGGCCCTGGCTCCTGCCTGGGTCTCGGAGTGTTTGCTGGGTCACCTCTGCAAGGCAGCCTCTAAAAGCCAGGTGCCTGGGACTTCACCGTGGGCAGAAGTCACGGGCTGGGAGAGAAAGGGCTATCCGTGTCAGGGTTCTCGGCCAAGGGTGGTTTGGTTGTGTTTGAAGAATTGGCTCCACGTGACAGGCAGGATGGAGAAGCCCGCTGGCTCTTTGTCATCCATGCCCTGGTACTGTCAGCTTCTCCCAGGGTGACAGCAGTGCAGAGGCCAGGCTTGACCAGCATCTCCCCACATGGGGCAGTGAGAGGACATGGGCCCATAAGGGGCTGGCTCTCAGTATGCACTGGGATTGAAGATGACATGCACAGAGGGCCAGGGTTAGGCAGGCAGTGGCCAGGACAGCCGGCAGAGGGGACGGGTGGAAGCAAGGACCCTCTGAGGCTTAGAGAAGGGGCAGGAAGCAGGAAAGCCACTGGCAGCGGGGAGCGGGTCATGGCAGCTTCAGGAAGATGAGCACCTGGCTGGACCCAGCGCCACCAACATAGAGATGGGAGGGGACAGTGACAGGAAGCAGCAAACCCAGCAGAGACGGGGGCAGGAGCTGACTTTGGACCCGACAGGCCTTGTTTTCAGCCGTCCTGAGGACTGAAGGGGAGGTAGCCTCAAGATTGATCTGGAAGCATCTGGTGTGGATAGGAGGGAGCACAGGTCTGGGAGTTTCTCTGTACTCTGCCTCAAGTAGTGGGATTGCTGGGTCGGAGGGCAAACGTGTGTCCAGCTTCATAAGATGATGCCAAATCGTGTCCCGAGGTGGTGGTACCCATTCTGGCTCTCCTGGCTGTCTCTTGGCTCCTAGTTGCCCCGTGTCCTCAGCAATAGCGTTGGATATTTTCTTAAACTCCTCTTCTGTCCAGTTCTCCTGCCTTCTGCAAATTTACATCCAGACCCACCTGCCTGAGATCAATCGCAGCATTATGATGACCACTGTCAAGGACAGAACGACGGCCTCTGGATTACCAAGTGATCCCAGGATCTCCAGAGTGCAAAGGGCCTTTCACGGGACATTACAGCCCTCATTTTACAGATGAGTACTCAGAGACCCCAAGTGAAGGGGGACTTGGCCCTGGTCTCAGGCCCCCCGGCCAGCTGTGTGTCCCCAGCCACCCCGTGCACAGGTGAGCAGCCAGCTTCCTGGTTTGGCTCCACCGTGGCGGCCGGGAGCACGCTTCGCCCAGGGAGCAGGCAGGGCCGGTTGTTACGGACAGAGCCGGGGCTGTGTTTATACCACCAGCAGCCAAAATGCCACTTGAGACCAAATCCGTGTCGAGGGCTGGGTTTGAGGACGAGTTCATCATTTGCTCATGTTCCGTTTCTGAGATTCTGGAAGAAATTTAGACTTGAGGATTTGCATGGCTTTCACCTTGATTTGGAGCTGAATGAAAATCACCCTAGGTCAGGAGGCACCCCCTGATGGGGGTGAGTGGTCTGGACCAGACGGGGCACCTCCCCACCCTTTCCTCCTGCCGGCTCTGGGGGCCAGAGTGGGTGCCCATGGAGAGGCTCCAGTTTAAGCTGGTTCCGAAAACAAGGTAGCTCCAAATACCCCTGTTGAGCTTCTCTTCTCGTCTCTTCTCTGGCTTGTCCAATAATTACCTGTGATTGTTCTCCCTGTGTCTGGGGATTTTTTTCCTTTTCCATGTACCTCCACAAGCCAAGAAGAGAAGGCTTTTTATGTTAAAATACTCATTTTATTTAGAAAGATTTAAACAACAGAAACACTCATCTTCCCGGTACTTAGAGAGCTATCCTTAATCCCCTGTTACATAGTCTTAGAATTTTCCTATTTTCCTCTCGTTTTTCTCACAATGTACACAAGCACACACACATAATGGGTTTCTACACATACACATGGCAAACATTTTTTTCTCAACTGTCTGTAATGCTCTTCTTTTCCTGGAAAAAGCATACATAAGAGTAAATTTTTTTTTTAATTATAAAAGTAACGCATGTGCATGGTGGAAAAAGAGAATTAGGAAAACCCAGACAGTAAGAGAAAGAGAATGAGACAACTGTAATCCTCCTGCTGAGTGTTATTATTATAAATATATATTACTCCAGACATTTTTTGGTGAGTGTGTATTTTATTAAACAAATTGGGATCACTCTGTACGGCCGTGTTTGTGTGTGTCACAACAGAGCATATCTACATGCCAGTAAATTATTTATCTGCATTACTTTAATGGCTACAAGTCATTTCATTGTATAAACGTACAATCTCATACTTTGACTTTTTTTTGGACATTTAAAATTTTTCCCCACGACATAGCAATATTGAGATTAATATTGGGTAATAAAACCATCGCACATACTTCATTATTAGGATAAGCAGTGAGAAGTGGAATTGCTGGCTCAAAGAAAATGTACATCATAATTTTAGGGTTCTATGTTGCTAACTTGCCTACCAAAAAATTGGGTATTAGTGTTTTTTTTTTCTTTTTTTTCTTTGACTGGCTATGCCTGAGTTTCTTCTGTTTTATATGCACACGTGTTTTGACGGCCTCTAAAAATGAATGAGAAGTTCATCCACAGGAAGGCCCCAGACTCAGCGTCACTGATGCGGCTGAGCTGGCTCTGCAGCCACGTCGCCCTCTGTCACATCTTAAGCAGAGCTTGCATCCTGGACCCCTGTCCTGCCAGCCCCCCTGCCAGGGCCTCTCCCCTCTGCCTCCCCCCTAACCCCCCCCCCCACAGCTGTGATGGGGTCAGCACAGTCCTGGGTCGTAAGTAGCTCCCCTTGGGCTACCACATATTTAAAAAAGGGAGAAAATGCCATCTCAGGATTCTTTTGAAGTTTTGTATTGACTTTGTAATCTTTAATTTTTCATGTCACAAATATCCCATAAATTCATCCCACTCTTTAGAGAAAAGGGAAGCACGAAAGCGTGGTCCCCGTCGACCTTTCCCCCAATCCAAATACTCCAATTTGTGTTCTTGTTTTATGATGTCTTGAATCTGGACTTGTTTTTTCTTCCAACTCAAATTCACAAACGTTTGTGGAGCACCTGTCCTGGGGCTGGAGAGGGACGCAGGTGTGTCAGGCACAGTCCTGGCCATGGGGCAGGGTTGGGGTCAGGTTAGGGTGGAAAGGGGCACGGAGGGATGAAGGAGGAATCCTCGAGCTGCCAGAATGCTGATTTGGCTCCCAGACCATCCCCACTGTCCTTGGCACAGCTAGAATTGTCAGAGAGTCACTCCGTGAACCCGAATGGGACCCCCAGACAACATACTCACTGATTCCACTTCTGTCCTGGAGCGATGGAGTAAGCCTAACCTCCCTCGTCCCTCCCGACCCCATCAGGTTGCTGACAACAGCTGTCCTGTGCTTCCCTGCCCTGTCCAGCACTGCCCCCCCATCCTGGATCCCCTCTGGGCCCCCTCCCTGCCCAAGCACCCCCCTACCCAGGGCAGGACCTGTGGGCACGGAGGGATCCGGTGGCTGCAGGTGCTCTCAGGTCTGGGCACAAAGCAGAGCTGCTTGGGCAGATGTAGCCATTCTCCCCATCACCCTGAAGAGAAAGGATACTCAGAACTGTGTATTCTAGGAAGGCCACACGACGAAAGGAATGAAGTCTCAGGGGTTCTAACGGGAAAAGGAGTGATTAAGAATCGTAATTAATAATCTGATGCAGACAACCAGCCTGACAGCAAGGAGCCGCCTCACACAATTGTTCCATGGGTTTTGCCTTATTATCAGCCTCATAACCTAAGCCTTCCTCTAGATGCACTAATTAGGTAATTAGCTCCCTAAAGAGCATGCCTCTTAAAAATGCTCTCTCTGCAGGCTGGATAAGAGGTGCCAGCAACGGAGAGGCTTTCAGAGGTCTGCTCTTCAAACCACATGAGGGAACAGGGTGACCAGCAAATGTGGGACAGCAAATGCAGACACGGTCACAGAAGCCACAGGGTGTCCACCCTCTGATTGGTGTGGTGTGGGACTGGGAGGGGCTCCAAGGACCTTGTGCAAAAGATACACCCAAAATGATCTCTCTTGTCCCTGTGAGATAAGACACTCCGCCCATGGATGATGATGATGATGATGATGGTGATGATGACGGTGATGATGATGGTGATGATGATGGTGGTGTTGATGGTGATGAGGATGATGGTGATGATGATGATGGTGATGATGATGGTGGTGATGATGATGGTGATGATGATGGTGGTGTTGATGGTGGTGATGATGGTGATGATGATGGTAGTGATGATGATGATGGTGATGATGATGGTGATGATGATGATGGTGGTGATGATGGTGATGATGATGGTGGTGATGATGATGATGGTGATGATGATGGTGGTGGTGATGATGGTGATGATGATGGTGATGATGATGGTGGTGATGATGATGATGGTGATGATGGTGATGATGATGATGGTGGTGATGATGATGATGATGGTGATGATGATGGTGGTGATGATGGTGGTGGTGGTGGTGGTGGTGGTGGTGGTGGTGATAAATTCAATGAAGCAGTATAGAAAATAGAAATTATCCCTGAGCTACATTTAAGGATCCATGGTCTCTCCCACTAAGGACTTTGCCACGGGCCTGTGGTCAAGTCACTTTATCTCTCTGAGTCTCAGTCTCCTAGTCTGTGAAATGGGGCCATGCCTCCAGCCTGCTGTTCCATCTGGGCTGAGAGGTCCCTGCCCCTTCAGCCCACATGTGTATCTGCGGACCATCCTTGCTGCTCCTCAGGGCCGCAGACCATTGGGAGTGGGAGGAAACAGGTTCCCTGAGTCTTGGGTAAGGCAGAGAAGTATTTGTGGGGTGAGGAGCTGCTTGTGGTTGAGTCTCCTTCTGCACGAGAAGGTGCCTCTTTCTCTTTTTCGATAATAATAGTATTTTTCCCCCTTTCAATAAAGAATTATTGTTTGCATCCATTGTAACAGTAACGCATGCTCAGTCTAGAACATCTAGAAAATATAATATGGATTTGCAGTCCCTGTCCTACTCCCCTTCATCATCCTTTGCCTAGGCCCTGCCTCAGACAGCCTCGCTCAGCATCTGGCACCACTCCTCTTGCCAGGCGGGCACCCTTTGTGTGGTTTTTTGTTGCGATACAGTGATGATTACACTGTTTACAATTGTGTATCCTGCTTTTTCACTCATCTTTATAAGTGTGTTCAAGTTACCAACTGGTCACAAACATCATTTTTTAAAAGGATTTTATTTATTTGAGAGAGAGAGAGAGAGAGAGCTTGCCAGTTTGGGAGGAGGTGGGAGCAGAGGTGGAGGGAGAGGGAGAAAGAGAATCTCAAGCAGACTCCACACTCAGCATGGAGCCCGATGTGGGGCTCCATCTCAGGACACTGAGATCATGACCTGAGCTGAGACCAAGAGCATCATTTTTAATGGCAGAAGTCACCTCTGCATCTTTCCAATTTTAGAAAGAGGAGGGGCCCTACAGGATGGGACACAAGCTCCAGGTGTTCAAACCAGCGAAACCGCGGGTGGGGCAGGGCCATCTTGCAAAGGGGGGGGGTCCCTTTGCTCAGGGGCTGTCAGCGTGGTGTTCCCTGCCCCCTTGTTTTCTCCCCTAAGCCTCCATTCAGCCTGTGACAGCCACCTCTGGCCCAGGCTCCCAAGTGCCTCAAGGCCATCACCTGACAGCTACACCCCTCGCCTCACCCTACACTGAGAACTGTGTGTCTTTCCCTCTTCCTGCTCCAAGCTCTTCTCTGCCGGGAAGTGTCCCTACTCCAGAAGCTTCTGAGATCTGTCCCCTGCCAGAGCTTTGTCTCACTACAGCTCAGTGTCTCCCCATGAAGTGCGCCTTCTCCCCACTTTGTTGCAGAGTTCCAGGCACATTTACCAACTCCGGTAATTCACTGACCCCAAGGCAGAAAGCAAGTTCACCCTTGCTGAGAACAGAACAAGCAGGACAAGAAAAGGGGGAGGCCCTGCACACACCTTGGTCTGAATCAGGCCACTTTACTGTGGATTACACCGTAAGGCAGGATAAATACAGTGTACGAAATCACAGTGCCTTGGTTTCCCCAGCATGGCAGCCTGGGGTTCACTCGCTCATCTCTTGAGGGGTGCTTCCTCATTTTGCTGCTGCTGACTTCCCAGCTGACCTCCCTGTTCTTACCCCAGGGTCCCTGTAACTTGCCAGTGTTTATGCCGAGGAAAGAGCACACCAGTGGTCTGGCCCATCATCCCAGGCTCCCTGGGGGTCCCCCCTCTCTGAGTCTTCATATCCTCAGCTACAAAGTGGGGTCGTTAGAGTAGATGAACCTTGAGGTCTGCATAGCTCTGTCTTTCCCAAATCTCCCCTCTCCCTGGGTTCTCAGGCTGGGGCAAACATTCTACCTTATGGGTCCTGCTCCCTTTGGCCTAACATTCCTGTTTAGCTGGACTAGCTTCCTTGCACTTAAATCTCTTAAATCTCTTAAATCTCTGCACTGCAAGGTTCCTCCTAACTGCTTCTTATTTCCCACTATCCTACTTGCATGAGAAAACTCCAGGCCCTAGAGCCTTGCAATCCCTCTACATTAGCCTGCTATTCCCATTCCTGGGTGCTTCACCCCCTAAGGGCACCACTAAGGTAAAAAGGACATGGACTCTGGAGTCAGACACCTGTGACCATGAGTAGTAACATCACTCTCCTAGCCTCAGATACACTCAAAGGAATGACTTTCTAATGGTGGAATTTCACTCTGACAAATATTTGGGGGAAAGGTTTTATCTTCATGAGGGGAGGAGGAAGACATAACATTTTTCTGGGCATAAAATCAAACCCTAGGAACTTCTGAACTCCTGTTGAGAGCAAAAGAGGATGGGGGCTAAGGAAATTATCTCTACCAGCTGGTTCTACAGCTACTCTCTGGTAGTTCTGGTCCCAGGTAACTTTCCCTTTACTTCACTGGGCAGCTGTGGAGTTTGCTGAGGCTCCATCTCAGCATCTGAGCCAAGCTCGTGCTCCAGCTCCAGGGATGACCCTAGATTCTGTCCTTATTTGAAAACGAGCCCCTAGGGCATAAGGGGACCCTCTCCAGACAAGCTCCCATGTCAGTGCATGTATGACTTGCAGCCTGGAAGCACTCAAGTATCCTGAAGCACTGAAAGCCCTGCCAAGCTCCCAGGTTGTCCCAGGCCCAGCCTCTGGACCCCACCTCTGGCCTCCTCCCAAGCCCCTCGCAAGCGCCTGCTTATCTCCAGAAACATCGCCAGGCTCCCCTTTCCCTGTTGGCTCCCTGAAAGGTGCTGGCAACCTCCAAGAATCTTCTTAGGGAGCCCACTGTGTGGCCTTCTCCTGGCCTTGCTGCATCAGCACCTTTCCTCACTGATTCTCAGCCCTCCACCTCCCTCTTCTCCTCCTCTTCTTGCCCTCTCCTGGGCCCTTCTCTAGACTTTCCTCCTCTCCCGTCCTCCTCAGCCCTTCTCCACCCCTCTCCCAACCCCTTCCTCCTCTCCCCTCCTCCTCAGCCCTTCTCCACCCCTCTCCCAACTCCCTCCTCCTCTCCCCTCCTCCTCAGCCCTCTGCACCCCTCTCCCAACTCCTTCCTCTTCTCCCCTCCTCCTCAGCCTTCCCCCACCCCTTCCCCTCCTCCTCAGCCTTCCCCCACCCCTTCCCCTCCTCCTCAGCCTTCCCCCACCCCTTCCCCTCCTCCTCAGCCTTCCCCCACCCCTTCCTCTCCTCCTCAGCCTTCCCCCACCCCCTCCCCTCCTCCTCAGCCTTCCCTCACACTCCTCCCTCCTCCTTCCTCCTCAACCTTCCCCAACCCTCCTCCCTCCTTCTCAGCCTTCCCCTACCTACCTCCCCTCCTCCTCCCTCTTCCTCACCCTCCTCCCTCCTCAGCCTTCCTTCACACTCCTCCCTCCTCCTTCCTCCTCAGCCTTCCCCCACCCTCCTCCCCAGCCTTCCCCCACCCTCCTCCCTCCTCCTCAGCATTCCCCCACCTACTCTCCTCCTCCTCAGCCTTCCTTCACACTCCTCCCTCCTCAGCCTTCCCCCACCCTCCTTCCCAGCCTTCCCCCACCCTCCTTCCCAGCCTTCCCCCACCCTCCTCAGCCTTCTCCACCCTCTTCCCTCCTTCTCAGCCTTCCCCACCCACCTCCCCTCCTCCTCCTCTTCCCCACCCACCTCCCCTCCTCCTCCTCTTCCCCACCCACCTCACCTCCTCCTCCCCTTCCCTCACCCTCCTCCCTCCTCCTCAGCATTCCCTCACCCTCCTCCCTCCTCCTCAGCCTTCTCCCACCCTCCTTTCTCCTCCTCAGCCTTCACCCACCTCCTCCCTCCTCAGCCTTCCCCCACCTCCTCCCTCCTCCTTAGTCTTCCCCCACCTTCCTCCTTCCCCCTCAGCCTTCCCCATCTCCTCCCCGCCTCCTTAGCACCTCACCACCCTCCTCCCTCATTCCCTATCTTCTTCCTCTCCCTCCTTCCCTCCTCAGCCTTCCTTTCTCCCAGCCTCCCCTCCTCTCTCTCCTGACCCCTCCTCCATCCTTCTTCTCTCCAGAGCTCCCTCCCACATCTCCACCTCTCGGCCCTTCTGCCTCCCTCTCTCCTATCCCTTTGGTAAACTTTGCATCCTGGTATTTAAATCTCCACTCATTTCCTGGTTCAGCTGAGGCTCTGATTCCAATTATATCACCTTCATCTTAACAAACAGACAATTCAGGGCAGTCCGATGCTTGCTGAACCAGCTTATATAACCATTTCCTCCCCTCCTCCCTTCGCCCCTCCCTTTGTCCCTGCAATCCCTGCAGTTTGGAGGTGAGGAGCCAGAGAGGTCCTCTCCCCCCATGCTCTCCCCCCTCCCCCCACCACACTCTAGATCCCCCTGCCCTTGTTCTGAGCGCCACTGTGGTCTGTCCCAAGCTGGTGAGTCAAGTAGCCAGCTCCACAGTTTGCCTGGGGGACGCTTGGTCACAGCTTTACAGACAGACGATAAACTGCTCATGTTTAAAGAGTTCAGTTGGATAGGTTTGCCTGTGAACAAACACATCACCCCAGTCGGGAGAGTGAATAAATCCATTACCCCCCAGGCACCTCCTGCCCCTCGGACTCCCCGCCCCCAACCTGGGGGATAGGGCTAGATACATTTCTCCTGTAGGGATCTTCGTTTTTGCCTCTTCCTTCTGTTGCCACTTTTGGAAATGCGAGGTCCCTTAGGAGGAGGCACCTGTCAAGTCTGTACCCCCTGGGGCCGAAGGAGCTTGGCAGGTGCTTTCTGAAGGGGAGGCCTGGGAAGAGGACAGGGGCCAGGGGAGGAGGAAGGAGCCAGAATCACCCTGCCCCTCAGAGTGCCGGGCAGCAATACTTTCCTGAAGCATTTCTCAATTTTCCATAGCCTGCTTCAGGTTGCAGGATGCTCTCAGGATTTTTATTAGTAGTAGTAGTATGGGTTTCTAAACTATGACCATACAAGAATATTCCAAATGATTTCTTAATTCAGTGTACACTTTTTTTTTTAAAGATTTTATTGATTTGTCAGAGAAAGAGCACAAGCAGTGGGAGCGGCAGGCAGAGGGAGAAGCAGGCTCCCCGCTGAGCAGGGAGCCCGATGTAGGACTTGATCCCAGGACCCCGAGATCATGACCTGAGCCAAAGGCAGATGCTTAACTGACTGAGCCACCCAGTCGTCCCTCAGTGTACACTTTTAATTAGCATTCAGAGCCGTACGTAAGACGCTGGACATCAGGCCCCGTATGTTGGGGCCAGCTTGTACCACCAGCTCGAGAGCGCTAGAGCTGATTGTTAAGTTTTACGAATTTTGTTTTGTTTTTTTTTTTAAAGATTTTATTTATTTATTTGACAGAAAGAGAGATAGTGAGAGCAGGAACACAAGCAGGGGGAGTGGGAGAGGGAGAAGCAGGCTTCCCGCGGAGCAGGGAGCGCGATGCGGGACTCGATCCCAGGACCCTGGGATCATGACCTGAGCCGAAGGCAGACGCTTAACGACTGAGCCACCCAGGCGCCCCAAGTTTTACGAATTTTGTGAATCAGTTGTTCAATATAGCCATCCTTGAAATCCATCATGGTGGGAGTAATTATTCCATGGAAATCAATGCAGTCTACACACAGGGGCCTTCTCCCCGTTGTTTTCCTGGAGAGCTGGTCATTAAGCTTACCCTCAGCGCTGCTGATCAGGGCTGGCAGAACCTTGGAGATGATCAGGGACAATGCCCCACTCCCGCGTGCTGGAGCAATACCTCACCCAGGGCCATTTGGCAAGCGTGAGCAGGAACTCCTGTGGGGTTGTCCCACTTGGGGGAACTGGCGTTAAGTGGGCCAGGGCCACGGGAGCTAGGTACCCTGCAAAGCCCCGCACAGCCCCGCCTGCCCCCAGATTGTCGCACCTCAGATGCCTCTGTGAGGAACCTGAAGATTCTTGGCAGGGCTCCTGGCTTTGTAAGGGAGGTCCAAGAGGCCAATTCCCTTCCATCAAAGTGTATCAGGCACCTTGTGCGGGTGGGGTGATGAAGATGAACAGCACTCAGCTCTGCCTTCCTGCGGGCCTGTGATCACTTGACTGTATACGGGTCTACCATGGGCCTGCGAACCAAGGCTGCCCCTATCCTAAATCCTATTCCAGACCCTCCCCACATCAGCAGAACTGGGGGCAAGAAGAGAGGGCTTGTCTTCCGAGGAAAGGACGGAAGTGAGGGGGATGAGGTCATATAGCCTCTGCAAACACTCTGGACACAGTTTCGTGTTGACCTGTTGGAACCCGTCTCCTGCAGAGGGACGGAGACACTGATCAACATGTTGCCAGCCACGGCAAGCACTATGGGAACGTAGCTTTAGCCGAGGTCAAGGCCGAGTTATCCCAAGATAGCTGGGCGTGGGCTCTTCTTATATAAGGCCCACACCCAGCAGGCACGGGAATCAGTGCAGGTGTGCCCAGGCCTTGCACAACACACCTACACCCTGCCCAGCCGACTCCCTGTTCTCTGTGCCCCTCACGTCCCAGGCCCACCTGGAGACCCCACCACCCAGGGAGCCCTGAAGCCTGCTGCCTATTGGAGGATTGCCTCAGGAGTGCATTTACGTCCCCATGTTGCCTGCTTCTCTGGCCTCCTCACAGCTCATCAATAAGGAGAAGTGATCTTCTGATACAACTAATAATTACCCGCACCTTCTATGGGTAAGTCCTTCCTTATAAGACCCCCAGTGGGTGCCTGAAACCACAGATCGTACCAAAGCCCACAGATACGGTGTGTTTTCCTACACATACCTATGATAAAGTTCCATTTGTAAATTAGGCACAGTAAGAGATTAACTGCCATAACTAGTAATGAAATAGAACAATTATAATAATATACTGCAATCAGAGTTGTGTGAATGTGGTCTTTCTCTCAAAATACCTGATTGTACCGTACTTCCCCGTTTTCTTCTTGGGATGATGTGAGGTGATCAAATGCCTGCGTGAGGAGAGGAAGTGAGGCGCTGGCGTGTCGTGTCTGGCTGACTGTGTGCCGAGGAGGACCCTCTGGATTTGGCTTGCAGTTGACCTTGGATATGAAAGCGCAGGGAGCAGAAGTGCCGATAACGGGGGACTACTGTGTGTGCCTTTTATATTCCAGGCACTGGCTAGACTTTATACATAGACACACACACACACACACACACACACACACACACACACACACGTCGTTATTGATCTATAATTCACACCATGCAACTCCCCCATTAAAAGTGTACAGTTCCAAGTTTTTAGTATATTCTGAGTTGTGCAGCAATCACCACCATCAATTTTAGGACATATTCATCACCTCTCTTAAAAAGGAACTTCATACCTATGATCAGTTACTCCCCATTTTCCCCTACAACCCCTGGCAACCACTAATCTCCTTTTCCTCTAGAGATTTGCCAATTCTGGATATTTCACAGAAATGGAAGTCAATGCAACATGCGGTCCTTCATGAGCGGGTTCCTTTCACTTAGCGTGCTGTTTCCAGGGGTTGTCCTGTTGTAGCAGGCGTCGGTGACTCAGTCCTTTTTATTGACAACTATATTCCACTGCGTGGATCTACCACATTTGACTCTTCGGGCATATGGACATCTGGGTTGTTTCCGCTTTGGGCGTTTCGGAATAATTATAGCGAGGAGCAGAATTGCTCAGTCCTCTGGTAACTCTACGTATATTTTTACCGATGTGTCCAACTTGCCAAGGCTGCTGTCATTGCCCCTGCCTTACAGATAAAGGGAGCAAAGCTCTGAGAGGTAAAGAAATTACAGAAATTGCTCCAGACCACGGGGCAAGAGAGTTGCTCCGGCAACCCCGAGTTGTGTGACTCTTCTATGCTGCGATCCGTGCGGCTCTAGGTCAGAAGCGTCTGCACCCCAGCAGGCCAATATTAACCTGTCCCTCAGCTCAGATCAGTGAGCCTTTCATCTGTGCCAGAAGCTTCGGTTGCCAGTGGTGTCTTTGTTGTTTTCCTTTGAATTTTTGCTTTCCTGGGGGGACCAGACCTGACCTCTCATTTCTCTTCCTGGGAATATGCTTTCCTGATCTTTGGAAGTCTTTGGCTGGTCTGTGACCCACTAGGACCCCAGCATTTTCTTCCATGGCATAGAAATACAACCACGTCTTCCCTGTCTTATATTTGCCTTTCCCGCCTCTCTTCTTTATAAACGTCATCAGTTGAATTGGATTCTGAGAAAATTTAAAAGCAAACAGTGGTGCTGTGAATTAGGACTGCCTTTTCTTTATGTTTTGTGCAAACCTAGTGAGGGTTGACTGGGTGAGATATAAAAGCAACGTTGCCATGGGCCTCACGTTTTTTCCCCTTCCTGCCTTCATCCTCCACCAGAGCTATTGCTCTCCTCTGGTGCAAACCTCCGTCTGCTTAGATCACGCTATCCTATTTTCCTGGTTTCAATAACTGTTCCCAGTTGTGTCTGGGTGAAAATAGTTACCCTGGATTACTCTTTCTATCAAGCCCTGTCCACTGTCTCCAAAAAGACTGGGTGAGCTAATTCTCCCAGCCAGTATTTACCCTAGCATCTCCTAGGCTGGAATGTGCTGTACCATTTACCGTTAATGAGTATCATTTTGATAAGGAGGCGACAATAACTGTGAGAACAGCTTCCTGTTGTTATCTTTTGCTCTCCTACTGTGTGACCATGGATTTTATTTATTTATTTGTTTGTTTATTTATTTATTTATTTAAAGATTTTATTTATTCATTTGAGACACAGAGATACAGAGAGAGAGAGAGAAAGCATGAGCAGGGAGAGAGGCAGAGGGAGACGGAGAAGCAGGCTCCTCGCTGAGCCAGGAGCCCGATGTGGGGCTCGATCCCAGGACCCTGGGATCATGACCTGAGCTGAAGGCAGACGCTTAACCATCTGAGCCACCCAGGCGCCCCATGTGTGACCGTGGATTTTAGCATGTTCTTCTGTAATGCTTCGATGACGGAAGTTGCCAGTGTTAGAAGCTTTTTAAGAAGTTGGTTTTTTAAATGCTGTCCTTTTAAGGCTAACCTCTTGATTTTTTTTTTTTTTTTTCCAAAATAATGACTACATGTTGGGACGTTTCCTAGGAGGAGGCGGAGGATCTCTTGGTGTTAGACGCATGCCCCCTGACAGGCCGCTGGCGGTCACCTGCGGCTTCTGTGCCCAGGGATGTCAGCAACACAGAGGCAGGGAATCTGCTGTTCCCGGATGGCTTGGTTTTGTGGGGAATTTGTCAGCCCATTCGCCAGGTCTGCTAAAGCTTCCCAGAATTTAGAATGAGCAAGGGGCAGATGGTTAAGTATTAAATCTAGCTGAGCCCACACCTATCATGTGCCCCATTTGGGTGGTAGCACTCACAAGCTCTCTGTATTTGTTTGGAACAAGTAACCTAACCTCTCTCTGTCTCCGTTTTCTCATCTGTAAAATGGGTATAATCGTAGTATCTACTCGATGGGGTTGTTGTGAGTGCTAAAAGAATTAATGTATGTCAACTGCTTAGAACAGTACCTGGCACAGAGTACGTGCTCCCTAACAGTTAGTTACTTGGAAAATCACGTTTAAACCTGTTCTGTCCAGTATGGCAGCCTTTACCCACATGGAGTTCTTGAGCACTTGAACTGTGGCTAGCCCAAATTGACATGTGCTGGAAGACTTAGTGTAAAAAAAAAAAAAAAGTAAAATAGCTCATTAGCCATTTTAAAATATTGATTACATGTTGAAGTGATAATATTTGGGATATATTGGTTTGAATAAAATAAGCTGTTAAAATTAAAATTACCTGTTTATTTTTACTCTTTAAATATGGCGACTAGAAAATTTGAAATCACACATGTGACTCAGGTTTGTGGCTCACCTTATATTTCTATTGGACAGTAACTGGTCCAGATCGATAAAATGTAGCCAACAATGACCGTAAAAGTCTTGAGCCTTCAGTCTGAGAACGTCCAGTGTAGACTTGAGGGCGAACACGGGCAGCTCTGAGCATGCCTGTTGTAGGAGTCCAGAGGAAGGAGATATAGGGTTCTGGTGGAGAAGGAAGGCTCGCAGAGCCAGGGAGCCACTTCCCTAGGCAGCAGGGAGGCGTCCAAGAGGGGAGGACCTTCCAGGCCAAGGACGCTGTGCACAAAGGTATAGCAAGAGATCAGAAAGCTGACGTGATGCATAATGAGGCCAGAACGCCCCTCGTTCTGCCTTCCACCCTGTCCTGGGCGAGGGTGCAGTTCCAGTCCCCTGTGGCCAGAGAGGAAGCCCTCCTCCCACTCAGGTTCCCAGATTTGCTCATCTGCATCCCCCTTCCAGAGCTCGGTCTTGATTTGCGACCTTGTTTTCCAAAGGCAAGTCTGCCTCCTCCTCCCCCGGTCCCCAGGGGGTTGCTTCGGCCTCCATTACCAAACCCTGTGACAAGAAATGCGGCCCCCTTATTAAAATAATGTAATGTCTAACTAAAATAGAAACCCCAGATAACAGTTTTTGATGTTTTAATGACTGGGCTCATTAGACAGACTTCCCACTTAAAGTGTCTGTCTAGCAATTAAGGCTAAAAAAATCATAAATGATGACCACACCTTCTGTGGCTTAATGGTTACTCTGAAGGCTGGTCTTATTATCTCGGTGATACAGTCTGTGATAAAAAAGAATTTAAGATACTCTCCCAAGATTTATTTCCCCATTAGCAAGCTGGAGGAGGAAGGTTAAGAGTACTCTTAAGGTCAGAACTGGAAAGGGAGCGGGTGAATAATAAGATGCCTAGAATTTCCCTCCTGCAGAACCAGCCTCCTCCTGCCCTGTGGGGAGGTCCTGCACGCCAAGGGGTTTAACTTTTGCCTGTCACGAGGAAGTCTGTGAATTGTTACTCCAAGTGACCCCAAGCAGTTTATTTAGTTAATTGTCAAGCATGCAAGCTGAACTGGAGAATCACCTACTTCCACGTAAATTACTTCCAATCCTAATCTGCTGACGGCGGAGGAAAAGGAAAAAGGGAGCGCTTGATGAGAAAAACCTGGGAGAATGTGTCCACCTCCCCCAAACCAAATGTCCAGGGTGAGGGGGCGTGAGATGGGAGAGAAGCGGAGGGAGGCATAACTGCAGAGTTTGCTGCGGCCAAAGACAGGGGGTGTGAGCGCCCCATCCCCGGGAGTGCCTCAGGCTCAGGCTTCCCACCAGGAGCCTGGGAAGGCTTACGGCTCTGCAGGTTAAAGGAGACACAAATAATTTAAAAGTGAATTGTGTTCAGAAGTAAGTATGAGAGGGAGCGCCTTCAGCCTTTTATTAGGCTTGTCTCAAGTGATGAATGATATTTGGACAACCGAGGCTGCTAATGGAGCTGTTGTACCTGCGCCGGTGGGCGGGGCAAAGGCTCCGGCTACTTGAGATTGGACACTGATAACCGGGCTCCTTATCAGAACCGGCTGGGGCTGCCTGACCTTCGCCCTCCGCCCCCAGCTAGCACGGGAGGTTGGTTGGTGGGGGCTGCACCCTACCAGTTCATTACGGAATCACACTGAATCACCAAACTTGCCCGGTCCCTCCCCTGGATCTGTCACCTGCAACCTCTCCCAACCCCCTGGTAGAACAGGCAGGCCTGGGTGTTTTCCAAACAGGTAGGCCAGGGTGTATATGGGGGGAGGGAGGTGCTGGGTGGCCGAAAAATTTAATCCAGAGCCAGAGTGAGATCGGAAGTCCACTGAAATGCTGTCTACAGCTTGTGACCCCTGTGGGCTGTTGTCACCCTATATGGAGAGATTGGGGAGAGCCCCCAGGGTTGCAGGTGTGTTCTTTCAACAGCTTTCAGCCCTTGGCCAGTATTCTTAAGCGTCTATCCTGTGCTGGCACGTGCTAGGATACATTCTGTAAAAGATGAGACAACATGTTTCACATTTATTTTTCTTCAGGGAACACTAGATGCCCCTTCCTGAAACCACTTATTGGAGTGGTGTTATCATTTACAGCTAGGGCCTGTTTGCTAATTAATACAGCATTTTATGGGCATTCAGTTATTCGTGGGAGCAGTCCCATGCAAAGGATAGCTGTTGTTTATCTCATTTTATTGATGAGGTCACCGACGCAGAGTGTAATCGGACTTTTTTGGATGCAAATGAGAGAAAACCCAAATCACACTGGCTTAAGGGAAACAGTATGTACTGGCTACATAATGCAGTGATTCATGGGTAGGGTCGGATTCAGATGCACCTGCATCCAGGCTCAGCAAACTCAGGATGCAGGTTTCTTTTTCTCCTGTCTTTACTTCCCACGTGGATTGGCTTCACTCTCAGGTCTGCAAGGAGGCAAGAGGGTAGCAGCAGGGACAGCCTCACACCCTCTCCAGTTCAAGTCCAGTAGGAAAAAAAGAGAACATCTCTTGGTGCCTGTTAAAGACCAAGGCTTAGGATTAGTTTTGGTGGGGCTGATTGGCTGTCTTGAGTCAAATGCCCGTCCCTGAACCAATCCCTGTAGTCAGAGCATGGAACTCATTGATTGGTTTATGCCCAGTCACGTGCTTCACCTCAGAACCAGTTATGGAGTCCTGTCACAGCACGTGGTCCAAAGTGGGAGCCAAGAATACACAATAGGAAATCAGAAGCTGTGGCTAAGATGGAGTGGATTCTGGGAAGCCAAAGTACAAGCTTCAGGACGGAGAGTGCACTGGTGATAAAGCCAGACCAGGAAACCAAGACATACCAAGTCATTTGGTCCTTCCCCCAAGTCCCACAGGGGTCTGGGAAGCAGTGGAAGAGCAAGCATCCCAGCTGTGGCTGCGGCCAACTGTTGGCTTTGTATAGTACCCCCTTTCTAAGCAGATCTTTCTGGAATGTCCTAAACAACAAAAAAGCAACAAAAGAAGGTATTCCAAGAACGAAAGACAGCCTGGTAGTGTGTGATTAGGAAGACACAAAGGTGAATATTGGGTCCTTCGACCATACTGTGACTTGATCCATAAATGCTGCCTATGTCATCTCTCACCTAAAACATATCCTGTCCATCTCTGCCTGGATAAATCCCATTCAATGGTCAAGTCCATGCTCAGAATGGATCACTCCCTCCCATGTTCTTCTCTTGTACTCTTTTTGGTACTCTGGCCCATCACAGACTTTGAGTTGGCCAGTAGTTTGTGGGGTTTGTTTGTGCTAGTAGGCTTTTATTTTATCTACTAACTTAGCTCAATTGGTAGTGATTTTCAGACAAAGGATTCTAAGGCTTGCCAGAAGACTGCTGTGATTGATTAGTGATGGCTGCTGAGATAGGTAAGGTAGTAAGCTTGTATTAGTTAAGACACTTTGGATTGCAAGTAAAGAAGACGAACTCAAGGTATCTTAAGGCAAAAATACCATTTGTTATAAGGACACAGGGGCAGGTTATAGGTCTTAAACCCTATAGGAAAACACTACCCAGGACTCCATGAGATACTAGAACCAGGAAAGCCAATGGCAGTCAATTATTTCCTCAATATTTGTCTTTCTGGGGCCATGTGCTGTCTCATCTTGGCTTCTGTCTATACAACTGATTAATCCTTTCATCTCTACAGATTATCTGTCTTTGATTTTTCTTGTACATGATAGAAGAGGGTCATATGAGATCCTTATTTATACAGCCATCAGGTCTAACCACGTATAGAGAAAGTCTGGGCTAGTCTGGCCTAAGTCAGTTCTCTACCTTTGATCCAGTCAACAATGGTCAGAACACAGGGTTCCTTAGTAAGGAGAACCTTATGAGGTGAGAGAGGAGCCAGATTTCAGGAAAAGAGGGTCATCAAGGGCTGGACAGACACTCCCCAGGGAGGCTCCTTTCTATTTATTCTGTGTATTTGCTGACCACACCTTGATAGTAGTAAAGGAGGCTATGGTGGTAATGGTTGTAGGGAAAATGGCGACGATAGTGGCAGGGGCAAAGATTTGGAAATCAGTACAACTCAGCCTTCCCTCGAGGGACTGGCAATCTTGGAATTCCAAGTCTGCAAAAATGATTTAAACCCCACACCGACTCTGATAACTGCCAAAAAGCAGATCCTGGGTGCAGGATAGCTGTGTCGAATTGGCTCACCACAGCCCCTTGCCCTCTCCCCACCCTTTTCTCTCAACCCCCACACAAGATGGGACGTTTCACAGTCATGTCAAGATTCAGACTTTTGACCTCAGATGGAAGCATCCTGTCAACTGTCCTTTCCCTACCGAGCCCCATCCCTGACGATGAAAGCAGTGCCCGCAGCCCCCAAACAACCTGATATCCAGCCAGTCCCTGCCCTCCCTCTTCCCCAACTCCCTGTCACGTGCTGTCACATCCTGACAATTATTTTAAAAGAAAAGAAAAGAAAAAAAGGATAAAGTCATGCCAGAGCCCAGGAAGCAATCTGCAACCATGCTGATGTCATCAGGAGCCCCATTTCCTGTCTCTGTAAGTACCCTGCCCAGAAAGTGCATTTGCACTCAGAGAACTTAGCATTTCAGAGCTTTCATAGGAAGTGACAGCTCAGCTAGTGACCTGTCTTTAAGGGATCAGGCCTGTGATTCAGTTTCCTCTCTTTGACTTGTGCCTTCTCTCAGTCTCTGAAGAAAACAAAATGCCTTCCTGTTTCTTAGTTTTCTAATCAGATGTTCACACTTGGTGCATTCTCCTTTTTCTCTTTCCTGCTGAAAGAAGGTAACCATGTTTACCTGCCTGAATTAAAAGGCACTGCTATAAGAGGGCTGGGAGAGCATTCGTGGGACCAGTGATCCACACCCCCAGTAAAGGCAGAGCTGCAAGTGTTGCAGGACTGTAACGGAAGTTTCCAGGAAAAGGGGCAGCTTTGAGGAGAGGGTGGGTGACTGCCTTGATTGCAGCCCACCTCTCTGATTGAAATATGGCTTTCTGTGCCTTGCCGGGTTCCGCATAGGAGGTTATCAGCTGTTTGTCAGCTTGCAGGCCATCAGCTTTCCTCCATCTGGATACTCAGGGGGAAGCAAGGGTAGGAGATAGCCTTCTGTCCCTCAGCTGGGGTTGCAGGAGGACAGCTCGGCGAGACCCATTCATTCATTCTTTCATTCCTTCACCTGATAATCAGATGAGATCCCAATGGGTTGACCCTGCCCCAGAACTCTCCTCGAAACTTACACTCAGGCAGCTTGCCTTGTCCCGCCTTGACCACCAGATGTCTGGCTTGAAGAAGTGTGCAGGTCTGTAAATGACTTTGTTTTTGCAGACCTCCACTCCATCTCTGTGTAAAATGGCAACACCAATGCCTGCTACAGAACTGCCTTATATTTGTCTAGACCCAAGAATGCCTGAGTTCTGACACACAGCGTTTTGAGAGTATTGAGATAATCGGCTACATTGCTTAGCCAGCCAAAGTTAAATTATGGTTGCTACTAGGAAGGGACTGGGGGGGGAGATTTTTGCACCAAATTTACCTGCCCCAGAGTGAGAAGAATAACCTAGAAATGCCTGGCCAGGTTGAAAAGTGCTGTGAAGTGTGGTTGGAAATACAATTACTGCCTCTCAGGCAGGGCAGCTAATGTGCGGGCATGGTTGGACGCTGCTTTTCATCACCTTGACTGCTGTTTCCCCAGAGCTGTATCCAGGTGGAACCATTCTGCTCCATGCTCCCTTTTTCGTTTCAAAGTGTTCAATTTTAATGAAACAGATATGAGGTCAGGGAGCAGAAGTCACTTAAGAAGTAACTGCGTATGCAAACCAGTGTGTAACTCGCTGCAACTGAAAATGCAGTAAAACCTTGATTAAGTGCACCCCAAGTAACCAGAACTCTCAATTAACTAGGATTTATTTCTTAGAATTCTGCTATTAGGGGGAAAAGCATATGATAACGGGGGGAAAAATCTCATCTGAGGAATTTTTTATTAGACGTCCTCCAAAGTCTGCCTGGACTCCATCTGCCTTCTCCCTAAGATCCCTTTTTTCCCTCCCTCACCTCCATTTAGAAGTGTGTGCAATGAAAATTCATATCAGAGGGATGACCCTAAAATGTATAAGGTCAGTTCAGCTCCCTTTTTCATAGACAAGGACCCTGAGACCCAGGAGGTGGAGTGACCTGCCCTAAGACACCCAGCTGATGGCTGCCAGCAACACAGTCTCTTCAGTGCTAGTCAAGTGCTTGTAACTGTGACGTGCCACCACCCCCAACGTGAGCTCCCTAATCTTGGCGGTCACCAAAAGGTCTGCACATGAAGTAAAAACACCAGAGGGAAATGAGAGGGGGGGCCCAGCCAGATGATAGTAACATGATCCAGGCAGCCACGACCATATCACCCATCTGGGTCTGGAACGTCTGACTTTAGGACCCCAGTTGAACAACAGCCAAAACAGAGGGCAGTGGCCATTTAATTAGCTATACTTTGGATTTTGGTTAGAATCAGCAAGAAGCCTATGAAAGTTAAAAAGCCTTGAAAAAAGAACTTCAAAAAGCCGGGCACACTGTAGTATTGCCTCCCAGGGAAGACTCCTGATTTCCCTGGACGGTTTGTCGCTTCCTCTTCTGGGAACTGCTGTTTACATCCAAAGGAATCCCTGTCCCTGTTTTTCCTCATAGCTCCTGTCGGGCCAGCCTCAGGATAGGCAGTCACTTACTGTAGCACCATTGTAAGGCACCGGGAGGACAACCTTCTCCCTGCCTTGCCCCTAAATCTTCACTTCTCTATGATCAGCCTTAAATGCCACTTGGAGTCACTCAGGGGACTTTTTGGATTTTGGGAGATCTGGGCCAGTCCTGGGCCCATTTGTCCTCAGATTCATTTCTTCCCTGCTCTGCTCTGTATCCTAAGCTCTGGCCCACTAGCACCATTGACTGGGCTCCCTAGCCAGGGGGCTTCTGGCTGAGTTTGGCCCATGGGAAGCACTAGCTCAGGATGGGAGAGCAGGTGGAAGGAAGAAGCGAGATATCTCTTCTCCCCTCTCTCAATCCAGTGGCATCTCCACCATGCCTCTATCTTCTTTGTGGCTCCAGCTCCTCCCAGATACCCCACATGGTCCTGGCCCTGAAGTCCGCTACTCTCTGCTAACACCATCTCCCCTCTGGATAGTCTAGCAGCCTCCCGCCATTGTTAATCATGAGTTCCCTCACATTGAATTCTCTGGTCTTGTCTGGTCCCTGACCCACACAAGCTCCCTGTATTAAAATGCAAACCCCGTACACCTCCAACCTCAATGTTCAGTGGAGACCAGCTGTATTTCATGGACTTCTCCCAGTGAGCAAAAAATCTGACCCTATGAGCTTTTATTACTTGATCGGAAGTTGTAGTTAATCAGTCAACCCAAAACAACCAGTTAAAGCAGGCATACACTAAAGGTATAGGAATACCTTAAATGTCTTATTTTAACTTAGAACATTGGAATGTACATTTCTTCACCAAAGCCAGTCAAGGTTTTTATTTGGTTATGGGTCTTGTGGTTGGGGTCCTCCACTGTTCTTCTTGCATAAACATTCCCATAAATAAGGCATCTTCTGAGGTTTCTAGAATAGGTGTATTACAGTGAAGAACGTAAAGACACAAGCAAAGCCTGCTTGAGTGCAAAATCCTTCTAGGTTTCTGGTTTGCTTTCCAATATTTTCTTATCTCATCCACACCTAACCCAACAGCATTTTTGCAATGACTCACCTCTGAGACTATCAATTTAGTTTGCGTGAAAACTTGGACTTGGCTTTCTTTTTGTAATTCTATTTCATCAGTTTACATTAAATTAAATTGTGAAATAACAATAACAAGCTCAACTGGCATAAACAGGTTTGGGCATAGCTGCTCCCTGCAAGGTGCAGCGCTTGGCTGAGGGGTACCCAAGTGTCCAGGCTTCCCAGATGGGCCGGGTGAGCCTCCGGCGTTCAGAGTGTGGAGGATGCTCAGTAGGTTTGCAGTGGGGATGGGGAACATTGGTTAACACGGCAAATGTAGTAAGTGGAGGTGGCCTCCTGAAATTTCAGCCAGGGCTCAGTGTCTGGAGGTATGGACCCGCTATGGAGAAACAAGCACTCGGGCTAATTGGTTGGCTGGTCCCCTCATTATTACAATTGCAGCACATTAACGATTCCCAGAATGCCATCTGCTGCCAGGAATTGTGATTGGCATCCACACTCTGCTTGTTTGCCAATGTTTCTTCCTCCCGGGTCCTTATCTCTTCACGGCTTAACCCAGGATTGGAGGAGTTGGGGGCTGAAGGGAGGCACCCGCCTCAGTGCGAACACTCAGAGCACGGGACTCTGCCAAGTGGCTGAAGGGAGGCCCCAGAGTGGCCCCTAAGGCGTCACTGGGCACTGGTCAATCGCCACCTTTCTCAAGGACCCACAGTGGGAGAAGGGGTGGGGTCTCCCTGCACTGGGAAAGCCACGCAGACCGAGACAGCACAGCATACAGAAAGATCGTTGGGATTCTGCTTGCAAGATTAGAACCCTGGCCTGGCTACAGCCGCTCCTCACCCTGGGATCTAGGGCCAGCCATGTCCCTCATGGGCCGAGGCGGTTCCTGGCCTTGCAGAGTGAAGGAGTTAGACCAGGTAGTCCTAAGACTTCCTACAGCTTTCGCAGCCAATGTGCCTGTGAGCTCTGATCAGTGATTCCTGCCCTCAGAGTGAGCACAGTCTAGAGACATCCAGTGCAAAAGCCCCGAGCTGCCCGTAGCGATGGAGCGTTTGAAATGTGGCTACCCCAAATTGGGAAGTGTCACGAAAATAAAATACTGGATTTCGATGACAGTCCCCCCCACCCCCCAAAAAGAAAAAGAAAACGAAAGTAACATGCATAATGGTTGATACATCTTGAAACAATCATATCTTGGACATATTGGGTTAAAATTTGTTTCTTTTTCCTTTTTTTAGGCAGCTACCAGGCTATTTTAAATTGCATATGTGGCTTATAATGTATGTCTATGGGCAAGCGCAGCTGCGGCGAGAAGCTGCATAAAGAGATAAGGGGCCCCCAGAGCAGCACCTGCTGCAGGAGCTCAGCGAGGAAAGAGCACACTGGGCTGGAGTCCCCCAACAAGATGTGGCGGGAAGGGGGGTGGGCCTGATTCAGATAACAGAGCAGGAAACACTCATCCTGCAGCCAGGTGGCCTGGTTGGCCATCCTTTCCGGAAATGAAGACTTTGGGAGGGGATCAGGGGGAGCGAAGGCTCTAAAGACAGGCCTAGGCCATGCTGAGCATTCCTAGTGCTGGCCTGTCTCCGCTCCCCCCACACCCCCCATTACTTGTCCTCTATCCTCTACTCCTTTTCCTTTTTCAATGCCCCTCACTGAGCATGCTCAGCTCAGCTGGGCCCATCAGGATGAGCAGGAGCAGAGAGAGAACCTGGGTGTTTCTTCCTGCCTGGCTCACTTGGAAGGCCAGTTCAGCATTGCTCGTGGAGACTGTGATTGCTCAGGAAAGGGCAGAATGACATCAAGAACTCTGTGGGTATTGTTTCAAGTGACTTTGAAGTCCTTGGGCAAGAACTCCCTTTGATAGGGATTCGAACCCCAGGATTAGGAGCAGGTAACCAAGCCCTAAGAGAAAGCTCCCCTGGTTGCCAGCCAGTCAGCTGGTGGGGTTCCACTGGGTGCACGTTTCCTCTCCCCAGGCCGGGCACCCAAGCTTCATGGTTGGCTCTCAGAGACGGGACATGTGACATGTCATGAGTGCTACTGCCTCGCCTTCCCCTTTTATGACCTGACAAAATCCGGGGGCTTATAGGAAAAAGCACATGCCGTCTCTGGATGTGGGTGTTTTCCCGTCACTTTCCATGCCTGCGTCCCACCCTGTGTGAACCTTCCTGAGTGTGGGCTGTCAGCCAAGGGTGGGAAGGGCTCAGAGCAGCCCACCTCGCGGCTCTGCTTGCTGGCCACACCCCTGCCACGAGCACCCAGCTCTGAATCCTGAGACTACCCTTGACGCTCTTGCAGAGACCAATGCTCACCTTCCAGAGTTAGGGATGCAGAATCTCAGCCTTACCTGCACTGGATGCAGGGAGCTTTAAAACTCTCCCTAGGTCCGGCTGCACCCTCAGAGTCTGATTAATTAGGCTGAAGGATCCAGGTAGCAGGGTTGTTTTTAAGCTTTGAAGGGCAGAAAACAACTATTTAGGTTTAGGACAGAACTTCATCTCCTTGCTACTTACTCACAGTTTGCCCTTGAACCAGCAGCACATGCGTCCCAGAGAAGCGGATTCGAAATGCAAACTCAGGCTCCCCCCCAGGCCTTTTGAATCAGAATCCGCATTTTAATGATTTTAGTGTGGTCAGTGTGCACAGTGCAGAGTGAGGAAGGAGCCCTGCTCTCGGGTACATCAGAACCACCTGGCAGAGTTGGGGAAACGACAAACCCAGGGCCCCACTTTCTGAACCTGACCCTTAAGTGTGGGCAGGGCACAGTAACCCTCACGCAAGCAGTGACCCAGATTGTTCTGATTAATTGAAATAATGGGTGTAGGGCAGTTCATCTTTTCAGGGCCCTTGTCTTCCCTCTGTGACTAGGAGCCCACATCCAGAGATGTTGCAGACACAGCCCCACGAGGGGAATTGTTTTCCAGCCCATCACTCTTGCATCCAAATATCATCCATGGCTCCCCATTGCCTATCAGATTAAGGCCAGATTCCTTAGGCTGGCATTGCAGAGGCTCCATGATTTGACAACCACGCCCCCCTCCACCAGCCCAGTGTCAGGTGCATACCCACCATTTCTTTCTATCAATCTGTCACACTGACCAAAATGGAACCACTTGATTGGCTAGACGCATCTGCATTCATGTTTTTGTTCCTTTGTTTATACAGGTTTGATTTTTGTTTTGTTTTTGATAGACCATCTGCCCAGCCCCTTCTCAGCCTAAAGCTTATCTGTCCCTAAATATTGTCCATCCTTCGAGGCCGAGTCTCTGTGACAGCCCAACCCGGGGCAACGTGTCCTTCCTTCCAACTCCTGTAGGGCTAACTTACGACTGTGTCATTCACTTGGTGGGGCCCGAGGTAACTGGAACCTAGGGAGAGCTTGCTTATTTGGGGGGCATGTGTTCTTCCTCTCCTGTTAGACTGAGACTAAATGAAGCCCCAGACCAAATCTTTATGCTTTTACTGTAACCACTTCTCCCTTCCTAAGTCCGTTTAGCACTGTAGCCTCTACCTGGCCTCGATGTACAGAGTAAAACCTTGATGAGGAGGGTGTTAATGCTGCTGCCGATCACACATGTGTATGTATGCGTGTATATATGTAAATCTGCTGCTTGGGGTCTTTTTGAAAAGTACAGGGTAGCTTTAAAGAATAGCAAGGAAAGAATGAAGTAGAATAAGGCAAAAAGGCAAAAGCAGTTCACTGAGAAATAAGAAAATTGGGGACAAGGCCTTCCCTGGGATCTAATCAATCACCGGATCCTAAGACTAGTATTAGCAGGCACCAGCCAGCAGCCACTGAGTGGCTCCCAGGAGCTGGGCAGGCTCGGGGTGCGGGGAGGGAGGGGTGGGGGGCCCCCTGGAGCCCAGCTCTCAGAGGGGACTCCACTCTGACCACTTCGAATCAAATCTGAGAAGTGGGAGAGTAACAAGAATAAGAACATAGCCTATTTTTAAAGCAAATACATCCTGGAAAGGGGTCTGTAAGTCCCCCAACACTTATCTAGTAAGAATCATTTTTGGGGGGGGGGCAGAGGGAGAGGGAGAGAGAAAACCCAAGCAGGTTCCACACCCAGCATGGAGCCCGTTAGGGGGCTCGATCTCACAACCCTGAGATCATGACCTGAGCTGAAATTGAGTTGGATGCTTAACCGACGGAGCCACCCAGGCGCCCCCAGAATCATATTTTAAGGTTACACTGTATTCAACTTTTTGACTTGGAGAACTTGCCTTTTCACAGGAAACCCAGTGTCCTTGTCACCCAAAGGCGCTGGTACTTTCGCACATCTTGCCTTTGTTCATAGAACTTGGATGTCCTCCTTTTGGGGGCCTTCTGGGTGCCTCATCCAGGCCTGGGAGGATAGTGGGTTCTCAACAGCAAATAGCCAGGGCCGAGGAGCCAGCACTGGAAGACTCAGGGGTGGCTCCAAGCAGCTCCTGGGCAAGTCACTTAGCATTTCTGACCCTTAGTGTTCACATCTGGAAAGTGGGAGTAATTGAAGCTACTTCTCAGAATAGTTGGAAGGAGTTACTGAGAAAATATATGTTAACCCTTTAACACAGTGCCTGACACAGATTCAGCGCTAAATAAATGGGACCTATCATCATTATTATTATGATTATTATTGTTGTTGTTGTTGTTGTTGTTATTTGCATAATGGGGATAATAATACTCCCTCCAACACAGAATTGGATTAAATGACATGGGAAGTATTTAGAGTGTGTGCCAAGTTTATAACCTGTTGCACATCCTATATTCATTCATTTAACAGTCCTAAGCCTGCTCAGGCTGCTGTAGGAAGACCAAGGAGGCACAGAGGAGCCCTTGGGATCCAATAAGACAGGTGAAATGGTGTTTGTGTGCATCTCCAAGACAGGAAACAGGGAAGGATGTCTTCTGCCTGAGCAGCAGGGCACCCTTTGCTGATTCCATGTGACCCCTGGAGCATGGACTGTGCTGTGGTGAGAGACCGGACTCTGGAGGGTGACAGGGCATCCCAGGCAATGGAAGAGCGAATGTGAGCAGCAGGACCGTGCACGGGTGTTGGAGGAACAGGAAGTGAGCCGGGGTGACAGAACACTGGGTGTGGCCCCATGGGACTGCAAATAGGAACACCTGCTCTGAAGCCTGTCTTCTGGGGTTCAATCCCAGCTCCATCAACGAGCTTGGAGACCTTGAGTATGTTTCTTAACTTCTCTGTGACTCAATATCCTATCTATCCTTTAATGAGGGTCTAATATCCTCTAATGAGGATGATGATAGTATCTACCTGGTGAGGCTGTTCAGAGCACAGCCTAAGACTCAATGAGTGCTCACCATAGCTATTATGTGGGAACAGCAGTGAGAAAAAGAAAAGCCCAGGAAGCAGGTGGGGGCAAAGTGAATGCCCGGTTAAGGAATTGTCCTTCATGCCATGGGTGAAGTACTAAGTACCAAGTATCCATAGTTGGTACAAAGTACCAATCACCCATTGAAGGTGATTGAGCTAGAGAATGACATGATCCAAGTTGTTTGCTAAGAAGGTGAGTTGGCCAGTGATGTTCAGAGTCGACTAGTGCAGGGGGAGAAGACAAGCAGCCCTACTGCCCCCCTCCCGCCCCAGCCAGGACAACCAGGAGTTGCCTGGGACAAGCACTCACCCATCAGGGGCCTGGCCTCTAATGACCTCTGGCTGAGATGGCCCGTGCATGGTCAGGAGGGATCTCCATGCAGCTGGGGATCCCGGAGAAGGAGCCAGAGCCCCTCAGAGGCCTCCCACCCGGGTCAGGGTCACTGAGTCTGCCACTGGACACAGGCAGGGCCCCTGGCCAGAGAAGGGAGGGGCTCTGAAGATCCCAGACATCTGTAAGAGGTCCCGGAGTCTGTCCCTGACCAGCATTCCTTACAGTGAGCCCAAAGCCCAGTTCTGCACAGTCTACACTCAGTTTCCCCTGAAGGGATCTACCAGTGGATATGAAGTCTAGCTAATATTTACTGAGCGCGTCCTACCAGCCATGCACTAAAATCACATTATCAACTCTTTTTTTAACAGAATTAGTTTTAGGAGGTCACAAGAGAGGTATCAGTCTCTTTTTATTAACATGATTTTTTTTTTTACTTTCCAGATTTTATTCATGAACATGTATAAATTTTAAAATCAAATATATATGTGCTGATAAAAGTAAAATTCTATATTTAACAAGGTAGCATAATTTAGTGAAGGGAGCATGAAGCTTGGAATCTGACCCACAGTCATATCATAACTCTTGCACCAAGTTCTGGAAAAAGGATGATGTGCTACCATCCCTCTCCTGTTAGGACAACAGGGCTTCCCTGCCCCCTCCAGCAGGGTGCTCACACTCTTGCCTGATCTTGCCCTTCCCTGTCTGGGGGACCTACCACCTGAGACATTCAGGAGTGGTTACATTCTCTTAGTGAGTGCCAAGTGTCACTTCCCCCTAATGACACAATTTTATTATCTGGTAACCTGTTGGCAAACCCTATGCCCCCATCCATTGGCCCCTTAACCTTTCTGAAAGGAATGTGGTCTGTGGATCCCATGTATTGCTTCCAGACCAAAGCTGCCCTCAGCAGTACAGTCAGGCCCACCCTCTGCCCTTGCTGTCCTCTATCAGAAACCTTTGAGTCTATCCCAGCATTTGCTGCTTTACCTGCCTTGTTATAACAAACTGGAGCATGCCTACCACTGCTCCAATATAGGACATCTCATCCCCTTGTCCATGATCTTATCTGGGAGCAAGCAGAATACACGGGCCCACTGTTGAAGCATAAGACAATTACATCTTTTTGGAGTGATTCTAAAAACTACTAATGATAAGTTTGCCCACCTTACCAACTCTTTTAATCCTCACAACAAGCCTAGGAGGTGGACACTGTTAACCTCCCCGTGTGACAGATGAGAACACGGAAGCGCAGAGAGGTTAGATAACTGACTCAGTCACAGCTAGTACAGGGCAGAGCAGGAAGGCAAACTGCGGTCTAGGGGCTGTGTTTTTACATCCTCTACTCCTTATCAGTTCACATGTGTTCAGACAGTACAAACTCCCGTCCACGATTAGCCTGTGACAGACTTCTCTGGTGAGGAAAATTCTATGGCGGGGAAGGGATGAGTCCCCTTGGGCATGCATCACAACGTGCCCGGGTGGGGAATTGGGGCTCTTCTTTCCCTCCCCCTCCTCCTCCTTTCTCCAGCACCTTCCCATCCCTTCCTCAAAGCCTGCTCTCAGGAAAAGAGCCCAAGGCCTATGGGCCTTGCAAGCAAGGACTATGTCTTCTCACCTTTCCATCCACCATAAGGCCCAGCAGAGGCCCAGACACAAGCTAGGCCCTTGAGTTCAGCCGAACTGATTTGAATGAACTCATTCATTCTAAGAGGTAAATGACTGATAAGATTTTAATAACACCACTCCCGGGGATGGGCATTTTAATATGGGCTAAAGTCCAAGTTCGGCTTGCCCCAAAGGAATGAAGCTTCATTGTGGAATTATGGGCATCAGACAGCCAAGGAGGCCTGAGGGTAAATAGGAAAAGGGTCAGGGTGAGAGAGGCTCTTCCTGGCTCCTGATACTCTACCCCATGCAAGCAGCCATCATTTCTGCCTATGCCCTGCCAGCTGCTGCAAACTAGGTCCTCTAGAACCCAAGAAGCATGGGGAGGGGAGCAGTTCTCAGCCCTGGCCCAGAGAGCCCGAGAAGCCCGTCTGGGCCATGCCAGGTCTGAATGTGTATCAGCACAAGCCAAGACCTGGGGCTGGGGCCTGAGCCACTCACCCATCCCTGACTCACACGCACTGGGGTCTCTGAATGTAGGCTGAATGCCTGAGGGAAGTGCAGATTTGCTGCCCCCCCGGAGTCAGCCCTGAGGGGCACAGGAGCAGTGAGGGAAGGCTGGCCAGGACCCCAAGAGTCACCTGCCACCACTCCTAGGAGTTATCCCAAAGCCAAAGGTGGAATAGGTCCTAATATGACAATTGAAATAAAAGAAGGTATGAAGTGAAACAGAGCACTAAGCCATCAAGGCAACAGGTAGAGGGTCACTAGAACACCAGGTAGTCGGGCGGGGGGGTGACGCATATTTGGCAGGACCTCATTCTTTGTTTGCCCCCTGAGCCCCGCTCCTGGCTGCCAGTTCCCTTCCCCTGCCTTCTGAGGGCTGAGCCTCCATTGGGCTCGGGCCTTCCCCTAGCAGCCGTCACCACCCTCCTTAGCTGCTATGGGGCTGGGAGCACGTGCCCCTGCTTGCCTCCTAGTTCAGGAAGCCACACTTCACAGCGGGACATCCACCAAGCAGTAATGGACAAGGAACCTGGCTGCAGAGGAGGCCGCATGCCCACAGAAGCTTCCAGAACGCTCAGGTGTAGAGGCTTCCCACAGGCACTTGGCAGCAAGGAGGTTAAGGCTGTCCCTGCAACAACCCCCAGACAGACTCTCGCTGTGTTTAAAGGTCTGTTTCTGCCAACACAATTCAGCATTCACTGTGTGGGATCAGGGCATGGTCAGCTCCTCATCCTAGGCCACAGAAGGGACAAGGTAGGAGGGAAAGTAAGTTCCTGAAAGCGGTTGCTAAAATGAGGCACTTTATAACCTCATAATCAGAAGGAATAACCGGGTCACCTTATACAGGCACCACTTAACCATCAGGGGAACTTCTCAGTTTCATCTTTTTCTGGGCTCTGAAACAGATTTTGCTGCAAGATTGGGTGGTAAAACCCTTTACAACAAATTCTATAACAGAGATGCATTCCGTTATAATAGAGATTTCCATATCTCGGCGAATGGCCTCCAGCAGGGAGGATCTGGGGGTCAGAGGCAACATTTTGTACAGCAGCCTCCTTGTCTCTCTCTCTGGTCCCAGCATGCCTCGGTGCAGAGAAACGTATTCTGTTCTCTGCCTCGCCTGTGTGAGGAGGTGGGGGTGGCTGGAGCGTGAGAAGAGGGGAAAAGGAGTTGGAGGGGAGGGAGGAGTATTGAGAAGGAAAAAAAGCTGATCTGAGACCGAGGTGCTTACAGATTTTCAGTTTGGCGTCAGTAACAGACCCTCAGGATATTAGTTCTGGAGAGGCGCTTGGAAATCAATCATGCAGGACCATGTTTTTCAAGCTGTAGGTGGCAACCTATGATGGGTCATTTGACTAATCTAGTGGAGGGCAATCCCCCAGCTTAAAAAATAGAGAGTGAGACAGAAAAATAGAACAGAAAATATCAACATACATCATTATGTAGTTAAAGTAAATATTCAATCAAACTTTTCACTCAGTTTTACACACATACAGATTTATTTCCTGGTCAGGAAGAAAAATGTTATAGTGAGTTATAGTTTTAAAAAGTTAAACACTGGTCTTGTTCACCAATGCCTCCATTTTCTTTTCAAGAACTTTGAGGTTTGGGAGGGGAAAGCACTATCTGAGATCACCTAATGTGGGAGATTTGAATCCGGGACATGTGGCCTGATTTCTGGGCCAGGCCCGTCCCCCAACAGTTTCATGCATTGGATCCTTTCCGTGGAGGGTCAGTCGGGAGCAGCCTGCACTAGGCTGGGTCCCTTAACCCTCTGAGCCTTTGTTGTCTTGTCCATAAATTGGGCCCACACCCACCCAGCAGGGTGATGGTGAGGAGAGTGGGATTACAGTGACGGCTCCGTCATGTCTTGGGTCCCTGCAGATAAGTGACATGATTGCTAGGAATGGAGGTGGGTTGAGAAACTCCCAGCATGGCCAACCATGTGCTCGCATCCAGAGACTGGGTTGTGGGAGACTTTTACCTGTAGCCTCACCTGCGGAGGAAAAATGATGGATCAGAGCCCACCTCCGGCCCCAGATGCTCCCACACTCTGCTGCCCCTTCTGAGGTTTGGCGTGTTGGAGGGTTCTCCCAGCAAGTGGTACAAGGGGATGGTGCATAATATGTGGAAAACAAATACTTTGGGGGGACTATTTTAATTTCAACTCATTTGGAATGCTCCAGGGCCCCAAACCGTTGTGAAGCCTGAAGGGTGGGAACCAGCCTTCTGGTACCCCCAGGGGTATAGACAAGCACTGTCTTATAGAAACATCAGGCATTTAAAAATTGTCCTAGTGGGGGCGCCCGGGTGGCTCAGTTGTTAAGCGTCTGCATTTGGCTCAGGTCATGATCCCAGGGTCCTGGGATCGAGCCCCGGATCGGGCTCCCTGCTCTGCGGGAGGCCTGCTTCTCCCTCTCCCACTCCCCCTGCTTGTGTTCCCTCTCTTGCTGTGTCTCTCTCTGTTCTCTTATTAAGCCCTTTGAATTGTACCTCTGAAATACGTCTCATAAAGCTTGTGCTCAGTTTAAAAAAAAAAAAATTGTCCTAGTGGCCACATGGAAAAAAGAAAAAGAAACAGGTGATATTAATTTTAATGATATATTTTCTTGAACCCAGTATATCCAAAACATTATTATTTCGACATGTAATTCATATAAGAGTTACTAATGCTCTATTTCCCTTTTTTTTGGTACCAAGTCTTCGAAATCCGGCATCTGTTTTATGCCCACAGCCCACCTTCCTTCGGCTGGCCGGCTTCCGTGTGCCCACAGCCGCGGATGGCTCTCGGCTTCCGTGTCGAGCAGCTCAGACCTAGAGTTGCACTAGCGGGGGTTCAAAACATGTTGCTGAGCTGGACCTGACGCTGGACACCTGCTGACCTGTGGGCAGGCTGCCGAGATTGGGGAATGGGGACTGGGTGAAGAAAATGGGAGAAGGGGCACCTGGGTGGCTCAGTCGGTTAAGCGTCTGCCTTCGGCTCAGGTCATGATCCCAGGGTCCTGGGATCGAGCCCCACATCAGGCTCCCTGCTTGGCTGGAAGCCTGCTTCTCCCTCTCCCACTCCCCCTGCTTCTGTTCCCTCTCGCTGTGTCTCTCTCTGTCAAATAAATAAATAAAATCTTAAAAAAAAAAAAAAAAAGAAAATGGGAGAAGGCCCCTGATGGGGGGTTGGAAAGAAGTCCCTTAGAAGGAGCAGCATCACTCCTGATGTGAGGTGAGCCGCAGAGCTGCCTCCCTCACACAGCTACGTCACACGTGTTTGCCAGCCATGCCCTGGCGAGTTCCGGAGGCGCCGAGGAGCAGAAGACCGGAGTCGGATGCAGACTCAGGGCCCCTTCGCTGTGTACCTGTAGGACCAGTCTCCCCAGAAGTGAGGCTGTGTTGTGGGCTGAGGACCGCGAGCTGCCCTCCCCCCACCCCCCGCCAACACACACACACCTGGGTCTCCTTTTCACCACATGGGAGGTTTCTCCTGCCCTTCTTGAGCATTTGCATCAAGAAGAACCATCACTTTAGCTTTTGTTGTTCACGTATTTCAAGGAATTTCCCCTAAGGAAGAGGAGAAGCTCTGTGGTATCATAGCAGAGGGCCGGTTCCCCAGGGCAAATTGGAATCCCGCTGGCCCCACTGAGGGCTCCACAGGTTCGAGAACAGAAGGACCACCTGCCTGGGGGCAGGACGGCAGCCTGGAGCACCATTTGCCTGGTAGCTGCATCACTAAGATGAACAGATGAACCCTGAATCATTCGGGGGCACCTGCCCCATGCCCAGCCCTGATTCTGGAAGGCACAGGACTCTGAGTGGAGGTCCAGGGCCTCATGGGATCTGTCATAGGAGGGCAAAGCATCAGCATCAGGAGTGGCGAAATGCTCATTGTGGGTCTGTAGGGTCAGGTAGGAGAGAGCCACTGTGGGCCAGGGGGATGGGGGTGCTGCGTGGGATGGGGATGGGAGCTGGAGGGTGCAGGGGGAGTGTGGCTTCTTCCCTGCATTTCGGGTCTTCCAGTAGGGCCAACCATCCAGGGCCGCCGGGCTTTGGTCCTCTCTGTTCCCCAAGGGGCCACTTCCTCTAAGGTGGCTCCCATCCTCCCCCCACTATTCCCTGGGAAGCGGGTTTATCCTCCGATGCAACCCTCTGGAGCCCGTTGACTTGCGCGCAGGGCTGCCCGGCGCTCCCGGCCGTGGGCTCCCCAGGCAGAGCTGTAGGTCTGCGGGTGTCTGGCTCCCAAGGAGGCTGCAGTAAGGCTGCTGAGAGCTTGCACAGAGGAGAGGACGAAAGAAGGCACGAATCCGAGCGGGGAAGGAGATGACAGGAGGGAGCACGAGGGCTTGTCCGGGCTCTCTGGAGTGGCCGAGGCAAAGGAGGAGGGTGGAGAGGTTGGCAGCCGCTCTCAGCGAAGCATGGGCGTCGTGGGCTCGGAGGCTAGCTGTGTGCAGTCGCCACGGGGCACCGGCCAAGCGCACACGGCAGCCTGCGTGTCAGGACAGCACCCTGCGCGTTACATGGGGCGTGTCAGCCATGGCCTGTGTCACACAACCGTGTCAGGGGCACACATGCCGGGTGTGGAGGTCACTGCCAAGGGCACTTAGAGCTTCAGGGGATGGCATGGAGGCTGTTCCTGCCCTTACAGCTGCAGGAACGGAGGCCCACAGAGGGCACGGTATGGGGAGTAGAGTGGGGAGGGTGAACCCCGAGCCCCTCCTTGCTCCTTCCTTTTGTGGAGAACTATCTGTGGCTCTTTTAGCTCTGTCCTCATGTCAGTACGCAAAGCCCGTGGGCTTTCACGGGGGTCCACGCGGAACCGTGAGAGGGGTGAGGTGGAAGGCTCAGGCGAATACGCAGACACTGGCGATTAGAGGTGTCCCCGAGGACTTCCTGAGCCCAGGTGCCTGAGTGCCGAGGTTGGCGGCCTGCTGGCTCAGAAGTCCTTGTCCTCCACGTAGGGCTGGTCAGATCCGAGCTCTCGCCTCGCAGCTGAGAGAGCCATTGAGATGTCGCTTCACTGTCAGGTGGGGTCCACAGGAACCATTAGGATGTCAGTGGGGCTTGCAAGTGTGGGGTGACACCCCTTCCCTGTGTCTGGAGCAGCAGGGTCATTAGGATAGCCTTGTTGTGCGGCTGAGGGAGGGAAGAGCCCTCTGACCCCTGGGCACATGCTCACTGGCCAGCAGACTAGGCATTCTTACCAGCGGAAGTGCCCTCGCTTGGTCTCTACTAGCACAGACCCTTTCCCCGGACCCCCTGTCGCCCCCAGGCAGGGAGTCCTGGGACCCCATCATGCCCTACAAGATGGAATCACTTGGCACTGTGAGAGCCCAATGGGACAGCTGACCTATCATATTATTGGATATACTTGAACCCAGTATATCCAAAACATTATTATTTCAACATGTAATTCATATTAGGTCCGGGCTTGAGCCCACCACCTCTGCCCAGTGAGGGCCTTCTGCTGTGAGCGTGGGTCCTAAGAGATTTTGGCTGAGGGGTAAGCTGACCACCTTCTGCTTGAGCCACAGTGGCTTGCTAAGACACAGCCAGCTTCACCCCCTACTGAGGGAGGTGACGAAGAGAAGCTGAGGAAGGAAGGAACAGATTAGGGAATGGAGTGACAAGCACCCCCCAATCCTACTCTGGTTGTGTTTGTCTCCTCCAAGGGACGTGGATGCTGGGCTCGTTTTATTCTGACCTCAAGATGCTTTGACCCTTCGAGATGGGATAAGGCGACTTCCCTTTTCAAAGTGGGTCATACTTTTAAAAACTAGGGGGAAATGTTTTCTTTCATTCATCCACTCCATAAATATCCGGAGCCTATCATGTGCAAGCAGCAGTGAGCTAGACACCATGGATGCCATACTGCGGGCAACAGACATGTCATAACTTACACGTGGTTGAACTAAGAAGAGCCTCTGACACTTTGGTTTCCGGCCACACCTCACATCTGGACACATAGGTGACCCGCAGCAGGGAAAAGCATTTCTCCAGGCCTCAGTTTCCCTGTCTATAAAATTGGAATAACTGACCTTTCAGTTCACTGTAGCTCCAATAACTCTATAATCCCCCCAGCAGTTCCACTCTTGGACATACGCTCAAACAAAGTGAAAGCAGGGACTCCAACAAATGCTTGTATGCAAGTGTTTGTAGCACTGTTTACCATCGCCAGAGGTAGAAACAACCCAACTATCCATCAGCAGGTAAATGAATAAACAAATTGTAGTATATTCGCACAATGGACTAGTACTCTACCATAAGAAGGAGTGAGGCACTGACGCATGCCACAAAGTGGATGAACCATGAAAACATTGCAGTAGGTGAGAGAAACCAGACACAACAGTCATATGTTGTAATCTCAATTATATGAAGTATTCAGAAAGCAGACTGGTGGTTTCCCGGGCTGGAGGAAGAGGGAGTGGGGAGTAACTGGTAAATGGATATGGGGCTTTCTTTTAGGGTGAGGGTTTCAGAATTAAATACAGGTGGTGATGAGACAGTATTGTGAGTTGTTCACTTTAAAATGATTGATTTTATCTTATGTGCATTTCACCTCAATTTAAAAAAAACCCTCCATAATTCCTAATAACCGTTACATAAGTATAGCCTACGTTTCCCATGCCATATTTGCTGTGTATAAACTCTGGCCACAGTGGAAGTCAGAAACAATTTTTCTCTGGTTCTTTCTGCCACTCTAGTGTGAGAACACTGGGGTTCCTGCAGCTGAGCTTTCACCTGGTCTGGGGCTGCCCTCCCACCCTTGCTGTGCCCCAGGGTAGCCCACGACTGCTCCCCTGTGCACCTGCAAGCTTGTTCTCCCCGTGCTAGACCAGCTGCTCCCTGTGGAGTGTGGGCCTGGGTGTCAGCGCCAGGGTCAAGGGTGCCCGGCCACACTGTGTTCTCCCCGCAGAGGTGGGACAGCCCACTTCCCCGTCTGTGTAGGGGCACCCAAGGGGTGTAGCGTGGACCCACAGGGGCCTGTGTTCCCATGTCAGAGATGTTAGAGACACAGCACCTTTAGATTTTACTATGCCTCTCCCCCTTTAGGACTCCTTCCCTAGTGCAGAACCTGGTACATTCTAGGTACTCAATAATTCTTAATGAATGAATGAACAGATGAATGAAGGGATATTGGAATCCTGGGAGACAGGCCAGAGGGCCATCTTAGAGACAAAAGCCAGCTGTACCCAAATCTCCTGTCACCGCCAACCCTGAGGGAACCATCTGAGATCCATTCAGGCCTTCAACTCTGTCTGCCTTAGAAGACTCATGTTGGGTGGGCAGCTTGCTCCTTGAAACAACAGATGCTTGGCTACCTAGCAGCCAGCCCCTCCAGGATACACCCTGGCACACTCTCATTCTGGGTGGACACAGCTTATGCTCAGGCTGGAAGCCAGCCATGTGAGCTGCGGAAGGTTAGGGGACGGAAAGAGCCTTGTGAGGAGTCCTCCCCACCATCTCATGCTGGCAACCCAGGAGACAGCGGTGCAGCAGGCCGGGCCCGAGTCCTGGCCATGGAAAGCCCTGGCGTGGAGCCCAGGCACTTACCAAGTGCTCATTAAGTGTTGTTTCTGCCACAGTTAGCTGTTGCATCTTCAGACATTCATCTCCTGACATTTTCTCACATGCATCTGATGCTAAAGCAGCTAAACCCCTGGTGTCCTTTATGCATGCCTGACTGTATGTTCTCTGCTTATTTCTCCATCTGTCCAGCCATCCATCCATCCATCCAGCCAGCCAGCCATTCAGCTGTCTTAAGCAGCTACCATGCCAGGCCCTGTACTAGGCTCAGTCTATCTGGGTAGGGCGGGGGATGCTCCACACATCCTTCCTCATTCCCTGGTTTTGTGCATGAATTGCACAAGGAGAGGTAGGAGGTTTGGGTCCTATTCGGAGGGTGCCATATCAGAATCATCGGTGGTAATTTTCATGTGCCACCCACTTCCTTCTCCTAAATGTCACCCCCACTCACACAAGGAAATTGGCAACAGATTTCCTGTATTGAAATGTTCATGGACACAAGACCAAGAGGCCTCTGGGACATTCCAAAGTACCTTTGGAACTTTTTTGATCTTTGACTTTTGATTTGTTCACACCATGCTCAGTTGTAGGAAAATTAGTTCTATGGGGGACAGGCCTGACCGTTATCTGGTTAATTCAGCCACTCTGAAGAGTTCAGGTCCAAAACATTTACTTTCAGGTGGGCCTGAAGTCCGACCATCTGCCTTGTCTCAATTGACTGAGTATTATTATCCGTTTCCCCTTTAACTCCCTTGGGAACACAGACTTCAGCAATTGGGTCCCTGGTGACCAGGGCACAGATCTCAGGGAATCCCAGGAGGACAGGGACCCCCATTCACTCACAGTTGCTTTCTAAGAGTGTCCAGATATCCAGAAGACCCTCCTTATTTAGAGGAGATGGATGCTAGAAACCCAGAGGATGGAGAATTCTTCCAATATTTGTTCTAGGACAAAATTGTTCAAGATAGCCGTCAGTGTACGTTCATAGGCTGCGTGTTTCTTTCCAACGCTCTTCCAACAAGTCAAGTCAAATCAAGGAGGAGGTGTCAACTAACAACTAAGTACGAACTTTAACACCCAAGGTGTTTATGACAGCCCCTAACCACTCCTTTCTAGCAAAGGCAGTGGGGACAGCATGGAAATTTATGAATATTGTTAAGTGGGGGGGGGGAAAAGCATATTACAAGGCAGTTTATAGTATATAATCCCATTTTTAAAATACCTATCTATATAAAAATATAGATATTGCAAGGTGTACGTGGGGCTGTCCCTGAATAGCCAGGATGGACAGTGCTTTTTATTTTCTTCCTTTTCCTTTTCTGTATTTTCTGATTTCTTAAGAATGAGCCTGTATTGTCTTTATAATAAGAAAACCGTAGAGGAGAAGATGCTTTTTTTATTTCACTCATTTTTCCCCCACTAAATATATCATAAATTTCTTTCCACTCTGTCTTCATTGCCTTTGCTAGAAGGGCACTTGGGCACTCTCTCACTTAGAGGCTGTCAGAGCACGTCAGATGCTAAGGAGGGGCATTAAAGCCAGCTTAGTACTTAATTGGAGGTTCCTCTTTGGTTTAATTAGATGAATGGAAAAGGTGAGCTCGGCCAGGCCTCTGGGGGGTGGTGCATGCAGGGACCGTGTGCACCTGGGCTCCCGGGAGCTCTCAGTGGAGCAGTGCATTGTGGGACCCCTGGCTCTGGCCCGCAAGTCCGGAGGGTTCACTGTGGAACCCAATTAGTAGTCGCTGTCCCGAGGCCTCAGTGGGTCAATGAGGTGCAAGTCCATCAGTAGCTTGAACTAGGCCCTTGCCAAGCCTGGACCCCTACCCTGTGCTTCCTGCCTCTGGGGTTCTTACTTCTGCTCTGCTGGGGGGACCGGTCACTTGAGCAACCAGAATTTTCCTGAGCATCAACCTGGGCTTTACTGTCAGATCAAGGTGCTTGGAAAGCAGGGAGTCTTTGGAGTTAGTGTCCTGGATGTGGAAAAGCTATGGGTGGCCCTTCCCCCAAGGGAAGCCCCACCCCCACCTGCCCTCCTCTGAGCTCCGGGGCACTTTCTGTTTTTCTTTCCCAGGCCTTTCCCACATTGACCTTTATGATTATTAATGAAGAGCCCATTGCACTACGGGATTTGTGAGTTCCTCACAGAATTTTTGTGAAAACGAAATCAAACCAGGGTATGGGAGTCAAGTACCTCACAAAGTACTTGTGACATGGAAGCAACTCATTAGGTGGGGTCCTTGCTTTTCATTCTGGCAGCACCTGGCCCAGGTCTGTCACACAGAGGGGGCTCAGTGGGCACTTGGTGAAGCTGCCCGAACGTGCCCTGGGGAGGAAGATCAGGGAGGGAGGGGCAGGGAGCAAACCTTCCCTCAGCACGGAGTTCGGGTGCCAGACATTGCCTTAGGTGCACATAGATCGATTCTGTGTTCAGTGTGCAGAGGATGGCTGGAGTCTCGGGGAGGCCGGAGCATCTTCAACCCATGTATCTGATTCCTGCTGGGGCATTAGCCAGCAGAGCAGGTGGGCCCTCTCCGGCCCTTCTGCTTAACCTGAACACTGTCCTGGTCAGATGCAGGGAGGAGGTAAACCACCTCTGAGGAAAAGCAGGAGGAATTTATATGCCCCTCCTCGAGGAGAACCTGAAGCAGGCCTGGGGTTCTTGCTGTCCAGAAGCTAACAGGTTAAGCCCTCAGATCCCATTCTGGGCATGGGGAGATGGGAGGTGGGATAAATCAGCCCGGCACTGCATGCTCCTCGTTGATCTCAACTAAGTCCGTGGGCGGGGAAGAAGGGCCACTACTGGGCTTCCTGGAACCCCAGACACCCAGCAGGTCCCTGGAGGTTTAAACAAGTGCCTCTTCTCTGGGCTGGCTGTGGCACTTCCATCTTGCTTCTGTCTAGCTTCCGTCTCTAGGCGCTGGGCTAGAAGCCCTTCCACATTGCCACCCAGCCCCCCTGCCGCCGCCAAACAGGTGCAGCTAAAACCAGAGGGCCCCTCTTGTGCCCCTCGTCTCCTGTAGAACAACGTGGGCGTTTGGGCCGGGAGACGGTGGTAGGTTGAGCCCAGGTCTGCCTGCCGAGTAGTCTGCTTAGCCGTGCAGTCTGAGGCGCATACTGATGCTCAAATGTCCCTGTCTTAGTAATGGTCCCTGTCGCATGGGGGATAGGAAAAGCAGTGCTTGAGAAAATCCACAGAGGCCTGTATGCCAGGAAAGCTGTAAAACACCTCTTTCCTCTTTTCTCTCCTGCCTTATGCCACCTCTGTCTTCTCTGTGCACTTTAACAGATGACCTATTTTTGATACTGGTGAAGATGTGACTTTAATTAACTAGAGGAGTCAAAGGGTCAAGGAAAAGTTGAGAATTAAAAAAAAAAAAGGTGCCAGAATATTAATAACTGTGTGACCCACGCCCAGAACATCAGTGAATGGGAAAGCCTTCGGATGGCAGGAGAGCTGGGTTTGTATTCCTCCGATGGGCCAAGTGTCCCTGATCCTGCCATTTCCCTCTCTTGTTCCTCAGGCTGTAGAGCTCTGAGACCTTCCTATGAAAAATGTTTCCATTCTGTTTTCTGTGCATGTTTGAAAGCAGCCCTTTATTCTCTCCTTTCTATCACGGGAAGGTTTGTGAGGGCTGGGAAAACCAGGGCACTCTGTCCCAGGCGGACTTCTATCTTTGACTCAAGGATATCATGAAAATCCTCCTCTTTATACAAGGAGCCACCAAGCCAGCCTTAGAGGGGTGCTGGGATGTTCTAAGCCTTGATGCTCAGTGGTACTCAGCTATTCGGGTGACAGACACTCGCTGCGCCCTGCTTTGTGCCACCAAGACAGGGGAGCTCCATGCTCCGGGGAGCTCACATTCCAGGGGACAGTGTCACCAGATCCCCCCACTGCAGGCTGAGCCAGTAGCTGAGAGGCAGGAACAGGGCCTTCCCCCTAAGAGCCTCTATCTCCATTGGGGATCACAAGAAAGGCATCGGGGAGCAGAGAGAAAAGGGAACGCGGAGGAGAGGGGGTAGAACCCAATCGGGAACAGGAGCCCAGGGGGCCGGGGCTGAGCCACCCCCACCAGCAGCAGGATGGCCTGGCTCTTAGAGAAAGCGGGTGGGGAAGCAGGGGCGGAGACCAGCCGACCAGCCACAGCCAGACTTAGCCCGGCGAATAGGGAATTGCAAGGTCTTGTTGCGCGGGGCAGGGAGGAGAGGGAGAGGCCGAGGGGGCGGAGAGGCCTTCTCTCTGTGCAGATGGAGGCCCTGTTTGAATTCTTTGGTGCAGAAGAGCAGGCTGCCAGGAACCTGTCTCTACCTGCCTGCAACACTGGGCCTGTCCCAGCCCCAAGGACTCTTCTGTTCTATTGTTTCCTGTACCCCACACCCCAGCCCAAGAATAAAGATAACCGCCCCCCTGCCCACTGCTGCCACCCTCCACACCCGGGTGACTCAGGCTGGTGGCTGGGTGGCAGTGGCCCTGCTCAGCCTGGCTCGGCTCAGCTGCCTACATCTGCTGCTGATTTGCCAGCCGAACCAGTAGCCCTTTCTGTCTCTGCAACCTAAATTAGGGTGGGGTTTTTCTTGGATTAAAAAAAAAAAAAAAATGGTACCTTTTCCCCCCTGTGGTGTACAGATTATTATAGTGTCTGCTTGCTTAGAGGGACAAGAAAGAAAGTGACCTCGGACAAGTCCAGTTTAATTGCGACGTACAGCTGCTCGAGAGGTCTCCTGTCCACTCTGGCCAGTTCTGAGCCAAACCAGTTTTCCATGGCCAGACTGGGCCCGGTTTCCACAGCATTTCCTGTCAGGAAGTTCTCCCGCCCAGTATGTGCTGTTAAATAGGATCCTTTTCATTCCTTTTCCTCTTACAAACTTCCCTTTCAGGTCATCCTGAAGGGAGAATGGGGATGTGGCCATACAGGGGGAAGGGAACCCCAGGCTCCCTTCCCAAAAGGGAGGTGGTTCTGGAAGGGAGGCTGGCAGGGCTCTGGCCAGGGGTCAAACACCCCGGGGGGTCCCGGCCCCAGGACAAAGCACAGGGTCACTTCCTGCTCTACAGGGGGTGGGGGGCGGCTGCCTCACCCCTCCGATGAGGCCCCTGAGTGCCCCCGCTTCTCCCTTCCCCACAGAGGTGGCTCTTCTTGGTGAAGTGGGTTTTGAGAAGTAGTGGGACGAGTACCCTATCCTAAAAATACCTTCTTCCCTCTCCCATCCTAAAAATACATCTACCACAAGCTTCCCACAGAGAGTGAAATTCCACCTTTTCCATTTCAGCCTTCACTTGTTTGTTGGTTGCCAGCACTCTGGGGAGGCACTGGGAGGGCTCTGCCCCGCCCCCCCCTGCATCACGGGAGGCTGGCAGCTGCCGTTCAGGAGTGGGACTTGGGGGAGGGCTGCAGGTGCTGGGAAAGGTGAGCTGGATGTGGGCACCAAAGGCACAGCTGGCCAGCAGAAATTACTGCCCAGGGACCAGCTGGGAAGAAGGGTGACAGGTGAGGGGTCAGGAAGGGTGAACGCCTGGCCCCGGGGCTACACGTCTCCTATCGAACATCTCACTCAGTCTTTGGATCTGTTTCATAACGTGGGTATTCCCATACCCTACCCTTTGGGGTATTCTTAGCCCATTTTACAGAGGAGGGACTTGAAATTCAGAGAAGCAGAGTGTCACCGGATCTCACACAGCTAGAACTAGACATTGTGGCTGTCTGAGTCTAAATAAATTCAAGAAATTCCTCAAAGAGGCATCCGTGCTCCATCCGTTCCTTTATTCATTCATTTACTGTGAAATACACATAAATGTAAAATTCACATGGAAGTGTATAAGTCTGTGGCATTAAGTACATTTAATGGTTGTGCAGCCTTCACCACCATCCAGCTCCAGAACTTTCCATCATCCCACAGGGAAACTCTGCACACTAAACACCAACTCCCCGTTCCACCGTCCCCTCAGACCCTGGTAACTGCCCTTCTACTTTCTGTCTCCATGAATTTGACTCTTCAAAGGAGCTTGTACAAGTGGGAGCATGCAATAGTTGCCTTTTTGTGACCGGCTTTGTTCACTCAGTGTAATGTCTTCAAGGGTCATTCATAATGTAGCCTGTGTCAGAACCTCATTCCTTTTTCGGGGTGAATAATATCCCACCCTATGGAGGCACCATATTTCTTTATCCAGCCATCTATCTATAGACTTCGGGGTGGTTTCTTCCTGTTGGCTATTGTGAATAATGCTGCTATGAACACAGGGGTACAGGTATCAGTTCAAGAATGAGCAGAATTGGAACTGCTGTGTCATATGGCCATTCTTCGTTTAGTTTTTGAGGAACCCCCATACTTTTCTTCACAGCAGCTGCATCATTTTAAGGGTTTGGATTTCTCCACATCCTCACCAACACTTGCCATGTTCCATTTTTTGGTTTTGGGTTGTTTTTTTTTTTTGAGAGTAGCCGTCCTTATGGGTATTAGGTAGTATCTCATTGTGGTTTTGATTTGCCTATCTGCAATAATTAGTGATGTTGAGCGTCTTTTCATGTGATTATGGGTCATTCATATATCTTTGGAGAAATGTCTATTCATGTCTTTCGTCCATTTTGGGGTTGGGTTATTTGTGGTTTTGTCGTTGTTGTGTCATCCAGGTTTCTTTACTCAAAATTACAAACAACTGGGAGTTTTTCAGAGAATCTAAAGTCATCACTTGCGTTCACTAACAAGGACCCCTGGGCGAGCTGATCCCTGGATCTGCTGAACAGTTCCTGTGGTGTTGTATCAAGTGCGTCTTGTTGCAAGAGAAATACCTGAAAATCCGTAGCTCTTGTGAAATTGTCATTCCTTTGTCATGCATGTGTTAAGTACCTACTGTGGACCAGGCATGGTGCTGCAGGCATAAAGGAAGGTGTCCCGGTCCCTGCCCTCAAGGACAGGGCTGGGGAAGGTACTTGTAACACAAAGTGACACGTGCACCCTTTCTGAGCGAGAAGTCTTGGTGCATAATCTGATGGGAACTCTGGGGCACTAAGCTGGGCGGACATAGGCTGGGAAAGGGGAGAACCCAGGCTCAGAAGGAAGCTAAGGAAAGGATCAGCACAGAGACATCAGGAAAGAGGAGGGTTGCATAGAGGGGGCGGGGGTGGTCTGGCTCTCCAGATGCTTCTCATCCAGAGGCTTCCATGATGGCATGTTTATATCCCTTCCACCCAACATGCACAGACACCTGTCCCCCACCGACGGCTGCTCTGGGCTTCTGTTTCTAGTCCGCTGCCGACTTTTAAGAACATAATGGGGATATTGGGAGGCAAAGTGTGACTCAGCAGGCATCTCTGACCTCCTGGTGCTGTTTCAGGGTGGGGGATTTCCCTTCTCTAAGAGAACACTGTGTGGGAGAAGGTGTGGCCCCTCCACTGAGATGGGGCAGGTTCTTTCCAGCTTTGCTGGGGCTCTCGGCTGGCATCCGCTGGGATAGGGCACAACCTTCCTCCTTCTCTTCCTCCTGCTGCCTCTGGACCTCGACCAGCAAGGTGGCACCTATGCTTGACTCCAGTGACATCATCTGATGAAAGTGCCTTCGTGGCTTTCACAGTCGGGGGCCGGGTACTAGTCTGCAGCCAGGGGCTCGGCATGCAAGGTCCTGGTGGGGACAGTCCTACAGCCAGGCAGGCAGGACCAGCCTTGTGACCTTCCAGGATACCATTGGTCTAAAAGTATTCCATCCCTCAGTCACTTGACTGTAAATTCCTTGTGGACTTCCGTTCACTGCTACATGCCTAGCAGTGCCTGGTACACGGTACACATTTACCATGTATTTATTGAGAGGAGGAAGGAATGAGTCCACACCTGCCTCCTTGGCATTCACTTAGTGGCCCTTGAAGTCACATGGACCTGCCTCCCGGGTCCTGACCCTGCCACACAGGAGTGCTGACGCCTTGGGTGAGTTACTTCAGCTCTGTGAGCCTCATTTGCCTCACCTAGAACATGGGGTAGGAGCCTCAGGAGCCTCCGGGAGCCCCATGGAGGGGATGTGCAAGGTCTAGCCGAGCGTGCCCCTCCAGTGGTCACAGCCAGCCCCCCGGAAGTGGCTTCCCAACCACTAGCTGCCTAAGCCTCCGTCAGATCTTCTTTCGAATCTACATCCTTGATCCACATCCTCCTCTTCATTCTTGCCCTTCCTGGGGACAATAACTACCCTTTTTCTGCTCCACTCACAGGGCAGTGGGAAGGCCTTATAGTCTAGTGGTTCAGAGCATAGCCCTGGCATCAGAAGGAACAGGGTCCAAGACAGTGCACATACAACCCAAAGCCCTGTTCCTGATAATAGAGGCTCCCCCAAATGGCGGGTAGGTGGTGGGAGAGGTTAGAGGGGCTGGCTGGCGTTCTTGAGCCTCTGTTGACCACAAAGCACAGATGTCTTCTGCCTGTGCCCTGCGTTCTCCCAGCTGCCTGCTGCATGCCAGCCCTGGGTGAACCTGGAGGGGGGCTCGTCCTCTAACTGCCCCCAGTCTGGAGATGACACAGAAGAGAGGCAGCTGAGACAACTGGAGAGCTCTCAAGCCTGCCCCTTGGTCCAGTCAGACTCAGTGGTGGGAAAGAGAAGACTCGGCAAAGATCTTTCAAAGGGAAGCCTGTAAGCTGGACCCTGGAGAAGGGCCAGCTGCTGAGATGACAAGGAAGGGAAGGGCCTTCTAGATTGCAGCAGGGGAGACTAGCGGAAGGGGAGAGGCGCACCACCCACAGAAACACCTGGACAGGGCTGAGCCCCGCGGTGAGGAGACAATGCGTTCATTCAGTCAGTGAAGCAACAGAGACATATGAGCACCTCGTCTGTGCCGTGCCCTGCATGGGGGCTGGGGAGAAAAGATGGGTGGGGACACTGTGTGTGCCCTCTACGAGGGCAGGTGACCTACCTGGCAGGTGCCACGTGCCCTTGGTGGGGGAAGGAAGGATACAGAACGTGTCCCCTTTTCAAACAACGGGGCTGTACGGGCTTCTCCTGATGTGATATCGTTGGCCTGCACCTGTGAGGGAATTGTGGGTCCCGGCCCCAAAACTCGGACTGCAGAAGGAGAGACTGCCCAAGCAGAGAGGGACCTGAGAGGTGATCCATGCCCAGAGCTCTCAAACTTTAGAGGGCAGCTGACCCGTGTGTCTGGGTTAGTGTTCAATCTGGAGAGTCCAGGAGCCCACCCCCAAACGTTCTGAATCATAGGTCCTGGGTGGAGCTCGGGGAATATACATTTTTAGTAAGTTCCAAAGTGACTCGACCATGGTTCTCAGCCTTGGTTGCCCATGGGGAGGCCCTGAGGAGTTTAAAACACTGATGCCCCAGCCCCATCCCTGGAGAGGCTGATTCAACTGGTCTGGAGATGGGGTGTGGACACTGGTGGGTTTAACAACTCCTGTGGTGATTCTGATGTGCAGCCAGGGCGAAACCCACAGGACGCGAGTTTGAGGACCACTAACTCATCCAGCTACCTTCCACTAGCCAGAGTCATCTAGCATGTGTGTGTGTGTGTGTGTGTGTGTGTGTGTGTGTGTGACAGAGAGAGAGAGAGAGAATGAGAGGACAGAGATTTATTTTAAGGAATTGGTTCATGTGATTTTGGGAGGTTGTCAAGTCCAAAATCCACAGGGCAGCCTGGCAGCCTGGAGACCCAGGGGAGAGATGATGTTGCAACTCGAGTCTGAAGGCAATCTGGAGGCAGAATGCTCTCCTCTGGAGATCTCGGTCTTCCTTCTCTTAGGGCCTTCAACTGGTTGGATGAGACCCACCCACATTATAGACGCTAGTCTACGGGACTCAAAACCTACCAATAAAAATGTTAATCTCATCTAAAAAATACCGTTACAGCTACATGTAGGCTGACGCTTGCCCAGATATCTGGAAACTGGCCTAGCCAAGTTGACAAATAATATCATATACCTCGGTTTACAAATAAGGGAACCAAGACCCAGAGAAGTAAAAGAGCTCATCCTGGGCTCCATACCTGGATCTTCCGTTGCTGTTTTACTTGTCAGAGCCTCGTAGGTTATAAAACCATGAAGCGACCTTAAAGGCAGTCCCACCCCCTTCACTTACAGAGGGAAGCTGGGACTCCAGGAGGCTGGGCACCCTTTCCAGGTCACCGTTCCGGCAGAGAGCAGAGCGGGATCTTACACGGAAGACTCCGGATTTCCAGCGGCGGCACCTTGCCCTCCTGTGTTCGCAACATGCTGAGAACTCAAAGAGCAGTACCTCTGTGACCGTGTGAACAGTCCCGCCTCTGTCTCCAGCCGCAGACTCACTCTTCGAGATCTTGGAAACAGGGTGGGTGGGGGAGGCTGAACATTGACTGCCCCTCGACGTGGAGGGGAGGGCGGGGAGGCCCCCTGTGGTTGCTGACTTCCTGCGTGTGTACCCTCGCCTCGCTGCGACATCTGTGCTCTCCTGGCTGCTTCACTGATGTGCGGGTGTGCGCTCTGGGCGCTGTCGGCCACGGAGGTGGTGTCTGCATACCCGCCTCTTGTTCAGCACTAAATATGGTGTATGAAATCGAGTTTGCTTTCAGTCAAAGCCCAGTAATGATGGTTGATCTTGTAAGTGGCATGTCACCCCCCACCCTTGCCCCCCCAAGGGCTTGGCAGCACCCATGTGAGTGGCGCGTGCAGACCCTCTGCAATACACGTGTGATGCTGGCCAGAGATGGTGATCCAGAGTCTGGATGAAGCAGGCTGTGGGCAGGTGGAGGGCTCCAGAGATGGGCTGGAAACCAGGGCTCATAGCCCCCCAGCGGGTACTGGACCAGGCCCCAGCAGTGCCCTGTAACAATTGCGGAGCCTCAGAAGGTGCCCAGCATTGAAGCCGAAGGTTTGGCCAGCTAAGAGATGACTCCTGGCTGGCAGGTGAAGGACAGAGCAGACACAGCATGCTGGGGCAAGAAGCCTCCAAAGGCAGGGCTGCCTCACACAGGAAGCTCCCAGAAGCTGCCTGCTGGGGCTGGATCCAGGCACTGGTTGCTGAGGGAAGGAGAGGGCTGATGACAGCGCTGGCCAGTCCTGACCCTGAGCTAATTCCAGGGGCGGAGGATAGATTGGAAGATGGGCTGCCTCACCCTACCCTCCTCATCTGATGACAGAAAACAGATGTCCTTGGATAAGACCACCTCTCCAAGAGCTCAGGACAGGAAGCTGTGTGATGTGGTAGAGAAGGCCCCAGGCAAGGCATCTGGAGACCCAGGCTAGGCCACGACTACCTATGTGACCTCAGGGAGGCTGATGTGAGCCAGAGCCAGGGCAGGAGGGCCGACCTCCAGGCTCTTATCCCAGAGAGCTCTGCGCTCTATTCCAAGGCTTCCCAACCAGTAGCTCTGTGTCCAAACACGAACCCCCTCCCTTCCATCAACTGAGCTGGCCAGCAACCCCCTAGGAGCCCCCATACTCCTGGGTGCCATGAAAACCGTATTCCTCTATGGATTCCATGACTGAAAAAGTTTGGGAAGCACAGCTTCATACCCATGTCCCTGTGGGCGTCCTTGTCATGCGGGTCCTACAGGATATTGAAAGGTGTTAGGCAAAGCAGAAAGAGTAAACAAGTTTGGGAAATGCAGAGTTAAAGTTAAACAGGTTTCTTTACTATGGGCTTTCTCAGAAGGGTGTGTGTGTGTGTGTGTGTGTGTGTGTGTGTGATATCCATTGTGAATCTCCAGTGGGGGCTCTGGTATTCTGGTGTCCCAAACATTTGTGTCATTCGAATTCATAGTTGCAAAGAAGAGACACAAACCAGTGCTGCAAGCTGTCACTCACTTAAGACTCAAAGTCCCAGCAGCCATGTCTAATAGGCTGACCTGGGTTATGTGCTCATGAGCTCACTGCCAGGGGGTGGGAGTGGAGGAGCCCCCTCTCCCCTAACAGGAGCTTCCTACGAAGGCTTTTACAGTGGAGGTCTCTCCCAAACCAAAGAGACATGTCAGGTCTTGGCAGTTGAAATCTTTGACCATGGAGTCCTTCTCTTGGATTGGGGAGGCTACTTAATAACACCCACAGGGAGCCAATATTAAGAGAAGCCCACTGTGGATTTTGCCACTCGAGACTAGGCCGTCTCCTGCTATTTTCCTCTAGAACAGACGGCTAGGTCCCACCTTAGAGTCGATCCTTCCCCCTTGCATTCCCTCCTCCTGGAGAGGCGCCCCAACTTCAGTCCCCTTCCTCTCCCTGTTCCTGTCACCATTCTTTCTCTCCCCTGCCTCCCACAGCTAGGGGCATGGACAGTAAGCCTGAGGTCCACGGGGCAGGCTCCCTGGGTCTTCCAAGGAGACAAGCACTCGATCTGATGAGCTCACATCTACTATTCTTGGGCTAATCCAGAAACCCTCAAAACCTTGGGTGTGGCATAAAAATGGCTTTGGTGTTCCTAGCAACGGAGTTTCTTGTTAAAAATGCCTCCTGGTGGGAATTCCCAAGAGAGGGAACAGCAAGCCTGATGGCATCTTATCAAGTTTGTGGAAGTACATTGGGGTGGTTAGGGCTCTGTGTGGTGCCTCCAGTTACCCCATCCAGCAGCCACCCACATGTGAGGCCAACCCTGCTTATTTCCCAGTGGACTGGGGCCACCTTCCCATCCTTCATGGCCGTATTGCTCAAATTTCCAAGATAATTATCTAGCCTCGTTTTGACATTAACTTGGAGAGATCTGCTTAAGAGGTCTGGATTACCAGAGATAAATCTCACTATTGTCACCGTCCTTAGTAATGAACAGTTAAGAACCTGCCACACACACGATACCATGAAAGTTCTGGGTTGGGTACAAAAAGGAGTTTGGCATGGCTTTTACTATGAAGGCTCTTAACCTCCCAGTTACAAGGCCTCAGCTTTCCCAAGACTTGCAAAACGAAGACATCAAACCAGGTGGTCCCCACAGTCCCATGTAACTCTAAATACATCCCTACCCAGTGGACCGTAGCTGACCCCGGCGATCAGTCATTCCCTTAATTATATGACCCATCTTGCCACCTGTCTGTCGTCCTCCCGTGCCCATCACACCTACCTCCCCCACTTCTGCCCCTCCCTGCCCTGGGTCCCTCTGGGAGCCTGAGACAGAGGGCTGCCACCTTACAGGTAAAGCAGAAAGGTGCCAGGTTTGAGCAACCGAGGATGATGGCAGGAATTCTTCCTCTGCCATTGATTAGGTCTGGGCAGTCCCTCAAGGGTGTGGGCTGGGGCCAAAGCCCCACACTGTTTTCTAGTGCAGTGGGGTCACATGACCATCAAAGGCAGCAGAGGAGGGTGATATATACAAGAAGGTGGAGATAGTCTAGGGTGACCAACTGTCCCACGTTGTGGGGTACAGAGGGGATTCCCAGAATCTTTGAATGAGTAAACCAGGGAAGTCCTGGGAAAACCAGGATGAGTTGGTCTCCCCTCTGGGCTTTGGCTGTGAGAAGGAGGGAGGGTACCTCTGGGGTGAGAAGTGTGTGTTCTAATCTTTCCTGGAGTGCTGGCTGGCAAAGTCACAGACTTCTTCCCACCCATCGTTGCCTGGGCCTCCACCCTACAGTAAAGAGCTGAGTCGTAGGGAAGCTAAAGGTGGACCCCATGTGGTCACCGCAGTCCCCGTGCCAGAGCGAGCTCCTGGCCATGACAGGAAGTGCATGCTGAATTTGCTCCCGTAACTAGGTGGAAAAGTCTTTTTTTCCCTCTGAGCTTCAGCATCTTCAACTAGAAAAGGTCCTGTCCAGCCCTGACATCCTAGGAGCCTTCTTCAGATGTTTGCAGATGATATTTCCAGTGGTTCCACCATTATCCCAGTTTGGGGCCTTTGAATGCTCTCCACTGGAGCTCGGAGAATGGAAGTCCACTCCTTACTGGGTGCCTGGGACATGTGACTTTCCAGCTCCTAGCTCTGTCTCCTCTTAGGAAAATGGGGGTACAAACAACCAGCTCACAGGGTTGGTTATCAGAAGGATTAAATGAGGTTAATATACATAAAAGAGCCCACTCAATACCTGGCACATAGTGTGCTCAAGAAATGCTGCATGGAATTAAAAATACTCACGCTCAGGGTTCAATAGTTCTTTGGGTTGACATGATATGATGTTTAGCACAGAAGTGATACTGTAGACCAAATAGTTAGAAATCCTGTGTGATGCATGCTTCCAGCTAACTCAAGTCCTTCTGGGAGAGGGATAGAGGGAACTTCTCTCCTCTCCCAGGGATCACGCCTCTCAACCAGATGCTCCCCTCACCTCTCAAACTGAATACCCGAGAACAAAATGGAGCGTTTCACAGCGGTTGTGTTTGTTATGTTTTGAGGTTATAGCATTTGTGAAACACTACTGGGCTGAAAGTTTTCAGAGGAAATCCTTTTTATTCCTATCCAAAACTGTTTAATCGGAAGAAATAAGATTCTCCCATTTTTTTCTTGGGAGTTTTAGCTCATGTAAATTTTCTGGCTTAGCATTTTACTTTCCTTGCTGCATAAAACAGCATGTGGCTGGGCCCAGCATTACGAGAAGGATGAAGCATACACAGCGTTTGATGCTCACTGAGGGCTCTACCATTCTTTACTCTTTATGTTCCCAGTCATTTCCTTCTTAGGAAAGTCAAGGTCATACTGACCACTTCAAGGTAACCGGGTCCACACACGCTCAACGAGTCACTCAACAAACATATGCCAAATGCCTGCTGGTGAGAAGTTCTGTGCTCCATCCCGTGCAGGGTACAGAGGAGCAAGCCCTACTGTCAAGGCAATTATGTTCTGGTTCTGTGGGCCCGTCCTTTTAAAAATGAGGATCCTTTTTGAAGCTCAATACATTTCTTGGAGCTCCAGCTGGCTGTACCTGTCTCTTATAATTCAGTCATGTTTTTATGTGCATTCGTGTTGAATTCATTACAATCCCATCTGCATGCATTTGAAACCTAGCCATACATGTGTGTGTATGAAATTATTTGCTCAGCATACTAATGGAGTTGGGGGTTCTTTTGGGTCTGAAGACCCCCCACCCTTGTCTCCAACAGCCTGAGGGGCTTGCTTACTGAGTGCCCAGGACTACTGGAGGGACCCGGGGCTCAGGCTGGAGAAGGTGAGACCAGCGCTGATAAAGGAGGGGCCAAGAGCTCCAGGGCAGGACCGCACCCGTTGGCTGGCCCCTCCATTGCAGACCGTGGTGAGTGTTGGGGCAAAGGGGAAAAGGAAGGAATGACACTTTCCTGGGGGCATTTATAAGTAATCCAACTTATGCCCCATCCTACTGTTGTCAGTTAGGACACCTTCCTCCCTAACCCTTCTCTCTGATGAGCTTTGCACCTGGGTACACATTGTTCCTTTTACAATTTTAATAACTAAAGCTTTATAAATTGCCTGTAGCCACTTCCAAGATGTCCTGCCCCCCTCACTGCATGGAGAAGTCCTTGGCCTCTGCTGGCTGGAGCAGGGTCACACAATCCTCTCTCTACCTCTGTCCAATCCCATCCCAGCCCCAACACTCCGTGGTTGCTCGGGGTTGCACTGGGACACATTTCTCTCCCTCCTGGCAGCCCCTCTCACCCCACGGGTTATAGGGACCCCTGACACTCCAGTGGTCATCCTGTCACACCCACTGTGGTCTGTCTACCCCTGTCCTGACCTATCATCCCCAGCACCCCACATCTCAGGTCGATCACGAGAACACCCATTTTCCATATCTCCATGTGCTAAGGGCTAGGAGACAGGCAAGGAAGGGAGCATGGAGGCCAGTCACCTAATTCAGGAAGGCTTCCTGTAGGTGATGCCTGGTCATTTACTCTCTTGCCTAACATTTCATGTGTGTAATCTTGGCTTCCCAACAAAATAGTAAACATGTGAGGGTTATAATTCTCCTAGATCTCTTCTTACTCGGGATGAGCAAGAAGAATCAGCCCAATAGCGGTGAAGGAGGGTGAGGAGGTCAGGAGGGAGATTCAGCAGACAGGACAGAATGAGCAAGGCTGAGATGGTGGGAGTCGGGCATGCCGGTAATGCCTTCCAGTTGCTGGAGGCAGGTAATCTGCAGGAGACAGACGAGCAAGGTGGACAAGGGCCATGTGGTGGCACTGGTGGCTGTAGCAGGAACAGAGAGGAGAGCACAGCTGAGAAAGATGGTGGCACTGGGACGGCTCACTGATGTCAGGAGCAAGGGGACAAAAGAGAGGGAGACCCGTGATCTCGGCCAAGGTTTGGGACCTGGGTAGCTAACTTGGAAGCAGAGACATGGTGGAAGGAGGCAAAGGGCGACCTCCTGAGTCCCCTGCTCAGTCTGCTCGCTACTTTTCCTTTCTTCCAGGGAACTGTGGCTTATTTGTTTGTTCCTCCCGTCCTCTGCTTCCCCCGCTGGCGCGAACTCCCCAGAAAAGCTAAAAATTCATCTCATCTGACCCAAATCAGAGGGTGGATGAGCTGGGGCTTTATTACACACTGGTTAAAATTGGTCTCATGGGAGAGGATGGGCTCCGTTATAATTGTATCTTTGGTCCCCTCCATCCACCCAGCCAAAAAAATGGGGGGGGTCTGTGTCTGTGTAGACACCATTTTACAAAAGGACTCTCCTCCTCCCTTCAACCTGTTTTGATTAGTCTTGGAAAATCAGCCTGCTGGCCTGGGAAAGAGATGGGCGGTGGGAGGGAGTTGGGGGGGGAGGTGGGGGTCATGTCCTCCCACCAACTGCCTTTAGGGAAAAGAGCCTGGGCGGTTTCGGAGCTGTGTCTCTAGGGACAGGGCAGGCAGCTCTGGCTCCATGAGGGACTGGGGTGGGGGCTGCTTTAAAAGCATCAGTTGCCTTTACAGTATTTTTCTTTATGATTCTTAAACTCCTAAACTCTTCTTTGGGCTTAAGCACACCATCTATTCAGAACTGAATGTCAGAAATGCTGAAAGAAGGCTGTCACTCTGGCTTTGAAAGAAATATTTTTGGAAAGGGTGTGAAACAAGCAGTAAATCACAAGTAGCATTCCGTGTAATAAGTACAAGACAACAGCCCTTTCCAGACCCTCTTCTCTCCCCCCTACCCCACCCCCGCCCTCTGGGAGACCCCTGGAAGTGGGTTGTGAGTCTGACTCACTGGGAAACACTCAGAAGGCTCCCTCAGGAATGCTGTGGTGTGAGGGTGAGCTGTGGGTCTTAGATGGTGGGTTTGCAGGTATTCTGTGAGTTGTGTGCATACTTAGGTGGGTAGTGGTTGAGCAGGAAGCATCCCGCACTTGCATGTTACGGCTTTTCACTTACTTACGTTCCCTTCACAAATAGTAAGCCAGAAAAATCACTGAGGCCCCGTCCCTGTCTCCAGCCCTCCAACTAGGCATGACGGGAGATCTAGGAGAATTATAACCCTCACATGTTTACTATTTTCTTGGGAAGCCAAGATTACACACATGAAATGTTAGGCAAGAGAGTAAATGGGCGAGAGCCAAGGGGTAAGGCCCCAACTCCCAAAGGGTTTGAAAGAAATGTGCATTCATTAGTTGTTGCTGCATAACAAAAGAGCCCCCAAAACTTTAGCAGCTTAAAACAACAGCATTTATTATCCTCATGATTTTTATAGTCAGGAATTCAGGTGCTGCTTAGCTGGGAATTTCTGGCCCAGGGTTTCCCATGAGGTGGCAGTCAAAATATTGACTGACTGGGACTGCAGTCATCTTAGGGCTTGATTGGGACTGAAAGACCTGCTTTTACGATGGTTCACTCACATAGCTGGCAAGTTGGTGCTGGTTGCTGGGGGGACACCTCAGTTCCTCCCATTGGAGCTATCTGTAGGCTCCTTAAGTATCTCCCAACATGGCGGCTGGCTTCCCCCACAGCAAGAGTTCCAAGAGAAAACAAGGCAAAAGTGGTAATGTCTCTTATAACCTAGTTTTGGAAATCACACACCATCACATCCTTGTGTTCTGTGGTCACACAGACCAACCCTGATATAATGTGAGAGGGAATTCACAAGATGTGAATACCGGGAAGTGAGGATCACTGGGGGACCATCTTGGGGGCTGACTGACATACAGTGAAAAGTCACCTTGGGTTAGACAGGGACCAGTAAGATTCAGACAGGGTCTTGAAAGGACTGGGATGACAGGAGAGGTGGGACTAGAGGTGTGAGCAGGCTCAGGAACGGGTGCAGAAGCTGAAATGAGCATGGTGTGTTTGGAAGGCAAAGCAAAGAGAGAGTCTAGGTTAGACAACTCTGAGAAATAAGGTCAAGACCAGACTATAAAGGACCATGATGGGCAGACTGGGATGGCGGGGTCCCGTAAAGGGAGCCATAGAACGTTCTGTACAGAGCAGGGATCAGGGGCTCAGACTCTTACTATCTGGGCACCTTGAGTGGGTCCCTTCAACCCTGTAGAGCTCAGCGGCCACCTCTGTAAAATGGGCATCATGAATGAGTTAATATATGTGAAATAAGTGGTTGACTAGAAAGCGGTAGGTTTTGATTATTGTGATGCTCACCATTTGCAGCCAGACCCTCCTAGGAGTCCCACCATTCATATAATGTTAAAAACACTACTCTTCCCTGTGTCAGAATAGCAAACAGCCTCCTGAGGCTGAAACCATGTGCTCTTCCACTATTGAAGAATCTCCCTCTCACCCATGGCCTACCTTTCTAGCCACAGGAATACTGCTATGTGGTAGGTAGGTACTGGACAGAACCTGGGCCACCCCTAATATCCTACAGTTGTATCCTACAAAACTTGATGGCAGCCAAAGCCTGTCCTCATCCAATTCTCATCTGATTTGCATAACCACCTCTGAGATAGACAGCCCAGTGTGATTAATCCCATTTTACAGACAGAAAAACTGAGACAGAGTAGTTGAAAAGCCCTACAACAAACCGACAGTGATCAGACATTACAAAAAACCCCACAGAAGATTTGGGAATTTGTGAAAGAAGGGAGAGAATCCAAATCACTTAATATTTTTAATAGCAATGGCTTTAAAATCCAAACATCATCTATATCAACAGTGACTACAGGAAAATAAATCTACCTTCCACCCCTCACTGGCAGCTCTCCAACCCCATCTTGGAGAACACCAGTAACCAGTTTTTAGTGTGTCTTTCCAAAGATAGCCCATGCATCTGCAAACAAATATGTGTATGCAGTCATCTTTTTCTTTCCAAACATGGCAACAAACCATGCACTAGGCAGCATGCTTTGCAGTTAAATCAGAGAGATAGTTCTCTATATAGCCATATATAGGTACCCTTCCTTCTTTTTAAGGGCTGCCTAGAACTCCACCATGTATATAACTACCCCCCATTGATGAACATATTGTTTGCTTCTAGTCTTTGCTTATAGAATCAATGTTGCGGGGGGTGATCTTTGTCCATAAGTTGGGCACATGTGATAATAAAACTATAAGATAAAAATCTGTAAGGGATATTTATAGGTCATCAGAATTTTTTATTTTTTGCCCATCAGACAGATGAAAATTAAAATGTATTTCTATTTAATCTTTATGTGTTTAATGCTGAATGATATTGCGCATTTTCCCATATTTAAAAGCTGTCTGTATTTCCTTTCCTGTGATCTTCCCATTCGTGCTTTTTGCCAATCTTTCTAGCAAGCTGTAGATCTTTTCCTGATTTAACATAAGCTCTCTTTATAAAGGAAATTAGCCCTTCATCATATGTTTTGCAAATATTTTTCCCAGTTTATTTGTGCTTTGATTTCCTTACGGATTTCTTGATGTGCACAAATTTTTAAGTCATTATGTAGTCAAATGTATCAATCTTTTATGGCTTCTAGATTTTCTGTCTTACTTAGAGAAGCAGTTCCCTTTGAGATTATAAACTCATTCTCCAATATTTCCTTTTCGTGATTTTTTTTAAACTTTTAAATCTTTGCTGTACCTGTCATTTATTTTGGCATAAGGAGTGAGGAGGAGATCCAAGTTTTGTTTTGTTTCCTATATGATTTGGCCAGTTGTCCCAGTCCTGTTTATTGAAAAATTCATCTTAAAATAGAAACTGAGTTCCCCCTTTATTGTATGCTAAATTTATACAGATATGAATTTATATGAGTCTATTTATGGACTGTCTATGACTTTCTATTGATCTGTCTCACTGTTCAGGATCCAGTGCCAAATATTCTATGTTTATGGCTTTATAATGTGTTTTCCTATCTGGTAAGGCTAGTCTCCCTACTCCCGTTACTCATCTGTTTCAAAACTCTCTCAGCCATCCTTAAATGCTTATTTTTCTGCATGAACTTTAGAGTCCACTTATCTAATTTCAGTAGGAATTCTGTTTGATATCTATCGGGATCATATGGCATTTATTGAACAATTTAGGGGGCACTGGCGTGTTTCCAACATTATGGCTCCCCATACCCAAGAGCTGGGTGTATCTTTCTACTTAAGTATTTCTAAAAAGTGCTTCAGTCACTTATCTTTGTATGGATCTTGCACATTTCTTATGAGCTTATTCCTAGGTGTTACATCTACTTTTGTTGCCAAGTAAATGGGCTCCTCTAACATATTTTTGAACTTGTCCATTGTTTATATAGGAAAGTATCCAATCATATCCTCTGCAAATAATGGGTTTTTGCCAACTCTCTTCTAACTTTTTAACTTTATAATTGTTATTCAATATGTTTGATCTTGAGACTTCAAAGGGGGACCAGACTTCCTTAGGTGTGAGGAAATCACTGAGCCCATTCCAGCTCGTCAGTAGGTCAGCCAGGCTTCTTTAGGCTGGGGACTATAGGGAGGTACGGATGAGGATTCTTGTGCCTTGAGAGTATTTTCAGTGTAATTTGTGATAATCTTGACCAAAACTCTCAGTGCAGATGGAAGATGAGTGGCGAATGGTGGTGGGGAGGGGAGGGCAGGGTCGGGTGAGGGTTGGGGGTGGGGGAGTTACTTGTGGACATGGCAGAAGGAAGACAGGCTCCTGTTCCTGAGGTTTGCACTGGGGAAACCAAACCTACAGGGGAGGCTGGACTCCAGGGGCTGCACTCACAAAAGGATGCCTGCTGCATAACAGTACGTGGCCTCCCCGTCACAGCAGCCCAGCCCGGCACTGGGGTCCTGCTGTGTAGCCTGGACCCCCACCTCTCCCTTACCGGCCTCACATTCCTAATCGTAGCACCCAGACCACACTGGATTCCTTCTTACTTCTTATTTCTGTCTAATATTTTGCTGTGGTTTAGTCTCACCTGCTCAGTGAGGCCGGAAGCTCCTCAAAAGCAGGTTTGGGGTCTTGTTTAAAACCCTACACAGTGTGCAGCCCAGGTCAAGCACACAGTTGAGTAATTGTTGACCATTGTGAATTGATTGACTGATGTTCCATGAGGAAACCACTCATGAAAAATGAGTTTCCACTCACATCCCAATTGTCCTTTCTTTGGAAAGGGCTCCTGGAACCGAACAGCCTTCGGCTTCAGCAGCGGGCAAGGAGGGACATTACAGCAGAGGAGAGACTGGGCTGGAGTATAAATAGGAAAAGGAAGTGCTTGGACTTTCCCAGTGCAATAAAAGTTCTATATAATACTATTATATGTAACTGTGCAATTAAGCCTGAAAATTGCAAGCTTCCAGTTTGTTCTTCCCAGCCAAACACCAGGCGGTTCTCGTGGTGGATTTCCACAGGGGCAAATCTGAGGTTTCACTTCCTTTGGAAAACACAGGCCTAGCCGGGATCCTTGAGGCCATCCAGCTGGGCGGCTGAGCTGGGCCCCGTCTGCACACTGAAGCGGACAATGGCAGGGAGGCAGAAGTGTTTTTCCAGGGCCGAGGCATAACTAGGACATCTTACACCTGGGCCGAGGCCTGGGAGTGTGGTTCTGCCCTCCTGCCCCCCCCCAGCCCCCACCTCTGCTGGAGCCCCTCCCCGCCCAATCCCACCCCGAGGTCTGGCGCCCAGAGAAGGGCAGGGGCCTGGCTGTGAATAATGGGGAGCTACTTCATGGGTCAGAAAATACAGTCTCCTAGCTGGTTTCCAGCTGCCCTTCCCTACCCACTCTGGGACTGCCTCTTGCTGACACCGACCTCAAATGCAGTGCCAGGCAGATTCCTCTCCCGTCCAGAACCTTCCCAGACTTCCTTCCCGTGGCCTCTTACACAGTCCAGATGTCTGTGAGGCCTCACCGCCCTGCTTCCCCATCCTCCCCATCCCCCCAAGACTCCCCGAAGAATGAGCAACAGCCGTGAAACCCAGCACCCCACTACTTGTTGATCCTGCAGTGCTAAGCTCCAGCTCCTGTGCCTTGCTTTCCACACACTGTTCTCTCTGCCAGAATGTGCTTCTTTTCCTGCCCCCCACCCCGGCTGCCTGGGCGCCTCAGAGCTCAGCCCCCACATCACTTTGTCGGTGGAGTACCCTCCCTGACCCCCGCAGAGCCCCTGCCTCCTGCCCCCAGGGGACCTGTCCACACCTCTGGCCTGGCACTCCGCACTCCTAGTGTTAAGTCTGTATTGTGAGTTCTTAGGGCCAGGAACTCCACCCTTCCCTCCCTGCTTCTCCAGCCCTCCGTAGAAAGGGCAAACTCTACCAGCTGAGAGGCAGCCTTGCGGCCTGTTCAGGAAACATGGGGCCCAGCGGCCTGGGTTCAAGTTGCAGCTCTACCTCAGTCTCCCCATTTGAAAAATGGGGGTAACGATGATGGCACTGGTTACCTCGTGGGGTTTTTGAGAGGATTAAGTGAGAGAATCGCATAAAATGTTCAGGATAGCGACTGGCCTCCAACAACACCCTGTATATCTCGGTTACCGGTTTGCTTCCCTTGCTCTCACTTGGAGGCAGCTCAGAATTAACCCTCTGTCTCCCATAGGTTGTCTTTCTGTCCATCTGTGTCTCTGTCTGTGTCCCCACAGCCTCCCACAGGGCCTGAGGGGTTGTTTGTGATGAATTAGTGCACATTCTGGAGAAGCAACTTCCAGACTCTGCCCCACCACCGCTCGGCTGCACGACCGACCACCTGAGTGTCAGGGAGGTAAACGCAGAGTCAGTGTCCTCACCCTGCCCCCGAGGGAGGGCAGGGTGAGGGCACACAGCCCGCACTTTCTACCAACCTGTTGGGTCTCCATCACTCTGTGTGGTCAAATGCTCATCCCGCCCTGAATTTGTAGAACACCCATCCTTTGAAAGCCCAAAGTGTGTTCACACTTCTTTCCCTGTCCCTGTGACCCGTGGCAGGGGAGGGCTGGACAGAACCTGCAAGCTCACAGCTGGGTGCAACAGCCCCAAGATAGCCGGAGTTGAGCTGTTCGTGACCTTGGAATCCAAGGATCAAGCCTGGAACCCGAGTATTTCAGTGGATTAGCTGGAGGACAGCATAGAACAGTCCAGTCTGGAGGAGAGCAGCCTCCTGGTCTTCCGTTAAAGAAGAAACAGAAGCTCAGAGAGGGAACCTGGCTGGCCCAAGGTCACCTGGAACTCAGCGGCATGGCAGAGATTAATTGTAAATGCAGACTTGGATGGCACTTCCTTAGCCCCTCCTTGCAGACGACACACCCGGGCATTTCTCAGCCCTTACTCCTCATGCTCTTTCCCAAAACCAGCTCGGCCTTTCTCTGCCCCAGCTGTGGCCCTCTCGGCTGGCCCCGGCTTTCCCTTCTTTCCCCTTGTAAAGGGAAGCCCTTGGCGCACGTGGGTCACGGTGATGCGCAGGCAGAGCGCATGCAGAGGATGGCCAGCTCTGCAAGCCACCTTGGTACCTTCTAAAAGAGACACTAAAATATCTCCAGGAAGAGTGGAAATCGGGTGCCACTTAACCCAAGAGTCCACGCGCAACCCCTTAAACAACTAACAAAATCGAAACCGTTCCCCCTCCCCCACAGGAGACAGCATCTCTGGACAGAGATGCTGAAGAGAAGAGCGCTCCCAGAGGGCTGGCGCCCCCCACCACCCCCAGCACTGTGGTGCCCAGGCTGATGTCCTGATGCACCCAAAAAGGCCACCAGAAGCAGCTGAGACTCTGAAACTCGCTAACACTGGGCCTGGGGCTGTTTATGGGAGACAAGTGATTTATTTTATTATCTAAATTTTCAGTGGCTTAATAAGGTTTAAAAAGCCTCCCAAGGAGTTTTCTGGCTCAGGAAATCACCTGTAATAAACACGAGTAGTAAAGCCTTTATTTTGAGCATAAAGAGGTGTGCAATTTTTCTTAAAAGAAAACAAGTCTTCCCTGCCCCCCTTCACCTCATCCTCTAATAAATAAAGGATGAATAAATAATGAAAGAACAGCAGCTTGAAGGGGCACCACTTTATTTGTCTGGCCCAGACTCCCACGGCCCACCGGTCAGTGCTCCAGCCGTCAGCAGGGGGACCCTCCTGCTGGGTGCTCTGCCGGCCCCCAGCCCCTCCAGCCTCCCTCCAGCTCACTGGAGAGGGCCCTCATTATGTTCCTGAGGCCATGCAGCCCCTTAGAGAACCCACTCTTTCTATCTTTCCTGCAAGGTTACTGCATAGCAGTGGAAAAATCAATGGCCTTGTTGGGGTAGGGGGGCATATGTGAGTTCTTCAACAGTTTTTTAACCACATTGCTTTATGACCTTGACCTTACTTTACTTCTGTTTCCTTATCTGCAAAATGGGTACAATATCAAGGAGGTGAAAGTACTTTGCAAAGTAAAAGGCTTCAAACCACCCCCTGAGCGAGGGTGCAATGCCTCCACACACCCACTTTGGGTTCACCCAGATGCTTGCAGGCAGCTGCTGCCAAGAAGAAGGGGTTCCTCTAGGGAGTAACTGAGCAGCTCTGACACTCACATACCTCTGTGCCCCTCCATCACCAATGTCCGGGTATGGAGCCGCCCCTCATTCTTCCTTGCCCATCTCTCAGGCCACCCTCCTAGGTACCCCTCAAGTCTGTCCCCTAGAGCATGTTTCACGCCCGTAAGAATTTAAGAGGAAAGAAGCCCACCTGGCTTTTGCCCCTACTTCAACCTCTATGGGTGGTCCTAGACCTTGCTCTGATCAAACCAAACCAATGCAGGGTGTGGGGGGAGATGGAGGTGGTGATGATGGTGAGGATGGGCGTTGGCAAGGGATACAGCACAATACAGTGGACAGAGTCTGGGCCAAAGGCAGGAGGTCTGGGGTCTCTGCCACTTACCTAGCTCTGTGACCTTGGGCAAGTGTGTTTACCAGCATAAGCTTAGGTTTCTCATCAGCAAAGTGGGCCAAATAATTCCTTCTGTCCCAGGGATCCTAGGAAAATGCATGGAGAAAAGCAGATGAGGACAGGCCTCGCAGAATATAGAACTGGACAGGCACGAAGCATTGTTGACTCAGAGGCTTCAGCAGAGAACAGTGAAGCAGGACCCCGAGCGACTGATCACAGGAGAAAAACACTCAGTCCCCTAGCCACAGGGACAGGAAAACTCTGGCCATGGCCGGGATGAGAACCCAGGAGGGCCTGACTGTCAGGCCTGGCCCTGGCCTGGCCCTCACATGTCTTGTCCTGTGGATGGGGGGGGATAAGGCATTGGGGGGAAGAGAAGGGGAGACACACTTGTGTGAGGCAGGGTGGGGGGAGCTGAATTCCAGCTGTCAGGAAACTCCTGGCGTGGCCAGCACCTTTGGCAGGGGAGGGAAGCTCAGAACTCATTTCACAGAAACTAACCTGCTCCGAGCCCCAGGCCCGAGGCGCGCCGGGGAGAACCCACTCCTTAGAGAATCCACTCTTTCTATCTTTCCTGCAAGGTTACTGCATAGCAGTAGAAAAATCAATGGCCTTGTTGGGGTGGGGGGGCATATGTGAGTTGTTCAACAGTTTTTAACCACATTGCTTTATGACCTTGACCTTACTTTACTTCTGTTTCCTTATCTGCAAAATGGGTACAATATCAAGGAGGTGAAAGTACTTTGCAAAGTAAAAGGCTTCAAACTGTGGGCCCTGGGTGTGTCCTGGCAGGGTGGCCGAGCAGGTGGGGCCAGCTTCTCCCAGCTGTGGGCACCCTGCCTGGGGTGCTCCGGCGGGCAGGCTGGAAGCTGAAGTAGCCCGGCTCAGCCTCCCAGCCCACGAGTCTGGCTGTAGCTTCTGGGGCAGCTGAGGCCCCGGGGCATTCCAGGGCCAAGGGGTGTGGCTGCCCTGCTTAGGGGACCTGCCAAGGGCCGGGTGGGGCACGCCCGAAGGTCTGTGGGCCTAGCCAGCTGCTTGGGTCAGGCCTCCCTGCCCCTCTTTTGCTCTGGCACACCAGTCCCTTGCAGGTTTCAGGGCCTACCCAGACCACGGGGAGCAAGACCCTGCCCATAGGATGCAGGAGGCTGCAGCCCAGCCTCATTCCCAGGTCTGGAAAAGAAAGCCACATCCCTTCTTCCCTTCTTGGCCCCTGTGCGGCCCCCTCACCCTCACCACAGCCACAATTCTGCCAGGTGGCTTTGAAACTCCGGGCCCAGGACGGGGAGGAGCTGGGGCTTGAGACCAGTGGGGCTGCTCCCAGGGCAACGGAGTCTGTCGGCTGGGGCCAGCCTGCCCTGGGGGTTTGGCAGATAGAAGCATCATCCTGAGCCCCAGATTTGCTGAACTGAGCAGGATTCAGGGAGGTACTGGGCTTGTAGATCAAAGCAATAGAACTGTCCCCAAAATCACACCACCAAGGCAGCCATGGAAGACAAAGAGATGGGACTGGAGTAGGCGTCAAGTCCCACCTGTTTTCTAGCTGTGTGACTTGGGGCAGGTCACTTAGCCTCTCTGATCCCTATCAAATGGGGATCATAATAAGGATGAAATGAATGAATATAAGTGCCTTATGAATGACAGGGCTCTGTTCAAATGTTAGGTGTCCCTAAGGCAGAGGGTTGGAACCACCCCACCGCCCTTTACGACTTCAAGTTTATCCCCACAGTGCGTTTGAACTGACCTCATTCATTCGGCTGTTTGATGGCATCCTGAAAATGACTCAGACATTGAAGAAGCAGACCCTGCCTTAGAGCAGGTGAGATCTAGGCAATTACTTCCCTGTTTCCCAGATAAGCAAACTGAGGGCAGCAGCAGAAGTCATTTGCCTACCATGCACGGCTCGTTCCCGGTAAAACCAGTCCGAGAACATGGGTCCCCGACTAGCGGGGCAACCCTGCACCTCACAGGGGGACACTGTAATCTATCAAAGGGGCAGAGGTTGGGGCATCTGAACTCCCTGGTGCAAGTTCTAACTCTGGAACTAATTCATTGTGTGACCTTGGGCACAGGCTCCTGTCTGTGCCTCATTTTCTTATCTGTAAAATGGGCATAAAGTGCATGCCAGCCTTACCTACTTCCTGGGTTAGAAGTGCATGAGACAGGAGCCATGGAAGGGCCTTGGAAGATTATGACACCCTCCACGTGCCCCGGGTGGCCCTGGGAGCAAGTAAGGGCTGTTCTCGGGGTATCTTTGGGAGAGGTGCTTAAATAGTGTGGACTTTAGAAAACTATGCAAAAGCCAAAATAGTTCCCGGTAAGGTCCTACTTCCCTCTGCCAAGACATCTGTTAGGGGTCTGTGTCCTGGACTTCATCATTATAGGTCAAGCTCTTACTACGTACCAGGGGGCACTTCATGTGCCTGTCCTCATCTGATCCACAGGACGACTCTGAGAGGTAGACTTGACTATCATCCGCATTGTACAGATGAGGAAACTGAGCTCGAGGAGGGTAATACCGAGTCCCAGGGGCCATCACTGGGGGAGCCGGGATGTGGATCCAGGCAGTCTGAGAATGGGGCCTCACCCTCCACCACTCCGAGTAGGGCCTCGGGGTCTCAGAAGGCCATCAATCCACTTCAGGCATCTGCGGGCTGAAAACCGCTTCTTGCATGATCCCACTTGGGATCCAGGTTAAACATAGTTTCAGAGGGGATTCTGGAAACCTAAAGCCTTCCAGATCTGAATGATGTGGGACAGGATCTTCCTGCCCCTCTGCCCGGTGAAATCCTCTCTATCCTGCACAGTGCAGAAAGCTGGGCCTGATCGCCCAGGCTATGGGGGTCCAGTGCCTTTCTGTCCATACCTCTCATTTGTACTTGGTACTGAGCCCCCCTGACACGCATGGGTCTCAGCCCCCTGGCACACACCCCTCAGCCCTGGCTCTGGTAAATCTCTAAAGTAAGAGACAACCTTTGGGGAGAAGGGTTCAAATCCCCATTGGACTTTGTAGAAGGCAGCGTGGTGGAGGGGAATGAATATGAGTGTCGGCACCAAGTGCCTCTGGCTTCAAGTCCTGCTCCGACACTTGCCGGCTTGTGGCATCGGCAACTCACTTACTCTCTCCATACCGGTTTCTGGATCTCTAAACTGGAGGCGAGGATAAAATAGAGGCACCTTTCAGATAAAATATAGGTACCTTACCTGTCAGCTGCGGAAGGATTTGAGGTACAACGACTGACATATTATGAGCCATCCGTAAATGGTAGCTAGTATCGATTATTATTGTAAATGCCAGCTGGCTTGCTTGACTGGTTATTAGAACAGGACACAAAATAATACAAAAATTCATGTCACATTCAAGAAATTTGTACTGGAGGACTTCTCAAGCCAGGTTTCTCCTTTCTTTCTTTCTTTCTTTCTTTCTTTCTTTCTTTCTTTCTTTCTTTCTTCCTTCCTTCCTTCCTTCCTTCCTTCCTTTCTTTCTTCTTCTTTCTTTTTTTTTTTTTTAGAGAGAGAGAGAGTGTGAGGCGGGGGAGGAGGTGGGGAGGGGCAGAAGGAGGGAGAGAATCTTAAACAGGCTCCACACTCAGCCTGGAGCCTGATGCAGGGCTCAATCTCAGGATCCTGAGATCATGACCTGAGCCGAAATCTAGAGTTGGACGCTTAACCAACTGACCCACCCAGGTGCCCCTAAAGCCAGGTTTTTATAAGGCATTCCTATGGGTCGAAGGCCTTGGTGGCCTCTTCCAATCGCCCAGCCCCCACCACTTTTCAATTTCGCTTATAGGAGCACCTCTTCCCCTCTTTAGCTAGTACACTGAGGGCATGCCCCCTCCTCCTGGTTGGTTGGGGGCGGGATGCAAACACTGTACCCGGGGCGAGTGATGTTCTCATTCTACAGTTGAATAAACAGAGGCCCAGAGATGAGAAGTGTTGCTTTGGTCAGACAGGGCTGCTCAGACATCCCTGGGCTCTAGAACCTTCCCCGGAGTGCAGAGGCCCAGGGGAGGTCCTCTGGAATGATGACCACATGGGAGAAGGTTTCACCCATCCTGTGTTCTTCCTTGTCACCTCCTTCCTCCATCTCTAAGCTCCTCTTCCCCTCTCTCCCACTTCCCCCTTTATTTCTGATCTATGATTTTTTTCTTTCCCCTCCCAACCAGAGGTTTATATTTTGCATTATGCCTCTCCTGGCTGCTGAGAGTTTTTGTTTGGTTTTCTGTGTGTGTGTGTGTGTGTGTGTGTGTGTGTGTAATTCTCTTTTCTGAGTATGTTATTCTTGGAGACAGGACTGCTCTGGCTTGGGCGATGGAGGGGATAGAGGATGGGGATAGAGGGCCTGGGTGGGAAGGTGGGGGCATGGCATGGCATCCCCTTGGGGACACTGCTGTCTACAGGCCCTCCAGGGCATGGGAATCTTAGGGTCACCAGGGAACCTCCCAGAGTGCACTGAGGGGGCACTTCTTCCCAAAGAGACAATGAAATAGCAAACACAACCCCACCTCCTGCCTGGAAAAACAGCCCCCAGTGACATGGTTACATCCGCTCCTCCAGGAATGGGACAAAAGCTCTGAACCAAGGCACAGTGAGAAGTCACTGCTGGGTAGGCAGGCCAGCCTTCGTGTCCACGGTCACACAGGCCTGTTGCCCTATCCTCATCTCCATTTTGCACCTGTAGCTTCAAATCATGACAATAGTTATCAGGTTTTCATGACGCTGAGATGGTAAGATGAAGAAACAGAAGCCCAGAGAGGCAGAGGGGCCTCCCAAAGTCACACAGCGAAGGGTTCCTGATTCCCAGTCCCAGCAGACATGGCTCCAAGAGCATAGGAGATGGGACATTTAGTGTAGGGACAGCCACCCTCCATTCCTCGGTGGGCTCCGATGAGACACTGACCACCAACCTACAATTCAATGGGTTTCATCTCCTCTATTTTAAAAGGTGGGAGAAAACTTAAGGAATTGTAAGAATTTTCTCTGAGAAACATTTAAAGCATTTTTGTCTTTAAAGGAATAAGCCCTTAACAAGCAAGAGAACTTGGCTCTCCATAAAGAACTGATTTTCTGGGGTTTTACTGATTTTGACTTGATATTTAACAGTCACAGTTTCATTTACAAGCCATCATCCGAGATGAGAAGGTGTCTCTGAGTGCGAGGACCCTGCTGCCCATATGGTAGCTTGGTGGGAATTTGGGGAAGGTGCCATTTCCTCACTGTGTCTACTTGCATCTATCAAAACAGCCCTGTAATACACTCATTTTGTTAGACTGAAGCTTTTCTCCGCCATCTGCTAAATATTGCAGATCTAGAATGTCTATGAAGTCAGTAGTGCCCGTGTTAGCAACCTACTGCTGCGTAACAAATCACTCTGAAATTTAGAAACTTAAACCGAGAGTAAACATTTGCTGTCTCACAGTGTCTGTGGGTCAGGAATTCAGGAGCAGCTCAGCCAGGTGGCTCGGGTTCAGCATCTTTCAGAGAGCTGCAGCCAGGCTGTCATCTGAAGGCTTGCCTGGGGCTGGAGATCCCACTCTCACAGTGGCTCATTCACACAACTGGTGAGCTGGTGCTGGCTGCTGGTAGGACGCCACGGTCCCTTGCCATGTGTACCTCTCCATAGGGCTGCTTGAGTGTTGAGTGTCCCCATAACATGGCAGCTGGCTTCCCCCAGAATGCCTTTGATGACCTCCTCTCAGAAGTCACACACCATCAAATCCACAAATCCCATTGGTTACACAGGTCAGCCCTATTCATGAAGAGGGGGACCACACAAGGGCATGAGCCCTTGCTACCGGAAGGCAAGAATCATGGGGTGGGGGACATCTTTGTGTCTGCCCTTAGAGGCAGTGCCATTGTAGAGTGAACAACCTGCACAACAGTAATTTCGGTGCTGCTGGGCCCCTGCCGTAGACCTTCACCAACTGCGTGCCAGGACTGTGCTAAGCATCGTAATGACAGTCTGTCCTCAAGCGGCTTACAATCTAGCAGGAACACCGAGACACAAAAAATAAGTTACAGTACAAGGTAGAGTGAGATAAATGGCAGGAGTCATCCGGAGTTCAGGAGATCTAAAGGCTGGAGAGGCCTGGCATCTGAATTGAGAGACAGACAAAGGGTCATCTGAGTGGAGTCTTGAAGTGTGGGTGGGATGGGGCCTCCTGGAGAAGGAGGATGCTGGACGTGTGGGGTGCTGGGTGCTCTCCAGCCAGGAGCTCAGCATGAGCAAAGGCACGGAGGCTGAGAAGCAGGATTCGTGTCAGGGGATTAGAGGGAAGAGGATACAGAGCTAGGATGTGGAGCACATTTGAGATCAGTGCTGTGGGCAGTCAGCTCAGAAGTTACGATGGAAAAGCCTGATGGAGCCTCAGCTCCATTTCCTCCTCTCCCCTCCTCCCCCCTCGCCTGGCAGAGCTTTGCCAGAACCACCCCCAAGGGGGCTGCTTGCACGGAGCAGAGGAGGCTGCCCGGGAACAAGTGGGTGAGTTCCAGGCCCCCTCTGGGGTCTCAGAGCCACTCTGCCCATTCTGAGGAAAGCAGCATCCTGGAGCTTGCTTCAGAAGTCTTCCTGATGCTGCAGCTGCTGAGGCCGGCCAAGCCTTCATCCACCTGCTGCCCCTGCCTGCTTGGCCCTCCTGAGAAAGTAGGGCCAACCTCCCCTACCGACCCAAATCCTTCCCACCCCTCCTGCACAGAGGCACCCCTCAGCATCTCTGAATGCCTGGAGTCTGGGCCCCTCGGGCAATAGCAGGGACTGCTGGCCCTTCTTGGTGGCCTTTGTGGAGAGGTAAGAGGTAGATCATTTGTTGTTAAGAGCTTGGCCTGGGGAACCAGCCTTCGGACTCAGATCTTTATGCCTTAACTTAATGTCTCTGTGATTCTCCTTCTCCTCCTTTGTAAGATAGAGACGGTGATGATTATAGGAGCTAAATCCCAGTTGTTGTGAAGATGAGCAGGCCTGAGGGCAGATGATGGTCCTGATCCCTCATTTGGGAACCCCATTGTGTAGGGCAGGCACTTGGCCTGCAGAGAGAAGGTGCTGGCCGAGATTGGCCCGGCCCTATCCTCCCCAGGAGGCCTGAGTGTCTAAAGCAGGAAACTGGGGGCCAAGATGGTGGGGACCAGGGTCCTCGGGGCCCCCCTCACTGCACAGAAGGTCATGTTGCACCTGGCTGCAACAGAGCAGCCCGCCTGGGACCCACAGCAGGCATGGCAGCCGTGAAGGAGCCACCCAGCCTGGAGCCTCTCAGCTTGCCAGGCATCCTTAAGCCCTCCACTTTCCCTCTGGCCCCCACATGACAGCAGGGAGGCCTGGCGTGTCAGGGAAGGAAGGAGCCTCAGAATTCTCTCTGTGGCATAGACAGTTGAGGCCTGCAGACTGGGGATGCCCTCCCTGGTCCGAGAGAAAGAGGGGAGTCCTACACAGGACCTCACGGGGACCCGAGCCTCCCAGAGAGATGTAGAAGTTCTTTCAGTAGACAAGAACCAAGTTAAATGGGGCCATTCAGAGCAGAACCCCAGACCTAGAGTGCCTTGGTGGGTCTGCCCACTTTGCACTTGCTGTTCCCACAGCCTGGAACACTGTTCCCTACATCGTCCCATGACTGGATCCTTCTCACCATCCAGGCAAAGGACACTTCCTCAAGGAGGCCTTCCCTGACCACTCTGAGTAAAGTAGTCTCCCTCTCGCCACCACCTCACCCACTACTATAGATAGATGATAAATAACACTGGGGTGGAAGATTTATTGATTGGTTTAGGTTGTTTCCTATCATTTGATTTTTTAACTTAAGCTTTTTATTTTTGATGTAATTTGTTGATTCACATGTAGTTTTAAGAAATAATCCAGATATCCCATGTCTATTTTACCTAGCTTTCTCCAATGGTAACATCTTTCAAGGTCACAGTATGACATCAACCATGATATTGACCAGTGTAGATACAGGACATTCCCATCACCAGGAGGGTCCCTCATGTTGCCTTTTATAACCACGCCCACCTCCTTCCTGCCTCAGCCCTTCCTTAGCCACTAGCAACCCCTCCCATGCTCTCCATCTCTAATTATGCCGCCTCAAGAACGTTATATAAATGGAATCATATAGGATGTAACCTATCGGTATTGGCTTTTTTCACTCTGGCTTATCCAGGGATTTTTATGCATCAGTAGCTCATTCCTTTTGATTGCTGACTAGTCCTCCCTGGTATGGATGCACTGCAGCTTGGTGAACCATTCACCCATTGAAGGACATCTGGGTTCTTTCCAGTTACTGACTACTATGCACAAAGCGGCTGGGAACATTTGCATTGAGGTTGTGTGGACCTAAGTTTTTATTTCTCTGGGATAAATGCTCACGAGTCCTTCCTGGGTCATATGGTAGTTACATATTTAGTTTTTTAAGAAACCACCAAATTGTTTTCCAGGGAGGCTGTACCATTTTACATGCCCACCAGCAATGGCTGAGTGGTCCAGTTTCCTCACATCCTCGCCAGCATTTAGTGTTATCACTATTTTTATTTTAGCCATTCTGAGAGGTGTGTAGGGAGCTCTCATTCCTCTTTGGTGAATCTTGCTGTATCTTTATCACAGTTAATGTCTCTGTAAGCTGGGTTAGAGCAGGGGCTTTCTTGGTCTACTCTCTGTGCATCCCCAGAAGTCAGGGCAGGGCCTGGCACAGGGAGAAACCCAGTGATGATTTAGGGAATGAATGCATGGCCTGTGGGGTCTCTGGCCCTTTTAAAGATGAGAAGGCGGGAAGACAGCAAGGCCTTCACTCTGGAAAACCTCCTGAGCCCCTCCCCCCGTGGGATTGCTCAGGGAAGCCTTGGGCCCTCGGTGATGGGAGAGGATGGGAGGGGGAAGGAGCACCAGCACCCAGCACTCCCCCCAGGCTCCTCGTGCCTCCAGACCCCATTCAGCACACATACTGTGTGCTCGGCACTCCTCACTCCTCCCCTCCCACTGCATCTGCCTTCCCAGGGTAGAAACACCCAGAAGATAAATGTGTGGAGATCCCCAAAGCTCTTCTCATGGGGGCATGGGGTTTTCAGGTTTTGTTTTTGTTTTTATTTTCTCTCCACTGTAATCGCACCGGGGTGTGGGCCTGGCTTTTGCTAGGATTTACACATGGGCCAAAATCAAGTTTTGCCCTAAGTAGAAGGGTCCTCCAGGCGATGGTATAAAAATTGAGGTGGTTTTTTGTCCAGGTTGAGCCTGCTGACTTGGGCTATGAGTCTTGCTCCCTGCAGGGATGTAATACCCGGTGTCCTCCGTCCTGCACTTTTCCCTCCTGGTGGCTCTCACTGGCCACACTTCATTTTTTTGTATATAGAATGCTAAGGGGTCTCAGAAGAAGCTTCTCCCTGCAGGGGATGCGTTTCCCTGAGAGTGACAGAATACAGACATGATACATTAATAATGTACTAGAATTTAATGCGGACTTTAAATGTGTATTTTTACCTGAAACAGCTCACAGATATACATATATAAGAGGTCAGTATTTAAAAGAAAAAAAAGATCAAGATGGGCAAAAGAAGAGAAACTTCATCAACTAAGATGAAGCCAGAAGGAAGGTCCAGAAGGCAAAACATAGGCCATAATGCCCCCATTCCCATCCTGAAAATGGGCCACAAAATCGGTTTTCAGATTCCTAGTGGCTGTGTCCATGCTCAGGCTGCCATAACAAAGCGGGAAAACCCGGGGGGGCTCCAACAACAGAGATCGATTTTCTCATGGTTCTGGAGGCTGGAGGTCCAAGGTCAAGGTGTCTGTGGGTTTGGTTTCTTCTGAGGCCTCTCTCTTGACTTGTTTTCTCGCTGTGTCTTCATGGGGTGGTCCCTCCGTGTGTGTCTGTGGTCTCCTCTCCTGCTACAAGGATACCAGTCAGACCAGGCGAGGGCTCACTCATATGACCTTGTTGTAACTTTAATCACCTCCTTAAAGGTCTTACCTCCAAATACAGTCACATTCTGAGATACTGAGGGTTAAGACTTCAACATAAATGGTGAGGGGACGCACCCCAGCTCCGCTTCTAACAGGAGCCAGTAGGATCAAGATGTTCATCCATTACCTGAGTCAGAGGTTTTGTGGGAAAAAAACCAGAGCATTTTCTCAGCAGGAGCCCTGAGAGGTGAGAGAACTGTCCCCCCGTGGCCCTTGACCCACGGATGTCGTGTGGGTAAGTGGTGGGCGCCATCCCCATAGCACACAGAGAGGTTGAGGTTCACGTGGCCGTCCATTCTCGTGTTTCGCAGCTTCATGTTAATCAAGTGGAATTCAGTGAAAACGTGCTTTCGAGAAGCTTCCACAGCCTTGGCGGCATGGCATATACCAGCTGCCCAGTGAGAAGCCTAACTGCGAGGGCCTTCGGGGTCCCAGGAGAGAGCCCGCACATTGGCAGTGAAAAGCCTGGCTGGCCAGCTGGGCTCTGAACTGCAGGTGGGGTTTGGCAAAGCCGAGAGGGAGGAGGGCCACCCTCCTGGTGGAGGGGGAGACCCTAAGCAAAGGCAGAGGTGCTGTGGCCAGCCCGCCCACCAGCCTGGCTTCCCAGGGGGGACCCCAGCGCCTGGACTCCCCTCCCGGACGACGCCTCTAACCCCGGTCTCCTCTCTGTGCGTCCCTGCAGGGCTCTGGCTGAGACCATGGCCAATGGCATCGACGAGCTCATCGGCATTCCCTTCCCCAACCACAGCAGCGAGGTCCTGTGCAGCCTGAACGAGCAGCGGCATGACGGCCTGCTCTGCGACGTGCTCCTGGTGGTTCAGGAGCAGGAGTACCGCACCCACCGCTCCGTCCTGGCGGCCTGCAGCAAGTACTTCAAGAAGCTGTTCACGGCCGGCGCCCTAGCCAGCCAGCCGTACGTCTATGAGATCGACTTCGTCCAGCCCGAGGCCCTGGCAGCCATCCTGGACTTCGCCTACACCTCCACGCTCACCATCACCGCCTCCAACGTCAAGCACATCCTCAACGCCGCCAGGATGCTGGAGATCCAGTGCATCGTGAACGTGTGTCTGGAGATCATGGAGCCCAGCGGGGACGGCGGGGAGGAGGACGACAAGGAGGACGACGACGATGACGAGGAGGACGAGGACGAGGAGGATGAGGAGGACGAGGAGGAGGACGAGGAGGAGGACGAGGAGGACGACACGGAGGACTTTGCCGATCAAGAAAACTTGCCTGACCCCCAGGACATCGACTGCCACCAAAGCCCTTCCAAGACGGACCACCTCACAGAGAAGGCCTACTCGGACACACCCAGGGACTTCCCTGACTCCTTCCAGGCTGGCGGCCCCGGGCATCTGGGCGTGATCCGGGACTTCTCCATCGAATCTCTGCTGAGGGAGAACCTGTACCCCAAGGCCAACATCACTGACAGGAGACCCTCCTTATCTCCGTTCGCCCCTGACTTCTTCCCGCACCTCTGGCCAGGGGACTTCGGTGCCTTCGCCCAGCTGCCCGAGCAGCCCATGGACAGTGGGCCACTAGACCTGGTCATCAAGAACCGGAAGATTAAGGAGGAGGAGAAGGAGGAGCTGCCCCCACCCCCACCGCCCCCCTTCCCTAGCGACTTCTTCAAGGACATGTTCCCCGACCTTCCTGGGGGGCCGCTGGGCCCCATCAAGGCGGAGAGTGACTACGGTGCCTATCTCAACTTCCTGAGTGCCACCCACCTGGGGGGCCTCTTCCCACCCTGGCCGCTGGTGGAGGAGCGCAAGCTGAAACCCAAGGCCTCCCAGCAGTGCCCCATCTGCCACAAAGTCATCATGGGGGCCGGGAAGCTGCCTCGGCACATGAGGACCCACACCGGGGAGAAGCCATACATGTGCAGTATCTGTGAGGTCCGCTTCACCAGGTGCGTATGACCGCCCTCAGTGAGGGGCCTGAGCGGGTGGGGGGCGGAGGGGGGTCAGGGGAGGGGCAGAGCGGGGCACGGAGGGCTGGGATGGAGACAGCCAGTTCGGCGGAGTCCCACCTGGATCCGAGACACACGTCAAGTGTATTTGCTAGAAGGCACACTAGGCTTTACCTGGTGCGGGGATTTCCAAACTCGTTTTAAGAGCTAAAATATTTTCTGAAATACAGTATGAGGTGGGAGGCCAAGATATAACACAGTTGAGAGCAGAGCGGTTCTGGGTAAGTCAGAAGTGAGGGGCCTCGGCTCCTTGATTGCTTGACCTCCCTCTCCCCTTCCCCAGGTGGAAGCTCCCCAATGGAGTGCCACCTCTTTATTTTGCTCGGCGCATGCTCGGCGTGCCAGGGGCTGTCCTAGGCATACTGCAGAGACCGTGACCACAACCACGCCCTGGGAAGATGGGGAGGCACTGTGGCCTCTGTTTGCAGATGATCAGTCCACTTCCCTGTGGCAAGTTGGCCACCCGTAAGCACATGGAGAGGAAAATGCCAGAGCTGGGACTTGTGTGACAGCAAAATCTGTGACCAGGAGACCACAGAGACCCCTGTAGTCCTTTCAGTCCTCTTCCGGATCCCATCTAAAGGATAAGCCTCTCTTTATGTTCTCCCCGCTGACTCTCCATGTTAGGAAGAGGGTTAACTTTATGCGGTTATAGAATTTGAAATTTGCAATCAGTACATTACAAAGCTTTCAGCTTTCACAGACCCTGTGCCATTCAGCAAAGGTGTGTTACATACCTTCTCTACACTGCAACTTTTGGGTTCGAAATTGATTGGTGGGATGCTGGGGGCTCAGATGTGTTCCCTGCTTGATTTTGCTGGCCCTCGTTTTGGGAAAATATGGTTTGTTGGTGCTGTGTGGTGGTCACTGGTGTGAGGCTGACCCTCCCAGCCACTTCGGCAGTGGAGAAACTTCTGGTGAGTGGCGTTGCCTCAGGACTCGGTCATTTCTGTGGATCGGATGTGGACAGACCCTGGTGGACAGCTGCCCTGTGACCATGACTTACCAGACTAGGTCCTTTCCCCACACTGCCCCCGTCCCTGGCAAAGAACTCCCCTGGAGACCCACATTTGTGCCAAGGGTGCTGCTGTTACCCCAGATCCTCTTGGAGATTCCTCTTTGGGAACTGCTGGGGGCTCGTTGCTTTGATTTTCCTCAGTGGGCCTCAGCTTTGGCCTTTGAGGAGAAAGTGACTTTTTTTTTTTTGAGCCAAGTTGAATAATAGCAAATCAGGGACAGTAGTTTTCGGGGGAAAAATTAGATGAGTCTTATAAAGTAATGAGACCCACTCTCTTGGGTGGCTTCAAAACTCTATTTGAAGTTTCCAGAGAAGGGTATCAGCAATCTATTCAAGCGACAGTGGCATGGCGGACAGAGTCCTGCAAGCTCCTTTGGTGACTGTTTCGAAGGACGATACTGATTATTTCCAAGGTGGCCTTGGGGTCCCCACACAGCTGCTTCTGAGAGGGAAACCCCAAACAGAATCTCTCCCAGATGCTTTGGGCTGACATTACAGGCAAGTCTCCAGGGGCAGAGGGGCAGGGCCCCACATACCCCAGGTGCACCCCCTTCTCCCCCACAGTGCTGACCTCAGGGCACTCTGCTCCTGGACCCAAAGTTCCTGGGACTCACCTCCCCTGGGATATCCCTCACTAATGGCCCTGCCACTCTAATCACCCCCCCTTACCCCACCGCCACCACCACCACCGCCTTCTCCTGAATTCACCTTAGCTCCACAGGCCAGGCTAGAACACCTGGATGACGTGTGACAAAAGCACGGGGATGGTATTGGGGAGATAAACTAGAGCACAATCCACATTCGAGTACCGTTCACCCATCTCCGGCCTGTGACTCCCCGCCCAGTCCCCTGGGAATGACTTCAAAGACAAGGACACCCTTCACAGGCCAGATCCAACAAAGCCAGGCCCCAAGTCAGCCAAAACACCCCCTTCCTGCCATCCAGGGTCCACGTCCCCAATTTCCCACGCCTGTTCCCTTCACACAGGGCTGACTCCGGGACACCTCTCCCCTTCAGGGGAGCCTCGGCTCTGTGGCTTCGGGGGGATGCACATCTCAGCATGCCACACAGCAAGCCTGCCCAGCACCCCAAGTCCCTTCCCTCTCTGGCCCTCCCCTCCGGGCCTTTCCCACACACACAGCCTTCTGCGCAGGCCACGCCAGTCTGTGGCCCTGCCTTCCCTAGGGAAAGTGTTAAACTTGGTCAGTCACTGCAGACAGACTTCTTGCCCTCCTGACACGAGAACATTCTCTGAGGAGGCCTCCTGGTTCGGGTCAGGAGGCTGGGTTGTATAGGAGGGCTGCATTCCAGAACCCTCCCTCCCAGCACATTCCTGATGATCACTTAGGGGGCCACTGTGCCTGCAGCCTCACCAGCCCTCCCAGCCAGATCAGCCGTGGGGCGGTTCCGGCCGTGCGTCTGCCCTGCCCTCCCTCGGGTCCGCTTCTGCTCTTCTCTGGGCCCCCGAAGCAGCCACGTTCCCGCCTCCGTCAGCACCTCCCCTCACCCAGCTCCCACTGGACTTTGACCCCGCTGAGAAAGATCGGAGTTGCTCTTGGGGCCTCCCTTCCCAGGAACAGAGGCACCCCAGAGTGGGGGGAGGTTGGACATTTTCCTGGTCTCCTCACACACGGGCCTCTGGGGACTTGATTCCGTACCATGGGCTGTGCCTGACCGCCCTCCCTGTCCCATCCTTCGCTAGAGCCGGCTCCGTGCTTCCCTCCTGCCCCCTCCCGGAGCTGCCCTGCAAGGCTTCTTCTCTGTCCCCTGGCCCGCAGCTTCTCCCTGTAGTAAGTCCTCTAGCAGCCCCTCCATGGGGACCTTCTTGGTGGCTGACTTCCTGCACCACCTCCCACAACACCTTCCCTCCCTCCCCAGGTGGAGGCACTTCAGCAGCCCCTTGAAGCAGTTGCTGGCTCTCTGACCCAGAATTCCCAGCCTCCCTTGCAAGGCCAAGCTGCTCCTGGGCACCTGGCCCCCCAGAGTCTGAGGGAGCCCGGACCGGCCGCCCTCGACTCCTCCTCGTCGACACTATTTCCCTCTCTTTCCTTAGACACGGCTGAGCTTCCGCTCTCTGTTCAGGCCTCCTTTCCCTTCCCCTTGAAGCTGACCCCACCCCCCGTCACCCCAAGGGATGGTGGAGCGGCCCACCCTCCTCCTGCAAAGTGGCCCTTTGGCCCAGGCTCCGAGTTATGGCCTCAGATGCCAACTCCCAGAATGTCCACGCCCCATGGGAACATCATTCCTGAAGGCTTCAGCAGCAGCAGTGGTGGAAGGATCGGGGATCCCTCCCACACAGCCCATTCTGCCCCTAAAGCTCTCATTCTATGGTTCTCCAAGAAGAGAGGGGAAGGCCTCCCCCACCATGGTGTTGTCTCTTCCTTGGCGTCAGACCCTCACCTCGGAGACGGCGCTCCATTTCAACCAGCCCTGGGGACCGTTGTCTTTCCATTGATTGTTCCAGATATGAGACTCCCCTGGAGCCCCAGGCAGGGCCTCGGAGGCCTCAACCAGACTATGTTTCTTTGGGTCCACGCTGTCCCCTCCTACCTCTGGTCACCCCACAATCACTTGGAGTCCTTCTGCCTGTGCCTCTCACCCTGAGCATCACTCTCTGGCCAGCTGTGTCCTCACCAGGCTCCACCGGGCCTCCTGCCACTGTCCCATAAAGGCCGCAGGGCTTCGCTTCCGACACCTGCCGCCAGCATGAGCCCCGTGCTGGTTGCTCCACACGCCCGCAGTGGTCTGCTCTCCAGACCAGGCCAGGAGCCTGGCTGCTGCCTTTTTCCAGTATTTTCCTTTTAGCCCTCCCACTCCTGGCAGCCCTGGGGACCTTATTAAGATAATGCAATGTCATTAGCAGTGGCACCAGGAAGAGGGTTTGTCTCAGACAGTCAGGTTACCAAGAAGTGTGGGCAGATGGTGCTGGGGAAGCATTATCGGGACTAGGAGCCCTCGTGGAGGCTAGGGACGCCAGGCGAGACCCCGCGGCCCTTTCCTTCACTCGGCGGAACGAGCTCATAAAGACTGGCACAGCTTTCCCATGACAACGAGCTCTCTGGGCTGGAAGGGGGAATGCAGATCAAGGCTTGGGTGCACGTGGTCTGGGCTGGTCCCCAGGGTAGGGCCAAGGAAGGGGATGGCAGACAAGGGGGTCAGGGCGAGCCAGAGCACACTGGAGTTGGAGCCGGGGGGTTCTGAGAACTGATCCTGCACCAGCAGGTCATGGGTCAGCCAGCAAAGGCACCATGAGCCCCACGGCACGCTCCGTGTGGTGTACCAACCACGCAGAATACAGAAGCGTCCGACAGGTTCTCATCAAAGCAGGTCAGGTAGCTTCGGTGCCGCGGACTGAGTGAGGGTGCCCGGGACCCGCTAAGTGCTGCTGAACAGGGGTGGGGGGGATGGGGGCTCGGTTTCTCAGCGGGCTCTGGCGCCTTGGAAAGAGCACTGGAGTGGTAATCAGGAACCCCAGGTTCAGGGCCTGGTTCTGCCTCTAACTGGAGATGTGACCTTGGCCTCCCCCCGCCCCCCACCCCGAGCCTCAGGTTCCCATGTGTAATGTGTGGGGCTTAGAGCAGGTGTTTCCTATGGTTGCTCCCAAGCCCATAACTCCATCCATACATTGCCCAATATCAGGGAAGCTACGGACACATTGCCGCAGCCTCTCTGTCCCCATGTCCTCATGACGAGGATGGCAACACCAACTCCATGGGCTTCGGTGAGACAGGGCGTAACTGCCTGGCGCACAGCAAGCACCTGACCCCTGCTAATGATTCATTCTGAGAGCCTTGGTTCCTTATCTGCAGCAGCTGGGGCCAGTGCTCCCTGCCCGTGGGTGGGCTCCCCTGCATCATCGTGCTGCCCGGGCTTCTGACGAGACAGGGCTGCAGGGCTGGGACAAGGCGGTGGCTCTGCAGGGATGCGGGGCAGCTAAGGGGAACAGCACGTGTGATGGCCCCTGCCCTGGAAATGACATGCACGGAAAACAGAGCCGCAAAGGCGGCCTCTGAGCAGTGTTTCCATCCGCCGAGAGCGCCCGTGTGGTCGAGCAGGGGCCATAGACAGTGCAGACGGAGAGGCTTGGCTCCCAGAGCTCACGTCCTGCCGGGGGGGGGGGGCGGGGACAGTGCCGACACCACGGGTCAGGAGAAGCTGAGGCTGACACATTCTTTTCTGTTGCTCCCTCCTTGCCCCTCCAGTGACCTAGCCTGAGGGGCAGTATTCAGGTCCCAGGGGCTCCAGAAGGTGAGGGCCAAGGACAAGACCTGGGTGGACAGGGAGAGGTTTGTAGAGGCTTGCCCTTGAATGTGACCTTGAAGGGTGGGGGTGGTGAGTTGGGAGTGGGAGATATTTCAGGCAGTGCAGTTTGCCAAAGTAAACTGAGAAAGAGGTGCAGGGAGGAGGGGGCCCCGAAAGAGGGTTCACGGCGGGGGAGGAAGGAGCACGCACGCTGACATCTGGGCTTGGACCTCTGGTGGGACCCCAGAGATGGCACACTGGTGTCCAAATACAAGATCTGCACAGAAAGGGAAGGAGCAGGGTTTACCAAGCATCCATTTCATAATATGGCAGGCTCTGCACTGGAGGGAGGGACGGCTGGAAGTCCAGCTCATGCCAGCGGGTGTTCAAAGACACAGAGGTGACCAGAGCGTGGCCCACTAGGGGAACAGCATATCCATGTGGTGTGTGGGGGCAGTACTCCGGGGAGGGGGGCGAGCAAGTAGACGGGTGATCTTTTTTTCCCAGCTTCATTGAGATATAAGTGACATACAACATAGAAGGTTAAGGTCTACAATGTTATGATACCACAGTAACGTGGTGGTGCGCACATTGACACATCCATCACCTCAGATGGTTACATTTTGTGTGTGTGTGGCAAGAACACTTCAGATCTACTCTCCTAGCAGCTTTCGAGTATACAATGCAGAATTGTTAACTATAGTCACCGGGGCTCCCCCGAACTTACTCATTTAGTAACTGGAAGGGTTAGCTTGTAAGGGCCTTGCAAGCCATGCCAAGGAGTAAGTTAGCACATCGGCCATCAGACAGGGGCAGCCTCAGGAGAATTTTAGTGGGACCACCAGACCTCCAGTCCCAAATGGAAGTGACCAAGAGCTCAGCTCCTGAAATTCAAGCTAGAACACTTTCCAACTAAACTTATGCCCCTACACAAACAAATCAGATTCGTGAGGAAGCGGGTGTAGAAGAGCCATAATATATGAAGCCAACTAGCTAGAAGGAGATTCAGTATAAGCCTATTCCCCAGATGCAAACACTCACAGAACACCAGAGGCCAAAATGGTGCGGCCCAGCCCCCCATTTTAGAGGTCAGGAAACTGAGGCCCAGGGCACTTAAGGGCCTAGTCCAGTTCTTGCAGCGTGCCTGGCCTTGGGCCTGGCTCTCCCAATGCACCTGCACATTATATCCACATGCACAGGTCGTCACAGGAATGAGGAGGAGGTGTGACCTTAGAAAGCCATTCCCTCTCTGTCCTTGCCTTCCTTATCTTGAGAGTTAAGGGGTTGAATGAAATCAGTATTTTCAAAGTCCCAGCAAATAATGCAGGTGACCCAGCCCACTGACTCAGACTGTGAATCAGAACATATTAATGTGATCCCGGTAGACTAGATGATCTCTAAATTTTATCATGGGCTTTGCAGCTCTACTAAGCCTCCCCACTGCTCCCACGAAACAAAAGTCACCATTTGGGACAGCGGGCTCCTGCCCAGGGCTGAGCTCCTCCCACGCATGCCCCAGTCTTCTGGCCCCAGAGGCAGAAAGCTGGCTACAAATGCTCTGATTGTTCTGGTCTGCACTTCCTGCCCTGATAGGCCACGGGCCGGGAGTCCCCTGTTTGGAAATCTACCTTTCTCAACCTCAGAATAGTTTGCAAAGAAACCATACCCCAGCTGGCTCCCCAGGCCTCCTTGCCCCTCATGGCTGGATACGTTTGGGAAAGCTGCTTGACTTCACTGAGCCTCAGCTCATCCTCTAAGTGAGGAAATTATTCTAGGTACGTTGAATCTAGTTCATACGAACCCAGATTCTCTCATCAGTCCTAGATAATAGGAACTGATGTGTGGCCCTTGATTCATTTCTGCACAGAGAGGTTAAGTACCTTGCTTAAGGTCACACAGCAAGTTAGTGGTGGGTCCGCAGCTGCAGCAGGGACTCCCAGACCCCTAATGGCAGCCCCATCCCTACATCACAACTTGTCTCTGCATAACAACCTTCCAGGGTCATTGAAATGGTGTATTCATCTGCCCATAGCAGGTGCTCAATAAAAAGAAGTGATAGTCACCTTCTCAGCACTTCTTGCACACTTCAGTTAAGTGCTGTTAAAATGTGCCTTATTTTGGATGCTCTAATGAAAAGCTTGGGAGAAGTGATAGATATTTATAGTAGGCCCTGAATATCTGAAGATTTACCATTTGCATTGTCCATTATTTGAGGGTGACCCTCAACATCAATACTATTAATTTTGTGCAACAGTGACTTTGAAAAATATCCACCTTACCAGGTCATGGAAGGATTAAATGAGGTAATATACTTAAAGGCCCAGTGCTGACTCTGCACCGAACCCTCCACCAGGCCCTGGGGAGGACACAAGTCCTACAGCCAATGACCAGCTAGCTTCGGCACTTCCCTGAGAGCCTTGGTGAATGGGTGGAATCCCAAGACTTATCCCTCACGACTAAATTGGCATTTAGCTCTTGAGGTATAAATGGTACCATGCACCCCACTCCTAAAATGGTGAAGAACGAGGCCTGAATTCTAGGTTCAGCTCTGCCATTACTCCTCTGGGTGACCTTGGTGAGTTTCCCTCCAGGGACCCCAGTTTTCCCTCCAGCAAAGGTGATTCTTCAGGTGGTGCATGGACTAGCAGCAGCGGCAGTTGCAACTTGTTAAGAATGCAAATTCTCTGCCCCCGCCCCACCCTCCCAAATCAGAATCTCTGGGAGTGGGGCCCAGAGTGCTGCTTCATCAAGCCCTGAGGGCCCTTCTTATGCAGGGTCAAGTTTGAGACCCACTAGCCCAGATGCTCGCTAAGACGGCTTCCTGTTCAAACCCCCAATCGGCCGGATGAAATGTGGGTTATAGATACCATAAGGGCAGCATGCTGGCTGGGGAAGGGAACATGGGATGTCACAGCAGGGTGCTACGCAGCCTGGGCGCAGCGGGTGGGTTGTGGGAGGGGAAGGGACAGGGAGTGGGGACAAGAGGAGGGTCTGGTGTGTGGAGACATCTGCCAGCTTCAGACAGCAGCAGTCACCTCCTTCTCCCTGCCTGTCCCGCTTCCCACCCCCATCTCTATCTCCCAGGTGCCCTTGTGCCTTCCTGCTGGGAGCACAGGTGGAAGGGGTGGCTCTGTCCTCCCTGGTCCTCCTCCCCTGGTCCCTGCCAGTGTACAGGAGAATGTCCTTTTCTCTCCTGCCCCACCCGTGGGGAACCAGTCCAAAAATGAGAGCCAGTGAGACCTCTAGCGGCCGGGAGACACGAGGAGACCGGGACCTGCTCCTGTGGTCCTGGGATTATATTGAGCATGGTTTAAATCTGGCCATTTTAGGGCGGATGCCTGGGCTCCTCATCTGCTCTGACCTCAAACCCGAGCCAAAAATTACAGGCAGATGCTCCACCCGAGCCACACCTGCGGGTAGGATGTACGAGGACACGGAGCTTGTTGGCCTGCCAGGCCTGGCTGGGGAAGGCTCCAGAAGGACCGTGAGACGAGTTCTTACAGCCCACCTGACTGCACTTCAGCCAGGCTGGAAGGCTCCGTTAGCCGGCTTGTGCAGCACTCAGTCTTTAGGAAGACAACCCTGTGATGTCAGTTTTCTTTTCAAGATCACCAGGAGGTGTACTGAATCTATTTGACACAAACCCAGATTCTCTCCATCAGCCCTGGATAATAGGAACTAATGTCTAATGCTAAATTCAGCTCAGTGCAGAGATGTTAAGTAACTTGCCCACCGTCATTCAGCATGTTAGTGGTGGGTCTGCAGCTGGAGCAGGGGCTCCCGAACCCCAATGGGAGCCCCACCTTTACACCATACCTTCCCTCTGAATAATAGCACTTAAATCCTGAAAAGCTTTGCCCTAGATTAGGCTACATTCTTGTCGCACCTGGCTCTTTTGTAAACCCTGGGATTCTCTGCAGACAAAGAGGAGAGCCCACAGCTTGGGATAAGAAACCACAGTGCAGGAGACTTGAACAAGGTGTGCCCGGCTTCCGTAGCCTCCCAGATTAGTGCTGAGGACAGAGAGCTCAACAGCCCAGGGGCCAGGATGGGAGCTGGGGCTCTGGGCAAAAGCGCAGGACCAATAGGAGGGAGAACTGTTGCTTGGAGACAGTGGGCATGAAATTAAGGTGCGACCCAGTATCAGAGGTTGTCACACCATGCAGGGGCGAAGGACAGACTGCTGGCTTGTGGGGAGAAGTGTCCCCAGGGAGCCCATTTTCCAGTCTGAGACAAGCCTCTGATAGGGAGGAGCTTCATGATTCTGAGCGAATGAGTAAACCGAGTTTCGGGAGTGAAGGAGGCCTTTCCAGACACTGCTCCTTCTCCAGCCCTCTAATCCACGTGAGTAGCCCCACCTGTTTGGAGCGAGGCAGGGGGTGCAAGGAAATCCCAGCGTGGGTCCCCTTTCTGGACTTGGACACCACAGCCGCAGCCAGCTCTAGCAGGTTCTGGAGTAAGGGGGAAGAGGCTTAGGGGTGGCTCCTGGCGTTCAGTAAGGGGACTGACTCCAGGCTCTGCATTGCAGGCAGGACAAACTGAAGATCCACATGCGGAAGCACACGGGGGAGCGGCCCTACCTGTGCATCCACTGCAACGCCAAGTTCGTGCACAACTACGACCTCAAGAACCACATGCGCATCCACACGGGCGTGCGGCCCTACCAGTGCGAGTTCTGCTACAAGAGCTTCACGCGCTCCGACCACCTGCACCGCCACATCAAGCGCCAGAGCTGCCGCATGGCCCGGCCCCGGCGCGGCCGCAAGCCCGCCGCCTGGAGGGCCGCCAGCCTGCTCTTCGGGCCCGGCGGCCCGGCGCCCGAGAAGGCGGCCTTCGTGATGCCGCCCGCGCTGGGCGAGGTGGACGGCCACCTGGGCGGGGCGGCCGTGTGCCTCCCGGGCCCCAGCCCCGCCAAGCACTTCCTGGCGGCGCCCAAGGGCGCGCTGAGCCTGCAGGAGCTCGAGCGGCAGTTCGAGGAGACGCAGATGAAGCTGTTCGGGCGCGCGCAGCTGGAGGCCGAGAGGAACGCGGGGGGCCTGTTGGCCTTCGCGCTGGCCGAGAACGTGGCGGCCGCGCGGCCCTACTTCCCGCTGCCCGACCCGTGGGCCGCCGGCCTGGCGGGCCTCCCGGGGCTCGCCGGCCTCAACCACGTGGCCTCCATGTCTGAAGCCAACAACTAGGCTGGTCCTCGTCGACCCCAGTCAGGCGGCCCTGTCCCCTCTCCCACCAGGCCTCCCCTGCCCCACCCAGTGGGTCTGAACTTTTTCTTTGAAACACAAAGGAAACATGAAAAAATATTATCAGCAACAGTGGTATTTCCCAGGCCTCCTATGGCCTCCTGCCTCCCTTTTGAAGGTGTCTGAGATGGACATCTCCTCCCAAAGGGCCTGGAGCCCGAGGCCTGGCCTCCACCTGTCTGTCGCTCTGGCTGTCACACAGAAACTCACAGGGGCCTGTGCCACAGAGGAGGCCACCCCCTGGGTGCCCAGGAGCACTTTGGAGCTGTGTGGGGCTAGATGGAGGAAGGGAGCTTGGCCAGAGGCACACGGGATGGAGCAGGGCTGAGGCCTACCCATAGGGCTTGGGGCACGCATCCTCACCTAGCTGCAGCCCTATGGCAGAGTCTCTACTGACCCGTCTCTGCTGGGTCATTTTTCTAGTCTCCAGCCATCCTGGAATCCTTATGGGAAATGCCCTATTGAGAGGGAGGGCTCCTGGAATCCGGGCCCATTTTTCCCTCACTGTGCTGTAAACTCGGACAGGTCAGTCCTCTCTCCCCTGCTACAAAGGGGGGCTGCTAATTTAGTTTCCCCTCCCAAACCCACCCACACACATACACACATCTACACACCTGTCCCTCCACAAAGAATTCGTGAGAAGGTGGGAGCTTTGCACTCCTAAAGTCCTATTGAAAACATCTGTCTTACCGGATTTGGTTTAATTACGTCCCCCTCTATGTTAGCACAGGTGAGAAATGTGGCCAAACTAGACAGGGGTGACAGAGAAGAGCTGAGGTGTGGCTTGTCCACAGGCAGCTTTGGGGAACTCCAGGTACTCCCCACCTCTCCAGGCAGGCAGGCCACTGTGTCAGGGCCCTGGGGATGACTCTTTAAGCATTTACCCCACCTCCACACACCTCCTCCAGGGCTGTACAAAGTCTCTTGGGACCCCTGGGGCCAATACAGAAGGGATGGGAGCCACCTCTTAACACCTGATGACTGCCCCCCTCTACCCTGATTCCTGGAAACAGACAAAACACCTGGTTACCGAGGGTTGATGTTTGTTGTAGGTTTCTAGGGGCTTTGGTATCTCTGGGGATTGCCCCCTTTACTGTATTTGAGCACCCTCAACCCCCCCCATCCCTTGGGGAGGAAGCTGGGGTGTTTGACTTCCCTTGGTGGTGGGAAACAGAATCTTGGCTCCATTATGGGTTTGAAGGGCTCTGGGAGTTAGGGCTGCACGCACACTCTCCCTGGTTCCTGAGTTTGTAGCAAGTTCTGAGAAGGAAGACCGTTTTGCTGGCCCAGCGCCTTCCTGTTCTTCTCTCCCCTTTCCTGCCCCTGTCCCCCTTCTCCTGCTGAGTTGGCCTTTGTTTCTCAGCAGCCCCGACAGTGGGAGGGTTCATCTGCATGGATTACCCAGGGCCTGTGTCCCCAATCCAGGAGCTGTGGACACGAGACTTCGGCTCTTCTTATCGCCTTGGCTTCTGCCTGAGCAAACACAAAAAACAAAAAGGCCAGAGAAGACCACAGACTCTGTCCCCCTCGCAGCTTCCCAGAAGAGAACCCTGACTCCTCACTCCCCCAAATGCCATTCCAATCAGAGGGAACTGCTTCTGACACCCTTTTGTCTTCAGATGCCATCTTCCTGGGCAGCCACCTCTTAGATTCCCAGCTCCGTTTCTGACACTCGCTTCTGGGACCCATCCACCGACATCCCCATGCTTCCCCCCCATCAGCCAAGGGATTGGGGCTGACCCAAACTTTAGAAGAAAACAAGGAAAAATGAACAAATTGGAATCCAGTGGTGTTGGGGCTTTTGTTTTTATTTTGTAAAGGTAATGACTTCTTATAAACTCAGTTTTTCAGACGACTCGTTACTTCTTTTTGTTTTCTCTCGGCTGCAGTTTGGAGTCATACATTGTAAAATATCCAAAGATCTTGAGTACTGTATGTTGGAGAAGAACCTGACGCAAATGGGTTGTGGGGGGCAGGGGTGCTTGTGTTTTGTTTCTTTTGTTTTTCTTTTTTTTTTTTCCTTTTCTTTTTTTCCTTTGGTGTTTCAATTTCCCTGTCTGTGGGAAAACTTTGGAATTTTTTCCTATTTATAACTTTTTTTTTCAATGTGAATTCTTTATGTAACATGACACAACAGAGTTTGCCTTAGTGATTCAAAGGACAATCTTCCATAACTTTGGTCGCACGCCGCACCCCGCCGAGAAGAACTCTCAGCTAATTTTCTGGCCTATTTATTAAACAGTATGAATTGACTTGATTAAATTATTGAGAGTTGCACTTCTGTGAGAGGTGACCAGCAACAAGTCAATGGCTAGGTGTTCACCGCAAAAAGGATTTGACGAGCCGGTGTCACGGGCTTACGATAATGTCCAAGACATCTTTGCAAAAAACACAAACCTTTGACCCCTACACTTGAAGGCCAGGGTGGCGAGGAGCTATGCTTATTCAGTTTCCTGGTTCAGGCTGACTTCCTCGTTCCAGTGCTCCTTTCAGGTGTCAGGGGTGGTTCCGCGGTGGGGACGCCAGAGCTGAACTCAGCGTCTCCTACCTTTCAGACGCGTGAGGCACTGTGCGATCACAAGCTTTGGGGCATCCGCGAGCCCGAGGGCAAACTTGTGCGTGTGCGCGTGCGCGCGCCTATGCGCAGGCGCAGGCGCAGGCGCAGCCTGTGGCGTGAGCCCCCGGAAGTCGCGGGCTTGCAGACCCCTTTAACAGCGCCAGGCCGCTGAGTTCCCCACCGTGGCGTCCACGGCGGCCTCCCTGTGCACTTACCTTCTCTCGTTTCCTGGCAATGGAGCCCGACTTCTCTTCCCTTCTCACCACAGCCTCTTTCCCAGGGAACACGAGATCCTCAAAGAGGTAAGCATGGCCGTTGAACGGGGTCGACTTTACTCAGAACCCAGAGCGCGGACTTTCTGAGTAAAACTGTTCTTCGAGCTGTGTTTTCTGGATAACCCAGGGTTCCCCAGAGCCCCTTTCCTGCTTGCAATCCCCTTTCTTGCCATGGTCAGCATTCTTTTTTTCTTTTTTTTTTAATATTTTATTTATTGGGGCGCCTGGGTGGCTCAGTCGTTAAGCGTCTGCCTTTGGCTCAGGTCATGGTCCCAGGGTCCTGGGCTCGAGCCCCGCATTGGGCTCCCTGCTCAGCGGAAAGCCTGCTTCTCCCTCTCCCACTCCCACCCTGCTTGTGTTCCCTCTCTCGCTGTGTCTCTCTCTCTCTGTCAAATAAATAAACAAAATCTTAAAAAAAAAAAAAAGATTTTATTTATTTATTTGTCAGAGAGAGAGAGAGCACAAGCAGGGGGAGCGGCAGGCAGAGGAGAAGCAGGCTTCCCGCTGAGCAGGGAGCCCGATGCGGGGCTCGATCCCAGGACCCTGGGATCATGACCTGAGCCGAAGGCAGACGCTTAGCCGACTGAGCCACCCAGGTGTCCCATGGTCAGCATCCTTATAAACCAAATGCAGCATTTCTCCGTACAGAGGAAAGAACAAATGTGGGTTTCCAGACTCCTCCGCACAGTGTGTCCTCAGGCTAATCCCTTCCCTACTCTGGTCCTCACGTTGCTCACCTCTAATAACAAAGGGGAGTAAGTACACCAGAGCGTCTCCCAAGTTTTCCACCCAAATGCCTTTCAGCAGTGGGGGTCAGTCACTTGGGGAATGGGGACTGAACTCTAAAAAAATTGCCTGAAGCACCCTTCTCATAGTGTAAAATTCTGCAGTTGCGGGTTGTGGCTTCGAAATTCGTGCATCTACATTCTATCACATAATATATATGCATTTGTCTTAATATAAAAATATCATCTTGAACTACTTACCAGTTACATTATTTGTCTTCCCTCCCCCACCCCCAGAATCTTCTAGTAAAGTCAGAACGTTCCCCAGCTACCCTGTAGCTTTGAGAGGCTCAAGCTCATGGCTGAGGGCTTTGGGGGTCAGCACAGCCCAGTGCAAGAAATATGAGGCCAGGTACTCATCAAGATTTCACTCAGCTCAGGTATCCTAGGCTCACTGGGTCCTCAGTCTGGGAGTCTATGTCCACTGAAGGCTGTAGGTAAACACGGAGGAGAGGTAGGGAATGGGTCCAATACGCCTTGACCCCTGCGGGCTCCTAAACCCATGTGAGTAAAATCTCTGCTAGTCCTGGCCAGGTGGATATTCCGTGGAGCCCTGCCAGGCGTGGCCCGCTCCCTCCGGCCCCAAGGTGCTAAGGGAGCTGGGGTGCTGACAGCAAAGGAACCTCCAGCATGGGGGGGGCAGGGGGGAGGGAAATGTGGGAGAACGAGGCCATTGAGGACAGAGAGCCAAGTGCATCTTAATCTGGAGAGGAAGTCTTAAGGGATACATGAGAACGGACCTTGGAACTTCTAAAGCTCCGTCAGGTAGAGGGAGGATTTTACCAAAAGTCTGGCCAACTCAAACCCATAGGAGAGAGATTCCAGGAGGTAGCTGGATGTCCGAGCAAAGGAAGGTAGCTTCTAACATCTACAGTTGTCCCAAAGAGGAGCGAGGTCCCTTGTGAGGCATTGAGCTCCCGGTTAGTGGAAGGGTTCAACACAGCCTTTCAGGAATGCCAGAGACGAGAGTCCTGTACAGAAGGAGGTCTGTCCCTTGGGTCCTCTCCATCTGATTTGTGGAAGGGTGAATATATATCCTCGTGTGACTGTGGAAGGAGGACTATGCCAGGGAGAGGGGGTGACAAGTGAAAAAGATGAGCTGGGACAAGTTCACAAAACCCAGCTTGGTGGCCCAGGGCCGCCTGCCCTCCCCCCACCCCCAGCCCTTGTCCTGTGACCTACAGCAACTTTGGGCCAGAGAAATGGGACTCTGTGTCAAGGAGGCCCTGACTTATTTTGAGACCCTGATTATGTGACAGAAGAGTATCGAACCAACACCAATTAAGACTGTCTCTCACCCTAGGCCTTTCTCTGCCCCCAGGACCTGCCCTTACAGAACAAAGGTCTCCACTTGCGGGGCTGCAGAGGCCCAGGCCACGTCCTGGCAGACCTCTTCCCAGACCCCATTCCTCTTGTCCTGGGAAGGAGGAATCTCTTGTCACCTCTTCCTCTCTGAGGGCCTCCCGAGCTTACTGCAGAGTGGACAGGTGGGCATTTCCAGAAACAGGCACAGCTGTGTGTTCCCCCGTGTGCACTTTCCCTTCTGAAAGCCACATGAAGTTAGGGCTTCATAAGGGAAAGAGAAAGAACAGGGCCTCATGGCCACAGGCTCCCTCATCAGAAAAGTCAGGAGGTCCTATAGGAGGGAAAATGCCACCTGCATGCAGAGGGTCAGAGACCCCTCCAGGGACCTGGGACAAATTCTGGAATTGAAGATGTTTACATCCAGTGGCCTCCTCCCCAACACCCCAACCCCTGTGTCGCCCTGCCCCCTTCTCCTGGTGCCCCTTCCTACCCCAGTTGCCCTTCAGGATGTGGCCACTCTGTCTTCTCTTGCCTCCCCTCTGTTTACACCCTGATGGGAGCTGCCAAGGGTGAACATGACTCACAGGCTCCCTCTCCCGGCCTCTGCAGACCCCTGCTCCTCGTTCAGGGTGGAAAGGGTTAGGGTTAGGGCCCCAGAGCAAAGCCACACCAGGCTTCAGGCAGCCAACACGGGTGGCTGATTGGAATGGACAGCCTGGAAATCACGCCAGGGGGCAGTTACCAGTCTGTCTGGACCTCCCACCCCCCCACCTCTCCCCTACCCTGCTGAGGGGTGCAGGAGTAGAGGGGGATGCTGGAAGCCAGCAAATAGCCTCTTTCCCTCCTTTCAGCTTTGAAGCACTGAGAACTGAGTCAAACATGCATTTCCAGCAATTGATGGGGAGAAGATTCCCTGGGGAGGCTTTGCTCATTTTTCCCTCCTTACCACATCCTGGGCAGGGGCTGTGTGACCTTGAGGAACAGAGCCTACATGGTCTAAACCAAAAACTCTGGCCCCGAAATGGACTGACAAATAAGGACAAAACATCTCAAATCTGGACAATCCTGGAAAGCCTGGAAACTGATCACTTGATCTGCAGCCAGACATGCACCCGCGCGCGCATACACGTGCACACACGCACATGCACGCACACACGTACACACACAGACTCATCAGACAAATGATACACAGGCTGATGTCATCCCTCCTTGTAACAATAGGAGACACGGCAGCACGTGGACAAGACCCAGCAAGGCCGCTTTCCCTACAAGCCTCCCTGCCGGAATATTTATAATGCACTCTCTCATCTTTATCCTTGTGATTCCTCTGTTTAACCATGAACTTTGACCCTGACAATAAATGAAAAATAATAAACAAAGAGGTTTCTGGAAGAAGGAAGGAAGATAGAGTGAATCAGACCCTTTCCCGTGTTCCTCTAAAAATTAATACATTAAGTGCAAACCCTCTGAGTAACATGAAGTGCTTTATGTTTTCTCAGAGGACTCTTATATCAATTGGTCAACTGGGTTTTAACCCTAGGAGGCGCATATCCTTATCCCTGTCTGTATCAGTTGAGATAATTAGTCAAACACCAGAACCCATATCCAGGCAGATTAAGTAGAAAAGGCATTTATTAAAGGAAATAAGTCTTTTGCAGAATCTCCACCAGGGCCCAAGAGTCAGGCTTGCCTAGTCCCCAAGATCAGTTGTGCAGGTTGCGTACTGCACAACACCGCCACTTTTGAAGAGGCACTGTTCACACCCTAGACAGATCTGTATATTTGTTGTAAGAGACACTAGATTTGTATATCATAGTCATTTTCCAGCAGATGGCAGTAAAGTGTACTGAAAGGGTGCCCCTGTCAAATTTGCACCAAGTCCATGGCCTGGAGGCCAGGAAGCCAGAAACAACTCCAAGCCACCCTGTGCCACGTTGCTCCCACAGAGGTCTCTGCTAGGCAGAGACCCCACGGCTCCCCCTACTGATGCCAGGCCCAAGACACTGGAGCTCCCCCCTGTGGCCCGCTCTCCACCACCATCCTCCCAGAAAAAACGGACCCCACACATCTGGGCTTCCTCACCTTGCTCTGACATCTGGGGCTGGTGCATCCGACAGCTAGAGCTCACGGCCCGCGCCTCAGCCTCATTGCAGGCCGCCACCGAAAGTCAGCCTCTGGCTTCCACCTTGACAAGGAGGGATTCGTGATGCGAATTCTCAAACAGAAAAAGAGTCCCAATAATGTGGGGTGGCCTCAAAAGAGATCATTTATCCAAGCAGTATTCTGCAGATGAGCCCAAAGTGGCCAAACGGTGAGGACGAGGCGGCAGGCCCGCGAGCTGTGGCCGAGCCAGGGCTAGAGCCAGGACGTGCTGACTCCTGGCCACTGCCCCACGCTTTCCCCTCAGAAGCTGAGGCCCAGAATGAGCTGAGGACCACCCGGAACAGAAGTTTAGACAGAGCTCGTGCTGGCTGGTCTCCTCCTGCCGCCTCAGGGCCCAGCAGCTCTGGTAAATCCGCATTCAGAGCTTCCCCCGCCCCACGCCTGTGGGACACACAAGTCTGCCATCCCAGATAGCAAGCTTCGCCAGCCTGGCTCCTCCTTGTCCCCGCTCTTCCTCCCTACCGGGACCCAGAACTTGAACCCACATTCCCCCGCCAGTGCTGACATTCAGCCTCGTGCTCAGCCTCCCTCCTCAAAATGGGCTTTTCTAATTTAATAGGCACGGGGGCAGAGCCCGAGTGTGTGTTTTAATGAAAATGGCTTTTTATTTTGCCATTTCAACATCATTCCTATAGGAATGGCATTCTGAAATGCAGAAATGCATTTCCATTTCCTAATGGCTGGGATTACCCACGTAGGTGGGCCTTTGTGGGATGGGGTGGGGGAGGGATAGCAGTTGGGGGAGGAGGGGGGTGGCCTAGCGAGAAAGAACGGAGCAAAATGTGCCAGGCAAACGGGCTCAACTACCCGCCTCCCTCCTCCAGACGGAGCTGCCAGTGGCTGCAAAGGATTGCGAAGTCTCCCTCCAGTCTGCATTCAGCCCGGCCTCTGCCCTGGGGCGCTGGCACACTGACCCGGGGCTTCTGTCCGCACTGGAGTCCCCGAGTCACTGAGCACCCTTGCTCCGTGCAGCAGAAAGGAGACCCGGTGACATGTACTCAGAGGGCTCTCACGGGGCTGGAGGAGGCTCGTGCAACACCAGCCCCTTCGGCCACTGAGTAGGTGCTCAGTCAGCATCAGTTTCCTGTCTTCTTTCCTCTCTGCTCCCTCAGTAACATTTAAAATAATTATGCTTCCTTATGTTATTTACCGTTTTCCTTTTTTTTGCTTTTCTTCCTCCAATGGAAAAGGAAGGAGGGAAGGGGAGAGGGGGAAAGAAAGCGAGGGACGGAGGAGGGCGTCAGCACACATGACTTACCCCCATGATTATCTGAGTTGTTGTTTTGGATAATCTGATGATGGGGGATCATCCATTCCCAGTTCCCGCGGGAAAGCTGGAAAAAGCAAATGACAAGGACGTCCTCTTTTCAAATCAGAGTGTGGAGCTGGTAATTTCTCAGGGCTTGCCTGGCATGTGAAGCTGTTTGAAGTCAGCCAGGGAGACCCATTCAGCTGCAGAACTTTGATGACATGTGGCTGGGCTTCCTTTCCAGATGCTGCCCAATGACAGCCCAACCTCCCTCCCCCCCCCCCCCCCCCCGGCACCACAGAGCCCACTGTGGGGCTGACAGCGACCGCGACACCCCTGCCGAGTAGGGAGGCCAGCAGAGCTGGCAGTGCCTGTCCCATGTGCCAGAAAAGTAGTCGTGATTTCAGGATTGGAACCTAAAAATTGGGCTTGAAAAGATGAGAAGGGTTGTCAGTACAACCCTTTGGCGGGGCAACCAGGCCCTGGCCCCGGGCTCCCCATGAACCTGGAATCTAAGGAGCCCGTGCCCTTTCTGGACAGCGCATGCTCAGAGTGCCTGGGACCCCTCAACTCACCACCCAAACAGCTTCAAGCCTGCTTCCAGGGCCGGAGCAGACCTCCCCCAGGACTTCCTGAGGGCAGGTTGCTGCAGGAGTCCCCCACCCGCACCCCTAAGCTGAGGGATGGCCAGGGGTGGCTATTTGTTGGGGAGGATGGACGGAATTTAGACCTGTAGATTGGGGTGTTCACAAGCGAGACCTCTCAGCATTGGGGATGGAGCAGCAGGGGGAGTGGGGGTGGAGGAGAGGGCTTGGCTGTGGCCTGGTAGACCAGCTCTACCCCACCAGAACCTCAAGGAACCAGAGGATCTAGTGAACCCAGCTTTCTGGGTCTTTCTGAAGGTGTGCTTTTCAAGATAGGAGACTAGAACATAGTTTATTTAATAATTTGTTACCTTGATTTATATATTTAGACATATGACATGAGGACCTCTACTTGTCTCCTCACTCAGGCCCTGTGAGTGTTAGGGAAAGACCACGGGAAAGCCATCGTGGTCCCAGAAGGTCTATGAAGGAAGGGCATGGGTGGGGGAGTCTGTCTGCACTGGGACTTCCTGTGAAGTCACCTGCATTTTATGGAGGGAGCCAGACGCAGTAGCGTGCCAGCAAGAAGGGGCTTCCCCCACCCCAGCCCTTCACCCCACTCTGCTGGGTCTCCCTTCCCCGACTCCACATTTTGAGAAGATCCTGTACATTTTCTGGTCATATTCAGATATAGAAAAGTCTCATTTTCCGTTATGTAATCTCATTTTCCATTATATAAACAGGCCAGCCCAAACCAACAGCAAAACATCCATCCGTCTCCCATCTTTGCACCCCTCCTATGCTACCCTCTGCTCAGGCTTCTCTAGGGGGACAGGAACAGGGAACTCTGTAACAAAGTGTCACAGACTGGGTGGCTTATCAACCACAGGAATTTGTGCCTCACGGTTCTAGGGGTTGGAGGCCTAAGGTCAGGGTGCCCGCACAGTAGGGTGCTTCCGTGCTGTAGACGACCATCTCCTTGCTGTGTCTTCACAGGACAGAGAGCTGGAGGAGGAAGCAAACTTCATTGAGACTCTTCCAACAGCACTAATCCCATCATGAGGCCCCATCCTCATGACCCCATCTCATCCTACTTACCTCCCAAAGGCTGCACCTCCTAATAGCATCCCATGGGGGTGGGGTTTCAACATATGAATTTGAGGAAGACACAAGCACTCAGTCACTCCCAGTCACAGGCCATCCTGGGCCCCACATCCTCACACACCCACTGGCTCCTGGTCTGGCTCCTCCGGTAGGAGGGGCAATGGCTTAAGCCCCTCCCTCACTTCATAGGCGGCTGCACTAAATCCTCCCCAGCCTGCAGGTGGGTCTCTGCGATGGTTGAGGAGTCCTGAGTCCCAGCGTGGGCTGCTCCATGAATGGGGACAGATGACAGGGGCTTGGGCCTCACACATAAGTTTCTGCAGGTTCCACTGGGTGACCAGCTGGATGCTGAGACGTGCTGATCTTTAACATTTCTCTCCTTGGGGTAAGGATAGCTTCCAACTTTATTTTATTTGGACATCAGAGACAAGTGCCTCTCTAATTGTCACGGTGAGATATGCGTGAACAGAACAGCAGGCCAACAGAAGCACTGAGGCCGGGACTCGTGTAGGCTATTCATTTGCCTTCAAGCACAGCCAGCAAGGTGCTCGCCTACAAGCCTCCGAAGACCAACAGTGAAGCAGAAAACAGATTTGTTGAAAGGATATGGTTGCTCAGAGGACTGATGGGAAATTGGAGAGCCAGCCCCAGAAAACAGGGAGAAACCAAAAGAGGCAGGACATCAGCATCCCCACCTGCACCCCGGGAGGCTGCCACGCCAAGAATGTCGCCTCCCCTGGGCACCACTGTCTCCAGGTGTGAAGTCCCAGGCAGGAGCGTCCAAAAGAGCCAAGGCTACCACACGGGTCTCCCACTCTGGCTGCCAAGAGACGGGAAAGGGGGTTCCTGGCCCTCTGAGCTTCTGCTCATCCTAATACTCACTCATTGGAGGGGTCTCCCAAGTGGGAGAGTTGTCTGAATGCAGGAGCATGGAAAGGGGACAGAGGTCAACTGCAGTCAGTGGACTTGGCCTGAGGACAACGGTCCCCTGTCATTTCTCTCATCAGTTCATACGAAGAAGAAGCACCATCATGGCTTCTGATGCTAACAGCAGGGTCCAACCATTAGTTTAGATTTTTCTGTTTCAAAGACACTTATCTATGATTTCAGGATTTTTGAGAGTTTCCTGAATCATTTCCCATTCTCAATCCCTCTTTATCACCACTAAGGATGGCCTGATAGGCTTACCAGAACATAGGAGGCTGCTTTCCAAGCCTTTCGGTGCCACCGATTCTCTGTACGACCTTGAGAAAGTTACTTCAACTCTCTAAATCTCTATTTTAAATCATCTGGAAAGTGAGGGGGTGGGTGGCATGAGCCCCAGCATGTCTTTCTGCTGTCACACTGCAAGATCCCATGCTTCTGTGTCAAGGAGCACTTGAAAGCGGCCTAATTTCCCAACCAAAGGCCATCCTCCTCTCTTTCCAGGACTGAAGTTGCCCAACGCTCAGGATGTATAAGCCAATGCTGTGTGATGCAAATATTGTCAGGAACGACACCACTCCAGATCCGAAGAAACCCACTGGGGATGCCATTCAATAGCAAGCAAACAAGCCAACACACGGGATCGCTTCCTCTTGCTTCTTTCCTGCAGGGATGAGCTTGCTGAACATTCTGTTCTCGTGCACACATACACACACGCCCGTATTGCCATCAAAGTGCTTAAGGTTGCATATGTAATTATCTCTGCAAAAAGCTTTATTTTTCATGGGCTTTGCCTTAATTGCGACACAGAACAAGTTCTTGGGCTTGCTTTCTGTTCACTCTATTTTTTGCTTTATTCTCTATGCTGGATAGTTACCTGTCCTTAGATGTACCAGTTAATGTCTACCTACGGAATAGGACCTGGCCAGGCATGTCCAGACACCAGACAGTGGGTTCTCTCTGAGATGACTGTCTTCTCTCTCTACCCCCCACCTCCCTTCTGTGGAGGGGTGGGAAAGAGGGGGAGTTGAGGTAGGAGTAGAAAGTGATGAAAAGTGCCTTTGAGGTGAACACTTGAGGGAGAGTGAGTAGGTATGTGTATCTACCTCCCAGGGTTGTCTGAAGATAAATTAAATCTCCACGACCAGACTCCATGTTGCACCCTTGGGATACCCTGTCCACACGCATGTTACCCGGTCACATGTCTTCCCACCAGAACTGAGCTCCTTGAGAGCGTGTGCAATTCTTCTCGGATTGACAGAGGGCCTGGCCCCAAAGAAAGGCTTAATAGACACGGCGTTAATAAAGAATGCCATCTTGTACTTACACAGCACTTTTCCATTGGCAAGTTGCTGTTCTGTGTGATTTCATTTGATTGATAAACCCACAGTTCTCGCCACTCATCAGGCAAGGAGGTTGAGGCGTAGAGAAATTGAGGGCACGGTCGCGGCCTGCAGGGGAGCGGACTGGGAGTACTCCCCGCCTGCGCGAGCTCGTCCAGGACACTGCCTTGAGGGCAGCGCCTCTCCCCTGGGTAGACCACAACTCAACTTCTCATACAGCCCGCTCAGTCGGTCACAAAAGATTTTCGGAACTCATTCTAGAATCTTTACCTTGGCCTCTCCACCATATCCAATGTCTCCTCTCTAAAGCCAGGTTTTCTCCCGAGGACAGCTCTTCTCACTGCCCTAAGAGACCACACTGCTGATGGACCCAGGCCCAGATCATCAAATGCCAACAGCAAGCCAGCAGGGAGCCCACCCTCTGCCCTGCTCAGTAGGCTGTCCGCCCTGCTTCCCTCGCCACCTGCCCAGGATGCTAACTAGGGTAGAAAGGTGCGGCCAGGGAAGCGAGACACACAACTACAGTGCTGTTTCACGCCGGCAGGTCCAGGGATGTGTCAGTGTCCCCTTCCTCTCCTCCCTAACTCTCCTTGGAACTTCCCTCCCCATACCCCCAACCCTCCCCAGCCTTCTAGGAGGGATAGTGATGGTGGTCATGGCGGCAAGCTCACTTCTCTGTCCCCCTCCCCACTCTCATCACCATCTGCCCCTTCCCCACCCTCCCTCCAACATATGTGCATTCAGAGGCTTTCATGTTAAGATTTATTGTCAAACCACACTGGCCTTCTGCTGGCCAGGAGCTAGCCCTTGGCAAGGACTTTGGCCCCAGCACCCCCAGAACTCAGGACCCTATAGCCAGTCAGTATAGCCTTCGCTTTGGTGACTGAGTCTCCTGCCCCAAGCCTCGTTTTCAGAGGGCCAAACCAGGGCCTGTTTCCTGGTGTGTCTCTCCCAATAGATCAGAAGTCCATTAGGTAGGGTCAGTGAATAAAATACAGGATACCCAATCAAATTTGAATTTCAGATAAATGGCAATAATCTTTCAGTTTAAGTATGCACTTGAGATACACTTTTAGTAAAAAAAATTATTGTTTATCTGAAATTCAAATTTAACCAGGTATCTTACATGTTCATTTGCTAAATCTAGTAAGCGTACCAGATGGTCGAGGGGATGTGCTCACTTGGAGCATATCCTGGGTACCCGGGACCCTGCATAAAGAGCCCAGAACCCACTTCTAGGGCCTCTGCTGTTTCCTTTTCCTGTGGGCGTCTGGTCCCCCTCATGTGTGTATGCCTGGGTTTGAGGAGTAGGCTGGAGGCATCAATTCTAGGCTGGGGATGGAACTTGGACTACAGGCTGGGTATCCACACATGCTCTGGAATCAGTCCCTCATGGGGAGGTAGGAGCGCAGGGTGGGGAAAAGAAGGGGCAGCCCACTGGCCAGAGCCTCCATTTGTACTATTCCGCCAGGCTGCTCACGTTAGCGGTGGTCCTACCGGCCTCCTTCCCAGAGCAAAGCTGTGCCGTCCGCACCTGTTACACTCCCTGCTTCAGTAACATCCGCACAGGACAGTGGGGTCCCCCGGGAAAGGGTGCCTGTTTGCTGGCCAGGTTGAGGCCGCGCTGTGGTGACGGGTTCCCTCAGGCCCTGCTGTCAAGTCACTCCTGGCTTCATTGCTCAGGAGGGTATCCCAGCCCACAGACGCAGAGCCTCGGTGGCAGGAAGCTCAGTACGCCCTGGCAACAGCCCTGAGCCTCAGTTTCTTCAAAGATAAAACCGGGTGAGTTCCTGTCTCTTGGATGGTTGTGAAAATTAAGTGTGATATGGCAAAACTATGGAGATAGTAAAAAGAGGAGTGGTTCCCAAGGGCTGGGGGAGGGCAGATGACTAGGGAGCACGGAGGATGTTTAGGTCAGTGAAACTACCAGGATACCACAGTGGTGGATACATGTCCTCATATGCCTGTCAAATCCCATAGACTGTACAAGGGCAAGAGTGGCGTCTAATGTAAACTATGGACTTTGTGTGATCATGAGTCACGTAGGTTCATCCATTATAACAGATAAGCTACTCTGCTTCAGGTGACAACAGTGGGGGACGCTGTGCTGGGGGAGGAGGCATTGGCCTATTCGGGAACTCTGCATTTCTGCTCAATTTTGCCGTGAACCCAAAACTGCTCTAAAAAATTAGTATGATAATGAATGCACCAGGGCCCCGCATATTTCACTTAGCCATTCAACAGACATTTATTGAGTGTCTACTGGGATCTAAGTATTTACAGACAGCTAATCTGAGCAAAGTAGGTATTTCTTCTCAAGCTAGAGTTGAGATTGGGAGAAATCTCCCCAGGAGAAGAAAGCACCCCCCACGGGTCACAGAGATGAGGACGGCCCTCCAGGGGGTCGGGGGCCTACACGACGGGTGGGCGATGGGGGAGGCAGGGGTTGGGGAGCGGAATGGAGCGGGCTGGGCTCCCCCGCGGGGTACCCCGGGAGGCTCGGAATGGGAAACGACCGCGAAGGCGCCCGCTCAGCCCGCGTCCTCCGAACCTCCGAGCAGCACCGGTGCGCTCAGCGCTGAGTCCGGGTGGGCGGAGGCTGGGCCTGCGGCGGAGAAGCAGGGAGGAGAAGCAGGGAGGAGAAGCAGGGAGGGGAAGCAGGGGGGAGAAGCAGGGGGGGAGAAGGGAAGGGATGGGGACCGCAGGCAAGCCCCGCCGCGCCCCCGTGTGGCCGCCGCGCGCAGCTGCGCCGCGCGGGGAACAAAGCGCTGGGCGGGGGCGGGGCAGCGCGTGCTGGGGGCGGGGCCCACGGGCGGGGGCTTGGGGGGGGAAGCGCCGCGGCGCCGCGAGGGGTCTGGACCCCGGGAGCATTCACGCCCCACTTGAAAGGAACTGTGGTTCTAGTCTCGGCTGCTGGAGATTACTCGCAGCGGGGGCAAGCAGGGAGGGGAGGAGGGGCTGTGACACCCCACCCACTGGGCAAGATCGCCCCGCGCCCCAGAAGCTCCAGTGTGAGCGCCGAGCAGCTGGTAGCCGATTCCGGACAGTTGGATGCCGAGAGAGGGAAGAGCGCACTGTCCTGGAACCGAAGCTTCCGTTCACTTAGGGAGCGTCTGCAGAGCCGTGCTAGAGTTGAACTGAGAGAGTGATGGCTCCAGACGCACCCCCTCCCTCCGAGGCCTCTGATGTGCACTGAAGTTAGCGATGCAGAGAAGCACGTGGGAGAGGGTCCCCCACCCAAGGCTTATGTGCACACACCCTGGAGACCCCTCCACACCGTCACCATCTCCAGAGCAAGGGGGACCTCTCCTGTCCAAGACTAAACCACGCATGGCATGGCAAGGACCAAGGGACGTTGTCACACTTTGTGTCCCTTGGTCCTTGCCATGCCCTGCCCCCAGAGGCTGCCCTTGTCCGGCACCATCTCAGGAGGAGGAAATGCCACCTTCCCCAATAAAACAAAACCCAGAGCCGACAAGTTGGCAAAAGGAAAAGACCCTGGTGAGGATGGGCCATGGGTGCTGCCACCCACAATTGGGCATAGGACGCCTCCCTTAACCTTCCTGCTTGGCTGAGTGCGGGCTGGGCCATCCACTAAGGCCTGACGAGGCTAGGGAGGGGGGTGGAATTCAAGGGCGATGGAAGAGAAACAGGTGCAGATCCTTCTGAATCTAGACCCTCTGCCTTCAGAGACAGACCTTCTTGGTCAGCCTTCTGGGCCAGTTGTCTTTCCTCCATGAGCCACATCCACGGGGAAGGGGGGCGGGGATAGCAGGTCTCCTTCGGCCTCCCAAGGTCAGTCCCAAGGAGGGAAAAGATCCAGAGAACCTCCTGGGAGCACCCACCTTTTCCCCAGAAACTGATACCCCTGCAGGGTGGCCCTGTGGACCCCAGCAAGACATTCACTTCAGCCTAGGGGACGCGCTCACGCGCACACACACACACACACACACACGCACACACTGAGCCAGGCCCCAGCAATCGTTGGGCAGGATATGCACTTGTTCCTTTTCACACAGCCTTTGGCCATGGAGGCCCTGTCTTCCTCAGCCCTGCCCCCTCTGCCTGAGTTATGGTTCCCAGGACGCCCCGAAGCCCGCATTTCCATGGAGCACCCAGCATGTACAAGACCCTGTGTGAGCACCTTGCCCCATCCCGCCCAGCCTGGTGGCCTCCTTCCCATGCTGGAGCATAAGAGTCTGCTCTCACTCAAACCTGCCCCTCACCCCTACTCCCCAGCTTCTAGCCTCAAATACCACCTTCTTCCTCTGGTGGTTGGTTCCTCAAAATTACTACCCTGTCTCACTCCTGGCCTGCCTCAGCAGGGTGCTGGGTGTCATTAGCAGTTGATTAAATACCAGAGCTTGTGGTAGTTTGCATCATTTCTGCGGACTCTTAGACATCCGGCCTTTGCCTAAGAAGTAACTTCCCTGATGACCTGCTTTCTTGGGGAAACTCATCTTGATTTAAATATCCTATAATAGAGCACACTTGTTCTGTAAAGGGCCAGATGGTAAATATTTTAGGCTTTGCAGGCCACACCGTCTCAGCTACAGCTCAACTCTGCCCTTGTAATAAAAGCAGCCACAGACGGTAAATAAATAGACATGGCTGTGTTCTAATAAAACTTTATTTACAAAAACAAGCAGTGAGCTGGATTTGGCCCCCAGGCTGTAGATTGCTTCTCCTTGTTTTCCACCTAAAATCTGTATTTTGGCATCATGGCTTAATCAAGCTGATGAAGTGGGTCAAAAAGACCTCAACATGGTCTCAGGACATTGGGGTGACAAAGCCAGGCCCAAAACTCACAGCTCAGTGATCCCCAGATCTCAGTTTTGTCACTTAAAAATGGGGGTAATCGTGGATGTATGTGACGGGGGACATCAGTCCAGATATGGTGCTCTCAGGGGCCTCTGCTGGGGCTGAAATTAGCCATGAGAGTTAAATGTTGGTGAGCACGTTGATAAACTCTGAAGTGCCCTGCACATTCTGGCCCAGGGGCCTGTGCTTGACCTGGTAGGTTCATGCAGAAGCTGAAAACCTGGGGATATTGTCACCTGCTTCTTGGGGTTCTTTGAAATCTTGGTCAGCAAGCTACTGGATTTGCACAGCCCTTTAATTGCTCTATGACCTCAGCTTCCACTCTCCCAGCTCGGGCTGGGCTGACTGTGGCCGCAGAGCAGACGTTCTTTCCAGAGTTGTAGCAATAGTGAGCATAGCAAAAGCACCTTCTGGGGTGGATGACCTCGGGCACTGGACCCAGCCAGGTCCTAGCTGCCTCGAACATTTTCCCTCCTCCATCTTGCCGCATCATGAGGAGGCTGTAAGGGGAGGCCAGAAGAGACGGAGCCTCTTTGTCCCCTTCCTCCTCTTTCCCGGGACCTAGTCAGGCACTGCAAAGACACTCTGTCCACACCAGGTTTTCCGAGAAGCAGGCCTGTATGCTTGCTGTCCCGGGGGCTGGGCCCCTAGAGCCTCAGGGTTTAGGCTACATGGGCATCTGGGCACCAGTCCAGGGGCCTCTATGTCATTTCCTGGCGACCTTCATGCACACAGAAGTTGTTAGGCGGGGCAGGCCTTTAAAGGCCCAAGCGCACTGGGAACCCAGCGTAGCATCTGAGGAAAGGTACCAACCCTCTCAGTGTCGCTCCGTTCTAGGCCAACACACTCATTTTACAGATGAAGAAACTGAGTCCCCAGAGAAAGAGTGGCAAGCCCTTCGGATGAGCAACACCAGTTCTAGATTCCGGTCTCTCCCAATCCACTATGGCAGGCAGCTTCTTACATCAACAGTAATGACTTGATTTCTTGCTTTTTCCCTCCCTACTCTTCCACACCCCCCTGTCCCAGCGGGACGGCTGCTTGGGCCCTCTGGAGGTGGAGCCCTGCAAGCAAGGGCTCGGGGCTGTTTGCAGATCCTTGGGGAACCAGAGCTGCCCAGCAAGAAGTTGGGGTTCCATCCTCCCCTCCCAGGAGGCCAGGGTGGGTCCCACAGTGAAGCAAAGGAAAAGGTTAGGTCAAGAAGAGCAGTCTTCCCAGCCTGGGCCTGCTGGCTCTGCCTCTCCAAAGGGAGGTGGCAGGATGTGTCAGCCACCAAGGGAGCTGGCGGGGTCCAGCCCCCAGGGCCTGGGTGCAATGACCTCATCAGGCATTTTCAGCTTTTATGATCTGCCAGCAAGGCCCTCAAGTGACGCAGGCCGACCTCCCCTTGCCGCCTGCTCTGCCGGGCTCAATGACCTCAGCCCCGTTGGAATGCCATTGCCATTCACACGGCCCTGCCCAGGCCACGGGCCACAAGGCACAGGCCGGGGCACGGGGCCGGGGCCAGAGGGCGTGGAAGGGTCTAGAGGAGGAAAGGCAGACAGCAGGTAGGTGAGTGGAGGATGTCACTCCCAAGGCCAGAAATGGGAGCCGAGAGGCAGAGAGCGCTCAGCCCTGAGGAGAAGGAGAGAGGGGACTGGACCAGCTGCTCGGTGGTCCCCCCAGCCTGGGGATCCCCAAACTGGCCCACGCAGGGCACCTTCCAGCTGCTGCACCCTCCCTGCTCACTTTCGCAGCCCAGGTGCCCTGGCCCAACCACTGTGTCCCGCCACCCGCGCACGCAGACCGGACTGACGCATCTGGCCGACAAGCCACTAGCCCTGAGTTCAAATCCTGGCTTGGACACTTGTGACCGAATGACCATGGCCAAATTGCAGGCCCTCTCTGAGCCTCCATTTCTGCGAAAAATGGGAGTAGCACTAAGAGTGTCTTCTTAGTGCCAGCGCCCTAAGAAGGGCCTGACACGCAGGACGCGTTCAGAGAGGGGTAGTTACAATTGTTACGGAGCAAAGAGAGCAGGCTCGAGAATCCTCGGAGGCCGCATCCCCACCTTTGCCGCCCAGGTCAGCAGGCAGAGATCCCTAGCAAAGACAGCAATCTCAAAATCACGTAAGTGCTGGAGCCCCGCATGGAAGGACTCCAGGTGTAAAAGGGCAGCACCGTGAGACCTGAGTCATCATGGGTCTACCCCGCTGGACTTTGGACACTTGGAGAAATTATCAGTGTCACAATGAAGGCATAGCGAGTGCAAGCAGCTCCACAGAGTGGCACGGCCAGCAGATGACAGAATAGGGGTTTAAACCCGGCACGTCCCCACCCAGAGCCCCACAGGTCACCAGCGTCTACTCTTCTAGGGCCGGGGACCCAATCGTGCAGATTTGTATTCACTCAGCACGTGTTAACTGAACACTTGCCCCCTGCATGCCCCCATCTAGGTATTGTCTACATGCAAGAGAGGAGGAGATGGTTGGGAAGAACAACTATCACAGAGCAATTTACATCAATGGATCAAACAGAAAACCTAACAAGTCATTTTCTCACTGGATGCAGTAGTGACGGATAGACGAAACCACTGTAACAAAGACGCCCACCGTTCCCGTGGCTTAAATACAAGACATTTCTCTCCCTCCCGTGACAGTCGAGAGACGAGTGGCCCAGACCCGTGGGCGGTTCTCTTCCACGTGGACATTCAGGGATCCAAGGTCCATTCAGCTTTTTCCCTGACATCCCCTAACGCAGGCGTTCTCCACCTGACTCCACACGGGGACCCCAAGGCATTTGTGAACTGACGTGAGGGAAAAAAAAAGTCACACCTGTATTTTCACAAACTTCTAAATGAAATTTAGCAATTCCTTCTATCATGAATGTGGCAATAACCCAGTGTAAAAACAGCGGGGTCAGGGACTCTGCTGCCAAAAGAAATCACATCAACTTTCATATCCTATTACAATGTTACAGATATCCCAAACTATCATTTAACCTTCGTTCCTATTTCAGAATTACAGTTTGCTATCTGTCCTGCTGCTGCTGGATTTTATTATTTAATGTTAACAAAGGAGCACAATTCTACTCTGTCACTTGTGTGTGTGTGTTTGTGTGTGTGTGTCTGGTTAGGTATTTTGACATCCATATGTCAATATAATTGCTTTCTGCTGTAATCTCCTGTGTTTTATTTTATGCATTAAAAAAACTACCCTGGTCAAGTGCGCAGGCTTCACCAGACTGCCAAGGAAGCTCATCTGTGACCCGTTTGTGACCCAGCCCCTGGCAATGAAGAGACGGAGGACGGGAGGGATAAGCAGCTCCCTTCTGGGCGAGCAATGCAGACGTGGCCCACATTACCCCAGGCACACTGTGTGAGGGTGAGCTTCGCAAGGCGGCCATGCAGGGCGAGCTGTAAGGACAGCAAGAGAATCAGGCCCCTAGTTTGGAGACCATTCACCAAAACGCTACTGTATGGAAAGAAAAAAAAGAAAGGAAGGGAAAGAGGAAGGAAAAATGTTGAGTCATATAATTTGGAGTTTTTTTATCTATAAAACTAGGAGGTAGAAAAAAATAGTAGAATAAAAGCAACTACTTTTTTTTTTTTTTGACAAGTTGATACCTTTTTTCAAATGAAATCACATAATATAGACAAAAGCAGGGTATCTCCGTTAAGTTGGGCCGGGGACCCAGGGCCCTGTTGGCCTGGTCTCCCACTTCCTGCCCCTTTCCCAAAGGGGGATCCCTGAGGCCCTTCCCAGGAACCTCCAGGCCCAGAGGAGTTGGGCACTCGAGGTCTGGGTGGTGTCTGAGGCCCCTGCCAGCCCCGCCTTCCCCTGATGCCGCGGGCCTGAGGACAGGTCATCTTCGACATCCAGCGACAGCTGCGGGCTCTCCCCAAACAGAGGCCCATCTCTGTAGGCGAGATAAGAAAGGCAGGGAAAGTTGGGGGAAGAGGTATGTCCTGAGGACAACGTGGAATTGAGAGTAGCCGACACTGAGACAGAGGATGGCAATCTGGGCAGCAGGACGAGAATGGCAGGTGCAAGCCTCTGGGGTGGGAATGCAGAGGCCTCTTCGGGAGGTGGCGGTGAGGGGGGCAGACATGGTTTAGCAGAGGGTGTCGTGACGGTGAGGGGACCAGGAGGGCGGCAATCTGGAGGGACCAGCACAGCCCATACCCACGGCCTTGCTCCCAAGCTGTGGCTTCCTGGGCTCAGGGCCTCTCAGCAACAGAAACAGAACTTTGTTCTGGAGAACCTAGAACGCAGGCGGAAGAGTCAAACCTAGGATGGTACTCATTTTTTCTTCCACTATTATTGACTAAGCTCCTACTTTATAGCAGGCACTAGGAGAGATTTTCATTCCTGCGAGGTAAGGCATTTGAGATACAAGATTCAAGATACAAATAAGCATATAATAAATATAATAAATACATGTATAAGCAGGCAATTATAGTGACTTCGCTATGGATTTGAAAAAACTATAATAATAAAATAATAATAATTAGCATTAAATAGATGCTAAAAAAATCCCAGTGGTTAGTCTGAGGAGTACCAGTGAATGCAAGAAGAATGTAATATGTGTTGGGATTAATAAACACTCTTTTTTAATTGAAGTATAATTGACATACAATATTATATTAGTTTCAGGTGTACGACATAGTGATTTGATATTTATATACATTAGAAAATGCTCACCATGATAAGTCTAGTTACCATCTATCACCATACAACGTTTTCATAATATTATTGACAGGATTCCCTATGCTGGAAATTACAGCCTTGTGTCTTCTTTATTTTATAACTGGAAGATAGTACCTCGTCAGCCCCTTTTTAATAAACACTCTTTGAAAAGACAGAATTTTAGAGTCAGTCACACTTGTCTCCAATCTTAACTCTGCCACTTCCAACTGTGTCACCTTGGATTAAGTCACTTTGTCAATTTTCTCATCTATGAAATGTACCGATTGGTAAAATTTCTGTGAATATCCAATGAGATAATGCCTATAACATTTAACACAGAATCTAACATACTAAGTACCTGGTAAATGTTTTTGTTTTATTATTGTTCTTATTAACTAAAGTTAGGAATCTTTAGTTAAGCAAACACTTTGCAGAGAAAAAGTTCACAGAGATTCCTGAAAACCAGTCTGAGAAGTGCAGAGATTTCATCTTTAAACCAGAGAGTGAAAAGAGCACAGGCTTAACTTTTAGTGATCGGACCCTGTGTCCCTTCGGCTACTGCCTCATTTCTGTGTTCCCTTTACAAAAATTACACAAACTCAATTCCATTTATACCAAATACCCCGGCTAGATATTCCCATAAAGACAGAAGTGGATTGGTGGTCACCAGGGGTCTGGGAAGAGTGGAGAGTGGGAGAAACTGCCGAACGGGGACGGGGCATTATCCTGGAGTGATGGAAATGTTTTGGAACTAGCTACAGATGGAGTTTGCACAATATTGTGAATGTACTGAGTGCCACTGAATTGTTCACTCTAAAATGGTTTATTTTATGCTATGTGAATTTCATCTCAATAAATTATCAAAAAACCTTTTTAATTATGTATGATACATTTAATTCAGAACTACTAAGGCCTTCAGTTGGGATTGCTCTGCATGTGTTTGTAAATGTATGTTTCATGGATGTCAATCTGTAACCTGTATGACCAGCTTTGGATGCAAGAAAGGACCCTTTAATTTTGTGTATCAAAATAATTAAATGTGCAATCACTGCTCATAGGAACAGAAAACCCAGCACATCCCTCCAGACACCTTCCTCTCTACCCAGAATTGCCCAGGGCTTCCTTATTCCAAAAGACTCAGTCCAGGTCGCAAATACCAGGCACAGAGAAGGGTCAAGTGTCCACTGAGTATTCTCGCTGTTTCCATGGCAGCCAATAGAGGAGCCGCTGATCACTGTCCCTGCTCTGCCCAGTGGATGCTTGGCCAGCATTGTAACAGCATCCACCCTAGTAGTAGTATCACAGTAAGCGGTGCTGTCGGGGAGCACAGACCCCAGATCCTGGGCTCGGCTCCAAGAGTGCTGTTCTTACTGTGTACACTCCTCTGCACTCAGCCATTGCTTTTGCAGGGCAGCCTCTGCCAAAGAAGCTGGATCAGGAGGGGCTTCCAGCCACAGGCTCCCCTACAGTTTGTAGACCCAGGCAACAGGTGGACAAGCAGTCTCCCTCTTTCCTCCCGCTTCATTCCCGACTCTCGGGCCGAATTGCTACCTCCTCCCCAGCCCCTCACTGGCGCGGGGAGACGCTCCGATGGGCGGCACTGGTCTAGCCACAAAGCTCTCGTTAAACTTTCTGTCCTGGAGCAGTGCGCGCCTTCGCAACCTTCGATCTTTGCCTGTAAGGAATATTCCCAGCCAGACGGCACTGGCTTTGCCTTAGACCACGAAGCAGCTGGTTCCTCTCAGATGACAGCGACACAACAAGCACACAGCTAGCGTCTGTGAAGCGCCACGCTCTCCACTACCTCCCCGCAACCTGTCGGGGGCTCTCATTGGCCCCATCCCGCAGAGGGAGAAGTGGGGTGCCCCGTTCGTCCTAGCTCGCTCCCATTCAGGTACCGCTATTCGCTGCTCCTCCACCTGGGTGCCTGCCCCCGTAACTTCTCTCCTGGGGAAGTCGATCCGTGAAATGACTTACCTTACTTTATTAGTCTCGTTACCCGTGTTAATTCTCTCTGTGCCTCTCTATGAAGTAAGCTTTAAAAATACTAAACAAATAGCAATGGTGTCAGAATAACAGTTGCAGAGCGGAGTCCTAGTCCCGGCTCTGCCGGTATTGCGATGGGGAAATTCAGGAGAGATCCTCCCACCTCCGTGAGCCTCAGTTTTGCCCTCTGCAAAATGGACAGGTGGACCCCATGTGGTCTAGACCCCCTCTGACTCTGAAATTCTGCGCTCCTGCTGAACCAGCCGCACTTCAAATCCTGAATCAACGAGGCATGAGGAAGTGTCTGTGCGCCCATGCGTAAAACACTGCAGGCGCAACCATTTGGCTAAGCCGTCCATTTGTTCATTCCTTCCAGACGGCTTGAAGGGAACCTCTCAGAAAAGATTAGTGGCTTGAAGCAAAAGACTGTGAAATCCCCGAGCGAGCCAGATGCACTTAATCCCGGGCTGGGTATCGGATCTCTTCTGATTCATCTCTCTTGTCTGGTCTTCATTTGCCTGTTAATACTTTGTCCTCTTCCTCCCCGGCTTCCTGCTATTGTCCACTCTTGTTCCTTTCTGGAATCGTGATCGCCAAATGTCACTCTTCTATGGGGAGAAGATGGTTCTGCCGGAGAAGACCCAGGCCCTTCACCCTCTCTCTCCTCAATCCGGACACAGGGATTGTGCAAGGCACGCTGACTGTGCGAGCTGCCACCTCATTATCGTCTCCTGGGGAGCCAAGTGTTGAAATAGTGAGACTTTAAAGTGTAGCGGGTGGTACCTTCACTGATTGTCTGTCCTACACCCGGATGCTGGTCGGTCTCTTTGCGGTGGGCCTCCCGCACCGTATTGGGAAAAATGAACGTAGGCAAACACACAAAACCTTACATTTCAGAATTTCTGAAACTTGTAAAACCCAGCGTCAATGAAAAGATGATGAAACAGTCACTTTTAAATGCTACTGATGGGATTCTCAAGTAGGTGTGACATTTCTGGAAGGCAATTGGACACGATGAATCACAAGTTTTAAAATAGGCAAACTTTTCTTTGAGCCAGTGTTTCCTATTAGAAAACTGAGTCCCAGGGGGCGCCTGGGTGGCTCAGTCGGTTGAGCATCTGACTCTTGGTCTCAGTTCAGGGTCGTGAGATCGAGCCCCACGTCGGGCTCTGTGCTCAGCGGGAGTCTACTTGAGATTCCCTCTCTCCCTCTGTCTCTGCCTCTCCCCCTGCTCTCTCTCTCAAAGAAATAAGTAAAATCTTAAAAAAAAGAAAAAACTGAGTCCCAAGAAATAACCGTAGAATGGCAACATATGGATACAGGGCTGCTCATCAAAGCATGTTTGAAATCAAAAAAGGTTGGACACAAAGCAAATTTCCAAGAATGAGAAATTCAAAATATAAATTATGGTGCATCCAAAGAAGGGAACACCCTTCACCCAGGACAAATCATGTTGGAGGAGAACATTTAATGACATGAGAAGATGCTTGTGGGACTGTAGGATATGAAACAATGGAGTTCCAGAATAATATATGTAGGACAACTCCATAAAAAGCTGTATGTGTGTTTGTATGTGTGGGGGAGAGTGGGTTCTTTAAAACAAACAAAACTATACACCGAATTGTCAACAGTGTTTATTTCTGCCCGGCGGAATGATACATGGTGTTTATTTTCTTCCTGGCACCTTTTTAAAATTTAATTTTATGAAACAGGAAAAGGATTTTTATATATACATACATAACTTTTCAAAAAGCAAAGCACCTGGGATAAATCTTTGTGTCCCAGGGCAGCAGGAGAGAGGACAGGCTTGGCCCTCAGACTTTCTGCTCCTCGGTCTCCTGGTGGGAGGCCTCGGGAGCTCAGCGCGGTGGTGGGTGGCACGGTGGTGGGTGGCACGGTGGTGGGTGGCCCCGTGAGTCATGTCAGCAGCCTCCCCAGGCTACGGGCCTGTTCCCTGCCAGGAAACCGTCCCTCCTTAGGTTGCTGAATGAGCTGACTATGCCTGTCTTTTCCCCAAGCTCCGTGGCATCATGTGGCTGCTCGAGACTGGCCACGACGGGAATATTTACACCACAGAAACTGGCAAGAGCTACCATCGGGGCCTTTTTTCTGGCCACTGTGGGGTGGAGGCCAGGGATCCGTGTTTTAACAAGGCCTGCAGGTGATTCGGACACACACCCGAGTGTGCACGGGGCAGGACCCCCCTGCGCCCAGGAAGGAGCATTCACATCCATGGGGAGGTGGGCCGTGTTCTGCTATTCCTCTCTAGATCTGGCTTTGCCCCACAAGGAACTCCCAAACTTACCTATGCCTCCCAGACGGTAGAATTCTTACACACATCACTAATGCCCCGCCCCCGCCCATTCTCCACCTTTCCATGGGGGAGAGGCTGTCTACATCATTCAAGTCCTAGATCTTGAAAAGACTGATACCCAAGCCCCCTCCACACGTACGTCTAAATTAAAGTGATACAAAAAGAAGTCTACCAACATTCTGATTTTTCCATTGAGGGAAGTGTTAAATACCAAAAGTTTAAGAATTCCCACCCCCCCTTCTTTTTTTTTCCACCCTGCTTTGCTGTTTCCTTAAATAAAGGCTTTGTAGGCCTCTCGGGTAATCAACCCAGCACAGAACTGCCACCAAGAAGTGGCATAAATTTTCATTCAAGGCCTCCCAAGCAAACCTTGGCAGCTCAAGTCCCCCAGACGCATCCCTTCCACAGATTCTGAGGAAGGCAGGACAAAAGATCCATTTTGACACCAGTCACTTGCCTTGGGGGAACTGCTAAGGGACTACAGCCACAAGACAGATAAGTCGGGCCTTGACCTGACATGTCACGGGATGGATGGGACTTTGGGACATGCATCTGACCAATGCTCCGCGTGGGTGGGCAACCCAGCCCCTTGCTTTTGATCAGGAAGAGGCATCTTCTTCCTCTTTCTCCCCACCAGAGTTTAGGTACAGCGGGATGCCTTGGGGTCTATTAGTCTCCCAGGGGTCCCCTCCTGGCTGTTGGACCATCACCCATCACCTCTCATCCCCCAGGCAGTCATCTCTCTCTCCGCGCTCAGAGAAGAGAGCAGTCGCATAAATAACTTGCATACTAATAGGATCACTTACGATTTGGCTCGGCTACGAGCAGCCTGTTTCAGGAACAACAGATTTGCTCTTCTCATTTGCTTTGGCTGCAATTAATATTAAAACGAGGTGGCAGGGAGCAGGGACAGAGCCTGGCTTTAATGATCTGTCACAAGCAGAAAACTGAGAGCCGTCAGCAACTGGAATGGTGCCCTGTAACTGGGAATGGCTGGCTCAGCAGACGCAGGTCATTAACCCCCCTCAGCAGCCTCCCCTACAGCTGCCACCCCATGGCTGACCCAGCGCCACGGATTCACCCAGCCCTCCACAGTGCTCAGAGAAGCCCCGGCTTTCCATTTGCCCGATGTGGGGAGAGGCCGGAGCTCACAAGGGATCCGCACGTCCCCACAGCTGTGGCGGTTCTCAGATGGAGCTCACAGCCCCGCGCACCGTCATGGGGGCACTCACGAGTCAGGCTCGTCGCCCCGTTCTTGAGGGCCCAAGAAAAAAATCTCAGCACAGAAGTATGGGAGACAGGCGTTATTCGGAGATGATGTGCTGTGGTTTATTTTTTAGAGAAAATTATCTCCATGTTCCAGCACTTTATTACTAATAACAAAACACCAGTACAAACTTCCAGTTATAAAGTAAGTCCTGGGAATGTAATGGACAGCATGGTGACCCTAGTTAGTAATATTGTACGGTATATTTAAAAGTTGCTGAGAGTAGATCTTAAAAACACTCATCACAGGGGGGCCCGGCTGGCTCAGTCAGTAGAGCACGTGGCTCTTGATCTCAGGGTTATAAGTTGGAGCCCCACGTAGGGTGTAGTGATTATTTAAAAATAAAATCTTTAAAAAAATACTCATCACAAGGAAAAAAAATTTTATAACAGCAGAGGATGACAGTTCTTTTTTTTAAAAAAAAAAGATTTATTTATTTATTTGACAGAGAGAGACACAGCGAGAGAGGGAACACAAGCAGGGAGAGTGGGAGAGGGAGAAGCAGGCCCCCCGCGGAGCAGGGAGCCCGATGCAGGACTCGATCCCAGGACCCTGGGATCATGACCTGAGCCGAATGCAGATGCTTAACGACTGAGCCACCCAGGCGCCCAGGATGACGGTTCTTAACTACACTTACTCTGGTGATCATTTTGCAATATATGCAAATATTGAATCATTACATTGTACATCTGAAACTAATATAATGTTGTATATCAACTATATCTCAATTGAAAATATTTTGAAAACTTTAGAAAAGAAGTAACAAAATCCTTGCAAACTGCTTCCTACTCTGCCCTGAAACATCAGAGGGTGACCCTGCCAAGGTGAGGAAAAAAACCCCAAGAGGACAGACCATGTCCTGTGTCTTTATTGTCCCCTGGGCCGGACACAAGTTAGTTGCTCAGCTGGTGTGTGTGTGGGGGGGGGAGGTGGGGGATGATGACCCAACGGCCCAATGGGCTGGAGGAGTTCTAGCTGAAGAGCTAGATAAAGAGGTAGATAGGGCAAGGCCCAGAAGGATCTGGAGAACAGGAGCCTCCATGCCCAAGGAGGTGGGGTACAACACCCTCCCAGTACAACCAGGGAGCTCCCTGAATCTCACCGTTCAAGAATTTTTATCAAAGTTCCATCACATAAACATGACTGATTGGCCGTCCACTGTTGAGCTCAACCTCCAGCCCCACTCCTCTCCCTGGAGATGGGGGGTGATGCCGAGAAAGCTCCAACCCTCTAATCGCATGGTGATCGGCCCCCATCCTGAAGCTACCTGGGGCCCTCCTAGAGTCCCCTCAATAGCATAAATTCAGGGGTGGTTGAAAGGGGGTCCTTGTGAATAACAAAAGACAGATCACTCAGGAAATCCCAGGAGTTTTAGGAGCTCTGGGCCACGCACTGGGGACAAACACAAAATGTCTTTCGTGGGCCACCACCCTTGGCTCCCCTCAGCTCCCCCGCTGGTTTCCCACGGCGCCTTCCTCAGTGAGGCACACAGATCCTCTTGCTAGCGATCTAAGGCAGAATGCGCAAGCGAGAGGAACACTAAATCCAACGCTGCTTGGTGGCAATCTCAAGACCACACAGGGTCATTCCTTCAATCCTGTATTCACTCATTCCGCAAAAATGTGCTGGTGTGCCAGGCAGCGGGCCAGGCCCTGGACCTGGTGCGGTCGCCAAGCCAGCCACGGTGCCAGCCCTCGCAAGGCTGACAACTACCGGGGAGACTGGCACTGAGCAGGTAAGTCCTGCTCTGTCTGCCTGGTTAGCGTGAGCCCAGAGAGGGCTTGGGGACCGCGCTGAGGGCATTGGAGCCTCTGGGGCCGGGCCCGGGTGAGTGAACGCGAGACCGTCAGTGTTGTTTTGGGAAGAGAGCCTCCGGCCAGGTGAATGGGTTGCGCTAGGGCAGCAGCAGAGACAGCAAACCCCTCGAAAGGCTGTTGCAGGGGCTCGGGGCCCAGAGGGGAGTGGCTGGGACGAGGCTGTTGGCCATGAATGGAGCAGCGATGGGAAATAACAAAAGGACCCGTGGTGCCTGCTCCTGAACTCAGAAGACCAGAATCCCTTGTGTAGAAGAAAATCAAACTGCACGCATATACAACGAGACGCCAAACGGGGTGCCTCCAAGGAGCCAGAGGTCAGAGGAGAAGCTGATGAGTCTGAGCTGGAGTGGTCAGGGTAGGCTGCATGGAGGAGGGGAACCTGAACAGTGTTGACAGTTTAGGAACTATTTGGATTGGCTAAGGGCTTATCCACACACTCAAGATAGTGCACTGGGATGGGGTGCCTGGGTGGCTCCCTACCCAGTCCAGGTTCTGATCTCAGGGTCATGGGATTGAACCCCATGTTAGGTTCTGCACTCAGCACAGTCCGCTTGAGATTCTCTCTCTCCCTCTGCCCCTCCTGCTGCTTGCCCCCCTCAAATAAATCAATAAATCTTAAAAAAAAAAAAAAAAAAGAGTGCATTGGGGTTAGTGTCCAAATAGGCAGAGGGGCAGGACCTGAGGGGAGAGGCTGCTGAAGGCAGTCAAGCTCATCCCCGGTTAGACCCCCTCATGGCAGAGAGGAGAGGGTCCTGCCCACACGGAGACCAGGAGCAGGACAGAAGAAGGGCTGCCCAGAGCCCCTCTAAGGGCTCATGACGTCTCTGCTGGAAAGGGGGGGGTTCTCCTGGCCTGGCCACTTCTGGAAAGCATGTGGCTTCCAAGCCTTGGGATCAGAGGCTGGGAGCTGTTGTCCCAGCACCTGGTGGGTCCTAATTACAGTGTCCACATCTACTCCAGACTCCCTTTCATCTCTGGGGAATCTGACAAAGTGGGTTTTAATTTGCCACCAGATCTCAGCATTTCACAGTCAGAAAAAGAGAGGAGGAAGGAAGTATCTCTGTGACTCCCCAGAGTGGAGGGGCCGTGCGGGCTCATCTGAGGCCTGCCCCATCCCGGGGATGAGCCCCCGCATCCACTGACGACTCGGGGATCATGCAGGCCTCTCCCAGGCAGAGGATGGGGTCCTGGGCTGGCGCCGCTGTTGGAGGACCTCCCACCCACACTTGCAGCCCTTCGGCTTACACAACCCAAGGGGGATCCTCACTGGCAAACACTAGAAATCCAACTCACCTAGGGACTGGGCTTCACAGAATTCAGTCCCCCAGTTACTTACCAAACATTCACTCTGGGCTTAGCTCCGGGGACAGTCTTTCCTTTAGAGCCAACTTAGGCCCTGAGCATCCATTCTTCCTAAGGCTCACACGAACCCTTCAAGGCAGGTGTTAGAAAGAAACAGGGCTCTGAGGTAAATGCTGTGCCCGGGTCGTGGTCCGTGAGCGGGCGCACGAGGAGTTCAGCCCCTGATTCCCAGACCCTCTCTTTCTGCTCCCCCCACGCACACGGAGCCCCGTTTCCTGCCTCCAGGTGCTTCTGTCTCACCCAGGAGAGAAGCTTACGGGCGCCAAACAGTGACTAACAGTGTGAGAAGTTACAAAGCTACAAACACTCAAGACGAGAGAGGAAAGAAAGAAAGGAGCCAACTCCGTACGTGGAACTTCATACTTATTATATTTCATTCTCCTGCAACCTGATGCGAAAGGATAAATAATACTCTCCTTTTACTGACACACAGAATACAGTATCCCAGAAACACGGGTCGACGGTAATGTTGATGATGGCACTGTAGTGACATTACGTTGAATTTGCAGTGACTTTTTTTTTTGGAATCCATTCTAAAGCCCGTGCTCTTTAACACACCAGGATGGCTGCTCATGGCCACCCCCCACTTCTCCAGCCGGCCTGTGGCCCCCCAGCTGCCCAACCCCAGCTCCGCGGGCACCATCTTTCTTCCTTCTGCAGGGGAACACACCCTTGTCGTCCTGCTTCCCTCATCCTGTCCCCTGATCGTCCTCACTCTGGGGCCCCATCAATCCCATCATAGTTCCTTTCTAAAAATTCAGACCATCCTTAACCAGCTTCCACTCTCTTTCCCACTTTTCTCAGAAAACATCTCTTCTGTCTCTTCTCCTCTCTCCCTCCCCCCATCCTCCTCTCCCTTGCTTCTTGCTGCCTTTCTTGGTGCGTGGCATTTGCAGCCTCCAAAGAGCATTCAGGTCAAGGTTGATAAAGGTTAAGTGCTATGTGCTAATAAAGCTCTTCCTCTAGGGAATGGCACGCCTTGAGTTTTTGAAGTGAGATTAGACGTGATAAAAAGCCAGAGCCATCAGCCGCGGAAGCCTTGGCCAGCGCCTAGAAATTTCTGCCAGCATACCTACTCATTGCATCCTCTTCCATCTGAAATGAAGCCTGCTTGTCCTCGGTCGCCTTTCTGGTATGTACCAGACAGAGTGCAGAATGTGCCACACGACCCACTTTCGCTTCCTTCACAGGGTGAAACACTAGAAAGCTGCTTCCTCTGAAGTATGCCCAGATACGACATTTTTTTTGACTAAAAAGCAGAGGCCATTTCCCATCAACAAGTTGGATCATTATATTTTAAAATACATTTTCTCCCATGAGATTCACTCAAGTTGTTTTCCTTTGGGATGACAATATGCAGCCTATAAATATTTAAATTTTTCCTGGATTGAGTCTCATACCCGAAAAAAAAAAAGGTTTCTTACCACTCCTATTTGGTGTCACACTGACTTCTATTTAATTCCCACCTCTGCTGCTCATGTACCGTGCAACCCCAGACAGCATCCATAAATGCCGTGTACAAATGGGGTTCGAAATCATCAACCCATGAGGCCACATGAGGAGTATATCGAGTAGCCTGTGACACCCATTGTGATAGTTCATTTTATTCACTAATTTGGCTGGGCCAGGGTGCTGGTATTTGTCCAACATTATTCTGGGTGTTTCTATGAGGATTTTTTAGATGATAGTAACATTTAAATCAGTGGACTTTAAGCAGATTGTCCTCTAGAATGTGAGTGGGCCTTGTCTAATCTGATGAAGGTCTTAATAAAACAAGGACTGAACTCCCTTAAGCAAGAGAGAATTCTCCAGCTCTTTGCCTTTGTTTTTGTTTTTGTTTTCTTAAGATCTTATTTATTTATTTGACAGAGAGAGAGAGAGCACAAGCAGGGGGAGCGGCAGAGGGAGAAGCAAGCTCCGCACTGAGCAGAGAGACCAATATGGGGCTTGCTACCAGGGTCCTGGGATCATGACCTGAGCCAAAGGCAGATGCTTAACGACTGAGCCACCCAGGCGCCCCTAGCAAACTGCCTTTGAACTTCATTTTCTTCTTTCTGGTTCTACAGCAGACAGCCTTCAGACCCAAACTCAAACTTGTCTCCGACCTACTGGCCCAGCCTCCATTATCATGTGAGCCAATTCCTTCTAATAAATCTCTCTCTGTGTCACATACACATTCTACTGGTTCTGTTTCTCTGGTGACTGATACACCCACCTAGCTCGACACCTATCGTCTAGCAAATACATAGCAGGACTGCAGTGTGCAGACTCTGAAGTCCCCATCTTCTGCTTTATCTGATGGTTGGATGGATTTCAGTTAAGCTTAATTGGCAAACTCAGAGGTAAACGTAAAATGATAAATCGGGAAGCTTATAATTGACAAATGGAACAGAATCTGTTCCTACTAAATTCCTACTCAATTCAGAATACGATTGTTTTCAACCCTCGCCATTATAAAAAAACACATAGATATATGACCTAAGAAAATATTCTGAAACAAACATGCGTAACCACCTTCAGGTCAAGAAGTGGAACCTTACCAATGTCCCAGAGGCGCCTATGTCCGTTACTCTCAGAGTAACCCTTGCTCACGTTTCTTATGCCTTTCCCATGCAAGACCGCATCACTAATTCATTACCATGTCTGTTCTTCTATATCTGACTTCCTTCCATGCCACGTTATGTTCATGAGATTCATCCTTCAGTGTGTTCATTTTATTATTGCGTACTATTCTGTGATATGGGTCAACACACTTTGTTTATCCCTTCTACAAACTTTCAGCGTGAAAAAGACCTAAATCCAGAAAATGTGCTTGCAACGGAGCCATGGTCCCATTTCGAGCAGACGCTAAAATCATGAGGATGCTGAAGGGTTATAAATGCATCTGAAAATATTGGTATAAAACCAACAAAAAAGAAGACAAACTCTGAGCTATTGACAAATGTGTTCGTTGAGTGTGAAGTTCTTCTGTTGACACGAACCAAGTTTAACCAAAAATGTAACAAATTAGGGACAGTGTATTATGAAGTAAGCCACGAGCCAACAAACACAAGACCACAATTAAGTCTAGTAAAGAAGCAAGTTGGCAACCAGTGCAGCTCTGCTGAAGACCATGTAACCATGACCATTGGTTTTATACCCCAGGCCCAGGTAGGGGGTGAGCGCTCGTGAAGAACGCCTTCTGGGGCTGAGGGACAGGTCTACCTGCTTCTGAGCGCAGAAGCAGATATAAGGGAAGCCCTCGTGGCCACACTGAGCCCTAGTGCCTCCTCAGCAGCGGCCCTGCCAGCCACTCTGTAAGGGGCAGGAAGATGGAGGATGGAGCTCAAGTCTGGAGTTCACATTTGTGATCAGTTCCCCTCCCTGCTTTTGAACAGCCAGCCACATTTGCCCCACATCAGCAGGCAGTGTTTGAGATTTCCTGGAGCTAAAGGTCAAGGCTGGTATGGCCGTTCCTCATCACCCCCCTCCCCTGTAAGCCTAGGCTATTACTAAGACAAATACAAACCCCCTCCCTAACCACCTTGCTTAATTATCAATTATTATTTTCAACTAATATCTTTATTCCCATACAGATGTACAGAGTCTCTGGCGCATTCTGGTCTAAGTAAGTTTTTGTGACACTGTTCTTTATATGTTAAGACTTGAGGTTTCAGGATTTCAACAGTCTCTGTTGGGAGGAGGCTGGGAGACTGTTTCTACATCATACCAGGGAAAAGGGAACCAGAATTTCATGAGCAATTGCTCAGGGCCCAGCCCATATGTGAGCCATCATGTTTAATCTTTATAAACCACCATCCCCAACCAGCTCCATATTTGTCTCTGTATCCCACAGTTGAGGAGAAGGAGGCCCAGAGAAGTGAAATACTCACTCACGGCCGCACAGCTCATGCCACTATCAAGTCGTCATTAGGAATCTGGACCCTGAACTTCAGGCTCAGGGGATGGTCCAGTTTTATCACTTACTAGCTGTGGGCCTGGAAAAATCACTTACTTACTCCCCATGCGATGGGGACAATCATGGTCCCCACTCCGCAAGATAGTACGCGTCAGGTACTTAGCACAAAGCCTGGTCCCAGAGAGCACTTTCTACAAGAGTACTTTCCACAGTGCTTGCCAAATGGCAGAGCCAGGATTCATACCAAAGTAGGAGCTGACTCCAGACACCCAAAAACCACAGCCATGGGTTTGTTTGCCCATGACTCTGCAGTGTGAATAGGGCTCAGCAGGGGGGCCAGTCTCTGTTCTCATGGCTCTGTTGGGGCAGCTTGCCTGGGGGATGAGGATCCAGTTGACTTTACTGCTGGATTGGCTAGGTCCTGGCCAAGCCTCTCTCTCTCTCTCTAGAGGGTAGTTCGGACTTCTTTACCAGGTTTCTCAGCCTCTAAGACTCTAAAAGCAGAAGTACAAGGTCTCTTGAGGTCTAATCCCAGACTGTCACAGGATTGATTGCTTCCACTGTGTTCTATAGGTCAAAGCAAGTCATGAAGCCAGCTTGGGTTGCTAGGGGTCAGAAAATAGACTACAGATTTGGATGGGATGGGCAGCAGATGCATGCAGGAATGGGAGCACCTGAGGGCAGCCATCTTTGCAGACCATCCACCCCACCAAGGCCGTAGAAATTTAGAGAGGGCGAGCCCCGTGTGGCTGGATATACTATGAGAAGACATTTGGGAGGCACTGAGAAGAATGAGTGGAATCAGGCCCAGAAAAGGAGTGAGGTATTCTGGCAGAAAGAAAAGTTTGAACAAAGACTCAAAGCAAGGGCCCATGAGGTAGCTTGAGTTGTGACCTGCTTGACTGAACCCAGGACCTGTGGGGAAAATGCTGAATAGGGGAGGGAGGGGAAAAAAAGGGTTGTTGGAGGGTAGAGGGCTTTGGAAGCTAATCTGAGGAAGGCAGTGGAGAGACTGTAATGTCCTCCAGACGGAGCGGGACTTGCAGGAAGGGTGTTTCAGGAAGAGCAATCTGCAGTGGTATCCAGGAGGGTCAAGGAGGCAGACAGACTAGAGTTACCAGTGATGCGGGTCAGCGGAGATGAGAGACAAGAGGGCTATCTAGAGGGAGGAGGAAAGGGGAGAGCATCTCCTGCTTATGATTCTTTGCAAATGTTCTTACATCTTTTCTATGGCTGTGCTGGAGAAGTGAGGGGAAAGACTAGGCCCATCTAAGTCCCCAACTCCCTGTGTGGCTGACCAAGCTTCCCAATCAGGGGCCGGTATCCCTCAGGGAGAAGGTGGTGCTCTCTCAGTTACCCAAGGTTTGGCCCAGTCTGTTCTCTGCCGGAAGTTTTCTGGGAGCCATTCTCATTCTGCCACCCACAGAACAGGGCACCAACTCCTCCACATTGAGCCAAGGTCCCCAGACTCTAACTCCTCCTTCTTCATGCAAGGCTTCCCTCCAGAAAAACATCCCCTTCCAGGATCCCAAGTATGACCCATGTCTCCCTGCCTAGGTATGGCTTCTGGGGACATCTCTGCTCTCTCTTCTTTTCACCTGCCATAACTCTTCATCCCTGGAGGGCCCAGCTGCAGCGCCTCCTCCAGGAAGCCTGCCTGATACCCCCAACCCATCCAGGCAATCCTTCTCCTGAACTCATGCCCCCTCGCCACCTCAGCAAACCCCAGCACTTACCCCCTATGCTCTTCTAAGATGTTAGGGGTGAAATGGTCTTATCAACACACCTACACAGGTGGGCAGGGCCTCTGTCTTTCTCATTTCTCTTTCCCTCACAGAGCTAATAAGAGCAGTGTTGATTACACAGTTAAGTACTTAACAGAAAGGGAGAGAAAGATGAATTGTTCCTGGCCTCGAGCCCTCCACTTTCTGTGCAACTAAGGCACAAATTCTTTGACAACTAGCTGGAGTTAGGGGGCATCATAGTGAAGATAAGTAGTCCCCTGAAAATCAATAAACATCATCATTGTTATTTTTTATTACTCTCGTGAACATTCCTTATCACCAAAGCCATTAGAAGTACTGAGGAACCCCCTCTGCATTTGTAGTTTGTTCATGGTGGCCATAGGGGTGGGAGATGGATGTCTAGGTTGGGTTCACTAGAAGCAGAGCTTGAGACAAGGATTTGACATGCACGATTGATTGGGGAGTGCTCTCAGGAGTAAGGGAAGCAGGACCGGTTGGGAAGTAGATTAGCAAGGAAGGATGTAGTCTCTTCTGGAGTCTTGTATGAGTCCAATCCCAGAGAGAGGCCTGGAACACATGCACAGCAAAATTAGCTTGACCCTGGGGCACCTGGGTGGCTCAGTCAGTTAAGTGTCTGCCTTTGGCTCAGGTCATGATCTCAAGGTCCTGGGATTGAGCCCCACATCGGGCTCCCTGCTCAGTGAGGAGTCTGCTTCTCCCTCTCCCTCTGCCCTGACCCTGCTCTCTCTCTCTCTCTCTCTCAAATAAATAAAAATCTTTAAAACAAAATTAGCTCGACCTTGAGGTAATGGTAGAGCGACGAACTAGGTTGCCTGGGACGGTCTCAGTTTTAGCAATGAAAGTCCTTCATCCCAGGAAACCCTCAGTTCCAGGCAGACACTTACTATAAGGGGCCCAGTTTTGTATCCTAAGTCAGCCAATCATTGGCTTTGGGCTGCTCCCAAGCAGGGGAAGCACAAAGCTCCTAAGGCAGATGGCACGCATTCACCCTGGGGGTGAGTCTCTGGAGAAAGGGAGGATGGTACACCAGCCTAGTTAAAGGGGTGCGGAGTCACCACTGGCATGACAAGCCTCTACAGAGCATCTCTCCACCTCCCCCTGCACTACCAGGAAGCAGCACAAGGCACGGGCCGTTGCACCTGCCCCTTGCTGTTGGGAGAGATGGGCCCATAGAGCCCGGCCTCCACTCAGGACCCTGCCCTGCTGCTGATTCTGAGAGCACCTAATAGGTTTCACACAAACCCTGTTGGCTTCCTGATTATTTGCAACTCAATTAAATTAACAAATTGGTCTCTTTGCCCAGAGTCTTTCCACCGCCTGTATTCTAGCATATGCCAGTCAGGGCACCCAGCACCTCCAGATGGCTGAGAGCTTACTCTACAAATCCCTGCCAACTCATCGCTAGGGAAGTGTGTGTGTGTGTGTGTGTGTGTGTGTGTGTGCATGGTGTGTATGGAGAGGCCCAGAGACAGAGACACAAAGCCCTGGTGGGGAGAGAGGAACTAGAAGGTGGGCAGGACAAGAAAAATGAGAGCGAAGGGAGAAGGGAAGGGGTAGGAGCCCGAAGAGCCTGGATTCGGCCCCATAGATTAACCAGCAGGTGCTAAGGACCCTAACCTTCCTGCAGGGAAGCTCTCTCCTCCACAAGGTTGATGGTGTGTGTGTGTGGGGGGGGGGGGTGCCTGAGGAAAACTCAAGTTTCTCTGGAGGACAGTGAGATTGGTGGTTCTCAATGTGTGTTCCCTGGACCAGCAGCATCAGCATTGGGAACTGGTTAGAGATGCAAATTCTCCGACCTCACCCCGAGCTCCCGAATCAGACGCCGTGGGTGGGGCCCAGGTGTGTGGGTCCCAACAGGCCCGGCAGGTGTTTCTGCTGCTGCTGGAGTTGGAGAACCTCACTCCTGCGCCTGCAGTCCCCACCCGCCCCACAGCAGCGCTGCGAGGACTCTGACGGCCGTGAGCCTCTTCTCGGTCATGGCCTTGGGGCTGTGGCCTTCCAAGAGGAGTGAGGTGGGTGGCCTTGGGAGCTGGCACCATCTTCTTTCAGAGTTACTGGAATGATGCCTCTCTAGCTTGGAGTGAAAGGCCCGCATGGGCACTGGGGAAACGGGGGAGGAGTCAGGGACCAGCCCAGAGGAAGCAAAAAGACAACCTGGGGGAAAGTGTGCTTAGGGGGCCAAGGCGTCAGCTGGTCTGTGACAGCTCCTAAGTAGCGAGCCCTCAGCTCCTGTCCTGCAGTGGGACCCCAGCTTCAGGGCCATTTGTGGGGATCAATTGTGCCGCCCGGATTCTGCTGGGAGAGGGTGGGGGGAGGGGCGACAGCAGGAGAATGAGGGAGAGGGAGGGAGAGAGATTCTGGTGGGGGGGGAGTGGCGCAGGCGCAGAGTTTCCAGAAGACCATCCTCATTACCAGAGGGGACATCGCTCTTCTGGCTTCCGAGGCTGCAGACCAGGGGTGAAAGGCTTGGCGTGGCCCTTGGCGAGGGGCCTGTTCTCATTTCTGCAGGTACGGGTGTGAAGTTTGGTCCGTGTGCCTGGCATGGGGTAAGATGATCAGGGACCTCAAACTCAAAGGTCCTCAGGGTCTGGGCAGATAGCCGAAGAGAGGCGCACACATGTCCGCTGGGCTTCGGGCGGACTGAATATGCCGACCTCGTCCAGATCATGCGGCAGTCACGTATTCCAGCCTGTTGTCAGCACCCGGAACTGCCACCCCCTGCCACCAGGTTGACCGGCGGATTTGAGGGAAGCCCCAGAGCCAGATGGAGGTATAAGGCAGCAGGTCCTACGAGAGGAGCCGCAAGAGGCTCATGTGCCTGAGTGTCAGGGGTGGCCTGTCCGGACTGGCGGTGGGGAATGAGGCTGGGGAGGGTCGGGGACTCCATCCTGCAGCAGTGAGGGGCAGTGAGGCGCTCTGTGCTCAGTCCCAGTAAGAATGGGTCTTGAATTTCCTCGGTCTTCTGATAGCTGTTCTCTTCTCACTCAGGGGGGCCAGCATCATGAGCCCCCTGCCTTTGGGAATATAAAATATATATCATCTCAACTCGATACAGCACAGTTGAGGACCAAAAAGTGAAATAAGCTGTACCAAGTCCCCAGCCTGGAGCTGGGGGGGTTGAAGGCAGGACAAGAATATAGTGTTTGGCCCTGGTGACTCCCGCCAAAGATCCTCGTAGGGAGGGTCCTGCAGCTGGGCAGGTGGGGGGCGAGGAGCCGGAGTGAGCAGGACCCTCCACCGGCTGCCTTTAGCAAGGAATGCCTTTGCCTTTGGCCTTGAGTAGCAGCTGCAGATCTTCTCACCTTTGCCTCCTCCAGATGTCCTCCAACACCCCAATATTTATTTCTACTTGGAAACCGCAACCGCTTGATGAAGGAATGTCAGGGATGCTGCTCACCTGCCTCTGTGAGGCTCAAAGCGGCATTTCTGACTTTCCAATGTGTATGTGTGGGCATCAGGGCAGGTCCTTTGTGGTCGGAAAACCAGACGTTGGGAGGATACCTACAAACCATCAAAACTGGTTTCTTTTGTTTTTAATTTGCAATTGAAGAACCATGGTTACTTTTTATTTCACATACTTTGGTATGAATTGAGGGTGTTTTGTTTTTTTTTTAAACAAAGACCAGTTGCATCATTTAACGTTTTTAAAAATAAAAAAGAAACTAAAGAAGTTGTAAAGAGGAATTATCGTGTGTACCAAACTGTGCACCCTTGCTTATTGTAGTTTGGATTTTGGTGGTGGTGCTAAGCTCTGAACGCATCAGAGCAAATGAATTCAACATCAGGGCTGCTTTGAATTCCCTTCTCTGCCAATTAACCCTCCCCGGGAAGACTCAAGTGCCTCTCAGGATTGGCTTCGGACAGCAACACAGATGGATTTTTCCATTTCAGTAGTCAAATGAGGTGGGGGCGGGGTGGAGATTAAGGTGGATTAAAGGATTACATTTAGGAATACTTCATCGAATGCCCAACATCTAAAGAATTGAATTTGGGATTGGGGTTAATAGCATATTCCTGTGAAATCAGGTAATTATTTTTGTGAGTACCCGCTTAATTCAGTGGGAAAGTGGCTTCTGGTTTCCTAAACACTTGTATCTGGAGCACAGAATTGACAGGGATTGCTTTAGTAATGACCCTAAGGTGGGTTTGTTTGGGTTTTTTTTTTTTCCCCTAACCGTATTGATTAACTTGGCTTTCAGCGATATGTTCCCCGTCTCTCCTGAAGTTGCAAATAGGAAATGATATTTTGAAATAAATTTCCCTGGAGCACAGCTACTCATTAAAAAAGGAAGGAATGAAAACCAAAACACTTTGTTCAATATATGGAAGATGCAAAAACCCCCTGTGGTGATATGCAAAACAGAGTGTGAGGTTGCAGGCAGGAGTGGGGCGAAGAATCAGAGCGCCCAAAATATTCTGATAAAAGCAAACTAAATAGATGTGGCCTCATGGCGGAGGAGAAAGAAGGGAGGAAATAGCCCTATGACCCCCTCTCCTTTGGTTCGCCCACCCCCACCCCACCACTGGGATAGCTCACTAACCCTTGACAGCTCTGCTCCTGAATAGGGTCTGAAAAAAAGGAGTTTTGCAGCCCTGGCCTTTGGCTTGAGGTAAAGGAGATTTGTGGAAGTCGAAGGGAGGAGGGGGAGCGGGAGGGCGTTCCTAAGGGATGGGCCACCAAAGGCCTGACTGGGAGTGCGCATGTGTGGGAGGGGGGAATCGGAGGCAGAGTGTGTCGGGCCAAGGGCAGGCTCAGGCTCCCTCGGATTCCTTTTTGCGTCCTGGTGGCTCTGGCAGGGTGGGGGCTGGTCATGTTGTAAGCGGCCAAATGGGGAGCCAAGCTGAGCACATGCTGGGTTGGCCTAATGGGAGTGCACCAGGCTTGGTGTCTGGATTCTTCCCAGCGGGGGATGGTGTCCCCCTGGCTGCAGTCAAGTGCTGTGGGATTGGGTGGGCCTGGAAGCAGGGAGGCCCGGGAGGCTGTGACAGACCCCCCAAGCCTGCTCTCTGAGGTGCCTGCTGAGGGGCAGGGCCCAGGACAAATCCACGACAGCCCTTCCACAACTTCCCTCAGGGTTCAGCTAATCTTCGTTGAAGGCGCAGAATCCAATGCGGTAAAGGAAGAGCCAAGGCTGAAGGGAATTCAGAAATGGGCTGGGGTGGCAAGTGGAGCCCCGACTGGTGGTCACCTCAGATGGTAGGGTTGCCGGATAATGTACAAGGCGCCCAGTTAAAACGGAATTACAGAGAAACAGTGAATAATGTTTAAGTATATATACAGCCCAGATATTGCTTTTTCAATTTTTCTTTGCTAAATCTGGTAACCCTGTCTGATGAGAATTACAGATGGTTTTTATTTCCTCCTTTGATTCTTGCCTGGTGTTGGCTACATTATCTCATGGACGGGACGGTTATTACTTTGGCATCAAGGGGGCGGAATCCTAATCCAACTCCTATGCTCTCCAACTTCTGAGCAAATGGTGTTTTTATAGTGGGGTTAGGCTTAGGAGATGGGCAGTCTGGAGGCAGGGAAGACAATGAGCAGCGCCAACTCCTTGGCCAGCACCCCTGTCTACCAGGACCCCCCAACTTTGCCGCAGCTTCCAGGTTTCTGCCCTTGCTATCGTGTTTCAATCTCTGTCACATCCAATCTCCTTAAAACTCTGTGTCCCTTCCCCCCCTTCCCCTTTCAATCCATTAGCAGCCTCTGCACCTTGGGTCCTTGGGCCCCCATAGATCTCTCCTGTCCATCAGACTTTCCTGGGAGAAAGGGGGTGAGCCCCATTGTCTGCTCCCCTCACAAACTTAAGTGCTCGGGCGTCTGTCTTGTCTAAGACGCTGATCTCTTGGGACATCCTTACCAGGAGGTTATATATAAAATCATAGAGATACCAAAATGTGTCCTATTGCTCCAATGTTTAATCCTTGCTTATTTTTAACCCATTTGAATTCTTAATGAAATTCTGTTTAAATATACATATATATATACATATTAGAAGCATCTTAAAATATTTAAAATCCAGACTATTGTCAGAGCACTCGACTGAATCTCACTATTTAGCACTAATTATAAACAATCCTGTCTAGCCTTTGTCTTTAATGGTTTTATAAGTGCTAGGCTTGTCTTTCTAATTAGACTATAAGCTGGTCTTTTGCTTCCCTAATATCTCTCAGAGCACCTGCCACAGAGCGGGGTGCGCACAATAGACGTTTAATGACATGTCTCAAGCTACTTCGCTGTTTGCTCCTCCCTGCCTAAGTGGCCCCTTTCGGGTCCAGCCCCCCCCCACCATTAAAAATAGGCTCAGTTTTCTCACTCGTGGCTTTTAACATCTGTATCCCCTGATGGACAAGTGACACTCTTTAAATTTAATTGGCACAGCATTTAAAATCACACTTTTTTTTTTTTTTTAGCTGTTAAGTCTGTCCAGAATGAATTCCCACATCTCTCAAAACAGGGGGCCAGGCTTGTGAGTCTCCCTGATTTCCTGATGTCGGTAAGAGTGTTATTAACAGTCATTTAGTTATTCACCAATATTGTTGTCTACATAAACTTGGATAGCGATGCCACATAGTGTCATTTAAAGAAATAAAAATATAGTTTGTCTCTAAATACAAAAGCAATGCAAACTTTAAAAATACAAGAAAAGCACCAAGGCAAAAAACACAAAACAAACTTTAATTCTCTCATGCTGCGATCATTTCATATTTATCTTCCCAAGATTTTTCTATTTGGATAGATACATACGTTTCTACTTAAATATGTATACATATGCACAGATATATATTTTTTTATCACAAAGCAAAGGCACACAGAATTTTGTCTGACTCTCTTCGTTAAGCAACATAGAGTGTTAAGTAAACATTTTCTTGTGACCAGTCCCTTATTGTTAAACATTTCAGTTGTTTCCCCTTTTTCTGTGTTCTAAATAATGCTGCAATAAAAATTCTTATTCTTTCATCTTGTGCCTACCTCTGCGATATTTCCTCAGCAAACGACTTCTTAGACAGGAAATAGTTGGTAATGCATATTTGTAAGGCTTTAAATATTTAGCTAAACCGTCTTTCTGAGAGGATTGACTATTTACACTCTGCCCTTGGGAGTCTTGGCCAGAAGGTAGATGGCTTTGCATTCTTCTTCCTGCTGTTCACTCAAGTCACTTACTAGGGGCGGTGCCCCCCCAACAACAGCTTTTTCTAGCACACCCCCGCCCAATGCTTCAGTATTTTTAGCCACCCAATTCCATTCCAGCCTTTCTTTTAGGTGCATTGATTCTTCCAGCCAACAAAATTTGTTTTGAGCACTTACTATGTGTCAGGCCCCGTTCCAGGTGCTGAGGACATGGGAGTGAGCAAAACCAAGGCTCAGTATCAACTCTTGTCCTATCCTATATCATGATTTCTTTAGGAAATTTTCTGGTCATGAACAGGACTTCTAGCACTGTACGAGGTTGGGGGTTGGGGGGTGTTGTGCTCAGGAACCATAGGGTGGGTCTCTGCCCTCTGGGAACTTCCATCTAGCTGGGGGTCAGACAAGCCTAAGTCACACATACCGAACAAAATAAATAAGCAACCAAACAAAAAAAAAACCCCAGCTCATCTTTGGGGAGAGGATGTGCCTGGGTGCTAAACCATTGGGTATGGGTTATGAAATGCTGCAGGAGTTCAGGAGAGAAGCTTACTTGTAGTTAACTTTCTAGATGTACCAAGGGTCCCTTGACACGCTCTAGTCCTTTTCTGGATGGGGATGCTGAGCACCCACGAAGGGAAGGAAGCACATCCTTTGCATGTACTGGGGACACAACTTTGTCCAAGGCAGGGATTTCGTAAGGGCCAAATTCAATAGGGGGATAAGGCAGAGTGTTGAAAACATCTCAGATATTTCAGAGACAGGTAACCATTTGGGGGCTGAGTCCCTGACTGGCACTCAGGACTCTAGATGGTGGACCCCAACTGCCGTGGGAGGCCAGATTTTCCCCACGGGGCCTGCCAGGACATGCCTTTGTCATTGCCTAGGGTCCGGCCTGAAAGGTCACAGTAGGATTTTGGCCCGAGTTTATAAACGCAAGCGGAAAACAACAAACAAAAAATCACAGTAACAACAGCCCCACAAAGCTGATCAGGTCTTTGCAGGGCTGTTCTGCTCCGCCTCGATGTGAAAGGGAAAGGAACAGTCATCACTTATCTGACACTGGTAAAACTTTTTCTTTTAAGTTTCTATCTTTGTTCAAAGTTATACACCTACAAGATACGTTTTATAACACCACACACTTCTAGCTTTGCTCTAAGAAACCCAGCCAGCACTCCATCCGCTTGCCTCCCCTAATTTCTCTCCCCCCAGAAGCACTTTCATTCTCTCGGCTAATTATTTTCGTATTTTCATGTCTGTCTCTAGATGATATCCCTGTATGGCACTTTCTGCTTTTGGGGTTTTAGCCATTCTTTAATGCCTTACCACCGGGGTGCCAAAGGCTCTGTGGTCCCCGCCCCACTGCCCCGGCGCATGCGCGCTCCCTGCCCAGCCCCCAGGCTCGCGGCTAATGCCTCCGCAGCTTGAGTCCGATCGATAGCCGCTCTTTACATTATTCGGCTCCGCCGAGCCGTGCGCTGCACTGTGATTACCCCTCGCTGCTCTCCGCTTCACTGGAATCGTCATCTGGTTTTTGCCTTTGCGGAGGGGTCTGCGTTTTCTAATTCAACCTCAAATTCTTTCGCCAGTTGTAGAATCTTCTCTCTAGAGGATCCCATGGGTCAGTTTTTCTAGCGATGGAACGTGCACGAAGCCCGTCTCCCGAGGCGGTGCACCTGCTGCCGCCTGCCCCGGCTGCCCTCCCCCCGGGCGCCCTTCTCTGCTCCCCATCAGCCGAGGCCTTCTCCGTACTTGGAGGTGGCCCCCCTGCTTTCCTGCGTCCCGCCTCTCCCTCTGGGTTTACACCCTCATTTTGGTGGAGCACATCCTCTAGCCGCTGCCAGTAAACGGGGTGTGGGAAATACGTTCTTCAGACTTGCACGATATGGAAACGTCCTCTTTTTCTTTCATGTTTAATACGATTTATTCTTGAGTAGCTGTGGTTAATATTCTCCAGATACGTCCATAATCAAGTATTTGGAAAAATTCAACAAAATATTTTTCGTTCCGTTATCCACTTACCAAAAATTTTGTATGTCATTCCATTTTTCTTACATTTTTTCCAGCTGTCTTAAGATATAGTTAACAGATAAGTTTAAGGTGTACAATGTGGTGATTTGATGTACATATGTCAGTCTTGTGAAATGATAACCACAATAAGGTTAGTTAATGCAAAGAATGTCTTGTTTGGTTGTTTGGCTAGGCATGGAATTCTAGCTTGGAAACAATTTCCCTCCAGAACTTTGAAGACTTTGCTTCTTTACTTTCTTGCTTCCAGTGTTGCTGTTGGGAGCTGGCGTGCCTCCTGATTCTCTACTATTTTACGCCTGATTTTTCCCCTCCTTGGAACTGGTAGGAGTTACTCTAATCCCGCGTTTTGAAATTTCCAGTCATGTACCCCGGTGTCGGTCCAACTGGGCACTCATGGGCTTTCTAGTCCAGAAAATGTCTCGGGTCTAGGAAATTTTATTGAATTATTTCTTTGATTTTCTATTTTCTCCTTTATCTCACTTTCCAGAGCCTCTATCCTTGGTTATGAGAACTCCAGGACTGGTTTAATTATCTTCTCCTTTCTGTCCAGTTTTTCATCTAGTTTACATGTTACTTTGCCTTCTGGGAGATTTCCTCAATTTTAACTTCTAAGCTTCTATTAAGTTTTTCAAATTTACCCTTGTATTTTCAATTTCCAACAACTCTTTGTGTATATGTGTGTATATACACAAAATACATACATTTTAATATATTATGTGTTTACGTGTATTTCCACAGAAATTTATTTTTGCATAGCTATATATTTTTTTAAAGATTTTATTTATTTATTTGAGAGAGAGAGAGACGGTGAGAGAGGGAACACAAGCAGGGGGAGTGGGAGAGGGAGAAGCAGGCTCCCCGCCTAGCAGGGAGCCCGATGCGGGGCTCGAGGCCAGGACTCTGGGATCACGACCTGAGCCAAAGGCAGACGCTTAACGACTGAGCCACCCAGGCGCCCCTGCATAGCTATATTTATATAAATTATGGGGAGGGGGGTTGGGTTTTGTTCTCAGTAGCAGAATCTCCAAGCAACTTTACTTTCTATTTGCTTTGGTCTCTACTGGTCCTATTAGAGACTTTCTTTAGATGTCTGATAATCTTTATTTTGTCGGTCTGTATTGCGATCTATAACAATAACCTATGGAAGTCCTACTATGTGCCAGGCATTGTTCTGAGGACTCTACAAGGACCATCTCATTTCGTCTTTACACCAATCCTATGGGGTAGGGATATTGCTACCCCACTCTATGGATGGTTGTTAATATTTAAGTCCAGGAAACAAAGAATCTTATTGAAAGCTCTGGGCTAGAAGCGAAATATTCAAAGGTAGACTTCACCTTGGCATGTTTGGGCTCCTTCCTTGTGGAAGTCCAACGTCAGTATGTTTAGGTCTTTCCTTTGGGGCTGGTCAGATCATCAGAGGTGACTCTGTCAAGCTCTTACCTAAAGGGTGAAGGTCTGGCTGCCAGTCTTGCAGGAGCTGGGTGGGGGAGATGGTACCTGGGGACGTCGGCCTTGCCTGTCTCAGCACTGCCTGCCTCTCCAAAGCCAGAGACTCCTACTACTGCCCTCCCGCTCCTATCTTTTTCCAGAATGGGGGAGAGGCAGTCACTTGGCTGTGTGTATTTGGGGAAGGAATCTGGAGATGTGACTGCTTCACAAACAAACCTTAAGCCAATTCTCATTTTAGCACCCCTCGCCCTCACCCCCACTCCCAGAGGTACCCACTGCTGCCAGTTCATGATCCTTATGGGGATTCTGGCTTACAGATCCGGGAGGTTTTCCACATTCTGCGCTGTTAGCTTGGGATTAAATTTTCTCTCCAATTTCTTGGGCCGGCTGGGTAAATTATCCCCTATCTAGCTGCTTCTCAGCTCTCAAATTTTGTTGCTGTTTTCTGCTCTCCCATTTTCCCCATTCGCGTGGGCTTGTACCTTAAAAAAAAGTCTCTTTACTGGCATTTTAATGGGGTTTCAGTGGGGAGTGAAATCAAGTGTTTGCATCTTTACACAAAACTCCCCGCTGTTCAAATTCCCCCTTCCCTTTCCCGTCCACTTATTCTTTCACCTAGAAATCAAACAGTGAGAACACAAAAATGCATAACCTTGGCTGTAAGCTGTACAGTGCTACATTTAGTGAGAATGAAAGGAGTGAGCAGGGACAGGAAGGACATGAATCAGTGTGTATGTATCCAAAGAGTATCTTGAACACAAACATATCATCTTAATCTTGATCCTTTTATCATACACATTCTGAAAAACTGCATTGAACAATGTCCTGGTTTATAAGATTACACTGAAATTACACCAGTTCTTCCCCAAGGATTACACGCCACTAAGACTTAATTTCAGAATCCCCAGGGAGAGATGAGATTTTTTTTTTTTCTTTTTTTTTTTTTTTTTGAGAGAGAGAAAGTGTGCAGATGCCCAAGCAAGCAGTGGGGAGGGGCAGAGGGAGAGGAAGAGAATCTTAAGCAGACTCTGCCCTGACCGTGGAGCCCAACTGGGGGCTCACTGTGGGGCTTGATCTCATGACCTTGAGATCATGACCTGAGCCGAAATCAAGAGTCAGACGCTTAACTGACTGAGCTTTTAATTTTGAGACTGAGATTTTAATTTTGATCTAAAAGGGGTATGAGTTAAAAAAACAAAAAACAAAAGACCAGGAGGTGTGATTGGCCTAAGCACTGTGCAAATGACCATGCCCTCGGTTACACCCCGGACTCTGGCTCCCCAGGCTGGAGACCCCTCTTAGGACAGGCCACGGACAATAGATGCTGAGGAGCTCACCCCACTCAGTGCAGGCCTCAACCAGGTGCCTTTTAAGCATGCTTGTCTCTCTTTGCCAGCCTTCTATAAATTGTCTTTAATGTAAATTGTCAATAATACAGGCTTTTCCTTTTTTATCATGTCCATTAAAAGCGATGTTTTAAAACAATGGTTCTTAGCTCTGCACAGTGAATTGTTGGTGGAACTTTAAAAAGGATTTTCAGACTTCAAATGAGTACTAAGTTCAACTCTCTGTGGGCTTGGGAACCACTGCTGGAGAACAGCTCCATGGAGGTGGGGGGTGCAGAGGACCCACAAACTTCTGGAAATCATAGGCAACATTGAATCTGACTTCTTTTTTTCTTCTTCTTTTCTTTCTTTTTTTAAATAAAAGGATTTTAGCTTTCATCATATTCTTGTAAGGAAACTTCATAGTACTTATCAAATACCCTGCATTATATATTACATGACATTATATAATTATTTGTTAGCTTTCTGTTTTCCTCATTACAAAAAGGTGGAAACTTTGTCTATTGTCTATTGTATCACCAGAGCAGAAATAACTCTCTTTCCAGTATTAAATAAATATTGGTTAAATGGATGAAAGAATCAATGAACGGAAGGAATTGATAAAGCTCCTCTGTGCCCCAAAGGCTAAAATTATTCCCTAGAGCGAACTGGTGTGGAAGCTCTAGATGGAAATGAACTCTTTGTTCAGATTCCACGGGCATGGTGCTGGACTAGATACCATGGGGTGCACACAAGGGTCCGTGACACCATTCCTTACCCTGAGTCATCTGCAAACTCTTACCCACACTCTCATTCAAGATGCTTCATTGGCAGGGGTACTTTTCAATGAAGATGTGTTCTGACCGCTCTTCTGGGTATTTCTCCCTGGCTTTATTTTTAGCTCTTCCGGTCCTATCAAATAACGGAAGAGACCCTCTGTCTCTTAAAAAAACAAAGCGTTCTTTCACAGCCCCTGACTCCATGGCTGCTGAGCAAATGTTCATCGTTGTGAGGTCACCTAAGAGAACTTAACTGGCGACTTGGCCCCGTGAATGGGGAGAGCTGTTTTACTGGCTCAGCACAGCAGAGGTGGGGTTTTGCCTACCTCCAGATTTGCAAGAATGCTGTCTGGCTAACTTGGGGAAAGGGAGGTAAGAAGTAGTGGGGAGAGGTCAAGGGAATTAGTAAGATGAGTACAGTTTGATGAAGAGCTCCTATGATACAGGGCGCCTGGGTGGCTCAGTCCGTTAAGCGTCTGCCTTTGGTTCAGGTCGTGATCTCAGGGTCCTGGGATCGAACCCTGCATTAGGCTCCCTGCTCAGCGGGGAGTCTGCTTCTCCCTCTGCCCTCCTCACCCCCCACTTGTGCTCTTTTTCTCTCTTTCTCAAATAAATAAATAAAATCTTAAAAAAAAAAAGAGCTCCTATGATAGTAATTTGACCATCAGAGATATCATTCTAAGATCCTTGAGAATGCCCCAGAACGAATAGAGATGACATAAACAGGCACACTTCCTCTTTGCTGTCTTCTCAGCTCTCTCTTACTACATCACAGCTACTACCTCACTTACTGCTTTTCACCAGCTCTCAGTGACACCCGGATCTCCAAGGGACCTCTCAGATGACCAGCAGGATAGCTCCTTCCTCCTGGGGCACCCAGCCCTGGTGCGCTGGACTGGGAAGACTGCGTGACATGGAATGGGGCCTCTTGTGGCAGGATTGAGGCAGAACGTAAGGAGTTAGGTGGCGGGGGAGTGGTGAGGGAGGGCGAGATGGTGAAGGTTTTCTAAGACAAGCCAGCATCTGGCATACCTCGGCTGTCAGAGGTAACTGGCCGGTGGGCACAGTGTGATGGGGGGTGGGGGTGGAGAGGAACTGCCTCAACTTGCTTATGCTTTAAAGAGACCTGAGGCTCATATACCTACCTATAGGGATGTCCCCCCAGCCCTCCCCCCCCACCTCCACCTCTACGTGTGCCACTTTCCTCTTCATTATTATCCTCTGTGGCTGACAGAATTCTAAGCTGGCCTGCAGGATTCCTGCCTCTTTGTGTACGTGCCCAGTATAATCTCCTCCCGTTGAGTGTGGGAGGTCAGGTATGGCATTTCGGAATCTAATGAAGGTCTCTAATCATTGACTTTAAGTTCTTCAAAAGGGAGACTATCCTGGGTGGGCCTGACCCAATCAGGCGAGCCCTTTAACAGAGGGTCTTGGCGGTCAGAGATGGAAGTCAGAGAGATCCAAAGCAGCAGGCGTGCTCTTCCATTGGCCTGGAGGAAGCAATGGCTATATTGCAGAGAGGCCACGAGGCAGAGAATAGCAGGCAGCCCCTCGGGTCTCTAGGGCCTCAGTCCTACAACCAAAAGGAACTGAATTCCGCCAACAACCAGTGAGGCTGGAAGAGCGCCTTAGGCCTCCCACGACACTGCAGCCCGGCAACCACTTGCTTTGACCCTGGCGAGACCTTGAAGAAGGGCCCAGGTTAAACCAGATCCAGACCCCTGATGCATGGAAACTGGGAAATAATAGATTTGTGTTGTGTCAAGCCCGCTAAGTCTGTGGCCGTTTGTTATGAACCAATAGAAAACTAGTAACTTCCTTAAAGTTCATTTTAATTGGATTTAACTGGCATTACCACCATGAGTGTGGGCATGGTGGGGAGGAGAGAGGCGATATATCAGCGTTCTCTAATCTGCTGGCGATTACCAGCTGACTTAACATGGGCAAGTTATTTAACCTCTCGAAGCCTCAGTGTCCCTGGCACGGATGATGATAATAATAGCACCCCCCCACCCCAGGTCACTGTGAAGAGTCCTTGGCACATAGTAAGTGCTCAGTAAATGGTAGGCTTACAGTTACGCTTGAGTCAAAAATGTGGCAGGAACCTCAGGCCCAATGGGTGGTTCCAGGGGAGCAATCCCATATAAGAAACACCCTTTTAAGGTCTTCTTTTCTGGTCTCCTAGCCTTGCTACTATTGCCGCTTCATTATAGTTTTAATTATCGGGTCAAACATTGTCTTTAAAAAGTTCTTCTGAGGGGCGCCTGGGTGGCTCAGTCGTTAAGCATCTACCTTCAGCTGATGCCAGGTCATGATGCCAGGGTCCTGGGACCGAGCCCCGCATCGGGCTCCCTGCTCCGCAGGAAGCCTGCTTCTCCCTCTCCCACTCCCCCTGCTTGTGTTCCCTCTCTCGCTGTGTCTCTCTCTGTCAAATAAATAAATAAAATCTTAAAAAAAAAAAGTTCTTTTGAAGAACATATTTCTCACCAAGTGCTTGGCTCTTGGGCCCAAGCATCTCTGGATGGAAACTTTTCTCTTTAAACCATAATTCTATAGAATATTTGAGGGATTCGATGGGACAATCAATCTTCAAAATAAATGCAAACACAGTGAATTCCCACTTGTTCAAAGGTAGAATCAGTGTTCAGGTCCTTAGTGGTTTCGTTCTACCCCAACCCCAGAGAGGATGAATTTTTGACTCATTAGCACCGTCCCCACGAGGCAGGCTGGACAAGGAGGGGATCTCACTGCCTAATAACAAACATCAGAAAGGAAGAGGTTTGTTGAATTTTTTGTAAAGAAAAGGGGAACTAAAGCACTGGGTAAGAGAAGTTATAGAAGTTGTGAAACCTGTGTGCTCTCCCCGTCTCGGTCCCTCACCAGCAGACAGGTGACTCAGCCTTTCTGGACTGAAGCTTTCTCATCTATACAACGAGAGGGTCCCCTTCCTGAAAGATGGCAAAATGCGCGTTCGCGACACCACTGTCTTTGAAACCCAGCAGAACGAACCAAGTCTGAAACAAAGGAAAAAATGTCAACACGATCTCACCCGACAAATTTGAAAACTACTCATTCATTCATTCCTACTTCATCCATTCACCAAATATTTACAGAGCGCCTCTGAGGGGTCAACACTGTCCTAGATGCCCGGAGTTCCAGATGTAAAGGAAACTGAGCCCAAGGAAAGGAGAGCACCAAAGTCTGGCACCTTTTCCCTCTAATTCGAAACAGGTACAGATTTAGAAATGTAAATAAGAGTGTTCTCAGGGGCTGCGCGCGGTAAAGCATCTAATGTTGCCCAGAGAGGTTTGGTCTTTGCCCTCAGCTTCTGGGAGGTAATCTCTAAAGCCCTTGGAATGTCATGCCTGCTAGGAATGTTTTTGTTTGTCTGGGGGCCTTGGGTCACTCCAGATAGACTAACAATGTGATTTAGGTGGGGGATTTGGGTCATGAGGTATCAGCTCGACCTCTGGAAGGGCTAGAGATTGAGATCAGTCACGTGGGTGTTCAACCATGCCCAAGTGACGGGGCTCGAAGAAAAACCCTGGGTCCTGGGGCCTGTGTGCGCGGAGCTGGCTGGCAGGACTCTGTGTATCATCACGCGTCATTACGAGGAAGAGTGGCACTGTCCCCAGCATCACTGGAGGCTCTGTGTGCTTTGAACTCTCCTGGACTCTGCCCTCCACGCCTCTTCCCTTGGCCGATCTTAATCTCTATCCTTTCGCTGGAATAAACCATAACTCTGATGATAACAGCTCTCAGTTCTGTGAGGCCTGCTAACGAATTATTGAACTTGGGTTCAGTTTGCCCCCCCCCACTTGTGATTGTTGCAATTGTTGAAGTGAGGGTGGTCTTGTGGGCCGCTGCTGCCTACTGTTAGAGGATCCCTTGGCGTAGGTATGGAATAGGGGCGCAATGAGCAGACCTGGAGGAAAAAGGGAATGTGTTGCTCGGGGCCCATTTCCACGGCAACGGAAGGCCAGTTAGGTGGGCCCCAAGGGAAGCTACAAGGCTGTGGTCCTGCCCTTTCACTGAGTTTCCTAACTGAGAACACCCTGCAGGAAGACTGGTTGGTCCCAAAGTAAGGGAAGAGTCCAAGCCAGGAGGTCTCCCCTTTCATGGGATGAGCTATGTGCAAAGGAGGGAAGACTGACAGCCCGTGGAGGCTCCTCTCTGCGACTGCTCCCTCCCCAGCCCACTGGGCAGGCAGAGGCCACCCTCGGAGGCCGCCCTCAGTGCCCTGCACCCCTGCTCTAACTCTAAGTACACTTGGGGGAAAAGGGAGAACAATTAAGGATGATCCACACACAGGATTCTCAGGCAGATAATGAACTGGAATAGGATGTTCCATCCAAAGATGAATAACATGCTGCCCCCCCACTCAGATTCCTATGCATTAATACTACAAAGAGAAAAGAGGAAAAGATTGTAAGGAATATATCAACTACACATTAGATAAAGAGCAAGTGAAGAATTACTCTAGACAACAAACACTGTTTTAGATTAAACCTCTCTGCAATATTAAAACCATAAAGTTTTATAAAACATGCTCAAAAAGAGCCCCTACCACAAGATGATAATAATCAAATCTAATATCTATTGAATATTTACTATGTGCCAGACCCTGTTCTTAGTGTTCTATGCGTATTAGTCATTTAGTGCCCACAACAATACCGTTGTTATCACTATGTTACATAGGAGAACATTAAACGACTGTCCCGCGTTTGCTGGTTAGCGGTGGAACTAGGCTTCAACCCCTCAGATGCTTTACTCTTTAACCTCTATGCTATACCACCTGAAGGATTTGAAAGTTTTTACCAAATAGATCACGATAAAAACCTAAGTAAATTTTGAGAGGAAGAAGCTATATTGGCTGTATTATCTGACTGCAATGAAATAGTGTCAGTAATTCTTATGAGTAAGTTTTTACTACTCTCGCCTAATAAATTAAAAAGTCTGAATGAAATAGACAAGTTTCTAAGGAATTTGAATTATTCAAAATGAATGAATAAAAAGAAGGCAAATTCAAATTAGCGACAAGAACAAAAACAATGGGATAAATTGAGAAAGAACATTGTCAAAGTGCCAGGCTGGAGACTGTTATGGGTGAATACTTCAAGGAACAGATTACTTAAATATTCCAGAACATTATTAAAGAAGGGCAACATTTGCTCTCCCTCTCCCCTGCCACAAATCCAGCATTACGGTGATGCTCAGAGCTGATGAATGTGGCAGGTGCACAAGCTCACCTGTGTGCACACATGGCCTGCCTATCAGAGGAGATGCTCTCTGAGTTGCAAGTGATAGAATCCTCGAGTAAAAGGGACTTCTGTACCAAGCCATTTATTATCAAATGACAGAGGTCTAGGGGTAGGCGTTTTCATTATTGGGTCAGACATTTCATGAGGCCCCCAGGGACCGTAGGGGGTCCTGGCCTCAGTGGTGGAAGAAGGGGAGTCGATTGGTAGAGGTGGATCAAAGAGCCAGAGCCAACCCTGGAATAGATCTGTGTGGCCTATGCTCTACCGCTTCCCTGCACCCACCCTAGGTTCTGACGTGCTGATGCCCTGTTCCCAGTGATTGGGAGTGTCCAGCTTGCACCTGTTTTTAAATATTTTGAATATCATTCCTAAATATACCAAAGATTTCTGGACGTTTAGTGTCTTCTAAAAATGGTATTTCAAATCAACAGGGAAAGTATGGCTTATGCAGACACCCACTTCATTATTTAGAAGAAAGTAAAGCTGGTTGCCTGTCTCACCTGTCCTAGTGTTTGTTACCAATAATTTAAAGATTGAAATGTTAGAGAGAGAGGACGTAAGATTACTAGAGGAAAGGAAGAATGACTTATTTTTATAATTTTGCAATGAGAAAGGATTTCTTTTTCTTTCCATTTTTGTTTGAGAGAGAGAGAGAGAGAGAGTAGGGAGGGGCAGAGAGAGAGGGAGAGAGAGAGAATCCCAAGCAGGCTTCACACCCAGCATGGAGCCTAACATAGGGCTCAATCTCACGACCCTGAGATCATGACCTGAGCCAAAATCAAGAGTCGGTCGCTTAACCAACTGAGCCAGCCAGGCACTCAGGCGCCCCAAGAAAGAATTTCTAAGTATGATATAAAAAGCACAAGCAATAAAAGAGATGTTTGATAAATTTGACCACTTAAAAAAACTTGAACATTTTGTATGGAAAAAAAAGAACATTCTCATAAAGTCAAAAGTCAAAAACATAAAAACACAGCAAAACTTATTTACAACACATTTGACAGATAAGGGGCTAATTTCCCTTGTATAAAAATCAATGAGAGCTCTTACAAATCAAGGTCCAGTAATGAAAAAAAGTATACAAAAAAACTAGCGAGCCAGATGTGGTCCATAGACCATATTTTGTCAACCCTTGCTATAAAACTTACACAAATACAAATAAAACAATAATGAGATTTGTTTGTTTGCCCACTAGATAATATCCAATGTTGGCTAGGGTATGGGAAAATAGACACACTTATATATTTGTTAATATAACTTTTTAGGAGGAAGATTTGTCAAGTCTATTAAAATTTTAAATATTTATACCTATTGGCAGAATCATGCCTAGCAACAGCGTTTGTAGCTTCATGAAATCGAAAACAACTCAAACATCTATTTATATGGGATCAAAGAAACAAATTAGAGTACATTTATTAATTTAACAACATGTTGGCTGTCAGCCAGCTGGTGAAGCTTGCATTCTTGTGGGAGGAACCACAGATCAAATAAGGCAACAGATAGTCCTCCAAGGTTTGTGATAGATGCTTCAAAGGAAATAAACATGATGATGTTTTATAGCAAGGGTTGGCAAAATATGGTCCATGGACCCAATCCGGCCGGCCAGTTTTTTGTCTTATTGGCATACAGCCATGCCTGTCTGTCTGATGTTGTCTGCGCCTGTTTCTGCACCACAATGGCAGACTTGAGCCTTTTTTATAGAGCAAAGCCTAGAATATTTGTTATCTGGTCCTTCACTGGAAAAATTTGCTAACCCTCGTATTAGAGGGGAGTAACGGAGGGCTCAAGAGAAATGAAAACATGTCCACACAGAAACTTGCACACAAACACTCCTAACAGCATTGTTCCTAAGGGCCACAAAGTGGAAACAACATAAACACCCATCAGCTGCTGCATGGATAAATAAAATGTGCGAGTTGCCTTCTTGGTAACCATCCGATATTCTTTACTGACTTAACCCTGAGCAGCACTGTGCCAGCCCCTAAAATCCGTTTCCGAGCGCCCCCTCCCCCCACCCCCATGCTAGGAGGGAACACCCAACACAGTTCCTAGCTATGAGACCTAAGTGAAAGTACGCTGGGAATTTCGAGGAAAGTTTTTGTTTCTTCATCTAGATGACAACCTTTCTTCCTTGTGGCTTCCTTCTTCTTTATTCTGCCCGGACAGAGGGCAGGAGGCAAGAGATTGGATAGTCATTTTGCAACCATGACTCACCAAGAAGATAAAAGCCACATGCTAAGGATAGGAGTGCAGAAAGAAGCTGCCTGGGAGACCGGGGACATTGGAGAGCCTCCGCACCAGTCCTGGGCTGTTGACTTCTGCACGACTTGTGATAGGAGAAAAACCATCTTTGTTTTATTCAGTTCTTGTAGTAGGGTTACTACTCTGTGCAGCTAAATGTAATTCCTAACCGATCTAGCAGGTTAGAAAACCTGAGATTGAGAGAGAGAGAGAGAAGGGGGCTGGTCAGATAGCTCAGAGGAGAACCAGAGAGCGTAGCATCTCAGAGGCCAAGGGCGTAGAGTCTGCACCAACCCACGCCCCTCGCTGATGGTCGTAGAGAAGGGCAGAGGCAGAGAGGGCCGGCTAAGGACAAGCCCTCCGCAGAGCCGAGCTGGGAATGAGAAAGGGCGGCTGGCGGGGTGGCTCACGTGGACTAGAGGAGCGGTCCACAGAGTTGAGGAGGCAGAAGTCAAGACGTTTGTCAGGTTGTTGACATGCATGCTGAAAGTTACTGGGATGATGGCCGCATGGAGAGAAAGAATGAGAGGCTGGTGCCAGAGAGTTAGCTAGGAGTTTGGGAAAGGGTCCCAAAGAGCAGGACGGCTCATTACATTTAAGGAGAGGAAGAGCCAGCACCCAGTCTGGGTTTCACCAGCCAGTCTCGTCTTGATGGTTTCACAGCAACTCAGTTTGCTTCCACTTACCCATAGTTGGCTAGAGGCTCGGGAACAGCCGCTCACTCTTAGTAAAGTTGGACCTAGAAAGCCATGTGCCTATTGACTAACGCAGGGGGAAACCCGCCTTTCCTTCATCAGCACACTCAGAGTTACGTCTGTTGTTCTTGGCCGCCCCCACCTGTATCCAGGTAACTGGGAACCCCAGCCCATAGTCAGAAGATTGATGAGCCCAGAAGCAGAATAAAAGCACTCCCGCTTGCGTGCGCGTGCTTTCACGGTGCAAACGGTCCCCTTCTGCTTCCCTTCATCTGGGCTGCGTGCCCGTCTCTCCGCTCTGGTCCCCAAACCTTTCTCCGGTCACACAGGACCCTCACGGCTGCCTGGGCCCTGGCTCTCCTCGTGCTGTGATCTGAGCATAAGGACACGCCCTGGTCACCTGGGCAGGTCTGGTGCAGGTGCGTCCCTTGTCTTTTTGGCAACTAATTTAGAAGCCCCCTGTAGCTCGGTGGAGAGACTTCTGGGGTTGGTTGTTCTTATTTGTCATGCATTGGTTAGTACCATTTTCCCTTTCAGGGAATGAGGGTTATCCAGTCTCTTCCTCAAAATTGGGGGTGCATTACTTACACCCCTGTGAACCGGTGACAAATGTGGACAGTTGTCACTTCGGTTCGTTCCAAGTCGATATCATAACTTCAAATCACAGAATCAATACAACTCCCCATGGTGGCCACACTGTCTTTTCAGAGACAACCCATGAACTTCTAAGAGCAGGGAGCCCTTCGGCTGAGGTACCAGACCACCTGGGCCTGTGCCTCCTCCCTTCCACCTGGTGGCCCACTTGTGTCCTTTCTGGCTCAGAAAACATGGCCACTGACCCATGGGATAACATTTGTTCCAGGTGTTTTCAAAGAAAGGAGAGAAATATGTGGAAAGGATGAGCAAGGTCTCCAGCAATATCCTTTCGTCCTCAGGCACCACTCTGCCAATTGCTCTGAGTCGGCCAGGCCCCCGCCACACGGCCGCACCCGGTCTGAGCCCCTCTGTTTCAGACAATATGGCAGCAAGTCACCTGCCCAGGACAGTGAGGGTGTGGATACCTGGGCGCTTCCAGAGAAGGGCCGTCTGAAAACAAGGTGGGGTGCCATGGTAGCAGTCATCAGATTCCTGAAAGGGAGTCAAGCTTTATCTTGATGGAAGAAGGCTGTAAACACCATGGAGTTTGAATGGCTTATTTGGGGAGGAAGTGGGATGCCTATGGAGCTTACCTCAACAGAGATTATGTGACACTGTCGGGAAAAACGTGGAAGGGATTCTTTTTCTGGGCAAAAAGTCAGACCATAGGACATTTAAAGTCCCTTCCAGTGCCAAGGTGTGGCCTGATGTGATGGCAATGGGCCAGACTTGTGCAAGGAGAGCATCCAACATTTATGTATGTGGATGACTTTGTATCCTGACCATTAATTGTTCAAATCCTCCCAGTCATAATCTTGAAAAGAATAGAAATTTGGTACTGAAAAGACATCACTGCCTGGTTTTGTGTGTGCTAACATAGAACAATTGTCAAGATACAGCAAGTGAAACAAAGCAAGAACAACAGTATTAATAGCATACTTCCATCCATTTTTTAAATGACATATATTTGTATATAAATATAAACACTTGTATATTCATGGAAAGATACCTGAAAATCTGATAACAGCAGTTGTGTTTGAGGAGAACTAAGTGACTGAGCGTGAGAAAGAGAATTACTTTCCCCTAGATTTTTTTTTTTTTTAAGATTTTATTTATTTATTTGAGAGAGAGAGAATGAGAGAGAACACATGAGAGGGGGGAGGGTCAGAGGCAGAAGCAGACTCCCCACCGAGCAGGGAGCCCGATGCGGGACTCGATCCAGGGACTCCAGGATCATGACCTGAGCCGAAGGCAGTCGCTCAACCAACTGAGCCACCCAGGCGCCCTCCCCTAGATTTTTTTTTATGTTTTTTTGTTTTTGTTATGTTTTGTTTTTACTTCTAGGCAATGTGCTTATATTACCTATCAAACCAATAACAACACATCTTAGCTGCCTTACTGAGAAACCCTCATTAGTGGCAAGTGCAGGAGGGCTCGGGGGTGGGGTGTCCCAGGGAGGAGAATGCCTGTATTTTAATACAATTCAACACTGCCCAAGGTTAGAAATCATTCGTGGTATATTCTTATGGGACTAGATGAGTTTGAACTTGAGCCACCCTCAAATGGATCGTAAAAATGAGAAGGGGTTTCAGGACTGTTGGTAAGTAGACAAGTGTTATTACCTCGGGTTGTGAGCACTTGCATCTTATTCTTGTACTCCTGGATAAGCAGTCCAGACACCTGGGTCAGGTCTTCATTCTGCCACCAGCCAGGGGTGTGATCTTGGGCAAGACGCTCCTTGTCTCTGGGCCTCCTGGAGAAGTAACAAGCGCACAAATTCATTATCTACTTCATTCTGTCTGAGCCAGGGTGTGTGTGGAAAAACCACTGCAGGGCAATAAAAACCAAAGGCTGGTCTTGGGAAATCAGAGAGCATATCAAGGAAACCACAGCTGAGTTGGGCTAAGCCTCGAGAGAATTACCATATCCTGTTTTCTGTCAGAGTCTCGCCAGACTCTTTACCAGATTCCAGTGAACTCACCAAATCTCTGTCCCAGGCTGCTCTAGGCACAGCTCACCGCACAGATGGTGCTGAGAGCCGAGCAAGCCTCGTTAGATGGTAAATCTCTTCTCTAGCTTTAATCCCAGTAAGCATATGCTTAATTAGGAAGGGTGTGTTGGACTTCCACAATACAGATGATTGAAAATCAGCGCAGAAGATGGCTCGTTTTCATCTTAAACACACACACACATGCACACACACATACACGCTGAAAGATACACATATGGGTAAGGTGTAACGAAATCAAGAAGGCCAACTTTGTTAACCTTTGAATTTTTATTGTATACTTAACGTTACAGAAACTAATTTTAACTGAAACACCACCCTAGATTCTCTTCTGATCTCGTTTAATATACAAACATCTGTAAAAACATTTATTGTATTTTTTAACTTCAAAGGTAATGCATGCTTTTATAGAAAGGTAATCGTATTTCAAAGGCAATACATGCTTTTTATAGAAAAACAAATTGGAAAATAAAACTCATGATAGAAAAAAAAAGAAGGTACCATGTTAGCAGGGTGGCGAATTACTCAAGCTACACTTAGTTGTGTTAAGAAACTGGTGCTTCATTGCGCTTTAAAAATACTCTGCTATTCCTTATAAGCCCTAGATGGTGGGAGCCCTGAGATTTGCCAGTGAACAGCATCCCCTTGTCCTCTGGTTAAACATGTACTTTTATAAATTCTTCTCAGAGATCAATTCCCCGTAAGGTGTCCGCTGCTTGGGGATCAGAGTGATCTCTTACCTGTACCTGGTATTGCTGAGGGGACCTGTCCCCACCCAGCCTCTTGGGATTCTGTGCTAGCAACCATTGTTCTATCCATGAGCCAAGCAATTTAGCCCCGCTTTGCTTCTTCCGTCCCCTGACCCTGCCAACACCGTTGCATTCCCCACTAAGGCATTTGGCTTCCTGCGGATCCTTGGCTGGCAGCAAGCAGACCCTGGGGAACCAGGAGCTTATGGTCTGTCTAACTGCCCGTCTCCTGCCCGTCCCACCTCCGCGCCTCTCGGGAATTGAAGGGGCCATGGGTAGGGTTTCTCGTACATTGTATCTGTAGCAGTGAGCAGCTAGTTCCAATGGCCTTGGGCTTCTCAAAACTCGTTTGGATGTTTCAGTGTCTGCCTGGCATGAGCAGAGAGGAAAACCAGTCTTTCTCCTGTGTTCTTCCCACCCAAGCAAAACAGGTCTGCCTTTGGACTCCCCACTGTCTCTGTATCATACCCTCTCTGTCCCCAAGCCAGCAGAGCTCAGTTCAGCCATCGTAGGCAGAGGTGGACGATTTTTCTACAGTGGAACAAACTCTATGCTCTGAGCCTTCTTGGATTAGTCTCTAATCTGGTTAAACAGGAGCTACAGGAATTTAGAAATCCTGTTTTTCCTGACAAAGTCTGTCTTTCAAGACCTTTTTCCTGGTATAAAACCCGATTTTGGATATCAAAAGCAAATTATTAACTCTTCCTTTTTCTTACACTAAGCATTCTCTGTGCCCCTCCTACCCTCTAGGCCCCCACCTCCTCTCCATCCCCTCCACCACCCAACACAGATGGATTTCACAGGCCAATTAAAGTTAAATGCATAGGACAATTAAGCCAACAAGCACATTAATATACTTGGAAATATTACTCCAGTCACAAAATTTTTAATGTGCAATTTTTTTGGTGACCAGTGAGATCAAACATTTAGGAAAAACATTATTTAATATAACATTTCCTATAAAATGCATTTGGTCTTATAAAATGTCTTATGTAGATAGATATATCATTCTTACACTTCTATTTCTTTCATAATTTTCTACTTAGAAAATCTGTCCTAAGACCATTTAAAATATTCACTTATATTTCTCTCACATTTTTCACTCACTCAATTTTTAGGATTTTATTTTTTTCTTTTAATACTTTGTGAACTTATTTTATTTTATTTTATTTTATTTATTTATTTATTTTTAAGATTTTATTTATTTATTTGACAGAGACAGAGATAGCGAGAGCAGGAACACAAGCAGCGGGAGTGGGAGAGGGAGAAGCAGGCTTCCCCTTGAGGAGGGAGCCGGATGTGGGACTCGATCCCAGGACCCTGGGATCATGACCTGAGCCGAAGGCAGACGCTTAACGACTGAGCCACCCAGGCGCCCTGTGAACTTATTTTAGATTATAGTGTAAGGTGAAGCTCTAACTTGTCTCTTTTTAAGTTGCCAATTTTTCCAGAATCATTTGGTGAATATTCTAGAAACATAAATATTTATATTGCTATATTTGGTGCAGATGTATTAGTTTATGCTTTTCATCACTTAACTTATTTTGACTGGTAAGCATATACAGCCTCTTATAACCAAATGAGTGGTTCCCCTTCTAAGTAATCTCTTTCGAAGACCACATCATTATTTCAAGGATGCGTCCATCGCTGAAAAGTTCTTTGCTGATTTCCTTTGGAAATTGTTTTTGAAAACAGCTCTTGAGCCACATAGAAAAACCAGTCTTATAACTTAGTAACACTTTTGGGGGGACTCAAAATGGCATACTGCAGCTCGATTACCCACCTTATTTGCTAGATAATGTGGTTCCAAATTGCTCCTTCCTATATCCAAAGAGAAAATACACTTTTGAAGCATTCTGAAGGTGGAGAAAGTTATGCTATGTTTGCTTTAAAATTAGTCTTACGACTTTATAGTTGCATTTGATCGATTGGTGTGTGCACGTGCACAAATAAGGTTTCAGCTTCCTGCCCTGCATATCTGTTGGTAACTGTAAATTACAGTCCACTCTGACAAAGAGAAGCCTATGAAAGGGTCATGTGCACTTGGGAAAGTAGATGGCCCACTAATGATACTGACCTTTAAACTTACCCAGTGGTCTTCCTCTCCCTCCAGGAAGAGACTCATCGGACCCTGATCCCCCTAGAGTTAGATTCACCAATGGGGATAACGAGTGGTTCTTGGAACAGGATGAGCTCTGTATAAACAGGATGAGCTCAGTAGCAAAGCCCATGGTTCCATTTAATTTTTTCTAGGGCCTTACACATTTCTAAAAGCATTGACTAAAGGAAAGAAATGCCAAAATTGATATCCCTCTGGATTTTATACATTTCCCAATTTTCTAATTGCTACAGCTACTGACAACAAAACCATACTGAAAGAATGCCCCATGAGGCGAGGTCTCAGAACACACCACAGGATAGCATTGCAAATTTCAGTGATTACAAACAATTAAAGCGGGCAGCCAACATGTAATTTTCTTTTTAGGCATGGACATAGAATGAGAAACTACTTACTGGGTTGGAATAGATAGAAACAGAGCTGTTTCCCTTTGTGTGAAAATCATACTCGATCAAGTTGAGATTAAAGCTAATGTGCTCTCCCCCAATTTGCTTTTAAAATTGAGGGATGTGGAAATTAGTGAAATTAAATTCACAGCTGCATTAGTTGCAAGTCACAAAAAAAATTCTATTTGATCTTGCATAAGCAAAAAAGAGGAATGTTTTGGCTTGTGGAAAAAAAGAGTCGAACATCCAAACAATGAGAGAGGCAGGGATACAGTGGAGCCTCCAGGAACAATTGGAATCATAGCCCCAAATATGACCAGAACCATCTCCCTCTGTTCTGCATTTTGGCGTCTTTCCACACACTGACGTCATTCTGTCTCACTGCACACCAGCCTTCTCCATGTGTCAGAGTCGATGTCTGTCCTAAACTCCTGAGTGTTATTATCTCTGCTACTGGAGAGACACTGTCTTACTGTTTCCAGTCTGAAGTTTAAAAATCCTGCCATAGGGAGCCACTGCACAAACCCAAGGGTGGGTGCCATTCATACCATAAACATTGTAGATTGCCACAATTTTCTCACAGATGGGCATAAAGTGTCTTGAGGAAGGGGCACTCTTTCTAATTTCCACAAAGACGCCGTATGGGCTGGTGGTGGGGCCGTGGGTAAGGTTCTGATTGGCACAAGTTGGGCCAGTCAACTATGGCCGTGGGATTGAGGTCATCGAAGAATATGGCAGCCCCTATGGGATCATTATAAGTGGAAGGGGAGCAGTTTGTAGAGAAGGGGGTCTAGTTTCATAAAGAAGGGGATGTGCTGGGGAAGTGATACATTAATTTTCTACTACACCGCTATGGCAGTTTTGTGAGCCTATTGTACATTTCTCTCTCCTTTGAAAAATTCCTTGCTTCCACTCTCCATCTTTGCTAAATTTAAACTCTGATAGGTTAATGACGGAGGCTCCATGTGTTCCCAGAGCCAGGGTAAATACTATTTGCTAAAAGAATACATCGACTTATTTATTAGGTGGTTAGTCTGAGTACGGAACATTCGCGTTGAATTGATTGACCTACTTTCTTTGGCCTCTGTGCTATCCAAGCAAGGTTTTTTGACCCATATTCTTTCTCTTAGGAAGAGACCTAGTTTAATGGATTTGGGCAGGCAGTTGGGTTCTAGTCCTGGCTTCACCTTAGCATGACACCTGCCTTAGGTAATTAGATAGCTAGCTTAGGATGGGTACGTCAACTCTCTGTGTCTCTATCTACTCTTCTGAAAAATGGGGTGAATCATATGTGCTCAGATGTACCTCAAAAAGGTGTTGTGAAACCCAAAGAGCAAGATTAATGAATGCGAAAGTGTTGGTAACAGAGGAAATGCAATAATCTGTGTTAGAGAATTAAGATTAATCTTCAGGCAGTATTTGGTAACATGATTCTCCTCACCAACCCAAGTAAGATCCCTAATTATCGATTTTTATGCTTTCATCAGTTGGCTCTTGTCAGAGAATTATGATGTGGCCATTGTTATGTGGGAATTAAAAATTGTGAGTGGTTGAATTTGATAATCCTACATCACATCAAAGATGGTTGCCTGAGGGAAGAGAAATACTTTTCTACTACCAAATCATATTGTTCCTGATGTCAATCTGGACTTGGAGACATTGAGATACATTTTTCAACCAAATCCCTTGGTCTTTTCTTCATCTTCATTTATCATAACTCTACATCATTTTCTACTACTTAATCTTATTAATATTATTTATGGTAATAGTTGTCCTTTACAGAATCCTATAGGTAATGTAAATAACCACTTACTGAATATTGTAGACGTGTCCAACACTATGCTTAATTATTATTCCAATCATTTCTCCCAATAACCCCATTTGATAAGTACTATTATTATCTCAATTTAACAAATAGAAAAAAAGGCACATTAGACAGAAAATGGTAGAGCTGGGTGTGCTTGATACCAAAGCATGTGCTTGTCTGGCTAAACGATGAAGTAAATGGTTGCTGGACCATTGCTACCATCCTACTTATTTTATTTATTTATTTTTTAAAAGATTCATTTGTTTTATAGAGAGAGAGCAAGAGAGAGATAGCACGCACGCGAGCTGGGGGAGAGGCAGAGGGAGAGAATTTCCAGCAGACTCCACACAGAACGCAGAACCCAACTCATGACCCTGAGATCATGATCTGAGTCAAAACCAAGAATCGGATGCTCAACTGACTGATCCACCCGGGTGCCCCGATCTTGTTTCTTTAAAGGTAGGTTCTATGTCATTGTCTTTGTCATTTTTACAACTACCATCATGCTTTGCACATAGCAGACACTTAATATGGGCCAATCACTCTGTTAAGTTTTTCATAGACATTAACCAACAACTTGATTTTCATAACAAAACAAAAGATATATGTCTTACTATTGTCTCTATTTTGTAGAAGAACCTGGGGTTTAGGAAGATCAAAATGATTTGCCCAAAGTGGCTCAGTCAAGCCAGGAGGCTCTGTCTTGAGCTTCCACCCCTAGGTCCCTGCCCTACAGTGGGCACCTCTGGGACCCTGCCCTGGAATTCAGAATCAGTGAGGCCTGGTGTGCTGCCTGAGGATGCCCCCATGTCCCAAAGCTCAAACCCATGAGTGTTTATTCTAGTATTCTCCAAAAGAGCCTGTAAACCAATCTCCCAACCGACAGGGTTTCTAAATAATCTATTGGATCATACTTATTAATACTGTTATTTCAATCTCCTATACTCTTTCCATTATTTCATCTGCTCACTCCAGCAGTTTCTGAAAGAGGCAGGTAACATTTTACACCATGATTGCAGATTTGTCAGTTTCTCCTTGTGAATGTATAAGTTTTTATTTTGTATATTTAAAGGCTGTGTGGTTAGATGATCATGATTAATATATATTCTTGTTAAGATTGTTGCTTTTATCATTACGTGGTATATCCCTATATGGGCCTTATGCCTTACATTTTATTTTGTTCCATATCATTACTGCTATCCTCACATTCTTTTGGATAGTATTCCCATGGTATATTTTTTCCATCCTTTTATTAACTTTTCTATATGGATTGTTTAGGTGTATCTTATAAGCAACACATAGATTTTTGAATCCAATCTGATAATCTCTGCCTTTTAATATATAAATTTAATCCTTTTCTATATATTAAAATTGTTGATATATTTGAACTTGCTTCTACCATCTTAATTTGTGCTTTCTATTTACCATATTCCTCTTTGCTTTCTGTTTGCATTCCTTACTTCTGTATATAGATAAAATTTTCTATTTTTAAATCCCCATCTTAGGAAGCTCTAGGTATTATTTTTATTCTTTATAGCAGTTATTCTAAATGTTTAATTTGTACATATTTAACTAATTGGCCAATATTTCTATTCCTCTTTAAAGATGGTACAAACATGAATACACTTTACCTATTGAACAGTGTGTCCCCAATCTTCCTATTATTGTTTAGAATATCAATTTACTCTCCCTTTGTAAACATATATCACCCATTATTTTTATTTTTAATGCAGCCAGGTTCTTATTAAATTTATAAAAACATATCTTCTCATTCTGTGCTCACAACTTTTTTCTCATATCTCTGGCTTTGCTTCTCTTTCTTTCATTTTTTTCCCTCTTTTTCATTTCTTACTTCCTTAAATCAGAAAGTGCAATTATTCTTTTTTAGTGAGGATTTGTGGGTGGTAAATGCTCAGATTATGTGTATGTGTCTATATTTTGCTAGCTCTTGAATTGCAGTTTAGCTGGTTATAAAATCCAAGCTTGCCAAATATATTTTCTCACATTTTGAGGTTATTAATCCAGTGGGTTTTGGTGTGTATTGTTGCCAATTAGAAGCCTGCTCTTAATCTAACTATCATTTATTTTTAGGTGATCTATCTTTTTCTCTAATAATTCTTAAAGATTTTTCCTTTATTTTTGATGTTCTGCAGTCTTACTGTTAAGTTTCTAAGTGGGCATTTAGTTTCATTTTTCTTACTTGGTACTTGGTACTTTCAAATCAAAGACAAGTAACAACCCTTAATTCTGGTAAATTTTCAGCTGCCACCTCTTCAGTTATTGTTTCTCCTTCATTTCCTCTATTCTGTTCATCTGGAACTCCTTTTGGATGTATTGTGTAGCTTCTCAGTTTATTCTCCATGTCTCTTAACTATTCTTTAACACTTCGTGTTCTGGGTGAATTTTGTGATAATGTCATCTAACCCACTAAGTTGCTCTTTAAAAGTGCCCAATGGCCTAGTAAGTTTTTAATTACAAAATCTATTTTTCTTTCAAAATTTCTGATCAATTTCATTGTGTAGAGCTGTTCTTATTTCTGCCTGTTTGCTTTTTTGTCTTTATTTTTATGTGCCTGGTTTTAGCATATTAAACATACTTATGTTTAAGTCTTTTCTTAGAATACCTCTAAAATCTATTCCTAATGGAACAAATGTGTATTTTTAATTTCTGATCATGATTGCAGTCTTTCTTAACCTTAGATTTCTTCAAATGCAGTAATTTTAGTTTGTAAACTCATTTGGAGACGGAGATTCATTTCTCTCTCCCTGCTCTATTTAGTTCATTTGTGAATGCTTCTTATAAGTTTTGCCCACCTTTGCCCAGGTATCTGAGTTTAGAACCAGACCTTATATATATATGGATGGAGGTTCCTGCTCTATGATGATACTGAGGATGTTTCAGATCAATCACCAGGCCAGTGGGCACCTTGGTCTAGTTTCTGCTTGTGGGACTGTGTTTCTGTCTCCTACCTCCCCCAGAATTCCTTTCTGCCTTTATAAAGGCTGTAAGCCCACACATTAGCCAACAACAGTTTTCTTTTCCAGCCTTTCTTCATGGTCAGGTAGGTATTTCTGGCTTTAATACTTCATCTTCTGTGGAGCACATTTGGTCCCCATTATTCTACAGGAACTGAACTGCTAGCCATGTGGTGTCTCTAGACCAGAAGCCCAGGGAGCCATGGCTTCAGCCCTGTTTACTTTATGATGTTTTTATTTTGTTTCTGGGTCATGGAAATTTTTATTTTGTTTGTGAACCCAGTTGTGTTATTTTAGTTTTGTTTTTTATAGTCATCTATTACTGCCATATTTTAGAGTAAAGGGGCTGTTTCAGATTTGCCATCTCCACTGGAAATTTTAACTCCAACATTTGACAGTAAAGAGGCAAAGGGATATTTCTCAGGTTGAATACTAGTATGTGTGCTTATTTATTTATCCTTTGCTTTATTCCCTAAATAACTTGAGGAATTTTTATATAACACTTGTCATAAAATAGTAAAATATAAGTAAGTAGTAAAGAAAGTACAAATTAGAATAGAAATTAAGATTAGTAGGAAAACATAAAATTCACATATTCTCATATGCGGATTATATTACACGTCATGATTACAGTCTTTCCGTATTCTTGGCTTTGAGCTTCCAGGTGACCAAAGTCACCTGGTCACCAAATAAACATAATTGATTACTTAGTTCTTTCTTTCCACAAAGAAAACCCTTGCCAGTTCTTTAAGAAAAGTAAAGATTTTTGGTCACAAACTCTAAATTTCTCCTGTGTGCATCATAGAGAAGACACTGAGAGGTGAGGTAGATAAAGTCCTCAACAACTTTGCTACAACATAAATTAGGAAGGCTGACTCTTCCAGAGGCTTCCAATGAAATGTCAAGACTTAATGCCCACTCAGCAGGCAAATGGCTGAGTTGAGACAAACTCAGGTACATGTTTTCCTCAGATATTCTTTAAACCTTACAATACTTCCTTCTCTCTAGGCTTGAAAAGATCTCCATGTATGAACTTTGTAGTAGATCCCTTTGGCCAGCATGAGGCAAGAGGTGAATTCCCTTACCAATTATTTTATTGTTTTTATTGCCGTAGCAAGTGATAGGAACTCAACTCGAACTGGCTTAAGCAAAATGAAATTAAAGATTTTGCAAAAGTCTTATTGAAATGAAGTGAATAATTGTAGAGAAGGCAGGGTAGATCTGACTGTAGAGACAACTGTCTCTAGGGAATCAAACACTGCCAGGATCCTCTCTCTATCTTCTCTCTCCTCTGCCTTTATGTTGCCCTAAGTCCTTTCGTTTTCTCCATGGGGCAGCTGTAGCCTTCCAACCTTACACCCAAAGAGGAAAGAGAGTGCTTCTTTTATGGACTGAGTTTTAACAATCTTTGGGTGGGACTGCTGGTGTGATTTGGATTATATGCCCACTGTGGACCTCTACTAACATTTGTTAAGCACTTACTATGTGCCAAGCTCTGTACCACCACCTTTGTGTAGATTACATCATTTAATTTTCAGAATAACGCTATAGGAGAGGTAGAAGGCAAATAAAAAACAATCACTCTTCTATAGGTAATTTTGCCCTCTCAGGTCCTTGATCTCTCACCTGCGATGATCTTACCCTCCGCTTCACCAGTCATACACTCCTGCGGTCATACACTAAAGTTTATCTTCACCAATAACTGCATATTCCCAATTTCAAGTGTCCCACTCTCAAATCACTACTTCAGGTACCCTTACTCCAACATTCTTGGACCTCACTAGGTCCTCCAATCCATTGATCTTATCACCTTTCACTGTCTTATCAATACTTCCTTTTCCTACCCTCCCTAGGCTGTCTGAGGCCACTGGGCTGTGGGAAAGCTGGACTGCATGAAGAGACCCTGGGTAGCTGTGTTGGCTAGCAGCCAGCAGCACTCTCCAGAGTGAAGATGTCTCCAGACGATGCCAGCATGAGCTGAGTCAGCCCACTCTCCAATCCTTGAGTTTCCTAGCTGAGACCCCAGACATCGTGGAGTAGAGACAAGCCACCCCCAGTGTCCTGCCCCAATTCCCAACATACAGGATCTGTGATTGTTTTATGCCATTGTGTTTTGATGTGGCTGGTTACACAACAGTAATAACTGGGATAATGCATCGTTGTAATTACTCAACTTTTTTGCCCCTCTTCCAATTCTTTATTTTCACATGACAAAAACCCACCCACCTTGGCTAATCCAACTCTCCCCTTATTCCACACCTGCAACTTCACAGCCGAACATGCTGGAAATTCTCACGTTACTTAGATCAGGAGACACAATCCCCAACACAGGCCTATCCCTTTCTTTCCCCACTCTCTCTCCCTTGCTCTCTCTGCCCCTCGCATTCTCCTGCCTCAGGACCTTTGTACTCACTATTTCCACTACCTGAGAGCCTCCTTCCCCAGCAGGACATGGTGGGCTCCATCACCTCCTGCAAGTCTTAGTTCCAATGTAAAGTTGTTCTCAGTATGGACATTTCTAACCAACCTACTAAAAACTGCAATGGCCCTCCACCCCTGTTCTCCTTCCCTGCTTTATTTCTCTCCACCAAACTTAACACCCCCTCATATTTACTGATCAGTTTCCATATTTTCTATCCCCGCTCCACCCCCACCGAGGTAGAATGCAAGCACTGAGAGAATAGAGATTTTTGTTAGTTTCATGTACTGCTTTTTGATGTTTTCCAGTATCTAGAATAGCACCTGACACCTAGTATGTGCTTAGTAGATATTTTGGAATAACTCTCATTCAGGCCCTGCAGAAACAGTACAATACCGACTCCCTGGCATCAGTAAGCTTGACTGTCTCAGTCTTCCGTAAGCCTTGCTGGGGACACTTCCACTCCCAGCCCCTCTGAAATGCAGCCCCCTGGCTACTTGGCACCTCTTTTCTGGACCCTCTGAGCTACACTGATCTTATTTGAAGGCAAAAGCACTCTGCTCCCAGCTGCAACTCTTGTCCTTCCCCTCATCCTCTCCACTTTCCAAAGTCCCCTGGACCCCACGATGCAGCCCATCTTGGGGACTCACACAGGCTTAGCTGGCAGGGGCAGAGCCTGGGCCTGCATGGCAGCATGCCTGCCCCTGTGCTCCCCCTGGGCACAGAAGTACAACCAAGGCCTTGCAGAAACACACCCTCATTTCCCTGGTGACCAGCGGGCCAAGCCTCAGGTTTTATCATCACCTTCCCCAGAGCTAAAGAGTAGAGATGCAAACGAGACCCCTGAAGGTCAGTTATGAGAGAGCTCAGCCCCATCCCTGCCCACCTGAACTAGGAGGTTGCCCACATGTCTGCACTTGGTGTGGATTTCCTGGTTTGTACCTCAATTGGAAATGTCCACCGTAACTTATTGATTTTAGGCACATTATTTCACCTCTCTGGAGATTTTGTTGTTTATAAGAAAAATTCCTTCTTTCGGGGGTCATTTGAAGATGAAGTGAGATACCATGAGCTTTAGGAGCCTTGCACGGTGAGAGCACTAACAATAAAGTTTCACTCTCCTCCCTGCCCTGGCCTTCTCACCACCTCCCGTATTCTCAGGTGAGCTGAAGTTCATTGAGAGAAGGAACCACACCTGCCATTTCTCTATGTTCTCACAGTCCACAGAATAGTACTTTGGCTGTAATGTTTAATAAATGCTTACTTATGATACCCCCAGTGTTCCATCCTGAATTGGACCAGAGGATACAAAGATTTCCAAAGCAAAAGTATTTAAGAGACTCTTAGTTAAAGGTCTCTTGGTACAGAACTCTTTAAAAAAAAATTGTATGAATTATAATTGTGCTAAGGAGAGAGATTAGTGCTGATACTCTTTGAATCATAATGTTTGGTCCTCTAAATAAATCATTCCTTAAATATATATAATATATAAAATCTCTTTGTGGGTTTTTTTCTTTTCTTGTGTCTCACTTGGTTGACGACATCATGCCTAGAAGTTAAGAAGCCAAGATTATGAACCATTTTATAGCCTCAGAGATCAGAGTGATCTCTTGTACACAGGAGGGTCTAAACACATTTCTTAAAGAATAAAATAAAATAATTTTAAACATCACTATTATTACAAATCGATACCAAATCTGAAAAGTTTGATTAAAAGAGAAAACTATTTGCATCGTATAAGAAGATTAAAAAGTAGCAATCCATGAGTCCTTGTTCACATTGTGTATTTTTCAATAAGCTCTTGCATTTGTTTTTGTAGAGGTTCAAATACCCAGTGAATGTTTAATTTTGCTGAATTTTGAACACTTCCCCTTCAGGCTGTGGATCTTTACTTGGCATTCAAAACCTTGAATAGTGTGGCTCCTCTGGCCTTAGTCAGTTTCATCTTTCTCCCCCCACCCCCTTAGGCCCTCCCTTCTCTCTTTTCTTTCCTCTCTCCCATCCACACGTGCTCCTCTCATATCTGTGTTTTCCTTTGCTTTCTGTCTTCTTCATGAGGCAAACTCCTAGCTGTGCCATCTAAGCTATAGTTGCTTCTTCTTCTGGGAAGCCTACCCTGACCACCAGGACTAGGTGAGGGGCCCCTCCCCCCATCTCTCTCTTCTAACACCATAGAAGCCTTTGCAGGGCAAGGATTTTGCTTCCCACACAGTGCACATTCCCTAATGCACAGTAGATAGATTCTCCAGAACACATAACTCTGTTGAATGAAGGGAAAACCTGGCTCCCTGGCATCTTTGAACAGAAGTCAGAAAATGTCACTGGAGAGATCATCATTTTATTATTTCATTAAAATATTTTATATATCGGCAGCCAATTCCAAGAGCAGCAAAGTTTTATGTTTGCCAGCCCTTCAATATTCATTAAGAATCTTTTGTGAAAAAGCCTGGCAGAATCTTGTAAACTGATAGGCAGCATGCTTAGAGACAGAGCATCATCATAGGGGAGGACGTTTTAGAATACAGTTATTATGATCTAGAAGGTAGTAGAGAAATGTACATGTGAATGTTCATGGCAGCATTATTCATGAGAGCCGAAAAGTGGATACAACTCAAGTGCCCATCAACGATGAGTAGATAAACAGAGAGTGGCGTATTCACACATGGACTATTATTTGGCCATGAAGAGGAATGAAATCCCGAGACATGCTACCACATGGATGAACCTTGATGACAACCAAAGGGAAAGAAAATAGTCATGAAAGGCCACATACTGTACGAGTCCATTTACATGAGATGTCCAGAGCAGGCAAGTCTATAAAGGCAAAAAGGTAGATGAGTGGTTGCCTAGGGCTGGAGTAAGGGGAAGGATGGGGAGTGAACGCTAATAGTATAGGGTTTACTTCTGGGATGATGAGAATGTTCAAAAGTTAGATTGTGATGATGGTTATGTAGCTCCATGAATATACTAAAAACCATTGACTTGTAGAGCCTAAATGGGTGAGTTATATGGTGTGTGAATTAATATCTCAATAAAGCAGTTTTTAAAAAGTAGTAGGGAACATTTGTTGCAAAGTTATACCTCAGTAGGCTGTAAAAAATTATTTTTCTAAGTAATCTTTATTTGTAATAGTTCTACCTGCTGCTTCTTGGTAAGTGAAAAACCAAATTTCTACAACTTAGGCCTTTCAACCCTGTGTGCATAGGCCAGGAAGCCCCACTCACTGTTGGTGAGGCAATTGGTAAGAAGTCACAATTACAAGATGCTAAAGATGCCAGAGAAGCTGATCCTGCGTAATGAACTCAAGGGAGAGGGTTGTGTAGGAAGTAAGCGGAAAGATTATTCAAGGGGCGTGTGGGTGGCTCAGTTGGTTAAGCATCAGACTTGGTTTCGGCTCAGGTCAAGATCTCAGGGTTGTGAGATCGAGACCCGCCTGGGGCTCTGTGCTAAGCACAGAGCCTGCTTCAGACTCTTTCCCTCTCCCTCTCCCTCTGCCCCTCCCCACCAGCACATGCTTTCTCTTTCTCTCAAAAAAAAAAAAAAAAAAAAAAAAAAAATTATTCAAAGGACACAGCATAATTAGGAAGGAAACAGCAAAATTATGTTTACAATGTAAAGCATAAACACATACCTGGAAACTGACAGCTTGTAGAAAACGTGATTGCTTTTGTGTGGACTTCTTCCTGGCTAGCTGTCACATTTGGGGAGTCTTCATTTCAGGCACTGATGTGCTTGGTCTAGTTGGAAGAAGTGCTGATCTGGGACTCAGGACACCCACATTCTAGTCCTGACTCTGTCATTTATTCACCATTCAACAAACAACAATTGTAAGCCTACTGTATGCCAGGCTTTGCAAGTTAGTCCCATTGACCTACAGACTCTCTATCTCAAGTGTCTCACTTTTCAGAGAACGACGATGCAAAAGTTTAATAAGTGTTGTAACAGGAAGGAAGGAACCTATTCCCTCTTGAGGAATGAAGAAGGAAGAGGTAGGGGTGAGGAAGAGGCTTGCCATTAATTGAAGTTGTATTGTTTCTTCATTAACTGTTTGCTGTCCAAGGAGCTAGTCAGCTCCTTGAGGAAAAGGGAGACCTTTCTATCTTATTTGTTTTTTGAAGCCAGCTTTATTGAGACATAATTCACACACTGCACAAGGCATCCATTTAAAGTATACAACTCAATAGTTTTTAGTATATTTACAGATTTATATAATCATCACCCAATCTAATTATAGTACATTTTTACTACTCCCAGAGAGAAACCCCATACCCATTAGCAGCCACTCCCCATCCTGCCCCCCTCCACTCCCAGACCTAGCTAACCCCTAATCTACTTTTTATAGATTTGCCTATTCTGGGTATTTCACATAAATGGAATCATGCAGTATGTGGCCCTTTGTGACTGGCTCCTTTCGCTTTGCATAATGTTTTCAAGAGTCATCTCTGTGGTAGCTTATCTGAGAACTGCATTTTTTTTAAAGATTTTATTTTTTAAATTATCTCTACACCCAACGTGGGGCTCAAACTTACAACCCTGAGATTAAGAATCCCATGCTCTACCGACTGAGCCAGCAAGGTGCCCCCAGAACTTCATTCCTTTTCGTGGGTGAATAATATCCCACCGTATGGACATATCACAGTTTGTCTATTTATGGGTTGATGGGCATTTGAGTTGTTTTCACTTTTTGGCTTTTATGAGTAATGCTGCTGTGAACACTTGTGTACAAGTTTTTGAGGGGACATATGTTGCCATTTCTCCCCTATGTTGTATATCCAGGAGTGGAATTGCTGGGTCATATGCTGACTCTGTTTAATCTTTTGAAGAACTACCAGATTGTTCTCCACAGTGACTGCCCCATTTTTACATTCCTCCCATCAGTTTCTCTACATCTTTGTCAATGATTGTTTTTTTTTGTCTTTTGGACCTTGTGGGTGTGAAGTGGTCACCTTATTCATTTTTGCATCCCTAGTGCCCCAAAGAGAACCTGGCCCAGGCAGATGTACAATTTATTTGTTGAGTGAACTTGAGAACATGGTGAACATACGCCATTTGGGGGGCTCCCTGGCATCTGACCCACTTTTCTTTGTTTGGGGTAATCTAATGATTACTGGAGAGAAGCAGATCCCAGTTACAATAGAGAAGTGTAAAAAAACAAAAAAAATTTCAGCTCCTTGCTTGCCCAGCCCTGCCTGTAACTCGAGCAAGAAACATATGCTAAGCTTGGTAAACCTAAACCTAATGGATCTGCCCCAGGCTTCAAAGAAGCTCTCATAATGCAAAGCAGGGCTGGTGCAGAATCCATTCTGATGGCAAGAACAGGCACTGCGGTGACATCTGGTTCCAGGAGCAACAGCTCTGGTAGTGCCGGTGGTAGGTGGTGCCAGAGTCCAGTGCCATTGACCTGGAAGCGTGGGCTGAGGGGTCCTGTGTTGAATGGTGGTGGCAGCAATGGTCACCTCCCTCAACATATGGTGCTGTAATCTTGGCTGTGACCCTAGCTGCTGCCCAGACTTCCTTGCTCTTGCTTATCATCTGGCCTGCTTCTGCAGCCTTCTCAGCTACTGTGTCAGCCAGCCAATAACCTTTCACAAGTGCCCTTTCTCCTAAGTCTGTTACAGTGAATACCGGGTGGGTGGGTGGAGGGACAGACGGAAGCAGCAATGGCTGAATGGCACTTCAGGGAAACAGTCTTGAAGTATAAGTAGAAGCTCATCAGGCACATATGTATTCCAAGCCAAACCAAGAGCACAGCACAGGGACTGAGGAGTGAGACGTCCTGGTGTCCTGCTGCGAATTCAGTCTGGCTGAGGTAGAAGGAGCAAGGTAGGAAGTGGTGAGGTGTCAAGCTAAAGGGACTAGCCTAGCACAGATCATGAAGGATTTTTAGGCTGTGCTAACGTGTCTTGATTCTACCCTGGAAAAAAAAAAAAAGGAAAACTATCAATTTAATCAAGATAGTGACATTATCAGATTTGCATTTGGAAAATATGCTATAAAGAAAGCAAATTTTGGCAGCAGGGAGGAGAATGAACTGGAAGAGAGTGAGACTAGAGACAGGAAGACCAATTAAGGAGCTATAGCAATAATTCCAACAGAAGATGATGAAGTCTGAATCAAGGCCGTAAGCGTGGAGAGGAGGCATTGATCTGAGATATATTAAGGAATTAGAGCCAGGAGGAATGTTGTCCCCATTTTGATGCATAAGAATTAAGCAAGGACAATCACAATGACTCCAAAGTTTCCGTTTAAATAAATCAGTAGATGATGATGCCATTTATACCTGCATCCATTCATTCAACCAAAATTTAATTAGCAGTAATTGTGGGACGTGCTGGGTACGATGCAGTGAATAAAACAGACCTGGTCCTACCTTTACTGTGGTCCTACCTTTGCTCTATATCAGGTTCTATTTATGTGTCTTCGCAGATTTTCTGGGCCTCTTCTCTGTCTTAGTTGCCACCATGAGTGACTTAGTTAAGTCCCTGGTGGTTTGACTGAGACCAACCAGCCACATACCCACAGTCTCCTCACGCCACTCCTGGACTCCAGGGCAGGGCACTTGGCTTTCCAAGTGGCTATCAAAGAATATGGACAACACGGTAGGAAGTATGGGAAAGCGAGCTCCCTGTGGGACAAGCTTTGACCAACAGGAGACAGGAGACATGAAGATAAAATTCCTCCCTTTCTCAAATTGCTCTAAGACGTGACTTTTCCTTATTGTCTGTCTGGAGATGTCCTGTATGGAAGAGTGGTTGCACCTGTCAAGAGACTGGCTGTATCTTTTCAGGGCTTAGCACGAAGCAGTGGTTAGCATAGTAAGGCATCATTAAGCATGACTCTCATTCTTCCTTGCTTTTTCTCTCCTGGTCACTACCCTGGGATAATATCTCCTAAATAAAACATCAGCATCCTTGCATCAAGCTCTATTTTCCAGGAAAGTGGACTAAAACACACTGAGAGAGGAAAACAGAAGGAGATGATGACTTCCGTTTTCATGTGCTAAGTTGGAGTGAACTTGAGTGAAAATTATCCATCTATTCAAAAATATTTATTGAGTGCCTCCGTGTATGCTTACATTAGGGATAATATGGTGAACAAAATAGATATGCTTGAGTAGGGACACTGTGGTGAACAAAACAGACATGTTTCCTGCTCTTACAGAGCTTACATTTAGTGGGAAGAAGGGACAAATGATAAATCAGCACAGAAATAAGTGGATGTAATTCCAGACAGTGAGAAGAGTTTTGAAGAGAAATTTAATTAGGTGATGTGATAGTGTGGCAGGTGTGAGTGTTTGGGGGGGGGGGTGTGGTGTGCTAACCTAGAGTAGGTGGTCAAGGGAACAGAGAATAGGTAGAAGGGAAAGCCTTTTCCAGAAGGAGGAGCAGGAAGTGGAGGGAAGCATAAATCTGGAGAGACATATTGTCTAGTGCTAGGGGTTTAGGTGTGGACAGGAAATTTGTCTCTATTTTCGCTGTGAAATAGTTGGTCAGGATATGTGCACAGAAGGTAACGGAAACAGGGAGGTTGGGGAGAGTAGCGAAGGCATGGGTGAGGGTACAGACCAGGGCCAGGGGAGAAGAATGAGTGGGGTGTCAGAGCAGGAAAGGTAGACGCCGTGTATAATTTCTGGCACTAAGCGGCCATAGGATTTTGAAGAAGTTTGGGCCTTGGTTTCTTTATCTAAGCATAAGAGCTTTGATCAGGCTCCATGATTGTATGAAGGCAAGGAGGAGCTGATATGAAACTTCTATGTAGCTAAATAATTTACTCCTTGAAATCCACCATTGATATCTTTAGGACCCAATAGTAGTTGGTTCTTTCCCACCATTAATGATATTCTGGCCACTCATCAGCTAACACAGTTGTCAGACTCCTTCAGCAAAATGTCTTTTTCATAGCTGAGGACTGTTTATAGTAAGGACAAACAACTGGGGCTCATTAATTCAATCATTTGGACACTGATTATGCATCTATTGTCTACTCCAGTCAGTTATGTTAAATAAGTTCTTCATTTTTCATCAGAGCAATTATGCTAACATGCTTGAAATTTTCCAAAAGCATTATACCTTCATACACTAATCCTGCCTAGCAGCAGCCTGGCTCAGTCAATATTGTCACACACAGACAATTATAATCAAGGCATAAGGCCCTATTGTTGACATATGACTACCAAATTATCCCTCTTTACAATAGAACTTTAAATAATTTGTACATTGTTCTTTCAGCGTTTAGACATGGATGGGCCTTTGTCTATTTTTTCCCCAAATATGTAGATCTCAAATAATACTTAAATGCTTTATGGGTGTGCTCATTGCATTAAAATTGTATTATAATTTACCAAGTAATAGTTCAGCAATCATTGGATTAGCTATCCCAATAACTAATTAATCCAATGATTATTTATGCTTTTAAATGTATAGATAAGAAATATAATATTAATTATCAGATGCCTGGAGAATGATGAGATATATAACTTTAGTTTTCACTACATATGTTTTTTTCAACCAGAGCCAACTTCTCAATTCCTTTCTCTCTTTAAATCTCAAAAACCCTACATGTATGTCTTTTTCTCTTGAGAGATTTTGGCCATGAAATGAGAATTTTCCAACATGCTTTTACGATAAGCACATCACAGATACCAGCTAAATGTCAAATTTAATTCTTTGTTCTTGTACATGCTTTATACTTGTCTCCAGCATTTCCCATCAGATGTTAAATTTTTTTTTATTTTTAATAAAAACTAGCATGTCAATATGGACCGCATAGCAGGTATACACATCTTCAACATAAGTTCATTTAAAACATGACATTTCACTATATTGAGATAAAAATCCAGCTGGTGTTGGATTTCTTCATTATCATTTGCAACAAAAATAACCCCACACATCTATTCCTTACAATTTTTACTTAGGTTATCTCATTTAATAGGTGTCCTTTTAGTTGCAAATAACCGGATCTTTATTTAAGGTGCAGTAATGCTCACTGCAATTTGGTTCCATCAGGATGAGCGAATATAGAGACTGGATGCTGACAACATACTTAACAGTTGTATGGAGGACAACTGAACGGATGGGGCAAAGCTGTGTAGAACGCCCACAGACCCCTGACGCACACAGAGCATGTTTCTGCCATCCTGATGCTGTATTTCACCTTTCTTCAGTTACTTAGTATTTTTTATCTTAGAGTGTGGGAAGACAGCTGGGAACAAGATGCTGTCCTTGTCCTTCAGGAATTTACAATCTAAACGGGGAGACAAAACATACACATGAGAAGTTAAAAAACTGTTCAAGACTAAACTAACAGATCAAGACATTAATCAAAGCGAAGTCATGGTATGTAAGTCACTGTGACCATGAGAGAAAATTCAGAGGTGAGATTCTCTGGGCCAGGGTAACCAGGAAGGGCTTTATAGATTTATCAGAGAGGATATGGAATAGGAGTTACATCTTTTGAAAAATCATTGCAACAAGGATATGTTTTCTACAAATTCAAACTGCAGAGGAATTAATGATGAAATTTTAAGTTTTCCACTCATGACTCCATGGATCTCTTTCCAGAAGCAACCACCATTACTGTTTTTCCTATAGGTCTTTCCAGTACATTTAACTACTTTTAAATTGATTCTGAATTGATTTTGTTTTGATTTTGAGAGGTCATGCGTAATGAAGGGTTAAATTGTTGTCTATCCACATAAAAATAAGACCCACTCAATGTAATTTATGCAATAGCGACCTGTCTATCTAGGTCTGTCTTGAGGTACCCCAGTGGATTTCCAAGTTGATTGTCACCACAGCAATCTCTTCTCCATCTGCCTTTAGTTTCTGTCTTGACCCACTTTGGTTTAGATGCATTTCTAGCAGAGGGGGGCAGTAGGGCATGCTCCTGTTTCTAAGACCTTTGGGGACATCACTGTAGTCAGGTTGCCCCCTCCTCTCCTTTCCTCAATCCGAAATCCTGGAAAGCTTCCTAAATGGAAGAGTTAGGAATCCAAATTCTGACACTTTGGAGAGATGCTCTAACGTAGACCTTAAGCATATTATCCATTGAATTAATGTACCCCAAAGCACCAAACTCCCATATTGGGAGATTCTTCTGGAATTCCAGCCAGTCCTGCTTTTGTTTCTACTACTCTCCCACGCACGCGGACACCAAAATGCACATACTGGTCACAAAGGAGAAAAGATTTGTGTGATCCTGGGTAAGCTTTTTATAAGTTATTTCATATTAAAACTGTTGGCTTGTGTCTGCAGGAAGAAGGACTAAAAACCAAAAACAGCCTTTCTACTTCTAAATTGAACAGCCTTTGCCCTAGACTATCCTTCCTGGTGTCTCTGGGAGTGGAAACAGAAATCTTAGGAGGTGGAACAGCTCCACCAATTGGTTTCCTGGGTCTCCTTCAGAAGCGATTTTTTTCAAAGGGGTGAATATAGCTGACTGTAACCGGACAATGGAAGAAACCACGGCAGAGGTAAACTTTTGAAGGAAGGATTTCTACTGAGTAGGTTCATCTTAGCACAAACCCACGAAAGCAACAGAAGGGAAGAAATGATAACGATTATTGATTTTCTTTTAACTTCAAAGCCCAATGCTATTCATGTTTATTGTTTTATTTAATCACCACAGAACTATATTTAAACAGCTATCATTGCAGGTGAGTTCCACTTGTCAAAGCTCACAGATTTGGAACAGAGCAGCATTCAAAACTACAATCTGCCTAACCCCAGGGCTTCCATATTTGAGGAGAGAGATGGTAGAAATGAAGATTTTGAAAGGAAGCCTGGAAAAGCTGTGAGACACCGAGAATGGCCAAATATGTCTCCGGGCCTATCTGAGGTGCTCTCTTCAGGGACGCTTTCGTCGAGTATGCTTCAAGAACTCTTGCTGTTTGAAATGGTCGTCTGTTATTACCCGTTAGTAAACAGATTTGTACTGCTAGTGCCACTTCCCTCGTTTATCTTGAGTTCCCAACTGAACCCACGAAGTAAAGATTGATGGGAATGATTGCTGGCCAGGGATCCAAGAAAATTGTGTTCTAGTCTTGTATCTGGCACCTGTTAAGACCTCAGTTTCTTTTCAACTGTGGTTCTACGGTGTTCGCCGCCAAACATAGTAGGTGCTTAATAAATACTTTATGTGATTAGTTGGGCTCAATGTTTCCGGCAGACGCTTGAGCGTCCATAGGGTAAAAGCCACAAGATTACCGGAGTGTGGATACCCATCCACCAGCTTTGGGCAGCCAGCAGCTTAGGGCCTTGTATCGCTGATGTGCGAGGTTGGGGCCTAAGAACATCGCCCGAACACTGGAGAAACTTAGAGGAAGGGAAGACAACCCAGCAATTAAGAAGTATCGTGCTAGGCGCTTATCTTTTAGACTTCGCAGGGACCTTTCAGAGCATGCATTATTAGCACCATTTTTAACGAAGACAAAACCAAGATTCCGGTTCTTCAAAAATACCTGGCATCCCCTACCCGGCTCCTAATAATACCCATAAAAGATCCCCGCTTGGGCTTATTTACATCTCGGACCCCGCCCCGTTTACCACCACGAGGGCCCCGCCCACTCATTCGCCTCTGGGCGGGCCCAGGCTGGGTCGGGTCCCCCGGCTTCTGCGGACCTCTCTTCTGCCCCAGCTCGTCCCGTCCTCGAGGTGGCCCTCGGGCCTCCCCCAGGGACGAGCACGTGTCCACTCCCGGCCAGAGTACGGAAGGTGGACTAGGCGGCGGCCCCCACAGGCCCCACCCAATGGCGCTGGCAGGAGATCGGGGAGGGGACCCCGAGCCGAGCCGATGAGGGACGGGTGGTCGGCAGCGCGGCAGGTTACGTGCCTTCCCTTCGCCTGCCCCCATCCCTTCCCTTCCCAGAGCCTTTCGTGGGAGCGCGCCCGAGACGTAGTCAACCGAAACCATGAGCGTCCCACCCCGCCTCGTCCTCGGCCGCCCGGCAGCCCTCCCGCCCGGCCGCGCCTCGCCTCACGCTCTACGGGGGAGGCGGGACCAATCAGCGAGCGACGTCTCCCTTCCGATTCGAGGCCCCCGACGCGCGGCTCACACCCCGAGCACCACGCGCGCTCATTGGCTGCGGGCGCCGCCGGTCCGGCCGGGAGGGCGGGGCGGCCGAAGGGAAAGGAGGTGGGGAGGTAGTGGCCCGCGACTCTCCGAGCCCCGCTCGCGCCCCGGCCCTTCCCGGGCGCTTGGCCTCCTTCCTTCCCTCCTCCGCTCGCCCTGTCTTCCGTGCGCGCCGAGCGCTGCGCTCGGCCGGCGTGCCTCGCGCCCTAACGGGCGGCCGGGGGCGCCAATCAGCGGGCGGCAGGGTGCCAGCCCCGGGGCTGCGCCGGCGAATCGGCGGGGCTCGCGGCCCGGGGTGGGAGGCGGGTCTACCGCGCGGCCGCGGCGGCGGCGGAGCAGCTCCCAGCCAGCAGCCAGCGAGCGCCGATAGAGCTGCCCGGAGGTGGGTGCGCCGCGCCGCTGCGGCCGGCGGCGGAGGGCGCAGGGCGGAAGCGGAGGTGGGCCGGCGGGCGCGGCGGGGGAGGGCTCGGCCGTCCGGGCGGCCCGGGCGCGGGGGGGAGGTGGAGGATGCGGGCGGGCGCGCGCCTGAGGGGAGGAGGGGAGGAGAGGCGGCGGTGGCGGCGGGACGCGCGTCCCCACCCCCTCCCTCCCGCGGGCGGTGGCCGAGCCCGCGCCCCCTCCCCGCGCGCGGGCCGCGGGCCGGGCAGTGGCTGGGGGGCGGGGCGGGGCGGGGCGGGCCGGTCGGCCGCGAGAGTGTTTTCAGTTCCGCCTCCAATCGCCCCTTCCCCTCTCCCCTCCCAGCCCCTCATCCCATTCGGAAGAGGAAGGAACAAAAGGTCCCGGACCCCCGGCTCTGACGGGGCGGGACCCGGAGCCTCGGTGCAGGTAAACCGGCGGCGCCCGGCGGCGCCCGGCGGGCCCTCGGGGCTAGGGGTGTGTTTGCTTCGGGCTCGGGTCGGCGAGGCTCGCCGCGTCACATCGCCACGGGGGCCGGGGGGCCGGGGTGTGGCGGGGTCGGGGCGCGGGGGCGTGGGGCCAGGCGGGCCGGAGGGGAAGGGGTCGGCACCCGAGCTACCCGGCCGGGAGCGGGGGCCGGCCGGGGCCCGTCCCCTCCGCCGCGAACACGCTTAGTAGTTTGTTCTGATTTTCAAAGCCGGAGGGACCGAGCTCTTGTTTCGGGAGTTGTTGGCAAGCCGTGTTAGGAGCGTGCGATACTTTGCTTCCACTTTTTTTTTTTTTTTTTGTCCTGTAACCTTTGTTAACCATTCTAGTCCCAGGGTCTGAATTGCTTGTGTGTACTCTCACACAAGCACGCACACGGCTGATAACTCTGTCGAGATCCTTCTGCGCCCACTTGTGAAAGTTGCTCTGTGAGTGGAGCCTATTAGTTTTTATCACACGCCTTTAGAAAGCACGCTAATTGATTTCACGTATTTCAAACTTGGTTTACAAATTCGCAACTTTAATTGTTTTGCTCTCTCTTGGGGGATACCGTCCTTGGGGTTGGGTACTTTGGCCTTTTACTTACTTAACCTTTCTGTGGTTATGGTTTCCTTTTGATCCGAAACAAAAGAAAAACAATACCTAGGTTGGTTTTGTTGTTCCTTCCTCTTGACCCCTTAAAAGCTAAATACTACTGGTTTGTTGTCAATTAAACCTTTATTTAAAAAAGCATCTCCCGGTAAAACGAGTTTGGACGCAGCATTTTCCATCAGAATTGTGTCTTGTTTGTTACAGTTTGGAGTGTCCCAAATTTTGTTTTAGACTTCTAAAGTGACACACGAAGAGTAACTGTTAATGAATAAATAAATGGTCACGCAAACCTACTTGGAGTAATTCCATCTTTCAAAAGAGCTCCCAGAAATTTGAATTAATTTATAGAATTCTTGATAATTCTGTTATCTTAGTTTCTTTTCATTTGCTCTCTTCTGATTTTATATGAATTGAACCGTACTGTACTTCTGATGTAAGGATGTTTTTCCTTGAGCCGAATAAGATAATAAATTTGCTATTACTCTGAAAATACATTTGCTGGTATTCTAGTTTTGACCCCCTTTAAAAAGTTTTCCTTAGATAGAAGTGTAAGTTAAATAGTTAAATGAAGTTTGAGGAGTTTAATGTAAATAAAGAGATAAGTGAAGCAAATGTAACACAGATGGGAGAAATAATGTAAAATGGATTTCATAAATGCATCCTAGTTTGAGGATTTTTTTCATTTGCCTTAAAACAACATACAGGATATTGGTGGAATTTTTCTCAGTCAGAAGGTCATTTAGCAAACATTTATATTAAATTCAGAAAGTAACACTGATTTTTTTTTTAAAGTTCCCTGATTTTTGCCATAAAATTAGTTGTGGTAGTAGATAAGGATATTTTGAGTCCAAATGCCCACTTAGTACTCTTAATGTTAAAACTGAGTTTAAAGTAGTCCATTGGCAAATTTTTATTAATGTGATTGGAAACATCCATTTTTGGGCTTGCTCAGGAAGAAATGGCTCTTAGAGTCGCTTTTGTATTTTGTAGCTATGCCTTCTAAAGTGATTTCACATTGTAGGTGTTCAGCAAAAGTTTGGTTTTTCATGGTTGAAACTTACCTGTGCCTAGTAAGTAAGTGATCACATCTCTACACAGTCTGTAAGGTTCATGTAATAATAGTCTTATAAGAAACCATGCAGGGTAATTTCCTGTTGTTTGTGGCTTGTCAGGCCTGGTATGTGTTTTAACTAAGTAGGAATTTGGGGATGGTTTTGTGTATTTCAGCAGTCATTCTCTTTAATAGGAACAAAGGTGGTTTCTACTTCAGGATGGCAAAAGGTCCCCTTTTCATTTTCATATTGTAAATATTAGAATCCTATTGCTATAATCTTTTTACTTCATGTTGAGGGGAGATGTGTGAGTGAAAAACAGTCGAGCTGCATCACCTGCTGATCAAAGACCCATTAAATTTTTACATTGAGCAAATATTTTCAGTTTTGGCTTTTATAAATGTCTGAAAGCTCTCTTTATTCTTGTTTAGTTTTCATTCTGTTGGCTTTGTGCTTTAGGACTCCAAAGACCTTGTTTTGTAGCAGCTTTTTATACAGGTGTTTTTGTAATGCATATAAAAGCTGTATTTAGTGCAGTCTGGCAGATGGGGGCTTATTCATGTTCTTGGGACAAGAGTCATTTTTAGAGGATGGAGAGGGGCATGTCTTTAAGATACCTTGTCTTCTGATGGGAGGAGAGGAACCGTTTTAAGCTTTTAGTTTTTATAAGATGAAAGCTGTTTTCCACCAAGTATTGCAAGGGTATGTCAGAAATGAGAAATCCAAAGATTTCAAAAGCAATCAGGAGATTTATTCAACAAAATAACTTGTATTTATTGAACAAGTAGCATTTATTCAATTATTCAACAAATAAAATAGCCTTTGCTGTGTCAGGCCCTGGACTCAGTAATAAAGGATCTAACAAGGAACAAGTATACCCCTGTTCCTTAATGGAATTAGAAAAGTGGAAACAACTCCTATCTTCTGCCTGCCCTCCAGTCTTTAGAGTAAGAAAATCATGTTATTGTACAAATTGAGGGAGCTTGTGATGCATTACTGAGCCAGTTCCTAAAGTATGCTTGCATTGCTTTCTGTAGAGGACATCACCAGGGAAGATGTCAGGTGTTAACTCATAGTGTAACTGGGAACAGTCTGTATTTGGGGGCGGGAGGGGGGAGACTTGTCACCATTTTTTCACAATCTATACAAACTGAGGATATGGCCAGTGTTTCAGAAACATACTTGTTGCTGAACAGATGAACACGTGTAGAGCTAAGCTTAATTAGGCCTTAGTTTGATTATACGTTGCCCTTTAGTTCTAGAAACTGGCTGAAGAAAGAAAGCAGATCTGCATCGGACAGGTTCCAGTGAAAGAATTGGAAATAAAGTGCAAAGAAACTGAGCTGCATCGAGAATAAGGATTGGACTAGCCTCATGTAGTGGAATGGCCATGGGTTGTGGAGTCAGGCCTAGGCTAATGGCTGGTTTCTCAGTTACTATGTTGGGCAAATTACTTAACTCATGAGCCTTGGTTTTCTGACTGAAAACAGGTAATGACAGCTGCCTCTTCCCGTTATTACAAGGATTAAATGATTGTGATTGAAATACTTAGAACTTGCCTCAGACATAGGGTCCTCCCAGATGATCACTTGCTCTCTTCTCCTTGTGGCTTTTAGTTGTTTTCTTTCTAATCCAGATGATTTGCCTACACTCTTATTCTTGACCTATTATAAAATGCTTTTGAGAACCAGACACTAAGCAAAAAAGGCCTGAAATAGCCGTAAACTGTCCTAAGTCCACACCTAAAGTTCTAGTCACAGGAGAGCCATCGAGACCCTTCATCAGAACCTGTTGGCATATATTTCAGATGTTTCTAACAAAGTTATCTAGCTTCTAAGCCCACAGATTAGAAAGAAGTAGATTGTGGGTAATGTGGGAGGTTTAGGGGAGTGTAGTGGGGGGTGGGGTAGGAGGATGGGGAACTGTTAGCCTACTGTGTTGTAAGAAAAAACAGATAACAGCCTGGTGAGGATAATAGAGTTAATCTACAAGACACAAAACAAATATTCAGAGCCTAACTAGCATGTCTGGGACCATTCAGTACAGGACCAGACCTGAAAGCGTAGTAATGAATGTTCATCAATTAGTTTAAACCATGTTTGGGAAGATCTTTTAAGAATGCAGTAATCTACATAGTATACTTTAGATTGTTATTCAGGATGATTAACAAATGTTCCTAAAGGGGTAGAACGTTGTGCTATTTCAAATGACTTCTTTCTTTCTTTCTTTTTTTTTTTTTTAAGATTTTATTTATTTATTTGACACAGAGAGAGAGACTTCGAGAGAGGGAATACAAGCAGGGGGAGTGGGAGAGGGAGAAGCAGGCTTCCCGCTGAGCAGGGAGCCCGATGCGGGGCTCGATCCCAGGACCCTGGGATCATGACCTGAGCGAAGGCAGACACTTAACGACTGAGCCACCCAGGCGCTCCTCAAATGACTTATTTCATGAAAGATCCACAGTACCTACTATGACCAACATGGTTGTCATTTGTTTTGCCATTTAGAGCAGCACCACGATTCCAGTCTGAGAAGCCTTTCATTTTAGGCCAGTAGTAAAGAAAGGTGATCTAAGTGGTGTAGCACCCCATGCCACCCCTTTTCTTCAGAGTAAGTTATTTGTCAGTCTGTAGGGGTGTCATGTAAAATGTTTCACTCTAGCTTTAAGACCGTGTGCTAGAGATTTCGAGAACTGAACAAGTGTGGACAGTTGGCTAGTCTGTCTGTTGAGGGCTTCTTGCAGCTTATGTGTGTGAGTTTGACCCAGTATTAGCCTTAATAATTTTTTTTGAATTATTCTCCCTCCTACCTCTGAGTTAACTTTCTAAATCATATACTCTATTAAATGCTAATTGTTGACCTTGTAATACATAGCCTTAGCTATTTTTTAAAGGTTTTTTTTTTCCCAGTAGTACAAAAGTAATTCAGTCTTACTCATTTAAAAATGCAGTTTGCGGCTTATTGCTTGTCTCTGATCAATTTTGATCATTACTCCAGATTGTTATAATTGTAATATATTCAATTAGGATACATTTCAGTGCTGATTCTAGATAGACAGATCGAGGATAGCTCTCAGCTTCAATTTCAGTAATTTCATGTGGGGAGAATATAATTTTGCCAAGCTAGTTGAATTTAGACACTGCCTCCGATTTGGCCAGATAGCCAGAAACATTAGGGTAATTCTGTGATTTACATACTTGCCTTACATTCTAGAGTGGACGGGTTCCTCTTAATGCATCGGAGCCATAGTGGTGGAACCGGTGCTTGGTAATTTAGATCTGTCTTTAGTTTGTGCTTGTAAGAAAACAGAAATCCTAAAGTCAGTGATTTTAATACCATTAAAATTTGTGAGTTTACTATAAAATGGTCACTGATTTTCCTGGGTAGTTCTGTACTTTTTCAAAATCTGAATTACTTTGGCCTCAAGATGAAAACAATGGAAAGTGAGTGTAGACCCTGGTTGCTATCTGTTCAGTCCACGGGTCCAGTTTGCATCTGAAAACCTGCATTTCCTTAAATCTGGTGTCCTACTCCTAACTTGGTAGGGGGAGGGCAAAGTTTCAGGCTTAATGTATTCAGTTAGTAAGGAAGAATAATCATGGGGGAGCCACTGGAAGTCCATCAAGTTCATTACCTTGAGTCTTTGAATTCAAAAAAGACTGGATCTCAGGAAGTAACATGGGAAATCTGTGATCCTGTAATTTGCCCGTGTTTAAGGTAAAGTACATTTTCATATGTTGCTTCAGCTCTTCCAACAATTTTGTAAAGAGATAATGGTTAAGCTTTTGTAAATATGAAGGAAATGTTCTATCTTAATCCCATCCGTCATTACAAAATGTGGGGCAGTGAATCTGATTTGCAAAGTTCACAGAATAAACTCCTGATAAATGCTGCAATGGGAGCTGGACCCATGAGCTTTCTCCCTTGATTTGAATGAACTATGGAAACTTTTTTGTTGACTAGAGCTGTTCTATCTGTGGCAGTGAATGCAAATTTTCCATGTTTAGACCAACCTTTTACTTCCTAGACAGGTGGTTAGGGTGTAGTTCATGTAAACTGGCCAATTAAACTTTTATTTATAAAATGTTTTAAGTATCAGGAGGGTCCAGCTTTGGCCTGTAATTTGTACGTTGGTCATTTCTGCTCTAAACCCGCAGTTTTCAGACTGAAGGCGCACAAACACCTATGCGCACAACAACAACCAGAAGGCTTTGCAAAAAAAAAAAAAAAAAAACTAAAAATGAAACATTCTGCAGAATCTCAAAATGTAAGGGGAATGGGCAGTTGCTGAAGCCCTGCCTGCTTGGTTTTCCTCTTCCCCAGGAAGCCTTTGGAGCTCCACTGAAGAATAATAGATCGTGGAGAAAAACTTTGGCTGTAGACCCAAACTAACAGGGTGGACACTAGCCACATGTGGCTATTTAGCACTTGAACTGTGACTACAGTAACTGAGGAAATAAATGTTAAATTTAATTTAATAGAAAGTTCTGTGGAACAACCCTATTCTAGACTTGGCTTTGATTACACTTTCACAGCCTGAGGACTGTACCCACTTGAAGTGGCTGCTTCAGCAGAAGGTCAAGACAGACTCTGGGAGTTTGAAGGGCAGTTGGAGTACTGAATATTCCTGCTGAGTTAAGTCTGGGCCTGGGCCTGTGTGGTCCCCTAATAATTGGATGCCCCCTCTTTTTTTTTTTTAAATAATCTGGAAATGATAAAACCAGCATGTAATTTTATGTTTACAAGCTGATTATAGACCTATAGATTCCATACAACTCATTCAAGGTGAAAGGAATAGAACTCCCAAGATCAGGTAGTCAAGTCTCTTTACACAGCAATCCCTATGTAATGTAGACTTGCACTGAACTAATGACCTACTTTCAGGGTTAAATTCAAGCTCTCACATTAGGTTTTGAGAGTCCATAAAACTGAATACATGAATGTTTTCTATTTGCTTTAGTTTAAAAGGTGCCCATCGTTCTCCATCCCGTGGGGCCACCTTAGGTTTCCAATGGCAGTGTCTTTCCTTACTAGCTTACAACTTTGGAAAAAAGCATAGTAACAGTGAGAATTGAGGAATCTGTTTTTCAGTTAGTTTTTATGTATCTTTATTTTTTTTAATGCTTTCTATGATCCTCATTTCTTTGACGAAAACCATTGTAAAAATCCACGCCATTAGTAATTTGCTTTTTTCTCTACCTGTGTGGTATACGTTTGAACATGAATTGCCAAAAATCTAATAGTGATTTTACACTATTTCTAGAAGGACCTTAGGTGTTCTTTGAGATAGTACCATCACATTTCAAGTGTTTTATGTTGAAATATCTAACTTGATTTTCATCTGAAATAAAAATTCATATAGGTATTTGGGGAATATTTTGTCTTTGCAATTTGAAGATATTTGAAACCTGCATTTGTTTTCTATATTTAATCACTTCCTTTGTTCTAGACTTGAACCTTGCGAAATGTTTTTTTGCTACTCTTTCATATTCCGTTTCTTACCTCCCTTTCAGAAGTCACCAGTGAATTCTGAACAGCCAAGTTTAGCAGTCTTTTTCAGTTATACTGTTGTTTTCAGTGTTTGCCACTATTGACTATACTCTTCTCTACCTAGGTTTCTTAAAAATCTCACAGGCCTGCTGAAACAGACCCAGATTAGGCCCATTCCACCTGCTACAAATACTGAATGAAATGATGGACTTTATTTCTCTTATGTATATAGTTGATCTAGAGCGGGAGAGGGAGAGGAAAGAAGAGGGAGAGAAATGTTCCCAGGTACCAGAAATTTGGAAATCAGTCTGTGTTAAGGAAAAACTGGTTTTGGGGGAATTTACTAGATAAGAATCCAGCAGCTAGGGATGGAGTTGTAATGCTAGGACTCAGGGAACTATATGCTAAGTGTGTGTGTGTGTGTGTGTGTGTGTCTAGAAACTATTCCAATAAAAAACATAAAAAACATCTGTGGTCTCTGGGAAAAACAAGACTCAAACCTCATAAAGGAACTAGTAGTAACCACTAGTCTTTATAGATGGACTTAAATATGAAGGTCAAGCATGGTAAATAAAAAGCAGATACCAGCTAGATGTAGAATGATGGGCTTTTAAAATAGGTAACACATTATTGTCATTCAAAATTCAAAAGGTACAAAAGGATTTATGGTGAAAAGTCTGTGTCAGCCTGTCCCTTGCCCCACCCAATTGCCTTTCCAAAGGCTAGTAGTATTTCTAGGTTTTTGTGTAATGCTCCAGAAGCTCTGTGCATATATGAGCAACTTTGTGTATATATTACCTTTTAGTACAAATGGTCATATATTTCACATAACAGTGTATCTTGTAGATTATTTCACATCAGGACATAATAAGTACCTTTTTACTTCAGTTTTACAGTATTCTTTGAATGGGTGCCTATAATGTATTTGACCAGTTGTCCATTGATGGACATTTAGGTTATTTCTAGTCTTGTGGTATTAAAAACAGTGTCGCAACAAGTAAACTTTGTTTATTCATCATTCTATACATGCATGAGGTAGATTTCTAGAAGTAGGTTAAAGGATATCTACATTTGTATGATTTATTTTAGGGAATGTACTTTATTCCTTTTTTTTTTCCTTTTAAGTAGGTGGTACATGCACATGGTGCAAAATTCAAAAGGAACAAAATAGTAAATAGTGAAAACTAAGTCTCCCTTAGATCTACCTCCTGCTGGGGCGCCTGGGTGGCTCAGTCCGTTAAGCATCTTCCTTCTGCTCAGATCATGATCCCAGAGTCCTGGGATCTAGTGCCGCATCTGGCTCCCTGCTCCATGGGGAGTCTGCTTCTCCCTCTCCCTCTGCCCCGCCCCCCGGCTCATGCTGTGTCTCTCAAATAAATAAATAAATCTTAAAAAAAAAAAAAAAGATCTACCTCCTGCTACCCAGTTACACTTTCCAGAAATGGAACCACCGTTAATGAGCTTCTTTCTTGTGTATCCTTCTAGAGCTACTCTGTCCAACATGTGGCCACTAGCCACATGTGGCCACTGAATACTTGAAATGTAGCTAGTCAGAACTGATATGGCCTGCAAGTGTAAAATACACAGGAGATTTATAACAGTACAAAAAAATAGAATGTATTTTAATTTTTAATGCTGATTGCACATTGAAATAATATTTTGGATATAGTGGGATAAATTAAATTATTTAAATGATTAATTTAACATTTTTACTTTAGGTTTTTAATGTGGCTAGTAGAAAATTTACAATTGCGTGTGTGGATGGCATCCTATTTCTGTTGGGCAGCACTGGCCTAAAGAAATTCCATGTGGATACAAACATGTAGGAATATATGAGAATTTCTCTTCTCAGGCAGGTCTTTTTTCTTTTGCATTGTAGTCTGTGGGAGCATAAATCTCTTGCTGAGATGATAGTTAAAAGAGACATATCAGGCAGTTCTTCACTGTCTCATTTACTCTTATCCATTTACCATGATCATTGTGGGTCTCATCAATGAAAGTCATTGTGCACTTTGGAGAGAAGCCTGACATTATTCTTGGCTCTATGTTTTTGAACCTACTCTAATTTGCACTGGTTGCCTCTACACCTAGGACATGGCTGTCATCCTGGGATTCCTCTTCATTGTCCTCTTCCAGCGTTCTTCACTTTCTCCTTTATTAGATCTCTTATTCTTTTGGCTCTCTCTCCTTTTGATGAAACATACCCTTCAAGACTTTCCTTGGGAGAGAATGTGTTGAGTAAATATGTGGAGATGTTACATGCCTGAAAATACCTTTATTCTGCCCTGGTTGGGTAATAGAATTCTAGGTTGGAAGTAGTTTTTTTCTCCAGAATTATGAAGGCATCGGTCTATTGACCTCACTTACAGTGTTACTCTTGAGAAAACCAAAGTTCTTTTGATTCTTCTCTAAATAACCTGCTCTTTCTCCCAGGAGCCTTTAGGCTTTTCCTTTGTCTTCAGCATTCTGAAGTTTCACCCCCACCAGCCTGGATGTGGGTATGTTTTCTTCTTTTGTCCTGAGGTCTTGATCTTTGATTGGCCCTTTAGATCTGGAAACTCCCATCTTTCAATTCAGAGGTTATATCTAGATTTCTTTGACAACACCCCCCCCCCCCACGGCAATCTCTGATGTCTTTTTGAAGTCCTGTTTGGATATTGGACCGCCTAAATTGGTCCTCCAGTTTTCTTCACTTTTTTTTTTGCTATTTTCCATCCTACAGTTTTTTTTACCTTCTGGAAGATTTCCTCTACCTTACTTTTCAACCCTTCTATTGATGCCTCCTCCCTGCCGCCGCCCCCCCCCCCCCGCCCCCCTGCCCCTCCCATCTCTGCTATCAAAAACTATCAAGCTATCTTAGAACTCTTTTATTCTTTGAATGTGTCTTTTGTAAAGCAAGCTGCTCTTCAGGGTTGCTCTCTCTTGTTTCTATAGCTATGTTGATGATTTTTACAATGTTTTTTTTTTCTCTGTATGGTCTCAGATTTCTTGAGTTACATTTTTCTGTTTTTAGCCATTTTTCCCTTAGGTAATGAGAGTCATCCCTAATTACAAAGGTAGGGGTCCAAAAAACTGCTTGGAAACTGAGCACGTGGGTGAGTCTTGTCTCCTTTCAGTTTCATTGTAGAGTGATATGTGGGGGCTGTTTGTTGGTAAACTCTCAGTATTAGTATCTGTACGTCTTCCCTCCTGGGTTTGGTCAGGTACCCCAGAGAAGAGTCTTGATCTGACTAAATGGGTAAAGGTCTGGCTGCTAGTATTTTGGGAGCCAGAACCCAGTGGAGGAAGGGGTTAGGAGTCCATATTTAGCATACAATGTACTCCCCCTGTTCCTTTACTCCCTCTCTTTTCCTAGTGGTCCCCAGGCCGTCTCCTAGTCCAGTGAGACTGTTCTACTCTCTGCTGAGAATAAACATTCAATCTTCCGTAGAGGGAGAGGAACAGGACCCCGTGACAAAGTGGGGGAGCGGGTCTGAGGATGTCATTGCTTCTCAAATAACTCTCACCCAATCCTGCCTATTTCATCTCTTCTCTCAGCCCTCAGTGTTTGCTGTGACTGGTGCTGTTTTTTTTACTTAATCCTTTGAGGATTCTGCTGTGAAAATCAGGATGTTTCCCCACACCTCGCCTAGAGTTAGTAGTTCTCTGATCTCTTCAACAGTGACTACTCATCCATTTGTTTTCCAGTTACCAAAATTTTGCTTGTTTTCTTTTTAACCCTTCTCTCTATCCTCATGAGATTCTTTTTGCTTTTTCTAATTGTTTTATTATGGTTTTTAATAGGCTGCTGTTTTCACCTGCAACCTACTGATTAAAGTTTTCCATTAAATTTTAAAGGATAACTCTCTGAAAGAATTAGAATGTATAACTTCAAATCGGAATGAGGGAGTGGAAATAAATTTGATCATTCCAACAGAAGGCAGAAGAGGAGGGAAAAAAAGCAAAGAAGATGCTTGGGAATTAGAAAACACAAAATAAGATGATAAAAATTAGTGAGGTATTTTCATAAACCTAATACATAATTTCAGGTAAAGCTTGCTGAGTAAAAGAGAATGAAACATAAAAAAAAAAAAAAAAAAAAACTAAATGCTTTTTATTAGTAGACATACCTAAAAGTATGATGACATAGTTTCAAAGTAAAGGAATAAAAAAAATATACACTAGACATAATCTATGTCTTAATCCATCTTGGGCTGCCATAATAGGATTCCATAGACTTGGGACACTTATAAACAACAGAAATTTATTTCTCACAGTTGTGGAGGCTGGGAAGTCCAAATTTAGCGTGCCAGCAGATTTGGTATCTGGTGAGGACCTGCTTCCTCCAACTTCATAGATACCTTTCTTTTTGCTGTCACCTCCTATGGTGGAAGGAGGCAGGGGAATTCCCTAGGGTCTCTTTTATAAGGACACTAATCCCACTCATGAGGAGATGTTTGTTAGTAAAGAACTAAAAATTAATGAGCTAACTATACAATGTAAAAGAAAAGAAAAGAAATAAATTTGAGTAATGTTAATGAAAAAAAAGTTTTAATCAGATCAACTAAATGAAAGGTACATTTGCCAAGATTGATAGAGGAGGACAAAAGGGCGCAAATGTATTAGAAATCAAAAAGGGATATGACTACAGACAAATTGAGATTTAAAAACTGAGAACACTGTGGAGCTTTTTGTCTTTAAACTTGAAAACAGATAGAATGCACAATTTCTTGCAAAGTAAATGACCAAAATTGGCTTAAGAATAAGAAACCTGACAAGATTATAATTTATTTATTTTTTTAAAAGATTTTATTTGTCCAAGAGAAAGAGCACAAGCAGGGGGAGTGGTAGGCAGAGGGAGAAGCAGGCTCCCCACTGAGCAAGGAGCCCAGTGAAGGGGACTCGATCCCAGGACCCTGGCATCAGGATCTGAGCAGAAGGCAGGTGTGTAACCGACTGAGCCACCCAGGGGTACTGACAAGATTATAATTTAAAGACTTAAATTAGACATCTACCTACAGCAAAATAAGATTAAATAAAAACCCAAAACCAAAAACCCAAATCCCAAGTGAAAACCCCAGATGGACAAGTTGTATAAAACATATGAAGAGGGGCACCTGGGTGGCTCAGTCGGTTAAGTGTCTGCCTTTGGCTCAAGTCATGATTCCAGGGTCCTGGGATCAAGCTCCACTTTGGGCTCCCTGCTCAGCGGGGAGTCTGTTTCTCCCTCTTCCTCTGCCCCTCTGCCTGCTTGTGTGTGCTGTCTCTCTTTCAAATGAATAAATAAAATCTTAAAAAAAAAAAACATGAAGAATCAGTAATTCCAGTTTTATACAAAATGTTATAGAAAATAACAAAAAATTATTTTGTTAGGCTACTGTAATCTTGATACTCTGGGTGGGACAAGTGTAGTATGCAAAGGGAGATGAACAGGCCACATCTCACTAATGAACGTGGCAATAGAAATTTTGGGTAAAATGTTAGTATTTGCTTAAAAAATACCATGACTAATAAGGGCGTGTCTCAGGAATGTAAAGATGATTAAACATTAGAAAACCCGTAAATGAAATCAACACATCAAAGGAGAAAAGCCATATGATAATCTTCATGGTTGAAGGGGAAAAAAGCATATGATTAAATTCTGTACTCATTCTTAGAAAACTTAGGAGTATAAGAGAACTTGCTTAATTTGAGTAAAGAGTGTTGGTTAAAAAAAAAAACAGACACAGAAGTGTATATAAGGCATGATTCCAATTATATGAGTTTCTAGAACAGGTAAAATTACTTTGATAGAAATCAGATCAGTAACTGCCTGGGGTGAGGAAGGGACACAAGGAAACTTTCTGGGATGATGGTTATGTGGATGTATACATTTGTCAGAACTCATCGAACTATACATTTAACATCTGTGCGTTTTACTGTATGTAAACTATGCCTCAATAAAGTTGATTTTTAAACAGTATGTAAAAACCATGCATTTCTGTATACCAGCAAGACAGAAAATTTAAAAAAAAGTCGCTATTTAAAATGACAACACAAACTACAAAATACCTAGGGAAAAATAAAACAAACGTGTGAGACCTTAATGGAGAAAATTTTAACACCCTTATAATTCAAATTTTAAGCAGACATACTAGTGTTTATGAATGGAAGACACTATCATTAATATGTCCGTTTTCCTCCACTTATTTATATATTTGGTGTCATTCCAATTAAAATCCCAGGAGGTGAAAGAGGATTCACTTCATCAGATACCAAGACATATTCTTTCGCTTTAGTAGTTATGAGGTGATGGTATTTGCCTCGGATATAGATTAATGGAAGAAAAAAAAAAGAGCCTGGAAAAACAAGTAGCATTGTAATTACTAGGGAAGATTCAATATATGGTACGGGTGTACTTGGTTATCTTTGTTGGGGAGGGGAGGGTCCCTGCCTCACAGCATACACAAAAATAAGTTACAGGGATGAAAAGCAAAACTTCAGACTTTATGACTTTTAAAAGATGACAACATATGGAAGGATCTTTAAGAAGATCCTAATGTATACATAATACAGTATTTAAAATATTGATTAAAGATGAGCTCATTAAAGTGAAATCATAAGTATAAAAAGCCATCAAAAGTAACTTGCTGGGTGAAGATATGTGGCATGTGTAACAAAAGATTATCATCCAGAATATGTAAACCTTGTGAATTAAGGAAAGGATGGTGAATATGAGCAGATGATTCAAAGGAACAGAATCCTGAAAAGTCAATAAACATGAAAATATTCTCAAACTTCTTAGGGAAGTGCAAAACATCAGCAACCCTCTGTGTCACACCCATCCTTTTGGAAAAAGTTCGAGGTACCAAATAATGTCAAATGTTGGGTAAAGTAGGAACTCCTACTTCCCTGGTGGGAATGACAATTGCTCTTATCAGGTTGACTGAATTTGGTAAAGGATATGTGGATGTCCTCCTATGCAGCTCCTAAGGCAGTGGCTATCATATGTTTTTTACGGACCCTGGTGGAAAATAATATTTTACATGTGACAAAAACTGAAGTAAAAATCTTAAAATAAGTGTACTCTGTTTTCTACTGTATTCTGGCTTATTTACTCTATGAGTTTTATTATTTTTTGCCTATTTTTTCTTTTGCTTTTTGAAAGATATTTTTCAGAATTAACTAAATTGATTTCATGTTCACCAATGGTTCACGGCCCTGAATTTAGAGAAATAGCAGAGATAACATACAGTAAAATGTCTCTTTTAATTGAGAGAGACCAAGAATTAGGTTGCAGTGTACAATGTATTTCTCACTGTGGGTCTTTTTTGATCAAGAAGTTTGAAAGTTTCTGCCCTTAAACAGCTCTCACATACCTATAAGAGGATATACATCAGACTACTCATGGCAGCTTGTAAGGTTGGAGAATTGGAAACAATCTAAATAGGAATCAAAAGGAGAATGGACAGTGAGCTGTAATAGTCACACAGTGCAATGCAGTATGAGCTGAAATGAATGAACTAGAGTTCAGGGTTATATATTGTATCAGCATGGATAGTAATAATAGTGAAAAAAAGCAATGTGACATGAACAGTATTAAAGTTTCATAGAAATTTATAAAATGCAAAGATTTATGAATACAATATGTAGCAAAACCATTAGGTGACAATGGGGGAAAATCAGGGTCCTGATTATCTCTGAGAAGCAAGGAGGAGGGGAATGGGAATGGAAAGGTATATATAAGGGACTTGAGCTATATCTATCCTATCATGTCTTATTTCTTACAGCTGATCAAATACCACAGAATGTTAAGAATTGACAGAGCTAGGTGGGAGGCCCGAGGGTGTTTCCATATTTTTTTTGGTATGACTGAAATATTTAACTTTTTAAGATAAACACCATAAGTAAAACCCAAGCTATTTGGGAGAATAAGTTCAACAAGATGTGTGAGACCTTTCCAGAGAAAATTGTACAACTTATTGATGGATATTAAGTCCAAAATAAATAGAAACATCTCATTTTCATTAATAGGGATACTTAGTATTATAAATATGTTGGTTCTTCACAAATTAATGTAAGTTCATTGCACTTGTAATCAAAATCCTATGGAGTTTTGGTGGAACTTAAACTAAACTTAAGATCACTAACATCAATTTGAAAAATAAGAGAGGGGCTCACTCTGCAGATAACCAGCTTACTAGAAAGCAGGAGTAAGTAAAATCCCGTGACACTGGTGTAGGTTTGAACAAGTACAATGAACAGAATACAAAGCCCACAATCAGACGTTGGTTTATAGGGATTAGGTAGTGACAGGAGCTGCGTGAATTACCAGAGAAAAGATAAACTATTTAGTACATGGCACTGACAAAGTGGGCTATCCTTCCAGGAGGTGTTTAGGTCACTGTCTCAGCCCTTAACCAAAAACAAATTCCTCGTATATTAGAAACCTAAATGTGAAAAGCAGAACTAAAATGTCCACAAGAATATCTAGGGAGGAGTATCTTTGTAAGATCTGGATCCTTCATGCCTCAGATTCCTCATTTGTAAATAAGGCTATCTACCCCGCTGGGTGCTTGTGAGAATTGAGTTTAATGCTTACCTGGACTCTGAGACTAACCTGTCGTGTCATAGAGTAAGCACTCAGTGTTTTCTACTGTGTTTGGGGGCAGAAAGGGGTTTCTTTAGAAAGAAGCAAAGTGAATCATAAAAGATTCTAAAGTATAAACTTGTGTACTGTAAAGGTATATGAAAGTGAGAAAACGTAAGGCTTTGGAGATTTTTTTAATACATGTGCAGTGATAGGGTTTATATCAGAATACGAACAAGAAGCAAAGTACAGCAGGGTTGAAGACTACAAAGAACATGAGCTGTAGTTTAAGGAAATAATGTAGAGAATCCTATTTGTAAAACTATGTTATACTATGATTAATAACTTGCAGGCTTTATTTGTGAGTTCAGGATAATCAGACCTCTTACTTAACTGAAACTTTCCAGTGAGTAATCTTTGAATCCCAATTTTACTGATCACTTGATAAGCTTTCTTATTGAGCTGTACAGATAAGGTCTTCCTATTCTAATGAATCCTGCCTTGTATGTCTCACTTATTGCTGAAATTAGGAACAGAATTAGTATCTGAACTTGTTTTTCAGTTCTTGCAGATGTTGAAAAAAAATTCTAACTTCAGTACAGCGCTTGCTGCCACATTACGGAAGGAGATCTGTATATTCTGCAAATGACTCATTCATATTTCAATAAGTTGATCATAAATCTAGTTTTCTTATTCCATTTCGTCTTCGGCTTGGAGCATATTGACATGGATTCCTTGTAAAAACTTAAATTCAGTCTATTATTTCAAGACTGTTGGCTAAATATATCCTAGCTACTTAAAACGCTCAACTGGTTGAAATGTATTATCAGCATTACTGAAAAATATTTTACTGGATAATTTAAAAATTCTCCAGAGATAATTAGCCAGGTGTCAGCCAGCCATGGTTACAGAGACATGACAAGTTGAGGCTGGTAACTTTCAGTGATTACATCGTTCCAAAGTGGTCATAAGTGCTGTTCTAAGACATGGGACACTGAGATCATGTGGTTGTACTAGGCCATGAGGTCACTCAGATGACCCAGAGTAGACTTAAACTTTTCATGTGTTTATTTCCATGAAGAAAAAAAATTTAAAAGGTTTCATAGAAAACTTTTAGGTCCCCAAGAACACATCTGAACTCCTAAGAAGCATTTCTCCTAACAAAAGTGTCACAGAGAACGTGTTGCTCAGATTCTTCCTACTGCTGAGAATCCCTTTCAGTGTTGCTGATTATACGGAAGTTTAAGTTTTATTCATTTTCTTAGGTTGAATCCTCATACATGAATTAATTGAACCAAAGGTGTAGACACTTTTAGATAAATTCTTGCTGTATTTTGCTTGTTCTGTCAGTTTTTCACAAGGAACAGGGATCCCTCATGGAATGCACAAAGAGTTTTGTTCTAAGGCTAAAATTGGTGTGGGGCCAGAACTGGACCTGGAGGGTCCTTAGACACCACGCCTGGAGACTGGCTGCCTCTGTTTTTCAGCAGGACTAAGTGTCTGCCTTGCTTGGGCACACTTTTACATGTGTGCTGACTACCCGCTCCCGGGCCTCTGTGGTCTTCTGGTCATGTGATGATCCCGGGGACTTACATAAAGGCCTGTATAATGCTCACCCCGTAACAGCCTTCAGATTTGCTTCTCTTTCTCTGTTCCAGGTGGTGATGTGTCTACCATCACATGCTCTTCAGTTATGTTCCTTAGTGGTAGTTGTCTTCAAATCCTCCTTTTCCCTAAAATGTCTACATCCACTTGGTCAATAACGGGTGAATTGTCTCACAGATAACTGAAGGAATACTACTCTTAACTTCTGTCCAGCTCTGTAATCCGAGCCGGCTTTCCTCTCCCCAGTGGCCTGCTGCATTGCTTCCTTGTACCCCATAGCGTAGCAATACCAGGATTTTTTTGTAACTCCTAAAATGCTACCTGTCTCCAGAAAACGTGCTGAACTTTCTGCCTGATGTTCTCTCCTCTCTGTCTTTTCAGGCTTCTGCTCTGGTGTCTTTTTTGTGATACCTCTCCCTTCTAAAGGTTGAATTAATAAGCATATTCTCCATGCCCGGCTAAGACTATATCACTTGATACTGAGGTTTATACGGCTGGCTCCCCTTCAGCATGCTTGTGGCAGAGCAGGAATTCAGCAGAAGCCCAAGGTAGCCAGCTATACCTTTTGCTGCCTGCTGGTCCCAAACATCGACTTTGGTGGATTGTTACGTGTGTTTGATGGAATTTTGTGGGTTTGCTTTATTTGTCAAGTTGTAGTTTTATGTACTGGAGTGCTTATTGATGTGTATTATGGCAGAGTCTACCACTGTGGACAGCTTAAGAGGGCTAATCTCAAGTTTTCTCTGTTCTTTACTTACCCTACAGATCTCTAGCTCTGAGCGAACTTCACTTTCTCACCAGTTCTACTGTATTGCTAAAGAAAGTCACCATAATCCTGCTTATTGGCTCCTTTCAAATTTTTAGTGTCTAAACCACAGCTGGGCTATCAAGAGTGCCTGGGCGGCATTGTGATGTGGAGTTCCAGGAGATGTCCCTTAAAAAGTGTATCCATGGCCAAATCAGTTTATGAAATTTGGCATACTATATTGCCTCTTCTGAGACCCTTGGGACAGTCTCCTGAATTGAGGCTGGGGGACCTTAACCTCATTACTTGTTCTTCCCTTTTGAGGGAATGAATAGGATTATTCATTAGATTGTGACCATTTTTTTCCTAGCAAACTATACCAAGGCCTAAATATCTTCAGTTGGGAGACCATTTTGAGAATGGTCTTTTGAGAATCCCAAGTCCTTTTTTGAGAATTATACTTCTGTTTCTTTTTTTTTTTAGTAAATGTATAGGTTTATTACAACAACCTTACTACCGTGCAGATTCCATGCAGTTTTCTGTGGAGACTGTCATATCACCAGAGAATATACCTCTTTCTTTCCAGTCTTTATGCCTTCATTTTTTTTTTTTCCTCTTTGTTGCCTTACTGTGCTGGCTAGAACATCCAGTGCATTATTAAATAGAAATGGCAACAGTGGACATCCTTGTCCTATTTCCAGTAATAAGGAAAGGGGAATTTAATGTTTCACCCATTACATATGTTGCTAGCTCTAGGTTTTTCGTAGATGTCTTTTTTCAGATTAAAGAACTTCTTCCTCTTTTCTGCTTTTCTATTTCCAGTTTGCTGAGACTTTTTAATCATAGATGGATATTAAATTAATATTGTCAAATGCTTTCTTTTTTTCTGCATCGGTTAAGAGAATCATAAGGATTTACTCCTTTACACTATAAATGAGGTGCTTGATTTTTTTTTTTTTTAATTTAAATGGCAAGTCAGTTTTGCTCCCTGGGATAAACCCCACTGGGTGATATTACTTTTTCTGTATATGTTACTGAATGTGACTTGCTAATATTTGTTACGGATTTTTCCATCTAGGAGTAGCAGACCTTTGCTTTGTGTTAGTGCAGGATCTTGGGTCCAAGCCAGTTTCTTGCTCCTGTGCCGGGGTCAGGTTGCTTTTTCTTCTACTCATTCCTTAGCATCAGTGTATGTTTGGGACTGGTGGTAGCAGTGTCTCCTGCCTTCCTCTAGCAGAGGAGACTGTGGGTATTGTTACATGGTGAAAGACTTGTGTGTGGTAGGTGGGCAAGTAGGTTCTGCCCCCTCTCCTCCTCCCCCAACAGTACCATAGCTTTTGCTCCATTCTTTCCCTTGGGCTCTGGGTGTGGAAGGCTTTCCTGATTCTCCCCTCCTAGTTGAAGGCTTTTGTTTCATAGGAGATACCAGTAAGGGGGAAGAGCTGTCTCCCCCATCTCTTGCTCCATGCCAGTCTTTGAAGAGATCCAGTTGAAGCCCTTGGAGAAGAGCTTGTGAATGAGTGCAGTTTTCTTCTGTCTGGATCTTCCATAAATTCTTAACTGTCAATCCTAGCCGACACTCAGCCTTTATCTTTACTTCTGTCTCCAACATTCAGCCCATTGACTATGACTGTGTTTCCTTTGTATCTGTGGGTTGATATCTGTCATCATTTCTCATAAGTTCTTGGCCAGTATCCCTTCATGTATTTTTTTCTGCCCTAGTCTCTCTTTCCTCTCCTTCTGGGACTCCAGTTAAACTCCAATTAAACCCAGTAGACGTTTGCTCTTGGATATTCAGGGGTTTTGGGGTTTTTTTTCATGCTTTTTTTTCCTCTTTGTGTTTCAATTTGGGTACTTTAATTTGACCTGTTTTCCAAGCTCACTGTTCATTACTGACTGTTATTAAATCCATCTAAAGAAATCTTTTAATTTCTGAAACTGTATTTTTCATTTCTAACATTTCCCTGTGATTGGTTTTTTCCAGCTTCAGTGTCTATAATGAAATTCTCCCATTTCTTTATGTGTGTTGTCTGTGTCTTCCATCAGGTCCTTTAATGTTTTTGTCTCAGTCATTTTAGTCAGTTTAATAATTCCGATATCTGGGCCTTCTCTAATCTGATTATATTCATAATTTCATCTTTTGCCTGGGGCTTGCTATTCCCTGTATCTTGTAATTTTTGATTGAATGGTGAATATTTATATAAAAACCATACAGATTGAAGTAAATAGTATTTACTTCCAGAAAACTGCCCGTCATTTCTTGTGTTAGTTTAATAGGTGGTGGGGTTAAATCAGTAAGCTGTGTTGTTGGGCTAGTTCAGGGTTTTGTTGCAACTTTAGACTGATTTAGTTCAAGTGTTTTGAGAGCAGGATTGAGGCGTTGCCTCCCGAAGATTTGTTGTCTGAGTGTAATTCCGGCTACCTCTTTGTGCTGTGTATCTGAGCCTTCAGCTTTCTTGACCTGGGGTGATTTCTCTGCTTTACAGCCCAGTTGTCAGTCCCTTGGTCATTCTGGATTTCCTCTTGCTCTAGTCTTACCCCAGGCTTCTGTGCAGAGTGAGATATCTCTCTGCTAATAACACCTTCCAGGGGTGTCTTGCAGTAGCCCTTCCCTAATCCAGCCTTGGTAGTTCAGTGTCCAGAGTATCTGGATGGAAGTTTTTCTCTTAGCTCTGCTGTCCCACCTCAGCCCTTGGCAGCTGAATGTCTGAGATCTCTTGGGTTGATTTCTCTCACTTGTCCTGCCCATTCTTTGCCCTCCTTGTTAGAGGACAGATTACCTGCATTTGAGGGAGACCGTAAGTTTTCTTAGGGCATCTCTCAGCTTTCTAGGCCTCTCTCCCTACCTTAGGCATACTTTGACAAGCATGTAGTGGGAATGAGTGGTTGGGTGGTACAGGTTTGCTCTGTGAAATCCTCGGAATTTTAGTATGTCTTGTCAGCATACATGTTGCTATTGAAATTTATTAAAGAGTAGGTTGGTTTCTCCTTACCCTCCTCTAGGGTGGGATTCTTCCTCCTTAGCCGCTCCACCAGGTAAGAAACCATTTGTGGGCCTCTTTCACAGCTCAGCACTTTCTGGAATTTAGTTCCACTTAGGTTACTTTGCATCCTGAACTCTGATGGGTTCAGAAAAAACATGATTTTGTAGCCTTATCTGGCTTGTTTTGATTGTTAGGGTGAAATGATGGTCTGTTGTCATTTCTACATCCTGATTAGAAATGGGGCTCCTCTACACCTTTTACTTTGTAGCCTGGAAATACCTGCTTCATTCTAGCTGATTTTTTTTTTTTAAGATTTTATTTATTTATTTGAAAGAGAGAAAGCGAGAGACAAAGCAGGAGCAGAGGGGGAGGGGCAGAAGGAGAGGGAGAAACAGACTCCCCGCTGAGCAGGGAGCCCAGCACAGGGCTCCATCCCTGGACCCTGGGATCATGACCTGAGCCGGAGGCAGACGCTTAACCGACTGAGCCACCCAGGTGCCCCTGTAGGTATTTCTTAGAGCTACATTTCTAAATCTTCATTCTTCTCAAGTCTCAGCTCTCCAGTTCCATCCTCAAGTGGTAAATGATCTTGTCTCTTATTTTGAGATTAAAGTCATCCACATTAAAATTTAATTACGGGGCTTGTGAAGAGTGTGGGGAGAATTTATGGTAGGCGCATAGAAAACTAAAAGCACATGAAAAACTGAGATCATTAACTGGGGAAAAGAAAGAGTTGTACAAAAAGGGAAGATTATATAGTAGTTTACTACCAGTCTCATCAGACACAAAACTACCTTTGGGAGATAATTATTCAGGTTGGAGGAAAGTGAGCGGTTGTCGTGTAAATCCTCATTTTCCAAAAACAGTAGATAATACCTAAACTTGATGTTTCAAGGGATACCATCATGAGCCTCTTACTTGAAGTATAAATAGCAAGAATCAAAGTTAAAAGATTTTAAGGAATTGTACTTCAGTATGAGAAGAGGAAATATATTTGAATTTAGTTAGGACACGTATTGTTTGTTACTTAGATAAAAATGAAAAAATATTTTTGAAAAGAGGCCTAACTTAAAGTCTTCTCAAGGGATCATAAAAGTGAACCAAACCATTTCTTCACAAACTGTATTTACCTTTATTTTTTTTAATTTTTGTTTTTACTTTTTACTTTTTGTTGTTTACTTCACACATGATGCCTTTTCCCTTCTTACAACTTTAGATTTTACTTTATGATGCTTAGTTATGAAAATTTGAAACTTCAGGGAGAGTAGACTTAATACATTTTAAAAATATTTTTGTTAAGTGTCCTAAAAAGTGAGAAAAACTTTCTGGTGAAAGTTTTAATGTTTGGTGAATTGGTTTTCATTATTCGGTGAAAATATTTTAATTATTGACACTATTAAAAGTTAAAAATGAAGTAGTATTTGTAGTGATAAGTTTGCCCAGTGTTGGTAAAGATTTTACTTGCAAAATTATTGTATTTGTCCACTTATTACATGGTTTTGTTTTTTAGAGTTTATTTCCACAATTGCTTTAAAGTCATAAAGACATTGTCGTGGGAGAAAAAGATGACTTCTGAAAGTCTGCTCTGATGATCTGAATTTGTCTCATTTTCAAATTTGCTTTAGAGACAATGTTGAAGTTATGACTGGATTTTAAAGTTAGCCTCTAAACGATCCCTTCCGTATCTTTTCTAGGTTAGGTAGAGGAACGTCTTCTCTCAGTGCGGGTTGCGGCCCTTGGTAAGAGCATGTCGTCCATCTTGCCATTCACTCCACCGGTTGTGAAAAGGCTGCTGGGATGGAAGAAATCAGCTGGTGGGTCTGGAGGAGCAGGCGGAGGAGAGCAGAACGGACAAGAAGAAAAGTGGTGTGAGAAAGCAGTTAAAAGTTTGGTGAAGAAGCTAAAGAAAACAGGACGATTAGATGAGCTTGAGAAAGCCATCACCACTCAAAATTGTAATACTAAGTGTGTCACCATACCAAGGTAAGTGTCGATAGAGCAGAACTTCTGTGCTCATACTGTTGACAATTGCTTAAAGGAAGCCAAAGGAAAGTTACTGAAATTTTTACTGTCAAGTCACCTGTAAATAGTGATTATTAAAACATATGACCACTCTTTTTAACCTGGCGTTTCAGTTTTGTTTGACTAGTTAAGACTTGTTTGTTTTACAAGTCATTTTCTTGAACAATGAAGTTTAATCAAGCAAAATAAAATACTTAGTTGTATTGTTTTATCTTCACTGCGTTCATTTACCCTCATTGCCTAAATGCTTCATTGCAGCTTATCCTCATTTCTGTGATTGAACAACATTTGAATAAAGAGTCAAGGCTTTTCCTCTCATAGTGCAGTGGTGACTGAGTTTTCTCCCACCTTGGTCAAAAGTCCAGTCAATATAAGAGTTAACAGAGGCAGCTAACACTGTGGTGAATTTTATTTATATAATTTTTGTTTTGAGTTGCAGCTTTACTTCTTAGAAAGAACAGTCTAGGGGGCAGCTTCTTAGATGTCCAGAGAGTTAGAACCTGGCGCAAAGACCTACCTACCTCTTGTCTTAGAAGGGCCTGTTACTTAAGAGGTTGAAGTTTTATTAGTGTAAATTTAATTACTTGTAGATAAGTACCACTGTCAGAAATGCCGTTTCTTTAACAAAGTAGCAAGTGGTTTTTAAGTGTTTCACTACTATTGGTAGACATTACAGGGTTTTGGGGAGTGGCAGCGTATAGCATTTTCTAAAATGACTTCTGGTGGTGTCAGACATGTGGGCTAGCATACAGCACATGGAACCATGCTGCTTGACTGACAGATTCCCGGTGAGCTTTGGAAAATACAGTCTGGATGCTTGTTGATACTAGATCCCAGTAACACCAGCCTATCTACTCGCAGATACTGACAGTAGGACAAATAACACTGCTTTATTTGGTAGGTTAATTATCCATTTCTTTTATTTTACTTGTTTCATGTATATCTTAAATAAGAGTCACTTTTTTTGTTTATGCTTTTGTTTTACAAATGCTTATGAGGGCTTGCTGAATGCAGGGCGCTATTTCTAGGCCCTTGGGGGTACAGTCTGACCAAAACACACACAGTTCCTCCTCTTCTAAGGCATAGATCTACACTGGTAGATCTACTAAGCAAGTGGGCAAATTGATATAATTTGAGATGGTAATGAGTACAAAGAAGACCATGACTGAGGGATAAAAAAGCTGCCTTGGATTGGATTGTGACACTTAAACAGCTTTGAGAAGTAGCAGCTAGCTGAAGGGAGAGTCTTCTAGGAGAGGAAGGAGCTAGTGTAAAGACAGTCAGGTGAGAAATAGCTTATTGTATTGGAGGATTTTAAAAGGAGCCCAGTAGAGATGGAGGAATACAAAATGAGTATAAAACTTGGAAGGAGTCAGATAATACGGCATTGTAAGGCACAGTGGGAGTTTGAATTTTAGTCTAAATATAATAGAAAGCAAAAAAGGATTTTTAAACAGTTTTTTTTTTTTATATAAGAAGTGGGGGCTGTGTGTGTGTGTATGTGTTTGTAGGTAGTAGACTGGACAGTGGGTCTGGAAGGAGGGAGATCAGGAGGCTAGTAAAGTAGTCTAAATGAGAGATGCTGGAGGGTAGACTGGCACGGTGGCTGTGCTAACACATGAAGTGGACAGATTTGATGGAGTAGAATTGACAGGACTTGGTAATGAATTGGCTAAGAATAAGTCAAGCTACATTTGCTAATTTTTCATTGTATAGTGCCTGGAATTTCAGTTCGGTAAACATTTATTAAAAACACCCACTACATGTGTGATATGCTCTTCCTCGCTAGAGTTAAAATATGGTCTTTGCTCTTGAGTTGCTTTCTAGTAAGGGAGATAAACTTTACAAAATAAAGAAGATCATTTCGTAAGTAGTATAGGTGTTAAGAAAGATGTGTGCTCAGGGAGTTAGTCCAGAGGAGGAGAATTTTGCCCACCCTGCAGCTTGTGGAGAGTTTCCTTCTGGAAAAGGATTGATGCCAGAGCTGAATCTTGATGGGTGTAAAGGAGGGATTTAGTCAGGAGAGGCTGGGTTCTCCCAGAGTGGCCCTGCGGTGTTGAGAGTGACGCTAAGGGGGCACTGCTGAAGGGTGCTAAGCTGGCTGGTGTCCTGGGCGCCTGTAAAGCGGAGGCGGGATGTGCCGCGGCTGAGGCTGTGTAGATGGTAAGGAACCACAAGGTGCACCTCAACCTGAGCGTGGGTGAAGGTGGAGTCACCGAAGAGTCTCAGCTCGGCATGTGGCTGCAGGGAGGAGAATGGTTTGTGAGACCGTCGAGAGTGGACACGGGGAGACCGGTTGGTAGGTTCTCTTCCTCCTCCAGAGAAGCTGTGTGTGCCGGCAGCCGGGGAGCCTCGGCTCTGCGCAGCCCGCCTCAGGCTGCCATTGCATTGCAGCGGTTCTGGCCTGAGCGGTGCTGAGAGGAGAGCTGCACCATCCCCTCCTTTAAGGAGACAGTGATACAGTAGGCAGCGCCCGATGATTCAGATATGTGCAGGTCACCTGGGTCAGCATTCTTTTCCTATTCTCCGTTCTTCTTATAGCCTATTTTTAAAGACTTTTCCGTATTCTAGGGCTTTTCGATCATTAAAGACAATTTCTTTTTTTTTTTTTACTCTTTTACCTGAACAGTGAAAGTCAAGTGGTGGTTGACCATTATTATGTTTTTTACAGTCAGAAGTTCTTTGAAGCTTGGAAACTTGGCTTGTCTGATTTGGTGGGTGTTTTTTTGTGTTTTGGAGGATTTTTTGGTAAGAGATGTAGATTTGTTAATACCGCTTGTTGTCTGTCAAGAAGTTTAAGCTTCTTACACTATGGTTTGGTCCCATATATTTTATAGAGTTGGCTTTGTTTTTAGTAGGAGAACAGTTAATATGTGTTAGATTATTAGTTATTTCTTAACTACTAAATAGTGGTTGGGGAGTGGGGGCAGGAAAGGTCCATTATGGGTAAATCCAAACTGTAGTTTAGGCAAAATTATTTAACATATAATACAGAATGGATTTACTGTAAAAATTTATGTACTTAAAATTGCAAGAAAGTTGTTAATAAAAAATCTTAAGGTTTTACAAACCCAAAAATACAAATAAGTTCATCCGATGAAGAACATGAAACATAAATTACTTAATTTTTAAAAATGGCAAATGTTTTCTGTTAAAATATCTGTTGTATTGACTGTTAACTGTTTCTTCACCCTCGACCCCCTTTCTTTGAATCATAAAGTGAGACTAAATTTAGGGCAGAAACAGTCCTGGCTCCATGTCCCTCCCACCCCTCATATAATTACTCAGCCTTCATAGTTTTGTCTCTGAAGGGATAGAAACTCGTTAGCACACACATGTCACTACGTCTTCCCCGTTGTTGAATGTGGTGACACAAAGTGATTCATTGGTAGAACTTCACCTGTCAAGCTGCAATGAGCTGAATAGTACAAATAAAGCTTCATGAGGCTTTTATATCTCAAACATTTTTGAGACCAAGGAATGGAAGACAACTCAGTCATGAAATGAGAACGGCATTGATATTTGGGTAATGAATCAACCAGAAGAAGAAAAAGCTTTTAGTGTGTATTATCTACAATAAAGCAAAATCCAAACTGCTGTAGGGTTGGAGACTCTAAAGTTAAAAGTAAGGGCCTATGAGGTATAACATGGCAATTTTATAATACCCATTATATGTAAATGTGTAGGAATGAAGAATTCATTTTCATAAACATAAATTATAAGGGCTCGGGTGGTGCTTTGACCATGAAATCACATTTTTGATGTCTCATCCTAAGGGAACTGTCAGGAATATGGTCAAAGATTGCTGGTGTTCATTTCAGTTTTGTTTGTAATAGCAAAGAATTAGAAAAATCCTGATCCTGACCCTTAGTTTTCTTAACTCTAATAATAAAGGAAACTTACCAGCTCATTTTATACCAGAATTGAACATGAATAGTAAAAGTTTATATTAGTGTTACTTATAAAAATAGATGGAAAAATTATAAATAAATATCAGAAACTAGAGTTACTAAAAACAAAGTGACAAAATCATGACTAGGAAAGGTTTATTGCAGGAATGCAAGTATGATTCAACTACAGGAAATCTATTAATATGAGATACTCTATAGTCCTATTTAAGAACAACTCTGATTATCTTGATGGATCTAGAAAGGTTTTTTTTTTTTAAGATTGTATTTATTTGAGAGAGAGAGCGAGCTTGCACATGGGCAGGGTGGGGAAGGCACAGAGGGAGAGAGGGAGAAGGAATCTCCAGCAGACTTTGTGCTGAGCGTGGAGCACATTGCCGGGCTGCATCTCAGGACCCTGAGACCTTGACCTGAGACAGACGAAACCAAGAGTCCGATGCTTGACCGACTGAGCCAGCCATGCGCCCTCTAGAAAGAGATTTTTATAGAATTCCATATTTATTCATGTTAACAAATTAGAAATAGAAATTTTCTTAACTTGATAAAACATACTTCTGAAAATGTTAACACTTAACCATGAATCTTTAGAGAGAATACGCCAAGTTGTTAATAGTGGTTATTTATGGATAATCTAAAAAAAGGGAATGTCCTATAGTTTTTTCTTAATATGTGTGTGTGTGTGTGTGTGTATATATATATATTAATATATTAATATTTAATATATATATATATATTAAAAGTTTTTTACTTTCGGGCGCCTGGGTGGCTCAGTTGGTTAAGCGACTGCCTTCGGCTCAGGTCATGATCCTGGAGTCCCTGGATCGAGTCCCGCATCGGGCTCCCTGCTCGGCAGGGAGCCTGCTTCTCCCTCTGACCCTCCCCCCTCTCATGTGCTCTCTCTCTCTCATTCTCTCTGTCTCAAATAAATAAATAAATAAATAAAATCTTTAAAAAAAAAAAAAAAGTTTTTTACTTTCATAGCCAGCACAATTAAATGTTTAGGATTTTTGGGCGATACTTAAACTATTCTTTTTTTTTTTTTTTTTTCCAGTACTTAAACTGTTCTTGTCTTTACTTTTTTTTACCCTTTGAAGTCATTTTTCTGTTAAAGGGCAATTAAATTTCCATTTTGTTAACATTCTTTTAGAAATATATACATTTATATCTGTATTTTCCTTCAAAAAGTATGTTCCTTAAAAACAAAAAGTAGTATGTATACATGATTCAGAATTCACCCACCTGTGATACAGTGGGAAATGTCTCCCCTACCCTAGTGTCCCCCATCTCCTTGCCCACTTTATTCAGAAATCCTTGTATTACCTACTTTTTATGTATCCTTTCAGGATAATATGTTTCTTTTTAATGCTGTTACTGATTTTTGGTTTTGTTTTCCATCTTCTAAAGTTTTAAACATCAGAGTACTTAAAGTAAATGTGGATTGTCAACTTTTATTTCTAACTTCATATTCCTACTCTTTTACTTTTCTGTATAACCCAGGAAGAATTAAAGAGAAGTCTTTTAAAAAAACCCAAACAGTGGTATTCTTCAATTCTTCTTAAACTAGTTCTTTTAATTTTTCAGAAGAGAGTAAGAATTATCCTCTCTCCCTCATTCATAGATAGGTACATACAACTTATTAGTATCTCTGTGTGTGTGTGTGTGAGAGAGAGAGAGAGAATGTGAGAGAACTCTAAATTTGAGGTTTGGTAACCTGTTTTTGAGTCCACTTCAGTCCTGGGTGAATGTGGATCCTGAGGCACGTGACTACTTTTTTACTATTCATCTGTGAAAAAGGGGTGGTAGGTACTGCCTGAGTATTTCCTCAGTACTACTTTTGGGTCCTTTGAAATAATATAAATTTGGTTTGTGAATTGTGAAGCTCTATAATCATGAATGTGATTTATTTGAGCTATTCACAGATACTCCATGTCTTCATTCTCCTTCCAGTTTCTCTAAGAGGACTTAAATTGTAGACATTAAATTGTATTGTCTATGCTTAGAAGAAGTTTCTGCCAGGTGATATTGCATTATGTAGAATTTAGTTTATTCAAATGTATAACATTTATTCATAAAATCAGAACAGTGAAACTTTTTATAGCTGCAAATGAGAACTTTGAAATTGCGGGTCACAGCTATCCTCTATCAGCCTCCAGTTTGTCATTTTCTGTGTGTTCTGTGTGTAAGCTGTGCAAGCCCTTCTGAGGAAGGTGTAGGGCCCTGTGAAACAAGTTTGAAAGGTGCTTTAACCTTTATCTCGTACCTACATTTACAGTTAGGTGTTTTGAGGATGCTCTTGCTGCAGGATGCTGGTATTGAGAGCTCTTTTGTGTAGAGGATATATTCTTACATAGGACATTTTTATTTACCTTATCAGGGAAAACACCCTGCTGTAGGAATTTTGTCTCTTCATAAAATTACTGAATTGTACCCAGATTAATTAATCTCTGTAAATGTAATGTTTAACACCTGATGCACTAAATATCCTCTCCACTTTTCTTGCCCTGTTAATGTACTGTCTTGGCTTTAAAGAATACATTCATCAACCTAGCTAAAATAATAGGCATTTAAGAAATTACAACCATTTTTTTGTTTTGCCAGCATCCTTGGTCTGTTTCCAGTTGTATCTGGAGCCATTCCAGCTTGCCCAGACCGTTTCTGTGTTACTAACCACATTCTGGGAAGATCGTAATTATTGGGGACAACATTTAACCGTACTGTTTACTCCTTCTCTTTCCTGTCTTGCGGTAGAGTGTTTCCAGGCCTCTGTGGTCCCCACTAGTGATTCACAAGTAAATGTACCACCAGCTAAGGGACCTGAAATAGAAAGCACCACACATGGACCATGGAGATGGAAAGTAATAGTAAAACACCAGTTTAGGATATCCTGCAATCTGGTTTTAAATCCTCTGTGGTACTTGGGCTAAAATGACTGGATACCACATGTTTCTTATGTTCTGTTCATTTCACTCTTTTATTTTTCCTTCCTTTTTCAATTTGGATATTTTCTGTTGACCTAACTTTGCATTTACTGATCCTGTTTTATGCCGTGTTTAGTCTGCTGTTAAACACATTCAATGAGTTCTTAATTTAAAATACTGTATTTTTCTGTTTTGGTATGTTCCTTTGATACTGTAGGTTCCAACTCTCATTTGAAATTCGTCATCTCTGTTTTCCTGAATTTTCTTTAGTATATTTATGATAGTTATTTTAAAGTCCGTATGCCAGCTCTAATATCTGGATCGTCTGTTGACCCGCTTCCATCATGGTCTGTTCATTCTTTTGATTATCATATTTCCCTGCCTCTTCATGTGCCATGTAGTTTTGATGGTATGCCATATTATTGTGTATGAGGGAATGACAGGTGCTGCAAGTGATGCTTTCCCCAAAAAGTATTTGACCTTTCCTATGTCAGGTAGATAGAGGGGCTGATCCCCTTAATCTAAGTGGGGATTGAGCAGGATTGGGGCTCGGTTGCCATTTATTGTGATTCAGTCTACCACTGGCTCGTATCTTTTCCTTGAATAGGGCTTCCCTGGGATTGTGATTGAAAGCCTGGCAGGCCTCTGTCACCTGCCACAAACACCATGGGAGATTCACTTTTGTCCTTCTTTCCATGGTTTGAGTTTGGCTCTTGAGCCTCCTATGGATTACATCTTTACAATCTGGCAAACATTTTTTTTTTTTTTAAAGATTTTATTTATTTTTTGACAGAGAAACAGCTAGAGAGGGAACACAAGCAGGGGGAGTGGGAGAGGGAGAAGCAGGCCTCCCACAGAGCAGGGAGCCCGACACGGGACTTGATCCCAGGACCCTGGGATCGTGACCTGAGCTGAAGGCAGACGCTTAACGACTGAGCCACCCAGGTGCCCCTGGCAAACATCTTTGAGGGAGGAGAATCCTGTGATTGTTCAAAGTTTTGTTATTTTCTTCAGTAGAGTTTCTCTTCCCAGACCAAGCCTGACCTTCATCCTATTCCTAGAATCTGCATATGAGCTCTGGGAAGGGAATGACAGGCAGTCCTCAGTTCACCTAGAATATTTTCCTTCTCCTTCGTGTGTGTGTGTGTGTGTGTGTGTGTGATTTTATTTATTCATTTGAGAGAGAACACGAGCAGGGGGAGGGGCAGATGTGGGGCTCGATCCTGGGACCCTGGGATCATGACCTGAGTCCAAGGCAGACGCTTAGCCGACTGAGCCACCCAGGTGCCCTCTTCTTCTTACAACTTCGATTCATTCTGGTCTGGTTATGTTAGCAGCTCTTCTTGTCTTTTTGCACAATTTTTGTTGTTGTTGTTACTCTTTTCCTCTAGTTGTTGCAACAGTGACATTAGCCTGCTATGACCTTTTATCTTACCTGGAAGTAGAATTGTTTGTTTTTTTTTTTTAAGATTTTACTTATTTATTTGACAGAGCGAGAGAGCACAAGCAGGGGGAGCAGCAGAGGGAGAGGAAGAAGCAGGCCCCCTTCCGAGCAGGGAGCCTGATGCAGGACTCAGTCCCAGGACCCTGGGATCATGACCTGAGCCGAAGGCAGATGCTTAACCATCTAAGCCACCCAGGCGCCCCTGGAAGTAGAATTGTAACAGAATGTTCAAATGGGAACTCCTCTGGTATTTATTCAGAGACCCCCAAATCTGAGATCAGTAGATTGCAAGTAACCTATATTCAAAACTGAGGTGCAGTAGACCATTCAGATGCAGGACTTGCAGACGGGATTCCAGAGACAGTTATGGCTATGGTTAACCCATCACTTACTTCTAGGCTATATAGAAGAAATGCAGGAGCTTGTAAGAGGGATCCCATATGAGAATTTCTTTGCAGAACGCAGTATATGCTGTGGCATTTCCCCTTTCCTTCGTCCACATTGAGGGGCTTCAGGAGAACGTACCCATTTGACTTGCTGAGGTTTGGGAAATAAAAAGACTGGTACCTGCCTTCCACCTGAAAATGGCTAACAAGTGAGAGGCCAGATAGAGCTGCCCCTGCATCAGTAGAATGAAGAGCAGGCACAGTGAGAAGAGCCAGCATGTTCAGTTTGATGGATCAGAGATGCACAAGTTTTCCCAAGGTCCAGACTTTAAGGTAGTTGAAGTTGTCTCAAAATGATCAAGAGGCCCAACCTGGAGTGTTGCAGTGGCTCAGGCAGACCAGCCAGGGAAGTACCTGCACCAGGAGCTGACTGCAGGTAAGAGGCAGCACTGGCCTTCTGAGCCTCACAGGACGTCAGCACCACATTGCTGTCACATCAGCTCTCAATCTGGTCGGCCCCATAAGGCTGCTCCTTTTTCCTCTAAAACCCCCTCTTAAAAATAAGAGCTGCAGAATCCCGGAGGAGGTGGGGTTAGCAAGATTGGGAGGATAAAGTTTTCATTTTGAGCAGGGTAACATGTTAGTTTCTGAAGAGATCTACTGTTACTCCATACATCTGAGTAGGACTCGAGCAGCCTTAGGATCATTCCAAAATGTGACTGCTGGAAGGAGAGCAGGTGGACAAGAGCTTTTTGGAGCGTGAAAGGCCGTGAGAGTGGGCGGAGTTCACTGAGTCTGCTTGTCGAAGAAGCCGTCTATGTTCTTGTTTTTGAAAACTTGGGAGTCCAAGGTTAGTGGGGCTGGCGATGGATAGAATATATGAGAGTGAAGGGATGGTACATTACCATTTTCACAACACATGAAACTTCTTTTCTGAACACAATGTAATTGACCATGATACCTGTCAGATTTTCCAATGAGGCTTTATTTCCCAAGAGGCGATTTTATTATAATTGGAGTTTTCTTCTTTTACCATCTTTTTTCCCCCTTTAAACAGTTATACTAGTCTTTCAGAATCCAGCTGTAGCTCTGCTGTTGAGTCATTATGGGAAGCACTGCGGAATGGTGGTCTTCAGGCCCTTAGGAAACTGATCATGCATAATGTTACATTAGAACTATGTAAGATTTTTGATTACCTCCCGTACTTTTTTCTTTTATGAACTTTGCTTCTTTGTATGATTTTATATGTTTGTAAGAAGATATAATTTCTCCCTGACTTGGTTTACTTCCAAGTTTGCTAGGCCAGTGCAGGAGAGCAGGTGAAGGGAGGCTGTATTTGTGTTAAGGACAGTGTGAAAGTTCAGAGTTCAATACTGAACAAAATTTATAATGAAAAATATTTTAAGAACTTGAGAGAATTTTTTCCTCATTGTTTTTATGTGATGGCTCATATAATTTGCATTAACAGTTATAAGTAATACATTTGTCTATGTATATTACCTATACATTATAACTTCTTCATGTAAAAACATATTGTCAACTTCAAAGTGTTTACAAATGTGAGTTGATTTTTATTTTATAGGATGCTAATTTTTAAAAATGTCAGATTAAAAAACCTTTCTTTACAACCAAATACAAGCACCACAAAAATGTATGACTTAGAAAGTCATACAGAATTCTATTCTGTATTTTAATTCTTGTTTTATCTATTTAATTTAAAAGATTGGAATGATACGTACTTATATTTTCCATTAGGATTTTTTTTTGTCATTTAGGATACATTTTTAATTGTTAAAAAAATATATAAAAATTTTGAAAATCTATTAGCTACATTATTAAAATAAATATTCTGAGCCCATTTTATTATTAGCTTTTTTTTTCGTAAGTGAAAAGTTTGTTTTTGGATGGACTTGAAAAGACTCAAAAGTCTTTGAGCAACTATTTTTAGAATTGATACTTAATTAAAAAAAATTTTTTTAAAGATTTATATATTTGAGAGCAGGAGTGAGTGTGAGGGGGTGGGGGAGGGGCAGAAGGAGAGGGAGAATCTCAAGCCGACTCCCTACTGATCGAAGACCCAGATGCAGGGCTCGATCTCACAACCCTGAGATCATGACCTGAGCCAAAATCAAGAGTCTGACCCTTAACTGACTGAGTCACCCAGGCCCCCCTAGAATTGATACTTAAAATCAATTGTAGGGACTTCAGTGATAGGGACTATTTTATTTGTGTGGGAGATGTTTTTCAAAGGCAGTTGGAACATCTAGCAAGGTCTCAAAGTAGTGTTTTCAATATAACATTTAGAGGTAAAGGTGAAATATTTTTTCAATCCTTACTTGGTCCTTCTGCTTCTAAGAGCTATATCAAACCAAAGAAGAATAAGAGTTACCAATTTTATCCTTCTAGGACTTTGACCATAGGGATTCTATTGTCTCCTCCTATTTTGATTTGGGAGTGGCTGTGCCAATTTACTTGTCTAAAGAATTTTTTTTCCCCCGGACGCCTGGGTGGCTCAGTCGGTTAAGCGTCTGCCTTCAGCTCAGGTCATGATCCCAAAGTCCTGGGATCGAGTCCCGTGTCGGGCTCCTTGCTCAGCAGGGAGCCTGCTTCTCCCTCTGCCTGCCGCTCCGCCTGCTTATTCTCTCTCTCTCTCTCTCTTTCTGACAAATAAATAAAATCTTAAAAAAAAAAAAAATTCTTTTTTTTTTCCTGGGAAAATTAACTCATCGCAAAATCTCTAATTTTTATAATTAAGCACATTCTATGAAGGTTTTACTTATCTGGGATACTATACTAAAGTTACTGTTTTAGTTTTGTCTTGCTGTGTTTTTATTGTTTGTTTTTAATAACTATATAAGAGGCAGAATAGCGTTGGTAATTAAGAATGCAACCTCTTCTGGCCACTTGCTGGCTGCATGATGACATGTGACTTTACCTCTGTGCTTCCACTACCTCATTTGTCCAGTGGGGATAACAGTGCCTGATTCGTGGGTTGTTGGAAGGTCAAGTGATTTAATATGTGTAAGGGCTTAGTGCTGATACGTACATTGTAAAATGACCTCTCTGAAGTGCTGACATCAAGAAGCCATAAACATAAATGTGTACCTGCTTAATAAAAAAGCTTCAAAATATGTGTAGTAAAACTTGGAAGAATTAATGGGTCAAAATCACAAATCCACAGTTACAGTTGGAGAGTTCAGTTAGGCCCAAAAAAATCAGTAAAGACATAGAAGATCTAGATTACACTGTTAACCACTGACTTGATGTTTATAGACTACTAAATCTAATATCAGTATAATACAGTCTTTTCAAGTGCTCATGGTAACTATACCAGGAAAGACTATTTGCAGGGCAGAAGTCTCAATAAATTTTAAAAGGTTGAAATCAAAAAAGTATATTCTCTGCCAACAACAGAACGAAATTAGAAATCAATACCAATAAAACATCTTAAAAAATGGAGATTAAACGACACAACTCTTTGACCCATGGGTTATTTAGAAGAAAACCATGAGAGAAATTAGAATATAATTCAGACTAAGTGATAATGAAATTACAGCGTATCAAATATGTGGGATGTAGCTGAAACGGTGCTTAAAGGGAAATTTATAGCTTTAAATAACCATATTAGAAAACTTACCTAAGACTTCATGTAAGAAAGTAGAAACAAAAGTCAAAGAAAATGGAAAGTAAGTAGAAGGGAAAAAAAATAATAAGAAATCAGTGATTAGAAGAAAGACAGTAGAGGTAATTATCAATGCCACAAGCTGGTTCTTTAGAAAGAGCAAAAAGTTGGTAAACCCCTCTTAGACTAATGGTGAGAAAGAACATGATAGAGACCATAAGCATAAATTACCTCTGTTAGAAATGAAATGTCCTACAGACATTAAAAGCCTAATATGCATATATTTTAAATAACTTTATGCTATTAAGTTTGAAATGGTCAACTTTCTTAAAAACTGTTACCCTAGCTGATGCAAGAAGAAGTGGAAGATTTGGGTAGCTCTGTGTCAATTACAGGAATTGACTTCATGGGGTCCCGGGTGGCTCGGTTGGCTGAGCATCTGCCTTCGGCTCTGATCATGATCTCGGGGTCCTGGGATCGAGCCCCATGTCCAGCTCCCCGCTCAGCATGGAGTCTGCTTTTCCCTCTGTGCGCCATCTCCCCCCCCCGCTCATGCTCGCTCGCTCTCAGAAGAATAAATAAAATCTTTAAAAAAAGAAAACTGAATTCATAATTAAAATCTTTACCACAAAGAAAACTACTGGTCCGGGTGGCTTTCCTGGTAATTTCAAACATTTGAGCAAGAAATAATATCAGTCTTACAGAAACTCAGAAAAAAAGTTCTCTTATGAGGCCAACATAACCCCAGTGCCAGAACTTGGCGAAGACAGCATCCAAAGGAGAAAGTTTATGGATTAATATTTGTCAAAAAATTGTTAAAATAAACAGCAATATATAAAAAGAATACGTCATAGGTGAGATTTATCCCAAAAATGCAAGTTTAATTTATAAATTTCAAAAATTAGTGTAATTCAGTGCACTAACAAAGGAGAAAAAGCATAAGATCACCCCACTTGGTCAAAAGCAATTGACAAAATTCATCCATTCATGATAAACACCCCCAGCAAACTAGAAATGTCAAGAGATTTCCTCAGTGTGATAAAGGACATTTAAGAAAAACTGACAGCTGAGAGAATCATAAAATAGTGTTTTCCCAATATCAGAATCAGGACAAGGATGTCTGTCCACTCTTGTGTCTTCAATTCATTATTTTAGTGGAGGACCTAGCCAGTGGAATATGAAATGTAAAAGGCATAAAGATCTGAAAGATTGGGTCAAAACTTGGTTTTTGTAGACACGATCATGTAAGAAACCTTTTAAAAGCAATCTACAAAAACATCTAAAACAAATGATTAAATTTATTAGCAAGGCTGCACTCTACAGGTCCAGTGTCTAAAAATCCATTTTTTCATAAACATGGAAGTGATACTAAGAAACCAGTGCTGCGAATAGTATCAAACTTAAAAATAGTCTCAATAAAATTTTTAAAAGACACACAAGATCTCTACACTGAAATTTCAAAACCCTGATGAGGGAAATTAAAGATGAATGGAGAGAGAATTCTTATACAGACAGGCTTTTACCAGAATGCCACTCCCTCAGATTACAGTTATAAACTGCACAAGATAAAAAGAAAAACATAGGGCACTAGAGAGTAAACAAAAATAGACTTCTTTTGGAGGAGATTTGACTCTCAGAAGAAAAGGTGAATTTTGTTTTTAATAAGCTTTTTTTTATCCATGCGGAATGTGCAGAGTAGCTAAAATTTCATTCCAAAACCCACTTTTTCTGTCCTGATAAACCAGAGGTTGGAGTTTGGGACAACCATAATGGCTGAAGAGTGAGGGGAAAATCCTAGCAAGGAAAGAGCTACAGAACAGAATGCGAGAGTCCCAGATTCTGCTTAAGAACGTCACCAAAATCACTGGGCTGACCCCTGAACTCACACATATGTAGGGTAGACTTAGTGCAGCCTAGCTAAAGGTAAAAAATGGATTTGAATTGTTCAAAGACAGAATTTGCAGTTTAAGTGCAAACAAATTAATTGCCAGCCAAAACAAAAACCATTAACCCTTATTGGAGAAAAATAACAGAATCTAGCATCTCTGTCACATACCAATCAGTGTCCGGCATATCGTCCCAAATTACTCAACATATGAAGAACGAAGAAAATGTGACCCTATCTCAATAGGAGACCAATGGAGACCAACCCTGAGATGACCTACATGTTGGAACTACCATGCAATAAATTGACATATTTATGAGTTGGAACACTCAGGAATATTAAGTCAATTTCTTCTAATTTAGTCTGATCCAAATCAATCTCCCTAAAGAGCTTTTTTTTTTTTTTTTCCTCATGTGTGTGGAAATGTACAGACTTACCCTAAAATTTACATGGAAATGCACAGGGCCTAGAATATCCAAAGCAATCTTGAGAAGAAAAAATAAAGAGGACTTAAATTATCTGACTTTAAGACTTTCCATGAAGCTACAGTAATCAGTACAGTGTGGTTCTGGCATAAAAACAAAAAGATAAATAGAATAGATAACCCCAAAGAGATAAGGTTATTTGATTTTTGACAGAGATGCCAAAGTGATCCAATAGGGACAGGAGAGTCTTTTCAACATATAATGCTGGAAGAACTGGATATCCATATGGAAGAATGAACTTTGATGCCACCTTATGCCATTCAAAAAAAAAAAAAGAATTCCAGATCATAGTTCTCATCTAAAAGCCTATATAGGAGAATATATTCGTGAGTTGGGGATAGGCAAAGGTTATTGTGGTTTTTATATAGAAAGCAGGAAGAGGAATTTGATAAGTTAGACTTCATTAATACTAAAAGGATCTCAGAAAACATTAAGAAATGAATAAGCAAATCACAAAATAGAAGAAAATATTTGCAAAACATTTCTGACAAAAGGATTGTATCCAGAATTTATAAAGAATTTCTGGAACTCAGGATCTAATTTTAAAAATGGGGAAAAAATTTAGATACTCACAAAAGAAGACATACCAACGGCCAGTAAACCAGTGGAAAGTGTGCAATATTGTTAGTCATCATGAAAATGCAAATTGAAACCACTATGAAATACCACTGCACAGCCACCAGAATGGCTATAATTAAGTAAACTGACCACACCAAATGTTGCGGAGGCTGTGGAACAACCAGAAACTTTTCATATATTGGAGGGAATATAAAATGGTACTTTCGACTTGGGAGAAAAGGTCTGGCACTTTCTTTTAAAACTAAACATGCATCTACCCAATAACCTCTAAGAATTTCACTTCTAGGTATTTACCCAAGACAGAACATGTGTCCACAAAAAGGCATGCCCTTACTTGAATGCTCACGGCAGCTTTATTCATAATACCGCAGATCTGGCAACAGGTCAGGTGTCCATTGGTAAAAAATAACTAAACAAATTGTGGTCTGTTTATGTAAAGGAAAGTCCAAGCACCATTCAGTCACATGGGTGACTCTCAAAATCATTATGCTGAGTCAAAAAAGCCAGACCCAAAGGAGAATATACTGTATGATTCTATTTATGCAGAAGTTCTAAAAGAGATTAAAGATATGGTGAAAAAAACAGATCCATGATTGCCTCAGGATGGGAGAGGGGATGGCAGGAATTGACTGATAAAAGGGCATTAGGGGCTTTCTGGGTGGATATTCTTGTCAGGGTTGGGGATTAACACATTTTATGCAACGGATAAAACAAGATGGCACCATTAAGGTTTGTTTCATGTTATGTAATTTTACCTAAAAAAAAAAAAACACACAAGTGAGCAATGAATTCTAGTTAATAATGTATGTTTAAGTGTCTAGATTTGAGGAATCTGCAACTTAAATTTTAATATATCAAAAAATAAGGTGGGTTGATAAATAGAGGGGCAAGGACCAAGCACAGCCCAGAACCTTTGTTGGAATTTTCCAGGGAAGGAATGGGCAATTCCAGGTAGATCTGCTGAGAGAGATTAGGTTTGGGTAGCTTGAATAATTTCAGCAGGCTCTGGAACTAGGGGTCACTCCTAGTTGTCCAGTACCTAGCTCTAGGGTGATTTACGGCAGGAGGAATATTGGCATGATGTGTGAGAGTTTATTAGTTAGGGGTATGGGCTCTGGAGAGGTTGGTTTTTATGTGAGAAAGGTGCACTCCCCAGGGAGTCTCTTGCTCTCTCTAGGAATTAGCCCTGGGATGAACAACCTCCCCATCAAGGCCCCAAATGCCAGAGTATTAAGAATACAGAAAAGAAGAAAATATACTCAGTACATACTACTATAAAAGTTTGAAATCATTCATTTACACTATCATTCTGCACAAGTGTGTACCTTGAAAAATTTAGGCTCTTAAGCCAGCCAGAAATGGATATAAGTCCTGGCTCTTACTTCAATAGCTCTGTGACCTTTTGAGTTATTTAACTGCTCACATTTATTTCTTTATTTGAAAATAATGGTAATGTGAATTCACTTTATAGGGTTGATATGAGTATAAAAGATAGTATATGTAGAGCACTTTGAATATGCTAGGTACATAGCAAATGCTTAAAATAAGTGTTGGCAATTTTTCTTTTTTCTTTCTTTTTTTTTTAAGATTTATTTGAGAGAGAGAGCACGCATGCGCGTGGTGGGGAAGAGCAGAGGGTGAGAATCTCCAAGCAGACTCTGCGATGAGCGCAGACCCAGATGCGGGGTTCGATTTTTCAACCCCTGAGATCATGACCTGAGCAGAAATCAAGAGTGAGATGCTTAATTAAGGCACCCCTAAGTGTTGGCAATTTTTAAAGTTTTCTGTAGCCAATGAAAAAAAAATTTTTTTTTAAAGATTTTTATTTATTTATTTAACAGAGATAGAGAGCACAAGTAGGCAGAGCGGCAGACAGAGGGAGAGGGAGAAGCAGGCTCTCTGCTGAGCAGGGAGCCCGATGCGGGGCTCGATCCCAGGACCCTGGGATCATTACCTGAGCTGAGGGCAGCTGCTTAACCGACTGAGCCACTCAGGCGCCCCAACCAATGAAAATTTCTTAATTGTTCACTTGGACCCTTTGCTGATTTGTTAAGGACAAGATTGTTCCTAAAGCTTCTGATAGAAGGAAGGCAAAAAAAAAAAAAATCTGGAGGTGGGCATTTTCTTTTTTTTTTTTCTGTTTCCCACCCCTTAGCTGCAGAGTGGTGATGAAGTACACAGACAGTTATAGTATGTGTAATTACAGAGACACATGGTCTTTTTATTACAACGATCAGTGCTTGATTCCTGAGCTATTTAAAATACAAACGTTAGTCCCTGCTAGTTACATATGAAATGAAAGGGGTGTTTTGTTGTAAGGAGAAATAATTACAGATGGGTAGTAACAGATTGTTCCATGAAGTCCATATTTCTTGAGTATATCTGTAATCAAGAGCTGGAGCCTCGAGTGAAGTTTCTTTTGCTGATACCATTCTGCTAATTTGTTAACCCCTTTAATTTTAGTGTTCAGCATGCTTTATAATCTTGACAAGCTGGATTCTTATTCCTTTTGATTTGTGGAAGAAATATACTCTTTAGGCAAGAAGGTATTGAAAAATAATAAATTGGTAAAACAGTGTAAGGTTTATTACTTGACACTGGTAGTTGAACTGCTGCAGTAAATCATGCAAATATGACAAGAACAATAAAACTCATAGTTTATAGGATTCTGTGGTCTGAGCCTTCAGTCTTGAACTTAGTTTTCATCATTTCTCTTTTGTCTCCTGATAACAAGTATATAAATAAATATACATGTCCTTAATATAGACAGTATATTAACAAACATAATGTCTGTTTGAAAGAAGTACAAAATGTTAATGTAGATGCGTATAGAAAATACCTCTGCATGTATATAGTTGGTAAATTGTACACTAGACTTAAAATTTTAACTTCAGTTTTCAAAGGTCAGTTTATTCTTAGATGAAGAAAAGCATTAAGCGTTAATTTTACTGATATTTATAAAAGTGATTACTAGGGAAATTCTGTAAGAATTTCTGCCAGACTTACTAGCAAGTAAACCTAGCTAATTATCTGACTAGTCCAGTGATCAGTAATACATTGTGTGCCACACAAACTTTTTGGCACTTTAGTGTCTTGATGATTGTAATAGCTGTTTTAACCTCTTTTCTCCAGATTTTTTAAGATTCAGTCAGTATATGCAAGAAGCTTACACAATTGCTAGGGGATAATCTGCCTGTAAGAAATTGTGTTCCATACAAAGACTGCAGGACTTTGCATGAGATCCTCACATGGGCATGCTTGCTCATCTGTGTATTGATGCAGAGACAGCATTGTAGGTGATTTATGGTCTATTACATCCTATTTAAACATGTTTGCAATATTCTATGTTAATTGCATTAGTGAACAATATCAAGCTTTGATCGGTCGGAATTTATCTGAGACAAGTTCATGTTTTTAACCATTAATATGATATTTTTTAGTACTCAATTTTTAGAATGTCCTGAAGTCAGATGGTCAAATAAATTTAGGAAGTGTTGAGCTAATGTGTTTGGGATAGTGCTAAGATAATATTAATGATAGTAAAATTCAGTACTTTCTTCGGGATATATTGTTGATTTCACCAAGTGTGTGTATTAGTTTAGCCTTCTCAGACCTATCCTCTATTATTATTACTTGTAAACAGTTTGATATGCATGTAGATGCTTTTCACATTCAAGTAATGTGCAGACATTTCTTGTGGCTTCCCTTAATAGTGTTCAAATATATAGGAACATAATTTAGTGAGGAGTCTGGGTGGTTCAGTCTGTTAAGCGTCTACCTTTAGCCCAGGTCATGATCTCAGAGACCTGGGATCGAGCCCCTTGTCTGTGTCAGGCTCTCTGCTCAGCGGGGAGCCTGCTTCTCCCTCTCCCTCTGCCATTCCCCCTGCTTGAGCTCTCTTGTGCTCTCTCTCTCAGATAAATTCTAAAAAAAAAAAAAACAAAAAACTAATTTAGTGTAAACTTTAAGCTTATCAGAAAAGGCTAATTTATACTGAGCTCTGTAACTAAGAAAATTCTAACGTCATTTTAACAAATGATGCCTTTTTTTGTTAATACTGATTTTCTGTTTCCATTTGTGATTGTGGTACTGCATGCTACCCATGACTAGGGTTCTTTTGAGGTCCGTGTACTACCCTGTGCCCTGTGTTGCTAAATTCTACTTCTTTTCTCTGCAACTACTATGAAACATTTAAATAGCACACACCCTGATTCATTTGGCCTTTCAAATAGTGTGATGTCATCATTTCCATATTAAGTCAATCTCTCTACTTACCCTTGGCGCTGAGGTGTTTGTAACAGACCCAAGCCCAGACACTGCCGTGATGAAGCAGTAAAGACTGGTGCTTATCCAGTGACCCAGGATACGGGGATATAGAAGTTACTGTTTTCTCACAATAAAAATGTATCAAGTTATTGTAGGAACCAGACAGACCCTTGAAAAAAGTACTATATTTGAGGTGCCCACAGATCCCTAGGCTTTAGTCCTAGAAATGCTGGTGTAGTTGGTATTAAAGTAAAAGCTCAGAAAGCTCTTGGTAGAGTGGAAAGCATTGTTTGGTAAGATGTGGATTAGAATCCTGACCCTGCCACTTGTTAGGTGTATGACCTTGGTGAGGGTATTTTATTTTCTTTCTGAGGCTGAGTTTTCCCAAATTTAAAATGAAATAGTAATACATAGCTTACAGGTTATTACAAAGGTCCATGATGTAAAAGTCTTACACGGTACCTGACACGTAGTCGCTAACGCATGAAAGTAATTGTTATACTACATATTTCACTGATTCTGAGATGAACATATTTTCACTTTGGGATGCATCTTGTAAATAAAATTAGAGGTGTTTTCTTTTACATTAACACAAAATAATGTATTTTAAATAGATGATATTCTAGATTTATTGGAATAGGGAATGTATAAAAGAGCTTTTATATAGTTGTTACAGTTAGTGCTCTTTAACATTTTTCCGCATTTGTTTCTTTTATTTTTTTATTTATTTATTTTTAAGATTTTATTTATTTATTTTACAGAGAGAGATACAGCGAGAGAGGGAACACAAGTCGGGGGGTGGGGGGGGAGAGGGAGAAGCAGGCTTCCTGCAGAGCAGGGAGCCCAATGCAGGGCTCGATCCCAGGACCCTGGGATCATGACCTGAGCTGAAGGCAGACGCTTAACGACTGAGCCACCCAGGTGCCCTGCATTCGTTTCTTTTAATATTTTTTAGGAACTGTCCATACTTGAAATTGTAACTTGCCCCTCCTTGTTAACAAACTGAAAACCTGAGAGATCCATTTTTCTGCACTGTTATTTAAAATATATGCTTTAGTGTCACTAGGAGTATTGTGATCCAGTTTTTATGCTCAACAAATACTAATTTAGTCCACCTTGTTGCTCATTGGTAGGTATACAGACATCTTTGGGAGCTCAGGGTCTTACGGGCAAAATAAAATGTGGTTATAGAAAATCAATGCTTAAGGAAGGAGGGGGTGATTAAAACCACCTGATTTAAATCCCCTAGATTGCTAGGTCTTAAAAATTGCCCTGGATTGGTAGGCATACCTAAAGAATTAGTAGTTAAGTCAAAAGGTGGCTAGGAAGGGGCTATTGACATAAATGCATGTGGAAGAAAATGGGTTCCAAAGGCCTATGTTAGAGAGAGAAGACATTGTGCCAGAGGAAAATGAACAGGACTCTCTCACTGGCACTTTATCGTCTCCTACGGTAATGCCCAACGTGAGCTGAAATGACGCAGAATAGGAAATAACAGTCTGTACTTCTTATGCTTAGTTACCTAAGGTTAGAAGCATATCTTTTTATAGAAATGTCAAGATGACTTGCATTTAATTCTGTGGCAGTATATTTCTTTTGTTTCATTTGTTTAATTTTGGAAAAAGGCAATATATTCACATGGTTTAAAAATCTGTATATGTATACACATATAGACATGCATGTGTACATACAAACAGAACAAACAAACATATATTGAAAAGTCTTCTTCCCCTCCTCCACCTCAGATAACCCATTCATGGTGTGTGTGTGTGTGTGTGTGTGTGTGTGTCCTGAGGCATACACATATACGTAGATATTTCTTTTTTTTTTTAAGAGAGTAGCTTACTATACATACTGTGCTTGCTTTTTTCACTTAATACGATTTTTAGAGATTTTTCCCTATAAGTTCATAGGGAGCTTTATCATATACTAAATTATTATATGAATTTTTTTTGTTGCTGATTTTCATTCTGAGTTTTGTCTAATTGAGTTCTTTTGTTTTTTTTTCTTGGGTTTTTTGTTAGTTTTTTTAGGTACAGTTTTCAAATGGCGAAGTACATAAATCATAAGTGCACAATAAGATGATATTTGACAAATGCGTTTACAGTGTATCAAGATAATAGAACATTTTCATCATCCAGAACATTCTTTCCTGCGCTTTCCCAATGGTTTTTGAGGCAACCACTGTTTGAATTTTTTTTTTTGCTTTCAATTTGTTTTTTTTCCCCTTCTAGAACTTCCATGTGAATGGAATCATTCAATATCTAGTCTTTTATGTTCAGCTTCTTTTAGCCAACTAAGTATTTCTGAGATAAATACATCTCACCCGTGTTGTAATTCTTCTTTTTCAAGATTGTTTTGCTATTCAGGATCCTTTGCATTTCTAATCAGCTTGTCAATTGTTATAAAAATACCTTGCTGAAATCATGATTGCAATGGATTTGGAAAAAAAATAGACCAAATATTATTAGGGAATTAGGGAAGATAGAAATCTTAAGTCATTTAATCTTTAGATATAGTGTATCTCTTTGTATACTTAGGTTTATTTAATATCTTTCAGCACAGTTTTCAGATGTTAGTGTATATAGGCTTTGTATATTTTGCTTTAAACCTTTTGTCTAAATATTTTGTTTTTTTGACACTATTGTAAATGGAATTTAAAATTTTAATTTTCAAATTGTTTATTGCTAGTATATAGAAATATAATGGATTTTTATAAGTTGCCCTTATATCCTGCAGCTTGCTAAATTTACTAATGAGTTCTAGAAGTTGCTTCAGAGATTTTCTATATAAACAATTATATCATTGTCCAAAAAAAGCAGGGCTTTTGTTCCAGCTTTCTTGAGATTATTGCCAATACAACATGTAAGTTTAACATGTACAATGTGATGATTTGATATACATATACTGCAAAATGATTACCACAGTAAAGTTAGTTAACATCTCCATCCCTTCACATAACGTTTTTTGTGTGGGGAGAGAGAACTTTTTAAGATCTGTTCTCTTAACAACTTTCCAATATGTAGTACAGTATTGTTAATTATAGTCACCATGTTGTACATTAGATCCCCGGAATTTATAACTCTTATAACTGAAAGTTTGTATCCTTTGACCAGCGTATATTCATTTTTCCCACCCTCCAGCCCCTGGTAAACAACATTCTGCTCTCTGTTTCTTTGAGTTTGGCTTTTTTCAAAAAAAGAAAAGTGAAAAGTAGTTTCATTTCTTCCCTTTCCAATTTTGCTTTTCACTTTTTCTTGCCATATTGTGCTGGCTAGGACCTCCGGTACAGTGTTAATTAGAATCATATCATTGTTGCTTAAGTCATTAAAATATTTCTTCCTTCTAATGTAGTTGTTAAGCAATAAATTTCCCTTTAAGCAGTAGTTTAGATTTAGCATCCCCTCCCAAATTTCTTGTATCGTAGATTCATTATCATGGAAGGTATTTCCTAATTTATTTTGTGATTTCTTCTTTGACCCATGGGTTATTTAGAAATGTGTTGTTAATTTCCAAATATTTGGGACTTTTCTAAGAATCTTTCAGTCATTGGTTTCTAATTTCTCTTGTGGCCAAAGAACAGAATCTATAAGATGCCAAAGTTTTAAAATTAATTGACCCTTTTTTATGGCCCCAATATATGGTTCTCTTTTTCTTAATGTCCCGTGTATACTTGAAAAGGATTCTGTTTATGTCAGTTAGATCAGGTGGTTGATTGTATTGTGCAGCTCTTCTATGATAGATGGATTTTTATTTTTTGCAGTCTAATTATCCAAAGAGTTACTGAAGTTTCTGATTATTGATGTGTTCATTTCTTCCTTTAGATCTGTTAGTTTTTGTTTAATGTCTTTTGAAATGTATTTTTAGATGCATACAGGATGGTTAATATTTTCTGATGAATTGACCTTCTTAGGAAATGTCTCTTTTTACCTCTGGTAATATTCTTAGTCTTAAAGCCTTATTATTTCTGATATTATGTTTTATTAAGCTTATTGCTTGCATGAACTGTGTATTTCCATTCTTATATTTTCAGCTAATCAATGTATTCTATTTGAAGTACATCTTTTTTGTAGATATTTTACATCTTGTATTCATTCTGACAAGTCTCTGCCACTTATTGGAATGTGTGGTGTATTTATGTATAATGTTATTATTGATGTGGTGGATTTACTCTTGTTTTACTCTTTACACTTTATTCTCTGTTTTCTGCTATCATCTGATTTTTCTTCTTCCTTTTCTTTCCTTCCTTTGGGGTTAATTATTTTTTAGTGTTTCATTTTAATTTTCTCTATGCTTTTTTTGCTATGTCCCTCCTCCTTTTTTTGGGCAGGGGTTGCTTTCTCAGTGACAATATGAATCCTTAGCTTTGCAACAGTGTAGCTGTTTTTAACACATCCTTTTGTTTCTGTTGGCTGTTGTCATACAAATTGCATCCACATACTTTTAGAGTTATAATTTTTGCTATAATAGCCATCTCCTTTTTGTAGAAATTAAGAGAAAAATACTGTCTTTTACATTTATCTGCATACTTAATGCTTTCTAGTTCTCTTAATTTTTCTCAGTGACTTAAGAGTTTTCATCTATTGCTGTTTTTTACCCTGAAGAACTTTCCTTTAGCATTTCTTTGGGCATAGTCTGCTACAAATGAATTCTCAGTTTTTGTTTACCTGGACATGTTTTTGTTTTGACTTCTTATATGAAGGATATTTTTGTTGGGTATAGATTTTAGGTTGAGTTTGGTTTTTTCCCCTTTCAGCTCTTTAAAGGTGTTCCATTGTCTTTTGGCTTCTACTGTTTCTGATGAGAAATTGTTACTCATGTATTCATTCCTCTACATATGTGGATTGTTCTACTCTGGCTACTGTCAAAGTTAAAGCCAGACATTGATTAAAGGTGGTAAAAACAGACTATTCAGTAATCATGGTGGTAGAAGAGCTGAGCTCAATTTCGATTTGCATAGAGGTGACTGGGAAAATATGGGAGTGGGGCTGGGGGAATGAGTAGAGGCTTGAGCAGAGTCATGGAAGAGAAAAATTAGCAAAAAAATGGGTAAGAGGGTTGGTCAGTATCAGTGTGATTGGGCCATCTGTGTCTGCTAAATGGCGTTTCTCTCGAAGTTAGGCTTCTACCCTCCCTCTGAGGGTAATCTGGGAGACAGATCTGTCCTTTCGGATGACTGATTACATTTCAAAGGAACAGATTTCAGGTACTTGAGAAAAGACTCCTGAGCTGTAGGAGACACATAGTACATCTCAAAGAGACTGTGGAAGGATTTACAAGTGCAAGTTTTTTAAAAGGAGGTCAGGGGTCTATGGACAAGTGTTGGCAGGAACAAATGGTAAATTCTTTTGGCCGTCTTGACCTTTTCCCCAACAGGGTCTGGATCCTACCAGGGACTTGACCGTAGGCTCCTAGAAGCCAGGCTAGAGCTTAATCAAGTCTCTTAGTGCAGGGCTTTAGATGGAGTCCTTTATGCCAAGAGTTTTTGTAGTTCTCACCACTTTGAAGATTTTCTTTTCATCTTTTATTTTTAATATTTTGACAATGATGTGCCCAAGTGTGATTTTCTTTGTATTTAAACTGCTTGGTATTAACTGAGTTTCTTTAAAGTATGAGTTTAGTTTCAAACTGAAGTTGAAAATGTTTCAGCCGTCACTATTTCAAATATTTCTTCTGGTTTGTTTTTGCTTCCTCTTGGGCTGTACATTATTGAGACTGTTCATTTTGTTATTCAGTCTTTTTCATTTTGCTTCTTTTGCTTAGGTAATTTCTGTTGACTCATCTTCATATTGACTCTTCTGTCTTCCCCCAACCATCAGGTTAATTTTTTAATTTCTGATTTTATAATTTTCAGTTCTAGAATTACCATTTGATTCATTTTTATAGTTTCCATTAATCAGCTGAGATTCCCATCTGTTCATTAAGTCCATGAACATATTCACAGTAGTTACTTTAAAATCCTTGTCTGTTATTTCATTCTGGGGGTCTGTTTCTACTGGCTATTCTTTCTGTTGACTAGGGGGTAACATTTTCCTATTTCTACATATGTTTAGTAATTTGTGCTTTTTGTACTGAATAATTAGGGATGAAATATTCTAGAGACTCTAAACTCTGCTGTCTTCCTCTGAAGAGTTGATTTTTGTTCTAGCAGATAGTTTTGGTCAGCCTCAAACTCCAAACTGTTTGCCTCTGATGTAAGCAACAGCTGAGATTTCAGGATTTTGTTTTTAGATTTCCAAGTGCTAGTTTTCAGCAGGCCGTATAGTCTCTCCCATATATGTAGTTGAGAGGTCAGTCAAAGATTTGGGCAGAGTTCACACTCATATTTTGATATTTTTCTCCCTGTCACTCCTTCTTACAAGATTTTTCTCCTTCTTTTTCCAGCCTCTCTGGCAGCCCCATGTCCATTCTCTGATTGTTTGTGCCAGTCAAACTGCAGTTTTCTGCTTAAGGTCTAGATGTCCTGCCAAGCTCAGACTGTGGGCTGTCCTTAGATACAAAGCCACCTAAATGCGGCTCATCCACTATAGTTCCCCCCTTACAAAGGTTGACTTCCTTTTGATTTTTGTCCTTTTGGTCTCTCTCCACTGTTTTCAAATAGTTGATTTTATTATATTTTGTTGAGAGGCTGTCATTTTTATCTGAAGGAAGATTTGCCTAATTGAGGCTGCTCTACAGGCAGGACTTCTGTTTTGTTTGTGTACTCTTGCTAATTGCATACTGTTTTTATTGAGAATTTATAACATTTTCAGAATTTGGTAGGGCCAGTCTCTGTTCTTCTTTGTTAAAGTTTTCCTGGTCATTCTTATTTATTTTGCTATGTTATATTTGGAGTAATTTTGTCTGGGATTTGTATTGAGATTGCATGAAATGCGTAACTTTGGCAGAATTGATGTCACTATGATGTCTTCCTGAATAGGAAAGTAGATGCTTTTCTCTTTGCTTACTTTGCCTTTGTGTTCTTTAATAATAATTAAAATGTTTCTTTGTGTAGTTTTGACACATTCATACTTTCATTTATTCCAGGTGCTTTGTGTATTTTGTTATAAATTTATTCTTTTAAAAAAAGACATTTTTAAATAAACAAGCAAAAATTTTACTAGCTAGAAGCGAATTTAATATTTTTAAGTAAATCTTCTAATTTGGAGAAGGATGTTACAGTAAACAGTAGGACTGAGGCTTATCCATACCCTGTGATGGAAGTTGGAAACTGGCTGAGTTGGGGGTGGGATCTAGGTCGGCCTGCCTCTAGATTGATTGCATGTTCTGAGCAAGGACTGTTTATTATTGTCTGATATATTTCAAGGCTTGATTCAAGCCCAACTTAAGCTCTTTGTGCTCTCTTTTAGATTCTGGTTCTGTGTCCGTGTCAGAATTACTTGAGTGAAATCTTCATTAAACACTCATAAGAGCAGAATAGCCTCTTGATCTAATCTTTTGTTAGTCATTTTCCTCGAATTATTTTCAAAGGTTGAAGAGTAAGCTGTATACTTTCCCTTCTGAGGTTTAAATTCAGATTCATAACACTCTAGAATGTAGTTGATTTTATTGTGATTTAAACAACTTGGTGCTCTATGTTTTCGGTAGATAATTGATAAATATCTTAAATAAAAGAACCATGTATGTTATGGGTTTTTTAGTCAATACATCTTTGGGGAAAAAAGAAAAGATTTACATTATCCTCCAGTTTCTTGACTTTTCTGACTTTTGTTGTTTGGGAAATGAAAGGTTTCTACAGCCTAAGAAGCAAGAGAATCTATAAAATACCTTAAGAGGATGCTGGGTAGTGTCTGCAAATGCATTTGTAAAAATCGTCCAGTTTGGCTGCTGTAGCCGCCAGGGCATGTCATGAAATGTGTCTGTAGCCCGGTGGCTCTGCGGTGGCCCAGCAGCCCCTTCGAGGGGTGTTGCCAGGCCACAGGAAGACAGCACTTGCCACCAGTGTCCTCTGAAATGTTGACTCAGTTAGTTCATTAGCAACGTGTACATCTGGAGTTTAATCAGTTGTTTGATTTTATTTCCAAAAATTGTTTTGAAATGGTTCTTCTTCTTCTTTGAAATTTTGATGATTTTGTAAGATGTAAGAAATGGAGTTTGAGTTTGTTTCAGAAATTACCTTCTGACTTTAATTGTAAAAAGCGCAACTTTTGACCTGAGACCTGTTGAGAGGCAAAAGGTCCATTCCAGACTGCCTTTGAAGCCCTTCTTTCCTTCTCCCACAATGAGAAGTGACTGTGACATAAAGCCATGGCAGGGAAGTAGGGAGAATTTTCTCAGGGCAGCCCATGGTCTGGCATGAGATGTGGAAGAAGAAGCTTGAGGTCTTCCTGATCTGTGTCCTTCAGGTGTATTGAATTTTGAAAAACTAGATATAGGTGATTTTTCATATTCATGTCATTTTTTAAGAATTTGGTGCTTTCACATATCTTTAGTCCTCACAGCAATTTCTTAAAGCTTTTAAGGTGGTATGCTATGTTTGAATGACTTCAGAATGCACTTCCTTCTCCTATGTAGTAGTAGTAAAACTGAATAGATAAGTTTCTCAAACAAATGATGTGAAAATCTTAACTGTGGATATGTATCTAACTTAGGTGAAATTTTTCCTGTATTGAAAAGACCAGTTGACATCCATTTTTAGATAAGTTTTTTTTAAAAAAAAAAAAAAAACAAGATTATAAAATGAAGCACTCTCAGTAAGGCCAAAGGCACAGGTATTAGTCTTTTGTCGTGAGTAGAGGAAATTGGAAAGGGCATTATAGGTATGATTTCATGAAGCTAGAGAGCATTGGTGTTCACATTTTTAAAACATAATCATAACTTACCTGGAGTCACATGTTCCATTTTATTGGCTTCCTTCATATGGAAAATATAGAAACTAGCACTAAAAGCCCGTGAAAAAGTGAAGTGATATATATATTTTCTGGGTGAAGGAAGTATTCTGTACATTTTCCATGTTTTACATCATGGTATTTTGAATAACCATGCTTCCATGTTCACATCAATTTTTTGTTTTTCAATTTATGCACAGCACTTGCTCTGAAATTTGGGGACTGAGTACACCAAATACGATAGATCAGTGGGATACAACAGGCCTTTACAGCTTCTCTGAACAAACCAGGTGAATATTCTGCCCTCTATGGAATCCTAGCAATCTTGGGGCGGGGGGCTGTTTTGGAAGACCTGTTATGGGTTGCTCAGTATCATTTTGCCTAGGATGTTTCCTTAATGTAAATAAGGCATGGCATTTAAAATACCTGCTTGCCGGTATTAACGATATATTAAATGTGTCAGCTGATGTTTTGATCGATGAAATTTTAGTTTTGAATCTTCTTTAAATTACTGCATCCCCTAAAAAATAGGAACTTTGATAACTATATTCTCATTTGAGTTTGAGATTAGATTTTAATCTGTTGTTGGCCTAATTTTCAAGTAGATCTATAACCAGTTTTTGCTAAATTTCTTGCTGTCATCTAAATCTCATCTTCTTTATACTAATAAATACATAGTTATTTACCAAACCCCTTTATATCACAGTTAACGCTAGGCTAACTCATTTTATGTTCTCTTTTTTTTTTTTTTAAATCACCTTATTCTCTTTTGGAGCATATTGGTATTTGTCCATTTCATCTCATTGTATTTCATCACCATCTGCATTACTGTGTGAGCTATAGAACTACACCTCGGTACTCAAAACAATCACAACTGGGTAATGAGCTACATTAGTTTGAGTAAGTTACTTTACATCATTGTTGGTATTTACCATTCTTCACACTAGTTCCTTTTTTTGATAATTCAGTCACCTACAGTATTAATGCCCTCCAAAGCATCCCTAAATAAGAGCTTGATTTACTCAAGATAGAAGTTGGCAAAAAGTTTTTCAAGTATACTGTATGATCCTTTTTTAAACATCAGTTTCTTCCCAAGTGGTTAGCCACTCATTGACATCCGAGTCATTTATGTAGCGTATTTATGAGAAACATCTGCTAGTGCTGCTGCTTACTTTTATAGCAGCCCCATTAAATAGTGCATTTTTCTTCCTTGTACTCACTGAAACTAACTAAATGTCTGTCATTCCTTTCTTTATGCCCTTATTGTATTAATTTAGCCCGGTCGACTGTGCCTATTTTGTTTTTAAAGTTCCCACCTTTCTTTCCCCTTGCTTCTCAACAGGTCTCTGGATGGCCGTCTACAAGTGTCTCATCGAAAAGGACTGCCACACGTCATATATTGCCGATTGTGGCGCTGGCCTGACCTTCACAGTCACCATGAGCTCAAAGCAATCGAAAACTGCGAATATGCTTTTAATCTTAAAAAGGATGAAGTATGTGTAAACCCTTACCACTACCAGAGAGTTGAGACACCAGGTAGAAAAATTGGGGCTTTTTTTCCTTGTTTTAAATTTAATGCTTGACCTTAAGTATGTTAGGTACTCATAGGCAGTTGCCCCTGGGAAACTTTGGTGTAAAATTCTAATAAATTACCTAAAAATACAGTGTATTATTTGCTAATAATTAAAAGTAGTTTTTAAACGTTTTAAATAGGAAAAATAAACCCTTAGAGAGTCAGATATGTCCGTTTCTTGGGAGAGCATACTATTTGACCTCAGAGTTACATATCTAGGAAATTCTAATCCCCAGATTCCCAGTCTGCTTGGAACTAAACTGATAGACCTCTTTACCTGTCTGTTGCCTGAGCTGTGTTGAGTCGTTTTGTTCTTTGAGCATCTTTTTGAAGTACTTTAATGGTATTGATTGCATCTAAGCAGACTAGTGAAGTTCATGGCAAGACGTTTAGTTTACTTAGCTGTGTACTTGAAACTTTTAAAGAGAAGACAGCTATGTTTTTAGAAATGGCCTAAATCTGACTTCACAGCTCTTTCTGCACCTTTTCCAGCGGGGATTTATGAATTCTTATGGTGGTAATAATATTACCAGAATGACCTTGTTCGTCAAAGTACAGGATAAATTGGAAATTTAGATTCTGGACTACATGGCAAGTTAAAACCAATCAGATTTGTCAATTTCTCAGTAGCTAGTATAATGCCAAAGTGGTGAACCCTAAATTTTAAAAATTAAGCAGGCTACTTTCTTCTTTTCGTGTGTGTGTGAAGTTTTTCGACGAAGGTCTGGTCTGTCCCCCACCCCCAGTGCCCATCCCTGCTTTCTTGCTGCTGACCTGGACCCCTCTGCCTCTTCCAGTTCTGCCTCCGGTACTAGTGCCGCGGCATACTGAGATCCTGACAGAACTGCCTCCTCTGGACGATTATACCCACTCCATTCCAGAAAACACTAATTTCCCAGCGGGAATCGAGCCACAGAGTAATTACATCCCAGGTATTTTTGCCTTCCGAATCTCCTGAAAATTGGGATAGATACCAAGTTTGTTCCTAAACATTCAAGTATTTGTAAATTGTGGTTTGACTTTTTAAAGGGCTTCTGGATTTTGAATAGAAAAATCTACTTTGTGGGTTGATGATTTTGTGACACGTAGAAGCCTCGTCATACTTTAAACGCTTTTGTCTGGAGAAAAGTTTTACTTTATATTTCATTTTCTTTTGCAGTGGCTTTAATCAAAGTACTGTGAGAAGCAGAAAAGAAAAGATCTTAGTAAGTTTTGTCTTAGTTGTTGAAGCTAAGAGAGAGGCAGAATGTAAGCACAATAAGTGGTACAGGAAAAAAGTATTCCTAAAACAAGTGTCACTGAAAATCGACCCAATAATCATTTTCATAGATAGTTTGATAATGTTTGAGAGAAATGTAACATTCCCATAGGAGATAGAATTCCTAAGATGTAGGAGCACTGCTGTACTGAAAATCAGAAATCCTCTAATTTAGTTTTTTCATCTGGGCCTCAGGAACCTCTGCTGAAAAATAAATGAATTTAACCACATGGTTCTCAAATTACTATACTATACTATTACTATGGCTTTAATTACTATATTATGTGACCTAGTAATAATATTCCATGATGCAGTTTTAGTTTTCACTATTGTTTTTTAGAAGAACAACTAATATTTTCTTACTTTGTGTTTTCCTTTTTTGTTTTTTGGGTTTTTTCCTAGCAGAAACTAAAGATATAATACTAGGATGAGGATTGAGCTATACATTGGATATTTTAGTGTCTCAATTTTGTTCTCCTTTTGTAATATTTCTCCACCCCACTTTTTTTTTTTTTAATATGACAGAAAATATATAAGGAACTTAGTTTCAAGTACATTTAAAAAAGATTTCGTTAATGTGTCTCATGGATATAATGCTTGTTTATTGAAGACAATTTTAAAAACATAAGAAAAAGAAGGATTTTTTAAAATAGCTAATTTTAAAGGTAGAAAGTGTTTCCTGATTGTTTTAATGTGCATTTTTTTTTAACTATTATTTTATTCCAAAAGAGGGTTTAAGACTTTTTTTAGGTTGATAGGAAACAAACTTTTTGAGAAGTCAGGAGGGAAGGGTATAGAGCAGGTGGGGTATGAGGACTAACAGGGGGTGGGGGGCAGGACTGAAACAGGCCCTTGCTCAGGAGAAGCCTTAGCCAGAGGTGGTTATGTGTGTGTGGTGTGGGGGGTGCACTTTAAGGCGTTGATGTGGGAATTTGTATTATTCAGCAATACCAGGAAACCCAGGTGTCAGCACACAGTCTTGTAAGACACCTCCCCAATAATTATTTGGAAGGATGTTAATCAAAGTGGCTAGTGGCTTTTACTTGTGGAGATGTTTGGGTTTATTTTCCTTTCTTTATTTGTTTAGATTTGGTTTATTTTATAAAGTAGAAAATCAAAAGTGGGTCACACCTATTTGCTTTTCCGGACAACGGGGCTTTACCCAGCGCCAACTGACAGTGCAGGCCAAGGGTTCATTTTTCTGTTCCACTTCAAGAGAAATTTTAGTATTTTCTCCAAAATGCTTAATAGCTTTATTATTTTACAGATAATAACGGAGAAAAGTAAAACAGGATAAAGTATTTAAAAGTTCAGTAGTTCTTCCTGTTTAGACCTTTGAGACATGGGTGGTGAAACTGACAAAACGTCCCCCTGTTTAATTTTGTTAGCTTTAACCTTTAAGATAGTACATATTGATACATATTAATCTTGTTTTTGTGTTCTTTATTGTTTGAGTCTACGAAGGTATTTTATTTTATTCCTGGAATTTCCTCAGTAACAATTTTGGGGTACTGACACTGAATGAAGAGTTCTCTACTAAGGTTCAGATTTGCGCTTAGCTTATTGAAGGGAGAGTGTGAAGGGTTCAGCAAATGAGCCCTTTCACCCACATGTCTCCCTCTCCCTTTTGGTAATTACATTATCTTGAACTGCTTCAAACTGCCCAGCCATGAAAATGCTAAACTGTTGATAATCACTTATTTTTCTTCCTTGAAATTCTAACTGGTAAAATTATATACATGTATTTATTTTACATGAAGCTTATTCAGCTGTTCAGATGCCTCTTGAATATAAACATTTTGTTCATTAAGCATGTTGGAAATGACACATTAGAGTATTTTTTTCAGGGAGTATTTTGCCTCAGGTTTGTGCAGTAGTCTGTGTTTGAATTTAAATTTCTCCTTCAAACACTCAGGATTTACTGGTTAGAAATCCCTGGAGAAATGTACTTTTTAGGTGGAATTCAAACTAGACCTGTCCTGAAACATATTACCATATTTTGCCCCATAGAACCTAAGGTAAGCCCGTATTACTTTGTAATCCGAAATCTCATGTGCGTTGTGTGTTCTTTAATCATCTCCTAGATGTACCCATCCATGATGGCCATTAGTTTAAAAAAAGAAAAAAGTAGGTACTAATGTCTTTGAAGCATACTGATTCAGAACTGAGGCATCTTGGAAGTTCTATTTTTGGCTCTTGCCCCAGAAAATATACATATGGGAATGAGCCAGATATGTAAATAATAGCTAAGAAAATATGCCTAGAGAGCTTGATTATATTATAAGTAGGCTTTAAGGATTCACCTGTAAGATTTGGATCAGAACCTGGATCATAAGTCCTCAGTACCAAATATTATCTTTTATAATAATGTTATATAATACTCATATTTATTATTCAGAGTGATTCTTTGGTTATCTTTGGTAGCTAGGAGAAAAGTGGTGAGATTCATTCAGTTGCACCTGTGCTTGATTTGTTCTAAACTTTTGTAGAAACGCCACCTCCTGGATATATCAGTGAGGATGGAGAAACAAGCGATCAACAGTTGAACCAAAGTATGGATACAGGTAAAACTTAACTTTTCAAAATTCCTCAGTAATGACATAGACATTTTTGCCCTCTTTAAAACCCCACAAGTGTTATTTGTGAGTCTTCAGTGTGGAGAAGTTGGGACATATATCATAAAAAGAACCTTCTATATTGACGTAATTATATTTGAACCATCCAAAGGAGGGCCCTGTTGTCAATGAAAAAGTTACACATGCTACTCTGCAGAATAATTGTTATAATTTCCTCTCATTAGATTAAATGAGTTTGAGAGCACTCCAGTAGTTTTCTGTTTAAGTATTGTGTGCTTCTGTTCAAAGTTTTAGTTACCCGATGAATAAATGTCTTTGTGATGAAAAACCATAATGAGCCCAATAACAGATTTTCTGAGAAATTTGGAGGTGGGGGATAAGGGTCAGATTTTCAGTGCTCCTTTAACTTGATAGTGAGTTCTGAATGATAGTAGATTGTTTTCACAAAATACCTTGTACCTGACCTAATTCAATTAATTTCTAACTTTTAGCTATCCACTGCAGACACAGTGGAGAAAAAGTTTTAGCATGGAATAAATATTACACATGTCAAAGCTTTAAAACAGTTATTATCTAATAAAATGTATAATCCACCAGAACTAATTGGGTTACCAGTGAAGTAGCTGTGGTATCACTGTCATTGTCTGGTTTGCTCTGTTCCACACTGTCTGTAATCTTAAGGATTGGATACTTTAATATCACAGCCTGTCAAATTACACTATCAGTTTTTCTACACAGTTTATACTAAAGCATTCTGTAGTTATGATCTAAGTTATTTTTAAATGAATTAATATTGGCGGGGGGGGGGCCTGGGGACTGGCTTTTACAATAATTCTGTTGTTTAAATCTTTCCGTTATTAGACTCCCAGATTAAGAAGCTTCTGCTGTAGCTAATCATACTTGTAACTGTAAATAACCAATAAATGTAGATATTCTAATGATGACTGGAAATCAAACATGTACATCTTAATGCAGATGTCTTATTGCAAATGATATTTGGCTTTCTAAATATATCTTCCTAATACACCCGTATATGCCAAAGATCGGTATTCCTGAACCAACCATGTTCCTTTTTTGATGGACCACTGCCACTGTGACATTTAAAAGTGAATGCCAAGAAAAGATGCTCGACATCATTAGCCATCAGGGAAATGCAAATCAAAACCACAGTGCCCACTTCACTTGGGTACTTGGGCACTTCACACCCACTACAATGGCTGTGATCAGAAAAGGACAGTGGAAGCGTTGGTGAGGATGTGGACAAGTTGGAGTCTTCATGTGTTGCTGTTGGGAATGCAAAATGGTTGGGTTGCTTTGGAAAAGTTTGTTGTTCCTTAAAACGTTAAATATAGAAAAACAGTATGACCCAGCAGTTTCACTCCTAGGTATATACCCAAGAAAATTGAAAAGACCTCCACACTAAACTTGTACACAAATGTTCACTTAGGTATTACCCATACTAGTCCAAAAGTGGAAGTGACACAACTGTGCATCAGATGATCACTGGACAAATTAAATGAGGTATATTTGTATGTCAAAATATTATTCAACTATATAAAAAAAGCGATGTACTGATACGTGGTACAACACAGATGAACCTCAAAAGCATTATATTAAGTGAAAGAAGCCAGATGTGGAAGGCCACAAGGATTCCAGTTAGTGCACAAATCCCTACTTGATCATAGAGCTGACACAGGGGAGGAGCAATAAGGTGGAGATAATCAGTGGTTATGATAAAGGGTCAAATTTGAGAAGGGGAGAATAAGTGGACTCAACTAAAATGGATTCAGTGTTTGGGGGCTTGCTTTGAACCTAATCTAATATTTCTAATTCTGTTACTTTTTCAAAATGATACATATAAATTATTTCTTACAGTGATAATGTGCATATTTGATTCATGAGATGCTAAAAGTTGGTTTAACTACCAGTCTTCTACCTGCTGTCCATTCCTCTCTCGGTGCCATGGCAAGAAAGTTCTAACTGATGTAGGACCCCAATTTAGAACAAAATGGAACTCTCTTTAAACTCTGGTTTTTTAGAATTGTGGGGATTTTCTAGATACTTCATGGATTTCTAACTGAATTCTCTTACAGTCCAAAATATACTATGCATGATGTGAGTCTTTGGAAATTTGCTAAAAATTATTTTATGCCACAATATGTCTTATTTGTGTTGAGAAGAGTTCCATGTGTAATTGAAAAGAATGTCTGTTCTGCACTTGCTGAGTTCTCTACATCACTTAAGGCATGTTTGATGGTGGTGTTTAGATCTTCCTAATCCTCTCATTTTTTTCTACTTGTACTCAGTAATGGAGAGCAGTGTTAATGTCTCCAGCTCTGATTCTGGTCCTGTCAGTGTTTGCTTCATGTATTTTGAATCTCTGTCTTTAACCGGCACACATTTAGAATGATTATGTCCTTCTGATTAATTGACCCTTGTTGTAAAATGTATCTCCTGTCTGTATCTTTATATGTAAAATGTGTTCTTTCTGGACAGCATTGCATGTCCTTATCAATCTCTTTTAATTGGAATATTTAGTCTGTTTTTATGTAGTGTCTTTACTGATGTCATTGAGTTTGGGTTACCATTTTACTGTTTCTTTTCTATTTGTCCCATCTGGTTTTTGTTCCTCTGTTCTTAATTTTCCTGAATTCTTTCAGATTAATCAAATATATTTATGTTTGAATCCATTCTATTTACTCTCTTGACTTTTTAACAGTACCACTTAGTAGTGTTCTCTCAGTGAGTGTTCTCATGATTACAACGTATATCCCAATTTCATCATCGACTGCTTAGGTTGTTAAGTTGTAATATTTTTACAACCTCATGCGCAGTGTAAGAATTTGATAACACTAATTCCATCCACCTGCCTGTTTGTGCTGCCCTTGTCATTTGTCTTACTTATCTGTGTATATAAACCCCAGAGTATCTTATTTTTGCTTTAGACTTTGAGGTTTGGTTTTTTTTTTTAATTTTTAAAGGATTAAAAAGTAACTTTTTGTATTGACCTGCATATTTACCATTTCTGCCCTTTCTTCCATTCCCCTAGATGTGTGTCCAGTTGTTTTGGCCCTACTTGTTGAAGAGACGTTCCTTTCTCCATTGATTTACCTTGGCTCCATTGTCTATATTTGGGTCTAGCTTTTTGTCTGCTGTTAAGCCAATTCAGTGAATTCATGTCAGATTATCTATTTTTTAATTTTACAATTTCCATTTTAAAATCTTTATCTGGTAATTCCAGTACCTGCTTCATATGTAGTCTGCTTCTGTTGACTTTTATCTTTTCATTAAGGGTCAGTTTTTCCTACTACTTTGCACGTCTCATGTTTGTTTTTTTAATTGCATGCTGGGTATTACGTCTAAAATAATACTAGAGAGTAATATAGATAATACTCTCCCCTGGAAAGCCTTCCCCTTTTAATCTGATATCTTCCACATGATTAGGAGTTGAGTTGGATGGGTGATGATTTGATGTTTTAATTAATGTTAGATCACCACAGGCCTGAAGGTAGGGGCAGCCTCCTACCTCAGCAGGTTTTTAGATACGGGTATGGCAAGACTGCAGGATCTCTCACTGCTTTCCAGCCTTTCCCCAAACTTCCTGTGCTACCCTGTACTCCGCTAGAATTGGCTAACTCAGGTTACAATTGGCTGATGAAGAGGAGGACTATGCCCATGCTTGGGCTTCTCAGATTCCATTTGCCTGTGCTTGGCCATTAGAATATTAGTTGGTTTTTCCTTTGACAAGCCCAGTCCTGTGTGTCTGTGTCCAGACTTGGCAGGCGCTCTCAGTGATGAAGATGGTCCCCACTCTCTGCTTCCATAGGAAGACTTCATCCCCCTCTGCAAACTAGCTCACTTCGACTTAAATAGGTGTACAGCTTTTTGGTAACTCTAAAGAAAAATAAAATTGTTTTAGTGTTTCCAGTATTTTCTTATGGTTATTTTGGGAGCCAGGGTTTTTCTCAGTCTTCCACGTTCTAATTATAAGGGGAACCCTGTAGAAGTTATTAATAAAAGCAAAAGAAAAGTACCTTTATTCTTATAAACAGAATTCATGCTCATTGAAAATTTGAAAATGTGTAACACGTAATAAAGAAACATGAGGAAAATGTATATTTTTTGAGCTGGAATTGACATATTACATGTAATGTCTTTTTTTCTTTTTTCTTTTTTTGCTTTATCTAATATTTCTACCATTCTATGTCAAATAAAAGAGAGTATTTTACAGATGAAATTATGCTGCAACATTTTGAATTCTATACCAAGTGGATGTTTATTATAAAAAATTAAAGTTAAGGGGGCGCCTGGGTGGCTCAGTCGTTGAGCGTCTGCCTTCGGCTCAGGTCATGATCCCAGGGTCCTGGGATCGAGCCCCACATCGGGCTCCCTGCTCAGCGGGAAGCCTGCTTCTCCCTCTCCGTCTCCCCCTGCTTGTGTTCCCTCTCTTGCTGTGTCTCTCTCTGTCAAATAAATAAATAAAATCTTTAAAAAAAAAAAAATTAAAGTTAGGTAAAACAAAAAAATATAAGCATTCCATGTAATTTCCTTCATCTAGTAATAATTATACTCTTAATTTTAAAAGGGTCAGTGTTTATAAAAACTAAAAATAAAAACACAACACTGCAGTGGACATCATAAAAAAAGAGCTAAAAAGTGACAGAAATTTGCACCTAGGATGTGAGATTCTGGACACCCTATTCCTGACTACTGCAGTAGACTTCTCTGGCTGGTTTCTGGATGCTTTTGAGATACATTGCTGAGGTGTAGGACTTGCTTGGTGATTAGGTAGGGCAAGGTTGAAGGAGTACCCCAGCATGATTCCCAGTTTTCTGAAAGGTCTGTGAAAGCGATGGGTCTCTACTCAGTAAATTAGGTTTTTTAAAGCTTGCTTTTTAAGCCTTTTTGGTCTAAGAGCAAAATAGTAGATAATTTCAGTTCTTTCGGATTTTCTCTGTAATAGGAAAGCAAAGGAATGAATTTAAGACCTGTAAGTCCTTTTGTATGTGCCTTTTGAAAGAATAATTCTCTTTTTATTGTTTCACTTGTGTGCTATTAATTTATGGTTGGCTAATTTACTCAAACTTAATATATTTTTAGCCATTAATTTTGCTTAGGAAATTCATACTAATTTTAAAATTCCTCAAAAAAATTATAAAATTGAATGCTAAACATGTAATTCATCTCATACTAAATGAATTCCATTTGGAGCAAACACTTAAATGTAAAAAATGAAACCCTATAATTTTTAGTACATGACAATGAGGAATTTTTAAAATAAACTAAGCAAGAAATATGTAAAATATAAAACCATCAGAGAAAATATTGACAAATTTGAATAAATAAAATTTAAAATGTTACCCCAACACACCTCTTGGAGTGGCCAGAATCCAAACACTGGCAATGCCAAATGCTTGTGAGGACGTGGAGCAACAGGAACTCTCATTCATTGCTGGTGGGGATGCAAAATGGTACAGTTCCTCTGGAAGACACATTGGCAGCTTCTTACAAAACTAAACATACTCTTACTGTATGATCCAGCAGTCACGCTCATAGTGTTTACCCAAATGAGTTGAAGATGTATGGACACACAGAAGCATGCACATAGATGTGTATAGCGGCTTTATTCATAATTGCCAAAACTTGAAAGCACTCTATAGGTGAGTGGATAAATAAACAGTGGTACTTCCAGAGAATGGAATATTATTCAGCATTAGAAAGAAATGAGCTACCAGGTAATGAAAAGACATGGAGGAACCTTAAATGCATATTGCAAGGGAAAGAAGCTAGTCTGTAAAGGCTACATGCTTTATGATTCCAACTATATGACATTCTGGAAAAGGGAAAACTATAGACACAATAAAAAGATCTGTGATACCCAGGGGTCAGAGGGGAGGAAGAGATAAATAGGGAGAGCACAGGGGATTTTTAGGGTAGTGAAGCTATTTTGTATAATACTACATGGTGAATAGGTATTATTATATGTTTGTCAAAACCCATAGAATGTACAACACTAAGAATGAACCCTCATGTAAACTGTGGGCTTTGGGTGATAACGATGTGTCCATGTCAGTTCCTTTATAACAACAAATGAACCGTTGTGGTGCTAGGTACTCATTGCAGGGGAGATTATACATGTATGTGTACATGGCTATATGAGAGTTCTTGGTAATTTTCGCTCACTTTTGCTGTGAACCTAAAACTGCTCTAAAAAGTAATGTTTGATTTAAAAATTTAATGTCACCTTGAAAGCTATATCAAAAGAAACCAAAAACTTGGGGAAATACTTGCAAACGAATGACCAGTCTAATTGATTTCAAAATTTAAAACCACTTACAAATTAAGAAGAAAAATAATAAATAATAGAAAAATGGACAAAAACTATATGAATGTACTATTTACAACAAAAATAAAAATTAAAAAATATAGAGTAGTCTCTTTCACCCTATCAATCAAATAGGCAAATGTCAGAAGGTAGTGACCCGGCGTGAAGAAACACTAGCTCATAAATTGTTGGTGGGACTAAACATTCTGGGGAGGTACTTTGGCAGTTATAAAAATTTAATACACATTCCTTTTGGCCTAAAGTTTCCTCATTGAAAAATGTATCCTGGGATGCCTGGGTGGCTCAGTCAGTTAAGCATCTGCCTTTCGCTCATCAGGGTCCTGGGATCAAGTCCTGTGTTGGGCTCCTTGCTCAGTGGGGAACCTGCTTCTCTCTCTTCCTGCCGCTTCCCCTGCTTGTACAAGCTCTCCCTCTCTCTCTGACAAAGAAATTTTAAAAATCTTTAAAAAAGAAAAAAGAAAAATGTATTCTACAACTATATGCAAATTTGTATACAAAAATACACAAGGATTCCTCTAGATGTTTTAGCTGCCAATACTGCTAGTAACCACTGCCTAAATACTAGGGTATTTATTGCTTCTCATAACCAGAAGTTGCAGACTTCAGTAGCAGCATGAATATATGAGTAACTAATAGGTTAATTATCAATTAATTTGCGTCTTTGTAAAAAAAGTTTCTAATGAATTGTTTAACTTTTTAAAATTTTATGTATGATTATAATGAACCATTCTTCTAAATCTGTAATTCTAACTGGTCACTTCTGATAAGTGATAAGTATTTAGTAGAGGAATCAATAGTTAAGAGATGTGAATAATTGGGCAGTTTCCTCCATTTCTCACAGTAGCTTTGTTTATTTTATATCAGCTTCAGGAAATGGTGAGTTTTAGTTCATTGTTCTAAATATATTTTGACCTTTCTTAGTTGGACCTGTTGTGACTTGCCAACAGATTTTTCAAACTGAAGAACAAAAAAAGAACTTAATTTTCTTATGGAAGATTGTTCTGATTATCACCTGTTCTGTAGTTTTGATTCATCTGTTTATCTGGGGGTTGCCATTCCACCTGTGTCACCTGCTATTTTATGTCGTGGTTGTTGTGGTGTGGGGGTAGCAGTGGGGGTCTGACCTGTCTTAGTCTACAGCCACACCATTGCTGTGATATTTGAAGTATGCATGTTTTTTTACATAACTTTCTGAAGATATGTAGAAAAGATGATCAGAAAACAATGTATTCTGTAATTACATTAATTAACAACATTTGCTACAAATGTGTTTTAAAATTTAATTACCTGGAATTGAGTGAAGTAGTCTCTGAATAATTCTATTTTTTCTCTGTGTTTGTGGTTGTTCTTTTTTCTTATTTTATGTATTTCTGCCCCCTCCCCTTATTTTCTTGATTAGGTTTAACCTGTTTACCCAAAACTGGAAGAAATGGATAATTTTCTAAGAAATATAATTTACCAAAACTGACTCCAGAAAATATCTTAACAGTGAACTTTCATAGAAGAAGTAGAGCAATGTCCTAGGGTAAACCCTAGAAAATTATTCACTGCAAACAATTTTGCACAGGAATTGTACCAAACTATTAAAAAATGTTTTATTACAGTGCCAAACTGTTACAGAACATAAAAAAGACATAAAGCTTCTAGACTGTCTTCTTGAGGCAGTGTAACATTGCACTTACAGTGTAAATCTGTAGACCAGTATTTTTGAGATTTTTTTTTTTTAAGATTTTATTTATTTATTTGAGAAGAGAGAGCATGAGCAGGGGGAGGGGCAGAGGGAGAAGCAGACTCCCTCCTGAGCAGGGAGCCCGATGCGGGTCTTGATCGCAGGACCCCGGGATCATGACCTGAGCCAAAGGCAGATGCTTAACCCACTGAGCTGTCCAAGCACCCCTGTTTGAGATTATTGATGCAAAAATGCTGAATAAGGAATTTTATCTCTCATCCCCAAATCCACGTCATACTTAATGGGGAAACACTAGAAGTATCTCCTTAAAGTTAAGAGTAAGTCAAGAATATCCAGCTGTCATGACCGTTTTATCAAAGTGTGACACCCCAAAATGATTGATAAAGTACATGAAAGGTTTTTTTAATTCTGCTTAATCAAAATTACGAAGAGTCGTAAGAGAGATGACCAAATATTTACAACACATAACATAAAAGGACCAATAGCCCCAGTACATAAAGAGCCTTCTAGAAATCAGTGAGAAGAGTGATCCACATCACTATAGAAACGTGAGCCAAGAGACTATTCACACAAAGGAACTGCAATATAAAGAAGTATAAGTCTGCTTGCTCCATGTCATTTATAAGTGAAATACAAATTAAAACTATACTTGTGAAACCATGTTTTCACCGATCAGTGCTAACACATGAGCTAACACCATTCATCCTGGTAACACCAGTTGCTACTGGGACTGTAAACTGGTACAACCCCTATAGATGACAGTTTGGGCAAAATCTACCAAAATCACGGTTGTATAGCCCTTGGACCTGGCGGTTTCTCTGTTAAGAGAATGATAGGATTGAAAGTATGCAAAATGTACAAGATCAGTCATTGCAATCTTGGTTCATAAAGCAGAAGATTGAAAATAGTCTGAGTATCTATCAATATAGGATCATAATACACCATAATTTAAGCTTATGTGGCTAATATATAGAGAGAGAGAGAGAAATAAGGACACATCAGCATTCCTGAATCAGTAAGTAGAATAAAAGCAAAGTTCAGAACGGTTACTATTTGTATATAAAAAGCAAGGTGGGGGAGTACAGAAAAATACATTTGCTTGTGTGGTTCATAGAATATTTCTGGAAGAGAAATAAACACAAAGAACTGGCAACACTGGATGCCTTTGGGAAGGGGAACTGGGTGGCTAGAAGCCGGGACTGTTTATATTCTTTTGTACCTTGTATATACTGAAACCTTCAAAATTAAATTCCCATATAGCACTTGTGTATTTTGAATTCTTAGGATGTAACTTATCTGTATTATTTGTGATCATTAATTACAACCAGATGTATCCTCATTTTATTCATTTATTTACTATTTGGTCAGAAGTTCTGGAAATACTTGCACATCTATTATAAGATTGAATCCTTTTGTTTCAGGATCTCCAGCAGAACTATCTCCTACTACTCTTTCCCCCGTTAATCATAGTTTGGGTAAGTTGCAAATTCTTTCCCCCCACCGGTTTACACTATGTGAGTAAATTATATGTCTTCTCTGATAATTACTTTTCATATATATGAGAAACGGATCCCAATGAATAATCAAATGATTGTTCAAATTTGTGCTTTTTAAAAATGGTAATTTGCCTTAATACTATTAAAACTGTTTTCTCCTGGCATAGATGAGCATACAGACCTAATCTTTCTATTTGTGGAAATCATATTCTTCATGGAAAGTGTTATGACCTATTATGGCTAGATTTATATGGGTATGTTTATTTTAGGATGTATTTTGTAATAGCAATTATTAATATGAAGTGTATATCTATATATGTGTATATGTATGTATATACACACACGTGTATGGGGGATGGGAGAGGTGTGTGTGTGTGTGTGTGTGTGTGTGTGTGTGTGTGTGTGTACGTTGTGTAGTTAATTCTTGGCCTTCAGTTTACCTCAGTATTTCACAATGTCTCTTCAGTTTCTACACGCATTAGGAAAAATTTTCATATTTTTCATGATATTCCTTATGTCTTTTTTTAAAAGATTTTATTTATTTATTGGAGAGAGAGAGAGCACAAGAGGGGCAGAGGGAGAAGCAGACTCCCAGCTGAGAAGGCAGACGCTTAACTGACTGAGCCACCCAGGCACCCCTCCTTGTGTCTTTTAATCAAAATTATAGAAGTTAAATTCATGTGGCCCTAGTTTTCCCATTAAATATGTAAATTCTTTTGATTCCGTATTCTGTTTTCACTTGCATGCTTTTTGTGTTTTATTACTTTCTGTTCCTTGTGTATGCGTGGGTTTTCTATTTTTGTAACTAGGGTAACTCACGGAGAATCTCCTGTTAAAATAGACAGTGTCAAAAATATGTCGTATTTTGTATCCTATTATTATGATAGAATTTTTCTTCTATCTTTTGGCTTTTAAGTCCAGTCCTTGCTCCAGCTTTCTTCCACTTCATCCTACCCCAAAATTAGTTTTATTATGCAAGTTGACGTACTTTGCCTGCGATGGTTTTATATTTGAACATGAACTTGGATAAAACTACTAGTAGAACATGAGCCACCGTAAAGTCTAAAGAAGATGTTTGAAGGTTAGATGACTGTGTGAGATGGGGGAAATCTGAAACATTGGAAATCTGGTATGATCTAATGGAGACCGGAGTTTGTGGTGTAGATGTTAAGTGCGCTTCCTGAGCAGTAGCCAGGGGAGTCTGGGGTAGAGCACGTACAGATAGCTGATGATACTCAGTCTCTTCTTGGCTTGAACTGTTCACACAACATTTCTTGCTTTTATGGGTTTGGTTTTTTTCCCCAGATTTGCAGCCAGTTACTTACTCAGAACCTGCATTTTGGTGTTCAATAGCCTATTATGAATTAAACCAGAGGGTCGGCGAGACCTTCCACGCGTCACAGCCCTCACTCACTGTAGACGGTTTCACAGATCCATCCAATTCAGAGAGGTTCTGCCTGGGGTTGCTCTCCAACGTCAACCGAAATGCGACTGTAGAAATGACAAGAAGACACATAGGTATGTGTTTTTCCCTTGTGTGAAGAACCGATGCCGCATACTCATAGTGGGAGCACCGTGTGGTTTACCGCATCAAGGGCTTGTGTGCGGTCGCCTGCCTCTGTCGTTGTCCGTGCACGGCTCCGCTGCTTTCACAGAGCCCACTCTGGCCGCCGGCTTCTCTGTATTTGGCACCCTTGATACTGGGAGGTCCGTCAGTTAAAAAAAAGGTGTTAAAATTACTTTGCTGAGTCTCTACCAGTCGTAGGATTGTCGTGTTCAGATTTCAGAATAATGATTTTAACAAATCATGACTTTTTTTTCAGTTTGTTGACATCTCCTAGTATTTCTCCCTCCCGTGAGTTCATATATTAAGTAATTAAATCCGCTCACCATTAATCTGAAGCAAGAGATTTTAAACAAGAACTGCTATTTAATACATAGTCGAAAAAATAAATCAGGGGATCTCAAAAGGTAGTAGTCCCAATATCCTTTTAGCACGTTTGTGAGGTCAAAACTATTTTCATAATGCTACTAAGATCCTATTAGCCTTTTTCACTCTCATTCACTCGTGAATGTACAGTGAAATATTCCAGAAGCTACAAGACGTGATTTTGCAAGCGACTACATGTAGGATCTGCCGGGAATCCAACTCTCTTCTGTTAAGCCAGGCATTAGAGAGAGTTGCAAAAATGTAAAGCATTGCTATTCTCACTAGTTTTGGGGGGGAGGGGAAATTGTTATTTTTCATAACCATGTTATTTATGTGAATATGTAATAGGTTTATTATTTAGATTTCTAAATGAATTAATACATTTTTTTTGAATCTCAGTTTTAATATCGAGTGTGGTAAGTTTCCATAGATGCAATCCACATAAACAGCGACTCTTTGGGGTCTCCAGTATTTTTTTGGCAGTGAGGTAAAAAAAAAGTTTGAGTGCCACTAATATAACTGAACATAGTTCTCATTACCTTAAAGGAACCTCTTTTAACAATGGTTTGCTTCTGTTTCTGATGAATTAACCATCGCTTCTTGTGAGAAATAATGCTGGTCACTAAACAGCAAGTGTGATTCTATGCAGGGCTGTGATGTGGCTCTGTGTGGAATTTCTCAGATCTTGTGTGGTGTGTAAATTTTATGTAATCTTAGGTGTCTTGTGGGTAAGGAGGGCTTCTGAATACTCACCCGACCCTTAACTAAAATAGTTCTGTTTCTGCCTGTGTTTTAATTGGGGTTCTGCATACAGATAACAGAAGGTTTTCTCTACCATATATACTTCTCTACACAATCTTAGATTGCTGTAATTCTTGGATTGTCTTTTTACTTTTGATTTCTAACTTACCGGGTGGTTTTGATCAGAGACTATAGCCTGGAAAATCTCTCCTGTTTGGATTTAATCTTTTCCTGATGGTCAAGGACATGTTTGGTGGTTTTACAATAGTCTGTGGTCATGAGAGGTGGGTGTCAGGTTCTGTGTTTATGTGTTAAATCTGGACTGTAGGTTAGTTTTCTTGTGTCGCATAACACGTTCCCACACACTTACCAGCCTGAAACTACACAAATTTGTGATATCACAGTTGCTGCGGGTCAGGAGTCCAGGCATGGGTTAGGAGTCTTCTCCTGGTCTCAGAAAGGGAGACCATGGTGTGGACTGGGCCGTGCTCTCGTCTGGAGCTTGAGGTCCTCTTCTGAGCTCATGATTGTTGCACAGTCCACTTCCCTGAAGTTGTAGCCCCAAGGGCCTCATTTCCTGCAGCCTGGCCGCTAGAAGCTGTTCTCAGCAGCTAGAGGCCACCAGCATTCCTTGCCCCATGGACCCTCAGTCTTCACAGTGAGCCACGGAGAATCTCTGCTGTTGAACCCGCTCGCTCACATTTTGAATCCGCTTTCACCAGGGACAGCCCAGTCCTTTCTAAGGGATATCACCTGATTAAGTCAGGCCCACCAAGAGAGAATCGCCTCTCCTTGAGGTCAGCTGATTTGAGATCTTAATTACATCTGGAAAAACTCCTTAACACCGGCACCTAGATTCATGCTTGACTGACTAATAGAGATGTATACACACCAGGGGTGAGAACCTTAGGTGCTGTCTTAGATCTCTGCCTTTCATGGTTGGCTTTTTTAAATCCTTTTGTGTCAAATATTTTGTATGTATTTGATTTGTTAGATTCTGAAAGAAGTCTGTTAAAATCTTCCAGCTTATTCTTTCCTTACCTAATTCTGCTTATCTGTCTAGGGATTTAGTTGTCACCTTAATATATAATTTTAAAAAGGGCAAATGATTCCAATGTCTTGATTTTTATTTGCTTTTTTTCTTAACCTTAGTGGGATTGTTAAGGAAATACTATTTATTATAGTGAAGGCATATTTACCCAAAGAGTTAATTCCTTTAAACTTTACTCAATTTCTTTCACTTATTTTAAAATAATACATAATTTGTATGAAATTATTTTACTAGCTGTGTACTTTTCTGCATTGTCAAAATACTTTTGATAAGCATGTGTTATATTTGGAAATCAATAAAATCTTTGTTAAAAAATACTTGGAAAAATATAGAGTGGTATGTTTCACAGTTAGGCTTCAGAAAAGCATCGCTGTGGGAAGGGTTATCAAAATAGCTTCCATCATTTTAATACTTGTCCAAGAAGAGACTCTTCCAAAGTCATGCTGAAACAGGAAATGTTATCCCATTAATCTAATTATCCCATATGTATTTGTTATCCCATTAACTAATCCCATATGTATTTTGTTTTAGGGAGAGGAGTGCGCTTATATTACATAGGTGGAGAAGTTTTTGCTGAGTGCCTAAGTGATAGTGCAATCTTTGTGCAGAGCCCCAACTGCAATCAGAGATATGGGTGGCACCCCGCAACAGTGTGTAAAATCCCACCAGGTACGGATACACCAGTGTCGGTCGACCCATCCTGTCAACTTGCTGAGCTTTTCTAGTTGCCGTTAATTTTAGGAATCGGGGGATGATTTGCATGCTCATTTTTTAAGATCTGTTGCCCTTTAAAAATTACTGCCTTACGATGATATTCTTTTTACACAGTTTTTACTTTTTTCAATCATAGGCTGTAATCTGAAGATCTTCAACAACCAGGAATTTGCTGCTCTTCTGGCTCAGTCTGTTAATCAGGGTTTTGAAGCCGTGTATCAGCTAACTAGAATGTGCACCATAAGAATGAGTTTTGTGAAAGGGTGGGGAGCAGAATACCGGTATGAAATACATATTCAGTTCTTAAATTTCCACAATGTAATTCTTTTTTCTTCCGTTCTTTCCATCTCCTGAAGTTCCCATGTATCTGTTTTACTTAAGGTTATGGAGTCAGCAGAGCTTATGCAAAATAACAAAAGGGAGTTGGAGGTCTCTGCACTTACAACTCCTGCAAATGCCTGGGCTGGCATTGCGGAAGGCAGATTTAAGACCTGTTCAGACGCGCACTGAAACGTAATGCAGGGTGTGCAATACCATCAAAGGGGTATATTTGAAGGCGTATGTCAGTTCATGCAAGGAGAGACATCTTCACTGGGGCTCTGGGAAGGCTTCTGGTAGAGACGTCACACGATCTAGGTTCTGAAAGATGTGTGGCATTTCAGTTAGGCAGGAGGGGTTGGGAAACTACCATCCTGACACGAGAATGCAGTTCAGTTTGACTGGAGTTCAGAAGGGAAAGAAGAATATGGCTGGACAGCTGAGTTGAGACCAGCTGACTATAAGGTTGAGAGGTAGGTAGAAGGGCGTACTTGTCCTGCGTCAGGCACTGGGCCGTGTTTTCAATGCAGTACATCATGCATTTCAGCCTGGCTAAGAATTACTGTTTCTGTGCTCTTTTTTTTTTATACGGTTGCAAAAAATGGTTCAAACTAATACTTATTTGGAAATAGGCTTAGAAAAGATTTGATAATTTGCCCGAGGACGCTTCATGAGTGGTGGAGTTGGGACTTGAAGAAAGCTCTCCTTGACTCTTAACACCCTCTCCAAGGATAGTAGTAACAGTTACATAATTGAGTTCTACAGAAGCTAATTTGTCATCAGGGGATAAGATAGATTAGGTTATTGCCATATTAAACAATGGATTGGATTCCACATCAGAGAAAGGGAAGACTTCCTTAGCATTTTTAAGGCTAGAACTATAAATAAAATACTTAGTCCTTCTCCAGCTCATACTGCTACTCTCTGAGCACCTGCATATGAAGGCATTCATATAGCAGAGCAATAGTATTCCTCTTTCATCTGGCAGTTTGGGCCCTTCAGAATGTATTTCATTTCATTTGGACTCGATTTTCTATCTTCAACAAATTTTGGGAGGTGTGTGCCTCTTGAGAGTGTGAGACTTGAGGTCTGCTGGTTGAATACTTTTATAAAAATATATATTGTATTATATATTTTTATCCTAGATTGAAGACTTGTCATTATTTTGTCCAAGTTACAATAATATAGATGTTACATTAGTAGAATAATTCATTTAATCATTTCCCTTTTGAGGTATGATGCCTTTAAAGAATGCAGAGTTGCTTTTTGCCGTGGACTTGAATTGGCCTGAGTTGATATTAAAAATTAGATTCCAGTGGTACTATCTGATACCAGGCGTTTAGGTCACACTTTTTTTTTTTCTTCACAAGATGAGAATATTACAGAACATGGTAGTAGAAATTTAGTGCAATTAAGCATGAACTGCGGGGAGAATTCCACGTCTGTTTGTAGCTCTCCTGCTAAGGACAGTTTTAATTGGTGGAGAGAGGTGCTGCCCTTCGTGCACTGCGGACTCTGCCATTCTTAAACCCAGAGAGAAGTTAAAATCTGTAATTATGAGAAGCAGTAATATACAATATGTTTTTATTGGTATAGAGTTAGAGCTATATCTACTTTGGGTAATAAACTAGTTTCCTTTAACATTTACAGATCTGAATAATGTCAGGTACTTCTAGATCTGTGAACTCTTGGTGGTTGCCAGAAACCTTTTATCCTTACTGACACTGGAGCTGAGGAGGTAGAGCTAATGGGTAGATTTCTAAAACTATTTTTCAGTTTCTGTAATACCGGCATGTTTGCCGATATAAAGATCAGGAAATGTAGTAAACAGGAAATATAGATGTGCAAGAATTTATATTTAAGTGAGAAAGATACCTGAGTTAAGTGAGTCAGTACTGAAGTGAGTAAATAGGTAGGGGATAAATAATGTCTCGGGTGCATTTCTGTGCCCAAATAAAAAGAGTGACAGCCTTCTGAAACCTACTCCCCTGTTCAGTGGCCTGGATTAAGAATTATTCCTGAAAGGGGCGCCTGGGTGGCTCAGTCGTTAAGCGTCTGCCTTCAGCTCAGGTCATAACCCCAGGGTCCTGGGATCGAGTCCCGCATCGGGCTCCTTGCTCCGCAGGAAGCCTGCTTCTCCCTCTCCCACTCCCCCTGCATGTGTTCCCTCTCTCACTGTGTCTCTCTCTGTCAAATAAGTAAATAAAATCTTTAAAAAAATAAATAAATAAATAAAAAATAAAAAAAAGAATTATTCCTGAAGATTCAGCTAATCTAGTAGTAAATGATCTGATTGAAGACAAACTGAGAAATATGCAGAATTCAGCAAATGACAGAATCAGAATTAAAAGCGGTCTTGGCATAAGCCCGCAGAAGGCCTGATCTGAGGGAGAGCTAGAAGGCAGGAGGAACTTTCTCTGAGGAGCAACAGGAAGAACAGAGGAGGGGAAGATGGATAAGGGTCAGTCTTGCCTCTACCTCCTGGATGATGTGAGTTAACTTGTGAAGTGTGCTGGTGCAATTTTAAGCTGCATAAACCAAAGTGTACTATCTAAATCAAAATAAGGTAGTGAGTTTGTACGGGTCAGATTTGAGATTGTGCTTTTATGTTCCACGTATCATGTTTTAGAAATGATCGCATATCAGCATGTCTCACAGTGTGTGTCTCAGACCCTGAGACAAGGATTCAAATGCAAGGAGTTTATTCAGGAAATGGAGGAAGCACTGGTAAGGAAGGAGGAAGTAGGGAAGTGAGGTAGGGGAGGGAAGGCAGCCAAAAGCATTATTAAGCCATCTGCTGTATTGGGTGGGTCATTAGAGCTATTCCCCTAAGAAAACATGGGAAACAGTAACGAACATGCAGAATTCTCCCACCCAGAAGGAAAGGAAACTGGGCATTTAAATGCCAGTTCCCGTGTCATTGGGTGGGGGCTGCTACCGGGGAGCTTCATGTCCTAGCGCTTGTGGTCTGCTGCACACGTGGCCAGAGCAGAGAAGGTCTCAGGCACAGAAAGGCAGACACGCACCGTTGGAAGTTGGCTAGAGAACACTGAAAACTCTGAAGGGTATAGTGGGGCGCTGACTAGAGAAAACCACATCCTTTGAAATACAGTTTTAAATTTTATTGAACATGTGTCACTTGGAGATGAAGAGTTGATAATGGCCTTTTCTCCTACTTGAAGGGCCGTCACACTGAAGGAGCAAGCTGACTCACCGACTTACTGTATGTAATAAATAAGGCAGAACGCAGATCAGTACGTGCAAGTGACAGGATGTCATTGAACAGTTTATAGTTCCCACAGTCACATTATGTCGAAGTACTAGAGGTGTTTCTTATTAAAAGCCGGGGATGTTGCTCATTGGCTTAGTCAGGGAAAGCCGAACTCTAGCTCTGAACATTCTGTGATAAGCTTCGGTCAGAATTCTTTTTTTTTGGTATGCTTGAAATTTGAACCCTGTTCCATTTAGACTTTACTTGGTATTTGAGGATCCTCTGCTCTGTGGTTGATTAGTAAGTAGGGTGACTGTATCTGCTGGTTTGCTTAGGACAGTCCTGGTTTGAGTCTTGTCCTAGCCTGATTATCAGTAGTGACTCTCTTCACTCTTAAAGGTGTGTCAGTTTGGATGGTAAGTAGTCAGGTCACCCTCCTAATTTTAATTTGAGGAGAAAAGAATGTTTTTGTTAATTTCTTTAAAAGCAAAAAAAAAAAAAAGTCATTAGAAATATTTTGTTAGACTTTGAGGATTAAATAGTTTTCAAAGTAATAGCTATCCTGACTTAATACTTGTTCAAAAGAATGTTGGTTTTAGTATATACAGCCTTTTAATTTATCTAAATTCTTAATGCATGTCGCTAAACATCGCCATGGTCTTTTAATTTCATAATTCTTTTCTTGTATTCTTTTAAATAGAAGGCAGACGGTAACGAGCACTCCTTGCTGGATTGAGCTTCATCTGAATGGACCTCTACAGTGGTTGGACAAAGTATTAACTCAGATGGGATCCCCTTCAGTGCGTTGCTCGAGCATGTCATAAAGCTTCGTCACCACTCAAGTCCCATCAAAAGACTTAATGTAACAACTCTTCTGTCATAGTATTTGTGTGTGGTCCCCATGGACTGTTTACTGTCCAAAAATTCAAGAGAGAAAACAGCACTTGAGGTCTCATCAATTAAAGCACCTTGTGGAATCAGTTTCCTATATTCGAATATTAGATGGGAAAATTAGTGTCTAGAAATACCCTCCCATACAGGAGAAAGAGAAGATTTTAAAGACTTCACTGATGTCTTGTTGGGCATAAAACTGAGTGTCCCAAAGGTTTATTAATAACAGTAGTAGTTATGTGTACAGGTAATGTATCATGATCCAGTATCACAGTATTGTGCTGTTTATATACATTTTTAGTTCGCATAAATTAGGTGTGTGTGTGCTGCTTCTTGATTTAGGCAAGCCTTTATAAAGTTACAGTACCTAATCTGTTATTCCCACTTCTCCGTTATTTTTGTGCGTCTTTTTTAATATATAATATATATCAAGATTTTCAAATTATCATTTAGAAGCAGATTTCCCTTGTAGAAAAACTAATTTTTCTGCCTTTTACCAAAAATAAACCCTTGGGGGAAGAAAAGTGGATTAACTTTTGAAATCCTTGACCTTAATGTGTTCAGTGGGTCTTAAACATTCATTTTGTGTTATTTACTGCTAAATCTCACTAGATGGAAACTTTGCAGAAAATCTTTCCAGACCTCTTTTCCATTCCCACTTTTGCCCTGATACCAAAACTGTGTAGCATGACATCCATCACTAGTCATGGTGGCTCGGATACTGCCAGCAGCAGTTAGTTCTGGGGCGCAGTACGAGTTCATTCTGGGGTAAGTCCCTTTGTCTTACATCAGATTTCAACGGATAGTAATAGACTTGTGTAACCAAGCAGTCTGTTGATTTATCCTGACACCTCATCAAAACACAAATGGCAGTATAATTATTTTCAGGGAAATGCTACAATTACTTCAGTATATTTATCCTTTTTTTAAAGCCAATCTATAGATATAAACACTCTTTTTTAAAAGCTATTTTAAAATATTTCAGTAGCAGACCTAGTGCTCTCTGAGTTTTCATTTGATTTCATTACCAGATTGTATTATGAAATGGACCTTTTGTAAATGTAATTGCTTCTGCAGAATACCTACAAAAGTGATGCTGAGGTATGATCAGCAGATAAGGGCCATCTGTTTTTAAAGTATGTTGTATTAAATTTGTAAAATCTATGTTATTTTACATAATTATGAATTCAGAATTTTAAACATTGGGGGAGAAGCAGTTGAGCAAGTTTTTTAGCCTATAATTACCTACAGTCTGAGCTGTTCTTAACTAATCCTGAATGTGTGGTTGACTATTATAACCAATGACATTTTATGCTCTGTGGCTAGAGGAGATTCCAGAAGCTCTGTTGGTAGTCCATTCGGTGGCAAATAATCCTTATGTCTGATGTTGACTCTGCCGTTTAAATAGTTCTTGTTTGCGTCTCTTGAGAAAAGGAAAATAGCCACTCCTGACCCCCTCCTAGTAAATTTTCAGATTTTTGGAGATAGATACCTTTGGTACTTGTTCTTTGAAACCATATTCAGCTGCCTCTACTGTATCATTTTCAGTACTCTCAGCATTTGATTGTTTTCTACTAGGTATTCCCCCATTTTCCTATATTTGTACATGTATGTGGTCATGCAGACTTGGTATAGTAATTTTTTATTCTTTCAACAAATAGTTACTGTTCACCTGTTTGTGTGCGCCAGGAACTTTCTTTGCTTTGGGTAAAGGTGAACAAGTTCGATCCGGTTCCGGCCATGGCTGAGACATCAGTTACTATAACCCTTAATTAGCTCACTTGTCTGTGAAGGAGATAAGCAGGGGACTGTGGTGGAGCATAGCAGGGAAGGCTTCTCTAAGGAAGTGATGCTTGAGCTGACATTTGACGTGAGAAGGGGAGCAGGCCATGGGGAGAACCTGGGAGATTGGCACTCCCGGCAAGGAGAAAGGCATCAAATGCCAAGGTTCATTTGAAGGAAACTCGCTATTAGGTCTTCATGCTTACACAGAAGTCTCTGCCCAGATCCAAACTTGGGGACCAGAAGGGTTCTATAATATGTAATAGTTGAGGGTGGCCTTACTTCGTGATAGATGGCTTCCTGTGTCCCACGGATGACTACTGTCAGACCGGCTGGAGAGAGCCAGTGCAGCCTCTGCCCTTTGGAAGGCTTTAACTTCCTCAAGAACTTGCAGTGATGTCAGGGAACAGTGCTGGGGGCGGAGAACAACTCTGAAAGTGGCAGAAGCACCTGGCAGTTAGTCAGTCTTGGATGGAGGTGTTTAGCGAAGCAGTGCCGAGGACAGCATTCCAGCGGTGAGTATGCCCCTACAACTGTGTTGGGCATCATCCCTACAGTATTAAACTGGGACTCAGCTCTTTGGAAATACCTGTTATACTGAGCACTTAACACCTGTCCAGCAGTTGACTCCACTGGTGTTCAGTAATCTTACATGCCTTTTTAGGAGACGCTATTTCTTGCATTCTATTTTGTCTACTGCAGCTTAAATTTTGTTGATTCCCCTCCCCCCCCTTTATTGGGGTTGTTTTCATTCTTCTGAGTGATAAGTTCTCCATGTTGAATTTTGTCTCTGTTTAAATGAGCAGCATTATTTAGAATTCCCCCTCCACCGGGCTGGTAACTTTCTTGGTTTCATGTGAGAACTGAATGAACACGTTTTTCCATCACATTTCTAAGATGGACAGTGGTTTGCAGTCAAGTCCGTTGAGAGCCGCCGTAGGGAATCGGAGGCTGATGACGTTCCCATTGACTTTGGTTTAACCAGTGGCAGCTTCGTTTTTATTCTGTAATGGAGTTTATATAGATTTCTTTTTAAAAAAGAGTTTTACGGCTAAAAAAAAAAAGTTTGAAAAGTCTGTGTAAGCACTGTTTAGGATTAAAACACATGAGTGGACTTTGGCCCACCTTTTGGAACAACCCTGCTTGTGTTCTTTTCTCCTACTTCAGGGAACCTTCCTGATGAGGTTCGACCTAGACCAGTTATACTAATTATACATTATGTCATCCATTCATTCAGTAAACATTTATTGATGTCTGCCCTTCACCCAGCCACAGTGCTAGGTGCTGAGTAATGAAAAGATGGCTAGGATTTAGTCCTGGCCCTCAAGCTGTGGGGTTACTCCTCTCTCAGGACCTTTCACTCTGCCAGAAGGAAATCTCCCTAATTTTTCTTGAAAAAATATTCTTATTCGGTACTCTTATTCTGTATTCTAAGTACATAATTGCAAATTGTTTAATATCTAGCGTTTTTCTTAACCTTAAACCATATCAGTTTTGCTTGATTCATCTGCCTTTGAACTTACCAGATTTTTCTCCTTTGTCAAAATAATTTTAATTTCAATTTATTTGTGCCTTTTAGGTTGGTTTCAATCAAGACTAAGACTTTGAAGGTGAAAAACAATCAGTCTGGTCTCTTGCTAATTGAAATCAAGTAAAAGATTATATATGCCCAGTTGGTTTCTCTACCTCTTCCGAAAGCTGTCCAAATATACCTTTAAGATCTTTCTGCCTTTTTTTAATTATTATTTAATAATTAAACACTTGAGCATTTATTCAGTACTCAGTACTCTCCTGGTCTGGTTGATGGTGAGTTATAAAGTAACACAGAAAATGTTCACCTTACTTAAAATTTGTCTTTATGTTCAGATACTTTCGTAGCTGCACATGATAATTTCACAGACTGCCCCCCTTCCACACCATTTCTCCTGTATCTCTTTAGATAACTAGGTAGTCTGTGGACATAAGCAACACATGATCTTTTCTCTTACTCTGATCTAACTCATCGATGGTTCAGACATGACAAATTATTGCCCAGTTTCTTTGCTTCATGAGCTTTACTTTGCTAAATTCTTGATATTCATCAACTGAACTGTATTCTTCCTCCCCTTCTCATAACAGAATGTATCCCTTGTGGTCTTGCTGGTTGCCCTCTTCCTTGCCAACCATGTTTTATCTGCAGACATCAGAATGTTTCTCTCCATTGAACTTTACTAAAGACCAAAAAGGATGGTGCTTTTCATACCCAGGGTCCTAATTTCTTCACCATGAAAGTAGATGTTGTTCCACTTGGTCAATCACTTAAATCTTACAAATGGCTCAGAAATTCCTCCAGTTAAATGTCTTTGTGACTAACAAAGGGCATGAATTATAGATTGTATTTTAAGTTCTGTTTAGGATTAGGAACTTTTCCAGCAGTTGCAGCTAATGATTTTCCTATAATACTAGCCCATTTCCACCTTGGAGCATATTGGATTGTTGTATTTAGTACAATCAAGAGTAATGACAGTAGTGAGTGGTCTCTAGAGGTAGTCAGAATCCTACTGTTGAGTTCCTTTTATATCTTCCTTTTCAAGTTTTCATGAATATTTTATCTGTTCAGACTACCTTTTATGCGTGGGGATTGAGGGACAAATCATCTCTTGGAGTGGAATTCCTGTGTTTGGAGCCTCAACCAGGAAATGTCAGCTGTACTAGAGACAGACAGCCTCATAATAGCCTTTATGATAACTTGTCTAATGTGTTCATGTAATTTCTTGGATATTATAGGTAACTTTATATATAGCATAACTGCCTTAAATCTTTTTAGTAGGAAATAAATTGTATAACATGTGTATGGATTTATGTATACATACACACTCCTAGAAAAACCTGAACAGTAGGGGTCATTTATCTGCTTACATTTTAACACCGTTGAATGATTCTGTTGTTTAAATCTCTGATCTCAGTAAAAGTTTCCTAATATGCTTGCAGACATTTTCCTTTCAGATCTTCACAGAGTAATTTATTTATTCTGCCAGAGTCGTGATTTGGTGGTTTAGTTAGTATGCCATTTTTAGGCAGCTTGATAATTAAGAATCATAACTGGAATTCATGAACATCAAAACGGCAACAGACACCCACTCATTAAATTATTATATATCCAGTGGTCTCTGGAAGGTACTAGTTTAGCATTAACTTTTTTTTTTTTTTTTAAATGTTGGATTGCCTCTCCCTGTTCTTTTCCTCTTGGTTTAAGATTGCTAAGCTGCTTAAGATACCGTGGGAAGTAGCACCACCAAGTCAAGTTCTGCTGTAGTTTTGGCCGAAGGTGGTTCAGATCTAATTTTCTTAGCTGTACTCAACAGAAATGGAGTTCCCAAAGTTCTTTGGGTCATCTCTGATTCACAGAGGATCTGACCAGAGTGTGTTAGCCTAGGTTAACTTCAGCATCGATTGGTTTGCTGCCATGAGATCCATAATAGACCCCAAATTTCAGCCACTGGTTGAGATGTAAGGGCCCTTGGAAGAATAATGCTGATGGCTAATGGCAGTGAGAAGGATTCGTGAATATCAGACAAAGGACTTTTAGATTTCTCTTCAAAACAGTTCCTGGAAAATGATGTCCTACCCTCCAAAAAAAGAGGAAAGAATAAAAAAGCTCTTAGTTTCTCCAGCATTTTCAGTTTGCTCTTTCGGGTGGGGGGTTAGGCATTTACTTCCTATTTCTAATTAAAGATAATTTATTGAACAATGAAATCCATAATATATTGATAAAAGGACGAAAGTGAAGTTTTAGAATTCTAAAAATACTTCATTATGTATTTTCCATCTCACACTCCACTTTTCTTCTTTCTCTCTGTGGCTTTAAAGCTCTTGGCTATTTTATGCTGTTAGTCACTAGATAACTTGCCATATTTCTGGTTCTATATTAAGTTCTACCCTTTACAATGCCGTAGCAGCAAGTTGATTCTCAGCATCTGTCTGTAGGGATAGAAGTCTTACTAAAGTCTTTTCTCCCAAAGAGATTTTCCATTTTTCAGTAAGTCCCTTAAGAAATATGTCAGTCTCATCATTCACATTCTTGGATTATTCAAACAAAAAAGATACATTGGTGAGAAAGAATATGGTGCTTTTCTGGTGAGTGTATGTACCTGCTTTAAGAATGTAGTCATTTTTTGGTTTATGTAACTAATATACATACAGATTAATGAAAATTGGGGGAAATAATCACATATGTAGCAAGTAGGTAACCTGCATGGATATAAGTTTTTTTGTTTTTGTTTTTTTTTTAATCCTGTTTCTGGCAAAACGCAGAACCCAAATTGGTCACTTTTAGACCAACTTTACCTCAGGCTTCATTTTTGGTTTTCTGACCCTGACCTTTAAGGCATAAATATTTGTATCTTTTTATTAGTGATAGTGAAGCTGTGACACTAACCATTTTTATACAAGAGGGCAAAACAAGAAAAACTAAAGGGTAAGATGAAAGCAGTTGTGCAGTTGTTGAACTAGATCACAGCATTGTAGGCAAAATAAAAATGTTCATATCTGAGAATACTCTTTGCCATCTCTTCCCAAGGCCAGACCTTCTGGCAGAACGCTGTTAAAAGTAACAATTCAGGGCCTTTATAGTCTGAGGGGAATATCTCCAGTTGGCAGTCTTTTCAGTATATGAAGCAAGAATGTGGGAAATACTTGGCAAAGAGTGTTTTCACCTAAAAAAAGAGAATGAAAAGACATATAAAACTGATTTATTCATTTAGCTCTGAAAATCTCAAAAAGATTCATGAAATACTATGTAACTGGACAAAACCAGAAGGACCTTTAGAGGATTTGTCTGAAAACAGGTTTCAAGAATGAACTTTTATATACACTGAGCAGTCATTTGCTTAGGGTACTGTAACCGACTATTAAAATCGACACCGTTCAATAAGGTATGAGTGGACTTCCTAGGAGCTAGCCATTAGTAAGTGTCCTCAAAAATTTTTTTGAGCTGATGCCCGCGTAGGTAGCTTTCTGCTCTTGAGAATTCTTTTCCCTAGTGATCCTAAGGGAAGAGTGAGTGGTGCGCCCAAGGTGACCGACGGCCCCGGGGTGCTTGGGACTGAGACATTCCCTGGCTGCAGGACTTTTTGTTCCAAACCAGGGGAAGTCCTGGGCACACTGGGAGGAAGGGTCACCCTAGGTGTTTTTGTGATTGACCCTCACTCCCTTAAACGTTGTAATCGTTGGAATTACGTTCAGCTGTGTTCGGGTTGTCAACATTTCCAATATTTGGATAGGCGTCCTCCAATCACTTATTACTGTGGGTGGAATGTGAGATTCGTAACCAATAACTGCTATGGACCCAACATGGTGGTGAGACAAACACTTAGGAATCCAGGGAAGGTAACCGGGGGTTTAATGAAACAGAGAAGAGGCAACTAGATAGCGAAGTTCTTCAGAACTTGGGTGTGTATGGAAGTACAAATCATGTCTTGATGGGGTTAAATCTCATCTGAAGTTTGACTTTTTAACAGTAAGAGAAAACTGAGTGGTATTGTGGATTTCTTTTCGCTTGAGGGAAAATCTGGCCTTTCATGCTCTGTCCTCTGCTACATTCCCCAGACTGTCCTGCTCAGGAAGCCAGAATGTAGTGTTTATTCTCAGTGAATGTTGTATTGAGATTACCGAATGCATCAGCCAATGGCAGGTGAGGGGTGTCCTGATCCAGACTGAGCAGTGCCCTCAGTTTTGGTGGCCCCCGACCCCTCAGGTGCTTACCAGCTAGGACACCAACCCCGGGAGGTGAGATTTTTCTACTAGAGCATTAATTCTGTAATGCAATATGCCGGATGCAGAGTCTGTTGTTGTTTGCCTGTGGTCCTCAGAGCCTGCATCCTCTGTGCACTGTGATGTAGACGGTAGATGTGTTCTTTGTAAGCTTTAATCCTGTGGTTGTCAAAAGTACGACGTGGTTCCACTTTTTTTTTTAAACGATGAGCTGAGGCTTTATTGCAGCTGGTTTTCAAGTTAAAATTGCGAAATACTGATTTCCTTCCCCCCGCCCACACCAAATATTTTAGTCTATTTAAAGTACAAAAAAAAAAAAAATAGTTCTACTTAAGAAAACATTGCTTAAATGTCCTGTGATTTCTGGTCAATTTTTATATATATATTTGTGTGTTGTCTGTATGTGCTTTCACTTTTTACCTTGTTTGCTCTCTACCTGTGTTAACAGTACTTTCACCATTGAAAGGTGAACATTTTTCCTAGCATTAAAAAGAAAAAGCCATTTGAGTTGTTTACCATGTTATTATGGGATTAATTTTTAATTGTTTTAATTGATTTTAATTTAAACTGATCTTTTTTAGAGGGGGTTACATTTTGCTGTCCATGCCCTCAATGATACAGAAACAGAGAAATGTGTGTGTATTTCACATACCGGCAGTATGATATTAAGGGATCATCTTTTTTAAGTTTAGCGTTATATAAAAAGTTTACTCCCCTCCCTGGCAGACAGATAGTACTGCTTAATTAACCCCCCCCCAAAACACACAGGTAATGCCACCCCACAGTGCTGGTAAATTACACATTTTAGTTTATTCCGGAGCCTGCTTGTGCCGAATTAATGGTCTCTGATACACATCATCTGTGCTGCAAACAAAAACAGACTAGAAGGTGAAATTCACACTTACTCTCCAAATACACTCTTAGCAAAAAACAAAACAAAACAAACTTTTGTAAGATTTCCATTGAAAAATCTTAGGTAAGACACAGCTTACTCATAATTAGTTATATTGACATGAAATAATTGAAAACGCTAAAATAACTTTTTAGATCAGCCAATTCCTTTGTGCCTTGCAAGAGCTCAGCTCCTTGGATGGATCAATACTTCTCTGGTTAGCAGACTGCTTTCTTCAAATCATTGAAAACAGACACACTAGGATGCAACACAAGGAGCCTCAGAAGCTGAAATCCACTGCCCTGCTTGGCCTTGAACGGCCCAGGGACTGGCATGGCTTCATCAACCATGGTACATTGGTAAAAGCCTATGTAAACAGATCCTACTTAAATTGCCACACCATAGAACTCTATATAAACAATCTAAAAGGAACCTTACAGCATCACTGCACTTGACAGATGGCTAGAGGAGATCCTTTTCCACCGTCACCTCATCCTGGGAACATTCCTGCTCATTAACCTGTTGTGAAACTGGTTTTCTGCACCAGGAGATTCTCATTAGAACCAGTGTCCATAATTGCACATACTCATCAAGGGGCTGAAGACTAGGGGGGATGTATGTGGTACGTTTGGGTTTTTATCCCCATTTGGCAAATCCTTTTTTCCCCCTTGCTTCAAAATAGATTGAAAGCCCTTTAGTTTGGAAGCAGTCCTGTTACCATCAAACTGATGTGTTCCGGTGCGGTCATTTTAAGCACCTGATACGTCCAAGGTGAAGGCTGTGTTCATTTGCTACTCAAGAACCTATTTGCAGCAGGCAGTTGTCCAGCTTCCTTTTTAACAGACTCATCCTTTTCATCAGACTATAAAGATGAGCCCAAAGTGAAAATTAAAAATTCACAAATGTAGGAATCCAAAAGAAGTCAAAGGCTTACCTAAAAGCTATTTTCTGCAATGATGAATAGGTTTGGAAATATTTGTAGAATTGGTTTAACTAATGGTTATTTTGTAAAAAAGCAAATGTCATGCTGGTTTGCACATAGGAAGACAATTACATTTTTAAAATCAACCACAATACTAGAAGGCAAGAACATTGAATCACGTCTGGGTAACAAGTTCAGGGATAAGCCACAACAGACTAAGCCTGCCTTCAGGAAGCAGCAAGAATGCGTTCCTGTGCTCCAGGGTGAGCTCCGTGACCTTATGATTGGTTATGGGGTAGATGGAGTTTGAGATAGGGACTGACCACCACATTTACCTTCTGTCTTCAGTAGTTTTGTCAGCTGCCTCTGCACCTACCTTATTGCTAAGAGGAAGTAAGATTGCTTAAAAAGTTTTTAAAGCCCTTTGGGAAGGATGATCACCGAGGAAGGAGGTGCTTCTGAATAATGTGCAGTGAGAGGATGGACAAAATCCCATCGAAGCACGGTATTCAAGAATGCATTGAATGTGGACGGATGGAGAGGACTCGAGAACTCTTGGAACCAAACATGCTTGTGGCTTTGAATGTGCACCAAAGCCGGACGACCCCGCTGAGCTACTGCTGTGTACGGTGAGCAGAAAATGGACAGCCACAAGCTAGGTAGCTGCTAGCCCACACCTAATAATAGAGCCTGGGTCTCCAGGAGGCAAAAGCCAGAGGTAGCTATATAGCACCTTGAGTTTTATCATCGACAGTGAGATTGTGCCACCTTGCAGGCCGTCTGGGGCAAAGGATGGGAGAGTCCCGGCCATGGCCTCAGCCAAAGAGGGGATGCTTGTTTGGCATGGGGTGTTGAAACACATATGTGTGTGTGTGTGTGTGTGTATTAATTGAAACAGCTTTTTGCTCACGTACAGCTAGAGATTATTAATCTAGAGAACCCTTTGGAATTTTATGCAGGATTTTGTGTATATGTAGATTTTTCTGATGAAAAGTGGCAATCATCAGAGGCCTTAACCACTTCCCAACAGTGATTCTCCATTGAGACCACCTATCTTGAACTTCAGCTAGAATTTACTCCAATTTTAAATCTTGTTCAAGTTTTATTCATGAGACACCTTATCTCTAAACTAGATTTGATCCCACTTTTAAATATAAATGCCATATAAATAAGATTTTAATGCAAATGATGACCCACTTTGAAATGATTGAAGCTTTTATGTTTGGACTGCAGTGGGAAAAAGTAAGATTTAAACGAGCCTAGCTTAACCTCTGGAATAAAAGTATTCTAGGTTGCCTTTTTATATTGAAAATATTTGTCTTGAGAAAAACAGATTTGTTGTCTTTGTTTTACCCAAGAACCACAAACTACATCGTCCCAACTTTTAAATCAAGATCTTGAATAATAGTGTGTGGTAGCACCACATTTTAAAAACGTATTTAGTCAATCACAAACACATTTTCTAAGGAATTGAATTTTATAGAGATAATTGAATGCTTTCATCTGTAACAGAATTAGTGGCCTGCAAACCGCCGTGATTTCTTCCTATGCTCTGAAGTTGTCAAAAAGGACTTTTCCACTGCAAGTAACTTGTATAAAGAAGTATGAGGCAGGGGAAATTCAGTTTTTAAACTCTAAATGACAACCACTGACAAACTGTTATACTCTAAAGAGCTTAACTATTTTATTAACTAAAGCATTATTTTCTTGTCTTTTATCATTTCAGTATCCAGGTGCTTAAATTTTACATAAATATAAAATCGAACACGTTAATAAAACCAAGTGAGATTTGGCAAACTAAATTTGGAGTTTCTAGCAATGTCTATATAACCTCTCGTGGTGTGATTTTCATCTGCCAAATGTCAGCTTCATTCTCTGTGTCCTGTTTCCCCCTTTTCTGCTCTACCCCTATAATCCCTGCACGTAAACCCTTAGAAAAAACTGCCTTCTCTTAGACTATTTCGTCGATTTGTTCCTATATTTTTTAAGAACTGAAATCACAAACGGGAGAGAGGTCTAAGAATCTGGGTGGTTACTACGTTCTTTAAAAGATCACCTGTGAAAATTGGTACCTATTTTGTGTGTCCAGCATTCCCTCATTTAACATTTGCCCGTGGGTGTGCTTTTTTCCTAATCAGTACTACCGCCAAGAAACAACTGATCTTCAAATTTACAATTTACAGATTTAGTGATTGGCTGAAGAGGGGTGTTGAACATAAAATCCTTTACGATAACACTGGGAAATAGAGGATCTGTATAATTCAGGTGGTCTGGGTGTTTCTCAGCTGGGAATAGCAGTATCCTGAGGGTCATTTAAGCCACAGGAATGCTAAGTAAGGGTGGAATGCTTGAAGGAGACCGCCCTGTCACGGTCAAATACTTCAGTTATCTTGGATGATGGAATAAAAACCCCCGCTGCGTTCTTTAAACAAACTTTTTCTGTCTTTAATGACTTTGGACAGAATAACATTCTGCTGGTTTGAAGCCTTGGTTATCATTTCTGACGTCATGGAAAATGCAACTAACTCGGAATCCGAGGTCTTGGGTTTGGGCCCTGATTCTGCCAGGGGATGGTGACTTTAGATAAACCATGCCATCAGACTGCCTCCAGTTCCTCATTTCCCCAGATCCCCCGAAATGAGGAAGTGACTTTTGAGGGCGGCTGTGAGGATTAAACAGGAGCCCTCAGCACGAAGTCGGTGCTCGGGGGCAGATGACTGAATCTGCGGGGCCTGCCAGAGGGAGGAGCAGGGAACTGTGAAGCCTTCACCACCAGCTCCTCTCTCTCGCAGTTGCGACAGATGTCACACTCTGAGGTGTCCAATGAAAACCTACTGCAGCAATTCTGTTGCCCCTAAAGTAATGCAGGACAAACAGGAAGACCAGTGGCGTGCAACAGTAGACGTTTACGTCGTTCGGGAGTCCGGTCCGTGATTTGGGCCGGGTGGCTCTGGGCAGACCTCACCTTGGAGCTGGCCTTGCCTGGAGTGACTCAGCCCTCTTCCACGTCCCTCTCGTCCTCCATCCTCTAGCCCACAGCCCCTTGCGAGTCTGCGTGCTGCCTGCTGACCGGCGCCCCCCAGAAGCAAGCCGCAGGGCTAGGCCGCAGAGTGGAGTGGCCAAGGGCCAGTGACACGGAAGGATGAAGAATGGGGACTCTCCGCGCACTCCATCCACCACACCCGGGCTTTGTGTCGTCCCACCGGTGAACCTGTTTGCCAGGGAGGAGTGAGAAGTGTGGAGACGCTGAACAGATCCCAAGCCGGGGTCTACTTGGTTCAAGTGTTTTTTGTTTTTTTGTTTTTTAATTTCTGGAGCGTTCAGTAGAAGCCTATTTTAACATACACCATGAAGGTGAGTTAGAACCAAACGAGTATATTTTCCGTCTGCTCTAGGTTGATCATCGGGGTTGCTCCTGCCACTATCCCATGACTGGAATTAACACCCACTAAGCTCAGCCTCGCATGTGAACAGTCCACCTCATAAATGAGGTAAAAGGAAGCAGCATTCACTTCAGAGAAAATTTTAATGATAAGCATTTACATTCATTAGTACCACTTCCAGAACATTTCTGGGACTTCTTCAATGCAAAGATGGTATCTATACACCTGCTGTACTCCGTGGTGGCCATCTTTGGAAGCGTGGAGTGCTTTAGGGAAGCTTCACCGATGATCATGCACTAGCAACGATCACAGTATGTTGTAACTCTGACACAGATTTTTAAGAAGGAAACACTGCAATTATCCGTGCCCTGTTTCTATCTTACATTTTTATATTACGAATCAAGAATAGTCTGGAGAGTCTGAGTCTCTGCTATGGAGGAAGTTAGGAAGTGAGCATCTCTTTGGTGGTATGGCTATGCTTGGTAGCCCTAGAAAGTGGAGTTGACCTCAGCCTTCAGCATTTTTGTGTCCCAACATTTATTTACATTTTTCAGAGCACTGAATATTTCCCCTTGAATACATGTTTAAATGGGCTCCCCTTCCCCACACTCCTCTTTAATGGTCACAGGAGTCCTTTTGATTATCACATTCATGTAAATACACAAAGGTATTTTGTAGTCTTACTGGCAACCCAGTGAAGGGGGCTTTTTTAAATTTTTTTTTCCCCCTAATACACCCAATATTTTTGTGAAATACAAAAAGACCACCAAAAAAAAAAAAAAAAATCCAGATTATAACAATCAGGAAAAACACTGGTGTATATTTTTTCCACTCTTCGGATGTGTAGATGTATTTAATAGGAAGTGTTTGAAGCTTCTCTAACAGCACATTCAGTTAGAGAAAGCTATTAGAAATCATAAGAAAAAATCTCTAAAACACATTAATCCATTCAGCAAGCCATAATGGACATGTAATATAATTTCTTTTTACTGGCTCTGAGGAACACAAAAGATCTGTGTTGGTCCACTTAAAATTTGGGGTTTGTGGAGCGCCTGGGTGGCTCAGTCGATTAAGCATCCGACCCATGGTTTTGGCTCAGGTCATGATCTCATGGGTTGTGAGATCGAGCCCTGCATTGGGCTCTGAGCTCAGCGAGGCATCTGCTTGAAGATTCTCTCCCTCTGCCCCTCTCCCTGCCCCACAAGCACACGTGCTCTCTCTCTCAAATGAATAAGTCTTTAAAAAAATTTGGAGCTTGTTTTTTTGTTTTTTTTGTTGTTTTAAAGATTTATTCATTTGAGAGAGAGACAGCAAGCACGTGGGGAGGGGCAGAGGGAGAGAAAATCTTAAGCAGACTCCCCGCTGAACGTGGAGCCCGACTCAGGGCTCAACACTGGGCTTGATCCCACTACCCTGAGATCATGACCTGAGCCAAAATCAAGAGTCAGATGCCCAACTGACTGAGCCACCCAGGCGTCCTAAAAAAAAATTTTGGAGTTTGAAATTAAATATAAAAATTTTAGACATTCTTTTCATGCATGATTTTTTTTAATGTACCTAAATTGAGTATATATTTTGATTACTGTATTTGGAAGAAAACATTCCTTTGTCTCGTCTAAGTATTCTAAAATAAAAGTGTGCAATGGAACCAAAGAATTTATTGATCAGCTAGCATTAAGTGTTCAGATATAATGAGTATAGAAAGTATAGTGGACATACGGAGTATTAAAGATGCCAAGTTGATCAGATAGTAATATTACATTAAAACATTTGTGATTACTTCCTTGTAACGTTTTGATAAATTGTTAGGCACTTAGTCAAGATCTGTCTTCTTTTTTCCAACCTATAAAATGTATTACCCAGAAGTATTATACATTCCACATATAATTCCAAAATGTGATGATATGCTTTGGGTATTTTTTTTTAAGCTACATGGTTATATAAGAACATTTTTTTACAAAAACCAAAACTTCTAAATAATCCATAGGTACAGTTAAAGAAGAAATTAAATTTCCTTCCATTCCAGCCTATCTCTACTGCCCTCCCTGAAGAATGCCTTTTGGTATTTTTATCTTAGTACTAAATGTGAAATGGGAGCTAACATTTTCCAAGGAAGCTGAACTTGTCTCCAGGTTCTGAGAAGCCCCCCTGTGACCTGGGTCTTTACCATCCCCTAGGTGACCCCCTGCTATTCCCATAGTGACTCTCCAATCCCATCCTCCTCACCACCATTTCCTGCTCCCCTACTCAGCCTGGTGGCAGAGCAAAAGGTGTCTTATGTCGGGGCTAAGCCATGTGCTCGGAGCCCTAGTTAGTTCTGCAAGGCTTCTCTAGATCACTGCCGATCAGACATTCCTTCTCAGATTTTCATTCTCCCTGCCATTGCCTGTCCCCACAGCCTACACAGCCTCCGTGACTCTCACTTCAAAAAAACAACAGGAAAATGAAAACAAAATTCCTTCACAACCTGCATAACTACTTCCTGTCTCTTCTGTGTGCAATCCAATGGGTTGAGACCAGTTCATCCCAGCTGGCTCCCTTTCCTTCCCCCCTCCCCCCCCTTACTGCACTCACCTCCGCTTGCTGTGGTGTGCCCTTGTTTTCCCTCAGAGTCAGAGGAAGAGATGCTCTGTCCCAGGCTGGTTCCTTCACTGTGCTTTCCATATTGGAGTCACAAGGAGAGCTGTTAAAATGCAGCCTCCCTGGCCTCCCCTACAGGATTCTGGCTGGCTGTGCAGGTCTGGAATTGAGACAGTGGGATCCGCATTTTTAGAAAGCTCCAAGTGATTGTCAGCCAGCAAACCACTGCATGAGACCGTGTTCCCTGTGGGTTTTCAGACCTTGCTCCCTTTCCCACCTCCCACACGTTAAGACTCGGACTGTGCAAACAAAGTTGCAGTTTTTTCATTTCATGCCACTAATTTAAAATCTCTCATGAGCACCATCAAGCTTTGGGAGGGGGTGGGAAGAAGTGGACGGCCTTAAACTTGCAAACCAAAGATAACTCATTCTCTTAGTCTGTCTTGGGCTTCAGACTGCCTCTTTAGAAGAAATGCTCAGCTTCTCGGAGCCTCTTCCTCTTTTCCTCCCTGAGATGGCATCTGACAGATGGGAGGGTAGAGATTATGGGAAGTGGGTTCTCCAATGCTTGGGCTCAGGTCCTTGGACAGTCTTGCTGCAGTCTCTGTCATCGGGCTCTGTCCTTGCTGAATCTCCTGGTTGACGTCGGTGACTCCTTGACTTTTGCTCACATACATCTTGGTGTGTTCTGCCGCTGACCACAACTCTGCCATCACCTTTGGTCTTGAGGTCTCCACTTTTGACGGCCTCCATTTTCCAACGTTAGGACCATTTATCAGTGTGGCCCTTGGGGGCAGGGGTGGGGAAGGAGGTTGGAACTTTGGAACATCCTGAACATCTTGCTCAAGCTTGGGGAAGCCAACGGTATTTTCTCAGACTAATTAGACAATCCCCTCTACCAGTGCTGAGCTAGTGTCTCTGTGCCATACTGGGTGTGCCTAGGAAAGCAATCCGTGACCCCAGCGTGCAACTTCCTCACTCTCCATCCCTACCCATGCCCCCCTCCCCGCCCCCCACTGCATACTCCAGGTTTGGCCTCAGGAATGCAGGTGCAGTCACAGGCGTCCTAACTGAACAACCTACTCTTCCTTTCCAAGTCTCTCTCCCTGTCTTAGGAGTCATTCTACTCTCTCCCTAACGAAGGGGCTCTGCTTTTATCATAGGCTAAGTTCCCTCTGTCTACAGCTTAGAGACAAACTGCACATTCAGCCGTCCAAGCTTTACATTTAGTATGGGAATGGGGCTCTTAAAATGTAAAACTCCCTTTTCATTCTCAATAAAACCTGACTTTCAAGACTCCTTATCATCTTCCTAGAGATGCCAAAGAATAGTAAAATAATAAAAGACTCTGAGGGTCACAGCTAAATAGTGACTGTTGTTACCCTACTATACCTCCTTTCCTTTCATGCCATTACTAATCTTCATGGCCTAGCTTTAGGGGACAGACTGGGGGCGGTGGGTAGAGACATCTACAAGGAACATGGGGTCTTTAATATTATCAAAGTATTGGCCCCACGTAGACACTCTTGCCCCGGACTTGCTCTTTCCAGCCTCCGTGTTTGCCTGTTCTGGTCTTAGTACCTTGAAAGTCCTTCCCCTGACAGCTTGCCGTGACACTGGTCGTTCCTTAAGGCCCGGTTCCGATGTCACCCCCACCACGGAGCTTTGCCGGCTCTTCCCTCACTTCGAGGCCCCTTCCCAGCACTTCCTTCAGAATCTGTTTATCCCGGTGAGAGAGCATTCATCACATTCTAAATAGGCCTATCTGCGCCTAACATACAGCGAAATCGTGAGCTCCTTTCTGCCTTGGAAAGCTCTCCGGCCTTCCAAATTTACCTGTTCTTCAAGACCCCCATTTAAATTTGATCTCCTCTATGAAGTCTTCCCTAACCATTGCTGTTGGAAATGACCTGCCCCCAGAGCAGTCACGGGCCGCGCGCTCGGATGCTCACGAGACGCATGCGCGGAAACTCGCCAGGGAGCCCTGGGCGACGGGGGGCCCTGGGAGACGCTGGCACGGGCATCTGAGAAAGGATCCTGGGCAGCGAGTGGGTAAGTATAGGGGCCTTCAGGAAGAGCGGTTTAGATTTGATGCCTGCACTTGAGTTAAAGCTCCTGAAGGGCAGAGGCTAAAATCAGTTTTTCCCAAACATTTCTTTTTTATATATATGCTCCATCTCTGCGTCCACTTCAGCATTTCGGGCAGTGCCTTACGCACAGCAGGCAGCCAGTGAATGTCTTTGATCGACTGACAGGTGCTCAGAAAACCTAGCCCGATTGATTTTCTTGCGATGCCTTCCTTTCCTGAGAGCCCATTAATTTTTAAGTTGTTTTCCTTGAAATGTTCGGTGTGCTCCCCCCCTCCCCACCAACACCACCTTCTTTTTGCCTTCCACAAGATCCCGTCTTGATCAGCCGCTCTCATTCTCTGTTTTGTGATCTTCTGGCAAGCCTTAAAATGGGCATTTGGGGTGGGAGCAGTGGGGAGAGGCAGGACTGGGGACCAACCCAGTTTAGCGCCTGGAAGGGAAGTGGCCCGGTGCAGGATGCAGAAGCACTCCTGCGGATTTCAGAGACAGCTCCTGTCAGCAGTGTAGGCTTTCCCACGTGGGCAGCCGTGAGCTCTGTGGTTCTCACCCTGCCCCTGAAAGCCAGGCAGACAGCAACTAGTTCTTACCTTCTTTCTTGTACATTTGGGTCTGGGGGCTAGAGGTTAGACTGGTCTCAGTTGAAGCTCTAGACACTGCACAGGGGTCCTAATGAGCGCCCCTTGGTGCAAGGATCCTTGGAGGATGGTAGTGCTCATCCTAACAGAAAAACCTCTGGGTCAATAGTTACTGTCTTTAGAGAACAAGGCGGCACAGACATTGTCTCAGCATAGGAGAACCAAGATTTGCATCCCCCAGATCACCTGCAAGGGAGATGATGCCGAGCACAGATGACGGTGTGAGAGCCTCAAGGGTTAGCCCAGTGGCTGCCCTTGCTGATGCATGGGGTTATATTATTTCCATTTCTTTCTTTTTTCTTTTAAGATTTTATTTATTTATTTATTTTAGCAGGGGTGGAGAAAACATGCGGGTGAGTGGGAGGAGGGGCCGAGGGAGAGGGTGAGGCAGAGAATCTCAAGCCGACTCCAAGCTGAGCACGGAGCCGATGCCAGGCTCCATCTCACGACCCTGAGATCATGACCTGAGCCAACACCAAGAGTCGGATGCTCAACCGACTGAGCCATCGAGGCGCCCCTATTATTTACATTTCTAAATCAAATATATTGGTGGGTCAGCCAGCATTTTTAAGCACTGATTTTGGGCCTAGCACTCTGGGTACTGTTAGAGAAAGGCACTACCTGCTTGGGAGGACCTTGATAGGTGTCATGGATATAACCACTTAGGTTATAAAGCCGTGTGGAGTCAGAAGATTGAAAGCAGAGCCTGTGGCACGAAGTGCCAGAGGGTCCCAGCAGGAGAACTTAAGTCAAGCCAAGGTGGGCAGAGAGAGCTAGCATTTGACTCTGACAACACAGCATGAGCAGAGGCACGGTGGGAATGTGAGCGTGGAGGAAGTTGGGTGCAGGGGTGAGTGGTAGAGAAGAGGGAGGAGGGGAAAAGGAGAAAGCCCAAGAGCTTCTGGAATGAACAGGGCTTGAATGGTTGGCCACTTGGTTTCTTTTCATGAGTATACAGTTTGGAATATGCTTGGTTCCTGGTATTTCTGGGTCAGGTAACCTCTTTCCAGGATGATAGGCCATCCCATAGGCCCTGTTTACCTGGCCAGGGGTATTTTGCAGTGGCCTCTCTGTGACCCTGCTCAGGGGAACTGGTCTAGGAGGTCGGGATGGCAGGAGCCCTCTGACTTCATGTCTACAAGGGTATGTGTTTCCACTATATAATTAGCAGCGTTTAACAGACTGTATCAGCCCTTTTAGGATGGCTTTTGGCAAATGGGATAGAAATCTATTACACATTTAAATTATACTCAGTCTTCTCTTTAAAAGGTTTTCTGTAGCAAGTCTGCTCCACTCCACGTCCAAGTATGTCTCAGACCGTGAGTCAAAAGGAAGTAGGTAGCTTGTTCTCTTGGGCTGAAGAATTAAGAAGAAATCTCCACCCAAATAACAGGTAGGTGGTGGGAAAAATAAATAAATAACATCTCCCTCCATGCTTAATCATCAGGCAAGGAGAGGGTCAGGGGAGTGCTCAGTAATGGGGAAACCTCAGAAGATTTAAAGAGAATTACAGCCAGACAAGGCTGAACATTGGACGCCATCCAACAAAGCTCTTAAAAGATTGGAGTCACTGCCCTGCTCTTGAGCTCTGACCTGGAGGGAAGAGGAGTCTGGGAGACCTGGCACAGACGCAAGAGTGCTGAATTGTCTTTCTGGTTCTGGATCCTCTTTAGCTCCCTGGGAAAGGGGGCCAGGGGTGGGCCGTTCTTCATGAGTGCACCAAGCTAGATCGGCTAGGCTCACTTACAATCCCCTGCGGCTTTTCTCACCCTCTGCCCGGTTCGGTTTCCAGACTGGAGGGATAATACAGTGCCGCCCCCCCCCCCCCACTGGCCCTGCCAACCTCTGGGCTGGAACACTGTGACATCCCCTTACCACCAAACTGACATCTGCCATAGGCTTTAGGGGAGGGCGGGGGTAGAGGGACGACTAGGGAAATTAGACAGCAGAAGTCGTGAGCCTGCAGCGTAGAGTCTGCCTATTTCCATGACCGTGCAGAGCGTCTCCACCCCACTGACCACCGTCTCCCGCAGAGGGGCCAGAGGACAGTACTTGGTACCGTGGAGTGATGCTAGCGTTGAGAACATTACTGAGAACTCTTCCTCAAGCCTTGTCGTTGACACTTTTAGTCGTTCTTCACACGGGCTGGGCCAGCGGCAGACTGTTGGAAGCAGCCACAAATGACTGGGTTGATTACCATATAAGGTGCTGTTTGGTGTTAGCAGTAAAGGTGGAACTGAGGCAATGAAACTGTTTTTCCTTGTGGTTTGTAAATTGATTCTGATATCCATTCTTTAAAGAGAAGTTCAGAGAGCAAGGCTCACTGGGATATGTAGATAAGTCTTAGGTGTAGCCAGTGTGCCAGGCACTGTACTAAGGGCTTTGCCTACATGATTTCCCTTAGTCCTTACAACACTCCTAGTAATGGCCCCACTTCACAGAAGGGGAAACTGAGTCACACACTGATCAAGCGTCTTTCCCAGGGCCACTCAGCTGGTAAATGGTGGAGTGGGGATTTGAATCCAGGACTTTTGGATGTCAGAGCTTGAGCTCTCAATCCTGACACTGCATTGCCTGTCTCTACTTTGAGGGGCATCTCTCATGGGAAAATAACAGATCCATTGATTTAAGAACTTTTACTCAAGTCACACTGCCTGTGGTCCATGAGGGCAGAGGCTGTCTTCTAATTTGTATCTCTACGGAGCTGTGTGGAAACAGATGCTCAGCCAGGTCAAGTAACTGCCCAAAGTCACCTGGTTTTGAGTGACAGACCTGGGATTTGAACTAGAAGCTTCCTGGCTCTGCTCAGCCCCTTCACTACCATCTGGGGGATTTGGCCCCTGTTTGATGGGAAGGGTGGAGGGTCAAAAGGTGTGTTTTCCCAGCTGTCCTCCTGTAGGAACCCCTTCCCCATCTCCTTAGTCCTGCCCACTGCTCCCCTAGCCTCCCCTGCTCTACAGTTTCATCTCCCTTGGAGACATGCGGCTAGCTGGTGATCAGAACAACCTCAAGTTCAGGGTGGAGGATGGACATGGCTTTGTAGAGAGGAGGAAGAAGCAACATCTGCATGGTTTCTACTCTTTTCGGACAGAGCAGCACTTTGGGCTGTTGTATTCGGGGCACTTTCTATGGTGAGTCTTGGGTTCTCTTCTCGGGCTATAGCTGATGGAAGAGAAACACCAAGAATAACGGATAATGATTGCACAAGTGCTTTAGAGACTAGAAAGGGGCCATCAAGTTGGAAAATGTAGATAATGTTACCTATGTATTTGTTCATTCATTCATTTATTTTTCCAGATTGAGCCCTCTTGAGACTGCCTCTTTTGGCGTATGCTATAGCCACAGATTTATTCAGGAAAAATCAGAGATACAAATTATCTGAGGCAATATGTCACGATCACACTGGGAAGGGTGGATGGGAATGTTGCATTAGAGCAGGGTGTTGGTTGTGATTTTGCACAGCACATTGAACTGTGCATTGCTAATGAAGGACAGCACATTAAACATGTCATGGAATGTCATTGAACATATCATGTGTTGAATTATTAATAAAGCCTTTAGTTCAGTATAGTTGCCTGTGTTACTTTGTGGCCACACCGTATAACGCACTGAACAAAGGAAGGAGACGTTAGAGCTCAGAGCCCAAGCCCCTGTGAGCACACAGCAAGTTATTTCCACCTTGAGGTCTGTGGCTTCTTATTCGCCCGCACTGAGGTCTGTTCATTCTACTTTTCTTCATGGTGTCATGAGGTCGAAGTACATGGTGTCATGGGATTGAGAGGTTGTCCATGCATGAGCAAGACAGAATCTATACTAGAAGATTCCCAGAGTACAAAATCTTACCTAAGCCCCAAGACCCCTCTAGCCAGCAACATTCCAGGAAAAGAGTGGAGAGATGTGTTTGATATCCTTGGAATTAGGTGAAAGCCTGTCCCAGGAAAAACACTCCTGTCTGCCTGCCAAGTGACTGTCATTCCCATAATTAGTCATTCTTGTTAGTGGCTCCCAAAGTCTCTGGTTCACATGCAGATATTTATGGGCCAAGGTAGGATTCATCCATGGACTTCTTAGTTTAATATTAGAGTAAGAATGAGTAGGATAGGGAGCATCAAACTAGCATAGGGTCTAGAGACCCGGGTCCCCTCCTGGGAGTCTTAAGGGGCAGTGGTGGGGTGGTAGGGAGCGCCCTCGCACCTGTGCTCAGTGGATCTGAAAGGAACAGCTTGAAAAGCCTGCCCCTTATGCTTCTCACCCAGGGCAGTGATGAAACAAACACCCCATTACCAAGGCAAGCTGGAGTTGTTATTAATTAGATCCGTTAGCAAAAAGGACTCGCAGTAATGGGGACATAGGATGTGCAACTTTTGAGCCTGATGGGTGGAAAAGGATGTAGGTGAGTGTATGAGAGAGAGGCTAGGGGTCTAACGGGTCACCCTGGGAGGTCCTACGGGTGGAGACACTGTAGTGGTCCTGGAGAGAGCTTGAATATTAGTGCTGTGTGTGTGCGCGTGCATGCGCGCATGTGTGTGCATATTTGTAGGGGGATCTCAGGGAAGGAGGGGTGCGATAATTGAGTTTCACAGCAGGGGCGGAAAGCAGGCAAGAAGGAAGGCTAAAGAGAGAAAAGACCCTAGAGGTCATGGAACCTGTGTTGCCGCTCCCTGTGGATTAACAGGTGGGGCTTGTGGGAGGGTAAAGTCCCGGAGAGTGGGACAGGAAGCAGATGGGATTTGGTTTCAAGACCGTAATAACTAGAAATGAGTCAGCACTGGGCTGGAACCCAGGATACCTAAGGTCTCATACCCACTTGTCACCAATAGCTATTTGGTCTTGGCAAGACCCTTCTCCTCTCTGGGCCTGACAAAGGCATTTTTACTGGGATGGATTCATGGTTTCTTCTTCAGACACATTCTTGAGACAAAGTAGCACACAGAAGTTCTGGAGCACAAGGGGTTCAAAGGGCCATGGAGGACACATGACTTTTCACATTGCCACCCAGGCTCGGCCACCACCAGCTCTCTGCCAAAATACATAACCTGAATCTAATCATGATAAACAGTTGAAAAACTCAAATTTGGAGACATTCTACAAACTAATTATCACAAGAAGGTAGAAGAGTAAGATAAACACAGAGAGGTAACAAAGAGCCTTGTAGACTATTCTAAGGTCTTCGTGGGTTTTTTAAAAAAGTAAATAGCCTGAAAGCCATTGATGGGTTTTGAGTTGAGAGTGACATATCTGTATGGAGGCAAGGATAGAAGCCATATGAAATAATCCAGGCAGGAGATGGTGAGGACTTGGACCAGGGTGGTAAAGATAGAGGTGGTGAGAAGTGGTTTGATTATATATATGATATTTCAAACATTTATACAATAGACTAGAATAACAAGTAACCATATACCCATCAACCAGCTGCAACAATTACCATCTCGTGGCTGATTTTGTTTCATTTATACTCTTACCGCCTTTCCCTTTCCATTTTATTTTTATGCAAATCTCAGGTATTTTATTTCATTCTGGATGTGCATTTAAGAATTTGCTGATGGATTGGCTGTGGAATGTGAGGAAAAAAGAGGAGCATAGATGTCTCCAAAGTTTGCTTTGAAGGATGGAGGTACCATTTACTGAGATGGGGGAAGACTATAGATGGAGTGATTTTGTGAGGGAAATGATCAAGGGATTACTTATGTTCATGTATAGTTTGAAATTCCTATTTGACATTATAGAAGCTGCTGAATACACAAGTCTGGATATCAAGGGTATAGATATAAATTTGAGAGTTGTCAGATAATAGCTAGTATCTAAAGCCAAGAGATTGAACCTCCAGCCTCTGGTAATCACAGAGTAGCTTGTAGCAGACTAACTCTTGTGCTGATGATAATGATAACTCTGGAGGCATGGGAGAGTGACCTAACGCAAACAGCTACTGGAGGAGATTCGGTCCTTGAGAGAAGGGAACACACTGAATGAGACCCACGTTTATACAAGTGTTTTGCTGAGGGTACTCACTGGCCCACACAATGCACAGTGAAAGAACTCAAGCAGAGTTCTTACTGAGCTAAGGCTTTTAGAGAAGCTGGAAATTGAGGAGGAAAGGGGGAGTCATAGGGCAGGGAGCCCTATAATCTGTATATAAACTCTTCTCAAATCCTTGCCTGACTCCTTAGCTGTGTTTGTGGGGCTCAAAACCCCAAGGTGCCTCAAGGAAATCAACAACTGGAAGGCTGAAAGAACTGAGCAGAAATTTCAGCTTCCCATTGCACTGAAGTTACTGGGGTTTTGGTTTCAGACTTTCCATGGAAACTCCAGAAAGCCCACAGTTTAGAAGTAAAGCTATATCCCAGGACTAAGGGATTCACTCTACAACTAAGGACAAAACTGATATAAACCCACCATAACAGATCCTAAAGTTAAGCCATCTCAGGATTAAGATGATGTGCCAGTAATTTAACAGCTTGTTAGAATAGCACACAACACTCTTCAGAGGAAGATAACCGAATCTAGAGCCTTAGAATAAATCATTCATAATGTCCAACATACAAACCAGAATTACAAGGAATTTTTAAAAATAGAAAAGCGTAACCAATAGTCAAAGAAAAATCAGTCGACAGAAGCAGACACAGATATAACACAGGTGTTGAAATCAGCAGATAAGGACTCTAAGATAAATGTGATAAGTTTTTTGAAGAACCAATAGGAATAATGGATTAGTTGGTAATGAGATGGAAAATTGCAGGAGAAATATGAAAATTCTAAAAAAGAACCAAATGGAAACCCTGGAACTGGATTATACAATATATGCAATCAAAAATTTAGAAGATTGGATTCAACCATGTACTTGAAGACCAGTCAATATCCAAATGAAGCACACAGAGAAAAAGATATTGAAAAAAAAATGAATAGAGCTTCAGTGACCTGTATCAAAAAGTGTGCCTTTCAAGTAGCTGGAATTCCAGAAGAGAGAATAGGACAGAAAATTATTTGAAGAAATAGTAGTCCACATTTTCCAAGTTTCCTCAAAAGCAGCAACCCACAAATCCACGAATATCAATGAATCCTAAGCAAGATAAATATTTTTAAAAAGTACTAGATACACATGTTAAACTGCTAAACGAGCATACCAAAGATGAGGGGGAAAAGTCTTAAAAATAGCAAGAGAAAAAAAGACACACCACAGTAGGAATGATGACTGACTCCTCATCAGAAAAATAAGTTACTAGACAATGAAAGAATCTTGAAAGCCCTGAAAGAAAAAATCCTGTCAACCTAGAATTCTATATCCTGCAAAAATATTTCTCAAAAATGAATATGAAATAAAGGCATTTTCCTATAAACAAAAGCTGAGAGACTTTGTTGCTAGCAAGACCCACACAAGGAAAGACAGTCAAGGAGGTTCTTCAGGCTGAGAGGAAATGATATCAGAATGGAAATGATACCATGTAGAAAGGGATGAAGAACACTGGATGGGTAAGTATGCAGGTGTCTTTGTGGGGCTGCCATAACAAAATACTATAGTTTGGGTGGCTTAAACAACAGGAATTTATTTCTCATAGTTCTGGAGGCTAAGAAGTCCAAAATCAAGGTGCCCACAGGGTTAAGTTCTGGTAAGAGCTCTCATCCTGGCTTGCAGATGGCCACCTTCTCGTCATACCCTCACAGGGCAGAAAGAGAGAGGGCCATGGTCTCTTCCTCTTCTTATAAGGGCACTAATCCCATCATGAAGGTTCCGCACTCATTACCTAATCACCTCCCAAAGTCCCCACCTCCACATAGCACCACACCTGGGGATGAGAGCTTCAGCATGAACTTGGGTGGTGGGGAGGGACACAAACATTCAGTCTATAACAGTAGATAAATATAAAGTCATGGGATGGATGGGATCTTCAAGGAAGTGGTATGAATATTGAGAGAGGACATACAAGGACTGAGCTTCTGGGTACTCCTCTTTCCAGAGGTTGGGAAAATGAAGAGGAATCAGCAAAGGAGAATGATGGGGCACTGCCTGAAAGGAAACAGGAAGAGCAGGTGAATGTGGTGTTGGGGGAAGTGAATGGTCAACCTGTCAAATACTGCTGATGCTATGAGGTCAAGTTAGATGAGGACTGAGAAGGCATCACTGGGTTTAGCAACCTGGAGGCCACTGACAAATGCGACAGGAGTTTATTTGGTGGGGTGCTGGGGGTGAAGGCCTGATCAGAGTGAGTTTAAGAGAATTTTAACAGTACAGAAAGGAAGGATAGTGTCAGGAGATAACCCACGCTCTATGCCCCCTTTCAGGTGAGGATCAAATAGTAAAATGCATGTAGGATGCTTGGCCCATAGAGATGGCCTACTACTATGTGGTTCTTTCTCCATCTCTCTCTGGAAGGAGGCTGACATTGATCTGTCCCTGCAGTAGAATGGACCAGGGCTGAGGGGGCTGCTCTGTGGGGTTAATGGGGAAAGTACCAGAGTTCTAGTGTGACCTTTTCTCTCTCCAAGCTCCTTACCCAGGGTTCCAGAGCTCTGGGTGATTGTGGGTTTTTGCAGTGCCCTGCTAGCATAGTGCTGGAGTCTAGGGCACTGTCCCACCATATCAGATGTGAAGCTGGGGGAGAGGCCCCTAAAACCATATCCGAAGTGGCAGCTCCCTGACCCCATGCTGCCATGGATGGACTTGTACTCAGCTTGGCTGCTGACAGGATTCTCCTGCCTGGGTCTTGTGAACTCTTGCTCCCTGTCCAGTGGTCTATGTGGCAGCGGTTCAGTTAGGATGCTGTTGACTGAAAAGAACAGAAACCCCATTCAGAATAGCTTAAGTAGTAAAGAAGCTTAATGTCTCACAAAATAGAAGTCTCAAAATAGCCTAGGCCCTGAGTGGCAAGGGAGTGAGTTGCTTCCTGTCTCTGTGCTCTGCCATCTTCCCCGTGGATTCATTCACACATTTATTTATTCAACAAATATTTATTGGGGGCCCACTCCATGCCAAGCACTGCTCTAGGGGCTGGAACTACATCAATGAACAGAACAAATAAAACCTCCTCTTTTGGCATTTACATTCTATTTTGGGGAGAGAGTTGAGAGGCCAAAAAAAAAGGGGGGGGCACATGTAATAAATGATATGAAAATAAATCAAGCCAGGCAGGGGACTATAAAGTGACAGAAGTTGTGAGGAGCCTATTTTATATGGAATGATCAGGGAAGACCTCTTTGATATAGAGGCATTTAGGCAGAGACTCGTGGAAGCAAGCCATGGGGATATCTGGGGGAAGAACATTCTAGGCTGAGGGAAAAGCAAGGCAGAGGCCTCATGTGGGAGTTGCTTAGTGAGTTCTGGGATGTCAGGATGGCTGAGGTGCAGGCCTGGAGGGACAGAGAGGTAGGAGCAATGGACCAGATCACACAGGCCTTTGTTGGTCATGGCGGGTACACTTGGTTTTACTCTGTGGTGATAGCCTTGGGGGATTTTGAGAAGAGAAGGCCTTGCTTTAACTTCGACTTAAAGAATCATTCCCTCCTGGAGGAGGACAAGGACAGGAGCAGGGAGCACAGTTAGAGGATGTGGAGTCAAGGAATGCTTGTCATTTCTGACCCGAATAACTTGAAGAATGGAGCTGCCAATAACCGAGACAACGGTTAAGTCAACAGCAGGGGCGGGAACAATGGGTTTGGGGTTAAAATCAAGAGTTTGGTTTTGGACATTTTAATTGTGTCCAAATGGAGCTGTTGATCAGGCAGCTGCACAGATGAATCTGAAGTTCAGGGGTGCTGATGGGGCCAGGGATGTCCGTGGAGACACGATCAGGATTGCAGGTGGTGCTCCATGCCGTGTGTCTGTGAGCCCACGGAGGAAGCCGGTGTGGATGGAAAGGAGGGGTGAGGATTAAGTCCCGGATTCTCTGAAGTTTAAGGGTCAGAAAGATGAGTTGAAACTAGTAAGGAGGTCAAATGGAAGTGACCAGTGGAATAGGACAAGCAAGGAATAGCGTTGTCCCTGAGAGCAAGGTTCAGGGAAGACAGAAGGACTGTGCCAAGTGCTGCTGGTGGCCAAGAAAGGGGAGGACAGACTGACCATCGGATTAACCATGTGGAGTGGGCTGGGTGCCCAGGAAGACCAGTTTCTGTGGGTGGTGGAGCGGGCCCAGAGAGAAGGGCCTCTGAGGAATTGGAGACAGAGCAGAACAACATTTTGTAGGAATTTTGCCATAAAAAGGAACAGATGTGAGGTGGGAGCTGGGGGTGGGTGTGGGGTCAAGAGAGTGTTTTTAGATGGAGATGAAGCAGCATGTTTGAGTCTAAGGAGAATGATGCAGCAGAGAAGGAAATATGGGGGGGGGGTGTCAGGGGGACGGAGGGGTGTTCGGGAGGAGGTGAAGGGGATGAAGTCTGGTGCCCCAGTGGAAGAGTCTCTGGATAGACGCACAGAGAGCTCAGGACTACAGGGGAGAGAAGGCGGGGAGCGCGTGCTTGGGCCTTTATGTTGGTCGCTTTGGTGCTGAAAGCATTGAAAAGTGTCTTCTGCGATTTAAGGACAGTCATCAGCTAGAGTGGAATTGTGTGTGTTGGGGGGCTCGGGCATTTGAGAAGCATGCAAAAGGCATCCAACAGAGATTTAGGGGCGTGGGGGACGAATGGACAGGGCAGATGGAGGCCCGTTGGAGGCACCAGAGCCCATTCGAGGTGCGTGGCGTGCCTTGCAAGTGCGACTGTTCTCCCACCGTGGGCTAGACTGTATTATTTTGCAAAAATAGTCACAAGCACTCCCTGGGGGAGAACTCCTAGTTTCCTGCCCCGATGACATCAGGCTTGGCCAGGAGACTTGCACTCATCAGGGACCTGGGAGGGGAAGCAGAAGTTCTGTGACATCAGGTGTGTTCACCATGTTCTCTTCTCTGTCTGCCTCAAGCCTGGCCCTGTCCCAGACAGAGGCCGCCCCATCAAGCTGGATGCCGGAGCGAGGGCGACGGGGAAGACCCACCTGCGGTGCACCTGTTCTCTCTGAGTGAAGAATGAGCCTTTGCAGTGGCAAGGCCCTGAGGTCTGGGGGTTGTTTGTTACCGTAGCGTGACCTATGCTGACTGATCCAGCCTGGTTGTGTGCTTCTCTCCAGCTCTGTTCCCTAAGTGTAGGAGCAGACAGGATGGACGCTGGATTTACCCAGCACTGGGACTTCCCTAGAGAGCCATGCTAGAGGGGGCAGGGGGCAAGGACAACACACACCGGGTGTGTTTCATGAGGCTGGGGCTGGGTGAGGAGGGAAGGAAGGGAGATGCCAGATTCATCCTGAGGTTCCTTACTATACTTAGAGTTGCCGGAGGGCTGCCAGAGACAATCGGGAGGAAATCTTTCCTTCTCATGTCCCCGAGGAGAATTGTCCCCGTGCCCAGTTGAAACTTCTGGCAATATTGAGAGTCATCAAGCTTTCTCTTCGTAAGGGCTCATTTTAATTTTCTTTCCAGCAGAGTCTTTGCTGTAGCCATTTCTGCTACTCACTTTTGTTTTGTCCTTTTCAGCTTGAAGATTGGAGAGAGAGAGAGAGAGAGGGAGAGAGAGCACATGCTCCCTCCCCATTTCCCCCAAGTGTTTGTTACCTGCCCCTAAGCCATAGGGCTTTCTGCTTAGGTGAGGAGGGTCCTGTGTGGTCTGCTCATCCCCTCCACGTCCTGGTCACTGGCTGTCCAAACACACATTTTGGAAGCTGGGCAGGCGGGAACCCAGTCTGGTCGACTCCAAGCCCGTTTTTTTTCCCCTGTACGTAGTAGCAGCAAGGGGCTAGAAGGCTCCCCATCCTCGTGACCCCCTCCCCCTTATTAGAGAATCAGGGGAGCCTGCAGCCATGGGCTCTGCCCGCAGACACATCTGCAGCTTCTGGCACCAGCCTTCAGACCCTCTGCCCAGCCAGCCCCGGGGAACAGCGGCGGTCTTGCCCGGATGACTCTCCCAGCCACCCACCCTTCTGGCCAAAGACACTGGACAAGAGCCCACATGTTCCACGCTCCTCCTCAGCCTCCACTTGGGCACCAGCACTTAAGAGAGGCGACAGAACGCAGGATGGGAATGTCCAGACAGGCCCCATCTCCAGGACCGCAGGGTGCGTGCCTCGGCGAGACCAAGCCGCCCCCTCGGCCGGGCTCTTCTTCCACAGGAATCTGGTGTCGCTCCAGACAGACTCTGTGGGCCCGCCTGGCACCCTTATCCGCCCTTGGCCATGCTCCCACTGAAGGCTGGGGCCTGGAGGGGACGACCCCGCGGCCGGGCGGTAGGGAAGGGCAGGCGTGAAGAGCAAGGTTGTGTGTTCCAGAGGGAGAGCTGGCCCTCGGGGAGGGAACACACACCCACGGTCACGTGGCCTCATGACTCCGGGTCCAGTGTTCCTTTCGCTATCTCTCAGTCCCGGGGAGAGGGTCACTGTGTGCCCAGCGTGGTGCAGGCCCTTCCCTGTGACAACCTGCCTCCGTGGGCTGGTGCGTGAGCCCCTGCTCCAGGCTCTTGGGAAGGAGGGAGCCTTCTTTTGTATTTTATAAAAGGCAAGTGTGCTATTTGCTCAGGGACCCCAAATTTCACCTCAGGTCCCTTTGAACAAGCTCTGTGCTCATGGGTGAATCACTTCTCTTTGCCTCTGTGTCCTTGTGGCTTTTGCATTCGGGGGTCAGCCACAGGGATGCGGAGTGGACGGGCCCCCTGGTTCACAGGGGCCCCACGCTGCCTCGGGGAGGAGAGCCAGCGGGCTGTCTGGCTTGGGGGGGAGAGCGTCGGTGGTCAGAGCTGAGGGCAGAGCCTACCAGAGGCACTGACTCACCGCCCTGGGGCTTGGGGCCAGTCGGGCAAGCCAGCCTCAGTTTTCCCAGGTGTAAAATGGGTGTTAGGTCATTTTCTTCCGTGGGAGGGCCTGCAGGGCTATAATTATGGCAGGGTGTGTAAGGCCCTGGGAGCCCAGGACGGGCGTCCTGAGGAGGCTGGCAGGATGGCCCCGGGTTTTAACTGGCTGGGGGAATTGAGAAATTCCTTTAGAAGCAAGGCCTATGGGTGAGGGGAGCGGAGGGGGAGGGAGGGTGAATGGCAACCTAGGGCGATGTGTCTGGTGCCCTTGGGAAAAGCCATCTTAGCACACACCAAAACCCTCTCTCAGAATGCAATCAAGTTGTTGCTTCTGTTCATACCAAAAGGGCCTTTTTAAAATACAATTAGGCTCTGTTTTATTATGTGTGACAGACGAGGCCATTAACCATTCCGACTATTAAATCAGACTTCATTACAAAAAATGGAAGTAACTGTAAATTGCCTTGGGTCACGATCGTTTAGAGCCGAGACATTGCAAAGAAAAACATTAGGGAGCTCTCTACCATCCAGAAGTTAATCAATCTGACACCCCTCGGTGGGGCGTGTGTGCCCGAGGAAGAGCTGCTCACTCGCCTCCCCCCGGAGCCGGGCTCCTGGGGCTGGGAGAGGGGGCCCGACCCCTCGGCTCGCCAGAGGAGAGCCAGGAAGGCACCCAAAATAACCTGGAAATTTGGGGGAACACAGAATTTCTTTTTCCCAGAGAGGTTTTGTTGGTTTTCTTTTCTGAAAAATTATCTAAATATAACAAATGTGATATCAAGTCATACATAATACATTTTTTATGTTTTTGCACCAAAAAGTGACTTTAGAGCTATAAGGAGCAGTGCTATATATAAGATAATGTGTCTCCCCTACTCCCCAAAGTTGGGTGGGGTGACGTCTGTGGACTTGCTAATTGTCAGTGTTTGTGTCGTTCTGCAAGGCCTCCAGAGCCTGATGTTGGCTGTGGGTGGGTCTTGAGGGGGAGGTGCCCGTGTCGGGGTGCATCTTGCCCCGCTCTCCTGTGTGGGGGCGGGAAGGAGGGGATGGAGAAAGCAACACAGTTAAGGGAGCTACAAAAGATAAGAGGAGACCCAGCCCCGTGCCTCCTCTCCCCCAGGCTCCGCTTAGCCTGGAGAGACCCAAAGCACAGCGTCCTCCAAATGGCGGGGGGGCTGGGGGGGTGGGGAGCAGGGCCTGGCCTGGGACAGAGCCAAGGAGGGCCCCGGGAGCAGGGTGGTTGGCTGAGTTGTGTCTGGGGCAAGTCTCCAGCCTTGAGATGGCACCAGGCAAGGGGTGGGCAGAGGCTACTCAAGGCCTGCCCAGGCGGAGGGAGGGGGAGGCTGGCTGGGGTGTGGGCCTGTCTACACAGGGGTTTCCTGGCAAGAGTTAGCCGTCTTGGCGGGGTGGGGTGAGTATGCCCATCCGGGAGGCTGTCGGCTGCTGAGAGCTTGCCCTGGTGCCTTCCTTCCAGCCCTTTCGTTCTTCCTCCCACCCTGCTGACCGAGTGGCACCCGGACCCACCTGAGCCAGAGGTCACCTTCCTTCTGGTGCGGTCCGGGGGCCCCCGGAGGCCTGCACGGAGCATGTCTCCTCCACAAAGCCTCCCAGGCTCTGCCTGGGCTACGCCTCTGTGCTCGGGACCCTCCGGCCCCCTGAATGTCCCCCCGCTCTGCTGGTGCTGACAGCTGTTAATCAAGTAGTTCTTTGCCAACAAGCCCCCGTGCCGGGCTCCAGCTCTCCGTTCCAGCACACCCCGCCCTTCCTTGTCTTCTGCTTAACTGCTCTAGACAATTCCCTCCAGCCCAAGGACACGGCCCTGACCCTCCGGACTGTTGGGGAGCTGTCCCATCTGTGTCTGTGGCCTCCCTTCCTGCAGCTCTGCTCCAAGCTCTTCCCCCTTGGCCTATGGCTCCTTCCAGTCTCCCTGACTCTGGAGGCGCCGCTCCCTTCGCCTGACTGCCTGGCCTCTCTTCTCCGCCCAGGGAAATCCCACTCCTGCTCGAAGACCCGGCCCTCGGCCACCTCCTCCTGGAAGCCCTTCTCGGATCTGCCAGGGTTGAAGAGTCACGGCACCTGCCCGCCTCCCCTCCCCCCTCCTCCCTCCCTCCCTTCCTTCTTTCCAACAAATAGGCACTGGGCAGCTTCTGTGCCAGGCCCCGTCACAGGAGCTGCGGACTCCAAGCTGCGAACGTGTCTCTGCCTTCATGGAACTGGCATTCTGGGCGAGATGATCAGTCAGTGTGAGCCCAGGAGGTGGGAATACGTGCCTTGCAGAAACATAGAGCAGGCTCAGGGGACAGGACAGGGGGCAGTGGGGCGTGGTCAGGGAAGGCCTCCAGCACAGAGGAGTCGGAACAGCCCCCGAAGGAGGTGGGGGAGCAGATACCCCAGCGGCAGGGCAACTGCGGGCTGTTCCCCCAGCACGGCCCAGGGCCAAGGACAACACTGGGGCCTGTATTCCGTCGTGTTGCCGGAGCGGTGGTTGTTCAAGCTTCTGCTTGCTCTGGCCTCGGGAGCCACTCGTGGGCAGGGACCTTCCCCTTGCTCTCTGCATCTCCCCCGGAGCCCAGCCTGGCGTTGGGCATCTGAGGGCACCCGGCACCTGCCCTCAGGTGGCAGAAGGAATGGCTGTGCGAACGCAGGAAGAGGTGACTGCCTTTCCGGACATGTGCCGGGCACCGCAGCGTCTGTCTCCCCGCGTCCACTCCCGTCCTCGTGCCCCAGGAAAGGTGACAGAGTGCTCCCCTCCCAGGAGCTCCATCCTGGAACTTTCCTGTCTTGGATGAGAAGCTGACCACCCGGAGCGTCCCGAGAGCCCCACACAGCTGGCCTTGTGCTCTTCTGTCCTGCCCTGCCAACAGCGAGAGCCAACACAGACGGGTCTCCCAGGGTCTGGGATGGAGGTTCCATGGGCTCTGGCGATAAGGGAGCATGATTTTGAATGTCTGCATTGTTTCCTTGTTTGTATTTTTACTTTAGGCTTTATTCTCTGCGAAGATGGGGTTTGAGACACAGAAGAATCAGGACTCAGACTTTTATTTTGGTAAGAAGTCCAAAATGAAAGTCCTTAGAAATGTTAGCCTTGGGACAAGTGAAATCTAAATGATTCTGTCCACAGGTGTGATCAGCAAATCACCCCAGACCCGGTGGTCCCACGATCTTGTGCCTGTAGAAGCAGGCAGGCCCCTTGGGGGTCTGTCCTTGTCCCCGCCACCAAGCTAGAGGGGGCGTCCCAGCGCGGCCAGGAAGGCAGGCTCCCCGTGCAGCCGAGGCCCTCGCCGTCCTTCCGCCGGCCGCTCACCAGGCACCCGCACACCCTGGAGGGAGCACTGTTGCCAAGTATGGTGATTTCAGTCCTTCTGTTTTTCCTTCCTGGAGACCAGGACCTTCCTGAGGTCCGTCCATACGGAGCTCCTCCCATGCACTCCTGGGCCATTTCCTCCACAGGCTGCTCCCTGGGGAGGGGTGAGTCACTAGATCCGTCACTGTCCCTCTGCAGAGGGGTAGGCTGCAGTGAGGGGCTGGGGGTCCCACTAGGGTTTTCTTTGGCCCTTTCCTCCTGGCTCAAGAAAAGCAGAGTTCTGTTCTAACTTGGAGCACATCTAAGTGATGGCCCAAGCCTGGCAGGCTGCTGGTTTTCTCTGGCAGGGAAGGAGCTTTTCACAGCTTTCGGCCGTGGGAGGGCTGCTGTCTCTGGGGACAAGAAGACTTCCTGCTCAAACCCGCTGCGGCTGGTTAACCATGCGACACCAGGAGAGGGCGCCCGAGGACCAGCCAGCCCTCTCATCCTGGGGTCCCTCCCGCCACCCAGCCCCCGGCCCCCCAGCCTCTCCGTCCCTCGGACCCCAACCCTTGACTCCTGGAGCCCTGACCAGGGAGCCCAATGATGGGCTCCAGTGGAAACTGCCTTTAACAAGCCGGGTCGTCTTTGCAAATCATGTCTCCCCCTGGACCCCCATGTTCTTCACCTGGCAAGTAGAGATTAAAATGAAAAATGAAAAGAACCACCAGCCTGTCTTGCCAACTGCATGGAACTGAGCCTGTATGAAGCTCCAACCCGCTGCAGCTGAAGACGTGACTTAGAAAGTGCAGGGCAGTGTGCGCACATGGGCTTGTGGCTACATTTTTTGTTTAATAAATGCACTGCCATCTGGGGGGAGACAGCCAGTTGCGGGGTGTATCAGCCTTTAAAAGGGGGAGGTAATGACAAATATTTAAGTCAAGATCAATTTTCTGAAGCAATAAAGAAAAAGCCAGAGATAAGTGCTAGTAGTTAACCAGAAACTGTCACCCATCTCTTTTACTTCTGCCAGATTATATGAATACACAGTTTATGGAAAAAGAGAAAAAAGTAAAATGTTTATTTGTGAAATAAACAGAAGAAGGCAAGTTGTTGAAATATGGAATCAAGCCGATCTTTGTGGCTACTTTGCTCTTTGATATCTCCAGTTTGGAGTTACGGTGTTTTCACACATCATTGCCAAGCGTGGGGACATCCGTCACTCCTGGAGCCTTGTCTTGAGTCAGTTCTGACCCTGTCTCTTGTTCAGAGGTGGCCTCCAGCTCTCAGGGCATGGGTCCCCTCTCTTCGGTGTCACAGTGACTTCCAACCCGAATGCAGTGACCCTCCCTCTTCCTGGTCCTCCTGCAACATTGGTGAGCAGTCATGCCCTCTGAGTTTGAAACAAGAATTAAAATCTGCATTCACAAAGTGGTGACTAGAGGGTGGGGGAGACAGTCTGACAGGGTTCCTTTAACCCGCCCACGGCTCATTCTCCACGACCGTTTCAAGCAGACCTCACTCTCCCCAACCTCCCTATGTGCCCTTCCATCCTAGGCATCCGAGGACCAGTGTCCTGCTCCCGGAAAAGGGAAGAACAGCCACCAGCTGGGCCCTGGCCTGTGAGCCTTCCAGCCTGCCTCGTCCACACCAGCTTCTCCCCTGCCCTCCTATAACAAGAGGCGAGGGGTCCCTTGGAGTCTCACTCCATTGGTTCGCTGACCCCACCCTGCATCTTGATTTCTCCTTCTCTCTTGGATCAAAATGCTCAGTTGCTCCCGTTGCAAAAGAAAACCTTACTCCCAGCTGCCCGCCTTCTGCTCTCATTCCCAATCAGGCTTGTCACAAGAGCTTTCCACACATCTTCCTGCCCTCTCTCACATCTCCTGATCCTCAGTTCACTCCAGGTGGGGTCCTGACCCCTTTGCTGGGGTCACCAGTGGCCTCCATGTTGTTAAACCCGGCAGACACAACCAAACATCTGTCCGACTTGCCCTCTGAGTCCCTAATAGGCCAGTTGCCATCTCGCTCCTTCTTCGGTCCCTCCCTCTCATTAACTTCAGGGACCCCGTTCTACTGGTTGGCTTTCTTCCTCTGTTTCATTTACAGGCTTTTCCACGTTCCCTCATTGGACTGCCTAATGCTGGAGGTCTTCAAGGCTCTATGTTGCATCCTTGTTTTTCTTTCAATCTTTTCAGTATAGAAAATTTCGAACATAAATAAAAATACACTTGATCTTAGCCAAAAGGCCGAGAAGCGATCGAACATAGATAAAAATAGAAAGAAGAGTATAATGAACCCTTATGTACTCATCACCCAGCTTCAACAATTACCAACTTAAGGCCTACATATTCATAATAGTCATTCTTCCCTGGTTTACTTTGAGGTAAAGTACCATACTACCCATTATTTTATGTGTGAATATTTGGTATATTTGTCTAAAAGATAAGGACTCTTAAAAACATAGCCTTCATATCATTAACACACTTCAAGTCTATTTAACAATAACTGGTTAGGTCCATGGGTTCTCTCTTTAGGAATCTCATTGACATTCATGGTCTTAAGCAGTCTTCATAAGCCAATGACTCCAGGCTTAAATCTTCAATCCAGATCTTTCTTTCAGCTCCAAAACCCTATTTCTAATTCTCTATTTGACATTTCCTCATGCTGGGTTTGGAGGCACCTCAGATGTAATGTGTCCCAGACAGAGCTCATGATTTTCACCCTCACTCTGCTCTTCCTCTGGGCCAACTCTGTCTTGGCAAATGTACCGGAACCCTGGGTACCCCTCCTTCCTTCACCTTTACCCCTGCCTCCAATCCATCACCAGATCCTGTGAATTCTTCCACCAGAATATATCCTGACAAGCCATTCATTTCTCTCATTCTCTCTACACAATCATGCCAAGCCGCCACCCTCCCTCACCTGCACTGCGGAGGCCTCTTAATGGCGTTGTTTCTGTCACTTGCACCCTCTGCTGAGCCTCAGCTACACACATAGCAAGTCCATGTCAGAACTATCTGTCCTCCCAGTTAGTAAATTATCACTGCCCTGAGCCACTCCCCAGCCCAGGGCTCCAGCCCTATCCCAACCACCAACCTCCCTCCCTCCGGTAGGCCCCAGCAAGGGACCTCAGAGACCTTGCTATCCTTGGAGGCTCTGCGCTCAAATATTTTAAAATTCATATGGTATTATGACGACCTAGGACTTTCGGTACCTTCCCTAGTGAGATTCAAGGGAAGATCCAGAAAACTTGTGTTCTCCTACCCTCCAACAGCCAGACTAACAGACTAAAAAATATATATGTAGCCCTATCTTGGAGGGGAGAGGGAATTGTGATGGGAGGGTGGATGAGAGGAACTTTTGGGGTGGCTGGTGATATTCTCTTCTAGATCGGGGTGGTGATTACACAAATACATTGACTTTATGAAAATCAATTGGGCCGAGCACTTAAAATTGTGTACTTTTCTATCCTCTGTTATATTTCCCTAGAGTTTAGTTAGAGCATATCACCCAGAATTTCCCTGTGGTTTCTGCTCAAGGGGGAGCAGTCTCTTGATCTATTTCTCTTGTTTACATTCTCTCCAGAAGGTTCCGGTACTGTCGTGGGCTCCTGTACATCACTGAGGAGCTCTGCAGTGGTCTGCCCTCCCATGCGTGGGTCAACACCATGGGTGCTACACAGGAGTCCCAGCCTCTGTGAATGGATGGGTTGGAACAGGCCTCCTCTCCTCTCTCACTCCTCCCCTTCAGCCTCCGCAAGATCAACGACTCCAGGCTATTCAGGCAACGGGGAATATCTCACCTAGGGGCTGGGAGAGTTTCTGGAGTTACTGAGCGCCCGGACAAAGATTTAAGTTCAGGCTATTCTGCACTTCCCCTGGAACCTCACAGGGGGAGATACCTAAAGATTCAGGCCCTTAACGTAAAACCGTGAAAAGCCACTCAATCTCACTGCTAATAAGGGGAAATGCAAATTGAAATCCCCGTGAGTCACCATTTCGTGCCCATGAGCTTGGTAAAAACAGAAAAGTCTGTTAATACTAAGTGTGGGCAAGGATGTGGTGAGTTCAAACGTTTGCCAGTGGGAGTCTAAATTGGAGAAACACTTTCCCGAGCAGTTCGGCGATAGCCAGAAGAGCTGAAGATGCCCCTGCCTCATTGCCCCAGGCATCCGTCACTTCTCGGTCTCTGCCACAGGGGAGCACGGGAGTCTGGTCAGGAGGAGAATCTTCTTCTAAGATCATGTGTAACAGAAAAAATACGGGGGGGAAACAACCAGAAAATAAAATTTTGACCTTGTGGCCTGTTTATGTAACAGTGATAATGAATGAACCACAGCCACACGTATCAACATGGTTACAAACAAAGACATAAGGCTGAGTGGAGGAAACAATTCACGCAAGGAATGTTCTGTATGGCACCACGGGGACCAAGCTTGAGGACCCGCAGATCAGTACTACAAAACGCGTATGGATGCATAAGTGTGCACTGAAAGGATGAAAATGTTCATGGGAGTGACCACTGCATGACAGTGGATGCTTTAGGAGAAGGAGGGCGGGAGGGGTCCACAGGGCACCTGAGCTCAGCTCTTGTTCCACTTCTTAGGAGTGAAAATATGAAGTAAATATGGTTTAGTGTTAAATCTGATAGAGCCAGGTGGTGGGAGGATTTTTTATTGTCTGTGCTTGTCCATATGTTTGATATTTCCGATAAAATCAATCAATTAATGAAAAAAGCTCCTCCCACTCCAAATGGCTCACCTGTCCCGGGTTCAGTCTTTGCTCCCCAGGACTTGCCCCCTCTTCTTCAAGGAGCTTAGTTGGAAGAATCTAAAGCACAAAGTGGAAACTTCCACACTTCTCCCAGGCTAAGCCCCTCCGTGGAGTCCTTTCCTTAACACCACATCCCACACCAAGGACCGTCGGTCTGCATAGGGCGCAGTGTCAGCCTGATGCAAGCATGCTGTTTAGGAGCCGCACTGGCCGGGTCTGAACGCTGGCTCTGCCACTTGTCTGCGGGACCTGGGACAAGTTCCTTTGGCTCTCTGTGCGCCAGGAGGGAGGGAGCGCCAGCAGAGAGGGTGGCCCAGGTGGCTGGAGAGGGGAGCAGGGGCAGCTCCGGGGGGCAGGTGACCCTCACCCTCTGCTGAGCCGGGCTACTTGGCACAGACGGACGAGATCATATTTCTCTGTGGCGGCAGGAAAGGGCCACATGGGGGATTGAGTTATCTTAGCAGCAGTCCTTTCCGTTTCAGTCCTAACGTGTGTGCACGCTCACTGGGGACACCAAGAGAGTCTATGTGAAGCAAATTTGCTGTAGATCGCAGCAGACCCTTGGCTGGGGCAGGAAAGAAAGCAAAGACTCCCCAGCCAGTTGCAGACCAACCGACAGGCCCTGCCTCTGAAAACACTTTCATGGGTTTCCCTTTTTACACCAAGAGTTTCAGGGAAGCATGGATACGCTGCCCACCCACGCTCTCTGCCGAGAGCTCCAGAATGGCCACGAACCCCTGGCACCTCCAGGCTCCCGCCTCTTGGAGGTGCTACAGCCGCATCCCTGGGGCGCCCGTGGCCTGAAGAGACCCCATGGTCTCTTCCATCCTGTCTGCTTTATCTACCCCTACATACTGTCACGTGCATGGCCTTCTGTGATGCTTGTGGGCCTTGCTGAGATGGGGGAAGGGGGAGAGTTATGGGTTGAAGTGAGGTCCCCCCCTCCAATTCATATGTTAAAGTCTTAACCTCCAGAACCTCAGAATGTGACCCGATTTGGGAATGGAGTCATTGCAGATGGAACGGGTTAAGACGGGTGGGCCCTTCTCCAAGATGACCGAAGTCCTTATAAAAAGGGGAGACGTGGAGACAGGTGCACACACAGAGAGCACCATGTGAAGATGAAGTCAGTGGTTGGAGTGATGTGTTGACAAGCCAAGGAAGGCCCAGGACCGTGCTGGAGGCCGCGGCAGGGTCATGGAACAGATGCCCTACCGCCCCCGGGAGGAACCAGCCCTGCAGATGCCTGGATCTTGGACTCCGGTACCCAGCACTGGGAGTCAGTGCACTTCTTTTGCTAAAGCTCCCCAGTCTGTGGGCCATCTGTCTGGCAGCCACAGCGAACTAATCCAGGGACTAATAGTACCCCTTTATGACGGAGGAACTGGGGACCCCCGAGAGCGGGGCTTGCTCAAGGTCACACAGCTGCTAAGAAAACCGAGCTAACGCTTGACTGCCTCGACACTGTCACAGGATATTTGGCGCTTTATAGGAGGGAGTCAGGGAGTTCTTCAGGGGCTGGGAGGAAAAACATATTGCAATTTATTCTTCTATTAAGCATGACCGGTGACAACTGCTTTCTGGGTGGTCTGTTCTGAGCTGGATCTAGACGGTATTTGGGGAAAACAATACTTTTCACTTATCACCTGTACAAGATCATATAACAAGCCAAATTAATGTCCTGGGACTCGTCATAGAGACTGCAGCCTTCAGACACGCTGTCAGCGCGCTGGGTAATTAGAACGAGTCTGGCACGTTTGGCGGCTTAATTTATGGCACCTTTGGCATTTTGGCACAGCCTTGGCCTTCTGATCCAGGCGTCCTTTCTGCTTTGTATCCTTGGGTGTGGATGATTCTCAACTTCTTGCCTTGGGAGCAACCCCCCCGCTCCTGAGACTCTGGTTCTGACGCAGCTGGTTCCCACGCTGTGCTGTCGGCTGGAGTGTGTCGAGGGGGGAAGGACAGGGCCCCTGGGGTCCACAAACACGTATTCCAACGCCAGCTGTCCATCCAGAGCTGTGTGGCCTTGGCCAAGCCACATCCCCTTTTGTGCCCTCGTTTTCCCACCAATAACTTGAGGGGCTTGGACGGGAGGATTAGCTCTTTCCAAACTGGGAGGAGGTGGGTGATCTGCAAAGAAGGTAAAAGAGGCCAAGTGTGGGGCTGGCTGACCAGCTATTTTTGGTGTTTAAAACTTCCTTATAAAGTGGTGGGTTTTTCTCCAACATGAGCCTGAGCTGGACACCCACCCGTCAGGCATCCGTCAGCCCAGCTTGGTCCTGTGATCTTGCCCATGCTCACTGGACCCTCTTAGGTGAAAAAGGCAGGAAACATGAATTAATTATGATTTGTACAATTTAATTGGCAAACAACTCTTCAAATAGAAGTCTTTTGGGGTGGTCTTATTAAAAGGCATGTTTGATTCTAAAAAGGTGGAGAACAACTGGGCTGAGGCCCCCAGATTGCTGCCTGCTCTAAAAGCCCGTGATCCCAGCCCTACACTGGATTGGTGCCCTCAGGCTCAGTGATCCAGGTGTTGGGAGCCCAGCATCTGTGATCCGTCTTCGTCAACTGCTGTGTCCCCTAACTTCCCTCCCTCCCCTGGTCATGCCGTATCCTCCTCCCTCCTTGGGTTATAATTGAAGGTCATCTGCTATGAAAGGGTTTCCATCTCCAATTTGTTGCCAGTTGCTAAGATCATCCTTGGCAATTTCTGTATATATCTTCGTGTTGAGAATGACTTTTGAATATGTCTTTGTGTCACACGTGGTGTACCTTCCCCGTAAGAAGTGCGACTCCTTGAGCATCGGGATAGAATTATTTACGGCCTGTAACTGGATCTGGGGCCATGGATTCTTCCAGCCCGTGGCCAGGACCTCTGCCTCTGGCACTGTGGTGTCAAGCTCAGTGAGGGAGAGTCTCTGAGGGTGAATCAGCGATGGCTGGTGCAGCTAGTCGGGGGCCCGGCCGGGAAGCAAACTGTGGTCCGACTGATTTTGTAAGCAGTGCTCCTTTCTCTGTGATGGCATCATGCCATGCCTGTAGGAGGTGGACCCAGAGGGCAGGGCTGGCTTCAAGGGGCCTAGTAACAAAATATAACCTTCGTGGGGAAAGAGAAGTGCCTTCCTCAGCTCAGGGGGTGTCCAAAGGAGCAGCAGGGGTAAGGCCAACTTTAGAGGCAGGTGGAGCAGTCTGCTTCCAGTCTGGCCGTGGGCTGACTCAGGGGTCCGCACCGGTGCAGCATGGAAAGCCATGAAATCACAGACATTGCTATTGTCCACCCACTTCCCTCTTTTTCTCTAATGATAGAATTCCCTCCCTTTTTTAAAAAATTAGGCACTTAGCTGCACTTCACAAAGGCTACTTTTCCCTGGCTCCCTGGCTGTGTGACTAAGTCCTAGCCAACAGGATACAAGCCACAGTGAGGACATTTTCTTAAAGAGAAGGAGTGTTCCTTTTTCTTCCCCTTTCCTTCTTGCTGCTCCCTGGAAGGTAGACGTGATGGCTGGTATCAGAGCAGCAATCTTGGCCTTGAAGTGACCTTGTAAGCCACACCTGGTGGGACCACAAAATAGAACGTGCTTCTTCATGACCCTGTGGGGTGTCACACCAGTCCCAGTCCAACTACCTCTGGACTTCTGTGTGAGACAGAAGTAAGTTTCCATTTTGCTTAAGCCATTGTTCCTTTGGGGTTTCTGTCTCCTTATCCCAAATTACAGAGAAAGCTTTAATCATTTTTTTTTCAGTTTTTTGTTAATTCTTTTGATTAATTCTGGTGCTGGTACCTCTCTAACACTTGCTTAAATCTCCCCTGCTTCAGCCAAGAGAACATCACTCATTGAGGCTCAGAGCCTTTGGCAGGCACTAACATCTAACTGTAATTTATTGACATTGTTTTGTTTCTATGGTCTTTATTTTTAGGTTACCATTTACTTAAGGTAAATGATACTCTTTTCCATTTACAATAGTGACATGAGGTCACTTTCCTTTTAAAATAATTTACTTAAGCAAAACAATTGAATTGATTTAAAAGATATTAAATGACTAAGAGTACAGGTTACGGCAGTGAGGGCGGAATCAAGGAGACGGCTGGAGGCTGACTACAGCCGGGGAAATTAGGATATAGATTGTGCCACTTTGGAAAGAGTTATCTAAATATTTCTTCCTTCAGTATTTTGTAGTTCTTGTTTTTGATGATTCAAAGTATTCTTGTAGCGGAGCTAAGCTACCTAATTCCCGAAGGCAATAATTTGGTAAATATTCCCCCAGACCAAGCATGATAGTTAAAAAGTGTGAGTGCTGAAGCCAAACTTCCTGTGTTCAATTCTTGGCTCCTGCGATGACTAGCTGTGTGACACTGGGCAAATTACTGTGTGTCTCTGTGCTCAACATCTCACCCTTATGATGGAGTTGATGATGTTGTGGAGAGGATTAAATGATCAATCGTATGTAAGGCACCGAACTGAGCATCTGACATACATTAAGTATGCAACGAGTGGCAGCTATTTTTACTATCGTTATGTCTGGCTTGAATGCATCTAGAAGTCAGTGTTGAAAGCTTTATACTAAGCTCTTGGATGTAGAATAACTCTGTCTTGATGCTCAAGATGTTTTACATCTTAAAGGTAGATTTTTCTCAGGTTTTCTACCAATATTCTTTTTCTGTTCCAGCTCTAATCCAGGATACCACATTGCACTAATCTTCACATTTACCTTAGTTACCTCTAATCTGTGACAGTTCCCCATTCTGTCCTTCTCTTTAATGACCTTGCCACTTTTTAGGACTATTGGTCTGGTATTTTGTAGAATTTCCTGAAGTTCATTTAGTAAAATGCTTTCTCACAAGGAGGCTGCTATTATAGATTTGGGGGAAGAATCCCCAGAGGTGACATGTCCTTCTCACTGCCTCATATCACAGGGTATATGATGTCAATATGTCTTATTACTGGTGATATTAATCTTGAGTGCTTGGTTAAGGTGGTGTCTGCCAGGTTTCTCTACTATACTATAGAGTTAGTATTTTTCTCTTTTTATAGTCTATTTGTTAGAGGAGAGCCTAAAGTCAGCCTACACTCATGGAGAGAGAAATTAAGGTCTACCTCCTGAAGGGAGGAGTATCAAAGAATTTGTGAATATATGCCACCACAGTAATTAAGAAATATTTTGAGGAAGATATTTTGAAGCTATATCCTATTTTTTCCTTAAACTTTCACTCACTAATTTGAACATTCGTTAGTGGATCTTGCCTGTAGCTATTGTTACTGGGATGTTCTAATGGTGATTTTCTATTTCTCCACTTCATTCTACATTTATTAGTTGGAATTCTTATGAAGGAGGAGGTGTCTCATTCACCCCCCCATTCATTTATTTATTCAATTATTTGTTTATATCAGTATGGACCAAAAGATATTTATTTTATTATTGGGGGATATAATCCAGTACTAATATACTGGGAGCCTTTTCAGAAAGACCTGTGTCCTTTGACATGCTCTCATAATTTTTTTGAGCACTTCCTTACTTTCAGGTACTGCAGGATGCTCAAAGATCATCTTGATTTTCCCTGCCCCAGCCGAGAACCAAACATTTCTCCAAGGAACCCTGGTTCCTTTGCTTGGAGAATGGTATTTAGAAACCAAGATCTGAACACTAGGTGTTCTCATTGCTATTGGGGTGTTACTGTTTCTAAATCCTTTCAGTGTATAGATTTAGGAATGTATGTATATATACTAACTCATGTGAACCCATCTCTCTTTCTCATCATCATCACAAATGAGTTTCTACTGATATCTCCAACACTAATCTAATACAACCAAGTTTATTCTAGCCTTCCTTTCTCTCTCTTCCTTATTTGTAACTTCTTTCTCCAATAGTGAAAAGCCTTAGTCTCAGGACTAATAGCAGAATGGAGATGACAGAAGAAAGAATCAGTGACTGTAAAGGCACACCAAGAGAAATCATCCAATCTGAAGAAGAAAGAGAAAGAAAGATTGAAAAAAATGAACAAAACCTCCAGGATTTGTAGGACACTATCATGGGTCTCATATCCACATTATTGAAGTCTCAGAGGGAGAGGAGAAAAAGAATGGGGCAGAAAAAACATTTGAAGAAATAATGACTGAAAACTGCCCAAATCTGGTGAAAGACATAAATTTACAGATTCGAGAAATCCAGGGAACCCCAAGAAGATAAATGTAAAGAAAACCACATCTAGATGCATTATAGTCAGAATACTGAAAACTAGAGAGAAAGAATATTTGAAAACAGCTAGAGAAAAATAACACATGACATAGTGGGCAACAGTAATTTTGATACTCACTGACTTCTTATGAAACAACCTGGAAGCCAGAAAATAGTGGAACAACATCTTTAAAGTGCCCAAGGGAAAAATTGTCAACCTAGAATTCTATACCCAGCAAGTATATCCCTCAAAAAAGAAAGCGAGGTAGACATTCTTTTACATTGCCAGCAGATCTTCACTGGAAGAAAGGCAAAAGCAAACTCTTCAAGCTGAAGGGAAATTATACCAGAGGGAAGTGCGGACCTCCAGGAAGGAATAAAGAACATCGGTAATGGTAAATATCAGGGTAAGTATATAAAACTATTTTTTCCTTTTGATTTCTTTAAAAAACATACGATTATTTTAGGAAGAAACTAGAATAGTGTATACGGAGATGTAATACACGTGACAAGTACAGCATAAACAATGCTGGGGGTGGGCTAGTTTAAGGGATAAATGATGGAACTATACAGTTGTAAAGTTTTTACATCTTATTTGAAATAGTGTAATATTCACTGAAAAATCAAGGGTATATGCTATAATCCCTAGTGCAACCTCTAAAAATCAATGTAAATATTTATATTTAAAAGGCCACTAGATATATTAAAATGGAATTCTAAAATATATTTATATGGCCCAAAGTAGGAAGGAAAGGGGGAATAAACAAACAAAAACAGAGGAGACAAGCATAACAAATAATAAAATGGTAGACCTAATTCCAATCATGTCAATAATTAAATATTAATGGACTAAACACTCCAATTAACACATAGTAATTCGCATTATGATTACCATTATTATTGCTGTGGATTGCAGAAGAGTGAGGTCATTCTTCTGATCCGGTTAATGTTTTAGAATATCATACAACCCTGAGCATTGAGGGTTTGGCTTTGGGTTATCTGCTGCTTCTGGAAAAACCTTCCTTGTCTTCCCACCAGGCAGGGTGCTCCTGAAGGGACCATCTGCCTCCTTAAGCCCCTGTTGAGTTCCCAGGCCTGAGGATGGAATTGGTCCTGACCAAATGCAGGGTATCCCAGAATCAGCACCCAGGAGGACACAACAATCATGGAATCTAACCCGGCAAATGTCTCAGTTTCCCTTAATAGAAATCTCTCATGTGATATTAGTTTTTAAGCAGATTTTTTTAAAGGTAATCAGCATGCACATTATATGTTTAAAAAATGTGCAAAAAGTTTTGCAATTAAAAGTCAGCCTCTCTCCTATCCTGGAACTATAAATCAACAAACACAGATTTTGTTATGGGTTCAGCCCGAACCTCCTCCCAAGGGACTGTTGGCAGGGGCTGGGGAGGGCCTGGTCACACCAGCAACAGGAGGAGTTGGGTTTTACATTCTTCTCTACTCAAGCAGATGTCTGCCTCATGTTCTTTTTTTAGCCTTTGAAACCAACTTCCTGGAATCTATGTCCTCACCATGGGTAAGCAATAATAGTATTCCAGAAAGCTTGTTTTTATGGAGGAAAATCCAGCTAAGCATAATGGGTTGGTTCTGCCAGCTTTATAAAATACAGAATTTGCATTAAAAGGAAAGTCCTTCATAACTGAGATTTGAAGGAGTACGGTTGGGGAGTGTAGCTAAAAATAATTTCTGCTGGTTAAATTTAGGGATTTAAAAAAAAAAAGCCATTGGTAAAATGCTATCCGATATTCAAATGGTTTGGAATTGTTTCTCTTCAGAGGATAGGAAAGAGAGGAAAAGTGAAGAGGTCATGGGCTATGGCATCCAGTAGAACTGGTTTTTATTCCCATTCTGCCACAATAGTGGTGGCAAGTCACTAAACACTAAGCCTCAATTTTCCCATCTATAAAATGATCCTGGCACCTAGTAAATATCCGACAAATACAGTTTTCCTACCCAGCTCTCCCGACTCCCTGTGTTTTGGTGTTTTCCAGTTACCTAATAACAAACCGTCCCCAACCCTAGTGGACTAAATGGACAAGACATTGATTTTGCTAAGTGCTAAAGCAGCTTCTGATTATGGCTCTTGGTATTCTCACCCTTGTCTGATCCTCTGCCCTTATCTGTGGCCGGACATAGTGATTTTCTCCCAATGAATGGATATAGCGAACATGATGGGATGTCACTTCCGTGATCAGGTTATAAGATGGCTTCCATCTTGCTACCATTTTTGCTCTATTGCCATGGTTTACATGAAGTAAGCCACAGTGCGATGTGAGGCCCACGTGACAGAACTGAAGGCGATCCTGCCAACAACCACAGGAGTGAGTGGAGCCTTCCCCAGGGGTCCCTGGAGATGATGAAAGCCCTGGCCAACACCTTGATTACAGCCCTTGAAAGACCCTGATGCAGAGAACCCAGCTAAGCCATGTCCAGATGCCTGGTCTACAGAGGCTGTGGGAACATAAATATTGTTTCAAGCCACAAAGTTATAGGGTAATTTGTTATGTAGTAATAGGTGACTAATATCTCAGGAATCTGCAATTTGGAGAGGACTAGCAGGGATAGTGTGTCTGTCTTTTACTTGTCAGCTAGGTGCGTGTGGAAGCTGGGAACTGAAATCATGTGAAAGCTCCCTCCTTCCTTCTTTCCTTCCCTCTTTTCTGCCCTCCTTCCCTCCTGCACTTGTCTGGAGGTCTATTCTGGCTGTGGGCTGAGACCTTAGGTCGTTGTTGGCTGGAATGCACAGTGTGGTTTCTCCATGAGGCTTGGGTTTCCTCATAGTAAGGAGGCTGGGTCTCTAGGGAGAGAGAGAGGGAGAGAGCTCACCAGATCAGACATAAGAAAGGAAGAGAGGGACAGAGAGAGGGATAGAGAGATGGAGGGAAAGAAGGAGAGATCGGGAAAGAGAGAGACAGAGAAGGAGAGAGAAAGGGAGAGAGAGAGAGGGAGAGCACCAGATGGAAGCCATATCACCTTTTCTAACCTAGCATCAGGAAGTACAACATCCCTTCTGCTGCATTCTCTTCATTAGAAGAAAGACTCCAAGGCTGAGCAGTACTCAACGGGAGGGGAATTAGATTCTACTTTTTAAGCAGCATTGTCCAAGAATTTGGAAGAGCATGTGGGATCAGAAATATTGTTATCCCTCCCTTTGGGAAATGTGATCTGCCACATTTTGGCCACTCAGTCTTCCTGCTTTCTTCCGGTGTCCCCTCCATCATCATTGCCTTACTTGAGTTGGCCCCCTTTAGGGGATAGGGTACCCAAGTAAGAGAAGATTTCAGAAAAGTCTTTTTCCTAAGTGGTTCCATCTGCCAAGGAATCAACTTGGCCATACGCTCTATCTGCCTTCAGAGGTCTCCCCACTTTGTTCTTCTTTGAAGACACAATCGATGTGATATGCCAAATATACTTAGATAGCCCATAACTGTGACAAGGAGGAAGCCCTGAAGGTCACTGAAGAGCCACTTGCTTGATGACTTACCAACTCTCTATGTAAACAAATCTGCAAAGGCAACACTTCTTGGTGAGAGAAAGAAATAAAGTAGGGGAGGGATAAGAGACAAAAGAGAGAGAGGGGGAGAGAGATCACCAGATCAGACATAAGAAACAAATCCAGATAGATGAATGGGATTACAAAGATGGAAAGAGGAAAAGAATGGAAAACATGAAATGTAAGAAAGCAATGACCCAATCCTACCCAGAATAAGGAAGTGGGTATAACACTGCTTTTAAGAAACAGCTTTACTGAAATATAACTTACATACTACACAATTCACTCACTTAAACTGTGCAATTCAGTGGTTTTTAGTATGTTCACAGGGTTGTGCAACTATCATCACAATCAATTTCAGAGCATTTTATCACCCCAAAAGAAATCTCGTACCCACTTGCACTCACTCCTCTTCCCCCTCAATCCTCCCAGCCCCAGGCAACCACTAATCTACTTTCTGATAGATTTGCCTTTTGTAGACATTTCATATAAATAAAATGATATAATATGCAGTCTTCTGTGATTGGCTTCTTTCAATTAGCAGAATGATTTCAATTCACTCACGTCGTAGCATGATCAATACTTCTCTCCTTTTTATCACTGAATAGTATTGCATTGTGTTCAGACAGCACATTTTATTTATCCATTCATCAATTGATGGGTTTTGGGTTGTTCCCATTGTCTGGCCATCCTGACCAATGGTGATGCAAATATTTCATGTATAGGCTGTGGGCACGTGTCTTCACCACTCTTGGCTATATACCTTGGAGTGGAACTGCAGCATCACATGATAACCCTATGTTTAACATTTTGAGGAGCTTATAATTTGTTTTCCGAAGTGACCCCAGCATTGTATAAAAGTTCCAACTTCTCCACATCTTTGCCACATCTTCTGTCTTTTGGGAGATGGCCATTCTAGTGGGTATGAAGTGGCATTTCATTGTGGTTTTGATTTGCATTTCCCTGATGGCTGATGATGTTCCAAATCTTTTCATGGGCTTATTGACCATTTATAAATTTTCTTTCAAGAAATGTCTATTTAGATGCTTTGCCCATTTTTAAAATTGGGTTATTTGCCCTTTCATTGTTGAGTTGTAAAGTTTTTTATATAGTCTGGATACAAGTCCCTTATCAAATACATCATTTGCAAATAAATTGTTCCATGCTGTAGGTTGTTTTTTTCTGTTTTCTTGATTGTATTTTTAGTATCACAGAAGCTTGTAATTGTGATGAAGTCCATTTATTCTATTTTTTCCTTTCGTTACTTGTGCTTTTGGTGTCCTACCTAAGAAGATTTTGCTTAACCCAAGGGCATGAAGATTTACCCCTATGTTTTCCTTTATGATTTTTATTGTTTAACTCTTGCATTTAGGTCTTTGATCCATCTTGAGTCAATTTTTTGCATGGGTAAGGAAGGGATCCAACTTCATTCTTTTGCATGTGGTTCTCCATAACACTTATACATTCACCTTATAAACACTGCTTTTCTGGACAAAGCAAGAGAAAGTGAGATCCACTTTTCCCTAAGTTCAACCGTATTTTAAACATGAGATTTCTATGACCCCTTCTCTTTCTTCACTTTCAATTCTTGTATAATGTGAATATGGGTACATTTCTAGGATAACTAATTGGGCCTCAGTCGTTCCATCTCTCAAAAAAAAATAAAGATAGTTATTCTCTTCCCTGGCTGCTCATTGGGATCATCTAGGAGCCTTGCAAAGTACCCCTGACAGAGTCTTGTGCCCAGATATTCTGATTTAGTTGGTCTGGGATAGGTAGGGTCTGAGCATAAATATTTTTCCAAGTGTCTCGGGTGATTTTATTGTGCAGCAGGATCATCATCCTGCTCTAGATGGTCTCACTGGGGCTTTCTAGGTCTATGATTCTATGTTTCCATGGCAGTTCTGAACAGTAAGACCCAACTGAGTTTAGTCGCGAATACCCACTAATGAGGTGTTTCTCTGTGGTTCGACAGGGCAGATCTGCCCATCTCTTCTGAGAGCAGATGGCAGTGTTTCTGCCTGGTCCCCGACCCCTGCAGTAGCCTCGAGGGTACCTCTGAAACCGTGAACACCCCTGATAATGTTCCTGGGGCCGCTGCTCCAGCCACACTGGCTTCCACCGGCTGCACTCCTTCACCTTTGCTGTTCCCTCTGCCTGAATGCTGTCCTTCCCTTCTCCACTGGACTTCCTCCTATCCACCCCCCATCTCAGCTTACACGTCACTTCCTCAGAGAAAGCCTTTCTTCCTTCCTCTCCTCTCCTTCAGATCCTCCCTTATATATTCCCACAGCATGGTATTTTTTGATCCCTCTGTCCCAACCATGATTAATTAGGAGAGTAATTATTTTCTAGAGTGTCTTTCTCACTAGGTTGCAAGACAGGGACCATGTCCGTCTTGATGGCCACTGTTGCATCCCCAGTGCCCAGAACAGTGCCTGGCATGTACAGAGCTGTCACCCAGTAAACAACTGCAGGATAAATAACCTGTAACTGACCTTGTAATGTGGAGAAAAGTCTTATCTCTGCTCAGTGCCCTCTCTTTAGAAGACCGAGTGGCCCCCAGGGATACCAACAAGGGGGAAGTCTTTCCTATGTCCTAAGTTGAGTATATGGGCTGGAGGATTTTTGTGGGTAGAGGGTCAATAGTTCTCATCAGATTCTTCAAGAGGTCTGTGGCCTCCAAAAAGGTAAGGAGGCTGGCCTGGGTTTTCTCTATGGAGGTCCCTCTGCTTCAGGCTTCTGTACTTTTACAATAATGTGTTGTCTCTCAGGAGCCCCTGGAGTGGAGATCCAAGCAGTGGCTGGTTCCTTGGGGTCACCTGGTGGTGCCGGGGTGCATAGCATCCTTTGGGCAATAGGAGAACCCCCCCCCCCAGGGGGGGCAGCAACTTTCTGTCTGGACAAGTTGTAGGAAAGGGTCTGATCCCCTGCTCTCCACCCACTCTGCACTCAGCTTCCTCTGAGCCCCCTGGGGGCCCACATGGGAGTCCAGAGTCAGGAACCAAGTGAGCCTGGGTCTGGTTTGGGTGGAGGGTGTGCCAAGAGTGGCCTTGGGTGGAGAGGGAGGAATCTCTGGCCTATGGAGTCTCAAGTCTCTGGCCAGATTTGAGAACAAAGACTGAGCTTTGTGTCTCTCAGTGGGCTTCCTTGAATCAGCTCCTTCACCCTCTTTCCATCCTGAGAGGCCGGCATAGTTTATGCCCGATTCACAGAGGAGGAAACTGAGGCCAGAGATGTGATGTGACTTGCCCAAGCCACACAGCTAGACAGTTGTGGAACTGGTCTCCCCACTACAGATGAACACCTCCAGCTTTCCCAGCCTCCTCACCTCCTCTCCTGGTGCCCCCAAGTTGAGCTTCCCTGGGCTTAAGAGTTTGGACTGGCCTTGTGTGCTTCTGCTGGAGGGAATTCAGGGTGGGAAGGCAAGAGTCTCATGTTCCAGTTTGTCCAGTTCTGCTTGTCATACAGCAGGCCGACAGGCCAGACTCCCTGCCAAAGGCCTGGGGCAGGACAGAGTGGGCACCTGCGGGCACCATCTCAGCAGGGTGCTCCCCACGCTGCAGGACAATCCAAAGGAGGGCGCCGGTGTGAGAAGCACAGCGTCAAACAGTGGGGCTCATCACCCCAGTGGGTGTCAGAGAACTATATAGTAGGAGCCAGGAAAGGTTTGATCCTTGGGGGATAGATACATGAACTCTTATTACTGAATCTAAGTCAGGTTGATGCTGGGAGGATGGCATTGTAGGCCCTCTGCCTTCTAGGCTTGGATGCCACTTTGTCCAGCCAGGCTGCCTATCTCCGCTCTGAGTTTGGAAACCTTCCTCGTCTTCTCCCCTCATGCACGGAGCTCAGGCCCTCACTGCATTGAACATTCCCTATTGCATTTGCCCGTTTGCTTGTCTGCAGCGCTCCTGGGCTCTAAGCATCTGGGGGTGGGACTGTGCCGTATTTCATTTTGGTCCCCCTGGCAGTCAGCCCATGGTCTGGCACATGGCAGGTGTTACCAAAAATGGTATGAAATGAGAAATGGACCCAAGCACATAGTATCACGTAGCATGGTGGGGAAGTTTCTCACCTGGACAGGAATTCTGAGATGCCCAGAATGGAGTGGACGTCCATCAGGTTCACTGGAAAGACAAAAAGGAACAAGGATCCCTTGGTCCAGCCTCAAATCCTCGGCAAGAGAGTGTCTTCTGGCTGCACTGGACATGAGCAGTTCTGTGTCTTTATTGGGCTATGTGGGTAGAGACTTGACTTTGTAGGATGCTACAAGTTGGTGTTTGTGAAGTTTGCAGCAATCCCAGGGGAAGGCCTCTCTTCTCATGGTGCCATTGCTATACTTCTCCTCTGGGTCCAGAATACAGTAAACTATCAGGATTTCAACAAATTTTAACTACTTACTGAATTTTAAACCCATTGGAAAGAATATTATACACAGGAACTTATAAAAGATATTAAAAATACAAATAAGATGAATATGCATCCTCTGTGCATTAAGCTTAAGAAATTGTTTTCGTGTACTGTATTGTATTATCATTCAATTCAAAACATTACCAAGTTTCCATTGTAATCACTCTGTAACTTCTTTGTGCCCTTTCCAAATCCCTTCCCCATCTCTGGAGAAAGTTCTGTTTATTTCTTTTTTCTTTATAATTATCATAGGTGTGTATTACAAACAATATATTATTTAGTTTTGGATGCTTTTGAAATTTGAGTGGAATCATATTGCATGCATTCTTTTATGACTAGCTTATTTATTTTTTACTTATTTGCTTTTAAAAAAACCAACATTCTTGTAGTCTTTGTCCATGTTGGTCAATATTGCTGTGATTTACTCATTTTCACTGCTGGAAGATATTCCACTTGATGACCACATCACAATGTATTTATCCAATCTTTTTTCTTTTGAATACTATTTTGATGGTATATTTACTTTTTCCACCCTTTTACTTTCTGCATCTTTGTGTTTTAAAAATGTCTCTTGCAGTTAGCTTGTAGCTAGATGATTTAAAAATCGAGTAATACGAACTTGATTTTTTCACTGGCAAGTTAATTAATCCACTTAACACTTGTTAAGACTACTGATAAAATGCAGATTTATTTATATTATTTTGCATTTTCTACTTGCTCAATTTTCTTCGTTTCTTTTTTCCTCCCTTTTTTGTTTTCTTTTGTACTGAGGACTCTCACCCACTCCCCCCTCCATTAATTTGGAGTTATATATCTTGGTTCTATCCTTTTAGTGGTTACCCTAGAAACTTTAATAAGCATGCTTAATCTAATCAAATCAAAAGCTAATCAGTATCTTGACTCTCCTGTTCAAGGCTTTGATTTAAGCGAATCACCGTCTGACTTACTGTGGCAGACACACGCAGTGATCCATATTCCTGTACAGTCCTCTCTCTGGGAGTGTGGGTGGGACCTGTGACTTGCTTCTCATCCATAGAATATGGCAGAGATGATAGGAAGTCACTGCCATGATTATGTTTCTTTACAGAGGATTCTGTGCTACTAGAAGAGAAAGACTTCTTTGCTAGTCTTGAAGAAGCAAAATCACATGTGTGAACGGTCCATAGAGAGGGCCATGTGGCAGGGAGGTGTGCGAAACTTCCAAATGTCAGGGTGTCTGGGTGTCTGGGTGTCTGGGTGGTGCAGGTAGGTGAATGGCCGACTCTTGGTTTTGGCTCTGGTCATGATCTCAGGGTCCTAGGATTGAGCCCCGTGTTGGGCTCTGCACTCAGCAGGGAGTCTGCTTCAGGATTTTCTTTCTTCCTCTGCCCCTCCCCTGGCTTGCTCTCTCTCTCTCAAAGAAATAAATTTTTTTTTTTTTTTAAAGAAACCTTTAAATGCTGAGAGGCAGCAGGAACACTGGGGCCTCAGTCATAAGTTGTGAGAAGATGAATGCTGTTGATGACTCAAGGGAGCCCAGAAGGGGGTTTCCCCAGTTAAGCATCTGATGAGACCACAGCCCCACTGACCCCTGGATCACGCTTTCGGGGGGGGGGGTGTGACATCCTGGAGATTCTACCTGCTGTGGATACAGTCCTAACAAATGGCCCTGACCTTTGTCTTCAGAGTTTGGTGTAGGGATTGGGGTGGGGAAGGCCCACAACCTCTTCTCTCTGTGATGTGAGCCAGATTGCAATTGCGATTTTGAGGTCAGTGACTATATCTCCTTGTCTCTGAAGCCCCGAAGCCTGGCACATGGTATGTGTGTTACATGTTAATCACCGAAAGTTGTTACCCTAAGGATGATCCGCTTGTGTTCTCTACCCTCAAGTACTTTGTCTTGTTCTCATTTAAAGACAAGGCCTAAAGAGGTTTACTGACTTACTTACAGGCCCTGCATTTTCTGCAGGGCCCTACTCAGTGATTTACCTCTTCTGTTAAGCTGTCTGTCGTGATTCCAATTCATAACTGGGTGGACCTTCCCCTGAGTTCTTACAACATTTAGCCTGAATTAATCATTTTATCATCTCAAGAAGAATAGCATCCATTTAAAAACTCATTTACTGTCTGCTGAGCTCTGTGCTAAGTGTTTTAATCCTTCAACTCAGTTCATCTTTACAACATCTTTTTGAGAGAGTTTTATTGTTACCATTTTACAAAAGAGGAAATTGGGGCACAGAGAGGTTAAATAACATGCCCAGGATAACACAGCTAGTAAGTGCTGTAGGAGGGATTTAAACGCTCGATGGTCTGACTCATGCTCATGCTCAAAGGTAGCTGACTTCTGATGCAGGGAGCATGTCTTAGGTTTCTTGTTTGTTTGTTTGCCTTGGTTTTTCTTCTGGATCTTCTGCCCATCCCTGGTGGACTGGACTACCAACCTGGTAGTTGGTTGATGTTTGAAAAATGTGTTGACTCACTGAAATTTCACGGGGGGCGCTGTTAGGCTGCAGGCTGCCACTAGGTGGTGCTACATTCCAGAGAGTGGACGGCAGCTGGCGCAAGAGGCAGGCTTCAGGCAGCTCTGGACCCTGGGAAAGGAGCCTGGTCTATCCAGAAGTGGGAAGGCTGGAGTGCCTGGAGGAGGGAGACCGCACACCTCCCGAGAAGAGAAGGGAGGAGAGAGAATCCAGCACTCCAGCTTGTGCCTGGTGGGCGCTGCCACCCAGAAAGCAGGCCAGCAGAAAAATGGGTGGACCAGACGTCAAATGGACCTGAGAGTGGGGTCTGAAGGTTGCAGTGGTGGGATGGACACACGTCAGGGCAACAGGCTACCAGAAAAGCAGCCTGTAGGGTCTTACTGGAGAGGGCCTGGCCGTCCCGCTCTGCTCAGGACCACAAATGGTCAAATCCACCTTGTAATTCCAGTCCCATCTAGATGGGTGGCTTCCCCAGCTCCCAGTCGGGCCTTTAGCCACTGTTGAGTTTCAGGTGCCAAGTGAGAAATGTGTAGTGATTGGTCCCAGACCCCGGCCTTCTGGCCCCTGCTGCCCGGCCAGCCTCCTCTTCCACACACCTCCGCTCACACTCTTCACTCTGGCACGTTTTGGTGGAGAAACAGGTCAGTGTTGTGCCCAGGATTGGGATGGCAGGGCTCAGATGCGGGCGGGTCCCTGCAGGTTGCAGTCACAGCGGGCGGGGGGTGGGGGGGGCTTCCTGCAGGACGCGGGTTCCAGTGGGCAGGGGGCCTCCAGTTTTGTGGACTTGAGTGCCAGGGCCTCGGCGCTTGGCCGTGCTTCAGCATAGCAGGAAGAACACAGGACATGAGGGGACCGGAGCATGACCACCTGTCTCTTCTTCTGCAGGGGAACATACAGTTAACTGTCCACATTGCAAAGATGCTCTTGTGAGTGGAAGGGAGGATTATTAACAATTACCCTGGGACAATAGGTGGAAACTGGGACAGCTATCTGGGCAAACCAGGACCTATGGCCATCCAGCTTCTCTGTAAAATGAGTTGCCTTCTAAGGACCATCTAACTCTGACATCCTCTGATTTTTGGCTATAAGGGAAGCACAAGGCAGGGACACAGAAATGAGGCCAGAATGTCCTGGTTCATCACATTCTGGGATGCAGAGAAGCTTTGTGTGGAGCTCAATCATTGGTCCCTGTACCCAATCAATCAATCCATCTCCTGGTCCCTGGATTATAGGGATCCTGTAAATAGGTATGAAGGGTCCCAGGCCCTGGAGAGTCACACAGACACAGCCCTGTCCTCAGGGGAGAGGCCAGGTCCTTCTGCCTGGCCCAGGGCTCGGTCCTGCGGACATTGGGCCCATCCCTCCCTCCCCGATCCATCCTAGCTCTGCCCCGAGCAGTCCTCAGCCTGTCCACTCTTCTCTTTCTGGGCTCCTGGTGCACAGAGTATGCCTCTCCTAGGAGGATTTCTAGAAGTGCTGAGAGAGTCCCCTCTTCTCTCTGGCCCTGCCTTGCCCACCCTTCCTCATACCACTCTAGCTTCCCCCATCCTAACAACCCCATGACAAATTATCCCACAGCTAAGTTAAATTGGCTACTACATCAAATACCGTGGATTATAGGGAAAGGAAAGCACATAGCTCATTAACTCAAACCAGCCCCTCCCCCCAGGCCTCATCTTTCTTTTCTCCCCCTCCATTGATTTCTGGAGAAAAGATTTGGCCAGAGGAGTGCCACCTTGAAGGGCTTCTTGGGTGAGGAGGAAACTTGAGGGCAGGGGACGGTGGTTTGGACACTAGAGTCACGACCCGGCGAGAAATCTGCAGTCCTCACACGCAAGGGATCCACCAGCAGAGGGCGCTGTGGCAGAGTGTGGCCCCTTTCTTTCCAGACTCAGGCCCAGTCCCGCCTCTGGACTCCTGGGGGATAGGGAAGCTGCTGGGGGAAGGTGTTTCCTCCTTAGGCCTGTCCATGTGGAAGGAGGGGCAGATCTCTCCCTGGAAACCCTTTTTGGAGCAGGGAAGGGGACAGCTCCACCAAGAACCAAGGTCTCACCCACTGATCCCTGAAGCCTTGCTCAGCTGCAGGGGCTGTGGTGTGGAAGGAAGGGGAGTTTCTCTGGATGCTGGGGCGACCTTGCCTTGACCTGGTGGTAGGGATTCTGGTTTCAGCTAAACTGCATGGTTGGCACCTCTAAGGGGAGGAGGCTGTGGGAAGGAGGTTGAGGGAGCCCTGTTCAAAGACTCAAGAAAGGAAACGGGTTGGTTGAGAAGATAAAGTCCTTCTCCTCTATTCAAGGGCCCACCTGTGACCAGTGATAGAGGGGCCTGCAGGAGCCACCCTTTCAGAGGGTAATGAAGAATTCATCAGGCTTTTGTATCTGCCTGCCCATGACCTCCTGAGCAGACAATGGCAGGGCTGGGGGCCTTTGTCTCCCTCCCTCCAGAGGGAGTGTCAAATGTTGGTCACATGTGGGTGGGGAGACCGCCTCCCTTGGAAAAGGGGTAGTCCCGTAACTTGACAAGGGGCACCAAATTCAGGGCTAATTAGTTGGAAATTAAATTTTCCATTTGGCTGGGCCGGAAACAATTGGGGGTGGGGACCTAGAGTCAGGAGAGACCACTGGGGAGAAAGATGGTGTCTACTGCGTGTGCTTTGGTAAACCGCACCTCGTGAAGACTGGGAGTGCCCCACAGCTACTCAGCTCCAGAAAACCAGTCAAACAGACAACCAAACCGACCATCCAACACCAACACAATGGTGATTGTACTTTGACAGCCTTTCTAATGAAGGAGCACACCAACCACCTGCCTTAACATGGGAGATGCCGGATGCGTACAGAGACATCAAGAAGTCACTTCATTCTACAAATCTTTTCTGGCATTCACTCTGCCCCATTCAATAGCAATGCATCGAATTCCACCGTTAGAAATTCTTTTTTTTATGACTTCACCACTATGCAATTAATTTAACATTTATCAAACCTTTACTGAACTCACACTGTGCAGCAAAGACTACTTCAGGTATGGGGATACACGAGTGAACAAAAGGCAAAATGCCTGCTTTTGTAGGCTTTCAGTCTAGTCAGGTAGATAAAAATAATGAAATATATATATATATATATATTTTATGTCAAGTGAGGAAGTTCTGTGAAACCAAGATAGGTAGGGGGATAAGGCATGATTGGATGTTCTTTCAAATACGGTGGCCAGGACGTGTCTGAAAACCTCTGAATTTAATGATCTCCAAGGTCTCTTCCAGCTTTAAAATTCTATGATTTTAAAATAAGGAGGGGCATCTGAACAGCGATCAGAAGGCTGGAGGGAGTTAGCCATGTGGCCATCTCGGGGGAAAGGCATTGCAGGTGGATGGAAGGGCCTGGGTAGGACTATGCTTGGTGTCTGAAAGTATCAAATGGGCCAATGTGGCTGGAACAAAGTGGGCGGGGGAGGGCCATGGGGGAAGATGAGCTTGGGGTCTGAGCGTGCGGGACCGTGGGAGCCGCTGGAAGCACTTGGCTTTAACTCTGAGATGGGCCATTGACGTCTTGCATGGGGAGTGACTTGATTTTAGCAGGTCAACTGGCTGCTCTGCGGAGAATGGGCTAGAGCGGGGGCCCCCGTGGAAGCAGGGAGACCGAGTCCAAGCTTCTGCTATGGTCCGGATGTGAGATGATAGCCACAGACCCCCTCGGAGATGGTACGGCCTCTGTGTGCGTGCGCGTGCGCGTGCGTGCGTGCGCGTGCACGGGCCCTTGTCTGCATGCCCGGAGGGGAGAGGTCTGCCGCCTGGCTGTGCCGGAGCCTGCCCTGGAATTGAGCTGGTGAGAACGAACCCCCCCCCCCCCCCCCCCGCCGAGAGGAGAAGCCCAGAGCCAGCCCGGGAGCCAGGGCCCTGGTTTCTCCCCCTGGCTCTGACTGACCGGGTGTTTCCAGCAATTTGCGCCGTGCCTCTGTGCCTCAGTTTCCTCATCTGTAACATTAACGTAGCGTCAATGGAACAGTCTATTCTAGGCCAGGTGTGGGGGAGGTGAGCGACCCCCTTAGCTCTCCAGGTTCCCGGGGCTCCTGTAGGAGAGATGAGGAAACAGAGGAGGGGGACAAACGGTGATGGGGAGGGGCAGGGGGAGGGCCAGGACCTGGGGGAGGAGGGGCAGACCACCTCTGCCTGGCCGGCGTCGGAAGCGGCCCAGGGAAGGGCTGTCGCAGCGAGCCACGAGGCCGGTAGGAGGCGTGTGTGGGGCAGAGACCAGCGGGAGCAGAGGCTCGGAGGTGGGAAAGTGAGTAAAGGAAGAGAAATCATTTTAAAATCATAGAATTTTAAAGCTGGAAGAGACCTTGGAGATCATTAAATTCAGAGGTTTTCAGACACGTCTTTGTTTCAGCGTGGTATGTCCGGCTCTATTACACGAACCAGACAATATTAATAGCTAACCCGTATTGAGTGCGTGCTGTACTGCAGACCCTTTACCTGTGCTGATTCAATTAGTTTGCCCAATAATCCCATGAGTTAGGTTACTATTATTAGTATCCTCAGTGTATAGAGGAGGAAAACGAGGCACAGAGAAGTTAAGAAACTTGCCCGTGGTCACACAGTGAGTCAATGGAAGAGCCAGGATTCGAACCCAGGCAGTCTGGTCCCCAGACTGTGCACACCCCCCCCCCCCGTGGCTTGGGGGTGAAGAGGAGGGTGGCTGGTGCTGGTGTCAGGAAGGGGGTACGGTCATGTGAGGGCGGGGGACAGGGGAGCAGTATTTGAGTTTTCTTTGGCACACATCCCTCCCTGTTCCCTTTGCTGAGGGGTAAGCTGTACCAGAATCCATCCAAGCTCCCAGGATCCTTATTGTAAACCTCTAGCATTAGCTTCCCGGGGCTGGCTGAGACCACGCCTCCTCCAGAGGGCTTCCCTGACCACCCAGGGTGAGCACCCTCCAATGCTCTCGCCAGGCTGGGCTCTGAGAAGCTCTTCTCAGAACATCCCATCTCTCTTGTAATATAGAGCTCCCACGTTTGCGGAAGGCCCCCGTTCTTTGAGATTGTCTGTTTCAACCCCATTCCCAGAGCAATGCCCCAAATACACACCATCCCGAATCCCGAGGACTCTTTAGAGGTCCACTCACCCCGTTATGATTTTGACCCCGCTCTGTCTTCCTTGAGTCCAGCCAATGTGACGTTGGTTCCTTGTCAGCAGTCCCCTGGGAGAAAGGCTGAGGGCAGAGGAGAAAATCCAAGTATCAGTCCCCTAGTGCTCGGGACCTCCAGCCTGTCCGCAGGTCAGTGCGCCGGCGCGGCCACCAGGGGGCGCCCGAACGCCGGGGTTCGCGCGGCGGCTCTTGGCGACCAGGCGGGCGCGGCGCGCGGCGGCCGCCAGGGGGCAGCAGAGCGCGGGGCCGCGGGGCGCAGGGCGCAGGGCTGGGCGGTGGCAGCTGCGTTCCCGGCTTCGAGCGCCGTTCTCTGTTAGGAGGGTAATTTAGAGCAATTACACCGATTATTATTGCTTTTCTAATTAGTGCTTTTCCTACAGAATTAGCCGAGTGTTTATTAGGAGCTGCTTGTTGCCAGCAGCTTAACTGCTTCGCTGCCGGGCGCGGGGCGCCGCGAGCGGGGAGGGGCCGCGCGGTCCTCGCCGCCGCGTGGGGCCGGTTGGTTATGTGGTTTCGCATAAAAGCACGGATTAAATATTCATTCTGCTTTGTTACATATAGCATTAAATTTTTATCAGCTGTATGTTTTCCTTGAAGTTTTCCCTGCGTGTTAACATTCAGGCGGGCTGCAGAAAAACTCCAGGGCCTTGGCGGGTGGGGAGGACAGATGGGGCCCCCGAGAGGGGCGTAGGGGCCAGAGGGACTCGGGGGGAGGGGGATGGTCACCTCGCTGACATCTGTAATTCCTCTAGACTTTTCCCAAGCCCTGTGTCCCCACATCCTTCGAACACTCCTGGGAGGTAGATAGGAAAGGAATTCTTGACCCCATCTGATGGATGAGGAAACTGAGACCCCCACGGTGAGGGGTCGTGGGTGGCTTCTCCAGCCCACTGTCATTCTGGCCCCTGTGGCACCCTGGGACATTCCTTAGGTGCCCCACCCAGGCCTTCCCTCCTAATTTCTCCAGGCTGGATCCCACCCAGCTAGATCCCGGGACCTGCCAGGAGGCAAACTGATTCCTACATTGTGCCCCTGAATCCACCACCTCTTGCATAGATGCTCCTTCTGGAGCCCTTAACCCAGAGTAGCAGTGATAGGGTGGTGGGAGGCAGAGGAGAGAGATTTGGGGTTTATTCAACGCACTGCCTTCATGATGGGAAGTTGCTAGTTACTTCTTGGAGAGGGGAGAGGTTATTCTCACCTCATCAGTAGTGACGACCCCAAGTGAGAAAAACTAAATGTACACACACACACACACACCCATAGGAGAACTAGAGGGGGCAGTTCCTGCTGCCCAACGTTGATTCGGTATTCGAAGGCTTCTGGAAAACCACCCCCCTAGCGCATCCAAGTGTTTGTTTACAGCTCATTAACTACTTGATGGAAAGGCTGGGGTGGGGGTGAGGCAGGGAAATATTGACAGAAAATCAATCAGAAATGAAGATTAACGATCTCCAAAATGTTCCGGTGGGTCAATAGGGACATGGGATTTGAGTTTGAAGAGCAGGGACTGATGAACTGAGATTTCATTCCTCCATTTGTTGCTGCACAGAGCGGGGCTCACCAGGATTCAGACTGGCTGTGGGGAGGTGTGGCGGGATCCCAGGGGTTCTGGGATGGGGCTCAGACTGGGGACTGTGTTAGCCCCGCTCGTCTCCTCCTGGCCTTGGTTCCTCGTCAGCAGGTGGGGAAGGGAGGAGCACAGTGGGAGGGTTGGTTCACCTCACCACTGCTGGGCCACTGATCACCCTGGGCCCGGGACATGTTCCAAGGCGGGGGCGGGGGGGCTTCCCTGCTTTTCACCCCTCTGTGCGTCATTCATTTTGGTGGGGTTGGCAGGGGAGGCAGGCAGGTAGTTTTAGAGAAATCCATGGGTGCCGGAGGGCCCAGAGTGGCTGGGAGATGCCTGAGCACCAGCCCGGGCTGGCCCCAGATGCGTGGCAGCTCTGGAATCACGCTGGGTGCAGGGGAGCCAGGCCCAGACACCCCCTCCCCATTCTGCTTGCAGGCTTTCCCAAGGGACTGCCTCACATAACAGTTTAGACAGGTAGGGCGCTGCTTGAGTTCAGCCCCTTACCTGAACCCAGCTGGGTAGGCCCCCTCCCCGCTCCGCCCCGCTCCCCTCCCTTGGAGGCGTGCCTTCCTTTGGAGAGGCTGGATTGCTAGCCTGGGGACAGCCTCTGCAGCTGCCCCCACATCTGGCTGCCACCCTGGCCACCTGTCTGTCCCTGGGTCTTTTTCTGCTCTCCATCCTGCAGGACTCCTTGGGGCTGAGAAGCGGACTAGGGCATGGCTGCCTGTCTGAGATGGAGAGAAAGAAGAAACAAAGGGGAAACTCCCACATTTATATGCTACATGTCCTGTCTCAAAGGGCCTTACCCAGTGAATGTTAACTTGGTCCGAAGAGGCTTGTGTGGAGTCTGGGGTTCAAGCGGCTGATGACCTCTGGGACACTGCCGCTCTCTGGCCTGGGACAAACGCCTGTCCCTCACCCTTACAGTGTGCTCTGTCATGGCAGTGGCCAGCCTCGGCCCACTCAAGCCTTTCTGGGCTGCTCTCCTGCACTCAGCCCTGACATTCTGGACTAGTCAGCATGGGCTCGCAGGCCTGGAAGAGGTTCTGGATGCTCTGTACCACAGTGTCCCCACCTCAGCACTGCTGCCACTTGAAGCTGGGTCATTCTTTGTTGTGGGGCCATCCTGTGCGTTGTAGGATGGCTAGTAGCTTCCCTGGCCTCTCCCCACTAGATGCCGGGAGCACCTTCCTCTCTTCCCCTTTGTGACCATCAATAATGTCTCCAGACATTGTCAAGTGTTCCCTAGGGAACAAAGTCACTCCCGGTTGAGCACCACTTCTCTACACTATTCTCCTTTAACAATTAAAAAATGCACCAACCGATATCTAGAGATGGGTGGTATCATATGCAACATCATTCAGGGTGAAATAATGGAGTGGCCACAGGCTCAGATTCTGGAACCAGCCATACTTACATTCATATTTCATCTCTACTACTGACTAGCTTTACTGTGATCAGTGGCAAGTAAACTCTACTCTGGCTTAGCTTGCCCATCTATTAAATGGGGATATGAATATTACCATCCTTATGGTAATGTTAAATAAATAGCATTAAATAAGGTGATTCACATTAAGTGCTCAGCAAATTGCCTGCTGCCTCGCAAGGGTGCAGTTAACAGCAGTGAATGTCAGAATCAGAGACAAGTTCTGGACTCCTTTCCTAATTGGAAATAGGAGGATCTGAGGAAGGTACCAGATGATGGCGTTCTGAGGACACACTGCAACTTTCTTCCAACCACGAGGTGTCTCCTAAAAGATGTGGGGGCTTTTGGATCCCTATAATCCAAATCAACTAGAGATGATGGAAATTAAAATTTTGTTAGTTGACATTAAAAAAAATCTCACAGTTGCACTGAGTTGCAAAATGAACATGGATGAAGGAAGAGTGCTGAAAAGACAAGAATTTCTCTAGGAATGCAATGCAAAAGGGAAGGAGATAGAAAATAGGAGAGAAAAGTGAATCAACACCAAGCATATGTGAATTAAGAGTACCAAAAGGAGGAAATAGAAATGATGGAGGAGAGACAATACTTAAAGAATTCATAGAAGGGAATTTCCCAGAACCAAAGAAAGATAAAAATCCTTAGACTTAAAGAGCCTGGAGATGGCCAACAAAATTTAAAAATCCACTGACATAGACATGTCACAATGAGATTCTAGAACATCAAAGATACAGGGAGACCCCTAAAAACCTTCAAAGAGGAAAATAATTATATGCATGTCTATCAGTTTCCTATAACAAAGTATCACAAACTGGGTGGCTTCAAACAACAGAAATGTAATTATCACTGGTCTGGAGGCCAGAGTCTGAAATCAAAAAGTTGTCAGCACTGGTTCCTTTTGGAGGCTCAGAGGAAGCATTGCTTGGGTGCCTGTCCCGACTGGCTCTGGTAGCTCTCGCCAGTCCCGTCCCCTCATTGGCTTGCCACCTCTGTCTCCGCCTTCCCACGCCCTTCTTCCTTAGGTCTCCGTGTGTCCTCTCTTGGTATAAGGACACTAGTGTTCAGAGTTAAGGTCCACCCTGTAGGATCTCGTCTCGAGATCCTTAACTTAATTATATGTGCGTGCATCATCTTTCCAAAGAAGGTCACACTCAAAACCGTTGCTGGGAGTTTGGACGTGGACATGTCTTTTGGGGGGACACGATTCAACCTGCTACGCTTGGGAACCAGGACTGGATTGACGTCATACTCCTCATCAACAAAACTGGATACAAAAAAATAATGAAGCATATTTTCAAAGCTCCGAGGGGAAATGGCTTTGAACATAAATTATCATTCAAGTGTGAGGGCAAAATGAAGCCCTATCAGACGAGTATGGACTCAGAACATTTACTAGCCTTCTAATTCGCCTCTGGAAGAATTAATGTATTTGGCTAGTGTGGAAGATGCTTTCTTTCCCCATCACCTCCCCTGCCAACAAAGAAGAAGGGGCCCCAAATTGCCCGGCATTAATCTATTTCTTTAAGTGTATTTGATTTATATTGTTCAGCAAACTGTGCCATTTATACAGAGAAAAAAGTATTACTAGGGCTATAATGTGAAAGAGCGGCATGCCCCCCTGTCTCTGCATCCTAAATTCGTACTCCCTGGAGCAACCACTGTCCATTCTTTTAGCTATTTCTCCTGCTGTTTACTTCTGTATTTCTCCATTTCTGGTATATGTAGCTATTTCTTGATTTCTCTCTTTTAAGAACTATCTGTTGACTTGCAACTATGGAAAATTAGATTTTAGTTTGCTCACATGCTCATTTCCTCCCCACCAAATACACTTATCTGTCCCACCTCCGCCCATGGAGCTCCAGCAGAAGTTTTGGTGAGAATCACATATTCATGTGACCACAGAGATACTATTCAAGCTAAGCTGTGTAGTTAGGAGTTAGCAGTATAATTCTTTTTGTTCTCCCCTCTGGATTAAGACGTGTTTTCATTTTTATTTGCTTAGTTTATATACCTGTTAGTACATGATTGTGAATCTCTTCCCAAATTCTCCCACAGACCTGAAGATCTCTTATCATAATGTTCAAATGTGTTAACTCTTCTTTCAGCCATTTTCCTGGGATTTTTCCTCACCTCTTTTCTTGGTTGGGTTCCTGTTTCCCGGATCCCATGTTTTTCTTTTTCTTGGCTCACTTCCTCATTTTGGTGAAGTGCATCATTCAGTACCTCCCTGTGAAAAATGAAAACCCTCGCATTGGAGGGTTTGGTTGGAGATAGAATTCCAAGTTGGAGAACCTTTACCCACAGACTTTTGAAGGTATTGGTATGTTGCTTTTTAGCTTCCATTGTTGCTGTGGACATTCTGATTCTGAATCATTGGAATGTGACCTTTTATTTTTTTTAAATATTTTATTTATTTATTTGAGAGAGAGATCATGAGCAGGGGGAGTGGCCGAGGGAGAGGGAGAAGCAGACTTCCCGCTGAGCAGGGAGCCTGATGCGGGGCTCAGTCCTAGGACCCTGAGATCATGACCTGAGCCAAAGGCAGACGCTCAACTGAGCCACCCAGGCACCCTATGACCTTTTATTTTTAATGTGACTTTTTTCTATTCTTTAGAAGCTTTTAGGACCTTCTATTGATTCCTGCTATTCTTAAATTTCACTGTAATGTGCCCTAATGTAGGCACATCTCCGTTCAATTAAAAAAAAAAACCTCATTTCTTAGCCTCCATTACAGCTAGGTATAGCATATAAATATAAGTAGAATTATTGTGTTCTGGGAAATCTCCTTAAAATGATAGGGTGCCCTTCTTTTTCTGCCTTCTTCCTTCCTGCTATTTTTGATGTAATGGCTGGAGTCCCAGCAGCTGTATTGAACCATGAGGTGGCTTTGGGCCATGTTCTATGGAACAACAAGACAGAAGCCCAAGTTCCTGACAGCATTCAGTGACTACCCTAGACCTGCACTGATTCCCTCTGGGCTTTCTGTTACTTCAGAGAAAAATACACCTCAAGGTTTTTAAGCTGTTATTCTGTGGACTTTCTGTTAAAGCCAAACTTATTCCTAAAATTATATGAACAAAATAATATATATTCCCTTCACAAAAAAACTCTTAAAACACTTTCAAATAACTTTCAATGCCTGTAGGATAAAGGCATGTAATTCTTTCCTCAAAAAACAAATCTGAATAAAGTTGAGATGGGTTTTATGCAACTGAGTATCTCACATGTAACAAATACCAAATAATGAATCTACAAGGAAGACACAATAAAGTGAAGAGAAATTAGTAAAACCTGTTGTTTGTTGTAAAAATATTTAAAAAGCAAATCTAGAACAAACATTTTAAGTACGATCAACATGGGAGATACAGGCAGAAGTTGTGAGGGAGGGAGTGATAGGCAGGCAGTTTGTTTTCAGTTTGAGCTAGGGGTGATTCTAGATACTGACTAGTGTAGATATTGTTATAGAAATGCAAGGGATTACTCACAAAATTTTATAAACACTAGAAAAGTAGAAATCTAGGGTATAGTTTCTACTAGAAAAATGGAATCAAATGAAAACAGCTCAAACAAATTAGCAAAAGGCAGAAAAATGGATAAAAACCAAACCAGAAAACGTGGTAAATAGGATACACAGATATATATATATATATATATATATATATATATATATATGCACACAGGATTGTTAGAATAATTAAGCATATCAGCAATTACAACTCTGTGAATGAGTTAAAGTCTTCTCAAACTGGATTTTTAAAAAATCCGAAGTTTCCTGCAAGATACACGTATACAGCTGGTAGAGAAGTTGAAAACCAAAGGAAAAATGTAAAGATATATATCAGGGAAAACTAATAAAATAAAACACAGGAATAGCAATATTCATAGCAAATAAAATAAAGAGGAATAGTTTATGTTGATGAAATGAACTTCCTGTTAAGACGATATATAATAATCATAAACCATTATGCACATACTAAAAAACCTGAAAATATATAAAGCAAAAATTGAAAGCATTCCTGGGAAAAACAGATAAAGACAGTGTCAGATCAGAGGCTTTAACTTAGCTCTCAGCAGATCAACAAGACAACCAGGTAAGGATATAAAGGAAACAACATGATTAACAAGGGTGATGACATCAGAATGTGTGACATATGCTAAACAAATAAAGAACACAAATCCCTGTCCAACATATCTGGAACATTCACAAAATTGCCCATGTGTTAGATCACAAATAAAATATCAATACCTTTCTAAAGATCACTATCATACCTAAATGTCACATTCAGTAACCATAATGCAACAAAATGAGAAATCCTCAACAAAATGATCACAAAAATAAAATCTGTGCATCTGTCATTTAAATAACTTAGTCCTCTAAATAATTATTGGAGTAAAGGGTCAATCACAAAGGAAATTACATTATTAGAATAAATATAAGAATGCAGTATGTTAAAACATACGGAGTATGGGTATTCAGAAGATAATTTAAAGCCTTAGATCCATTAATGACAAGACACCAAGTCTGAAAATAAATGACCTAAGATTTCAACTCAAGAAATTAGATAAAGAACAACAATACAAAACCAAAGACAATAAACAGAATTAAAAAGCTAGAAGCTCAAATGAATTTAACAGAAAACAAAAAGCAGAGTTAATTCATAAAGCCAAAAGCTTTTTTTTTTCTCTTTTAAAGGCCACTATAATAGAAAATCCTTTGCCAACATTGATGAAGAACAGCAAAGATGGATATGAATAAGCAACAGCAGGAACTAAAAATGGACCCCAGCTGCAACAAGAGGAAAATGGAAGAATAAATGGTGACTTTGAAAAAAACATTCACATCAGAATTTTCACTCATACCTTCAGCTTTTTGTGTTGACAAGTATACTATAAACACGTTAATAAAGTGGTTACTTCATTACTAAAATTTAATTGTCCCCTTAATGCTCCTACCTTGTGCATCTTTAGGTTTATAAAGGACACCATTGTATTTTTTACATATTTCAAAGTTTTCATTCTTTTTCTCAAAATCCCTCCCCCTCTCCAAGTTTCCATCCTTCCTGGAAAAATGTCCCACGTCACCTTGCACCTGTCAGGTTGGGCCTCTCCTGCTCTGGGCCACTGCTCGAGGGCCTCAAACCATGGGTGTTCGGTGGTGGATTCAGGCTGGACTCTTGGCCACCAGGGACGGAGAGCTGACTCAAGAACAGAAGGCCTTTGTCCAGCCACTTGTGGGTCGGATTGGGAATGGTATTTGTGTGCAGGCAGATGCAGTTCTCTCTCTCCCAGCATCTGCTTCTCTGTGCAGTCCCTCTCTAGTCTTCTCCCTCTGCCAGCCACCTTCCTCATCCTGGGGGGCCCCTTAGCACCCCAGCTTAGTGTGGCTCCAGCGTGCTCCACCTTCCACCCCAGGCTGTCTCTCACTAGCCTCTGGTTGAGAGTCGTGAGAGGGGGATCAGCTTATCTCTTCCCACCAGGCCTTTACAGGTCCCCATCCTTCCTGCGGTGTGGCTGCCCTTGGACTGGGTGCCCACGTCTGGTCCAGACACACAGAGGGGCAGCAGGTGTTTGGTGCTGGCCCCTCGGAAGGGCGTGGATGCATCCGGACATGACCGACATCTCTAGGATACGCTGAGGCACTTGCCCCGGCGTGGGACCACAGAGGGTCATTCGGAGGTTCTGTGACCCTGCCCTTGGTTGATTCCAGCCACGACTGTCCCCTGCCGACCCTGCGAGAGCGAGGCTGAGCTCTGCACCTCTCAGAATGGGTGTGCCATGTCAGGAGGCAGGGAGGGTGCCCAACGGGCGTCCTTGGACTGGGCTGAAGCCAGTGACTCCTCAGCATCTCACCGGCTTTTGGGCAGAGTTGCCAGGAGCCCTGGATACAGCTGCTGCTTCTTCCATCCTTGGGAATGTGGAAAATGTGTGGGCTTCCACATGGCCGCTGGGGACATCTCCCTGAGGTTAGGACCCCAGGACTGGCAGCTGTCACTGAAGACCTCACTTCTCTGGAATCAGTCCACCCTTCACACTCACTCAGCCGAATGCCGTGTCCCTGACCGATCACTGAGGCCCAAGGTGGCCTGCTAGCACGGTGTTTGGAGTTGTGTGTACTGTGGTTCCATGTTTGCTACCCAGCCTGACCAAGCCATCTGGTGGGAGAGGACATTTCAGGCTCCCTGACAGCAGGTGGGGCCATGCAGTGTATTTTGGACAATGAAATGTGGGTGGAAGTGACACGGGCCTCTTTGGAGCAGATGCTTCTAAACCTTCAGGTTGCTCTATTATTTCTCTCTCCCCGCCCCTCATCACAGGCCCTGCATGCTTGGAATGGTGGCTGCCCCTTCCACCTTGGTACTAAAATGAAGAGGGTGTAGAACAGAGGGTCAGAGCCGGCTGTGATGCTCGCTCGCGGAAGTGGGTAAGAAGTAAATGTCTGCTGTTGGAAGCCATGCGGTCTGGGCTCACGTACCACTGCAGCACTGTTAGCCTGAGCTGCCCGATGGGGTACACGGCCCCCACACTGTGGCAGCCTTGGTTAGGTCCTGCCCCCTGCACTAGACGTCAGGGCAGGCATGGGGCCTTTCGTTTGTCCAGCAACCACTTGTTCAGTGCTCTCTATGTGACAAGCACCGTGCTAGACCCTGGGGATGCAGAGACAAAAAGATTAGTCCTTGACCTTGCATCGTCCAGTCTGCTATGGACTGAATGCTTGTGTCCCCCATCTCCAAATTTGCATATTGAAATCCAACCTCACCCCCAGTGTGATGGTGTTAGGAGGTGGGGCCTTGGGTAGGTGATCAGGCATGAGGGTGGAGCCCTCAGGAATGGGATCGGCGACCTTTTGAGGAGAGACACGAGAGCTTGCTCTCCATCTCTCTGCTCTCGCCATGTGAGGACACAATGTGTCCGTGAACTAGGAAGCGGGCCTTCACCAGACTCCAGGTCTGCTGGCACTTTGATCTTGAACTTCCTGGCCTCTAGACCTGGGAGAATTAAGTGTCTGTTGTTTAAGCTGCCTACCCAGTCTAGAGTATTCTGTTACAGCCACCCAGACTGACTAGGATACCCACCTCAGTGACAGTGCCGGGGGTCCTAAGGGAAAGGAAGCCAGAGGAAGGACACCCATCGCTGGGGCAGGGAGGGCCAGGGCAGCAACACGTAAGCCTTGTTTACAAAGGTGAATAGTTTTGTCTACGTTTGTTAATTTTGTTGATTTGTGCCTCACCTCATTCCAGAAAGGTCTTGAAGGTGAGGAAGGCCTTGCTTTGGTGCCTGTGGCCCCACTGCCAAGCAGAGAGCCTGGCCCACTGAGCCCCTCAACAGATATGGTCGAATGGTGTCTGAACACCCCTGTCCCATTCTCTTCCTTCTGTGTCACAAACCCGTCTTCCTGCCCTCTCCCCTCCCGCGGCCCGTGGATTGAGCTTCCTCCCTGCCAAGCGGATGGCTTTCCTGATGCGTGCTAACACCTACCGCGGAGCCCCTGGCCTCGCATATAAAGCAGGTGGATGTTTGATGTAAATGTTATTCCGGAACACATATTTAGGATCTTCGGAAATCCTTGCACACCTCTCAGCCTCGATACCTTAGATTGAAGGTATGAGAGAAACAGTGTGTGAATGGCATTTAGAGTAAATTATTAACGCTAAGAACCTCTTTATTAGCCAGTCGTACACAAAGGAATTTTATTTCAGATCCTCTGACACATGACAAATGGCTGCTTCAGATGAGAAGTGAACAGCGTCCTCTGGCAGGCGGCACTGGGGGCTGTATCAGCTGGGGGAAGCAAATCCAATTTGCTTTTAAATGCCATTTACAGACTGTTTCTCTTTCATACTAACAACCCAAGTTATTGAAGTTGAGAATGTAGAAGTTTCGCCACGAAGAAACTTTCCGCAGACTCTGTCTAGGCAGGGGGGTGCCTCCCTCAGCCCGGGGTTGTGACACGTCGGGCATGTGGGTCTCGAGCAACCCCGTGTTCCATGCATCTTCTTCCTCTCTGCTATGCCAGGGGTTTGCGGAATAAACGACTTTTCCAGCCAGCGAGCGGAACATAAAATCCACCGAATTACATCCTACTTAGGAGTTTCCAAAAGGCGGCTTTGAAACAAATTCCCGAGGATAAGTAGGATAGGCAGTGGTGTAGCTAATATGTGTACACACACATAGTGATCAAAGCCTGTCTTCTAACTGTTTAAATAGCCCGAGGTGGGAAGAGGAATGGAATTCATAGTCAATAGCCCATTGTTCTGCTGGCTCTCTTTCCTTCCACCCTGCCACCCTTGCTGAGCAGTGGTGGATGCCAATTGCCAGTTCCCAGGTTAGGTGAAGAGTGGGGTGGTCGAGGGGCACCATGTTGGGTGGCGGGCTTTTGTGGGCAGACCGGCTGGGGAGTCAGAGCCGGAGATGCTGAGGCAAGGCTGGGAGCAACACCAGAGGGACACGGACCTGGGAGACAGCAGTCGCAATACAAGCAGGTGCTCTGAAGCCCAGAGGGGCCGATGGGGTCACTGAACATATAGCTATGGGAGGTCACAGGGTTTTCCTCATGGGTGGTGTGGTAGTGGTGGGCATTCAGTGGTGTTATGGTGGTGGGTGCTGGTGGAGGTGAGTGTCAGGGAGACACGAAGAGAACAGAGATTTAAGGACAATGTGAGGCCCATGTTAAAAAGCCAGGAGACACACAGATTCCTGAGGTCAGGGCATGGCTCCAAGACCAGGCGGGCAGTCCCAACAAGTCCTAAGTCCTAAGAGAGCACTGACAGGAGGACTAGACAATGGGCTCTTGTCCATCTCAGCCCCAAAAGCTCTGCTTGAATTCTGTTGCTGGCAAGAGTCACTTTGAGGATGTGGTTAGCCTGGGCTCTGCAAGCGGGAGCGGGTTTAACAATGAAGAGTTAACGGCTTGTGAGTGGTGACTGTGGGGTTGGTCATCAAGGAGGACGGAATGGAAATGGACAGAGAGCCAGCGCCCCAGCATCGGGGAGAATGGAGGGTTCAAGATGTGAGTGCTGGAAACATGCATCTTGCCACCCTAACACAATCAAGGAGTTAGAAGGAGTTATCACTACGGTTGCTGTAAAAAGTCCCCACTCCTCACCCAAACTCCTTCAAAGTCCAAGGATCCAGTTTATTCGAGGTTATCTAGTAAATATTGTGGGATTGGTGGATTGGCCATGACCCTGCTGTGCACCTCGGAAGAGAAGTTAACAGACAGGAGAGATGGCAGAGTCTCTGTAACACGGGCTCAGGAGTGGCCCGCAGCCCTACTTCCTGAGTCTTCCTTCTGTCTCTCATGCTTTCTCTGGCTAAAAAGAGTCAGCTTGGATTAGGGTCTGCCTCTCCACCTCTCACTAACCAACTGCCCATCACCTTCCAAAGCTGCTCTCACAAGGGATGTGGACTTTAGTTCTCTGTCCGCCATCCCCAAGGCAAAGGGCTGGCTCCTGGTTCCCAGCACTCCAGCCTGTGCTGGAGACCCTTTCCTTACTTGTTTGGGGTGAGAGATTAGTTGGCTGGAGACATGGGAAGTGGAGACAGACGTAGAGCATCCCACAGGTGGAAGGACAGGAGAGAGGGCGTTTGAGGTTCTCTTTTGCTTATACGCCCAAATCCTAGTCCCAGCTCTGCTAACTCTTCTCTTCTATTCCATTCCACCCATTCTATTCCATTCCATCCATTGGATTCCATTCCATTTGATGGGCACCTACTATGTGCCAGGCAGTGTTCTAGGTGCCAGACAGACAAGACTGAGACCATACCTGCTCTTAAGTGGCTCATATTTCTGTGGAAGAGACAGAGGGTAAACAGTATCCTGACATTGGGCAAGGGGAGTGGACAGACACTGGCCTGGGGATTAAGAGTCCTTGTTTTGAATCCTGGATCTATTACTGACCTTGGGGAAATCCTACAGCTTCATGGCACCTGATGTCCTTGTCTGTTGACTTGGAGGTTCAACCAGAATAATCTTTAATATTCCTTCCCAGCTCTGACATTTCTATCTTTTCAAATTTACTTTTTATTTCATCTACCTATTTACTTACTTATTTCTGCCTCCACTCGTTTCCAAAATAATTCAAGGCTGTTGTCCATCTCCGACATTCTTTCCCTCCATGGCACACAGTGTCTGCAAGTTTTCAGTGGGACTGGCATTTGGCATCAGAGGAAGTGAGAGCTCTCTGTCCTCAGCATCCCCCCGTCCAGGCCTGCCCTTTCGCCAGCCCTCGCCATGCGTTTCTGCTCAGCAGGTAACCACCGAACACCTGGGCTTGTCTAGCTGTTTCTGCCTGCTGCAGCTCACTTCTCAGGTCCTCGCTCATCTCTGAGACTTCCTTGACCTTTGACCTTGCCCATCCAAATGGACTTGGCACTTAGGCGTGGACTTGTCCTTGGTCCACCTTTGTGGCCCAAACATACCCAGATATCTACTTTTATAATGACAACTAATCCACTCATTAGAGATAATAATAATATTGGAGATAATAGTGATATTGGAGAATATAATAACAATGATATTGGAGACTATAATACGGTATAACATAACTTAATATAAAATAGTCCACACAGATGCAACGGGGAGAGCAACAATTCATGGGACGCCCTGGGGTGTGCTGACGTGTAGTGAGCATGGAGTGGGGGGGGCAGTGGTGGGATATGGGGAGCTGGCCGGGCACAGAAGTAATGTTGGGAGCTGTGTCGTGGGAGCTGGGGTCGAGGATTATGAAGAACTGGATAGGACCTCAGGGCTTCGAGCTACAAGCCCAACACAGCCTCTCCCAGCATCTGTGCCCAAGGGCTCAGCCACGAAGCACTCCAGACCCCCGTCCCACCCCTGGTGGCCTTGCTCCCTCCCCGTTCCACTCAGTAAACACGGATTGCTCTCTGTGTGGCATCCATGTGATGAAGACTCTGGAGCTCCTGTGGCCGCCATCTCTTCCAAACCCTCAGCCCCCAGGTTCTCTGGAAACCTCGATGCGTGGCGACACAATGTGGACATGTTTTGGAGAGATGTACTGAGCGACCAGAGCTCAGCAGGGAGCATTTGAGCCTCATCACCTAACCTTGAGGCTCCCAGAGCCCTTCTGGAAGCCGTGGTTGTGGCCGGTTGGGCTTCCTCACCTTCTGCACCTGTCCCTGCAGCGGCCTGTCCTGGGGCAGGTTGGACCTGGTCATGCAACCTCTGGGTCCTTGGTGATTTGGGTGGTGCTCTGGTCTTCCACAAAGGATAAAAGACACTGGGGACAAACTAATCCCATCTGCAGACCTGGCCTGGCTAGCAGGCGAGTTGAAGGAGACTCCATGTGGCTGTTTCTTCCTGCCAGAAGCCACCTGTTCTTACAGGCCGGTCCTTTATCTCAAGCCTACCCAGCATTCCCTTTGCCTGCTTCTAATTAAGAGAGATTTGCATGATGGCTTCAAGTGGCACCTTCGTCTGGATGATGAGTTCTCAGAGGGGTGATCCCACATCCTGTTTTCCTTCCCGATTCTTACCAGTTACTATTCATAATCACGCCAAAATATTATGATTATCCAAATACTCTTATTATAATAAAGGCCTTTTCAAAGGGGGAAATACAACATCCCACCCACCGCAGGGTTATTACAAAGTGCTTTAATTTTTCTAGATTGCAATTTCATCTTTGTTCCTATTCATGCTCACCTCATAGAGTTATGGTAGTGGGATCATGGTTTTTTTTTTTTTAAGATTTTATTTACTTATTTGACAGAGATACACAGTGAGAGAGGGAATACAAGCAGGGGGAGAGGGAGAGGGAGAAGCAGGCTTCCCGCTGAGCAGGGAGCCCGATGTGGGGCTCGATCCCAGAACCCTGGGACCATGACCTGAGCCGAAGGCAGACGCTTAACCATCTGAGCTACCCAGACGCCCCGGGATCATGTTTTATGTCCTTATGTTCTTCTCTTTAAACTTGAAAGTACCTTCAAATGTTATGTCAAGAGCATTTTTCCATGTTCCTGCCCGCTGCTTGCCCCCGGACTGCCCTCCATACTTCCCTCTGCCCACGGTGCCCGGTGGGCACCCCTGGCCCAGGGGAGCCAAGGCAATTCTGGGGCTGAGACAGGCAGCTTCTACTTGGGGAGCATAGATAGAAATCATTGAGTGACTTCTTGGAAGAAGCAAGCACAAGGGCTGCTCTGGGCCTTCCCTCTCCGTCCCTCCTTCCCTTTTTCCCTTCCTCCCTTCCTTCCCCATCTCCCCCCCCCCCCCCAAGCTGCTGTTTGGTTAAACACATTTGTGCTTTGGTTGTTTCTTCCCACATGCTAAGGCTTGGGGAATAACTACATTGCAAACTATCGAGCAGAGGCTGAAATCCACGCATTACATCCTGCTTAGGAGTTTCCAAAGGCGGCTTTGAGATAGATTCCCAGGGATAAGTAAGATAAAAAATAGACCGGGTAATGTTTGTACACACACAGAATGAGCAAAGCCTTCCAGACTTGTTAACAGGGGAAGGTGGGAGGGCAATGCGTTTTACGGGCCGGGGCGCCAATAACCCATGCACCCGAGCCCAGAGTGGGCGGTGGGGCTGGGGGAAGCTGCTCTGGGACAGAGCTACTGGCCCTGGGCTGCCTTTGGGATGCATTGTTTCCTGACCTGGTTTGGGCATTGGTTGGTATTGTTTCTTAGAAGCCCTTGGCCACGTTACCGAAAAATGGGCTGTCTGCAATGCTGCAGGATGCAGGACCTGGTCAGTAAGGGGACCTCGGTGGTGTGAGGCCTGAGATTAAGGTTGATTTAAGTGCTGCCTTGACAGCTGCTGAAATTAGGAGGGCCCCAATGACCTAACCTAATGTTCCCTTGCCCACTCTGCTTCCACACATAAGGCTCCCCAACCAGACTAGCCTCCTTATTGACGGGACCAGGTACTGTTCGTGCTTGTCCCCGAATTATTTGAACAAGCTGAGCACACCTTCCCTAGGGAACCAGGGGGCACCTCGCCCTCTTTCTACTACAAAGCTTGCCTCCCATGGCACCTGTTGTCCCCTCTGTCACAGAGTGCATCCCCGTGTGGCTCTGCGCGGCGTGCGGCATCGTCCTCCCCCAGGGCTTTGAGTCTGTGTGACTAAGGAGCTGCTGCCCAGCTCGCTTGCCTGGTGCTGGGTGTTGTGTTGAGTTGCCCCCTCCCTCATCCCTACGGGGAGCAGGAGGGGATGAAAACAGCCTCAGAGACACCAGGGTGGGAGAGGGTCGGAGTCCACCCGCGCAAGCCGTGTGACCTCAGGTGGGCTCTCCGTCTCCACACACCTGCCCATTGGGGACTCTGATCTCTGCCCTCCCTTGTGAGATTGCCAATGCACAGGGTGACAGCATCACCACTGTCCTGGCGGGGGCCAGGAGGCCCGGGGAGCGCCGCGAGGTGGCGGGTGCTTACGTGCATCAAGGACTGTCATGGTCATTACCGTCCCACAATTGCATTCCCTGCTCTTGAAGCACATTCGCTTTATTTTCATTGTTTATCTTTTTCCACTGGAAGCAGCTAGAGACACTTTGTTTGTAAGGTTCTCTGTCGAGCCTCCCAGCTTCTCCATCGAGGAGTCGATGATCTGTAAACAAGCGCCTCCATGCACAGGGGAGCTCCCCCATTTAAAGGCACCTTAGGGGTAATCCCTTTTACAATGAGAATTATTGCCCTGTAATGTCTCTATCTGTGAATTTGGAGTTTTGCGTAGCAAGTTAACTTGAAAATGAAGACCGTGTACCCTGTGAGACCAGGAACAGGGGGATGAGACTTTTCCAAATCCCGTGAGGTGGCCCCCTGGCCCTGGACACAGCCAGGCAGGGCGTGCTTCTGTTAGGAAGGTTGCTTTTAAGAACTCAGGGGCTAAGGAAAGGTGATGCTGGGGAGGGGGTGTGATGTGTTGGAAAGAGCCCCAGGCTTTGCCTCTTTTAAGTATGTGATCTTGGGCAGGAGTCCTCAGTCTTCCCTTCTGTAAAATGGAAATAGTACTTGCTGCCTTCCTGTCACACTGTAGATGAATTGAGTGTGGCATGTGGCACCCGTGAGATCTGCAAACTTGGGGTACCACTGGGCTCTGAGCTCGTTGTCTTTTCATCTCTTCCCTGTGCCCCCCCCCCCGACAGAGAATAACCAGGAAAGGCTAGTTGGTGTTGTTGCCACTGTCCTGCTTCTCCAGCCTCATCTGGGGACTTCTTCATGAGCCTGTCATTTGTCATTGTCCCTGAAACTGGGGGCTGCAGCAGGAGTGCCCCGTTCTTGTACACGCCCTTCCTGGGGTGAGTGCACAGCAGTCATGAAGAACCCCACTTCCAGGAAGTCTTCCCTGATTAAGCTCATCTTTGGCCTGATGACCCCATTGCCTTTTCTTGGTAATCCCTGTCCTGCTGTCCCTCATCTCTTTCCTCGGCCTTCCGTTCACAGCCCCCTTACCCCCTTGCCCGCCCCTCTCTGCTGCCGCTTCTTTCTACGGCACCACCTTCTCTTGGGGGCCCTCCTGTCTCCCCCCCTCTGCCCTTCACGCCTGCTTCTCCCACGCCCCCTGCTGTTTCCTGTCCCCCACCCCCACCCCCGTTCCACCCCGAACCCCTCAATCTGTGTCCCAGAATTGGGAAGGCAGGCTCGGCAGCCTCTCCTGCTGTAGCCTCCCTGGAGCGCCACCACGCGGAATCGCCTGCGGTCCTGTCCCATTTTGCCCTTCTGTGGTCAGGGTTTGCACAGATGAACCCAGGACCCCAGCTTGGGGGCCCGGGGCGCCGAGGTCTGGAGCATCATCTTCCAACCCAGCCCAGCTGCCCCCTGGAAACAAGCTGCCGTCTTGCCCAAATGACAAAAAGAAAAGAAATGACAGGGCAAGGGCCCCGCACAGGCAGGCCCGGCGGTACCAAGCACCACTCCCCACCAGCCTGCTCCCCAGCTCCTGTGAGCTGGGCTAATTAGAGGGGCCTTGCGGTCCCCGTGGTAATTTGCTTAAATGGAAGAAGTTGATTTCCTCTCCACTTTCTGTTCTCAGGAATTCCAGTTTTAGGCTCTGGCAGTCTCCAACCACCACTCCCTTTGGCCCTCTGGGGACGTGTTTGCTATGGAAATATGCAATTAATATTGCAGCGATCATAATTGCTAATTATTAAAACAATGCTACCCCCTTTTCCTGGCCTAGTTTCATGTTTAAAACCATTTAAATAACAGGGAAGGAAAAAAAAAAGGGAAAAAAGTTAAACACCAGTGCTGAACTTGTGCAAAAGCCAAATGAGAGGGTCCCCGGGCAGTCCGGGACTTGTCCTGTCATGAGGAAGGACAGGGCTCTCTCTAAAGCCCAGCGTGTAGACTACCCCGGAGCCATGTGCTAGATAAAGTGAGGTGCACATTGCATTTTGGGCACTGGAATCCCACTTTGCAATGACATGGAGCTCTGTTCTCTTTGTTCTGATTGAACTCCAATAGGGACCCAGACCATAGCGGCCCTCTTGTCCCACCTTTCCCCAGGGTCAGGGCAAGACTCGTCTGGGAAGAAACCATTCAGTGGACTTGGTGCCTGGTCACTCCAATGGTAGAGCAGAGAAGTGGGTCTCTAACCCATCACTATAGAACCATCATTTCTACTGGTTCGTTCACCAAGACTTTAAAATAGCAGGAACAACTGCAGGTTGGTCGCCCCCACCAATGCATGACAGTATGACGTCAGCCCGCAACAGAAGCCTTTTGGCACCCTTCTCCCCTCACCCCAGTTATTGGGGGGCGCAGCCCTAATCCTTAGCTTGGCATTTCAGTGCTCCGTGTTCCAGGCTCCATGCATTTGTCCAGCACCCCCCCCAACACGACTCCCCACCCCAGCCAGGCTGGCCATTCCCCAAATGTTCCCCAAATGGAATACTTCTGCATTTATGTGGAACGTCCTTCTCAGCTTTACTCAGCCCAAACTCAATGCCATCCTTAAAAGGTGTGCCTTAAATCTCCCTCTTTCCAAGACAGTGCCTTCTTTGCAGAGACCACCCCCACCACCCCCCACCCCCATCCCCTGAACTCCCCTGGCAAATATTTCATCCCTCGGAGGGCCACACTGCACACTGCTTGTTACCTGGGCCATTTCCAGATGAATCTTCTGGTTCTGACTAAATCCTAAGCTTCTTGAGGGTGTTGAGTTGTATTCCCTGACCTTAGTCAGCTCTGCTTCTCCAGAGCCTAAGCCTATGCTTTGCATATGGTAGGGGTTCAATAATGATTAAGGGAGAAAAATGGATAAGACTCAAGAACATTGTGAAGATAACAATGGTCATGGTCACTGTATTGCTTTCCTAGGGCTGCTGTAACAAAATACCATTAACTGAGTGACTCGAAACAATAGAAATTTATTTTCTCACTGTTCTGGAGGTTGCATGTCCAAAATCAAGGTGTCGGTAGGGCCATGCCCCTCTGAAATCTCAATCCTTCCTTGCTTTTTCCAGCTTCTGGTGGCTCCTGGCAATCCCTGGTGCTCCTAGACTCGTAGATGGTCACTCCAGTCTCTGTCTTCTATCACATGGCCTTCTCCTTGTGTGTGTCTCTGTGTCCAAATTTTCCCTCTTCTTGTGAGGACACAAATGACCTCGTCTTAATTTGACTACATCCACAAAGACTCTCTTTCCAAGTAAGGTCACATTCTTAGGTTCCGGTGCACACGGTTTTTGGGGAGTCACTCTCTCACCAACAGGATAATGGGAAATGGATATGAGGTCTTCACGTTCTTAATGCCCGAGTATTTTGGAAGATGGTGGGGTTGTAGGCAGCGAATGGAAAGATTACAGGTGCTTTTTGTCATGTGGCAGGTGGAACATTCATCCAGAAGCAGGAGGTATGGTGGGATAGGGCTGCTGGGGATATAACTTGACTGTTATCATTTGGTTATCAATCAGTTAGAGTGAAGATTTGAGCAGAATCCAAGTTTTGGGCTTCATTCAATAAAACATTTTTTTCAGTAAAACACTCTTATCTCTTCTATCTTAAAATATTTATTACCATGGTAGAGAAATAAAAAATAGGTGAAGTCACAAGTTCAAAGTGAATAGGAGAGCAGATAATGGTGCACAGAGGGTTTTGATGACATTTTGGGAGTGGAAGGTAGATTGAGGCACGTGCTTCAGATCTCAGAGAGGAGGAGACCACAATGTTAAGATTCTACACAGGAGAAGGGCCAAGAGAAGTGACGGGTCTGTCCCACAGGACCTCCAAGGGGCCCACGCATGGAGGTTCAGGTTACCCCAGAAGGTTACTCCAGAAGGAGGTGTGAGGTTTCAAGCAGGATTGGTTGCAAGTCTGTTTACATACAAAGAGTTGGACCCTAGGCCTCCTCCCCAGTCGGTGCAAGCAGACATCCTTCTCTTTCCCACTCACCTCCCTTTTGTGGAGGTATTTTATTTTCTGGACAAGAGAGGCTCCATACTAAACAACAGGCCAGTGGAGGGTGCAGCGGACCACTCAGCTGAACACAGGGGGATTCTGTGAAAGACCTTGTACTGAACCCCAGTTTACCCCCACCCCTACTTTACCCACATCATTTACATGGTGGGTGCTGGGGGAAAAATAATGTCTGATGTGTGGGGAGAAGGCCTAGGCTTACTTTTGACTTTGGCACTTAGCACCACATGACACCATTTCCTCATCTGAGAAATGAGACTGTTTGATGCTAGGATTGGAGTGTGTAGTATTGAGAGTGCATTGTCAGATGTCAGCTGCACGCTGTAGGCACACACAGTGTGCGTGTAGACGCGCAGAGTCAGGCCGCAGAGTCAGGGCAGGGTTGGAATAGGTCGAAGGATCTGAGCATGGGGTTCATGCTTCCAAAGCCCTGGAGTTTGCCAGGCAGCGTCTGGCCCACCCCATCATCTCTCCGGTCCTGAACCTTTGCTTGTCAATGGAGCGCTCTTGGACTCGTTCACTTGTGCAACAGATCCGTTCTGTGCTAGGCGCTGTGCTAGAGGCTGAGGACAGTCGAGTGAACCCCGCAGCGCTTGCCCTCATGGGACTGACAGTCCAGAGGAAGGCAGATTTAACCCAATAGCCCGGCAACTGAAGGAAGATGCCAGTGGTTTTGAGGGTTACAAGAGAGAAGCGGGAGGTGTGGGGAGAGTCGTCTGTTCCAGAGCTCAGATGAGGCTCCCCCCAGGGACACAGCACAGGGCTGAGGTGTGAGCAGAGGGCAGGCGCAGCTGGGGGCAGCAGGGCTGGGGCGGGGCGGGGCTGCACTGCGTGAGGGGGCCCTGGTGCGTGAGGAAGCCCGGGGTGGGCAGGACCAGGCCCACCAGGGATTGTGGTCTTTATCCTGAGAGCCCCGGCGAGCCACTGAAGGTCTTAAGCAGGCAGATGATGGGAGCACGTTGCCCCCCCGCCAGCTCGCATGGCTGAAGCGAGGGCCACGGGGCTCACTGCTCTGTGCGGCTTCTCCCTGCCTGGACACAGAACCGGTGGGGCTGCTGTCCTTGATCTGGGTCCAGTTCTACACTTGCCCTTGTCCCCTTTCTCTAAAACGCTTTAGCTGCAGTGGTTATTTTTGGAGGCTCTAGCAGACAAGCCCAGTTCTTCATTTACCCTTGTTGGAAACACGACCCTGTCCGACTGGGAAGGTCACTGCTCCATCTGTTCTCATTGCTTCTGGAGGCTCCGACATGGAGCACCGAGGCCAGGAGGGCACCGTGGAGATCCGCGGGGCCGACACAGTCCATTCAGGTCCCCCGGGCTTCAGACACTGGGGGTCAGATCCCCCTCGGCCACGTGGTGCTGTGCGGTTGGGGCGGGTGACTTGCTGCACAGGAGACTCAAGGGGGAGCTTCCGAGGCTCTTGGGACTGATCACAGGTGTGGATCACTCACCCGTGGTGTCATAAAGCTTCAAGGACTTCCCTGTCACCAACACGTGGAGACTTAACCAAGGGCTTTTCTGTGCCAGGCCCTGGCCAGCGACAGAGTGCCACCAGCCGGTGTCCCAGTGTCCTGGAGGTTCTCTGCTGATGGGTCCACACTGCAGAGTCTTGGGTGTGGGCGAAGGGTCATGTCTGAGGTGAGCGAGTCGCCATGCCACGTTTGGGGAAGAGCGGTCTATTTGCAGCAGGAACTGGGGTGGTGGCTGTGACTAGCGTTGTGGTTCCACGATGCCAGACTGCAGTGGTCCTGCGGCACCATGCACCACACTGGACCCCAGTCCAGCAGGGCGGGGAGGACAGGGCAGGGAGTTGGGGCACAAGCCCCTCAGGATGCTCTCAGAAAATCCTGCCACGCTTGGCCCCCTCGGGGGCCGAGGGCCACTGAGAGCCCCAGCCAATGCCCCAGGCTCAGCATGATGATGGATTCCGGGCTGCCGCAGACTGGTGGGATCAAGGTTACTGGCATTTTGCCAGTGTGGCTAGGGGTGGTCTCAGTGTCCAGGCTGGGAGAAACAGGGACCCACAGGGCTGCCACAAGAGCCCTGTTTGTGACTGAGTTGGCTGATTTTTTCAACTCTGCTGAGATATTAGCCACAGCTCCTAGTTTGGGATTTGTTGGGGTGCTGCTTTGCTCTTGGCATGAGTGGGAATGCAAGGCTGGGAAACAGGGCTGCACACTGTTCTGTCCATATGCGATCTGGCCCCGACCTGCATGCAGTTGGAATCTTCATGCTTCTGGATGCTACTGTGGGATAGAAAGTGACCCTTGTCTTCTCCACCTTTGCTGAAACTGAAGCCACAAATCTGAGACAGGGGGACTACAGCTTTCTACAGAGCTGCCCTTTGACAAGTAAAAGTGTGCTGTGAGTGTCCCCTCCTAGAACCAAGGGTCCATTTTCCTCCCCACATAAAAGGAAATGAAATGTGCAGGGCTCTAATAAAATATGAAAGGCTTAGGTGTAAGCCGGGAAGCAGGGCTTTGAATGGGATCCGGCGGTCTCAGCTGGTTGGAGGTGTATCTATTATATGTCGAGCAATTAGAAATAGGTTTCTATTAACTGGCTGACTTTGTTCGTTGCTACCAGTGAAACGGACCACTCTCCCAGTGGCACCCGCCAACCTGTGCATGCCCTGAAATCAGTTACCGGGGTTCAGAGGTGCCATGTTGAACGTGCACTCGGCTTTTGCAGGGGTCCTGGGGCCTGAGTTGTAATGCTGACGTCAAAAGGTTTCGTTCATCTGTCCATTCATGCTTACAAATCCTGCACCAGCACGTGTGTCCAGATGAAAACAAGTAATTAAGTAACACAAGGAGCTGGACGATAATTGTTACCCACGTGGCACTGACAGGCCTCATGGGGGTTTGAAACAGGGAGATGGTTTCTGGGGCCTCCATAGAGGAGGAGGCACCTGAGCGGGACCCGAGATGGAGTGAGGCATGCGTGGTCAGAAAATGGCAGGAGCCACAGGGTGAACACAGCCTCGGGGACAGTGAGGAAACAGAGATCTGGCTGAAGGGACAAGTGGGGGAGGGCTATGGAGGAAGAGCACATCCAAAGATCCGAATCCCTGCTCTCTTTTGCTCATTTTGCTGCCTCACCCTACTTGAGCATGCCACACTCGAGCAAGGCCAGCCAAGCATGTGTATCCTGGCTGGGGCTCCCCGAGGTCACATGTGGTAGCGCAGAGTCCTTGAGCTAGCCCTCTGAAGCAGGCTGCAGGACTCTCGGAACCTATGCCTTTAATCCTGTTTGGGAGGCAGCTCTCTGCCTGCAGGTGGTCAGGAGCTCAGGCATCCTGGGCTGTGCCCCTGCAGAGCCAGAGCAGGGAGCTTGGGAGGGGCAGGAACCTGATGTCAGCTCAACACAGGAAGAAGGTCTCCAAGGCAGAGTGGGTGGGTCCAGGCAGGAGCTAGGAGAGCCTCTCTTGGGTGGAGGTACTTGTCACATTAGCTTGACACTGGGGCAGAGGAGAAATTTCTTGACTCACTTGCCTTTGTCCTATAAAAGAGTGACCAGCAAAGGGAGAAGAGTTTCTGCAGGGACTGAGAGCAAGGTTGCCCGATACAGCTGCACAGGTTGTCTACTGAACAAATCCAGGGATGCCTTTCATATAGAACAGCACTCCTGGAGCCGTATGGGGTATAATCCCAGCATGCTGGCATGGCAGCTCTGGCCTGGGAGAGGAGGATTCAGATAGCCTCAGAGGAAAAACCTCTTTTAGGTCACACAGCTCTGAGGTCCAACCTCCCAGCTGCCCAGACGTGCACCCTTCCTCCTCAGGTCTTCCTTGTTGGCATTTGGAACCCAGTCGGGCATGGCCAGCCTGTTTCCAGATTTTTCTGGGAGAAGACCTGGTGCTTTGACCTGGGATTACCTTCCAGATCCCTTCTGCCTGCAGAGGGGTAACCAGGTGAGATAGCCAGCCCAGCCCGGGGAAGAGGCAGTGATGGGGTTTGGGGAGAACAGCAGATGGCCCAGCAAACTAGACAGTTAATCCAACCAAATTACGGCAACAGATGTTTGAGAATGTTTGCATTCAAATTCAAACTGTTAGGTCTCTTAGAAGAGCCAACCAGAATGGGGGAAGTTCAGTCTCCCTCTTAATTAAAACAAAACAAAACTAAACAATCATTTTTAAAAATCAAGCCCTGGTACCAAGATGTCAGGGATCATCCACCGGCACCGGTGGAGACTTGGGCTGTCCGTCGGTCCAGGGTCGGGGCCCAGCGCTCCGCAGAGGGGCTCGCTGCAGGAGTGGGGCGTCAGGGGAGGGTGGTCAGCAGCCCGGCAGGTGGGGGAAGGACCGGGTCCGGGCGGTAATGATGTGCGGCGGGAATGCCCACCAGCGATGGCCAGGCCTGCGTGCAGTGTGGGGGAGGCGCACCATCTCAGAGAGAGAGCATTATTGATGCCCTGGCCTCGGGGAGGGAGAACCGATAATGGATGGCGGACAGGGGATGAGCTTTGTCATCAAACAAGGGGGCTGAAAGATGGTCCGCTGGAATGTTATCAGTCATGCCTTGATCAAGATGTAAGACTCTCAAGGTCTTCCGTCTTCTCTCTCCGGCTCTTCCTCCTGCTGCTTCCGAGGCCCCTCACCCTCCCCGCTCTCCTTCCTCCCTCGCCGAGCCTACCCTCCTCCTCCTCTCCCTTTGCTGCCTCTCCTGCCTCTTCTCCTCCCCTTCCTTGGCTTATTTGATGGCTTCCTCTGTCCTTCACCTTTTCCTCTCTCCCCTTCCTCCTTCCTCCCTTCCCCCTCTTCCTTCTGTCTAGTCTTTTCTCAAAGTTGGGGCCCCTCTCCTGTCAGTCCCTGGCCCTGCCTGGCCCATGCATTAGGTGGGTAAGACTTTTCTTACAAACCAAACTCCTAAGTGACGGCTTCTTTCTGTCATTATATTCCCCTGTCTTTCCTCCTCTCCCCTGCCCACAGACGTCTCTAAAAGGATCTTGAAAGTGAAGGAGTGAGTTTAAGGAACTCAAACTAGCCTGTGTTCTTAGGAAATTCTCAGCCTCTCTGGACCCCGGGGATCCCACCAGCCCGGATCCCTGCATGGCCCTTGCTGCCCGTGCGCTAGCTCCCAGCTGCATGGCTCTCTGTCTTCTGAGCTCCTCTCCTCCACTGCCCCAGACTGAACATTCTCCAAAATAACAAAGATGCTGGGAGCCGCTGCCATCACCTTCCCTCTGCACCGGGGCTCATCTGAGCAAAACTGGGACACTGTCACATTGGTCTAGAGGCCCGTCCCCTCCCCGGTCTCATCTTCTCCGCACACTGTCCCCTACACCCAGTGCCCTCCCGTGTCCAGCACACCTCAGGTGACCTCAGGCTCTTCTATCTAATGCTTTCACCTTGATGCTCACCACCCCCAAGGAATTCATACACGACAGCCGCTCAGTGTCAGAATGAAGCCACCATGGTGGAATTTCAGCATCACCGAGCAGGTGTGAAAGGTATTATTTGGGACAGGAGAGCTTCTTGATGCCCTTGAAATCACAAAATGTAGGAGACTCATTCTATATGTACTGCCGACCTTTTTTTCTTTGCACATTAGATAGAACAATAACATCTTTCCGATCTTAAGGCCAAGAACCAATCCCAGCCGAATTCTCAAGAGGTCTCTACAGGCTCGGACAGGACGCCAGAAACTGTGCCAGGTGCTGGGGCTCCTTCCGCATTTGCTGGTAGACTCCTCGGACAGCAGCATGCTGTGTGGGTCTCACTCCCCACTACTGGCTGCGTGTATTGAGTTCTTCCTATGCACGCACTGTGCTAAGTGACTTCTGTACAGGTGCTCATGACCCTCCCGTGTCTGGGATAGGAGTTATAGTCATCTTTTTTTTTTAGGATTTTATTTATTTGACAGAAAGAGACACAGCGAGAGAGGGAACACAAGCAGGGGGAGAGGGAGAGGGAGATGCAGGCTTCCCGCCGAGCAGGGAGCCCGATGCGGGGCTCGATCCCAGGACCCTGGGACCATGACCTGAGCCGAAGGCAGATGCTTAATGACTGAGCCACCCAGGCGCCCTATAGTCATCTTATTTTACTGATAGGGAAAGGTTAAGTAACTTGCCCAAAGCCATCCATCTCATTAAATGGCATAGCTGGGATTTCATTCTAGATCAGACTCTAAAGGCCATCCCCTTAGCACCTCATCCTGGTGGGGAGAGGCCCGTGCCTTCCTGCACAGCAGCGGCTGCGGGAGAGGGCGGTGCCGGGCTGGGGGGCCGGCAGGTGACTTCAGCATTGCCTGGTTGGCTGTGTGCTGGAATGGATTCTTAGGGCATCTCTTCCCAAGTCTGCATCCAGTGCAGTCACTTGACACGGGCCACGGCAGGGCTGTTTACACCATAGAAATTGGCCAGTGATACACGTCAGGGCTTTTCCTCCCAGGGAGCTGGTTGTTACACGTTTAACAGCACACCGCTGGTTCTGGCCCACCCGTGGGTAAGGGCACAGCAGCTTCATGGACCTGCGTCCTAGCCTTTGCAAAGTAGGGATTAGGAAAGATGGAGTGGTCCATCATTTCAGGAAACTCACTCTCTGGCAGAGGTCAGCAAGGGCCCAGTGTGGGGGTGGAGGCAAGGAGGTGGTAGCGGGGAGGGCCAGGGGAACTGACTTCTAGAAAGAACAGGTGCATTAGCATTCCCCACAGAGCCACAAGGCTAGCTAATGCCTGAACCTAATGCCTGATGGAGCAGCCGCCCAGGCCTCCTGGCTTACGTTGGTGGGGACGAGGAGCCAGGGGCACTGGTGATTACAAAATCAATGAGGGCGGGAGGGGGAGGGGGATCAATTTTGGCTGGAGCAGGGAAGGGGGTAGCCAAGGGAGGGGCCTGACTGGCCCTAGGCCCACCGCCTCTCCACCTCTCTTCATTCCTCCTTCCAGACCTTTCTGGCTCTGAGCAGGTGGGTGCTGAGATTGTGCAGGCCCCTGCTGTGTCTTGGCCTGTGATAGAAGTCATGCCCGGGATCCCTCCTTCCAAATGCCCACCTGTGCGGACTGTTCAGAGCAAGCCAGGATGCGGGTGGTGTGCCGAGCAGGGAGGGTCAATGACGGTTGGAGGGAGGGGCTTGCCAGATTCACCTCCTGCCTCCTTCTCCTGAAATACCCCCCCATACCTGCTCCAGATATGTGCGCTTCCTCTGACTTCCTGCAACCCCGACCCCCATGCTTCCCTGGAAAATTGCCCAATACCTACCTGTTCCTCCCGCCTGTGATGAAGGGGCCTCAGTGTCCCCGCATCCTGCCACTGGACATCTACACTAAGTAAATCAATGGCAAGGAAGGGTACCCACAGGAGGTGTGACTGCAGTGAGGAGTGGAGGGGATGTGGCTCAATGGGGCCCTGAGGAGAGGGCCTGGTGGCAGGCTGTGAGTGGGGCCAGACCCCTGAGCCAGGGCCAGACGCGTTTCCTGGGAAGCCAGGAAGGGGGGGATCTCCTACAGGCCCGGGTCAGGACACAAAGGGGTCAGGCAGCCTGAGGGGGTCTTCCTCTCCTGAGAACTGCTGCTGGCGCCCTAGGGGTGGAGGCCCAGAGAGAGGAGGCGCCTGAGCCTTCAGGGGCAGCGGAGTGTGTGGGGTGGGGCTGGGGAGGAATGTCCAGGCAGGAGAATTCTTTGCTCCACAGCAGAGCAGGGAAGTGACGACAGGGTGGAAAGGACACCCCTTGGTCAGAGAGAGGGAGCTCTGGCTTGGGGTACAGAGCTGTCACTTTACCCCAGGGGGCCCTGGAAACTGCAGCCCTTCTCAGCCCCTGCTAGCCACACAGGGACCACCAGGCACCACTGTGGTAGAAAGGCTAATGGCCCCCAAAGATGCCTGTGAACCTGGGCAAATATTACCTTACATGGCACCCTGGATCAGGTGATGAAGCGGAGGCTCTTCAGAGGGATATTATTCTGCATAATCTGGATGGGCCTCATGCCATCCAAGGGTCCTTTTCGGGGAAGCCGAAGGGCCAGCGTCAGAGAGCGCAATCAATGCCAACGGAAGCAGGGATTGGAGGAGCCGAGGAGTGCCCCAGCGTCTCCACCCGGGGGACATCTCCCCTGGCACTTCCAGGGAGAACCGGCCCTGCCAACACTTGCATTCGAACCCCTTCAGACTCATTTGGGGTCTCTGACCTCCAGAACTGTAAGGGTTGTAAGTCGGTGTTGCTTTCAACCACTAAGCGTGTGGAAACTTGTTAGAGCAGCGAGCAGGAAGCTAGTGCCCCCCGGAGATCAGGTGACACCCAGGGCTGTGTGCTCGCAGATGGTGCTGCCGGCAGGCCAGGCTCCCTCCGCCTCGGTGCCCGCGTCCCATGCTGCCCCAGACTTCCGGGGCCCTCTGCGCCACCTCCGTCCCTCTCCCCACTGCAGGGTTCCCCTTGCCTAGAACAGCTCTCCATTACTCCTTCTCCATCTTCAGTCCTTGGCCTAATATCACTTCTGTCTAAGTGACATGCCCATTATCCTCGGTCAGGGCACCCTATTTATACCACACACACACACGTGTGCCCACACGCGCCCGCACACGTGCGTATTTGATCTGCTCGTGGTTCGTTGCCCATGGCCTGTCACTAGCGGGCAAGTGTCTTCATACAGGGCATCCTCGTCTTACTCCTCTCTGTGGTGTCTTTCCGTACAGCGCTTACTCCCACCTGACTGCCTCTTCCCGCTCACTTGAATGTAACCTCCATCAGGCGGGGGCTTGGTGTTGGCTCAGCCTCGTGCCCCTGCACGGTGCCTGGCACACCGACGGTGCCCAGTGTAGGGTGGATGGATGGAAGGAAGGACAGCCGGCTCGATGGGTGGATGGGTGGGTGACGGGGCGGGTGGATGGGTGCTCTTGGGAAATGTCCCGAGGGCTGTCGGGGACACTGAGTGTAGGTGTGGGGGCCTGAGCTCTCTGTCTCAGGGAGGTTGTGCCTCTCCTGGTCTAACAGGTTCTAAACGTGAGCATTTTCGAGGAGCCAGCACCTCTTAAACAAGCCAGCCATGGAGGCAGAAAACGGAGCTGTAGCGAGATGGGAAGTTGGTTCAAGGTCGCAGAGCAGTGGGTGGTGGGAGTGAGTTTCAGACCAAAAGGCAGCTACTGTGCTAGGGCCACAGGCCCTCGGGTGGTCAGAGATCTGGGCACGTGGGAAGGGGGTTTTAAACATCCCAGGGCAGGGTGAGGGGTGCTTTGGGGCAGGAGAATGTGGGGGATTCCCAGGGGCTCTTGTAATCACACCAGGAGGGCTCTGTCTGTTGGCAGGGGCCCCTCAGAGCATAGGCCCAGCTGCCAGCCTGCTCAGGAGGCTTCCTTCATGGAACCGCCCCCTCCTGCTGTAATTGGTCCATCCCCATCCTCATTTGGAAGCCTTCCTAGACAGGGGGCGGATGAATCCACTCCATGGCCCCCTTCTCGCACCTTGGTCACATGGCTCTGGGGTTTTATGGCTTGATGAGCCATAAAACACCCTTGGTGCAGCACACCTTTTATTGACTTCAAATTGCCTCTTGTCATCAGAGGTGGGGGGATCATAAAATGCTGGCCTCATTAGTTTCCCTGCCTGGGAGCTGCTCAGAGGGAAGCTGGAAGCAAGGTGGTAGCAAGCTGCCTCGCCGCCCTGCCCAAGACTCAAGGACATCTTCTGAAGCAGGGTTGGAGAGAGCTGGGTCTGTCCTGTCTCACCAGCTCAGTTGCTTAGTGAGGACAGGAGGCCAACTCCTCTAGAAATCTATCGAAAATGCTCATGTCCAGGACCCCTCCACTGACAGCTCTAAAATGTTGTCCCCTGATGCACTACATATTTATTTGTGTGTGTGTGTGTTCAGGGACTTTCCCCATCCGCTAGGAAGGGGTCCCAGGAGGGCAGGCACTGACTGCTAGGAGCGCTGCTGCATCCTCGGTACCTAGAGGGAGGCCTGGCTCAGACAGATTCGTAGAGTAACTGACAGACTGAGGAGGAGAGGATCTGCCCCCTGCCTCTGCCCCCATCTCAGCTCTCCTGGCTCTCTACCCGCAAGGCCAAGCTCCGGCCAGTGGGCCCCCAACAGCCCATGGTGTTTCCCGTCTCCCTGGCCCTGCTCCTGTGCCTGGCAGACCTTCTACCACTCTCCCCATGCCCGCCCCTTATGCCTGGGCATTGCAGTCCATCCTTTCAGACTCAACTCAGGTTCCCCCCCAACTCCAGAAAACCTCCCCAAGACCCCTGTCCTAGTGGACTCCTTCCCCATGTTTCACCTGCCCCTGTAGTCCCCTCATGGGTGGCTGCATGCATCCAGCACCCCACCAGCCTGTGTGTTCCTTAAGGGAAGGCCTTTTGTCTTATTTATCTTTGTAACATAGGAGGTACTTGAAGTTCATTGAAGGAAAGATACAGTAAGAGTCTGGTGATGGGATGTCCTACCAAGAAATTTACGATCTAAGAAGGGCCAGGACACCACCAGAAACCATGGAAGCAAAATGTAGATGGAGAACAAACCCACTAGTGCTCACAAACATGTTGTGAAGACGGGGGCTGAGCAGGACGTGAAAGGCGGAAGGCTAGGATGAGCAGGTGAACAGATGGATGGATGGATGAGCGGTGATGGGGGACAGCCCACCAGGGACTGTTTCTAGCAGGAGGAAGTTTTGGTGGGATTCATGGGAAGAATGAGACAAGACTTACACAATGAGGAAGGCAGGCAATGCAGCTAATTCACCATCTCCCCCTCAAGCAACGGTGTTGACTTTGAGTTTGCTTCCTGACTGCTCTCTATCCTTGGTCGGCGCCTCAGTTTCCCTGACTTGCAGAGCAGGGACTCTCAGACCTGGTCCCTGCCCAGTGAGGTTGTTGTGGAGTAAAGTAGGGAGCAGACTGGTGCTCTGACGCCTGATTAGATGTACAGGGCAGGTGTTTGGAGGTCATCTTTCCAGTACAGTGATGATCCAACAGGCACCCTTGTTGGGACCAAACTGATAAGGCTCACTCGTGCTCAGAGGCTTCTGTAGGCCTATCCTCAGCAAGGCTGACGGGCCAGGGAATCTGTGTAGAGCACCTCCCTCCTGCCCTCTGTCCCCTCCACCTCTCCTCCATGGCCCAGCCAGGTCCTCTGAGACTCCAGCCTCAGGGTGGGAGTGAACAGGACCCTGAGGGGTGGACACAGTTTCCTTGGCCATGGTCTAGACCTTGGTGGTCCCTGCCCCTTAGTGCTCCATGGAGAAGGGACGTTGCTCTAAAAGGAATTTAAGAGCATCTTTGACAATAGAGCATTCCATCTGCAAGGGTATCCAAAGCTCTTTCTTTCCTAGGCCGTTTCTTGGACTCCTAAGGTGCAAAATCAGAACCTGATCACATGCTGTGCTCCTCAGGGCTGTGGCTTATTAGCTGAGGGAAATCTTTTTCTCCTGTTCACATGACAGAGCTTTACAACTAACCACCCAGGCTGCAAAGGCTTAATCATCCTTCCAGAGCTTTGGAAAGAGACCGAGGACGGGTATGCCCCCCGAACCCGTGGACTGTGTTGTCCGTCTGCGGGCTTCTGTGCACGTGTGCGGTAGCCCATAGCTTTGCCCAATACTCAGAGGCCTTCAGTGGGTCAGAACAACAATAGCGACATTCGGAACCATGCTCTCAAGCCTAACAGTGCACCTGCCATGTGGCCGGGACTGTGACTGACCGGGAGCTCACGTTTCAGTGGGGGCGATGCCCGGTGACGGTGCAGAACCAGCTACGAGGTCTTGGATGAGAGTAGCAGCTCTGTGGCCTGGGGAGCAGGGGAAGGCCTGGGCAGAGATGGGAACTTGAAGGCTAGACAGCACGTCAGCTGTTTGGAGGCAGTTACTCTACCAGCTGGGGTCATGAGCCAAGGTGAGGAGGAGAAAATGTGTAAGCTGTGAGGCTGTAAAGAACGGGTTGGCCAGAGCAAGATTAAGGTAGAATCCATTTTGACTGCTGGTCTGTGAGGAGCTGCACGAGGCGTTAAGCTTTTCCCTAAACCTCCCGCCCCTGCTCATTTACAGCGAGGCCCCGCCAGACACAGTTTAAACCAGGCTGCAGGTCGCGGAGTACATGCCCGGGCCCTTCATTGTCTTCGCTTGTTTAACTGGCCTGCACGTTTCCCCCTGACCTTCTTCCCTTCCCGCAGCCCCGCTTCTTGATGTCCTGGAGCATTAAAAGGATTTCAGAATGCCGAATGATTATTGATATACTAATGAGTCTGTCCGATGGCCATTAGCCTGCAGACTACTTGGATATTTTTAAACTACTAAAATCAAATCTTGCAACATCCATTATGCCCTGGACGGTACGTTGCTGCCGGGGCCCCAACGTGTATAAACGCAACTTAGCCTGCATTATCAAACATTTAAGCCCTTAAAAATTGCCCAACCTCTCAAATCTCCTCTTAGGACCCTGCTCTGGCATGGCCCCGGGCAGACACTAATCTCCCCATTAAGACCTCTCCACCTACTCCCTGCTCGGGCCAGGGTCTGCTTTAGACCAGAACCACAGCTTTCAGGCGCATTAAGGGATCAGACTGAAGCAAAGACGATCTTCTTCTAAGTTCGTGCGGAGGCGGGCTAAGCGGGCAAACCAACCAATCACTTTTGCAGACAGAACACTATTGGAAACAATTCTGAGTGTGTCCATGTCATTGGGGGTGAGCTCAGGGTGGGTGGGGGGGGTCCTGCTGAGCCCAGGTGGGCGTTCCTGTGTCCCGCAGAGAGACGGGGGAGGGGGGTTCATGAATAGCAGACGCAGCTGGGTCAGGGCAGGAGGCAAAGTTTGACCTCAGGGCCACCAGTGCTGGCTTCCCTTTGTCCACCTCTTAGCGGGAGCCACTCCAGAGTTCCCGCCTTGGCCCACAGAACAGGTGCGCCACCGTTTGGAAGTATGGGCGAGCTGGCTTCTACAGAGGGAGGCGTAGGTCCATTCTCTTCTCAGCTTGGCCTCGCCTGGCAGGTGCAACCTGACCTTCCCCTCCCGGTGGTCAGTTTACAGAGGCAGGTCCAGCCCGATGTGGTGGAGGGGGGGGCACTGCTATACCTGGGATGAGAGGATCCATGTCTAATTCAGGAGTCAAGTATGCGGGAGCTGGTGGTTCAAGTCATATTTCCAAGCCAGCTTTACCAAGAATCCGTTATTTTGGGTTCCTTCTGGCTGGCTCTTGTGTCTTATTTCTCAGTTGATTCAGAAATGGAGTAGAAGAGGAGGGCGTTTCTTATCGATGCCCAGATCTGGCTCTTCCTTCCTGGGGTCTGACACCCTCTAGTTCCGCACTGAATGACCTCTTATGTCTTCCTTTCTTGAGCACTTCCCGGTGCCACAGTCTTCTTACACCCAGAAAACCCATCATCCCTGTCCCTGGACCTAAACTCAGAGCAAAGCTGCTGAAGTGGCTCCAGGTCCTGCCGGGTTTGAGGCAGTGGGTGGGAGAAGAGGAAGGCGCAGGACCTGTCCCTGCTCGCAGGCTGCTCGCAGTCTAGCTGCAAGTCTAACTTGTGTTGGCCCCACATTGGCAAACTCAGCCCAGCTGCTGACCACCCTCTCCCGCCCCCCTGCATGTGACGCTGGGGCGCCGGGAGCTGGCTCTGTTCTGGGTGAGTACCCACGGCTCTAGCTCCAACCCGCTGTGGTGCTGTGGGCAAGAGATTCAATATTTACTGATCTGAGCCTCACTTCTCTGTCCTCTCGGATTTCAGGATTCACTAGGGTTCCAGTGAGGATGTTCCACCACAAGCACCTGGCATAGGAGAGACGCTCAAGAAACATGAATGTCTGTCCTTGCTTCCCCTCTCTGTGCTGGCTGAATGACCTCAAAAAGCCATACAGCCACTCCTGTCTCCGCTTCCATGTTCCTTTCCTCTCCCATCAGCCTCCATGCTGGTGAAGTTCTTCATAAAACTCTTGGTGCATCTCCCTTCACCTGTAGACTTTCCCGTGCCTTTGGGTCACTGTAGGGAGAGGATGATGCAGTCTTCTCTATTCTCTGTCTCTGTCCTCTCTTCTCAGCTCCCTCTTCCCTCCATGACACGGGCCACTGGCAGGGGGGGTAGATAGCAGCAGAGGAGGACAGAAAGCCAGCAGTTCAGAGTCCATCTGGTGTGCCAGCCTCTGCAGACAAGGCTGCGTTTGGATAATCGGAAATAGGGTCAATTCATCAAGGCAACAGTCTGCCTGTTGGAAGTGATGGTAGGCTGATTTCCCTCTTCTTGGGGTCCTGTCCTCCCACGGTTATGATGCTCCCTGCTACTCTGGACAGAAGGGAGGCTGGGAGGCTGGGAGTGTGGCTTCGTCCAGTGTCCTTACCATGGTGCAACCTGTTTGGTACACGCCAAGCCCCTCTGGTCTGCTCCTGTCTAGGCGGGGTCTCTGGGCAGGGAAGAGGTCGGGGCCAGAGAAGGCAAAGTCTGTGCTTTGCGGTCAGTAGCCCCCATGTGATCTTGGGGGCAGAGTTTCCACAGGCGGGGGCGTGCTCCCTGTCCCAGCTTCCTGCCAAGTTCCCCTTCATCATTTTTCATCGCTCAGGCCCCTAGCTGGAGTTAAACCGGGGCTTATACTACCCACCACCTAGCAGTGTGACATCTGTGAATGGATTTCTAATTACACATATAAATCAGCATGATTGGAAATTCTTGAAATTTTATTGGGAAGGAAATTTATAGTGATTAAAACCAATTAATTTGGGCCTCCTATTCATCCAGGCAGTGGGGTTGGATCTGCCATGCTGCTGTGCCTCCTGAAAGCCATGGGGTGGGGACGGGCTCGATCTGGGGGCCACTGGGGGCGCGTGCTCATTTTCCAGGTTACAAATGCTCATCCCATGTTTTAAATTACACCCCTGCCCCTGGCCACGTATCTTGTTTTGTGTCTAAAAATAGAGTTCTAGGCTTTCACTAAAGATTCAGAAACACTAAAAGGAATCTTTTTAATCAAAATAAAGAACCCTTTTTAATTACTCAGCCTCTCTCACAGTTGGAGGTAATAATTGTCGTGTGCTCTTAAGTAGGGCTGTTATTAGATTTCCCTGGGGCTCCTCTATTTTCTAGAAGTTAGCAATGCTGGCTATGCAACGCCAGAGAAGGAGTCAACTCCTATCTCTTTAAGTCTTTAAAGTCAAGACCCCCTTTAATGTCAAGAGCAGGTTGGGGAGCTCCCCTGGTCACATGGAAAGAGATGGGAGAGGAGTGAGCTGTGGCAGGTTGCAGGTCTGCCCTGGGAAGAGCCTCTAGGTGCTTCCTACATTGCATGCAAGATCAAGTGCAAATCCCTCCATAGCCGGCTGCTTCTTCCCCATCTGACGTCTTCTTCCTGAGGAGAAGTTTTCTTGGCTTGCATTCCTAGTAACTTGTTCCCAGCTCTGGGCTGGTGAGAGTGAGTCTGGATTAGCATCCCCGGGGCTGCCACAAGAAAGGACCACAAACTGGGAGCTTAACGTAATAGAAATTTCTCGTCTCCCAGTTCTAGAGACTAGATGTCAGAAATCAAGGTGTCAGTAGGCCACGCTCCCACTGAAACCTGTAGGGGAGAATCCTTTCTTGTGTCTTCTGGCTTCTGGTGTTTGCTGGCCATCCCTGGCTTGTAGATGTGGTGCTCCTGTCTCTGCCTCCTTGGTCACGTGGCCATCTTCTCGTATGTCTTTGTCTTGTCCTCTTCTTGTAAGGATATCAGTCATCAGTCACATCAGTAAGGGGTCCATCCTAATGACCTCATCTTAACTTTATTACATCTGCCAAAACTCTATTTCCAAATAAGGTCACATTCACAGGGACCAGAGGTTAGGACTTCAACATGTATTTTGAGGTCTATAAGTCAATCCATAGCAAGGTCCTCGGTGACGGATCTCAGAAGTCACAGGACTATTTTTGGTTCTAGTGTTAGTGATCCTTAAAACTTTAAACATCTGGCTTTTGTTTCTTTGATGTTTGCCAGCATCTTTGGACTCTGCAGGGTGTGAGATGGGGACCGTAGGCCCCTCATCTTGCCTCCAGCTCTCTCTCCCTCTGGCACCTTTCTCTTGCATCAAGAGACCACTGCGACCAAACCCCATTTCTTTTCTTCGGAAACTGCATTTCCCTGCCTCCCCCTGCAGTTGGTTGAGGCCGTGTGGTTGAGTCTGGCCGATGGAGGGAAGCGAGAGGTGTGTGTGCTGCTTCTAGACCCGGCCTCTAAAACACCCTGAGTCATCCTCCACACACTCTTCTCCAGTGTGCAGGAGGGATGGGGACAATTTGGGGGCAGCCCAGATAAGAAGATGGTCTTCCTTCCCCTCATCTGCCCCCCTCAGGGCCTTTTAAATCCCCCTTTCCTCAACCCCAGCCCCCTTGATCCTGTTGCCCTGTAACTGGGGTACATCTATTCACCCTGTCTCACTCCTGTGGGGGGAGGTTTATGCAAGGAAAGTGTAATGCATCACAGACATGAGTTGAAGAAGGGAAAAATTTCAGGTGGCCGTGAGGGACATATCGGAGATGCAGGCAGCTCTCCAAACCAGGCTTGTCCTCTGTCAATGGGCAAGACCATGTCTCCTTGCAGATTTGAACCCATTTTTGACTTTTCCCTGAGTAGATGATACCTTTCCTACTTCCGCATCCTCCACCAATTACTAGAACATCTTTCATCATGCTCTCCTTGGATTCGGTCATGTGGGTACTTGACTGGGAAGAATCCAGGAAGGTGTGGGCTATACATTTATTATCCATGTGTCTGTCATAGCGTGAAGAGGGAAAGACCTCTTCATTTGGCGAAGGCCTAACACATGTCAGACTTTGTGCTAGGTACTTTATGTATATTCTTTAAACCTCCTAAAAACCTTAGGAGGTAGATATTACCCCATTTTCCAGATGAGCAAACTGAGGTACAGAGAAGTGAATTAACTTACCCAAAGTCAGAAAGCACTAGGATTTAGGCTCATTCTACTAGCTTCAAAGATGGTGCTCTTTCCAAAAATACCACACGCATAGTAGGTTCTCAGAATATTTTTATTGAACTAAATCCAACCAAACACTTCACAAGCCCTAGTGAATGAGGTTATGAAGCTGGATGAGGCCCAAGATAACTGGCAGAGACTCATCCCTCAATCCTGGTTCCCTGGCATCCCAAGTCCCTTTAAATCAAGCTGGTAATTGCTCTGGGCTTGCTGTAAGGCGATGCACTTAACAAAACAAACACAGGTTCCATTTCACACGCAAGTAAACATTTTCCCTAAGCGATTAGCACCCAGACAGCTAATAATTACCCCACGTGACACTTTTAAAAGCTGACTATGCATATTTATGGAAAATGATTATTATCACAATATTAGGAGCTCATTAATCCACAAGAGCACATGTGAGAACATTCCAAAGTCAATGTAACATTTGTGCGCAGTAAATACCCATCTGCTTTGAAAGCTGGTGTGGCGAGTGTTTGAGCATTCCACAGGTAGGGAAGCTCTCTGGGTGAGGAAATACATTCTCTTCTTTGGGGTATGGCTTTGAACAGCCTTGTTCTTCCCAAACACAGCACCACACACACACACACACGTTTCCTAGCAGGATATAAGAAAAACTGAAGTGCCTTACTTTCCCCCACATATCTGCTTCGCCTAAGGCTGAAGTTCCGACCCTTAGATGACTTTCCAAGTTCATGGTTAAAGCACAGAAGGTGCTATGAGAATATAGGCAGACACTGGGATCTACTGGCGTGCATTAATTTTGTCGGAGTTCGGTCTTGAGGCATCATGGTGCAAAATGAGAGTCCTGAGCATTCCAACTAGAACAAGGTTGTCCAAGCCAGAGACCCAGCTGGGCAGCTGGATCTTGCAGAGGTCCTATATCAGGGCATCTTGGGCACACAGGGAGGAGAGAGAATGGATGAGCTTTGGCCTGGAAGCCAGAAGTCCTGGGCTCTACAGCCACCTTGTTATGAAGCCTTGGACAAGTTGTTTAATTACTGTGGATCTAGTTTTCTCATCCGGAGAAACGAAGCATGGGATTAGAATGATCACAAAACTTTTTTTCTGCTTTGATCTTGTCTCCACAAAAGTAAAGGGAGAACGAAGAGATGGCGCTGGAGATAAGTCAGGGGCATGACTTCAAAAGCCTCCAGTACTTGTCAGTGGTGCAAAGGAGAGCGTGCCTCCTCGTAAATGCACAGCCTCCCTGTGAATCACGAGAGCGCCACGGTCCCTCACCAGTCTGTCTTGTTTCTCTTCTCTTCAAAACCCAGCTTCTGCAAAAAGCAATCCCACTTCCCACTCACTCTTCACCTCACCACCCCCCTCACTGGAACTGCTCTGCCCAAGGATGTGGGGACCTCTTTGTGGACAGATCCAGTGGGCCCCCTGCAGTACTTCTCGGCCTCCTGGCGGCATCTGGTCCTGCTGACCTTGCCCCCTTCCTGCAACCGTCTCTTCTCTTGACTTCCACCCTTGGTTTCCTATTGCTCAGGCCTCTCCTCCTCTTGGGCTCCTCCTCTTCCTCTGCTCACTGCATAGGCCTTGGTCCTCCCGGTGCTTCTGAGTCAGCCTTCTCCCGGTCCTCCACATTCCCTGCACAGCTTTGGCGTTAGCTTCCTTTTATATCCTGGTGACTTCCAAATCTGTATCTTCAGCTCAGGTCACTCCCCTGAGCTCCAGACCCATTTCCATAACCAATTTCCGGATCTTTCTCCATGCAGGTTCCTTGAGCCTCTCAAACTCCACATTACCCGGACAGACCTCACCTCTCCTCCCCTCCACCCACACTACCCCTGGCAGCCTCCACATTGCGGTCTCTGTGCTCTATTAGGTCTGCTTCTAGGTGCCGCTTCTGTCTGTCTGGCTGCCCCTCCGCCCTCCGGCAGCCATCCTGCCTCACATGTTCACGGCCCTGGCTCTCACTGTTGGTGCTGCTTGCGGTCTTGCTCCCCCCGACCTCTCCCCACATGGCCACAACAGTGTGGCTTGTTCCGTGGTTCCTCTTTAGTTACGAATCTGAGAACAAAGCCGCTCCTTGCCAAAAATCTTTCCTGATGGATTTCTGTTTCTGTTCTTGTGGTTTTGCTACCCAGTATCCATGTGTCGTTCTACTGGCAACAAATATCCGAGCCCCCTGAGGGGGGCAGATGAGGGGAAGGAAGACCATCTTCTTATCTGGGCTGCCCCCAAATTGTCCCCATCCCTCTCCTCCCTGAGAGATGGCCAGGCCAGGTCCCCATGGCTCTTCTGAGCCCAGCACATTCCGACTCTAGATAAAACCGCCCAAGCCCCGCAGTGTCAGCCGCTGGTGCCAGTGACTCTTTTTGCTGAAGCTGGTGTGGCTGGGATTTCTCCCATTTGTACTGATACACATTCAGTGATCCTCCCTTGCCTTTGGGAGAAAGTCCAGATCCCTGAGCAAGGCTTATAGGGCCCTCTGCCACCCGGCTTCATTTCCCTTCCAGCCTCCTCTCTCATTGCCATGCACTTGATGACGGGACTTCTTCCAGCTCCCCGAACACCCTTCAACACTTTCTTGTAATTGCTTTTAATTGTCCACCTCCTCTGGGAGATTGCCATGCCACAGGGACAAGGCTGTGTTTATTTTATTCATTGTTGTAGCTCCAGCTCCGAATGGGATGGTTGGAATGTGGTTGGTGTTTAATAAATATTTGTTAAATCTATCAGGGAATGTGGGTTCACGGGGTAAGGGTACCAAATACCTCTTGGAAGATTCTTTTGTTCTTGGACTAAATCTCATTGTATTCATTTGTTTGTTCAATATTTATTCAACATCTATTATATGTCAGAAGTGGACAAAAATAAAAATAATCTCAGACTTCAGTTTGTAGTCTAATGGCAAAAAAGATACAGAAGCAATTATATGGTATATTATAATTTGGGGCTGTAATTGAGCTGTGTACAATATACGATGAGAGCATGGGAAAAAAACTCTCCTAAACTTTCCTGGGGACGTCAAGGCTGTTAGGAAGACGTCATAGGGGAGGTAATGCCGAGATTTCATACCAATGACAATACAGGAAAGCCCGGGGTTAGGGGCAATCTGGAAGCTGAAGGAGAGCGGAGGAGCTGAGGGCAAGAGCCTTTATTGTGGTTTCTGCAGAGGGAATGAGCAAGGCAGAGGAGGCCTTGGATGAGCTATTCTCAGTGATGTTAGCAGGCTCTGGGCATAGAGGCTGTCCCTAGTTACCTGGTATACCTAGTGGCCTAAAGGGATTGGGGGTGTAGAGTCTGGATGGGCAGGTTTATATTTGAAAAGCATGCTCACAGGTGATTTGTTTACTATCTCTAGGAACTGGCTAGCCCCAGGAGGGGCAGTCTCTCCAGGCTTAGCAAATGCCCAGAGGTCAACATAATAGAAATGCAGAAAACAAAAGACATGGTTAATACACGTCTCCTGAACACAACTGGATGGATTGGCCTTGGAAGAGAAGAGCGACTCCTCTTCTGTAGAGGTGGGTCTTAGGTGAGGCTAGATATGGGTGCAGGTATATGTGTGTGCACTCAGGGGTCACTTATGCTGGTGAATTTGAAGAATTTCATGCTTCTCTTTTAGTATACGTGTTGCCGAAGCTAGCACTCACGCTTTCTTCTCTTTTAATTTGGCTTGGGACCACGTGACCGTGGATTCTAAGTAAAAAATTGCGCCACATGGTCCGATGGTACAAGCAAACTAAGGAGGTTTTCTGGAGAACATCGGCTCTCCAGGAAGGCTAGATGTGGCTGACTAAGGGACTAAGGCCCAGTAGCGCCTAGACTTCTATTCTTGCTCTGACTTTGAAATTCCTCAGGTGACCTTGACCAAGTCATGTCCCCTCTCTGGAGTTCCCATGCGAGGTGGGACCGGAGCTGAATGAGAATGTGAATGCTGACAGAGGCATGGTTGTAGGCTATTGTCATTGAGGACAGCTGCCTCTAGGAGTTTCTGCTCTCAGGGTCCCCCATGTAGCAAAAGCCTTAACTCAAGTGACAGATTGGAAGGCGGTTGTTCATTTTATAGAAGAGCCTTTTAAATGAGTGTCAGTCAGCAACTCGACTAAGATCTCGGAGGCAGAAAACCTCGAAACTGAGGTGGTAGGAGTCACTGACCATGGGAAATCAACTAAAGCATAAATAAACATCTCTGATATTTTGAAGGTCAAGGAGTCAAAGAAGGCTCCATTTCTCAACTCTGCTTTGCGTGTGGCACTGCAAGCACACGTTCCCAGTAACCACTTTTTCATGATTTAACAAGCAGGTGTCTTTGGAACATCTACTGTGTGCCAGGCATTGTGTGTGGAGGTTTACATTTAAATAAGATATAACCTCAGAACTCCAAGAACAAAGATTCTCAAACTCAGAATGGATTGAAGATTTGCCTGGGGGAAACTTACTGTTGTTTTCATTTTAATGGTGTTTCCTTGGCTCCATCTCGGGGGGTCGGATTCTGGAAGTCTGGGATGGGACCAGTAATCTGCATTTCTAACAAGCATCCTGGCTGATTTCTGAGAAGGAGGTCCAAGATGGCGCACTGAGAAAGTCGGCTAAGAAGTCACCATCATTGGTCAGTCATAGAAGTCTATCTCAAGACAAATCTGTCTATTCAAGGAATGGGGGTGAATGGTGGAGGGACAAATAGAACTGTCCTTTATCATCACTACCCCACATCTTTAAATTTTTTTTTTTTTTTTTGAGTAAGCTGTATGCCCAGTGTGGGGCTTGAACTCACGACCCTGAGAGATCCAGAGTCACATGCTCCACCGACGGAGCCAGCCAGCCACCTCTTTTAACAGAAGCCAAGTAACACTACACAGCAGCAGCATCTATAGCAGAAGACAGTGGGCAGGGGCCATCCTGTCTCCTGTCCAGAAGAAGCGTGAAGCTGTGGTTCTGAGCAGGAGGTGACTATGTCTTTCTGTAAAAGGCCAGACAGTAAACGTTTTAGGCTTTGCGGGCCATACAGCCTCTGAGGCAACCATTCGGTTCCGTTGTTAGAGCCTGGAAGCCTCCAGAGAGGACTCTGTATACCTGAGTATGGCTCTGTTCCAGTGACACTTCATTTACAGAAATGGGCGGCTGGAGAAATTTGGGTTCTTTGAAGGTGTCTCCATTCCCCCGTCTCTGGAGGAAGGACTTGCTCTTCTCTTGAGCAGGAATTCAGGGGAGGCAGGGAGGCCAGCCAGCTACGAGGCACAGATGAACCCTGTGAGGGTACAGATCACCGATGTCTTTCCATATTTCCCGGCCAGAGCTTTGTACGTATAAGGCACCAACAAGAGACCGTGGATTAGAACTTTCCCGTGACTGGTCAGTCACCGCTGAACCAAACCTGCCTGGTAACAATCACCCCTTCTGCTTTCTGACTACTTCCTGGGCTCCCAGACACCAGTGCTAGTAATTTCCTGCTCTATCTCAGTTCCTCCTCTTGGCAGCCTTACTGATAAGGCACTGTTCTCATCACCGTCTTACAGAGGAGAAAGTAACAGAGATTAGATAGCTTGCCGAAGAGAACTCAGCTAGCAAGTGGTGGGGCTAGGAGGCCAGTCCTGCAGGGCTGATGTCAGAATCCAGCTCCTAACGGAGCATGACCGGTGTAGGATGGGACTCGACATTTATTTTTTTTTATTTTTAATTTTTTTAATAATTTTTTATTATGTTAGTCACCTTACAGTACATCATGAGTTTTTGATGTAGTGATCCATGAGTCATTGTGTTTGTATAACACCCAGAGCTCCATGCAGTACGTGCCCTCCTTAATACCTATCACCGGGCTCACCCATCCCTCCCACCCCCTCCCCTCTGAAACCCTCAGTTTGATTCCCGGATTCCATAGTCTCTCATGGTTCATCTCCCCCTCTGATATCCCCCCCTTCATTTTTCCCTTCCTTCTCCTAATGTCCCCCATGCTCTTCCTTATGTTCCACAAGTAAATGAAGCCATATGATAATTGTCTTTCTCTGTTTGACTTATTTCACTTAGCATAATCCCCTCCAGTTCCATGTTGATGCAAAAGTTGGGTATTCATCCTTTCTGATGACTGAGTAATATTCCATTGTGTATATGGACCACATCTTCTTTATCCATTCATCTGTTGAAGGGCATCTCAGCTCCTTCCACAGTTTGGCTATTGTGGACATTGCTGCTATGAACATTGGGGTGCATGTGGCCCTTCTTTTCACTACATCTGTGTCTTTGGTGTAAATACCCAGTAGTGCAATCACTGGGTCATAGGGTAGCTCTCTTTTTAACTTTTTGAGGAACCTCCACACTGTTTTCCAAAGTGGCTGTACCAGCTTGCATTCCCACCAACAGTGTAAGAGGGTTCCCCTATCTCCACAACCTCTCCAACAACTTCGGGCCAAATGGGGATGACAGGAGGGCCCAAAGTGCTCACCTTCCAGTTGCTTTGGAAACTCACAACAGTGGGGGTGAAGGAGAAGGTCTGGAGGTTTAATGCATTTTGCTTCCCCACAGAAAGCCGTGGCTTGCTGGAATTAAACTGGAAAGCGCTCGTTAAAGTAATCAGACTCAGGCAGAGAGAGAAATAGGGATCTGAAGTTGCCTCTGATCATTTAGCAAGGGATTGACTTGTTATCTTCCAAGAATTTCCGGAGCCTTGGACTTTATACCTCTGCCTTCAACCCTAGAGAAGCTACAGTTTTAATCTGAGAGAAAAAATGGATTCATCCTCTAGGTTTTATTCTGCCAGCCACACTATCTGGGGGCAACCTCCGATTTGCATTTCTGTCACTGCTTTGCTCAGCCTGTTGAAGTTCAGGAGTGTTCTCTGACTTCTTCCACCGGTTTTCCAAACTATCTCCAGTTTCCTATAATTTCTAATCAAACTTGGTTTTGGAAATAGCCATTGTTTCTCTGGAAACTTCTGAAAGATTTTCTCTTTTCTTCCTCTATGAAGTTTTAGGGAAATATCCCATTTGCTCTTTCCAGGTTTATTTGGTTTAGCTAAAGACATCAGAGATATGGCAAAAGTCTCTGTGCTTACCAGCCCCTTTCCAAAGTGCACTGGCATGTTTGTCGAATGTCTGTCCCAACCACCTGGGTTAAGATGAAGGCTGATGGAAGCAGACCTTTGAAACAACCTTCTGGAATAGGACTTGAGTGCCATGGGGGTCAAGACTGGGAGTCTCACGGATGTTCTTTTCTGTCTTCTGGTGGCCTGACACCTGCCCTCCTCAAGTTGCCCTACAGATCTAGGGGCAGGACAAAGCTGCCCACCTCGTTTGAGATCTCTTTAAAGTCTTGTTTGTAACTTGTGAAAGGTGTATCTTGTTTGCTCCCCATGCTGTATCCATCTTGCTTTTGTAGGAAAGAGATTTCTTCTGCCTGCCTTGCTCCCCACATTTCTGTGTCCATCTTGGAGTAGATTTCATGCCCCAGGAAGAGACCCCAGGTTCTCTCTCCTTGGTGGCTCCATGTTTCCTCTGGCACACCTGTCCCTGTTTGAAACAGGGGGAAAGGTAACACGTAGACTTAGGTGGGGTGCTCCCACAGAGCAAGAAATGATGGAGTAATTATGGTGTAGACCATTGGGCAAATCTTGGGAATGGATGAGTTTATAGCCATCTGCATAGTTTCTGGTCCAGAAGTGGTTAAGAATGCAGGTCCTGAGATGAGACCTACCTGAGTTCAGGTCTGGCCATTTGCTAGCTCTGTGACATGGGGCAAGTCACTTAGGCCTGTCATATATCCAGGTGGGGAGGTTGGGGAGGCAGCTAGATGCATGAGACTGGCTGGAGCCCAGGGGGTACTTAGAATAGGAGAAAAAAATGAGGGGTCAGTAAATGGGTGATGTGTAAACCAGGGGACTGTGTAGTTTGATCTCAGGAAAACACAGAGGTGGAGAAAAGAATGAGGCCCAGGGTGAGTCCTGGGCTACCCCAGCACTTAGCAGTGTGGTCGAGGGGAGAGGGGAGGGAGTAAGCTCCTGAACAGGAGTGACCAACAAGGGGGAGGAGATCCTGGACAGGGGGATGCCATGGAAGCTCAGAGACCACAGTGCTTCTTGGAGCGAAGTTAAACACAAGAGACAGAAAAATGGCCCTCATACATTGTAACATTGAAGCTTTTGGGGACACAAAAGAGTGGCTTTGGTGACATGTGCAGCACTCACCTGGTGGAGTGGATTGTGGACACAGCGGGAGGTGGGGAGTGGTGATAATGAGGACAAGTCAACTTGTTCCCAAGTTTGCTAGAAAGGGGCATGGACAGCTGGGGCTGTAGCTGGAGGCTGAGCGTCTGGCGTGTCTCACACTAAATGCTAGGACATAGTAGCTGCTATTGTCACCTGGCTTTTGGGCTGTCCACTAGTCCTCAGCAGTGCACCTCCATGGGGGTTTGCCTTGCAGGGAGCTCCGAAGACTGAAAGGTTCTAGACATGAAGGAATGAATCCCTAGTGGTGAAACTGTAGGTGAACTGGAAGGTTTTTCTTTGAAGGGATGGATGAGCCTGTTCAACTTCCTGTGGGCGGGGCTGCCGCTGGGAGGTCTGCAAGACTCCTGGAAGCTTCTTCTCTGACCGTCCAGGTCAGGTGCCAGGCTTGCAGTTCTCCCAGCTCTCCTGCTTCTAATTCTCACTCATAAGTCAGACTTGCCAATGAAACCTGCGTATGGCAGAAAACCAGTGTATGTGTGCACGTGTGTGTGTGTGTGTGTGTGTATGATCTTTTTTAAAGAATAGAGTAAGTGTTATACAAATCAGATAATTGTCTCAAAAACTTTGGGTCTTGCCATTTATAGCCCCCAACTTAGTCTGTCTTCCACGTCAAGGACAAAAATACCGGCTTGTGAGGATTTACCGGCTTAGGGATGGAAAACTTAACGCTGGTCAGATTCTGCCCAAATCCTATCAGATTTTCTTTCTTCTCATAAACCTTTAATCGGCATCAACTGTATGTGTGTGTGCACACACCTGTGGGCTTGTGTGTGTGTGTGTGTCTGTGTACTCACATACTCACATATGCATACACTCTGTTTCTGTCTTCTCAATCAACTTCAGCAACCTAGCGGCAGTGTAAAAGATGCCCACACTTCCACCTGTAGCTGCGTCAGAAATGGGCTCCAATATTGGCAACCACTGGGGTATCTGAAGGCAGACTTACTCCCCGGCCCTGGCCAGGGATGGGATGGAGGGTTGCTGGGCTCCCTGACTCTCATGAGCTGAGGCCCCAAGCTCTCTGCTCATTGTCTTTCAAGGCACAAGTCCATGGACAAGCAGAAGTCTGTTTGGGTCCAATTATCCATCCCTAAAAGTCTTCCTCCTTCCTCCAGCCCCACTCTACATCTAAGCTAAGTCAGTCTTGAGTATTTTCAGTGGAGGAACTCCTCAGTTATCTTAGACAGGGCCAAAGTCTATTCCATGAAATACCCATAACCAACCAACCAAAGTATCTGGCACGTGTCTCATTTTTGGACATTATTTTACCAGTAAAACTTCACTAAACAGAGCCTTCAAATAACCAGATTGCAGTTAGCCCTTATTTCTAATAACATATCATTTTGGTAGAAATAGATCAAATCACAAAGTGCAAAATAAGGAGGTGCTTATCACAAATACAACTAAAAATAACCCAGTGAGTTTCCTCATTAGGCTCATCAGGAACGAATATCTGTTCAACCTGATCTCCCCCTCCAGCCTGGACATCAAGAAGTGACCTGGGCTCTGGGCTCTGTATTAGTCAGGGTTCTCCAGAGAAGCACACACACACACACACACACACACGGGGGTGGGGATTTTAAGGAATTGTCTCATGCCAGTGTGAGGGCTAGCAAGTCTGAAATGTGCAAGGGAGGCCAGCAGGAGTTCGTCAGTATTGTGGTTTTGAGTCTGAAGATAATCTGGAGGCAGAAGTTCTTCCTTCTCAGGGAAGTGTCTGTTTTTCTAAGTCATTCGACTGATTAGATGAGGCCCACCCACATTATGACCAGTAATCTGCTTTACTCAAAGTCTACTGGTTTAAATGTTAATCACATTTTAAAAACACCTTCACAGTAACATCTAGACTGGTGTTTGACCAAACAACTGGGCGCCATAGCTTAGCCAAGTTGACACATCCAATCAACCATCATAGACTCCACACTTTTCAGACAAGAGAGATGTCATACTAGTCCATTTGTTGTCATTACCAATGCCAAGAAGTGGACACAAACACTTTAGAGATCTTTCACCACCAAAGGCTAAAATTAAAAGAAGTTTTTTGTTTTGTTTTGTTAGAGAGAGAGAGAGAGTATGAGCACAAGTTGGGGGGGGGGGGCAGAGGGAGAGAGAGAATCCTAAGCAAACTCCACGCCCAGTGCAGAGCCTGACACAGGGCTCAATCTCACAACCCTGAGATCATGACCTGAGCTGAAGTCAAGAGTCAGACTCTTAACTAACTGAGCCACCCAGGTGCCCCAAAAGAAGTTTTTTTTTAATAATATGAAAAAATTACAATTAACAATCCTTCTCTCCCCCTTCTGAGTCCTCCACCATTCTAGAAACAGCCCAGCCATCTGAGATACACAGACCTGATGAAGTTTACCATTGAAAATAACAAATGCAAATCAAAGACCTAACCTGGACTCTCGTTTTCTGTGAGGGGAACTCAGAAAGTAGAGGGAGATAATCAACCAGAATGAGAATGTTTAGTGCCATGGTGCCCAAGCATGTGGACCAGGCATTCCTGTGTGGACTGACACAGCTGTTGGCTGTTCCAACCCCACCTTCTCTCTCACTAGGCACCTGCCATCCTGGGGTGGCCAGGGACATGGGACATAATCATGGCTAAAGAGATTTTGCTTGTCTTGAATTTCCAGAAAAGTCTTTGCTTTCCCTTTTCAAAGGAATAGATTGGGCACTTCTGGATCTAACAAAGTAAGATTACTCCACCCTGTCTCTCCCACAAAATATGATAAAAACCAAGGGCAGAATATACAAAGCAACTATCTGAGGACTACAGAAAGGAAATAATAGTAGTGAGTTGGGGGGAGACAGAATCAGAACTCAAAGAATGAGAAAAAAAAAACCTCAAAAAATGATCCATACCATGGCAAAACCTCCCCCCACCTTTTCTTCTCCCATAGGAACTTGGCTTAGATTCTGAAGCAGCCGTAATCCCAAATGGCACAGACAAAAAAAAAACCTCAGGAAAAACTCTCTCATTCTGGCTAATGGACTGGGAAGGAGGCTCCTACAGGAGAGAAAGTAGGGTGGTGGTGGTGGCTTCCATTTATTTTCCTTTCTGTCATTAATCTTTTGGCCCTGCTCTGAGGCAAGCCTAAGTCACCAAGCTGTACTCCTGTCCTAGTAGCATCAGGAATGGATGGCCTCACAGGCACCTAAAACCCAGAGAAAAACCAATCTCTCTGATCAGAGGAACTGGGAAAAGGGGCTTCCAGGGTCTGAAGAATGTATGTGAGAGGTAATACCCATTTTCCTCTCTCTTTTCTCTTGCTATTTCACCCCAGGATGGACCTAATCATGGTAAGTGTGTGGTAGCTGAATCCTTGGCTCCCTAGCCAGAGTGCTGGGAGAAAGAGCTCTTTCTCGGGGCAATCACAGAGAGGAGGAAACTTCAAAATGGGCTCTTTTAAGTCTGCATATGGAGCCTTGGGATCATCTCTGGGCTGTGGGTGTATGAAACTGACCCAATGTAACAAAGCAAAGCTTTTGAGAACTGAACTACAGTGTAGACCACCACCCAGCTGGCCCCCAATTGTGTACATGGTAGGTGGACCAGATGAGCGCTGCAAAGCCTTAGGAAAGAAGACTAACATTGGAACCACAGCCCTAGGAAGGCAGGTCAGGACTTGCATTCTGAACTTAACAGGGTTCATTGCCTATTAAAATAAATTACCAACTAGAACAACATTCTCCAAGCCATAGTATCAGGGCCCCAAATCTCATAATATAATATTCAAGATATCCAGGACACAATTACTTGATATACAGAAAAGAAGGAAAAAATCTTAAGAGCTCTCAAGGGAAATCATCATAAACAGGCACCAACCCTAACATGACACAGATGTGGAATTATCAGACAAAGACTTGAAGCAACTATTACAACCATGCTCCATGAAGTGAGGTCAAACCCTGTTGAAATGGATGAAGAAACAAAAAGTTGTCAGCAAAGAGAGCCTCTAAAAAAGAAAGAAATGGAAATTTTAGAACTGAAAATTGCAATAATGGAAATTTAAAAAATTCATTGGAGCGACTTAGTAGAAGAATGGAAATGACAGAGGAAACATGAGCAAGATAAACTCAGAATAGTGTAAGAAAAGAAAAGGAGAGATCAATGTCCCTATGAACAAAGACGTAAAGATCTTTAACAAAATACTAGCTAATTGAATTCAGAAACATAGTAAGAGAATACTACATCCCAAACAGGTGGGGTTTATCCAGGGAATGCAAGGCTAGTTTATCATTAGAAAAATCAAAGTAATCCATAATACTAACAGACTAAAGAAGAAAGACTGCATGATCATATCAACAGATACAGAGAAGGCATTTGACAAAATTCAATATTCTTTCATGAAACAAACTCTCAGCAAACTAGTAATAGAAGGAAACTTCTTTAACTCCAAAAGGAGCATTTACAGAAAGCCTACAGGTAACACACTTAATGATGAAAGATTGAATGGTATTCCACTAACATCAAGAAGAAGGCAATGATGTTCACTCTTACTAGTCTTCTTCAAGATTTTACTAGAAGTTCTAGCCAAGGCAATAAAGAGAGAGAGAGAGAGAATGCATATAAAATGGAAAAGAAGAGAGATAACTGGTACTATTTTCAGATGACATGCTGTCTACATAGAATATCTCAAGGAATATACAAAAATTTCTAGAACAATTAGTGGCATTAGCAGGGTCACAGAGTGCAAGGTCAATATGCAAAAAAAAAAAAAAATGCCAAGCATATTTTTATATATAGCATTCAATAATTGGAAACCCCCCCAAAATTTTTTAAGTACAATTTACAATAGCTCCAAAAAAGGGTGCCAATCTAACAAAATATATGCAAGATATTTTAAAAATATGCTCAAAATAATGGAACTCTGACAAAAGAAATCAAAGACCTAAATAATTGGAAAGATATACAAATTTATGGGTTGGAAGCCTCAATATCGTTGGTGATATCAATTCTTCCCAAGTTCATGTGTAGATTTAACACAATGCCAATGAAAATACAAGCAGGATTTTTTGGTAGATATTCTCCAGCTGATTCTAAAATGTATATGGAACTGCAATAGAAAAAACAACTTTGAAAAAGAGCAAAGGTGAAGGACTCACAGTATCTGAATTTAAAACGTACTATGGAGTTCTAGTGATCATGACAGTATGGTATTGGTATCATGACAGGCACCGGAGACCAATGGAACAGAGCAGGAAGCATAGAAATAAATCCACACAAATATGGCCAATTGATTTTTGACACAGGTGAACAAGTAATTCAATTGAAAATAGTCTTTTTAACAAGTGATGGTAGAACAATTGGACATCCATATACAAAAAAATTGAATTCAGAAACATAGTAAGAGAATACTACATCCCAAACAGGTGGGGTTTATCCAGGGAATGCAAGGCTAGTTTATCATTAGAAAAATCAAAGTAATCCATAATACTAACAGACTAAAGAAGAAACTGACTGAACCACCCAGGTGCCCCTAAGAGGATGAAAATTTAAGCTACAGATTGAGAGAAAATATTTGCAAATAACTTATCAGACAGAATAGATGAAGAACACACAAAATTCAACAATTAGAAGATACCCCAATTAAAAAGAAGCAAAAGTCTTGAACAGACTCTTTACCAAAGAAGGTATATAGATGGTAAATACGCACATGAAAACATGCCAAACATCATTTGTCATTAAGGACATACAAGTTAAAACCACAATGAGACAACCCTCCACATCTATCAGAATGGCTAAAGTCTAAAAACAAGAACAAAAACAAAACACTGACCACACCCAGTGGTGGTGAGGATACAGAACATTTGGAATTTTCACGCACTGCTGGTGGGAATGCAAAATGGCACAACCTCTCTGGAAAATAGTTTGACAGTTCTGTATTAAGTTAAACATACTCTAATCATATGGTCCTGCAATCCCACTCCTCGTATTTATCCTAGAGAAATGAAAACTTTCATTTACACAAAAATCTATTTATGAATGTTTACAGCAGAGTTATTCATAAATGTCCTAAACTGGAAACAACCCAATGTCTTTCAACAGGTGTAGGAATAAAACCGTGGCACACCCATACAGTGGAATATGCAATGTCAAAAACAGGAAGGAACTCGTAATATGTGTAACAACTTGAATGGATCTCAGAGGCATTATAATGAATGAAAGGAGCCAGACTCAAAGTGTTTGATTCCAGTTGTAGGATACTCTGGAAAAGGCAAACAATAGGAAAGGAGAAAAATCAGTTTTTATTTTTAATTTTTATTTTTTAATTTTTTTTAAAGATTGTATTTATTTGAGAGAGAGAGAAAGGAGAGAGCACAAGCAGGGGGAGTGGCAGAGGGAGAGGGAGAAGCAGGCTCCCCACGGAGCAGGGAGCCCGATGTGGGACTCGATCCCAGGATCCTGGGATCAGGATCTGAGCCGAAGGCAGATGCTTAACCGACTGAGCCACCCAGGCACCCAGACAAATCAGTTTTTAAATGATCGTTCCCGCCATTCTGTTTCATCCTATTAAATTTTAAACGTGAATTTGGACACTCTGTGTGATCTTATAGAATGGCAGAATTGAAGTAACTCAAGTTCAGATTCTCTACTTTCGCAATCACTGTGCTATTATCGCTTATTATAAATCTACCATTTAAACACAGGGATGTGTATACACGTGGAGTCACAGATTGCACTCAGGCAAAGCAAGACGATCCAGACTGCTGTGAGTTCTCTGGGAGTTCTCCGAATTAACTTCCACGCCGAGTACAATGTTCATTAAAAAATATGTAATAAAATATGCTAATTTGAAACGTACGCTGAAAATAATTTTGTCGTACAGAGAAGTTTTAAAAAAGTGATTCACTGCAGTCGTCACATATGCTAGGTAGGCAACTGCTCTTGACTTCTCGTAAGATAAATACACGGATATTTAAGCCACATTAAATGGGTACTCGATTGCTTGCAGGTGAACTCAAACCCGCGTTTCTTGCTTTCATGGGTGGTACGACAGATCTTGGGGAAGAACAGCACAAAAATAAAACCCATTACCTGACTCCACACCATCAAAACTTCGATTTCCTTTGGACACATCCCATAGCAGTTCAGGGCTCTCTGGTGGAGATGTGGCTATCTGTAATTACCATCTGTTTAGCCTTTGCAGATGGCAAATGTTAATTCTTTGTGGGGAAGTTGATCTCTGTGATGATTAAGGTGGAAAACAGAATTTTAATATGGAAGAATTCAGTTTGCTTTTCAGGCACACTGATTTGTATCTCACAATGCCAAGAATAGAGTGCCCTACTGGAGCTGCTCCTAGAGAATGGGGCTGGTGGCCACACTGGGCTGCATGGCCCCATGAAATGTTGGCTGTTGGTGTCCCAGGAGGAGACGGAGAGGTCCTGGCCACATCACCTTCCTCCTCCCTGGGCTGTTGTCTCCGTGAAAGCCAGGCTGACCTCTTGTTCATTTATTCCTTCTCTCCGTACTATCCAGTGGGCTTCTTCTCTGTTTTGGGCATCATGCTGGTACCAAGGGCATGATGGTGAGCCAAAGCACACATAGCCCCTGACCTTTTGGAGCCCACGTTCTAATGGGAAGAGAGAAAAGAAGCAAATGGTCCCAAGAATCAGTGTATAATTATTAGCTGTGCTAAGGGTTGTGAAGGGAACTTAAAGTGAGCTGGGAGAGAAGACAGGAGGCATGGGCTTAGTCTAGGGGTTTGGCAATGCTTACAGAGGATGCAGTGGTCCTGATGGGGCCAGGCCGCTCTGATGGTTCTGTGCTCTGGAAGTTACTGCCACACCCCCATTTTGCTTAGGGGCGCTGGAGTGGATTCTGCCCCTTGCAACCAACCCAAGAGAGAGGATTAAGGAATAAAAACTCTTCTGGATTCAAAGGAATCCACATCATACAGGGGAATTCTAGGCACCAGGAAAGAGGATGGTAGATGTTTTTGAGGGGGGGGTGCCTTTCACTACTTTTCAAATAATATTGCCAACGTTCAGGCAGTTGCTCAGTAAGGAGAGGCTTGTGAAATCTGAGCAGTGGAACAGTGGCCCTCCGGTTGGCAGGAGGGCTGCCCGTGGTGGTGGAGAGGTTCTTGCAGCTTCCCAGCCCAGGAGGGAAGGATGGCATTAAATCCAGGCCTGCAGAAGAACAGAAAGCGGGGCTCCCAGGAGCCCAGGCACAGCCCTCTGGCTTTGCTGGGAGTTTCCCTGTGTTAAAATGCATTGGCTGTGAGTCAACATTTCCCTCGCAGTGGGGGGCTCTGCGCCTGAGTTCCTCGGCCTCATTTCCTTCCCAGGACCCGGATGACTGGCAGGCAGCTGTGAATGACAAGCCCCCAAAATAAGGGAGGGGGTTTGGCAGGGAGGAAAACAGCCCTGACTTGGCAACAAAGCTCGTAGCTCTGGGGCCATGCAAATAGCATCTAGGCCCATCCAGGAAGTGTACCTGGAAGGAGGGCTGCTTGCAGGTGTTAGGGACAGTGAAGCCAATGGGAGCGGGCAATGCAGATTGGGGTTCAGGGAGGAGTGGGGGGCATGAGGAAGAGAGAGACCAGCAAGGGTGTTCTGACTGGCTTCCATGCATGGATTGCCAGTGCCCTGTCTTTTAGGAGGCAGGTAGATGGCCAGATGCCACCTGGCAGCCCCCACTGGGCATGAGCTCCTAGGATTTTACTCTGACCCCTGGGCTGGAAGTTTGAAGAGCTGCAGCCAAGTTCCAGCCCTGTGCGGACCTGCCTCGAGATACCAGGCAAATGCCTGAGTTCTCTAAGCCTGTCTCCTCCTACAGAAACAGAGGGTCAGCCCCAGGAGCTCTGAGCTCCCTTCCAGCTCCGTTGTGCTGTCTTGGAGGCTCTTTCTTCTTACGCATTTTAACCACTATTGACTCATCTTCAGCCATGTCTTTATGACATCACAGAGGAGGTGGGGAACAAGACCTTTTGATATTTGGTGGACAGGCTGCCATGGAATGAGGCACCTCCACATTCTGGGCTGGTTTACCACCATAGATTCAGACTCTCCTTCCTACCTTCTCACGCACAACCTGAGATGGGCTCAGAGCTTGGAGTCACGCACATCTCAGCCAGGTGGGCAGAATTTGCCAAACCCGGGTGACTGCAGTTGAGAAGAAAGACTTCTACTCAGCCTGGATTCTGTGACAATTTGCTAAAAGCCTGTGAGATTTCTGCAGTTTCAGGAGTTTTTGGGTGACATTTTCCAAAAATTTTTAAAACTTTTAATAAAGTCTAAATAATCTAAAATGTTGCGAAGAGGGTAGAGAGAATTCCCTCATACCTTGCACTCAATTTTACCTGATGCTGACATCTTATGTAACTGTGGTACATTTATCAAAAGGGAAAAATTAACACTTGTACAGTGCTATTAAGTAAACTAAGGCTTTGTTTGGGTTTCCCTAGTTTTTCCACAGATGATCTTTCCTGGTTCTAGGATCCAGCCACGATTCTGTGATCCATGTAGTCATCCTGTCCCCTTAGTAATCTGTGACAATTCCTATCCTCTCCATGACCTTGACACTTTGGAATAGTTCTGGTCACGTATTTTGAAGACTGTCCCTCAATCTGGGTTTCTCTGATGTTTTCTCATGATTAGACTGGAGTTTTGAATTTGAGGGAGAGTACCAGAGAGATGAAGTGCCCTTTCTGTCATATCATCAGGGGTACATGATATCAACATGAGTTTATCACTGGTGATGTCAACCTCGATCATGTGGTTAAGGTGATATCTGCCAGGTTTCTTCATTGTAAAATTATTATTTTCCCCCTTTCATTTAGAAGTGAGTATGAGTATTTTTTATGCTTTAAATTTGTTTGGGGTATGCTTTCCAAATCCAGGTCCCAATAAAAAAAAATTTCTCCTGTCTTAAGGAATATGATTCTCTGAGACTGCAAGGTAATTATTGTACAAGGTGCTTTGGGAGGTCTGGGTGGGTCTAAGGAGGTGCCAGCAGGCGGGATAAAGGCGGGCTTCCCCCTGAGATTTCAGGAAAAGACATAATGGGCTGGGGCCACAGGAGGTGGGGAGAAGGAAGGGGAGGGCAAAGGAGTGACAACATAGACTGAGTGTGCCCGGCTGGGCTGGGGGGAGCAGGCTAAGCAGGAAGCTGTAAGAATGGCAGGTTTTAATGGAACCTATGGCAAATTCAGGGATGTCTATGAGAATAGTGTTCTCCCATACTTTCTCCCACCCACCTGGTTCCATGCGGCACTTGTCCAGGTTAGGGATACAGTCTGTGGCCATGAAAGGGAGGCTGGCTACTTGGCCTGTGTGGCTCATAGACCCATGACTGACCTCAGGGTCAGCATTATGGCACTAGATGGCCAGGAACCCCATTCAAGCAACTGTTAAACTACAAAGGGTCTGCTTTGGGGGATTTGCATATCTGACCAAGTTTGCCTGGGGTCTAAGAAAGTCAGCATGTGCTATTGATCGGAAGGTAATCTCACACCCACTGCAAGCAAGGGGCCCAGGGAGAGTGTCCAAATGTCTGCTAGGTATGGGTTCGTAGGAGAGTTTTCTCAGGGCTCATCCCCTATATTGTCCCACTATGCTCATCGGGGGCCAGCCATGGAGCTATTGTTCCAAGGGGAAGGCTCTGGGTCACTTTTGTTGCCTTCTTCAAGTCACAATGACTTTTAACAGGCACCATCTGACAGTGCAGGAGCCCCTTGCAGCCCTGGGTGAAATTATGATAACAAGAGAAAAAAGCTATTACTGCCACCATGCTTTCATTATGCAAATGATATTAAGATAGGCTGTGTGGATCGCCCCTGGCTATGCTATAATCTCCATGCAGTGATTATAATGTGTCAAACTTAGTCATTTTGATTATGACATGTTAATTACATGCCATCCTCATGTAGACATGAATATTACTCCCCGTCAGACAAAACACAAATTGGGGCCATTGTTAGTTGGTTAGTTGTGTGTATGTCTTTTAACTTTTTTTTTTATTAAATGGATTAAAAGACTTAAAAGATATGTAATATTGCAAACTAATTAAATACCGGCCTGCTCCTCTCTACTCCGCTGGGTGGAGAGGGGGCTACAGCTCACTTGGACTGCTTGGGTTGCATTTTTGTGCTCTGGGCGCCTTTGGCAAAACGGGGTTTCCTGGGAAACAAGAAGCCTGAGTTGTTGGGAACGGGGGTGGGAGGGAGTAGGTAAAGGCTGGTGGTGGGGGGGATGTCAGGGAGCATTTGAAAACTCTGGGCCCCATGCAGATTGGGAGAGAGTGGAGGATAGCAATGGGAAGCCTGATAGGGATGGCTGAACCACAAGGACCCCTATGGACCCTCAAGGCCACCTCTCCTCTCACAGATGAGGAGTTTCAGGATGCAGAGAGGTCAAGGAACTCTGGGCCAGGCTGAGAGAATGCTGGGACACAGCACCACACTGTGCCTCAGTGATGTGGGACTGCCATTTCCATGTGGCAGTGGAAGGGCTAGTCTGACCTTAATAGGAACCATCACATCTCCTCCAAGTGATCACGTACATTCATGGGTCAGAATCAAGTCCAAGCCTCCCAGCTGGGCATCCCTGGTCCCCCATATTCAGGCTTCATTCTACCTGTTTTTCAGGCTAGTCTTGTCTACTGTAATTCCTTTACTTCCTTACAAATGTTTTCCACTACATTTTCCTCCAAACACACCTTGAGTCTTCATTCCTTTGGGCTTAGATGAAATCTGAAATAATAATAAGAGCCAGTATTTATTTAGTATATTTTTTTGATATCTGTTTACTATGTTTCAGGCACCATTCCAAAAAAATTGTTATTTGTATGAATTCATTTAGTTTCACAAGTCTCAAGTATGTCTTATTAGCATTGTATCATGTATGTTTTATTAGTGTTCCCATGTAACAGATGAGGAGACTGAGGTACAGAGAACTCAATCCAGGGCAGCCTGCCTCCAGAGCCCACTCTTCGAACTTCTAGAATATGCTGCCTCTCTGAATGAATGTTGTCTTTCTTTTCTTCTTTAAGTTGCATTTATCTTTTAAGGCCCACATCACATTGTCTCTTCCCCAGGAAGCTTTCCTTGCTGTAGGAGATTGTATTGTCATTCACAAATAAGTTCTGTATCTTCCTATTCCATTGACAGTGGCCCTGGCCATGTTGCTTGTTTTGGTCATAACACGGAATAACACTTGATGTGGAACTCACTCAATGAAATGTGAGCAGAAATGACAAGTGGCACATCTAAGCAGAGGCATTCCCAGCCAGTTCTCTCTTTTCTGGCTACCGGGACAAACAGAAATGTCCTAGAGAGAGACTATTGCGTCAGCCTCGGTTCCAGAATGAAGAGGGCATGCAATGGAATGCGGCTGGTCTACGTAGAGCAAGTTAGACATAAATCAGGTGCAAACCATTGCTGTTGTGAGCCACGGATAGTTCTGGGCATTTCTTACCCCATTGTAACTGAGCCTATTCTGACTGATACATCTGCTTATGCATCCCCAAGGAGTCTGTTCTCACCACTGGCCTCCTCACCCAGCACTTACTCTCTGTACCTCCTGGCATGTCTGGACGGGTTAGCTAACTTGTCACACTTCTCTCTTACTCCCTAATGGAACTGTCAATGGCTCGAGGGCAAGCCATGTGTCCTACACCTGTCTGCGGTCCCTACACCCTTAACTTATACCTAGAACAGTCTGGGCACATAGTAGTTTCCTAACACAGGAATACCTATTGAGTATTTTTTATCATTTGTTTATTGATTGATTGATTTATAAATTTTTGTTTAAATTCAATTCAGTTAACATATAGTGTATTTATTTTTAATCAGAGAAAACATTTTACTGAGACCCCGTGTGACCAAGCCAGGGACTCTGGTGACATTGTCTCCATCTCTCCTCACCCTTCTTAATACCCAGTCTCCTCTTAAAGCCGCCATCTGTGTGTTGGGGACCTGGGAGCACAGTGGGCACTCTCGCCTCAGAGTGGGTCTTCTCAGGGCTGGGGGAGAAGATATTAAAGGTCAAAGAGTCAGCCTTGGTGAGAGGAAACCTATGGGAAAAAATAAGAATAAAAGTAGAATAATAAAAGTCAAAGAGTCCAACAGCCAAGCCCATCCTTAAGTTCTCTCAGTGTCTTTCCATGACACCCCATCCAGGTCTACATCCAGTCTTAACATTTTGGGCCCATTTCCTCATTCTTAAACATCAGTGGGCTGGACCAGATGATCTCTCCAGGTTCCTCCCAGCTCTGAGATCTCTAAGTCCAGGCTTGCTGGTTATAGTGGTGGAGGAACGAGTGAAGGGAGAGGACAGTGGGTCTGATATCTCTGCCATCTCCTTTGATGCCACTGGACTGAGGAGGGGAGGTCCCATGAGGTTTGACTGACAAGAATGGCAGTCAGAAGAGGGAGGTTAGCATCAAGGTCAACAGCCAGAATGGGGTAGGTTAGCATCAAGGTCAATAGCCAGGGCAAGAGGCTCATCTGAGACCAGAACGGCCAGCATCAGAGGAGGTCTTGCTCTGCAGATGGTCTCAGATGTCCATCCTGGGCCCATCCATTGGCCCCTTCCCCTCCCAGGTTAATGCTTTATTACTCATCCAGGCTTTCTTGGGGGTGGGGGCACATAAACCTATCAGCCGTCAGCATCAGAGTCTGAAGCTATGGCTTTCACCAGTGGGCGTTGGAGGTGAGCTCATCTCCATAAGAGTCCCTTGGAAGTCACCAGAGGTTGTACAAATGGAAGGGATTATCATTGAAATATAATTTCAACAAAGATGGCACAATGCTCTGTTCTGCTGTGATGAAATGTGTCATTAAATATAGAAATAGATCAAACACCTTCCCACTGAGATCCTCTGGTACCAAGTATCTAGGTGAAAAGCTGAGTATCTATGAGAGCTCACAAAATGTGAAGGAGGTGGGAGAAAAAAAGTCCCTCACTAGGGAGATATACTTAACTAGACTTATAAATAGCCTGATCACAGCTCGTTTGATTAATTTGGGGAAAAGGAGTAAAAGTGTTTTGCCAATTCATCAGATTTCATGCTTTCAAAGCAGTTGCTAATGTAAATATTAGCATCCAAAATGAACAAATTGTCTTTGGTAATTAAATGCCCTAATTTACAGGTTCTATTAGCAGAAAACAGATAATTTTCCCCTTAAATTAACTTTTCTCCCCGTCTTCCTTCTCCTATCTTAACTTGATATTATACATCAGTGGATGTGTTTATAGACAGGGTGGGAGGGATGCTGGGGTAGGCTCTCTCATGCTCTGAGTTCAGAGGACTGAGTGAGTCCCTGGAGACAGAGCTCAGAGAGAGTGGAATGAGTTAACCTCTAGAGAACTTAGCTTCCATTGAATGTGGCAGGGTGAACTCAATCCTGAACAATGGCTGTCTAGAGACCACTGGCCTTGGCCCGTGGTATGGGATCAGGAGTTCTCCCAGTGACTGTGAGCTCTGCCTTCTTCTGTTGTCTCTTCCTGGATAGGGACATTTCCCTTGGGAAACTTGCCCTGAGGAGAGGTGACGATTGACCTGGCCTCCAAGACTGGCCCCAATTGCTAAGTCATCATCTTTGGTCTTTGCAGTACCTTCCCCTTTCTGAATTTCTCTCATCCCACAAAACTCCCCTAAGGAGCCCAAGACCATGCCCTACTGCTCAGTGGCAGCCCTATGTCTCCTATTATGCCTTCACAGGCTGGGACTAGGGTGAGGTGAGTCAGGCACCTAGCATGAGAAATTTAAGAGAAGTGCAGGGTCAGCATTTGCGGGACCCTGAGAGTGAGTTTCTCCCTAAATCTGTGCCTTGGATGCCTCATTCATCTTGCCTGAATCCTGGCCCTGGCCCTCCCACACCTCCAAAGGAGGTAGCAGAGGCATCAGGGCCCACCCACCCCCTCCTTCACTGGTTATTCCACTAATATAAGCCTGGACTCGTGGGCCTTACAGGTGGGAGGGACACAGAGCAACTTTGGTCCAACCCATGAGCTTTGGGGATGAGGCAGCTAGGGCCCAGTGATGTTTAGAGTCCTGCTTAATTTCATACGCCTGGGTGGGGGTAGAGGGTAGAGTCCATGCTGTGGTCTTCCACTGTTAGGAGCCCCACCAGCTTCCTTCATGAAGCTGAGCCTCCGTCCTATGAGCCAGGCATAGAGGAAGGATCTCTACATGTTGGATGCGGCTGACTCTTGTTCAACAATGCTCATTTCCCTCTGAAAAGCCTTCACTGTGATCACTGTTGTCACTTCCCTCCCTGCCTGCCTATTAGCCAGCCCCCATGTGAAGAGGCCATCTTCAACCCCTGCCATTTGAGAGCCCCTTTGGGCATGCCTAGATTGCTGTGATTTTACACCCCGAAGGGAGAGAAACTTAGAAATAGCATTAGGAGCTCGCTCTTTGCATTAGAAATGGTGAATCAGGGGCACCTGGGTGGCTAAGTCAGTTAAGCATCTGCCTTTGGCTCAGGTCATGATCTTGGGGTCTACATCAGGCTCCCTGCTCAGCAGAGAATCTGTTTCTCCCTCTCCCTCTGTTCCTCCCCTCCGCTCATGCTCTCTCTCTCTCTCTCTCAAATAAATAAGTAAAAAAATCTTTAAAAAACAGTGAATTAGCATTTGGCATGTTTTCTATCCTCTTTGTAATATGCCTTTTTGAATTTCAGAGTCTTGGAAAGCTAAAACCTACCTTTCTAAGACTCCCTTGCAGCTAGGGTTCTGTTTGAGACTTCAATTCTTTCCACTCGATATGCTTGGGTGACGTTCAGAGGCCGGGGCGGTTTTCCTGAGGGTGTCACTCACACTGTAGGGAAGCATGCTATGGACACATTGGGTTTCTACAGGGGACTTGGGGGGTGCAAACACTAGCTCTGAGGGTGTTGACAGGCTCCTGTGGTGAGAGCAGCCATGGCCTCCTCACCTCTGGATTGCAATAGGGAAGCTGTACTCTGAAATTCAGTAGATCCGCTGCGGGCTCCCCATTCCCACCTTCCGTGGGCTGGACAATTTGGCATCATTTTGCATGCTCAGGGAGAGCCAGGCTCTAGCACCCTCTTGCAGCCCTTCCACTAATTTTGTAAGTACCAATGTCTCATGTTAAATTATTTTCTGCTTAAGATAAAATGGAATGCTTTCTGTTTCCTGCATGAACTCTGGCTGATCTTCTGGTGTACTTGGCTAAAGCCTGCTTTCCAATCTCGGGCTACTTGTCCCTCAATATCCAGTCTAGAAAATGTTTGTCATTTTCAGAGGACTGCCCCCCCCCATCTCTGGGGTGTTTACCCTTCAATCTTAACAGCTTGCACACGTCAGAACCAACACTTTTGACCTAAAATAGCAGCAGGAGATGGCAGTGGGTGGGGGGTGGGATCTTCATTACAATTGCTCCTTTAGTATATAGTTTCTGTTCCGTGTTGCCACAATCAATTAGAATTGCTTGGAGATGTGCACACAAAGTTGAAGGCCCAGTAGGCACAATATGCTAGGATGTGAGAGATCCTCTAGGGTCCAGGGGCTCTCCTGTCCAGAGGACTGATGTCCTAATGCACCAGGCCCAAAGCTGCCAAATGGGCTAGGCTCCCACAAACCTGAATGGATGGGATCCCACAAAGAGAGCTACTGAAAAGCAAAGAGACCAGCTTTGACAAGCTTTCTGGAAAGCCCATGACCTGGGCAGAGTTTCTAGGTTGAGGAGGGAAGTAGAGGTCTGAGGGGATTATCACCCTGGGATATGACAGGGTAGAAATGACCCACAGTGACCATCCAGTTGTACCTCATCACATGTCCACGTATTTGGGTTCTAATTCAGACTCTGATGTATTTTCAAATTCTGAATTACTTACATATTGCTGTGGGAGACTATACCCCCAAACTTAGTGGCTTAAAATAACAAGCATTTATTGTAGCATACCATTTCTGAGGGTCAGGAATCTAGAAGCAGTTTAGCTGGATGGTTGTAGCTCAGGCTCTGTCATGAGGTTGCTGTGAGGATGTCAGCTGGGGCTGCTGTCATCTGAAGCCTTGAGTGGGCTGGCAGATCGACTTCGAAGCTCACTCACATGGCTGTTGGCAGGAGGCTTCAGTTCATCACCACGTGGGCCCCTCCTGCCATTTGGCTTCCCCCGGAGCAAATGATCTGAGAGACAGAGGGAGATGAAGATAGAGGGAGGAAGAGAGACAGATTATGATATGAGAGAGAGAGAAAGAGCAAGACATAAGCCATAGTGTTTTTCATAACCTAGTCCTGAAGAGGCCATGCCATCTCTTCTGCCACACTCTGCAGGTTACATAGGCCAACCCTGGTATGATATAGGGGAAGAGTACACAAAGGTTTGAATACCAGGGGGCGGGACCATTGGAGAGCCTCTTGGAGATGGGCCCCACATGTGCTTTATCTTTTTGTGCCAAGGTGATGTTATCATGCACTCTTTATACAAAGCAAATGCTAGTGGGCAACACTCCCTATCCAGGATCCAAGTTTTCTGACCCTTAAGCTAACAGTGTGGGCTGACCAACAGATCCAAATGTAGAATTTGGAGTTTGATGTCTAAAGAAATTAGAGATATTTCCATTTCTTAAATATTGCAATGTGAGTATTTTAATTGCTTTGGTGACAGGAAAATTTTTTTCTAAATCTGAAATAATATTTTAAGTACATTCTTGAGCCCAGGGAGTGAATTGCTTACTTCTTGCTTGATCATGGTGGATGTTGACTGTGACCCTCTTGTGCCTTGTGCACTTGGGTCTTTCTCGACCTCCTCCTCAGATCAGCTCTGCCCTCTCATTTAGTTTCTCCAGGAGATGAAGCACAAGCCACCAGCCCATTAAGATAACTTTGGAACCACTTAAGATGGGCTATTTCAAAAGGTACCAAATTCCCTGATCTTATAACTGAGCCATTTAACTAGATCATCCTGTAAAGAGAAAATGCGTTAAAAATACCAGTTAATTACTTTTTTTTTAATTCCCAAGGCACAAATAAGTCCTAGTTAACTGTCTTTGCACATTTATATATTTAGACATCAGGGTATGACTATATAGCAGCCAGAGAGCCAGCGGGCATTAAGTGATTCTAAGTAATGGACTGGCTTCCATAGTAACTCAGGGACACTTGCCATCGGTAGGTTATACTGAAATACCCTGGAAAGAAAACCCTTGGACCAAGGGCTTGTTAGCAATTCTTTTCTGGAGGACACCCATCGTTGGCCTAAGTAATATGGTGTACCTTGATTAGCAGTGTCGATGCTAAGAAATGTTAATGCCTTGACGTGCCAGATGAATAAAATCCAAAAGCAGGTTCAATGTACTCTTCAGAAGCAATGAGCATTACAGAAATCCTGGGGACTAAAAACTTTAATAATTTATAATTTGGGGGTTAGAAAACGATTGTCTTTTTCCCCCGTTCTGCATTTGGACTTTAGAGCTGTCAATATGACAAAGGCCTTGTTTTGGGAGGGACTCTTAAAATCCGTTCATATCACATCAAGTACGTCAGATAGAACTGGTCCTTATGGACTAGTCCATAACCTATTTTACTTTTGGAGGGACATTTCATGTTTTTGAAACCTACTGATACATAGAAATTCAAGTGCTTTATCAATGGGAGAGCCTCTTAAGCCCTATCTCAGAGCCCTGGTACCTTTATTTTTTGTACCAAGGAAGAGTGATTATCTGGTTCCTGGATAATCTGTATATCAGGATCGGTGAACTAGAAAGAGAAGTTGCTTCCAGAGGTAGGCAGTGGCCCTAGTAAAACATGACAGGTAAAGCTCCCCAAAGAGGGAAAAGACAGGAAGCAGGGAAGCAGACACAAACTCAAAGATGTACGTTACTCAGGGTTGTAAAAGAGAGGCGCAAAAACCCTAAATACTTTCTTAGCTTTGGGGGGATTTCGCGAGTTACAGCTCAGTACAAATTATTTATTCTTACATTTAAAGAACATTTAAGTTCCAAACAGGTGCCAACAATGAGGAAGTTGGGCACTATATTGGGTAAAATCTAAAGTCCACTAGCTCTACTATTCTGTAATTATTTATTAAGTGTTCCATGAAAAGTCCATACTGGCCATTCTACACTCTCCGAATCCATTTCCGGGTGCTACTAAATAAAAAGTCTAACTTGGGGCGCCTGGGTGGCTCAGTTGGTTAAGCGACTGCCTTCGGCTCAGGTCATGATCCCGGAGTCCTGGGATCGAGTCCCACATCGGGCTCCCGGCTCAGCGGGGAGCCTGCTTCTCCCTCTGACCCTATCCCCTCTCATGCTGTTTCTCTCTCTCTGTCAAATAAATAAATAAACAAACAAAATCTTTAAAAAAAAAAAAAAAAAAAAAGTCTAACTTGCATCCAGCTTATTCTACAAAGAAGGCAGGAAAGCCTAAGCTATTTTAGGAAGATTATCTTCTCAATGGGTATAACTAGCAAGTGTTGGTTCTCATCTGGGAGCACAGCCTAGTGGAGCAGCACCTTCCAGGGAGGCAGGAAACGAGGCATTACCATAGAGGTCTGTGGAGGAGATGAAGGAGTAAAGGCTGAGTAATATAGTTTCTATCTTGGGATTGGAGGACAGGTACATGTTGGAAGAGTCAGAGTCTCCCGAGAAGCCAGGTGAGAACATCCCAGAACTACAGTGCTCACAAAGTCAAGCCCTTGGCCACAGTTTTGGTGATATCAAGAAAGTGGCAGCCCATGAGTAAGGAAACATCAATAGGGAAAACCTCCTTCAGTGTCAGGATGAACCCAGGACCACTGCTAGACCAGGCAACATAATTTGACCTGCAGAACTTCAAATCATTATAAACCATGTGGTAATGGTATTCTCTTGAAGTGTCTAGATTATCGAATGCAGTTTGGGTATACTAAAAGATTTGTTTATGCCCTCCTGGGTCCTCAACAATTCTAGGCTTTTCCCAGAGTTCTAAAGTTTCTAAATTGGAAGAGACCTCAATGAACCCATTTCTTCAAAATGATTTGGGGCCCCTAGGGTGCTTCTTGTTCAGAGTATCTCTGTGGACACATATGGATGCAGCACCATTGCCCTCTGCCTGTTGGATGAGACCGCAAGCTACACGGAGCGATTGGGACCGGGGGGAGACAGTCTGGTGTGTCATGGCCAATGGCAACCTTAACACAAAACATAAGGGAAAGCACCCCAACAAACTGAACAGTGCTTTGTTTTCTTCATGTCACAGCAAATGGAGAGTGTCAGTATGAGAGAACTAATAAATTATTAGAGGACTCTACAGCCCATGTGGAGTATAGAGAACTATCTCCTTTTTTTGTAGCTTAGGGCAGGAGGATTGGTGAGGTTCAGGAATGTTTCCTAGTCAAACAGGAAGAGGCAGAGCCCGACTTGAGCCTTCTTCCCCTCTCCTGGGTCATGCTGAGCCCTGCTATAGTCTACACGGAGCAAGTAAGAGGATCCTCATTTCCTGCATGGGGTTAGACATTAATGACTTGTCCAGGGATGCACATGTGATGGCTGTTTCATCTTCTAAAGAGTAGTTTTCCAGTTTTGAAGATGAAATCAAGAGCTGGTTCTTTCTTTCCAACTAAGTGCAACCTTACATAGAGAAGACTAACACACCAGATGAGAGTAAAAGCAAGTTTTGTTGTTTTTTCCTCAAAGCATAAGACTCTTTCAGAGGAAGGAGAGGAAATGTCAGGATGGGGTTCACATGATGTGGAGCCAGATGGCCCGTCATAATCTACATATCCTTACAAATTAATTGTTAATCTAACTTGTATGTGCTTTAATTTTCTCATCTGGAAAATAGGGCCAGTAATAAAAGCTATTCCATAGAAGCATTGAGAGGGTTAAATGAGTTAATACATGTAAATGGCTTTAATACAGCGCTTAGCAAGGAGTTAAATGTTAGCCATCAAGCTGTCCCTTAGCCAAGAGGAGAGTTAAGAGTTACAGTTTTCAGTTTTCCAGGCAGGATATGGTCAACTTTTCACTTCTCAGTATCAGGTAGAAAAGGAAGTGTAGATGAATCTTGAACTAAATGCCCATGGCCTAAAAATCTCAATACAAGTGACAGAAAGTCAAGACATAAGCCGAATCAGCAACCCTCCATTAGCCACTGGAATTCAAATTAAGATTCAAGACAATTGACTTGAATTTGGCCAATGAATTGAGCTTTTGATAGCATCAGGCATTGGCCCCAGAGTTGCATCCTGTTAATACCTGGTGCATTCCTGCTAGCAGCACTGGCTTTATAGGCTCCACTGGTCTACACTTGAGACGAATTTTGGATGAAGGGAAATGGATATAAGAGCCACATCTGGTTTATTATAGGTACAAAGTCCCCTTTCCGAGATCTAAAGCAATCGCCAGAGTTCAGGGCTGAATTCAGAGTCCATTCAGATTCCTATTTCCCCACCAATTTTTACTCTCCTGTAAATCAGTGTGACTCTCAGATCTATACTTAGTTCAGGTTAGCAAACATTTGCTGAGAGCCGCTGTATATTAGACACATTGCTGTAGGACTCAGTGAGTCGGATGAAGGAGAGGCGCTTCCTGCCCTCCAGGAGCTCACATCTTGTTCGGGATGGGACGTACCCGCCCAGGTGGGGGTGGGAACCCAGAGGAGGGGCAACTAACCTGCTGGAAGGGATGAAGGAGCCTTCTTAGCCTCCAACTCTCCCACTTCCCCTCCCTCTATACTCCATCTCTGTTCCTCCTTAGCAAAACTCTTCAGAAATCAGCTCTCTACTTCTGCCTCCAATTTCTCCTTCCTTTCTCACTTGAACTTGCCCCATTTAAACTTTTATCCCCTCCTCTCCACTGAGAGGGTTCTTGTCATCATATTTCCAGATCCAGTAGCCAGTTCTTAGTCCTCCTCTATTCAAATGCTCAGCAGCATCAAACACAGTTGATCACTCTTTCTCTCTCTCTCTTTTTAAGATTTTATTCATTTATTTGAGAGAGAGAGAGAGAGAGCACAAGCAAGGGGGACAAGAAGAGAGAGAAAGAGAAGCAGACTCCCTGCTGAGCAGGGAGCCCGATGCGGGGCTCAATCTCAGGACCCTGGGATCATCACCTGAGCCGAAGGCAAACATTTAACCGACTGAGCCACCCAGGTGCCCCAGATCACTCTTTCTCTTACAACACTTTCTTCACTTGGCTTCCGGGGCACCCCACACTCCTGTTTGTCCTCCTGCTGTGCTGGCTGCCACTTCTCAGCTTCCTCATGCCCCTGGTCACTGGAGTTGGATCTTTTAGGGCTCAGGTCCCGGAGCTCTCCTCTGTCTCCTTACACTCCTCCGGTCGTCCCCTCCAGTCTCAAGTGTATGCTGAGGACTTTAAAAATTTTAACTCTAGTCTGAACTGCTCTCAATTCAAGATTCATATATTCAGCTACCCTCCAGACACCTCTACTTGGGTGTTTAATAAGCATTTCAAGCTTTCCATGTCCTATCCTGAGGCATTGATCTCTTAATCCCTAAACCTGCCATTTTTCGTGACTAACACCATCCTCCCAGTTGCTCAGGTCAAAAACGTTTTGATTTAGCCCTACTTCTTCTCTGTCTCTCATACCCCACATTCATCAGCAAGTACATTTATCTTTGCCTGAAAATAACATCTAGAACATGAGCTCTTACCACCTCCTCTGCCACCACCAAGCCAATGACAAGCCATTGTCAGCCCTTGCCTAGAGTATTGCAATAGCCTTCTTGTCATTGTGCTTCCGTCCTTGTGCCTTTTTCATTGACCCTTGATGTACAGGCTTATTGAGTCAGATCATGTCACTCCCCAACTCCATCCCTTCCCCCACATGACCCCCATCTCAGAGTCCAAGCCAAAGTCTTTACAGTGGTCTGCTGAATAATACTCTTTTGTATAGATATGCCACATTTTGTTTATTCATTTATCCATTGGTGGATACTTGGATTGTTTCCACTTTTTGGAATGAATGATGCTGTGATGCTGCCATAAACATCAGCATACAGGTATCTGTTTAAGTCCCTGATTTCACTTCCTTTGGGTATATACCCAGCAGTGGAATTGTTGGATTGTATGGTAATTTTATGTTTAACTTTTTGAGGAACTGCCAAACTGTCTTCTATAGCAGCTGCACCATTGTACATCCCTACCCACAATGCACAAGGTTCCCGATTTCTCCACACCCTTGCCAACACTTGGCTATCTTTTGCTTTTTGGACAGCCATTCTCCTTCTTGTTTTTCCTTGAAGGAGTCAGTCATCCTCTGGTCTTGGTCCTTGCACTTCCTGTTCCTTTTCCTTGAAAAATTCTTCTCCCACCAATCTGCATGGTTCACTCCCCCATCTCCTTTAAATCTTTGCTCAATGGTCTTCACTATTAAAATTTCGCCTCCATTACCAGAGCGCCCTGCCAACTTTCCCCTGCTTTAATGTTTTTCCATGGCACTTACAGCTTTCTAATTTACAGGATAATTTGCTATTTCTATACTACCCGCCCTCCCCCTTTACCCATCCTGTGAGGGCAAGGATTTTTAAAAATCTGTTTTGTTACTGCTCTACCCCAGTGCCCAGAATAGTGCCTGATTCTTAAAGTAAAGGCACTATTTGTAAGAAATAACTGTGAAATGATTAAATGGTGTCAGAGCTGACTCTTAAAGGATGAGCCAGACGAAGGTAGGCAGAGACAGAGAAGGCAAGGAAGAGGTTTTCTGTGATGAAGGAACACATGGGTTGCTATGGATTGGACCTGCTTAATGAAATGGATGAGGGTCTCCTGGAGGCAGAGACCCCATAGCTGCAGAACGTCCCACTGGATTGTCTTTGCTCACTGTGAGTTACCACTTGTTTCCCCTGCAAGCACCACGATTTGCTTACAGGCTGGTGAATGACCACCAGAGTCTGCTGAGTCACAACAGTGTGGATGTCAATGGCCAAACATACCCCAGCAGTCTCGTGAGAGGAGAAATCTACCATCTGTCCCTGGAAATAGGCGATCGTATAGACAATCGCCACCTTGATGTTACTGTTGTCACTGTTATTATCAGTACTAAATACGGGAACTTCAGCTCTTCCACGCTGCGCAGCCTCCTGCTGCCCACTAGTCGAGCTGGAGAGGGCTGGAAACTCCCCTCCCCATCTCTGTCAGCATTTGGATTTCCCCCAGACCACTACGGTGCCCGTGCCGGGCCGTCCCCATGCTCTGAACTTAGAGCATCAGAGGAGATGCATGAAATCATGACAATTTGCGTCAGGGTTGGAGTAAATTGAGTGGTGCTGCTGACAAGTGCTGGGGAAGTGTCCTCCTTCCTCCTCACACCCTCCGTTTCCAGCTCCAGCGGGCAGCAGCTGGTTCGGGGACTTGGTCAGGCTTCAGGGCAGGTAGAAAAAGAGGAAGAAAGAGAGGAGAAACGGATCTTTCTGGTCTGTTTTCTAAGTCCAAACCTTCCTCGAGGGGGTCTCTGGGCTCTGAAGGTGCTATCTGGATCTGAAATTCCTTCTGATTCTGCAGAAGGAATACTCCCTATGGCGCCCCAAAGGCAGCCCTCCTCCTGGCCCCCAGACGCCCACAGACAGCAGAGAACATGGATGTGAGCCGGTAAGCAAATCTGAGTGAGTTATTTTGCAGCAACCCACAGCCACCCCTACTTCTGGCCTGACCCATTTTCTCCAACTACAATGTGGCTGCAGTACTCCCAGCTCTGCTCTCCATCTTGCCTAGAGGCTACTAGAGTTCATTAGATTAAAAAAAAAAAAATCTATAAACTACTTCGAGCACCTTGGAGCTAAGTGTTCTATAAGTACAATGTAATAATAATAATGCTACAATAATTACCTTGATTAATTTATGCATAAGACAAAAAAAGATTCTTAATTAAGAGACATTCCAACAGCGTGAACACAGGCCCCATATATTGGAAAGTAATACCACCAGCAGGGATTCTACCTCTGGGCTGGAATGACAAGGATAATGAGCCACCCACCCTTACTCTGCGTGTCCTCGGCATGTTTTGTGTTCTGGGTGATGACTGTAGGCTCTGTGGTCAGCAGACTGGAAAGGCAGAAGGTGGAAGAGAGGAGTTTGGTGTTACAATCACACAAAACACAAACTAAGTTAATCTCATTGAACTGCAAGTAATTAAGACACAATGTAAGCTAGTCACTGACATCAATAAAATGCATGTTGTTCTTTAAATGTAGTCAAGACCAGATTTAGGGACCAGCCCTCCCTTTCCTAGATGGCAACTGACCTCTGTCCTACGGCTCTCTCCTCTTCTAGTGTGACTTTCTGTAATCTTCAAGGCTTTGTTAGGTGACAGAATAATTGATTCTAGCTAAAGTGTTAATGGCTAATAACAGCAGGGTTTCCCCTGGGTTCTTATTCTGCATTTGAACTGAAGTTTTCAATGTTTTTATCCACTGGAGTGACTCGACATTGCGATCCTTGAAATAGGCTGCTGGGGATAAAAGTGTTAGAGCATGGAGTTCATGGTGTCCTTCAGATCACCCTGTCAAGCCATTTGGCATAGGAGGCTGTCCTACAGGTGACTGTAGAGGCCGAGAGAGAGAGAGAGCAGGCGTACAGCTTTTTACCAGCGGACCACCCTAGGCTATGGTTCATGTTTGCCCCTCGTGTTCTCTAAGTCACCTGTAATAAGCAAGTCTGTGAAATGGGTCTTGACTTCAGAGCTAGGGTGTGTGTGTGTGTGTGCGTGTGTGTGTGTGCACGTGTGTGCATGCACGTGTGTGCGGGCATATGTGCACTCCTGCTAAAACTGGACCTTAAATATTCTATTTTTGTCTTCAGCTTGCTGTCATGTTATAATGCCATATAATCAAATCTGGTAGCCTGAAGAATCCCCCCAAAGTATCTGCTCCACGTCCTGCCTTTGCTGTACTAACATTATTATCAGCACCTCCATTTTAAAGACGGGGCAGGTGATGCTCAGAGGGGGTGCCCAGCTCCCACAGCTGTTACGAGGAGAAGCTGGGACCAGAACCCAGGGCTCTTCTCCATCACAGCGATGTTGTGTTTAAAGAGCTTCGTCTTGTGCTCGCTCTCAGGTTTGAACCACGAGTACCTACCACTGCCCAGGAATTATCCTGGCCAGTGTAGAAGCTTAGCGCGAGGCAAGCAGTGAGGTGTCGTGGGAAGGGCCATAGATAAATTGCATCTTTATAACCTGAATTTTATCTGCACGTTGGAGAGAAGACAGCTAAAGGAATCTTTTGGTAATAACCCTAATATTCTCATGCCTGTGCAGTTTGGAGTGGTTATAGGAAATGCATTGTGTTTTGACCCGTACACTCAGTTTTAGGTGTATTCACATGTGCAGTTTAAATTCTCAGTTATGCGGCATGGATGAAGAAGCATATGAATTAATACCGGGATATGCAAGACCCAGGCACAGAGACTGCTGGTGTCGTGGATCTGCCCCTGTCAAAGAGAGCATCATGGCCTGGGAAACAGGACACCCGGGCTCTTGTCCCCCCTCTGGCACTGCCCGGTGACTCAGCCCTCTCTGGGCCTCGGTTTCATGACCTGCCAAATAAAAGGGCAGCACAATCAATTTCTAGGTCTTAGTTCCCATTTTGGCATCATAGGACTCTATGCATATTATGTACCCAGAGTGGCCCTTTCCCCTACGGGCTCTATGACCCTGCCTCAGGCAGTCTGCACAGAACAGAAATCAGAACCATGAGCCACAGAGGTGGAGCTCCAGTGGTGGGATTTCCAGTGTTACCATTTGGGGACAATGCTGGGGCAGAGAGTGAGGTCTGCGAGGTCCCTGGAAGCACAGCCCACAGGTGGGGCTTGGTCTGCAGAAAGCCAAGGTGCTCAGTCGGAGCCTCCGGGTACCAGCAGGCCCCCCCAGCACCCAGCTTGGGATCCAGGTATAAACTTAGGGGGTCAGTGGGCTCACTGCTGGTTGACTATTTAGTTTTAATGCCCAAAACCAATTTTAAATAAAATAAAGGAACCCCCTAAATATTCTATATGGGGCTTTCTTCTTTTTTTTAGAGGGACATTTCAAGACTAGTTTCACACAGGTTTAGCCGAAAGGGAAATTAAACTCTACATTTAAATGGGAGATTACGCACAAAGGAATCCATTACTTTCAATATTTCTCAGCAGGAGGGCTCAGAGTTATTTAAATAAGTTTAGATATTAAACCTAAAGTAGCCATTAAAGCAATGTGGATTTGTTTGTCTGGTTTTTTTTCCCCCAGAAATCTTTTTTTCCAGCTGACTGAAAAATCCATTGCTTAACCAATGGAGGACATTTTAATGCATTAAAAAAAAAAATCCAGGGACTTTTTAATATAGCACTTCCTTTGAATTTTTTTTTAAATTTTTTTATTGTTATGTTAATCACCATACATTACATCATTAGTTTTTGGTGTAGTGTTCCATGATTCATTGTTTGTGCATAACACCCAGTGCTCCATGCAGAACGTGCCCTCTTTAATACCCATCACCAGGCTAACCCATCCTCCCACCCCCCTCCCCTCTAGAACCCTCAGTTTGTTTTTCAGAGTCCATCATCTCTCGTGGTTCGTCTCTCCCTCCGATTCCCCCCCCCCTTCATTATTCCCCTCCATTGAATTTTTAAGTACCATATTACGGTGTACTTATTATAACCAAGTGTCATCTTTCGGACAGATTAAACGAAGCGTTTTCCCTTTCCCACCCCCACCCTGGGCAGAACAGTGCTAATATAAACACTGACATTAAACCATATTGGCTATGGAAGAGTCTTTGATTGTCATTGAGATTATTTTAAAAGTTATTTAGGTCCCCCTGTTACATCTCTGCAAACCACTGAGAAAATGTTGTGCTGGGTTTCTCTTTGCGACATTTCTTTGGGGATTCATAAATATTGATTGTACCGTAAAAAATTGATGGAATCTTGAAACAGACTGCAGTTGAGGCAGCTGGGGAATTTGCTCAATTTTTCTCAATCGCTGCAGTCTATAAAAAGAGGAGATTTTGCAAATTGTTTCTCACCTTGTCTTTTTAGTATTTAATAGCTCTCAATTCTATAGCCTTCTGAACCATGCACAGGGCATGTTTTCTATCAAAACAGAATCAGGCCTTTTCAATGAGAATTAAAAGGTGGGAGCAGGTGGTGAATGGGTTAAATTCTGTCCTGCTCTCCACCCTCTCTCTTCCTTCTCTCCTACCACCTTCTGTCAGTTTTCCGTGGCCTACTGCTTTGGTCATCTCCCTACATCTGTCCCGCAGATGCTCATATTATGCCCTGGATCATCTCTTCTCCTCACTTCCCAGGGCCATGATGGAACTAAAGTCAAAGCAATGAATGTCAAAGACTGCGGTCCTGCCTTTCACCACATCTTGGTAACTATTAAATCATATGCCCTTCAAGATACCCCTGCTCCCTCTTTTTATACAACAGAGCTCTTCACCATCCGGGCATCCTGCCCACCATCTGGCTCCAGTCTACCTCTTTAATCTTATTCTCACCACTGTCTTTCTAGAACCCTAGTTTCTTTGATTATGAGTCCCCTCATTGTCCCTCAAAACTGCATCATGCATTTCTTCTTCCAAACATTGGCTTATACTTTTCCATCATACCTGGAATGTTTTCCTTACCCTCCTTCTGTGGCAGGCAGAATGATGCCACCACCACCACCTACCCCTACCCCACCCCGATGTCTATGTTCTAATTCCCAGAACCTGTGAATATGTTAGGTTACATGGCAGAAAGGAACTAGGGTTGCTAATCAGCTGACTTTAAGATAGGGGGATTATCCTGCATTATCCCTTTGGACCCAATGTAATCATAAGGATCTTTAAAAGTGGTAGAGGGAATTGGAAGGGGGACTCAGAGAGATGGCAGCATGAGAAGGAGGCCCAACATCACTGGCTTTGGAGGATGGGGCCATGAGCCAAGGAAGGCAGGTGGCCTTTAGAAGCTGGAAAGGAAGCTGGAAAGGGCAAGGAAACAGAGCCTCCCATAGAACCTCTAGAAGGAACTTGGTCTCCTGCAAACGCTTTGATTTTACCCAGGGAGATCTGTGCTGAACTTCTGAACTGCAGAACTGAAAGGTAGTATATTTGTGTTGTTTGAAGCCACTAGGTTTGTCACCACCCTTAATCACACCTGCAAAGTCCATTGAGCCACCTAGGGTAATAGTGGGCAAGAACCTAAGGCTAGGGAGGGGACGAGCCCAGTCAATTGACATTGAAACTATTGTTAGGTTCAATGTTGGGATTTCTCTATCAGGGGGCATAGGACATGGCATTGATCTAGAATTAATCATCCCTGGAATTAAGTAGAAATTCCTTTTGTCTTGGCCATCAAATTAATTTTCTCTTGTTACAGTTTGCAATCTGAGGTCCAGGGACTCGTCCAAGATTATACACAGTCAGTGAATTTATAAATCACACGTGGCACCTGAATGGGCTAGAAACGAACTCTCCTTGGAGGTGAGTACCCGTGGTTTCAGGCGCCCTAATTGAGAGGAGCCAATCCTTGATGACAACCCTCTCTCCCCTTGATAAGACACAAAATATGAAAGCATCAAAGCATCAGGTATCAGGTGTATATTCTGTAAAGAGCCCTGGGCTGGAGCCCCTGCCCTCAAGGAGCTTATAGTCATGGGAGCTGTCCATGGAGGGCTTGAGTACCAACCATACAATATTAAGTAGTCTGAAAGTATTGAGGAGAGAGGATTCCATCTGGGACATGGATGATCTCATGGTGGTGGTAGGGCTCATAGGAGAAATAATGGGTAGCTAGAAAGGGGTGGAGAGGCTTGGAAGGATATTCCAGGCACAGAGAGCAGAATAATAAGCGAAGAAACAGAGTGGAAATTCTCATGCATATGAGGGAAGCCATGAGGAGTACTGTCTAGGGACAAAAGATAGGGTTTCAGATTTCTGGATTTCCCTTCATCCTGGCCTCCAAAACCTGGCCCAGGTGTGACCTATTTCTGAAATCAGCTCTTCTCCCGTGTCCTGACCCTGACCCTCACTCTCTCACTCAACGAAAACAGCTTTGTTACCTTTAAGGCACTTCAGGACTAAGGCCACCCCCGTGAGCTCCAGGGAAAGCTGGCCAGGACAGAGGACAGAATCTAGCCCCACCCTTACCTGGGGCTGCAGCATCTGGCAGGATCCAGAAGGGCATCATGATAGGGATGAGGAAGCCAAGGCCTCACACCATCTCTCCCGCGGAGCCAGTGCAGCAGGGAGCTTCGGTGATGAGGATTTACCTGAGAGAGAAACAGGCCATGAGATTGAGCCCCCAAATTTCCACCAAGAGCTCTGCTGTCTTCTGTGGTCCCCACCAGCAGCCTTTCATTGGTGCAAACCCCCGTTCTCCGACTCCCTGGCTGCGGAAGGCAGCTCACCTCTAAACTTCCTTCCTATCCAGAATCTTGGCCCCTCCGGTGCTCATTTTCTCTACAGACCTCCATCGCCTTCACATGAGTGATCTCCCTGTTTCTCTGGCCCGCCTCCTTGTTCTTGGCAGGAGCGCTGGTCCGCCTCAAGCTACTGTGTCCCACCAGGAAGCAGAAAACCTTTCCGTCCTTGCTTCTGAAGGATGTATTCATTGTAGGAGTTTGGTGCTGGCAGTTGTTTTCTTTAGGACTTTGGATATATTAGTCCCTGTCTCCTGGCTTCCGAGAGTTCTGTCGAGAAGTTGGCTCGAAGTCAGCTATAAGTCTTACTCCTGCTCTTCAAAGATAATATTTCTTTTTTCTCTTGCTGCTTTAAAGACTTTCTCTGCTCTAGTACTCCAATTCCAGGGAAGTTAATTTTGTCACCATGTCCCAAATGGCCCCTGTGCTCTTCTCTATACTCCCCATCCTTTTGTCTCTCCGTGCTGTGATCTGACCTGTCGCCAGGCTATCATGCCTCACCTGGTTCAGGTTCTCACGACCCCTCATTCGGATCCCTGCTCACTAAAGCCCTGCACCACTCTTCCCGCTTCGCGGCTTGCTCTCCTCTGTTCCCTTCCTCCACCGCCTCGGCCCCGTGAGCTTTCTGACGCCAAATCTGACCATGTCGCTCCTGAGCTTAACATATCAAGTGATTTCCCATTTCTTACGGGCAGGTAATTCCCCAGCTTCTTAATATGGGATTTAGGCCTTTACACATCTCCAGGCTGATCTCATGTTATCTTCTGCCCTGAACCTTGTGCTCTAAGAACCCTGATCAGTTTCAAATTCTCCCATGCCCCTGAACACACACACACACACACACACACACACACACACTCCTCAAATTGTTCCTCCACCAAATGCCTCTGTTAATGCTGCTTCTTCTATCTGGAAAGCTCTTCTGTCTCCTTTGTCTGATGAAGCCACGTTTATTCTTTTGGGCCATGGTCATCATCCTCATCTCCCCACCCTGCTTTCCTACTTCCCTGGACACCCTGCCTGTTTCTCCCATAATACACTTTGCCTATCACTGTCACTGCACTGACCACAAATAACCAAGTTTATCTTCCTCTCTAGATTGTAAGTTCTCTGAGCAACTGTGTCTTATTCATCTGTAGATCCCCAGTGCCCAATACCTTGCCTGAGACATAGAAGGTATTCAATAAATGTTTGAATGATTGACAAATTAATATGTAAATTTGTATGAAACTTCTTTTAGTTTTCACATCCTTGTATGAGTCAATAATGTTAGCCCTATTCCAGGTGTGTGAGAATATTGACTAAGTTCCTTGTCTCTAATTGCACAGAAAATGAAGGTGAGAGCTCCAAAGATCTCTAAAACAGTTAATCTGTCTGATCCAACCTGCACTGACTTCACCCTTCCTCCTCTTAACTCTTTTGCAATCAGAGTCCTTAACACACGATCTAACCTTGATAATCTGTGGCCTTCTAATCTCTAATTATAATGTAGGTGGAAAAATCAATTGACCGAGTGTTTGCTGTTACATTTTCCATACGTTTAGTTCAACACTATGGCCATATTAATTGATGGTGTCGAAATTAGTCATCAGATAAGACTGTTTGACTAAATGTCACTGCCCAGACGGTGGTCCAGATGGGGCGGAGCCGGGGGCATTGCAGCGCACACCTCCCTGGGGAGGGAGTCGGGGCTGGGAAAAGGCGGAGTCAAGAGCACATGCAGAAGAGCGGTGGGCCAGCCTGCTGCAGGACCAACCCGCAGGAAGGGTTGGGGGGTTGGATCTGGCTTGCATAGGAATTAAACAAGAGACATGGTGGCAGCCATTGGCTGGATGCCCTGCTGGCAAAGGGCAGGCCCCTAAATGCTTAGCCAGCGTGGGGCTGATAGGTCCCAGGCAGGGCCCAAGGGCTAGAAAAGCTGAAGTTTGGCCTGTTATCAGGACTGAGACTCAAGAGAACAAGAAGGGGTCCCAGTTACCAAAATTGGGGCACAAAGTGGGACACAGCCTCAGGAAGAAGGTGTAATTCCGAATTAGAAATCTGACGGGGACTGGCAGCCAGGTTAACCAGCCAGGGGCATCTGGACTCCCTAGTTCATACATTTCTGACTGAGGACAGACTGGCTTGAGGTTGAGTGAGTGTGGCGGGAAAGGGAGAGAGTGTTGCCAAGTGGCCCAGCTGGAAGACTGAGGAAGATGTGGCTACTCTGGGCAGACACTGACCACAGCAGGTCAAAGAGGTAGCCTGTTGTGAAAGCTGATGAGGGGCCAGGAAAGGAAGAGATGGGGCAAGGCTGGAAGCCCACAATACGAGGTCAAATGGGATGAGATGGGGCGGGGAGAGCCTGGGAGGCTGGTGTTGGAGGTGGAGCTGAGGGCTGTGAGCCAGATGAGTGGGCTGTGAGTCTGATTCCAGGGAGTCCTGCCAGGGACTAAAGCCTAGCTTAGGCCACATGTCCAAGGTACCAGGAGGTAAACTGGTATCAGGGGCCAAGGTGATGGTGACTGGATGTCAGAAGGGGACTGGATAGGATGAGGTTACAACCTGGGTCTGTGGTCAGGCTCCCAGGAAGTCCTGGAGGCAAGGGAGAGGTAGGCAAAATCTGTATTTACTGTTCAGGGCAGAAGGTGGTCATGAAGCTCATAAGATGCTCAAATTCAGGGAAGCCAAAGAAACCAGAAGGGCAAGAGAGCAAGACAATGGCTGGGTACAGGCACCAGGGTACAGGAACCAAGCCTTTGCTAACTGAGGTGACTCTGCCTCATGCCCAGAGCTCCCAAGTTACCTTTAAAGGGGCAGAGATCAGGCCCAGAGGGGCTTTGTAAGGTCTTCCTCCAGATAGCAGCAAGCGCTTGGGAGCAAATGGCATCTGAATAGGGTGTGTTTGCCAGGGTTCTCCAGATAACATTTATCATAAGTAATTAGCCCATGCAGTTGTGGAGGTGAGAAGTCCCACGACGGGTCACCTGCAAGCTAGAGACCCGGGAGAGCCAGAGGTGTAGTTCAAAGGCCTGAGTGCCAGAGAGCTAATGATCTGGATTCCAGTGTGAGTCTGAAGGCCTGAGAAGCAGGAGTGCTGAGAGCAGGAGGCTGTTGTCTTAGCTCAGTCAGACAGAGCCAGAGTGAGCCCTTCCTTCCTCCACTTTGTGTTCTAGTCAGGCCTGCAGTGAACTGGATGAGGCCCACCCACACTGGGGAAGGCAGTCTACCTTACTCAGTCTGCTGACCCCTTCTGGAAACACTTCCCCAGACACACCCAGAAGAACGTTTAAGCAGATATCCAGGTGGCCCTGGCCCAGTCAGGTTGACACATAAAATTAACCGTCGCGACGGGGAGCCGCACAGGTGCCGCCTCCCGCCCGTGGCGTAGGGATGCCCAGCACAGTCTCCCCGCAGATCTGTGGCTGACATTGCCTCCACTCTGGCCATTCCGCAAGCCTGGGGACCAGGAAGCCGAGTGCTTTCAGTATCTTTTGCTGATAAAACATCACAAGTGTGGGTTCTTGATTACATCTTAGTTGGAGCCACCCTGTACATCTGACCAATTTGCTCATTCCTGGCCTCCGCTTGGAAAGCTTCCAGCTCGTTTTCATGCTACACCGCACAGTTCTGCCTCCTTAATGTAGTTTTGAAGTTGTATTAAACAATGGGTATAAAATCAAATTAATTATTGGGCATTCCATGCTATTTAATTTTAAGGCTCCCATTTTGCCAGTATTTCTTCTGAGGACAACTAGGCGTGGAGTAACAGGCATCTGGGATGGTCCTTGGGCATCCCCCAAAGAGGAGGGAGAAGAGGGAAAGGAGGAGAATTTAAACCTCCTGGGAGGAATGTTGGTGGAGAGAACCATACGCTTTACTATGGGGAAACGCCTTTGGCCCAGCTTCGTGGGTTCTCCCAATTGGCTGGGTAGCGATTCCCGTGAGGGGTGATGCTTTTGCTCGGGTGGTGAAGCAGGCCATGTACACCTTCCCCGTGGCTCTAGGTCCCCACCGCCCGAGGGGCTCTGGTGCAGCCAGGGGGCCTTCCCCGCTCCCCATTACCTCAGGCGTGTGTCAGACACCGGCCTAGTGTCCTCTCACTTTCCGGGTGCCTCCTTGGAGCCCCTCTCACTAGACCTGAGGTGAGGGGGAGGCACAGCTCCCCCCTCTCCCGTGAGATGTAGGACTAAGGGGGCACGCCCAAAGCTCACACTCTCCAGAAAAACCCTCTGCCACTTAGACTTCCGCCTTCTGAAACCCTTGACGTGTGTGAGGCTGTGTACTACCTAGATGGTCTGCCCCTCCGTCCTAAGGGTGGGGGCATAGCTCTTATTCGATCCGGTTTTGCTTTTTGACTCACTAAAAGGAACCTGGGCTCGGGCATGAAAGTAGAAGGTGTATAAGATGGGCCTGGAGCACCTGCTTGTGCCGGAAGGTAAGGAAGGGCTCCAAGAACACAGGGGACATCGGGAGACCCAAGAGCCAGCTTGAAGGCTCCCAGGGCCCAAATCTGGGACAATGTGAGCAACCACAATGAATAGTGAGGGTCAAATTACACCCTGTAGAAGAAAAAAAGAATTCTTGGGTATGCTTAGTAATTAGCCCATGCAGTTGTGGAGGTGAGAAGTGGCTATAGAAATCAGAAGTGTGTCTGTGGTGTTTTTAACCCCTTGTACCTCCCGCCTGGGTGCTTTCATTGACAGGCACTCTCTTGATCCCATTCTTCCCATTTTCAGCTAGAGACATGGTCACTTCCCCAAGATGGCTGAGTTGCCAGTCAGTGACAAATGCAAGGCCAGGCACCCCAGGTCTTTAGACCCCGGTCCTCTCCCAGGTAGGATGCAAGTGATGACCAGGAGTGACCTCCAGCCCCCACTGCTCGGGGCGTGCCTCTGTCCTGGGTCTGGCTAGCTCCTTATTCTGCTGGGTACAATGCCCTTGGAGCAACCCTCAGAGGACCCCACCACTCTCCCACCTCCCGGCCCCCATGCCAAAAACTTATTAGGCAGCCGCCTGTCACCTCCACCTTAATAAATAAGAATCTCTTTTCAGCTTCTTTGTCTCCCTCACCTCGGGGCCCACCTCCTGTAACCACACTGTCAATTATACCTCGTGTCTAGCAAGGCCAGAGCTAATGAAAAGCAATAGAGAATTCACTGCCTTTTAATGAGGGAAACATGGCTTTTTACAGGGAACAATTTATTGGGCCAATTCCCCCCGTCCATCACCCAGGGGAGTTGCTGCCTTTTTGTACCCTGTGTTTGTTACTGTGTCAGGCACCGTGTGAAATTGCCAGCCAAGCACTGAGGTGAAGGCTCTGACTCAATTTACGGGGTGACATCTCCAATCTCCCTCCTCAGATCAGTAAGTGATCCTGGCAATGATATGCATAGAAATTAATTACTCCACCCCTTCTGCTCCCTGGCAGCCAGGAGTGGGGCATCCTCCCCGGCCGGAACAGCTGGGCCGGCAGGCCACCGACCTTCATCATCCCCAGCTGTTTGTCCCAGCAGGAGGATATAGGGGAGACAGAGGACCACACTGCCAGAAAGACAAGGAAAACACGTGGAGTGCATCTTGTGCTGCTAAGCCCTGTTGAAGGTCAAAAGCAAGTACCAGGTCCATCACCATTGCCAAGAGGGAAAGGGAGGCAGGGGATGTGGGAAGAGCATGCCGGGCTGAGATTCGGGAGATGCCTCATTCTGCCGCTAATTTTCCCGGTGACTTTGGGCATGACACCTCATCTCTGAAGTAAAATGCTTCAACCAGAGCAATTGCTCTGATGCTCTGCCAAAAGCAGAACCTCCCTCCGCATCCTCCTCCCCACCTGTCTCTGGATAACATATCAGGCTACTCCAAATCATTGTGCTTTAGACTTGATTGAACTGCGGGACCTTGGGCAAGTCCCTTTCCTTCTCTGCACTCTGTAGGGTCATATGTTCAGGATCTATCTACTTCTAAAGATGGCTTTGAGAGTCAAATGAAATAAAATTGCTTTAAAACATAAGACCATATCATTTAAGTTCCAGACCTGGTGTTAGCTTGGAAGAATTAGGAAAAGTGACCATTTTGAGGCACAGCAAGTGTTCCTGACTTAAAGTATCTCCCACATTTCTTGTTATATCTTAAACTTTGCCATCAAGGGTTCATGTCTTTGTGACTTCAGGTATAACTTCCTCATTACAAGTTAGTTTTTATTAAGTGCTCACTCATTCTGTCCCAAGTACTCTATTTAGATCACTGTAACACTTACTTAGATCATCACACCAAATTTGCAAAGTAAATATTATTTCCATTTTATGAAATTGAGACTCTGAAAGATAAATTAACTGGTCTAGGCCACTCTGTAAATGATGAGGATAGAAGATATTTTAAAATAGACTTTACTGAGGTATAATTTGCAAACAATAAAATGTGCACATTTGAACTCTATGTGTAATGAGTCTTGACAAATGCATACATCCCTAGAACTACTGCCACGATCCAGACATGGAACATTTCCATGACTCCAAAAGGTTTCCTTGTGCCCCTACCCAATCAATTCCCACTCCATTCCCACACACACAGTGATCTGCTTTCTCCATCACTGATTAGATTTCTTCCTTATTTTTGCAAAAGTGAAGTCACTCTATACTCTTTTGTATTTGGCTTTTTTAAAAAATCAGCATAATGTTTTAAATTTTTATCCATATTTGTGCATGTATCAGTTGGTTGTTTCTTTTTATTGCTGAGTATTTGTTTATCCATTCATCTATATAAAGATAGACATTTGCATTTTCCCAGTTTTTTGCAATTATGAAAATAGTTATTATGAACACTTTTTAATGAGTTTTTGTATGAACATATGTAACTTTTTCATAGATATCTTAGGATTTTCTAAGTACCTATTTCTGCAAATGAAGACACTTTTACTTATTTCTTTCTAATCCATAAGACTTTTATTTCATTTTCTTGCCTTACTGCACTAGCTAGGACCTCCAATACAGTGTTAAATAGGAATGATGAGAATGGATGTTATTTTTGATGTTTCCAATAGTAGGAGAAAAGCATTCAGTATTTCACTATTAAGTATACTGTTAACTATAAATTTATCACAAATACCCTTTATTAAGTTAAGGAATTTCCCTTTCATTTCTAGTTTATTGAGTTGTTGTTTTTTTTTTAACCATGAATGGGTCTTGAGTTTTGTCAAATGCATTTTCTGCCTCTGTTTAAATAAGTATTAAATAGTATTCCTTCTTTATTTTGTTATTATGATGAATTACATTGATTGATTTTTGAATGTTAAACAGGTCTTACATTTCTGATATAAATCCCACTTGACCATGGTGTATCACCCTTTTTTAACATGTTGCTATATGCAATTTACTAATAATTTATTAAGGATTTTTATGACTATATTAATGAGCCTGTAACTTCTTTTCTTGCAATGTCCTTGGTTTGGGTGTCAGGGTAATGCCTATAATTCTCATAAAATGATTTGGGAAGTATTCTTTCTTCTTTATTTTCTGTAAGAGTTTATGGAGGATTGGTATTATTTCTTCCTGGTATTTATTTGTAAAACTTCTTGGAAAGTTTATTATTATTATTATTATTATTACTAATTCAATCTCTTTAATAGAAATAGGACTCTTTAGATTTTCTATTTCTTCTTCAGTCAGTTTTTGTCATTTGTGCCTTTTAAACAGTTCATGCATTTCATCTAAGTTGTTGAATTTATTGGCATAAAATTACTCCCGACATATCCTTATTATTCTATTGATGTTTATAGTGGTGGAGCCAGGATTTTAACACAATTCTGTCTGACTCCAAAGTTTGTGCTTTTTTTCCCATGCAATCCTATTCCTGTAATGAAATGCAGTCTCTGTGGGAGGAGCCATATATGAAGTCCTCAGAAGGAAATACCTTAACAGCAATTGAAAGCCAGGTGAAGGCCAGGCTTACTAGAAGGATGTTCATATGTGTGTTCAATAATGAACCAGGGTCAAAGAGGCCAGGGAATTAAGTGAGGGATCTCAGGAAAGGTAGAAGGAAGGAAGCAGTAACAGTGTATTTCTTTAATGTAATTAGGCACCAACTTATACTGCACAAGCCCACCAGGGTCTTATATGCTGCAAAGGGTGGGTGTTTTGAGGTGAGGGAAGAGAAAAAGAAGAGGAGATACTGCTTTACTGAACATATGCACAGCATTTTGTGTTGGGCTTGCCTATGGCAACATGTCCCAGATGATGATTAAATCTCTTTTGTAGTTTTCTCCACTTATTCCCCTGCAAAACCATTGGTTTTATAGTACGTGTTGACAGCATGTAGCTCTAGCTTGGCATAAATACATAATTTACTTGCCCAGAAATCATCCTCCTCTTTTTCTTTCAAGCTGGCAAAGCTTGTCTTCTACCACAGAGGCTAAGGATGCCTGATATTTGCTTTCCCAGCTTTCTTTGCAATGAGGAGTGGCCTTGTGACCAGTTTGAGTACAAAGACAAGTCTGTTGGAAGACTTATGCAGGGGAAGATTTTCCTCTTCTGATGAGCACTCACACATCCCCACCCTGGTTTCTTGCCCTTTAACCTGGTTATATGAAGATAGGATGCCTGGGGCTTGAAGCAGTTCTCTTGGGATTATGAAGCAACAAACCTGGGTCTGGAAAGCCAATATGTAATTAGATGGCAAAGCAGAAAGATAGAAAGAGGCTGGATCCTTGGTGATATCACTGAACTTCTGAACCAGCCATGGAACCAAGTATCTCCAGGCTTACCTTGTTGATATAAGACAATATCTTAAGTAAAGGTCTTTTTTTTTTTTTTTTAGAGGCAGGTAAATGTCTTTTTTTTATGTCATTTTTTAAAGATGGGTATTCTATTATTAGAGCCTTAGCATCTTAACTGATGGATTTATTAGGTCCACCTCTATTTACTGGTCTCACCTGGCATCAAGATGTTTATAATCAGAAAGGTAGCATTTCTAATCACACAGTAGTACTCAAAAATAAGATGGCCCAGAAAATGTTTATATTAATATAATTTTAAAGTTATAGCCACAATGAAAACATGCATCAAAATTTTTCTCATAGAGAACTTTAGAACCTTACAAGAATAATATATCTGTCCATGGTCCTGGTCCAAAAACCTTGGATGGGAAACGTTCTCCACAAGTGTAGATTTTGAAAGTAAGAATTTTGTAAGATTGTGGGACATTCATAACATCCTCCTGTTTGTTATTTATATCATCTCCTGACACTTTCTCTGGAGCAATTGACAGTATAACCGTTAAGCCACGAGGAGACTTGGCTCTTGCAGCAGAGCTGTGAGAAAGAATAATGACTCTCTCTCACAAAGGCAGCCTTCTTAAGAGAAGACCAACTCAGGGGCACAGTGGAGCAGCAAGATGAAAGGGAAAGCTGCTATTACATAGAGGAGGAGAACTAAACAGCTAGTAAACCTATGAAAAGAAGGTTGGTCTCTCCAGCAATCAGAGTAATCCAAGAAATGCAGGGCAATACAAATTAAAACCACACGACACTGTTTCAAAATATTATCCAAGATCCTGTTAGAAAAAGAAAGAAGTCTGATCACACCAATTTTTGGTGAGCAATCCTGACTCACATATACCACTAGTGAGAGGGTCAATTGCCAAACTAGTCTGGAGAACAATCTGGCAATATCTAAGAAAGTTGGAGATATGCAAACACCTGGCAACCCCACTCCTAGGTCTACACTGTGCAGAACCTTTTGCAGAGTATGCATGAGGCAAAGGGACAGGAAGATTCCTCGGAACACTGTTTGCAATAGTGAACGATCAGAACTACTCTAATTATTCATCAAAAGGGGAGTGAATTAATAAACTGTTGTGTGTTCATGGACTACTACACAGCGCTGAACACAGGCAAGCTAGTGTTTCGCCACTGTTGAATGAGGATGGGGGGTGCAGGAGATGAGGCACAGCACATGACCACTTACACAAATTTAAAAACCTGCAAAGCTGGACTGTGTGCCCTTTGTGGGTGCATCCACATTGCATTAATAGTATAGAATTTTACATGAAAATTATAAAGCCAAGTTCAGGGTAGTTCCTGCTTCTCTGGGGGAAAGAAGCAAACAGGATTTCGAAGTGATGCGTGGGGAACTACACATGGATTTGTCATGTTTCACTTTTCAAGCAGGGTGGTGGTATATGGGTCTTCAAGTTCTCGATAATGTTTTGTATGCCTGAAAAATTTCATGAACACTTTCTTAAAAAGAGAGACAAGCAGTGAAGCAAAGGAGATTCGCAAGGGGAGAAGTCCTGAGGGCTTGACGGCAGGAAGGTCAATGGCATGGGCAGGAGCCTCACAGTCAGAGACCTGTATCTGAATCCCAGCTCTTGTGCTCACCAACCGTGGTGTGGTTTGAGGGGCAAGTTAATTAACCTCTCGTGAACCTAATTTTCCCAGGTGCAAAATAAGAATAATGATATTTACTCTTACCTGAATGTGGTCAGTTCAGTAATTAAATATTTTAAGAACCTAGCACAGCGCCGGGCACATTTTTAGAAGATTACATATTCTGGTTTATCTAGGACAATCTTTGTTAACACCTGTTGTTTTACTAGGCCATCTTTCAATCTCCTAAGTGTCCTGATTTGGAGGATAAATGATATTGTTATCCTACACATTAGAAATACTCAACGTACCCGTTCATGTTAGTCTCATTTTGGTTTTCAAGTCCTTAGAACCAGCAAGCAATTGCCCCTCTCTCCTTTCCCAATGCTCTTCCTACCCTATCTCTGTGTGGTGGAAGGTTTAGTCATCCCTCCATGCTATGGGTTCAGAGTATCCAATCTACTGGATAGAATTGCTGCAGGATTCCTGCTCAAATTCAACTAAACACTTGGACTGGAAAAATCCAGAAAGCTCAGAATTGTTAGAACAAAATGGTACAGAAAGTATTAATAGCAAAGAGCAAAAAAATTGCTGAAGAAATACAATGAAAACTGTTTTTTATTGAGGATTTACCATGTGCCAGGCATCAGGTTTCCCCCTTGTCCATTGTTATCCATGGTTCCTGACTTCACTTTCTAAGATGTTCCTGTCTGTCCATTATCCTCCATGGCCACAGCCAAAGTGGGTGTGGATGTGCGTGTATTCCCTGGGGCTGCCAACTTTCATAGCCTTTTTTCTGCTTGAAAGTTTGAAGACCTGGACTTATTATAGGATTCCTGCAGTTAATGGGCTTTTTAACAGTAAAATTCCCTCAAAAACTTTTGGTCTACTTATTTCTGGTCAATTCCACATAGTAGGAATCACAACCCAACTTCTCTACTGGACATAGTTCTTAGACTTGTTTTCATGTCTCCTTTTCCCAAGTTAATGAAGGGAACCCCCAGGACATCTGAAATAACAGGCTTGAGTTGGGAGGCAGAAGCCTATCTCCTGCTATTTCTGATGCAGGAGCAGTTGACTTTTCCATCTATGTGAGCTCTCAAATTTCTGGGCTCTTTCTATTCCCTTCCATCCCTGCTCTTAAATGCCAGAACTCACATCTTTCTTTTGAAGCCTATCCTTCCAGATCTTTTTCAAAGTTTTCCCTTAGAGTTACAAGTTCTATAAGCATCTTAGTCTGGCTTCCAAGTTACCGAATGTGACAGTTTTATCATGTATTTGGCAACTGCTTCACATGGAGCTCCTTCTTCCCTGCTTCCAGTATTTCTTTCTCTGCTGCTCATCATCTGATCCCTAGGCCAATGCCACATATTTTAGGGTTGGGAGACAGCAGTACCTACTTCAAGATATTCAGCACAGTAGAAGTTTATTCTTGCTTAAGTGTGCTAGTTTGATGTTACTGGCCACGGGTGACTCTTGGATCCAGGCTCCTTTCCAGTCTACTGTGGGCTGTCTTCTTGAAAGTAGCCATAATTTAAGGCTCATCTAAAATAAAAAAAGTTAGTTCTGTTAACCAATAGGTTTCACCCACTTGGGTGAATTGTGGGAAACAGCTATCTGAACAAAATCAGAGAAGCAAATAGATTTTAAAGACATTACCCGGGACCAAGGATGCCATTGAGTGGAGGCCCCTGGGGATCAGATTTAATGAGTTCATAAAGTTCTTTGTTAGCACATTCACCACTTGTATGCAGATGAATGTCCCTGAGGTGGGTGGGTATGAAGTGTATTTACAAACAGCTCAGACAACGTCAGTCCCGTCTGTGGATTTTAATTCAAGAGACCAGGATTCTACCACAGTCTCTTCTACTTCATGTCCCGGTGCCCTTGGGAAATCCATGTTTCCTCCCTGACCCCAGTGTCCTCATCTGCAGTCCAAGAAGAGCAACTAAAAGGATATCTAAGGACCTTGATGACTCCAGAAGTCCACGATTCTATGATCTAGTGACTCATTCAGCAAATCTTGAAAACTATAGTTTATTCTTCATCTGAGTCCTAATTTCTAACTTGAGAAAGACCCGGAATCACATAAACCTATTTTCATAAAGACAATCCTCTGAGCAGTGCAATGTTCATGTCAAGAAAGTGCATTGGAAGTGGCAGGTCTTTGGTCAAAGGCTTGCTCTGGGGGCCAGGCTATGGCTGACCATCTGGGACAGACCCAGTCCCCAGGATGGGCCCGCCTTAGACAACTCTGTCTTTCTCAACAAATGGCATTGCATAGAGAGGAGCGAAAATAGAGGAGGCTCCTGAGAATGTGAAAGAGGTAACACAAAAAAGCTGAACACACGGGGAAGGAGGACTGAGGCAGGAAGAGGGGCCTCTTCCCTGCCAGGAGTCCCCACTTGGTTGTACAACAATCGCACGATTTTTTATTCGTTCTCCTCACTGATCATCTGAAAGGAATCCTAAAGCCTTCTGTCCACCAGAGCATCGCCTGTGCATGATTCAATTAACCTTTACGGTGGCTTGGGAAGTGTGTGCAACAGGAGAAACTTGCCTTAATTGGCAGCCTGACACAGACAATAAAGTTTGATCAGATGAAGAGGGCATCGGGGACGTCATTAGCATCCTCTACTGAAGACTACGTGGTGTGTAAAAGTTGTTTAATTTCTGCTGGGGAAGGAAGGGAAGGGAAACCTGCTACACATTTCCTCATTTTTTGGCTTATTAAATATTTCATTTCCTTGCTGTAAGCACCAAATGTGCCCCATATTTTGGTGTCTATGCAGCTTCCCACCTAGCTTTTACTGCTCTGTAATCCGCCAAATGATCATTTCCCTGTTATTAAAACTTTGCATTTAGCAAGAAGCGTTTGGGAAAAACAAACATAAATAGAGACAGATGGAGTGATTCTTTCTCAAGAGTTTCGAATGGGAGAAATGGGGTGAGGCAGAGGTGAAATGAGACTGTGCTGGTGGCCTTAGTGGTTTTTCACTTTCCCAAGGGTAGAAGGTGAGGGAAACCAGGGGAATCACACTAGGCCAAAGTCTGGTCCTCGCTCATTATCCAGATGAGGTGGGGGTTTTTTTGTTAGTTTTGTTTTTGTTTGTTTTGTTTTTTGTAGAGAGGCAGGGAAGGGGCAGGGGGAGAGAGAGAATCTTAAGCAGGCGCCATGCCCAGCACATAGCTGATGCAGGGCTTAATATCATGACCCTGAGATCATGACCTGACCTGAAATCAAGAGTCGGACACTTAACTGACTGAGCCACCTAGGCGGCCCTAGATGAGTTTTTAAATCTTGGCTCTTCCAGGAAGCCTTTTCCAACTGAGAAGAGAGAAGAAGGAAAGAGAACTAACTTTTACAGAATGCCTCCATGTGCTAGACATGGTCCAGTTTATCTTGATTCTCATCACTAGCCCTACGAATGAGGTCCTATTATGCTGCTTTTGGGGATGAGGAATCTGAGACTGAGAAAATATTTTAGACTTGTTCAGGGAGCCAGTCAGCAGGTGACAGAGCCTGAATTTCATCTAAACTCTTTCTCTTTACTCCGTTAGAAGGAGGAGGGATGGCCGTCTTCAAATTGAACGTGACAAAAAAAGGTCCCTTTCCTACTAAGTGCATCATCTTCCCATTTCCCTACAAGAGACAAAAATGCCTACCAACTTAACTTATGTACTAACTAATGTGTATTTAAAAGAGCTTTGAAATGGGTAATGTGCTAAAAATGAACAATTAATTTTCATTCATGCAAAGGCACTTAAAATTAAATAGGCCAGTGTAGGTATGACTGTCACCCACCACTCTATTACAAATTCTTTTGGAATCGATGGATTGTCATCAAATATAGAGGCAATGCTCACTCTGAACAAAATACTCTGCTGAGGACAGTGGGGGAAAAGGAGAGGTAGAAGATGGGCTCTGTGCGTTACAGAAGAGGAGACCAGGCAGGAATACATGGAGGCTGGTAGTCCAGGTACCATATTCACACCCATTCACACACACATGCACACACTCACACACATATACACACACAGTCACCCCTTACCTTGGGCACAAGGCTTAAATGCAAAATAATAGACAGCATGCCTGCCTTTGTGGAGCTTACTAACTTGGGGGAAAAATAGGCCCAGAATAAGTACTTACACGGGTGAAGAGGAGGGAGCAGTCGGGTCAAGTGGGGCTTCTTGAAAGAGGTGGGGCTTGAGAACGCCTTCGGAGCCCCGGCCTGTGTGTCCCTGGGGGACCACCCAGCCTCCCCATTTAACCCTCTAACATCAGGTTGGATTCTGCTGTCTAAGGCTCTCTCCTGACGCATCGTGATGAGAATGTCATGGGATGCCACTGTCCCAGGCAAAAGGGGGAATGAGACAGACTGTCCCTCCTGGGGGCTGCCATCCTCCAGCCTTCTTCCAGGGGTCAGCACCCAGCACATCTTCCAGCTGGACCCTTCCTGGTGACATGGACAGCTGTCCCAGCTCTCACCCGACCTCATTGTCCTCCCTGTGCTCTGGGTCACCCCTCTCCCGCAGCACGTCCCTGGCACAGATTTTGGTGCCCTCTGGCACCTGTGCCAACAGAGCTGAGAGCCGCACTTACTCTCACCTAATCCTTGACCATTTCGGCCGCAGCCTCTGGAGATGGCTCCTGGGTGGGAAATTCCATGAATGACCGGAACCGTGGGAACCTAAAGACGCAGAAGGAGAAAAGGCAGCATCGATGAAGGTGCTTGGGGATTCGGGGCGGGGGTGGGGGCCTCTCTTTCTCTCAAAGTTCACTTTCACATTAGCCCTCCCTCCTTGGCAGACTCAGTGGCAGGCATGTGAAGTTTGGAGGGTGAGGCGAACGAAGAAAAGCTCTCTCTCCCCGCACTTAGATGAGTGTCTCTCCTAATTCCTTCCTTTCCAGGCTCCATTCAGGCTTATTCTCCCCTGATTGGAAGTGTAGGAACAGTTTGATGAAGCAGTCACTCAGCAGAAATAATGATGATGATGATGATGATGGCAGTAATAACAGAGGAGAGGCTCATTTATAGGGCTTCTCATTTTCCAATTTTCTCTGTTCTGTCTCAGATGAACATCAGCTAATTGATCCTCTAAGCATCTCTGTGAGGTAGGTAAAAATTAGAATTCCTTCTCGAGAAGTACTCAGTTTATTAACAACCAAGGAGGCAGATGATAAACTGTTAAGGTACTGGCTTGCCCCCTGCGCCCCCCCAAAGTCACAGCCAGTGGTCCCCTTCCATGGGAACAGCAGGCCTGGCTTCTGCAGTCTGCTGGGCTGCGTCCGGCGCATAGTAGGCACTTGATACATTTGCCCGGCACATGGTAGGCACTTGATACATTTGCTGGTGGGTGAACTAAAATACTGAATTAATGAGTGAATGAATGAAGGTCTTGAGAGGCTTGTCAGATGTAGCTCATTGGGGCCTGTGGAGACTGAATACCTGTGTTCTGGATGTTTCTGAGAGGTCGGGTTTATTTTGGAGATGCCATAGGACATCTACACTAGTCAATCACAGAGATTAAATTTCACCGTTTTCATTCATGCTCAGATGCACCCCAGTGGGAAGGGCTCCAGGAAGGGGGAAAGACAGGGACAGTATAGCAGTACCCGGGAGCTGCGCCTTGTGTTTCTTCTGGATCCTTCTGCATTCTTCACCTCTGCCTGCCTAAGGTGGAAGGATTCTCTGCAACTCTGGGAAAGCCAAAATGGCCTTTCTGTCTCCAACTTCTCTTATAATCTATGCCCACCTCCTCAATGAATCTGAAAGTTTCACTCTGTCCATGTAGCTCTCCTGATCAACAAGCAAGCAAACAAACAGAACGCTTCCTGACTGTTGGAATTGCTTCTGACTGCCCCAACTGCACACGCTGTGGCATTGGCAGACTAGGGTTATCAAAGCTTAGCCTTTATTAGCTTGGAGGCCTGGACTATGTCACTTAGTCTTTCTGGCCTTAGTTTCCCTATCTGTGAAATGGGAATAATAATACCTACCTTGTAGAAATGTTGTTTGAACCAACAACAAATGTGCAGTTGGGGTCCCTTTGTGTTTTGTTTGTTTTAAAGATTTATTTATTTATTTTAGAGAGAGAGAGAGCATGCAGGGGTGAGGGCGCAGAGGGAGAGGGAGAGAGAATCCTCAAGCAGATGCCCTGCTGAGCATGGAGCCCCATGTAGGGCTCAATCCCATGACCCTGAGATCACGATCTGAGCTGAAATCAAGAGTCAGCCAGCTTACTGACTGTACCACCCAGGTGCCCCGGGTCCCTTTGTTTTTGACTAACCCTTAAAAAAAATAATGAACCCAGGATCTAGAATGGAATAATAAGTGAAATATTAGGTCCTCAGAAGCATTGAAAATATCTAGGATCAGCTCTAACCAGAAGCTTACCTTATACCGGACTGCTTCACGTTTACTCTGTGTGGAACCTCATCTGTATAATGTCCCTGTGCCTCAAGGACCTGCCCTTCTTTCTAATAATATGATTAATTAGCCACAAACTAAGGAATTAATGGCTGTAAACAAATTAAAATATAGCTCTTTCAAATATCCATTTACATTTAAACACCGACTTCCCATGCAATTTTTTGTTTTATTTTTGTTTTTTCATTTTATAAGTTTCTGTAACGTTAGGTGTTATTCTATTTGCATGTTATACTAAATTTTATTTATTTTTACATAAAGTAAGATTTGCTCTCTTTGGTGTATATTTCTGTGAGTTTCTACCAATGCCTAGAGTTAGGTAACCACAATCAAGATACAGAACAGCTCCATCAAGCCTCCAGAAATTCCTTTTGACGTCAGCCCCCATCCTCCCACCCGCCACCTGGCGACTACTGATCTTCTCTGTCTCTATAGGTTTGTTTTCTCCAGAACATCATAGAATATGTAGCCTTTTGAGTCTGTCTTCCCTCCTTGACATAATTCATTTGCGATTCATCCATGTTGATTTCTATATCAATAGTTTATTCTTTTATTGCCGAGTAGTATTCCATTATAAGGATGTTTTACAGTTTGTTTATCCATTCCTTGAAGGACATCGGGTTTGTTTCCAGGTTTGGGTGTTATGAACAAAGCCACTACCAACATTTACATATGGGTCTACTGTGATGCACATTTCTCATTTCTCTTGGATAAATAAGTGTGGGATTATTGGGTCATATGGTAAGTATATGGTTAACTGCATAGAAAACTGCCAAACGGTTTCTCAAAGTGGAGGTATCATTTTGCATCCTCATCAGCAATGGTTGAAAGTTGCAGTTGTTCGGCATCTTCACAAGCACTGAGCGTTGCGTGTTTCTCTGACTGTAGCCGTCCTGACAGGTATGTAGTGGTGCCGTCTGGCGCCAGTGCCCTTGAACAGGCTAAAGAAGACTCTCTCTGGTCCTAGTCTGTTGAGAATTTTTATCATGAGCGGATGTTGAATTTTGTCAAATGCTTTTTCTGTACTTATTGAGATGATCATATGGTTTTTCTTCTTTTATCTGTTAATATAATGAATTCCATTAATTGATTTTCAAATGTTGACTCAGCCTTGCATGCCAGGGATAAACCCCACTTATTCATGATGGATTATCCGTTTTATAATATATATTGCTGGGTTTGATTTGCCAAACTTTTGTGCAGAATTTTGACCTCTGTGTTCATAAGAGATATTGGTCTGTAGTTTTCTTGTCTTATAATTTCTTTGCCTGGTACTGTTTTGGCATTAGGGTAATGCTGGCCTCTTAGACGGAAAGCGGCCATAGACAATATGTAAATGAATGGGCACGACTTTTGCCAATAAAACTATTCTTATAAAAAGAGGTGGCGGGCCAGATGGGGCCCACAGGCTATAGTTTGCCACCATTAGCTTTAGAATATTGACTTGAGATCCTTCTTCTTCTCTAGCATTTAATGCTGTAAGTTTTCCTCTAGGCACTGTTCACCTGCATTCCACACATTTAGAAATGTCCTATTTTCTTATTTCCCTTTGAACTCTCATGGCTTCTTTCAAAGTATGTTGCTTAATTTTTAAATATTTGGGGATTTTCCAGATATCTTTCTATGACTGATCTCTAATTCCATTATGATCAGAGAACATTGTGTGATTCCATTTTTTTTTAGATTTGTTAAAGCTTATTACATTATCCAGGATACAGTCTATCTTGCTGAATATTCCATGTGCACTTGAAAAGAATGTGCTTTCTGTTGTGTTTGGATGGAGGGTTCTACTAATCTAATATCACTTAGGCCAAGTTGGTTGTTAGAGTTCTTTGGTTCTGCTATATCCCGGGTGATTTTCTACCTACTTGTTCTATGGGTAACTGTGAGAGGAATATTAAAGTCTCCAAGTGTGAATAAAGATGTGACTACTTCTCTTTCAGTTCTGTCAGTCTTCACTTCATGTGTTGTGATACCCTGCTAGTAGGTGCCTACACATTTAGGATTGTGGGGTCTTCTTGACACGACCCTCTTATAATTATGTAATGTTCTTTCTTATCCCCAGTAATTTTACTTATGCTGATATCTTCTTTTTGTGACACTAATATAGCCACTCCATCTTTCTTTTGATTCAGATTTACATGGCATAGATTACCCCATACTTTTATTTTTATCTTTTTCATTTAAAATTTTTATTTTAATTCCTCTTAACAGTTAACATACAGTGTTATATTAGTTTCAGGTGTACAATATAGTGATTCAGCACTTCCATACATCACCCTGTGGTCATAATGACAAGTGCCCTCCTTGATCCCCATCACCTGTTTCACCCATCCCCCCATCACCTCCCCTCTGGTAACCATCAGTTTGTTCTCTGTAGTTAAGAGTCTGTTTCTTGATTTGCCTCTTTCCCTTTGCTCATTTGTTTCTTAAATTCCACATATGAGTGAAATTATATGGTATTTCTCTTTCCCCAATGGACTTCTTTCACTTAGCATTATACTCTCTAGCTCCGTTCATGTCGTTACAAATGGCAAGATTTCATTCTTTTTTATGGCTGAGTAATATTTCTGTGTGTGTGTGTGTGTGTGTGTGTGTGTGTTGTGTGTACACCACATCTTTACCCATTCATCAGTCGATGGACACTTGGGCTGCTTCCATACCTTAGCTATTATAAATAATGCTGCTATAAACATAGGGATTCATGTATCCTTTGAATTAATGTTTTTGTATTCTCCAGTAGTGTGATTGCTGAATCATAGTGTAGTTCTATTTTTAACTTTTTGAGGAACTTCCATCCTGTTTTCCAGAGTGGCTGTACCAGTTTGCATTCCCACCAGCAGGATAGGAAGGTGCCTTTTTCTCTACATCCTTGCCAACACCTGTTGTTCCTTGTGTTGTTGATTTTAGCCATTCTAACAGGTGTGAGTTGGTATCTCATTGTAGTTTTGATTTGCATTTCCCTGGTGGTAAGTGGATGAGGAACCTCTTTTCACGTGTCTGTTGGCCATCTGGATGTCTTCTTTGGAGAAATATGTGTTCATGTCTTCTGCCCATTTTTAAATTGGATTATTTGTTTTTTGGGTATTGAGTTTTAAAATTTCTTTATATATATTTGGATACTAACCCTTTATCGGATATGTTATTTGCAAATATCTTCTCCCATTCAGTAGGTTGCATTTTAGTTTTGTTGATTGTTTCTTTCTCTGTGCAGAGGACTTTCTTCACAATGCAGAATTTTCTTTTATAATAGGAAGCCCTAATTCTTAAATGGGAACTAGGAATCTATATTCTTAACAAACTTCAGGCAGGGTGGGTAGGAAAATGACCCTGAGAAAACCTGACGTGAAAGCAAGAGACTGCTCTCTGCTGGCTTCTGTTTTCTGTTACCATTAGTAGAGGGGCTTTTTCTAGTGAGGGTGGGGGGCAGGGGCTGAATTGGTGGGCAAGGGAACACGAAATAGCCCTGGGTGGGCATCTAATAGGACCCATGAAAAAGATAATGCTGACCAGCCCTGAGGGAAGAGCTGGTGCCAGCAGAAAAGGTCTGTGATGGGGGTGAAGTTGCTGGTTGGGATTTGGACTCACAAGGGCAATTGAAGGCAGAGGGGAGGGAGGGGCTGGGAAGGGCTGAGAGGGGCAAAGGGAAAGAAATGCAGGGGTGCGGGGTCGGGGAGGGTGAGTGAGGGACCTGGAATCTGGTGTTGAACCTACCAACATCTTGCTGTGTGACTTCTGGCAAGTCACACAACCCTCTGGGCTGTGTCTCCCTATCCTTCAAAGGAGAGAGCACAGTTTTCTAGGTCTCCCATGAAGATCAGATGGGAAAGCGGATTAAAAGTTTAAAAATAAATGGTCTACAGATGTAACGTTGATGGCTGCCACTTTTGTTATTAAAACCACAAGAAAGTGGATGTTATCGCCTAATGGTTTCGGCCATGTTGGATGGGGGGCATTTAAGCATTCAAGGCGAGAACAGAGCAGTTAGCTGTCATGTCATGTGACCTGTTACTACTGGTGATGAGAAGAATTAATTAAACCCGTCCCTGAGCTGGGCGTATATTGCAGTAGAATTTAAGGGTGCTTATCAGGAGTCGAGTAGGCCCTTCTTAGAGAACCAGTTGGGGAGCAAATGGCTGCAGAAGCATCGGAGACTAAGTAATACTTCTCAATTGGTGATGTGGTTTTCAATAATTGACATAATGTTTCTGATTATTGTTTTATAATACCTTGCACGCTCCCCCCATTACCATTCTGTTTTATGATGATGTTAATATACAGATGTTACTTTAATCTGTTTTTTAATTTATCTCGGCTATCCCACATGTACATTTTCAAGTGATTCGTTTATTTAGTAGCACCTCATTTATTTTAAAAGTTTGGTTTTTTTTTTTTTTGTCACTGTGAAAGTGCTAATGACATTTAGACATGGCTTCTCTTTCATTTCTCGATTCAGCCAGAGGAGAGGAATATTCGCCGTTCTTCTCCTTGGGGCCAAGGTCACATTTCTTTCTTCTTGTCGAATTGCCCATTGCCATCGCCTACGAACCACATTTCGGAATGTGTCTGTCCTCCGCCCTTTCTTCTTGTTGAAAGTGTGTATATACGGAGAGCAGGTTTGGTCCGATATGGGATAAGAGCCACCTCTTCCGTCCCCACTGAACATCCTCACGGTAAAACTGACTCACTTCTGGTCCATTTCTATCTCTCAAGATGTCTGTTGACAATAAAGAAGTTGGATTTATGCTGGACTGCAGGCCAGGATCTGGGATCAGGGTACTCTGGTGTGTCTCCTCTCCCCTGGGACGGCCAGTTCTAGACAGACTCGTGAGAGCAGCGAGCCAGTCCTAACAAAACCTAAAGCGGGAGAAGAAAGGTGAGGCCCGTGTGTTGTGAGAATCAGTGTCCCTTCTGGCTCTGGCCCTCTCCTCTGCTCCAGGTGGCTTTCCCAGCAGTGGCTGGATCTCTTCTTCCATAGTGCTGGGCAGCTCAAGCCCACATGTCAAACACAAAGTCATCCTCTTTCTCCCAAACTGGCTCCACTCCACCCACTTTCAGACTCCCCAGTCTCATGGCCCCCCACATCCTGCCAGATGCCGAGTTCTGTAGGTCCTTCCTGCTCAGCCTCTTGGCTATCTCAGCCCCCAAGCCCATTTCTTCTGCCCCAGCCTCAGCCCAGGGCTCGCTCCCCACCCCCCTGCATGACTAGAGCCGCTCAGATTCCCCCAGCACCGCAGGCCTTCAGCCTTGCCCGCTTCTGTCCCCCCACAGGCCAGGGTGCGGTTTGGGTGGAACACTAGGCTCCTCCCCTGCTCAAAAACCCCCACAGCCGGTTTTTCTTATAGGAAAATACCAAATTCCTTTATAATCTATTTGAACAGGCTTCCTAAACACATGGCCTCACCTTTCTTCTCCAGCTTTGGGCTTTGTTAGGACTGGCTCACTGCTCTCATGAACACAAATGTTGTTGGCTCCAGATGATAAAAGTGTATTTGGTTGTTCGGGTCACAGGGGTCCGCAAGTGGTCGTGTCGGGGAGGGGACATTTCTCTGCCCCACACAGTCCTTCTGGGACTCTGCTCCCTCCACCTGGTGGCTCCTTCCCCTTGCAGGTCATCAGCATCCTCTCTTCCGTGGCCAAAAGAGGAACTAGAGTGTGAATCACAGTTTATGCCTTCCACCACCCTCCATGCGACAGGCCCCGTTGCATGGCCATCCCTACACACTGGAGACCGGCAGACGCGGCCCAGGCCCAGGATGACCGGGAGAAGGTGGACACTGGTAAGTGCCAGGGCCCTGCCCCACTCCCCACTGCTCCCTCATGTACATCCTTCAGCTGCAGTCTGCCAGTTGCATTGGGAGCTTTTCTGTTGCTAAGAAATGAATGTGGTTGATTGACAAAGATGGGGAACAGGCCCCCTTGAAGCAGCGGAGTGAAATGTGAAAAGTGACCAGGAGAGCAGGCCTGAGGCCACCCCAGCTTCTGGTGAGACCTGACAGGCCGCCAGGGCTGGATGCTTGGGCCTGTTTTCCTCCTGTGCTCATTACCAGCTTGCCCTAACCAATTCCCTGGTGTGAAAGGAATGTCCCAGAGGAGGGATGGCCTCCCTTGCGAAGCAAAGCAGAGCCCCCTGGAATGGCAAGTACTTGCTTAAGGGCAGCAAAGTTCGAATGTGCCGTGCAGAGCGCTTGACTGATGGACGTCTCAGGAATCCAGAGCTTCTAATAACTACACAGTGAGGTCTAAACCCGAAGCCGCTCTACAGGCCAGGGCCAGGCTGTAACGATTCTGAGCGGGAAATGCCGCTTTGGGGTACTTGCCTGGCTCCTAGTTTGGCTTCGGAAGCCTTCAGCGCTGCCCTGCGTTCTCTAATTCCCTGAGCGCTGACCTCATCCCTGTCTCCTCCTGTTCATCCAGCTGCTCCAAGACAAACAGCCTCATGCCGTACCCTGCTGTCCTCCCAGGTAGCTTGTCCACCCCAGCCCTTCTGACTGCTGTGTCCCCATTGGTCCTAACAGAAGAAGGAAGAGAAATCATGGAAACATTTGTGCAGGAGCATTGCCTCTACTCGGGAGAATGCTGTTTCGGCAACCAAGGCTCAAGCCACCCCACCCAACTGCTTCCTCTAAACCCATCTTCCTCGTGAGGCAGTGCCTCAGGGCTGCCTGCCCCCCAACTCATTCACGCATGTGGCCTAAAGATGCACAGGGTCCTCCCCCTATAACCACACTGGGGTGCTCTTTGGAGGGATGGGGCAGTAGGCCAGAGGTACGTGATGTCCCTGACAAACATGGGGTGTCTCCTCAGAGTTTCTACTAGCATTTTCTTTTTGCCACCGTCCCCAAAGCCCCCATCCATTTTCTCTTCTTCTGTCCTGGTGGGCTGTCCTTCACCAAGAGCAGTGCCCTGTTTCCAGTTGGATTTGCATGATGGGAGACATCAGTGCGAGATCAAGGGTGGGGGGAGAGGGTGGAGTATTTCGTCCCCTGCTCCTTATGTTCCCCAGGGTCATAGTCTGGTGGTGGCTTCAGACATCCACAACTATGGCCCCATGGGCAGTGCCCCCATTCACAGCAGCCCCCACCTCCCTGGGCTCCGGTTAAACCATTTTTACCCCTTGTCCCTGGAGCCCTGAAGGCGGTCCTGCTTTCTGGATACCGCTAGTCTCTTGTCGCCTCAACATTCCTTGGTGACTGCTTTCACTCTGGCTATATGTAAATAGGCTCTTCATTAAATTGTGCTCAAAATCCCAGCTGAATATCTCCTCTATTTACTGCCAGGATCCTGATGGGGACAGTGGCAATATAAAAGTGGGGGGAGAGGGCGCTAAAGTAATTTAAGTGTTTCCAATATTGTCCTGGTTCCCTGAGAACAAACTCTGAAAAAGAGTTTTTTGGGAGAGTGCTCTCAGAAAGTCCTCCTGTAAGGAAGGAAGTCAGGATCCGGCAGAAGGAAGGGCGGGCCTATAATGTGGCAGTGAAGCCAGGTCTCCGCCGATCCCACAGAGGTGGCCCTGCAGAGCTGTCTCAAGTCGAGGCCAGGGGCCGGGCTTTTGTATTTCCAGTTAGCCATCCGTCAGCCACGGGCCAGCCCCTGAGATGGGGCGGAACGCTGGGCATGGCGATTCCCTGTGTGGCCTAGGTCAGTGCCCAGAGGGCAACGCGGCCGCGAGCCACCGGCTGCTGCCATTCCTGACGGTGCGTGTGTCCGTCCCGGAAAGAGGATGTGAAGGAAGCATCAGGTGGCCACTACAAACACGGTTTCACACTGAAACAAATGTGGATACACGCTGAGGTAGAGTGCAACCTTTGCGGGAAATTTTAAGATAGAGCATGAGACTTGATAGACTTTTTCCACCTCTGCTAGCCTCTCTGTGGAAGCCTGCGGACGGCTGAACACTTTCACCCCTCCCTGCTGCGGACACAGAGGCATTCTGCTGAGCCACGTGAGGAGGGCTGCCCGAAGAAAACCTGCTCCTCAGAAGGATGTGGAGACCCCCACCGACACCTCCAAGCACAGGTGAGGCCGGGGGGCTCCCCTCCCTGGAGAGTTTGCAACTTAAGGCTCACTCCCCATATGGAAAGACAGAGTACTTCCCAACAAAGGGGTTCCAAGCCTCATTAAGCAGTTGTATCAGGATGGTAGGGGGATAAAGGGTGTCGAGGGCCCTCCCGACCCAAGAGCTCACTAGCTGCACACCCAAGCAGAAAGCTGGTCTAGTGGACAAGGGTTGAAGGGGGCCCAGGGTACCTGCAGGGTTTGCAGCTCTGGGCATACGAAAACATGAAGACATGCTAAAAGGCTACAAAAACGTTTATACAGAACAAATTATTCCCTTTATCTTATTTATTTATTTATTTATTTATTTATTTATTTATTTATTTGGAGAGCGTGAGTGGAGGGAGGGGCAGAGGGAGAGAGAGAATCCCAAGCAGACTCCCCCCTGAGCTCTTAGCCCAGAACCCAAGGCAGAGCTCGATCTTGGACCTGAGATCATGACCTGAGCTGAAATCAAGAGTGACGCTTAACCGCCTGAGCCCCCCAGGTGCCCCCAAATTATTCCCTTTAAAACACGTATATACATACATGAATATAGTGACTTTGTATACATGTGACCACATTTGGAAGTACTGTGAAAAGCTGACCTAGTTTGTGTGAGAACGCAGTGTCTGGGTCCAGCTAAGTCCTGTCCCTAAGAAGGAGGGGAAAGGTCAAGTCAGTGGCTTCGGGCTCAAAATGGGACACATAAAAGTCCCATTTAAACACCCCTATTTCTAGAACTGCTTTCCTCTTGCTGTACATATGTCCAGCTCTTACCTCCTCCATCATGTCCCCACCCCCTACCCACCCACCAAACAAACAAACAAAAGCTCCTCCTTGTACCTTTATGTCGGGGAGGGCTGAACACAGGCCCCATACCCTCATAGAAACAAAAGCCAGAAGGCCATCTGGTGCCGCCTTGATCCCACTCTCGCTGATATCTTCCAAATGTATTTGCTATTTGCTCCCGTGTCCCTGCATACCCCTGCTGTTCCCAATTGTCCATTGCCTATTAGGAATGGTTCCAGCCAAGGTATTTTTCCCTATTTATTTGCTCCCTTTTCCCTGGGAACTTTACTATGCATGAGTAACCAGCCTGTGATGCTGCTTTTGTTTGACGTTTTGCATTCGTTAAAAACCAGTCATCTGCATGTTTTATAAACCCGTAGGGGTCTCTCTCCCCTCGATCAATGCTGGAAGTACTCATTAACATCTGGGGAAGTTATGGCCCCAGATAGGGGGGATACGTGACCTACCGAGTATGGTTTTAAGGAATTTGCCTTAAAAAAAAAAAAAAAAAACCACCAAAGCACTTTATATTCATCGCCAGGGTTGCTCACTAATAGAAATGAGCCTGCCTGCCTTTGGTACCTCGGTGAATTCCCTTTCCCCAGCCTGGATTGCATTTCTCTTCCACTCTAAGGCAACTTCTCCTCTGGGAAACCCTTTCTGGGCACTTCGGCCGACTCTGATTCCTCTCTTCCCTGAAAACCACCAGTCAGTCAATTTAACCAATATTTATTGGGCACCTCCTTTGTGCCAAATACAAGGCTAGGCATTCTGGGATTTAATATCAATAAGCAGAGTCCTCTGTCCTCAGGTCCTAAGGAGGAAAGCAGACACACAGACAAATTATTAGAACCAAGTGCAGTGAGAATTTGGATGACATCGTACACAAGGATCAGAGGCAGGAGAGGAGCAAGGCCTTGGTGACAGGGAAGGGTTCAGAGAGGAATGGGTCATGGACGCTGCAGAAAAACTTGTGGTCATTCCGAAGGAGCTTGAATTCTGCCCCACTGGTGGCCGTGGCTCAAAAGTGTTTCCCTTGGACCAACCACCAGAATGATGTGAGACAGTTGTTAAAATGCAGATTCCTGAGATATACCCCAGACCCGCTGATTGTAGAGTTTGCATTCTCTCCAGTATAATGGGTAATTTTAATCACCCTGAAATTTGAGAAATGCGGCTCTGGAGGATGAGAGCCAACGAAGGGTGTAATCTGACTTTTCATGGTACGTGTTTTGGTTAATATGTACTTCGTGCACATGGTAAATCTCAACCCTCGTTCCCCGTCCACCAGTCCGCCATCCTCCTCCCACCCCAGAAGCAAGCATTGCTTCTAATCTCTTAGGCGTCTTTCCCCGTGTGCCTGGTGCCCAGTCATTTGCCTGCTTGGTCTAGAATTACCACCACCCCCCGCCCCCCGCCTTCCTCTGCTGTCCCCAGGCTGCTTTGGCCACTGCGTGTTGTGAAGTGTGGTCAGCAGGAGGCACTAGAATGCAACAGGGGGCAGGGAGCAGGGGTAATCAGGGACTCTGACTCCCCTCTCCCTCCTGACCTTGAGCAGCACGACTGGTGCTCTGTGGCTCTGTGGTCCCAGCTTCTGGGCAAGCCATTGTCCTTGGCTCCGGACAGGCGGCCCTGGCTCCTGAGCTCTGATAACTTCCTTCTCTCTTCCTCTCTTCCTCAAGCTCTGATGTTCCTGATCGCCACATCACTTCCTTGTCCCCTGTTTGCCCTTCAGCTCATTCAACACATTCCAAATGACTTCCCTATATTACCTTTCCTCTATAAAATTGTCTGGTGTGGGAATCTTTTCTGACTAGATTTTCTCTGTGCTTTTTTTTTTTTCTTTTTTCCCCCTTAAAAGTCTGCTGTATGGGCACTGAGTTGTTTTCAACCAACCCTGTCTTTGAGACAACTAGAAAGATCAAACAAGATATTAAAATAATAATAATAATAACAAAAGCAAAGACAGAAAATCTCTTGGAAAGTATTGGAGTGTTTCTGAGGTCTTGAGGAATTCCAAGGCCAAAATTTAGAAGGAGGGGAATGACCAGAGAGATAAGGCCAACAAGTAAAGACACTTTTTCCCTCAAGGGTGTTGGTGCTTTCAAAAGTAGTGACTAAGAGGTCAATAAGCTGAGCAGAACTTTCAATAGACTCAGAGGACTATGAAGTCAACATGGAAGCTCAGAAGCCCATCAGGGAGGTGGAGTCTGCTACATACCCAGGCTTTGGGGTGGGACCCCAGCTCACTAAACCTTTGGAGAATGGGTGAATCCCAAATAGGTTAGTTCTCACAGAGATTGAAGGCCAACTTTGAGTCATCCAACTTCCCGATTGGAATCGAGTTGACTGGGGATTGCTGGAGCTTCTCTGCCCTGCCCAACTGCCCTGCAAAAGTAAATCCTCTCTGGAAGAAGATAAGATCATCTAGAAGACTGCAGTTATCTCTGTAATTATTCATATACAAGTCTGACACCCATTAACATAACTGGCTGTGTAAGACAAGAAGACATGACTGAGAAACCAAGATCGACACTAGGCCCAAGGGGTACAGTTATCGGACTTGGACTTTAAAATCACTATTAGGGGTGCCCAGCCAGCTCAGTCGGAAGAGCACTTGATCTCGGGGTCATGAGTTCAAGCCCCACGTTGGGGATAGAGATTACTAAAAAAGATAAAAAATAAAAAAATCACTATGAATAATATGTTCAAAGAATTTAAGGAAAACAGTGATAATTTTAGTAGAAAACCAAAGAACTAAATAGAAACTCCAAAACTGAAATTAAGAACTCAGTGAAATACACATGCTGAGGAAAAAAATTATTGAAATGGGAAATAGATTAGATGTAAATATCCACATTGAAGCACACAGACAAAAAAAATCACAGAAATACAAATATATCTTCATAATGGACAAATTATTTTGTTCCTCAGTTTCCTCATCTATAAAATGGGAATAATAGTAAAAATACCTATGTTACAGGGTTGTTGTAAGGACTAAATGAGTTAAATATACATAAATACTTATAGGGGCACCTGGGTGGCTCAGTCGATTAAAGTCTGACTCTTGATTTAGGCTCAGGTCATGATCTCAGAGTTGTGAAATCAAGCCCTGTGACGAGTCTGCTTGAGATTCTCTCCCTCTCTCTCCCTCTCTAAAACAAAAAACCAAAACACTGAAAAACCCTATAAATATAAAACTATATATAAATATATAAAGCTTCTAGAATAGTGCTTGACATGAGGTAGATGCCATGTATTTCTTTTATTGCTGTTACTGTATCTTAGAGGTGGTTCCAAAGGAAGTATGTAGCACTGCTTCATTTTCTTTCTCCCTCTTCATTCATTCTAATAGCTGGGTAGCATTCTCTATTATGTGTATACCGTGATTTATTGAAGCAGTCTCCTGTTGAAGACAGTTTGGATATTCTTGGTGGATATCCTAATATATAAATTTGTGTTTGTGTACATACATAACTATACCCAAGCTCATAATTTTTTAAAAAATATTTTACTTATTTATTTGCCAGAGAGAGAGAGAGAGAGAGCAAGCACAAGCAGGGGAAGCAGCAGGGAGAGGGAGAAGCAGGCTCCCTGATGAACAAGGAGCCCAACGCAGGGCTCGATTCCAGGAACCTGGGATCATGACCTGAGCTGAAGGCAGATGCTTAACTGACTGAGCCACCCAGGCGTCCCCGAAGAATATATGCATTTTAAAAATCAGCAGATACTTACAGCTTTCAAACTTGGTAGCACATTTCCACCAACAGCATTTGAGAGTGGCTATTTCCTCAAACTTATCAATGTAGTATATTCTCAAACTTTCTGACAGGCCAACCTGATGGTATCTGATTTTAGGGAAATTGGCATTTTTCTTATGGTGAATTTGAGCTTCTTTTCATATGTTTAAAAGCCATCTATATTTCATTTTCTGTTCATGTTCCCTTGCCAATTTTCACATTGGATTGTTAGGTTTTTCTCTTATTGATTTGTAGGCACCATTTATATAGTTAGGCTATCCGCGCTTTGTCATTTATATTGCAAATTTTTTTTCTTAATTTGCTGTTTGTCTTTTAACTTTGTTTATGGCAATTTTTTACCAAGCAGAAAATTTTAATTTTATGTATTCAAATCTATCATTCTTCTCTTTTATGGATTGCCTGTTTTATGTCATGTTTAGAGAAGACTTCCCCACTCTTACATTTAAAATTTTCTCCCTATGTTTTATGGAATCATTTCAAATTGAGTAGTGTTAAGATCAGATTAAAGTCAGAAAACTCATTTTGGGGCTGTCATTTAAAGAGCAGATGGGAGGGGAGCAAGACTAGAGGTAAGGGGCTCAGCTCAAAGGCTTTTAATAATAATTCAAATGAGAAATAACAAAGGCTTGAGTTTAACGCAGGAGGGAAAGCAGACTCAGGAAGTGTTTAGAAGATAAAATCCCAGGGGCTTGATGATGAGCCCTGGATGCGAGGGGTAAGAGGGAGGAGACACTTGCACCACACGTAGGTTTGGGGCTCAAGCCTGACTACCCAGTCTTGGGGCACTTACGTTGTTACATTTCTCTTGACTTACGTGTCCTGGCTTCCCAATGATACCTGGCACCTCTCAAGGGCAGGATCTCCTCAGGGATCCCTTTGGTTCCCTGTAGAACCTAGGCCAGTGTGCTCACAAAGAAGGGGCCAGTAAAACGTTTGTTGATGAGCACACGATGGTATCCTCAGAGGGGGAGACCATCTGTGCCCCTGCCTATGATGAACTGTGAGTGACAATATGTTTACTGCTCTTCTTGCATTGGCAGGAATGACTTTTTTAATCAGTCTTCACAATGTCCTTGTAAAGTGAGCAGGAGTTTCCCCATCCCCTAAGCTCATGACCCGCCTGTGGGAATCTCTTTACCTGGGTGCCCCAGTGGCCCCTAAAACTCTACACTATCACCCATGTACGTGCAGGGTGTCCTGTTTTATAGTCTCGATTGCAGTTAACTGCACCATCATCCACCTAGGCCCCTAAGCTGGAAACCTCAGTCAGCTCTGACTCCTCCCTCTCCCTGGTGGTCGACGTCTTGCAATCTTCAATTACGGCTGGCCTCTTGGCTAGTATTCCTCCCAAGTGGCTTCAAGCCCATCCCCTTCTATTCATCCACGAGCTACCACCTTAGCTCAGACTTTGTCTCCTCCTATGTGGACTGCACCAGGAGCTTCCTGAGCAGCCCCCCTGCCTCCCTTCCCTGGAGTTCCTTTGCCATCCCACTGCCAGAGTGATTGTTGAGAAAACAAGGAATGGGACAACTCACTCCCTGCTTCAAAGCCACAGTGGCTAAAAGAATGAATCATTACTGTGCTTGATATGTGAGGACCTTTATAAATCTGGTTCTCCCCATCAACGACTCCACACCGACCTTGGAACCCTTCTCTGTCCCCAGACAAAACAGGTCCTCATGCATCCCTGTGCCCTTGGCTTTGCTGTGGCAGGCAGAATGCTGGCTCCCCATGATGCTCATGCTCCTGGCCCTGGAATCTGCGACTTTGTTGCCTTCCCTGGCAAAGAGCCATCAAGGCTGCTAATCAGTTGACCATCCAACAGGGGGATTACTTTGGATTATCCCAGTGGGCCCAGTGTCATCACAAGTGTCCTCAAAATTGGAAGAGGGACACAGAAGAGGATCAGAGCTGTACGATGTGAGCAGGACTCAATCGGCCATGGCTGGCCTTGAAGGTGGAGAAAGGGACCATGAGCCAAGAGGTTCCAGCAGCTCCTAGAGGGCCACTCGTGGAGCCTCCAGAAAGGAACACAGCCCCACCAGCATATTGTTTTTGGCCCAATGAGACCCACGTCAGGCTGCCGATCTCCAGAGCTCTAAGATAGTAAGTTTACTGTTGTCGTAAACTGCTAATGTGTCATGATTTGTTACAACAGTAATAGAAAACTAACACACCGGCCATCCTCTCTGCCTGGAAGGCTCTTCCCTTAATTGCTTTGCCCAGTTAAATGGCACCTCTTCTGGAAGATTTCTTAAACTCCCACAGGCAGAGGGAGTGGCCCTCTGTCTCCCAAAGCTCCCCCCTTGTGTCATTTTTTGCATATCTCTTTGCCACACCAGGCTGTTCTGTAATTTATCTGATTCCATATCTATCTCTCCCACTAACTAGAAACTTGTTTATTAGCCTCGGGATTGTCTCTGATTTATTTTTGTTTCCCCAGGAAACCAAAGGACCTGGCACTTGATATGAAAAGGAAGGGTGACAGATGAGAAGATCAGGCAAGCGAGGTAGTGGCTTAGGGAAGGGGCCGCACTGGGTCTTGCCCCCGACAGGCTGATGGGGGGACTTGGGGGTCCTCTGTAGAGCCAAACAGTTTTGCTGCCAGATCCTCTTATGTTCTCCCCAAAGCCTTCCTGGTCCCGGACCCCTTTTTCTTTGGGCAACTGGAGAAATGTCTCAGTTCTAAAACGTTAGTCTCTAAAACGTTAGTCTCTGCCTATCTGTTGCTTAGATGTTTAGGCCAAATCATGAGCCATGGGACAGACGGTGGGGCCATTGACAAATATCTGTTGAGCACCCATCTGTACTCAGCACACTCAGTCTCTGAAGGGGACAGTGGGATAAAGTCCTGGCTTTTAGTGACTTCATTCTGCAGCCAGAGAGGTAGATTGTAAACAGATGAAAAGTATGTGGCCCAGCAGGAAGTAAATGACATTAGAGGTCAGTAAGACAGACGTAGGGGTCAAATGGAAGTCCCAGCCACATGTGATCAGGGTCTCGGGAGAGGCTTCTGAAGGGTCAGGCCGACTGGAGCTGGGCTTCGTGGGGGCTGCCATCGCTAGAGATCTTGAACACCGTGGATTTCAGTTAGGGTGGGGGCTGGGAGAGAAAGTGTCGAATCCTGCAGCCGAGTGCATTCTTTCATTCATTCATCAAGCATTTAAGGAGCCGCTCCTATGTCTTCTAGGAATGGGGCAGGAGAATATAAAATGGGAATACAAATGCTGCAGCCATGATAGCATTCTGGGAGCTCACATTGTCATCCAATCTGGTTGTGATCCAAATCAAATTCTAGCCTAGGTGTTTGATAAGCAAACGTCTGTGGGTGGTTGAGAGACCACTCTCAGCTGGGAAGGATCAGGGGAGGCTTCTTGGCATAAGAAGCTTTCTAACTTGGCCTTGAAGGAAAGTCAAACTAGTGATAGGTGGGACTGGGGAGGGCAGGTTGGGTTGAAAACTAGGCTCTTTTAAGGTGCATATATTTTCTGCATTGTTAAAGCTTAATGGCTCCCTCAAGTCATACTGACATGAAGGGAAGGCAGAGCATTCACCAAGCAGCTGATTTTGCCCTGAGCAAAGGCACTTCTCCCCATGGGTAGTACAATCCCCCCGCTGTTTCCTGTAAGAGCCCATGCCCTCTTTGGAAATCAAACAGGAGCCCTTAGACAAAACATTCCCTTAGCAGCAAAGGAATAACTAAGAGCCGGGTTACCCCAGGACAGCACCTGCAAGAACGGCATGCTAATGGCAGCGGCAGGAAACCACCCTGGTCCCACTCAAGGTGAGCACCCGAGGAGAGGGCAGTCTTAATTACCTTCGTACCGCAGCCCCTCTACCTCCTCACCCAGTACCCAGTAAGCCGAGTGTGTGCTCACAGACTTCCTCACTTGAGGGGTGGGATGAGGAGATGACTGAGCAGACAGACAGACAGAGAGGTGGATTGATGCCTTTCAGTTACCACTGAACGACTGGGGTGTCACGGGCTTCTTGACTGTCTAGTCCACCTTCTGCTGGAGGAGGTATGGCTGAGATGGTCTTCATCCCATCATACGTGGACGTTACGTGGATCGTCTATCCATGAGTCCTGGGGAGTACTTACAAGGTCATGGAAGAGTAGAGTTCTAGAGCTGGTCTGAAGCATGGGGGTTGTTACATTCAACTCAACTGAATGGGAATGTCAGGGTGAAAGGACGTGTCCAAGGTGGTTGGAGATTCCTCTCCTAGTCTTTCTCACTGGGTGGTGGGGGGGGTGTGGGGTGCTGCTTACCTTGTAGGACTAGAGTTGATGCACAGCCTCTACTCGGATTCTTTTGGTCACAGGTCAGTTGATGTGAAACTCTTCCCACTGAGGGCAGCAGGCCCTCATCAGTGTATTAGCAACTTAAAAACAGAACAAACCTGTTAACTTGAGAGCTATTGTCACTGTCAAAATAACCCAGGCAGGAGTGTGAGGACACAGAAGGGCAAGCTCGCCTGACTTCGCAGGAGTGCCTCCCTGGCTCCAGCCCTCCCAGCCCCCAAAGCTACAGGAAGGGGGAGGCCTGACCACTTGGCTGGGGGCAGGGGTCTCGGTAGGAATGTTCTCATTTTCAGAGGCTGCTCTGACCTGGCCCAGGGAGGGTCGGGGGCGGGTAGAGAAAAATCAGGCGGCTTTTATATTCTGAAGATTCTTCCAGCACTTCCCCAGTCCAGGCCTTGAGGTCCTGGCCCTGTTCCAATTTGGGTAATTACATTTTCCCTATGCAAATTGCTCCCCTGAATTTGCATAGATGCACTGGTGGAGGCCCAGCCTCCCTGGTAGCCTCTGCAGGCTCCCTCCAAGCCCAGGCCCGTTGGCCTTCTTCTTGGCTCCCCTGGGAGAGGCCTGGTTCCCAACTAGCAGCACCAGCTACCCTCCCCATCGTGGCCCTAATGTTTGTGGCCGTCCTGGACACGTGGGGAGATTTTTAATCTGCCTGAGGGCTCTTGAAGCCAATAGGGTGCCGGCGGCCCAGGGGAAAGACCAGGCCTGGATAGGGTCATTCACTAAGTCTGCCACCCAAAGTGGGTCACTTCTTGTCACTCCTGCCACTTCCTGTTTCTTCATCCCTGAAAAGTGAGACAGACGGAAATCAATTGTTTCCAAATCTCTTTCAGGAGTGCTTTCAAAATTCTTACAATAAATGCATCCTTTCTTCTTTCTTTCTTTTTTTTTAAAGAAAGACAAAGATTAAACCAGGGGTCTTCTTAGCCTGTGGTGCCCGTGGGCTGGGCAGCACCTTTGGGACCTCCACAGATGTCCCCTGCTTACAGGAGAACTTAGTGCCCACGTTCAAATAGTAGTTCCTCCATTTATCAGCTGTGTGACCTTGGAAAGACTAATGAACCTCTCTGTCCCTCAGTTTTCCCATCTGTGAAATGAATATATAATAGATTTACCTCACAGGCGTACTGTGAGGATTACAGCACTTAGAACAGTAATCATAGCTAGCACCAGCTCTGTGCCAGACTCTGTTCTGTGCACGGGGCTTGTAACAACTCATGTGAGCCTCACAACAACCATAAGAGATAGATGCAATTGCTATCCCCATTTAACAGATGAGGGAATGGAAGAACAGAGAGGTTTGTCTACTTTCCAGTGGTCACACAGCCAACAAAGGGCAGAAGAGGACCGAATCCAGGCAGTCTGGTGCCAGAGCTCAGGATCGAGATCGTGATGGTAATGAAGATGCTGCCCTGTCTGCCCTATCCTGGAACCATCATTTCATATTATTCAAAGTCCTTCGAAGCATCAACTTCCTGGAATTCTGTGCCAATTTCATGAGATTATAAATGTAAAGTTCTTAGCATGGCGTCTGTCACGAGGCAAGTGAGTCAAAAGAATTTAAATTTCTGCCCCCTTTTCTTCCCATCTGTGCTCACTTTAGTCTCTGTGTGTACTCGCCCTGCCACAGGAAATGATACCGTGCCTTTGCCGAAAAGTACGCCTTAATAACTTAAGAGACATTCTCCTCAAGGTGTATGTGCCTGGAGCCTTCTTTCCCTATACCAACCTCTTTTTCTGTTTCAGCTCCGCCCCCAACCATCTCGAGAATTTAAAAGATCACCTTATGACTCAATAGTTGATTTTCCAGTCTGTGCTCCGAGGACAGTGCTCCCCTCGAGGACAGACTGCGCTTCCTCGTCTAGGAGTCTCTTCAGTCAAGCACAGGGCTTGGCACATAGTAGGTTCTCAATAAACATCTAGTGAGGAAGGAGAGGAATTTAATTTATGAAGTAGGTGCTTGGTTTCAGGCCTGGGTAAATTGTGAGGAGGCACCCTGAAGACCCCCGGGAATCAGGCCAAGGTCCTGGCTGGACTTGATAAGCCCGGCGAGCCAGGCGGGGCGCAGAGGAAGGACGGATGGACGGACAAAGCAGGGCCTCGCTGAGGAAGGCCTGCTGGAGTTGGGCTGAACGGGGCCCCAGAGCCAGGCCCCTGCAGACCCGGGGGACGACGGAGGCTGGCAGTGGCAAAGGGGGTGAGGATGGTAGAGATGAAGTGTGAGCCCCGGGACCTTTGGGGGGCAAGCCTCGGTGAGCTGGGCAGCAGCGTGGGTGGGAAGGATGAGGGAGCAGGAGAAACAGAGGCTCCTCCGACCCCAAAGTGCTGGGGGTGGCCACAGCTTGGGGACGAGAGCGAGCGTGGAGACAGGGAGGAGCAGGGGCCTTTGTGCCAATGCACGTGTTGCTCTGTGAGGAGCAGAGAGCGACCCCCGGGCTGCAGGAGCCGGCAGAGCACGGAGGAGGAAGGAGCCTCCTGCCAGCCCCGTGCTCCCAGGCGCTGGAAGGCCCGGCTGCTCAGGGTGAGGGCCCAGGGCACCAGGGGACCAATTTCGGTTTGAGTTGTGGCTTTCCGTTTTTAGAACTGTCTGCCGAGAGCATTCGCGGGCGCTCGTTATGCTGGACCAGCCAACTGTTTCCGAAACCAGGTCCCTCTGCTGGCTCCGCCCACTTCAGAGCCGGTGTTTACCTGACGATTGCCCAGGCGACAGGCATCCGCTGCACACACCACAAAGGGCGTGCTGCGACATCGAGGCCCGAAGGCCACAGGGCTGACTCTGGGGGCAGGCACGGGCCTCCGTCTGTCCCGAGTGAGGAGCTGGCAGTGGGCCACGAGCTCTTTGTGCTTGCAGGAGCCTGAACATGGAGCCTGGACTAAGCAGGGGACGGCTCCGTTAGGACGAGGAGTGGCCCTCTTCATTTCTCCATTTTCCATGGTTCTGCCCTCCTTCTGAGAGCCCCGCACTGTCCCTACTCTGGGCCCTCTGCTTTTCAGGCTGATTCCTCTTGGCTCCCTCAGTCCGAGCTCACAGCCTCCGCTCCCTGACCCCACTCACTAGTCCCTGGCTCTACCTCAGCCAAGAAGCTCCCCGGGAGCCCCAGCGGAGCCCCAGCAGGGGCTGCGGGTGACACTGGCACAGGCCGGGGCTCACAGGCACGCGGGGATCCAGGGCTTTCCACCACACCGCACGCATGCCCCTTACTGCCCATCTCCTCACTGGGCCTCACGGTATAGCTCCTCTTGCTCCCATCGGCGGCGGGAGAACAGAGCCGGAGAGTGACATGCACCCTCCGCACAGAGGCCCTTGTTCGTGTCAGCAGTGGCTGTTCGAACGTGGTCCATATGTGGCTCGTGTGTGTGCGCGTTGTGCGATTGTGTGTGTGCGTGCGCGTGCCTCTGCTTTCTGCGTGAGCCAAGCACTGTGAATCTGTTTATTTCCCTTTTATGATCACTTTCTCTCCCCCTGTAAAGCACCAGGACGGGCCTCGCGTTCCAGGAATTGCTTGCAAGTGGTCCTCCAAGCCTGGAGCCGGCCTCTGCTGTCCCCATGCAGTGTGCGTAATGGGTCCTCCCAGGGACAATTTGCATAAAGGATAAATAAGAGAAACACAATGTGAAGTTTATTCATTTTTAAATCCTGCAGCGTTTGTGATTGAAGGCCCAAGCTCAGATGTTTGCCGGATGCGTCCCATTAAGACTCGGGGCTTTGTCTAATGTCTGCTCTGTTCCTGCAGGGGGGTGTAATGTGCACTCCTTCCCCACACTGGAGTGCCATTTCCAGAGCCTCCTGCTCGACAAGGGACAGAGCAACGGCGGGCTGTGTTCCCTTCTACCAGGCCCCCTCGCTTTAATTTGCTGTAACAGAGCCAGCACATTAAATACAAAACATATTGATGTTCTTGAGAACCCTGGAGGGTCTTTACCCTTCCTTGTCAGAGGAGCCTGGCATGCCGGGAGGGAGAGGAGATGGTGTTTGGCATGCATGCGGAGTGGCGCCTCTGGCAGGTCACAACTGATCATCTGCCAAGAGCTGCGTCCTCCCAGAGGACAGAGGGTGGGCAGAGGGACAGAGGTGCCATCGTGCATGCCTCAGAGCAAGAGGGAGCATGTGGACGGGGAGGGCACCCCCGGGCTCAGGCCCGTGGACACAGCAGGGGTTTGTGAGCTAATGACAGGGAGTGGGTGGGAAGAAGGAATAGAAGGCAGCACGAGAGGGAAGGAGGAGGGAGGGAGGCAGAAGGCAGGCAGGATGACACCCAGCGATGGTGCTTGACTGGGCCTGCCCGCTTCCAGGTCAGTGTTGCTTCGCAAGCTCCCAAGATGGTGCAAGAGTCAGAGGAAGCTGGACGGGACCTAACTTCTGGTACCTCTCTATTCAAAATGCCCCGGGCTCCAGGAATTTGGCAGGATAGATTTGGCTGTCCTATTGTGCGTATCTGTTACAACAAGAGTGCAAGAAGAATAGATGCATCTCCTCCAGCAAATCCACCATTTCCCTAACCGTGTGTCTCCAGGGCTGGAGGAAACAGACCAAGAGAGGAAACAAAAAAGGCAGGACGCTATGACAGGACGAGGCAGGGCCACGAGCCAGACCGACCACTTTTCTTGAAGCTGGCGTATCTCAGTTCTAGACCTCACAACTCTTGAAGTTGTTATTATCAGGACACTGAGCCTCAGAGAGTTTCCAAAATTTCCAAGGGCCACAGAGCTAGTAACTGACTGGACTCTTATTTAAATCCAGTCCTGGGGCTGGTGGTGATTGTGCCGTTGGGGTGGTGACAAGTGTATTTAGTGGTAGTGTTGATTGTGTTGGTGGTGGTAATGGTTGGGTTGGTAGCGATGTTGATAGTGGTAGTTGTGTTGGTGATGATGATGGCTGTGTTGTTGGAGGTGTTGGTGGTGGTGGTTGTGTTGGTGGTGATGATTGTGTTGTGGTGTTGGAAGCGATGCTCCTGGTGTTGGTGGTGGTGGTGAGTAATGATGGTAGTTGTGGTGGTTTGGATGGTGCTGGTGCTGATAGTAGGTGAGCTAATATCTGAATCTTCTTTATAAAAAGACCCCTGGGGACAACTTTAACAAGGACTTTGAAGTAGATACTTGTAAAGTGCCCAGACTACTGGCATTAGACTCCTGCATTGATTTCTAGGGGTGAGCAGGGAACTCCCCATGAGCTAGAAAAGAGTCAGGATATCTGAGCTTGGCCTGGCATTCAGGTGACCTGGACAGGCATTTGGGATGTGATTCCGTGTGGTGCCACTCAGGGTTCTTAGACCTTTGTGACAAGGTCTGGACAGATAAGTAACCTCTTTCACTGAGGTATTTGAGAAGTGAGGGGCAAGACTCCTGCTTCCTGAGTCTGGCCCCACTCATGGCCCGAATATTCTGTATCCGCTGATGCTTCCTGAAAATCCCACTGTCAGCTACTCATTTTAGGTGGTTAAGCATTTCATTTTCCCTGTTTGAAATGCACATTTCTTACTCTTGAATATTCTTTATGGGGACTGAGGATACTGAGAGCCTACTAGCAAATGCTCTGTCCCTGATCAAAATCCATGTCAATTCTGATTAGGAAGAAGGTCTAAAGTCTTCTAGTTTAAGCACTCCCAGTCCAGATCTCCAGGGAAGGGACATCTGGGGAGATCAGAGGGATGGGACACATGGGGCGTCTTGGAGACAAGGAGAGTGATGAGGTGAGGTCAGGCCTCAGGGAGGGAGTGTGTGGGTCTTGGGCACACATGTCACCTGCCCAGGTGAGCCAATTGGAAGACAGCTAGCTGACGCAACACGCACTGCATCCACGATGAAGCTGACTTGCTCGTTACCCTTGCCTAGCCAGACCAAGGTCATTGATACCAGGCGCCTCCAGAGGGCAGACCACGCCCCGAAAGTCTGTGGTATGTCATGCTAATTGCACTCTTGTTACAAGCCAGAAACAGCACCTTACGGTCCACACACACTTTCAAATCAATGCTTTTATTTAATTAGTTTCATCTTTGTGAGAGTCCGGAAAATAAGGTGTTATCATTATTCCCATTTTTCAGATTTAGAAACTGAGACTGAGGGTTTGCCCATGGTGCTGCAGCTAGGAAGCAGTGAAACCAGAACTGGAAACTAAGTCATCATATTCATTGATGCATCAACTGATTATGGATCATCTACTCTGTCGCACGCAAGCACTAGAAACAGGTGAGCAAGTAAAGATGTTCTTTGAGCTCACTCACAGTCTTTCTAGCCTAGGGACTCCTTCTCTACCCTTCTTTTCATGTCACTACATCTCCTTATCATAGCAAAAAAATATCAGGTGAAACTCTGACAGCAAGATATTGGATTATTAAGCTCGGACCCCAAAATACCAAACTATCAGTAGTCTGGGGCCATTCGGTGCGGGACAAACAGCCTCACATCCCTCAGTAGCATTTTTTCTGACCCAGAATGTTAATGCACAATCACATTGGTGATCATTGCAGGAAGAAAAGGTTAAATTATGCTTGGCAAGTGCTAATTGCATGATGAGGAAACATATAATAAATTTTGGAAAGATATTTATCAATGATTATTTAAAAAATATATCAGAGCTGAAATATCCGTCCTCTAACAAACTCATTTATGGGGTTGCTCCATCTTTTGGAAAGCCTGAATACATGAAGCATTGCCCTATGAATAGGACCCGCCCCCATGTACAGTCCGGGCATCTTCCCCCTGGAAAATGATGCTGGCCAGTGTATACAGTTGTCCTGGCACTGTGCTTCTGTGACACCACCTGGTCCTCAGGGCTCAGATCACACAGCGTGGGTGGGCTCGTAAGCTCCCTGCGTCCTCATCTCCTGGGCCCTGCAACTTACGTGAACCTGCGGGAGGAAACGGAAGAAGTGCAAGGAAGCTGCCTAATGAGGAGGTCAGAGTAGATCATTTATCGCCCCTCAATAAAAACGTGTCTTTGGTTCCCTGTCAAGGGTAACTCATTAATCCTAGCATGGGATGAGAGCTTCATTAAAAATATAATCCAATTAATTCTGCTTTTTTGAATCAGAGCTGGGCTGATTTGGGCTTTTTCTAGGCAAGGTGATCCTAGGAACACTCGCTCACTGACAAGCCTACTAGTTGCTGGCCCCTTGCCCAGGATGAATTGGGATATCGTCTGTGTGTACTCCCATTTCGAGGGCTGGCCAATGGAGGTTATAAAGTTGATTGAAAGATCAAGACAGGATGGGCACCTGTGTCTTCTGGGAAGATTTCAAGTGCTTCCCTGGCATCTCATCACTGACTCCCTAAGGCTTCTGAAACCATTTTCCTCATTGACAGCTTTCGGGATGGTGAACAGGAGTTCCTGTGAGGTATGTAGAGAGTTACCGACTTAGGATATTCAATGTGAAGGTACGGGAAGGTTCCACTGACCCTGACCATGATGAGCGTTCTCTCTACACAGGGCTCTTGCTAACCAAATGGCTCCACGCATGGAATTGGCTGGGTTCCCTCATGGAGTGTGGCTGATACTCAGCCTATGATGACTTAAGCTGACGCTTCCCGGAGATTCTGCAAACTCAAAAGGGCTTCTGGAAGAAGGAAACACAGTGGAGCAGAGGTGAGGGGTGGGAATAATTGGCATAGGACCCCCAAAGCTTTTGCTAAGAGCCACATCATGACTTGGAACAGCATCTCCCAGATGTCTCGTGCCACAGTGAGATCCCCATCACATCAGACATTCAAGAAGAGGTGGAAGGACCCACCAGGATGGTCCAGAAAGATTTTCCAAGTCGGACTGCCCATTGGCTACATGATCTCTAAGATTCCATGACTCTTGTAGTTCATCACAAGCATACGTGGGGCCTAGTACCTGAGAGAGATAAAAAGATGGAGATTGAGTCAATACCTACAGTCCTCTGGACACTTGGCGACTAGTATTTAACAATCAACATCGAAGGTATGTTTCCAGCCTGCTTTCCACTCCCCAGTAGGTGGTTTCACCCAAGAGTTAGGATTCCTGACTTCCAGTGTCAGCCCTAACTAGCCATGTTACCTTAAACAAGTTTCTTCATCGCCTGATCCTTGGCTTGCTCATCTTTAAAATGGAGACAACAATGGAACCTTCGGTATTTGCTAGATGGCTGGGTTCATGGTTCCTTTGAGGTTAAGGACAAAGTCCACATACCTTCCCCAGCTCTCCAGAGTCCTACGTGGGTCAAGGAATCACACAGATAACTTGATAGTGATCCGAAATACAGTCAAAAATGGGAGTGTGCTTAAGAAAGAAGAAAAATGAGAAAATTTTCTACATGAAGATGTATCAAATGTGAGGCTTCATCTAGATTTAAAGATCTATAATGTTGTGATTAAAAGGCAGTATGGGGTATTGCAAAGTCCTGAGCTTCTCTGCCTCATTATCTGCCTTATTAGCACATCCCCAACTGTTACGGAGTAACTTTTGTTGAATCATTTTGCTTCTTGGGACAATATTATGTGCGCTGCCCGCTGCCTACCCAGGAGAAGAAGCTAAAGTATCAAATGAAATTGGGTATTCGGAAGTGCTTTGAGTAGTACACAACACTATTCAAAAGCAAACATTAATATTTGATTAATAGTACGAGTTATAATCCAGTTGGCTGCAGAAGATTTATCAGTTCCCCTAATTATTTTTCTCAGCTGCCCTCCGTACTCTGAGCAAGTTACACAGTCTAACCACTAGGCCCGTGGTTCTCAGATTTGAGCTTGCCTCAGAATCTAGACGGCTTGTTAAAACAGATGGTTGGTGTCCATCCTCCGAGTTTCTGATTCATTAGGGCTGGGGTGGGTCCTAAGAATTTGCATTTCTAAGTTCCCAGGTGCTGCTTCTGCTTCTGCTCCCAGACTACACTTGGAGAACTACTGGTCTGGAACTATTGGTCTAATTCTTTGTCACACTTAGTACGTATGTGGCCTTTTCCTAGCCCGATTACTTCCCCGCCTCCCCGTGAAATGGACATGAGGTCGGGCAGTATTAGGGATCTCTTATAAATGCACAGAATGGGGCCCAGAGACTGGAAGGGATGAGGTACTGAGGGCATCACAGTGAATCCCCAGTGGCCAAATGGGAATAAAATCATGGTTTTTCTGGAGGGCCATTTCAGTGTCCTTCCCATTGGGCTAGACTGCCCCCTACTGGCTGGTCAGGCCCCGGGTGCTGGCCCCGCACCTGGAGCTCGGGCTGGTGACCAGCGACAAGGCTGCCCTCAGAGTTCAGCACTGCGAGCATCTTCTGATGGCTGCTTCTGTGAGGCATCTGTTTGTTTTGATGGACGGCGTGTGGTCCAGGCATGCGTTCCCACTTCGGCAGTCGCAGAGCTCATCAGCAGGTGGAATTTGTTCTGAGCTGTTCCTCCTCTCTCACTAAGCACTGGGTCAGGTGCTTTGTCTAAGGCGCAGGCTCCCTATGGGAAGACAAAGTCCTCAGGCTGTGGCTAACTTTTTATCCACATGGCTTCCCTGGACCCAGTGACAGTGCATTGATCAAAACTTCAGTAGGGTTCCTTGGAGCCCTCTGTGCCACTAGCCCTGTCCTTGGTCCAGAGAGCCCAGTTTTAGCAGACACTCACTGTGCCGGTTTATCTAGAATGCTCCACCCTTGATATTCAATCAGGCTGGTCTTGCCGCACCCCTGACACCTAACCAAGTTCCTCCTTAGTAATTTTCCCTCTTCTTCCTCACCCTGTCCCCTGGCTATCAATCTCCACTGGTGCCTGTTGTATTCAGAGTTGAATTTAGTCTCTCCCCTATTGCAGTAGTCTTGAATAAAATGTATCTTACTAGTTTTGGCAAGCATCCACCGAATTATTATTTTTTTTAACACCAGAAACATTTTTGATGCTTTTCCTTCTGTGTCCAACCTGGGCACTAGGTTGTTGTCCTCAGAACGGAGTGACTTGTTGACCCGACCTCCAAACTCTCATCCCTTGGAGTGATGGGTAACTCATCCACCTTCTTCTAAAACTGCTCCTTGCCAACACCCCCACATCTGGAGGCCCTGGTGGCCCCAGGAAAGTCCATCAATGCTTCAGTCTGCAGCCCATTTATCCCCTCCCCACACCCCACTGTGGAGACCCCACTCTTTCCAACCCACTGAGGTCCAGGGTCTTGTGGATCCCAGGGGAGGCCAGACCTGGTCCCTGACAGGGACGGGCAGTGCCTGAGACGTGCAAGAGGCGAGCAGGCATGGCATTGAGCCTTTCTAAGCCGCTCAACCAAAAAGCAGGGGGCTGGTGGGGTGGGTGTCAGCTGTGAAAACCGGTGCGTGAGCTATAAACACCAACTACAAGCACTAAGTCCTGCAAAGCCGCAGAAAAAGACTAGGTCTCTTGGATTTCTATTTTTCTTCCTCCCTTCTCCCTTTCCAGATTCACAGCAGTGTTCTCCGGGCTGAGCAGGTTTGTCTGCCGTTATTACGTCTGCTGCTGATGCTTGTGTGTGTGCGTGTGCGTGTGTATGAGAGCGTGTGCATGTTTTCTCCAGAGTGACTGGTTTGTGCTGTCATCAGCCGTTGTTTTGGTAAATGGCGAGTTAAACAGATATATCCAAGCGTAAAATCTAAAAAATGTTCCCTCTGGGCGCCCGGGGGGTGTTGTTTGAAATCAACTACATATCAATTGAGCAGCGGCGAGCGGATCCGATGATAAATTCCAGTCCACAGACGCCTTATAAATTACATTTTTTTGTGCGCGATCTTGCCTCATCTCAGCTCCCCAGAGGCCCTTAGACTGAGAACTATGATTGTGTTGGAGAAACGTTTGCTCAGCTTGAGCGAGGCCATTAGCATTGCATGTGCCAGTCCGTCCCTGCGCTCCCCCGCCCCCCAACCTCCCCCCGCCCCCCTCCCGCCCCTTTAACAAAATACAATATGTGCCTGGTAATTTTTCTGTTCATTATCTCATTGTTTTCTGTAAGTACAAGGTTAGATTGAATTACTGCGGGCTCCGCCGCCTATTTGTAATTCTCCTTCCATGCCGAGCTGCTAATGAATGGGCAATTTAGTCAATTCTTTGTAACGGCTTCTTCTGTGCGTCAGCCACTTAATTACTCTGAGCCTTTCTCACTGCTGCTTTATTGCATGGAAAGTCGGGCCGCTTTGAGGGCTTGGCACGGGGATCTCCAGCTTCCAAAAAAGAAAAAAAAAACGATCAGAGGCAACCAGGATTGTGAATCCTTGATGCCTTCTGCAGCGGCTGGAGTAACGCTCTATGGCCTCTGCCCACACAGCCCCCTGTCCATCCCCACAAGGGGTTTATCTTCCTCCTTCTTTGCTGATGGTTTGGCTTATTCCTGGCTGAGGCATTCACTGGGCCGGGTGGCAGGAAGGCGCAGGCTCCCCTCCACGAACATCCTTGCAGGGGCCGTCCTGGTGTTTTAAAACATTGATATTATTAGCCTTATTAGTGTGCTATTTCATTATCAGTATCTCCAAACCATCACCAGGGGACCCACTCCAGGACATACAGTCCTTCCTCCTCACCTTGGCATGGAGCAGACCCCATAACTAGGGGGACGGGTGAGGTGTATATTATCCCCCTTCGACAAAGAGAAGCTCCGGGCATTCCAAGTGACATGTCTAAGGTCACTGAGCCAGGTGTGGCAGAACCAGGGCTCACAGTCACTCGGGTCAGCGTGGCACCCTTCTGTCCTCTTCCCACTCCTCCCGACTGCCCAAGGGGCGCTGGAGAACACTGCTTGTAGCTAGGCTGAAGTGTCCCAAGGTGGAGCTAAGTGTGAGTTGTCCTTAAAAGGGACGGGAATAACTCTGGAAAGAGAGAGAGCTTTATGACAGTGACTGAGAGGCTGAAACCCCCCAGGAACTGGGAACTCTTCCAATAGAATATCACTCTACAAGGTGGCATTTTTGGGGACATCTGTCATGCTACCAGGATATTTCTATGTGTCCCAGAATTAAGATGAACATATCATTTATCATCCAAACTGGGATACTTCCCGAAGTGAAAGGAGGCATGCTGAATAATCATGCTGGGGCCACCGGAGTAAACTGGGACTGTCGGGGGCAAAGCAGGTGGCATGGTCACCCCACCCAGGTAACCGAAATGGATAAACATGGTGCCCGTGGTGTCCCTTCATACCCAACCATTCTGATCACCTGCTGGATCCACCCCTGTGTTTCATTCTGAGCGCCTGCTGGATCCACCCCTGGGTTTATTCTCCGTTGCTGGGCATCCCACTGATGTATGTGAGCTACAGGGAATCTCTGCCTATGTCTAGAAAGTGATGGATTCAACAAATACTGTGTGAACGAACACTGGCCAGGTATAGACATGTGAGTATGGGAAGACAAGATCCGGCATTTTGACTGCTCTAGCAGAACGAAGATCAACGGTTCTCTGAATGCTGCTGATCTCCTGAAACAGGCTCCTTACCATGCTAGTCCCTCAGCCCACAAAGCTTACATCTTCTTTTTGGCTCTGACACACTCCTACCCATCCTTTAGATGGCAGCTTAAATGTAGCTTCCACCAGGAAGCCTTCCCTGATCTCTGAGATTACATTAGGGCCCCTTGTTATTCTATCTCATAGCATCCTGTACTTTTCCTCTTCATTACTCACCGCAAGTCACCCCTGGTCTATCTGAATTTGGCCCCCAATAAATACATGTCCAATAACAATAGCTCACACTTAAATGGCACTGTCTATGTGCCAGGTGCTATTATAAGTCGTATATAAACGTTACTCACGAAACCTCACAAGTTTATATGATGGCTACTGTTAGTATCCCTATTTTACAAATGAGGAAACAGAGGCCCCAGGAAGTAAAATAACTTGATATGGGGGAGGCAGGATTCCAATCCAGGCAGTCTGGATCGCACGTCTAAAAAGAGCAGAAACTTGGAGCCAGAGATGTAACCTTCAGCCTGATTCGGCCGTGTATCCGTGGTGTATCCTTTGGCCAAGATAACAGGTGCCTGGGCCAGCAAATGGAATGGTGGTTGACTGTTGGTTGAAAGGAGCCTTACTGCCTGCCTTCCGCATGATGGGCATCGCCACCAGCCCCCAAGATGCCACAACGTTCCTGCACCCACACTTCCCTCATGTGCCCTGGGTTTGCATGTCCGCCTCCGTCCCCTTCTTGCTGGCACCCCAGGACCTAGTGTTCAGCCTGGCACAGTAGCAGATCTGTTCTTTGTTAACCTGAACAGAACCAGCCATGCTTCCAGGTCTAGCTCTAGTCGCTTCCTCGGCAGGAAACCTTCCGGGGTTGCTCCAACCCTCTCAGGTCTCTCTTCTCCGAGCTCCGCGTAGCTCACACAACCCGCAATGCATCACAGAGCACTCGATTCTCCCCTGGCCACACCTGTTCTCTCCGTCAAACTACAGGCTGTGAAATCAGTCCAGCGGGCTTGCCCAGGAGGGCAGAGCAATGGAAGCAAACAGGGTAGAAAATGCTGGGATGCTTCGTGCGTAGTAAAGTGCAGTGTGGTTTCAGGAAATGTGTGTGTGTGTGTGTGAGATCACAATGTGAAATGTGTATCTTCATCTAGGCTCGGTCCAGGAAGGTTCGTCAAGCCCTTGAGGGCTGCATTTGTGTGCATTGGTTTGGAGGAGGAGCTGAGGCCTCCCCTTGCCTGGCAGGGGCTCAGCATGCCAGGACTTTCCTTGCCAGCTAATCTGGCTTGGCCGAGGTGTTGTCTCCACAGTCAGCCTGCGTGCAGCTCCAGCGGGTGCGGGGTTTTCCATGCTGAGGTCCCCCAAGGGCAGCCTCTCGCGGCTCTCGCCCTGGCACTTGCCTGTATGCCTTCGGCGTCCAGGGACGCAGAGCTGCCACATCCTCGCCTGTCGGCTCCGTCAGCTCCTCCAGGGCTTCTGCTCTGCCTTTGCTGCGAGTTCTCCTCCAGCAGTTCCCCACCCCCCCCGGCTCCCTTGGGTTTCTGGGGGTCCTGCGGTGGGTGTAGCTCCCCAGAGGGCAGGACAAGTGCTCTTTCCTCTCCGCTCTCTGCCTCGGGGAGCGCTTACTGACCTCGCTAACAGGTTGACCCTGAGCCTTACTTTCCTCACCTGTTACTAGCATCCTCAGGATCTGGGAGAGAATTCTTTTTTTTTTTTTTTAAGATTTTATTTCTAAGTAATTTCTACACCCAACGTGGGACTTGAACTCACAACCCCGAGATCAAGAGTCACATGCTCTTCTGCCTGGGCCAGCCAGGTGCCCTTGCGAGAGAATTGCATAACAGAAAACATATGTGTAAGGGGCTGGCTCAGAGGAAACGTTCAGTAAACCCGCCCTCCCTGACCGCCCCCCTTCCTTCTCTCACTTCCAGCCACTGCTGGGGTGGGGGCAGGGAGTGGGGGAAGGACTGAGGTCAGCACGGGGCTCAGGCTGCTGCCCAAGCCACCTCCTGCGGTCACCGTCCAATAGTGTGTGTGTCCCGTGCCTCCCAGAGACAGCTCTGCACACAGCTGGGGAAGTGACGTGGACTCTTCACTTTCGACAAACAAAACTCAGTGTCTGTTTCACAGGCAACAGCTCTCCCAGGTCAGGGGGGCAGGTGTGTCCTGTCCTTGAGCTGTTTGTCATCTAAGCCAGCTCTATGAAAGAGGGATGGATTGACAAACACACACCCCTGTCCTCCTAAACTTTCCTCCTGTAGGAGAAAATGGCCAGCCCTTAGAAGGTCCTGCTTGGTCCTGGCCTTGTTCTAAGCTCTACATCACCTCATCTCATTCTCAAGTCAACCCTATGAGGGATGCTGTTTCATCCCCATTTTACAGATGGGGAAACTGAAGCGCAGAACTCCTGTCACTTCTGCAGGCTCACTCAGCTAGTAGGCAGGTGAACTCAGATTCCAGCCCAGGTGGCTTGGCTCCAGCACAGAGCTCCTGGTTGCAGGAAGCTGAAAGTGGGGACTTGGGCCTCCTACAATCACCTTGCAGACAAAACACAATGCTAGGCCCAATCCTTTCTGGAAAACATCTTGGCAAAAAGTATGGATTGTGGTTTTTTTGGAGAGTTCATTCCCTTTGACACAATTCTGGGACTCTAACTTAGAGAAATAATGAAGAATCAAGATCAGGTATCATGAAGATACTCTTCACAGTATCATTTTAACAGGGAAGAGCGAAAACTTACCTGCCAGCAAAAAGGTGTCCAGGCATCACCATGAACACCTGTCAGCCGGAGACGGCCCTTCTCCCAGACCCCCCACCACGCCATGTATGGTTTCACCCTAACAAAGAGTATGTGCGGCTGGCTGGCTGCCCCCCCAACTAGATGCTCTGAGCACTGAAGGCAGGTCCTCTGTTTTATCCACTACTGAGTCCCTAGGCTTAAGAAGGGACTAACATATGCTGGGACCTTGATAAATGCCCACGGAGAGAAGAGGTGATAGCAGCCAAGTCTAGAAGGTGACATACGGCATTGCCTGTAAAATATTTTCATCATTGTTGTAAGTTTGAAATTTTTCATAGTAAAATGTTGGGAAAAAAAGAATAGACGAAGGAAATGTATGAACAGATTATAATAACATGGAAAATGTTTATGCATGAGGAAAAAAGGCTACATCTGCAAACATGAAGACGAGAGGGGCGGTGGGAGAAAATACAGAGCGTGCTAGCGGGGTCTGGGGACGGTGCCGCGACACACGGTGCTAACATTTGTCCTTTTCCCTGTTTCCCGTGTCCTTTGCAAGGGACGTGTGTTCTTTCCACAAGGAAGAAAATTTCTTTGTTCGGCTGTGAGTCTTCGGCCCAGCTTTCTATAAGAGAAGCAACGGGTCCCCTTTTTAGCAAACCAGTGCATAAAAGCAAAGATAAACTTTGAGTTCACGAAAGGAGTCTTTCCCAGCAACACTGCTTTCAGTGGCCAACCCTCTAAAGACATGACAGAGCAAAGCGATCCTCATGGCTAATGCAAGGTGATGTCAGGACCCCTTCCCTGGCCCACAAGGAGATGGTTACCCCGCAAGGAGGTCAGCTGTTCCCCTCCTCCCCTGCCCCCCAGGTTTGGAGCCTGGCAGAGGGTCCTAGGCCCTCACTGGCCTCTCAGTGCAAGAGCACAGTGATGAGAACCTGCCTGCAGGAGCAGATGAGGGATGGTCCGGCTCATTCCCCATAAAGCCTGGCCCTCACAGCCCCCGGGACAGGTGATGCCAAGACACTGCCCAAGTCGGCCTGGCACATCCAGACCTCCACACCTCTCCCCCACCACCGCACTAGACGCTCCCTCGGGCCACCTTGATCTCTCCAGCCTGGCCACAGTGAGGGGACACCGCTGGTTCCCAGAGACCCCAGAACAGTGGTTTTCGGGGGCCAGGCCTTGTGACCAACCTCCCGCAACGAGGGACTTCCTGCTCTACCAGAAGCTACTGAGCTCCTGGCTCCCACCTGCCTCCCAGGAAACAGTGCTCTTAAGCAAGTTCTGAGATCTCCATTGTGGCAACGTGTATCTTTCCAAGGAACTAACGTTATTTTTAAGCACCTATAATCAGCAGAGACTAGGCTGCAGGCCCACTTAATTCTCATCTGATATTTCGGGGTCTAATCATGATTCTTATTTTCCCAGTGAGGTAACTGAGGCTTAGAAAGTTTAAACAACTTTAATAAGGTCAAAGCTCCTAAGTGACGAAGCCCAGATTTGAGCAAAACTTCCTAAACTGTATGTGTCGAGCAAATGGAAGGAATTCTGCATGTTTTGTTCCTCTGGGTATGCTCTTTAACAATACAAGTACAATTGGGGGGCTGCTTGGCACTCATTCACATCTTATTATGCATTAGGAAGAAGGACGTCCTCCCTAACAACTGCCCAGTACCCAGGCACCTACAGAAGGGGATTTGGGGTCACGGGAGGTGAGTGATGAGAGGAATAATTTGGGGGCAGTCATGTGAGGGGCAGGCCATGTTGGGTCCCCAGAGGACACAGAGGCCTGAACCCAGGGGATATGGGGCAAATATGACTGGAACAAAGCACAGCTCCACTAACCTCTTTATGCCTGCAAGTGGATTCTGCCTCTCATCTCAGGTCATAGCGAGAATCCAGAGTATTGGCTCCCCATCTGGTAGACCTGGGAGTGGGGAATTGGTTTGGAACCCAGCCTCAAAATCCAGTGTAGACCAGAGGCAGCAGGGTTGGCTCACTGGTCAGGAGCTCTGGACTGTGTGGCTTTGGGCAGGTTTTTCTCCTACTCTGGACCCCATGTCCCCTCAAATGAGATCTGGGTGCTCCTCTAGCATTGATTCTGTAATTCCATGTAGTAGCATGGTCTCAGGCTCATCTCAAGTGAAAGGCCCTTGAGAAGAATTTCAGACACAGTCTGGATGGCACTGGGGGGCAGGAGGGCAGGTGACCTCTTCATATTATGCCTAGGGATGACTCTGAAGGAGAGACTCAAAGATGCTTTTACTCACGCAGTACTCACCTCGGTTAGAGCCAGTCCCTCCGGGCTCTGAGATCAGCTCTCTCCCCATCTGTCTCCTGCAGGAGATCGCAAGCTTTTTGAAAGCAGAGACTGTATTTTTGTCACCTCCAAACTCTCAGCTCCTTTCATCGTGCCTGGCACTGTGATGCTGCAATTGCCAACTGCGGGTTTGTTGACTGAATGAACAAAAGAGTAAAATTTGCATTTAGTAGAATTAATGTCATAAAGTTCTGTCTTAAGAACAAGGAGATCCCGTGGTGGGATCCAGAAGATTAGAACTGACATCTAACCGGGGCTGTCCTTTCCTACCCCTTCCCTTCAACCATTTACAGTGGGCAATCCCACTTAACAGATGGAAAAGCTGAGGTCCAGAGAAGAGATAGGACTTAGAATTTTACATATAGGCAAAGCGGGGAGGGAGCAGTGGTCCCTTATGTTCTAGATTCTTTCATGTTACATATGAGGACACTGAGGCCCAAGGAGTGTGGTGGTGATGATTGCACATCATCGTACAGCTCAGCAGAGGTGGGGCGGAGACAAGAATCCAGCTCCCAAATCACAGTCAAGGGCTATGGAACCATCACAGAGCTCAAGCTGCCTGGTACCCATGCCAGGTTCCCATGGCAACCATATGGAACAAACCATCCTCTTGGGGAAGCATTGACTCATTCTCTATATGGCTCTTTTTTTTTCTTTAAGGGAAAATACATTTGCATGTATTCTTCACCCTCCCCAAATGGACTCATTCATGAAAGAGACTGGGACACTTTCCAGAAAACCGGTATCCAGACAGGAAATAGAGATCCTAGCTCATGAAGGCCTGGGGTGGTCTCTGGGTTCAGGAGTGTGTCTACAATGGATTAATGACTTGCAAAAAAGCATTATGGAATTTGGTTCGGAGTTCCTTGGCTTTCTTTGCTATCCCTACCTGTAGATCTCTTTCCGAGTAGTAAGAGTCCTTAATTGAACAAAAATATGACACGTGTTTCTGGCAGCTTGTGCTTCTCAAGAGGTTTTTACCATATTTGTTTCATCTCAACCTGCAGAGATGATGGAGCACGTATTGCCATTTTACAGCTGGGGAAACTGAGGCCAGAAGGTAAAGGTCACAGGACTCATGTGGAATTCCTCAGCAGATAGGGTTCTCCTTCTCTGAAGAGGGGCCGAGGGATGAGCCCCGGGTGAGTGTCAGTTGCTGGACAGCCTAGTGCCCTCAGCAAGGGCTCAGCCACTCAGAGCTGGAGAGGGGCTGGGAAAGAGGCGGACAGCAAATGATTAAATACGGAGCTGAAATTCTCGAATGTTATTATAACTGCCATGGAGAAAACACATGTGGGCTAGCCAGGGGTGTATCTCTAAGGAGCTGGCATTTCAACTGAGAACCAAATGGTGGGAAAGAGCCAGGTATGGGAAGAGTGAAATGAGGACAGTCCTCAGGGGGAACAGCACATGCCAGGGCCCTGAGGAGGAAGGTCGTTGGCACCCTTGTGGAAGGGAAAAGAGGCCGTGGGAGTCCAGTGTGGGTGAGGGGAGGGGAGAGGGGGGCTGAAGGTGAGACCGGAGGGGTAGACAGGGGACAGATTATTTCTGGCCTTCCAGGGGATGGTAGGGTGCACGCATGCAATCAAATGCACCTTGACTCCCATGTACCAAACATGTGGGTGTTGACACACATACCCATGCATTATGCATGTGCATCCATGCACACACATGCTTGACATATCCATATGCCATGTACATACAGCTACATACACGTATGAAAATGCACACACAAGAGTACATCTGTACAACTCCCTTACAGCACATTGTTATGCGCACTTAAACACACGCACACACAAATGCACGCTCACATGCACCCACATGCCCATTGATAGAGATACATAAAGGCACATAGACACGCATTCTGTCATGCGCACACATGCTTTGTTTCATAAACGCACACATTTATGCATGCATGCCTCCTCACACCTGGATACTCCTACATGCACACGTACAGCCCGCAAGCCTGGGTCAGATGAGCTCTCAGCCACAGATATACTTCTCTGCTGGTTGGTTATAATCTTTCATTGGAACTGACACGTTGATAGCCCCAGTTTTTCTAGGAAGTGACCTTCATGCCGGCTATTGATTTCCAGTGGCTATCAGGCGCCTGCCACTGGAGTGACAGGTCCGGTCGGAGGTCAGCCCTTAAATAAAGCTTCTGGATTACTAAGCACCAACCACTCCAATGAAAATGGAAATTGGCAGCCCCGGCTCCCTTTTATGTGGCCTGCTCTAGCTGATGGGGCTCCAGCCCTGAGTGACCACCCCCTTGTTCCTGCCCTCTGCCTCACCCCAGGGCCAGCGGCTGGGGGTGCCCACAGGTTTCTGTTTTGCAGGGGAGCTGGGCTGAAGGCTGCAGATGACAGCAGTTGCCAGGGCCTGAAACTTCCTGGATTCTGTCCCCGCAGAGCCTGGGGCTATCCTCCTAAGCCCAGCACTCTGCTAACAGAACAAGGTCCAAGACACACACAGATGACCCTCCTTGTGGTTTTGGACAGGTGGCATCACCTCTCTGGACCTGTTTCCCACCCCCACCCCACCCCCCGCCAACCCCACTTCCTTCTGCATCCGTACACAGTCATACATCTCTTCCCGTTGCCCAGTGCTGCGGGCCAAATAAACGAGTCCATGGAGGTGTGTTGAGCTGTATAAAAACACACTACAAGAAGATGGTGTGGTCAGTATCCATGTTCCTAAAGTATTACAACGTGCTAATCACAAAACTCTGCTTAATCACATCATGTTTTTACGTCAGGTGGCTACAGCAGCTTGAGGTCCGATGGCAAGCAGAGGCACAAGAGGTGGAGGGGCTGAGAGAACTCTCTGGTTTGCTGAAGCTGTGCCTTTGGCCTCACCTGCTGTTCACGGCTCAATTCTAAAAGCCAAAGACCACCCCTGAAACCTGCCTTGTCCTACTCCCCATTAATACCTCTGGCTACCTTCTCCCCCATGCCTTCTCTCCCCTCTACTCATGTTAGCACGCCTCCACCCCTTACCTACCCCGTTGCATCCTGCCCTGCTTCCTCAGCCCAAACAATCCTGGGAATTACTCAATAGTCCTTTCTATGTGGCTTTGGAAAGTGCATTCAGGCTTACTTCTGAACCTAGACGTGAATAATTTTTGCTTCAAATCTGAATTTTTTTTAAAAGCTTTTCTTGACTATTCTGGCTTGGGGAAATCTCAAAGGCTGCCACTTCCAGCATTTCTTTGCATCCCTCCAGTGCAAATGTTTGTCCCTCTTTGGTTCTCCCTGTACATCGTAGGGACCGTTCCCGCCCATGCGGCTCTGCAGCACGGGGGTCATTCGATGAAGCTTGCACATCCCGAAGAGAGGTAAGTAGAGGTGAGAAATGACTACAAATTAATTGACAAAGGGGGTGATTTGTTCATCAAAATCAGAGAAGCAAGAGTTGCCTGAAACTCAGATTAGTTGTCTACGCCAAAGGCAAGAAGGTGAAGAATCTGGGCAAGTCCACAAACCAGGTTCTTAGCCGCAAGTTGCACCTAGCGCAAGCCGCACAGGGGACTCCCTGCCCACGAGGCAGCAAGCAGGACATGCGATCCAGGGAAGGGGTCGAGAAGAGTTCAGGGTTGTGCAATTTATAGGTAAATCTGGACAGTTTTACTGGCTTATATATAACCTAATGCTTACTCCAAAACCTGTTAAACACTTCTCGGGACAAGCACTCTGAGGACAGGTTTGTTTTATCTTTACAAATGCAAAAGATGTTCGGAAATTCACCAAGTACTTAGAGAGCTCAGGGTGACTCATAATTGAAGACTTAACATACCATTTAAATGGCAATAGCACCCACTTAACCAAATTCCTATTTTTTTAATATAAATATTTCACTTCTCACTGTCAATGAATCCCCAAGTTTATCTCCTGTGATTTAAGGGGCTCTAAAGTACCCTGCCTGAGACGTCTATGCCAACCTGGTAAAGTGACTGGAATGTCACACCCAATGGCAGTGCTTTGGGTCTCCCTCTAGGGATCCTTGCCTAATGTCAGTATCCCCTAGGAGGGGTACCAAGCCCTTCCCACCACCTTGGGTCCTGGATCAGATACTGTTGTGGGGTGAAGGGGTCGCCCTCGGTGGGGCAGGGGGAGCCCTGGGGAATGTGGGCTACAGGGGTAAGGAGGCCTGTGTGGGATAGTGGGAACAGTGGGAGGACTGTTCTATGAATATTCTATGGATATTCTATGAATATCCCTCGCCCCAGGCCAAGTGTGCGATTCTAAAATCTTCAGAGGCCAACCTGCTGGGTTTGCCAAGCCTGTACACAGGAAACAGGCCACAGAGCCCCCGTAAGACCTCAGACAGGACCGGGCATCAAACGGATTTCAACCCCAGCTCTGTCACCTCCCAGCTGAGTGGCCTCAAGCAAATCGCGTCCCCCCCCCCCCCCCCGCGCCCCTTGCACGACAGTTTCCTCCTCTGCAAAGTGGGGTCAGGAATTCCAGCTACACGAGGGAGGGTCTTGAGGATTTAGCAAAGCGTTGTTCATGAAACCCCTTGTCCTCTGTCCCTGCTGCTCGTCTGGGGCCTTGCAGGTCTGCCGTACTCACAGCTTACACTACCCACCACTGCCCAGCATATGTCACAAAGAGGGGGAGGTGGTGGCCTCTGCCCCCAGGGGACAATTCAGCCATGTCTGGAGTCATTTTTGGTTGTCCCAATGTGGGAAGGAGGCATCTAGAAGGAAGAGGCCAGGGCTGCTGCTAAACATCCTACATGCAAATGGCAATGGTGACACGTTGGGAAACCCTAAGCAAAGCCCCCCTCTCTCCAAGAGATCCTTTTCCAACTCTCTGCCTTCCCCTCAGTGGCTGAGCTCAACTAGGAAACCCTTCCATTTCCCGAACACCACAAAGACTCGGGGGCTGTGTAAGGAGCTGTTTCCCTCCTCCCCTCACCCCGAGGCCACTCAGCCAGATGGCAGAGGGGTCAGCAGCAACCAAACATCTAATGACGTGTGACAAGTGTGGCCAGACAGCAGACCCAGGCTGGGCCCCTCCGAGGCCACTCATTGGGCAAAGGGGGACTCATAAATAACAGCACAGTGACAGCCCAAGTCTTGCTCAGTGGGAGGGATGGGGCTCTGGCCGGCTCGGCTGCCAGCCCCTGGGGCAGGCCTTTATGGGACAGGGCTGCAGCAGGAGGGCCTCGGACCCCAAGCACCGTGAGTGTGCCGGCGAGAGGGGAGGGACCTGTCACTGAAACATCTTTCCTGACAGCGACTGGCTTTACTGTATTCACTTTATCCCCGATGGTGAACCACTTTCTCCTTTCTGATCCGGTGCCATCTGGGGCCTCAAAGCACCCACCCAGCAAAGCACTTGCCACGGGATTGCAGCGTGGTGCACTGGTACGCACGCCGAGCATATGGGTGTGGGTCTCAGACCTTTTACTTTGCCAGATGTTCTTGCACCTCCGTCTCTCCATCTGTTAAATGGGGATATTTGAGCACCAAAGGCACTAATTCATGGGAAATTATGTACAAAGCAAGAAATTAATGAAGGGATGATGATGATGATGATAATGATTATGATTATGATTATTCAACCATTTGGGAGAGAGGAATTTATATTTGGAAAAAAAAAACCTACCTTCTGATGCTCTAAAAATATTAATCAGTTTTTAGGGTCTTAGGTAGTTCCAAATAGGCTCTTTGCAATAATAATAGTAATAATGATGCCTATATTAAATAGCATTTTTATTTTCACATTTATTTTTCTCAAGCCTCATGTGGCTCCAAATGGGACCTGTTTCCAATGATGCGTATTCTCTCTCTCTCTCGCTCTCTTTTTTTGATGATGCGTGTTCTTCTAAAACAAAAGAGAAAAAAATCAAAATGAATGGCTGGCATGCCGACCGACTTTGCTTTTTTTATTTCTCAAAGTCCTGGCTCAGATGGCATGCTGGCCTGGGAGTGGGGCGCTGAGCTCAGCGCGGCGCCTCCTAGCAGAGCATTCAGGCTTTGGGGTCTCAGTTTTGTCATTCACAAAATGGGGATAATAATTTCTTCCTGACGATCACAGGGCTGCCCGTTCAGGGAGACCATGTATGTGGAAGCTCTGTGAGGAGAATAAAGCATCATCACACAAGGGAATATTAGCATCATGATCCTTATCTCCATCACTATTATTAATTGCTATTCGTGATGGTGTTTGCAAAGATGGAGCTACTCCAAAGCACCCTGTCTGTGAATAGTTTTCTTACTTTCACAAAAATCTGTGCGTGTCGGTGATGAAGAAACGGACCATTGGAGCACTCCTTCCACTCCTTCTGAAATCTAGGCTGAGTCTTTAAGATTCTAAACAAGTCCCCTACCCCCTTATTTTGTTTTTGTTTTTTTCAGCCTGGAAGGCCAACTCAAGAGAGGGCCCTCCCTCCTGGACCGTGCTTTGTGTAAGTCTTCCATAGAAATGGCTCCGTGGGCGAGAGACCTCCATGCCAACATTCAGCCAGGAGCACAGTTTTGCAGGGAGGGTTATAAATCAAAACCTGGGTTCTAATGAAACCGCTGACACTGTCTAACAGTGCACACCGAGGCACCACTTTCGAGAAATGAGCGGCACAGAGCTAGTATTCAAGGGTCCGGGGCATCTAGGGGCTGCCTCTTCTGCCTGGCCCAACCCTCCCCTTCCTTTCTTTACCCTTGCCCCATTTTCCCTTTATAATTCCTATGGAAAGCCTTAAGTACTGCCCCATTCTGCAGCTCCTCTGCGGGTCAGCCTCACGGCCAAGTTGCAAGCCCCTGTGCTGGCTCCCCAGGCAGACCCCCTCCCTGGCTCGTTGTGTGGGACCCAGGGGTGGGGGGCCATCGCACAAAGCCTTCAGCGCTCCACACAGCAGAAGATGGTGAAAGCAAAGCGTGTGGTTCACGCAGGACGCTGCTCCAGCCCTGGGTTGGCCACTTCCTGATGGCATGACCCCGTGTGAGATAGTTAACCTTTCTAAGACTCAGTGTCTATACCTGTAAAATGGAGCTAAAAAACAGCACCTGCCTTTTGATGCTATTGAGAGGGTTGAAGGAGATCGGTAATGCCAGGTTAACCGAGCTAGTCTAGGGAGGTTGGGGGGCAGGGAGGGAAACGAAGGGGCAGCAGAGGTGTGAGTTCCTGAGGAACTTTCTGGCTACCTCTGGGGGGCCAGCACCCCATCCTCACTGATTTTATACTGAGCCATGACAATTACTCCCGGTTGGATTTAAGAGATGCTAAAAAGGGCACATCCATCCTCAAATAGTCACCATTGGAGCGCCTGGGTGGCGCAGTCAGTTAAGCGTCTGACTCTTGATTTCGGCTCAGATCATGATCTCAGGGTCGTGAGATCGAGCCCGGTGTTGGGCTCTGCACTGAGCGTGGAGCCTATTTAAGATTCTCTCTCTCTCTCCCTCTGCCCTCCCCCCTGCTCATTCTCTCCCTCTCTCTCAAAAAAAAACAAAACAAAACAAACCCCCATTGACGTCATCAATGTCTCCATTAGCAGGTCACCTGTGTGGAAGTCATCCAGGGCTGAGCGTGATGCCAGGTGGACCGAACGTGCTCTCATTCATCACCCTGAGGAGAGGAATGCCCCAAGTTCCTAATTCCTCCATGTGGGAACTCAGTTCACAGCAGGCCTGTCCTATAGCAGGTGGATGGCGTTTCTGAGCCTTGTCCTGTGTGAGTTAATCCCCAGGCCCACTAACCAGGTGGGAATAAAACCCCATTCTTCCCTAAAGCTCTCCAAATTCCCCCAGTCATACTCCTCGCTCCTTCCTTGGAGCCCCTGCAGTTTTGCTATTTTTATCACTAATTTAGCATAGGAGAGAGACAATATTAATCTCAATTAGACTATAAGCCTCCTGTGGGCACAGAACATGCCCACAATTTCTTAAAATTTCCTAGAGGAACTTGTTTCATCTTAGTCAAATTACAATGATTTGAGTGTCTTTCTAATGACAAAGATCCCTTGCTCACTCACGTTAAATGTCCAGGGAACATCAGCTGCCCATCTGCACCTGGCTACTTCTACCCACACTTCATTGGCCAGAGCCGGGCAAATGGTCCACGGGGCAGGGATACAGAATCCTCCCAAGTAAGTCAGGGAGGGGTACCAAAGATCTTCAACAACAATACAACCATCACAGACCTAGAATAGAATTTTCTACAAAGCTGTTTGTTGCTCAGTAAATATTTAATGGGGATGATGAGCCAAGTATCTTAAGACAGAAATATTTGAACACATCATTTTGGTGTGGTTGTTAAATCTAAACTAGCCAACAAATGTTGGGTAATTAGTCTTATGTTCAGTCAAAAACTTAAACCAGCTAAGCCCTCCATCTAGAACATGGTAAAGGCAGAATAGACTCGCCCTTGGTCCCTTGTGGAAATGCTGCCGCCCCCAAGCAAGACCAGACTGTGCACTATCCTTCTGAAAAGCGGGGTTAGCATTAAAGGAAGGGGGGGCTACAGGATAAAGACTTTGGCTTCATAGAAGAAAATGTCCCCAGACCTAGAGTCTCTGTCAAAAGGTGTGAAGGTCCTGCCCAGGACTGACTGTCCTTGGGGATGCCATAGAGGGATTTCTGCAGTGAACAGAAAATAAGACGAGAGGCCCAGGACAGATTCTTCCAGCCCTAAAAACCTGTCATAAACCTCAAATGAATATACATTTCAGTTGTGGACCCAATACAGTACTCACATTCCTAAACAAGCAGGTGTAAGTAAGATGAAATTTGTTAACCCAAAATAATGTGGGGGCCCCTGGGTGGCGCAGTCAGTTAAGCGTCCGACTCTTGGTTTTGGCTCAGGTCATGATCTCAGGGTCGTGGGATCGAGCCCCGCATAGGTCTCTGTGCTCAGCTCAGAGTCGGCTTGAATTTCTTTCTCCTTCTCCCTCTGCTCCTCCCCTCTATGCGCACTCTGTCTCTCTCTCTAAAATAAGTAAATAAAATTTTTTTTAAAAAGCACGAAATAACATGCTGTGAGAGGTAAGGAGGAAGAACAGGCCAGAAGGCTTCCTGGAGGCATTGGGACCTCAGCTGGATCTCGAAGGCTGCCAAAGACTGAGATACATAGGGGCTGGGCTGGGGTGGGGGTTCAAGAGGGAGGGCGGGTTGCAGGATGCAGGCCTGGGTTAGGGCAGGGGGGCCTGAGGTGGTGCACCCCCTTGCCTACCGCCCCTCCCCCCAGCACACAGGGTTCCTGGGGGATGAAAGGAATACAGTCTGCACGAGACACGAAAAGGGGCCGCTGCTGCCTTTCATAGCCTTTCCCCATTTCAGGTTTGCATCTCATTTTCCTGCGAACTTTTTTTTTTCCCTTCCCTTTGCGGCTCTGGCTTTTGTTGGTGTAACCTCAATTTCTTGCTGCTTTTCAAAGCTTTTATTCCCCAAGTGAAGGGAAGGAACTTTTAATGTCATGCTAGGTCCTTAGCCAGGCCGGGTGTCTTTCCAAATCAGTCCGGGGCTCGGGGAGGCCGGCGAGAGGGGGAGGCTTGGCAGGGAGCGGGGAGAGTCAATTGCAAGGAGCAAAACAGCAAGTACAACGGATGAAGGTCCCCGAGGTGATTTGCAAATCTGCTGAAATCCTGAACAAGCTTTGATTTAACCCAAGCTTGAAATGGCTTTTATTTACTGTCTATTGTGGAATAAATGACATCTCATAAACAGGCTTTATCCATTACCCCAGAATGGAGAGCACGGTGTTAGGGACATTTTATCCTCTTGATATCAAAGGAGATATGCCAGGGTGTGTTATTACAAATAGAAAAATCAATGCTGAGACACACACATCTGAAATTTCATTTTCGTTGAACCACATTTTCAAAGGAAAAAAAAAAGGCAATTGCTAATAAAAATGAGTACAGAACCGGAGGATTTACCAAGCTTGAGCAAAAGACTGGCTGGGAGCAAGCCCAGACAGTGAATAAATTGGGCTGTGCCCTGGGGCCATTTCTTGCTCCTCCTCCCCCTCCCCCCACCCCCACCCCCCACCGCAGCAGGAGCCCAAACACGGTGGGGGAGGGGGGCAGGAGCTGCTTCTCACTGTCCCCAGGCCTCCCACCCTGACCACACACCACACTTGGCCGCAGGCCCCACGGAAAGCGTCAGAAATATCAAGACTACTGCTGTTTCCTCCAGGCTTTTACCACTTTAACGGTGGGGTCTCTGACTCTTTCAGGTCTGGGGCGAGAGCGAAAAGGCCCGCACGGAGTGAGGACGACAAGTTAGCCAGAGTCCACAGAAAGGCTGAGGCTCGGCCTCTCCTGGAGGCCGTAGCCACGCCCACCACCTCCCCTTCGGAGAGAGGTGGTGGAAGGTGAACACTCCCAGCTTTTCATAAAATGTTCAAGTCACCTCCCTGGACCCCCACCTTCTTATCACGTTGTGTAACCTTGTATTGGGGTGACACTTCGATTCGGGGTCTTGTTCTGCCCTCCCCCCACCCCCTGGACTGTAATAAGCTCAGTGAGGCTCAGGGCCAGGCCCGAGGTTGCCCTCTGTTGTATTCCCACGGCTTGGCACGTAACAGCTGCTCAGTAAATGCCAGTCGAATACGTGGGAGTGAGCACGTGCGAGCTGGTGGAAGGGACCCTGCCACCTGAGTAGAAGGTTCCGGCTCTGGTCAGCAGCCCTGCCCTGAGGCAGGAACTAGAGAGGGGTCGCCGGTTTCCTGCGGTCATACTTGCCTCAGGAATGCCTAGCTCTGTTGGCTGAGGGAAAGGGGCCAGGAGACTTGGCTTGGTTTTAAGGCCCCACAGTAAATCCTGACCTGCCTCCTGAAAAACCAAGCAACAAAAAAACAGTGACAAAGAACGAAGAACCAGACAGAAACCCATGCCCTCTCGTAGAGAAAGAGCACGCTCCACACTCAGAGCTGGCCTGGGCATCAGGAATCACGTCGCCGAACTCTCTCTTCAGAGATGGGGTGAACCAAGGCCCAGAATGGGTAACTAATTTACCTGAGTCCCACAGGAACCTGTGGCGGGGTCCTGAGCCCTTCAATTGGCCTGAAAAGAATCTAAGGAGAGAAAATGATAATGAAGAAGGACCCCACAGAGCAACTTCATTACCAAGAGAATCAGGCCGTTGAGAAGGCTGTTTTGGAAATAATTCAACAAGGAAAGATCTAGAAAGCATCCACACTGGACAAATGCTCAAGATTTTTGCCATTTTTAAAGAGGCATGGCTCTTGTTTTCTCCACAGACTTAACTTGGTTGAAGGCCACTAATCAGAATCAGGAAAGGCAGCTCCTGCAACATTTCGGGAAGACAATTCCCCGTGAGATGTGTCCCCCCTCCCACGGAGACCCGGGCTGCCTATTTCTTCCCCCGCGTGCTTCATAAAGGTTTGAGAGAATAGCCTAAGCCAGCCAATACAATTCAGGCGATTGTGCCTGAAATAGGTGGCAGTATTTAAATAAGGTTTCAATAGGAAGGAAAAGTCTCTTCGGACTTGGTCTGTGATGTAGTTATCAGGAGGAGAAATGTGCAGAACCCATTACCTGCCACTTCTTCCCCCAGGAAATCCCTTGTTTGCGAAGCGTGAATCTCTCTGGCTTTTCCTGGCTTTTTCTCTCTGGATTGTGCAGGGTAAACATCTGCCTTGCACTGTGTGTTTATAAGAAGAGGCATTTGTGGTTTTGATTGTTCAGAGGTTTCTGCAGAACACACGTGCGCTGCGATTTTCCCTCTCCCTGGTCTCCCCCCTCCCCAACCCACCCCGCTGGCTGCCCCGGGGCAAACAATCCTGGACATTTACTTCGGTGCTTTTGGCATTACGTGCATCCTTCCGTCCAGACCCAGCTGCTCTGCCTGGGGACAGCGTTTTTCATAGCAAGGGCACTAGGTCTTCATTGTATTGCTGTTATTATTTATTTCACAAATGTTTTTTAAGCACCTCCTGGGTGCAGAATGTTGAGGTGGATATGGTGAACTCTACCAAGAGACCCAGCCCTTGTCCCCAGGAGCTTATGGTCGTGTTGAAGAAACAGCTTGCACACATGAGACGTTTGGTCTTTGCCTGCCTAAGACCATAGAACTTTGGAGGGACAGGGAATCCGTTGCTGTCCTTCTTACTGTTAGCCAGCCTGAGCCTCTCGTCTTGAGTCCTTGGGTAGTTGAAAGCCACCCGTGGATCAGGTCTTTCGATCACCTACTCCCGGGAAAGAGGGTGACAGTTTCCTTGTATTCTCCAATGTCCCTGGGGAAGGTGTCCTCTCATGGCTGGCTCTAGCCACGTGAGGATCATCATAGCAACAAAACACTATTAACTGGAACTCAAAAAATTCCTGGTAGATAGATTTTTTTTTTTTTTTTGGTATGATTCTAATGTAGGTTAGACACAAATTACAAGAAAATAACGTTATCAAATACCTAGAAAAAAGAGGGGAAAAAAAGACAAAACAAAGCTTGGCTCAGATTTCATCCAGGCCCCTCGTTTCCTTTACCTCCAGCTACAGCTAGGGCAGTGAGCACTCCGGTCACAGGAATGGCCAGAAAAACCCATTGTCAGCTAAGAAAGGTGTGTGATGCTGAGTAGAAGGTGCTTTCTGCCAGGGGAAGGAGACCCAGATATTTTGCCATTTTTAAAGAGGCATGGCTCTTGTTTTCTCCACAGACTTAACTTGGTTGAAAGCCACTAATCAGAATCAGGAAAGGCAGCTCCTGCAGCATTTCGGAAAGACAATTCCCCATGAGATGTGTCCCCCGCTCCCACAGACACAACCTAAAAGGATTTTCTCTTTTATCTTCAGCTTCTAGAAAACGCAATCCACAATCCCATTCACCTATCCTGGATATTCTAGTGTGGAGAGGGTCATGGTTCAGATGATCCGCATAGGGACAGCTAAGCCCCTCTTGAAGCCAATGCTTCATGGGAGACCCGGGGGCCAGTTCGGGCTCTGACATTGCCCAACTGGTGACCTTGGATCAGCCCCTCAGCCTCTCTGGCCTCCACTGTAACTGGTTTCTAATGGCCTCTCCATGGGTAAGAATCAAAGACTCTATGAAATAACTATATCATGTTAGATCCCAGCAACTTTTAAAATCTGCTGATTTCTTCTGTACCTCAAAGAAATAACTGCAATCGCATGTTCACCGCAACATTTTTCAATTAAGTCAAGACATGGAAGCCGCTCAAGTGTCTGTCAACAGATGAACAGATAGAGAAATGACTGGATTTATCTACAAGGAATAGCATCCAGCCTTTAAAAAAAGAGATCCTGCCATTTGTGACAACGTGGATGTCCTAGAGGACATTGTGCTAAGTGAAATAAGCCAGATGCGGGAAGAAAAACACTGTATGATCTCACTTATGTGTAGAATCTAAAAAAGTCAAATACATAGAAGCAGAGGGTAGAAAGGTAGTTCCTGGGATTAGGGGGTAGGGAAATGGGAGATGTTGGCCAAAGGGTACAAAGTTGCAGTTATGTAGGATGAATAGGTTCTAGAGAGTTAATGCACAGCATGGTGACCACAGTCAACAGCATCATATACTAGGAATCTGCTAGGAGAGTAGATCTCAGGTCCTCTCACCATAGATAGATAGATGATGGATAGATAGATAGATAGATAGATAGATAGATAGATAGATAGAAACTGTGAAGGGATGGATGTGTTAATTAGCTCGACTGTGTTGTGTATGTATATCAAAACATCATGTTGTATTCCTTCAATATATACATTTGTTACCACTAAACAGACAGATTCTGCTGATTTCTGCCCTGGATATGTATGCCCTGCAAGAATCTCCTCTATACCCACTTAGGCCTGGTGCCCACTGAATGTCTGACCTTGCCGTTGTCATTCGAGCATACGCTAATAACCTCACTGCAGGAATACTACCTGGGCAGCCGGGAGCTGAAGGGGGTGGCCTGCCATGGAAAGATCGCTCCAGCTTCATCTCTGGGGCTCCCTTATCTCATTGAATGAGAAACCTGTAGAACAACAGATTAGTAATCCATGCGGGTGGTTGTGCACGGGTTTGTTAGATGATGATGATTGGTACTTTCCGAATTTTTAATAACTTCTTAACATAGAAATTATGATTTAATAAGGGCAGTGTATATGTAATAGGGGCAGGGGCCTCATCAGGCAACTGGCTCTGATCAGGGACGGAGGGAGGTGTGGTCAGAGAGGGGAATGTGGAGGTATTTCTATTGCTCAACCTGGATGCTGGGCACACCACTGTCCACTGTTCTCTAACTTGCGCTATGCCTTGAATGTGTTTAGTGTATATGCTCAATATTTCATTATCAAAATTATTTGGGAATGACAATGTAGAAACAGTGAAGTTCAGCTTTGAATGTAGAAATTTGAAACACCCCCCCCCCCCCCCGCCCCGTGAATAATAAAAGGACTCCTAGGATACTATGCTGTCCAATAAAAATATAGTACAAGCCACACATGTAATTTTAAATTTTCTAGTAGCCGCATTTTGAAAAGTAAAACAAAACAGGTGAAATTTATTTTAATATTATATTTTATTTAACCTGATATATCCAATTTATTGCTATATCAACATATAATCAACATTTAAAAACTTTAATATTTGACATTCCTTTGTTCTTGTTGCTGTTGGCATTGGGCTTGGAAATCCAACATATATTTTACACTTACCGCATGCTCATCCCAACTGCGACTAGCCAGCGCAACAGGCAGGCAAAGCCCTGGGCTGCGCTTGGTCCCCCTTTCCTGGCAGGGGCTGAGAACAATGGGCTCTCTCACTGCAGCAAGCATGATGGCCCCAGGAAAACCTCACGCCATCCCCATCTGACCTCTCCTTTCTTCTCTGGGATGGGGACCCTCGCTCACAGGGAGGGGCCAGCCTCGCACCCCCACCGAGGACCAAGGAAAGGGGATGTTCACCTGCCAATTTCCCCAGCGCCAGACAGTAAGTACTGTGCTCTCTGCAGGCAGAAAAGCAGCCCTTTCTTATCGGCTCCTCTGCCCTGTACACAGAGGAAGTCCCACAGGCCAGTTTGCTTTCAAAAGGACAAGGGTGTACACAGTCTAGGAGGACATTACAAGCAATAAGAAACACTGTTTGTGGCGTAGAGAGGTCAGCTCCATAAACCTGCACACTGACTCTTGGTTCCGAGGTGGCCTCATAAAACATGAAACACATGGTCATGTGATGGATGCCCTGGGGTGGCCCTGGCCCACGACACCCACAATGGCCGCGCTGCACGGGGTTCACACCTGCCCCAGAAGGGGACTGCTCCCTCCTCCTGCAGAGGAATCCACACCCTGGGCTGAGAGATTAAGTGCGCCAGGCTGGATTACTCCGGGCATGGTTAAAAAAACATCCTCATCAGATTTGAAATATGACATCACTCCTGGGAGAGGACTGGGACTCTTCAGAGCCCAAGGAGGCACTTCTCTGGGCTCAGGGGACAGGACCTGAGCACCTGTCCACCCTGCCTGAGAGCCCAGCCCAGCCCATCCCATCCCAGGTGTTCACAGGGAGTGATATTCCAACGGGGGACTTGTGCCTTACGCCAAAACCACAGCGAAACTGAAAACAAAGATGTTCCTTGGATTTCTGAGGATTGACACTTTTCTTTTTCAAATCTGTGTGTGTGTGTGTGTGTGTGTGTGTGTATGAAATAGGATACATAGGAGAATGAGACATGTGAGAAATATATTTTTTATATATTTATATAAATACATATTTATATTTAACATATGATAAAAATATATTTATAAAATATATATCCACAAACATACATGGTAGATAGGAATAGGATCTATACATCTTATAAGAAAGAAGGGCCAGGCTACATCTACAAGCCAAGTTCCCCAGTCCACGCAAGGATGCAGCCCTGTTCGGAGGCTGGAGGCTGGTAGAAAAGATGCAATTTACCTTTGGGTAGTGATGCTGGGATTCCCATTTAAAAGTCTAAGCCAGCTGATTATTTATTGATGTCTCTCGTTCCATAGCTGTCTGACTCTTACTGGTTGAAAGAAGCTCCTATGAGCCTAAAGGATTTTTTGAATTAAGTTCTTTTCAGTCATTTTCCCCTCAGGTGTTAACCAATGAGACTGTACTTTGACAGAAGTCCGCTCCTTTCCCCTCGACCCTCAGCCCCCCCTTATTTTACGCCGTGAAATAAAATTAAGCGCCAGGAGAGACGCCATCAAACAACCGGTCCTGACATGGTTATTTGGCATTTATTTTTTATTTACAGAAAGAGTGAGAATAATGCATTGGAGCCCCTCATATTTTACAGTGAATATGCCTCCGAATCCTATTGGGACACAAATGCAGGCAATTTAATGAATAAAAGGGCTCACTCCGGATGACTCTGGCCGGTGGTCTTGCCTCTAGCCCAGACACGGTCCTTGAAGTACTCATTTTCCTCAGCTCCCTGAAGTCGGGATGGTTTGGCCTCCTTACTTCAGCTGGTTCATCATAAAATGGGATGATAGTCTCTTACTCAAAGCAAGGCAGAGGGCTGAGGTCCCTTCCAGTTGTAACACTCCTAATTCCAAGAGCCAGAACCTTCTTTTCAAAGATTATCTTACCAGTGAGTTCAGCCAGAGCAGCCCGATTGACTCCTTATTTTGGCAGGGACACTCACCCTTCACCCCCCCCAACCCCGACCGTCCTCACCTCTAGCCACCCTCCCCCACCCCAGCCCACCAAGGGGAAAACGGAATAGGGAACATTCGGTGAGGCCTAGTGGAGCAGACATGGAAGCCAGTGAGGAACTTCTGTCCATCCGGGTATGTCCTGATCAACAGGGCCACACTAGGGTCTGTCTACCCCACCGTGGGGACGACTGGCCCTCAATCACCCCCACTCTCTGGCAGGGGTGTCCCGCATACACAACAGAGACAAAGCCTCTGGAAAGGTCCCTCACCTTCCCGGCCTTTCCTGAGGATGCCTAAAAGTCTTTGACCAGGAGACACAAATCTTCATTAATTCGTGCCAGGGAAAGAGTGGCAACCATCAGGGAACTTTCAGTCTAGCGGAGGAGACAGAGGTTATCCATGATCACGCACGTGTCACATAGGCACAACCCACGACAAGAGCCGCAAGTGGTCCCCGCCTTGTGGGATGGGTGGTGGCCATGGCCACCCTGCGGGGCAGAGAAAGCGCCACGCCCCCCTCCCCCGCGCCTCCAGCCCTGACTGGGGCTTTTCCTGACAGCAGGTGAGGATGGGGGCTGGCACAGACCCCCCTGGAGGACCCTCGGCGCTCAAACAGGAGGCAGACTAGGCATTTCAGGGAGCAGAGCTTGGAAATCTAATTTCGGCCTCCACCAATCTTTTGGTGGACTTAGGAGTTGAAAACAAAGCAAGACTGGTTGGAATCACAGCATCTCAGGCAAACTTGTTAGCCTCTCTGTGCCTTTGTTTGCTCGTCTGAAAAAGGGAACACAGCTGACTGGTTACCTGCTGTCCCATCCTCTCTGATGGCCGACGGCGTGGCTCAGGACACAGCTGGCCACTGTTGGAACCTGGCCTTGGCCGGAAACAGAGCGGTCATGGCTTCAGAGCCCTTGGACTACAAACCACCACACGTGAGTCTGGACGCCACACACTCTGGGGGGCCCATCCTCACATGCAGAGCCCGTGTCCACCCGGGGGGGGGGGTCCCCTGACTCTGTGTGTGTGTGGCGGGTGTGTGTGTGTGTGTGTGTTCCAAGGGAATTAAGGTCAGTACTTCTGACAAAAAAGGTAGGATCAGTTCCAGTTGGAGAAGGAGGTATGGCCATTTTTGTAGGCAGAGAAGGTATAATATAATACTATTTGCAGACACTTTTGGTTGCTCTTTCACACACACACCTCGTCACAAGATTCCTCCTCCATGAAGTCCTCCGTGGTTTGTTCTTGCTGAAGCAATTCTTCTGTCCTCTGAACCCTCTCTACGTGCTGTGGATCCCACTTTTACCCTGATGTTATAACACTCCACGTTCTTACCCAATTAGACTTGCAGATGGAGCTACAAGATTGATCTCATATCCTTGTTCAATCCCTAGAATTGCAGTAGAATATCCTAAGAGAGCCAAATAAATACTTGCTGAATGAATGAATGATGTGTGCCTGAATGAATGCATGGCTTAAATGCAAGAAGCTCTTTTCCAGGGCTGCTATCCTCACTCCACTTTGTCCAGATGCTTTCCTCTGCATGTACTCTGACTCTAGCCTGTCTCTCCTCTCCTCCCCACGTCCTCATTGTAACAGATCCTTGCTCTCCTCATCTTATTTGGCTGCTTCGATGGTGTGAGCAATCATGATATTGTCATTGGAATAGCCTGGATGAACCCCAGCCACCTTGCCTCAGTGACAATATTAATAGTGACAAGTTCTAGGGCCCACCTTGTGTGCTGGGTATGACTGTTTGGTTGCCAAAGTGGAAGGTTAATAGGTAACATCTCCCTGGTCTGACCCTGTTACTGAACCCCCCACGTTCTGATTCTCTTTAAGCCCCATGAGATTCACATCTCTGCTGAACGGCTGCGGGACATGTGACTACACTTAGAAAAATACAACCAATAATTGAGCTGGTGGCTCCATCAGTATTTTAAACAATGATCACACAACGTACATTCCCACCGGCAGCCACGTGCATCCATTGAAAAATGAGGGCACCCATTTGGTGCTCTTCTGGGGAGTCCCAATTAGGGGGCTGGACACGTGCCCACCATGCTCTGGGGTTCTGGCAATGGAGAGACAGCGCCAGGGAAAAGCAGAAACCAGCTCTGGGCTGATATTCTTTGTGCCTTGGCCTATAGGTGACATCTGTGAACAGTTGAAGACCGAGGTTCATTCCCCAGAGGCTCATGAGTTGGGCTTTTTCCATGGCCCGGGATTCCCCACTGCTCTGCACCACGTGCTAATAAATCACATAAACAGAAGTCATTGATCACAGTGGACATAAAGAGCCAAGATGGTTCATGAAAACTCAACTGAAAAATCCAATTGAAACCAACCAAGAATTTGAGAATATCCCCCTGCCAGGAAACTACGATTGTCTGTGCATGAGGGGGAGGGCGTGGCGATGGTGGCATGGATTCGGGGGCATGCCAGTCTCTGCCTGCAAGAGATGCACATTCAGGGAAATGCCACCAAGCATGAGACATTTTGTCCTGAAGAGGGTCAGAAGCATTACGGTAGAATAGGAAAGATGGGGCTGAAATCGTGTAGTCTTTATTGTGAGAATGCAGGTGTCTGTGTGTGTGCTGAATTTGGCATCTGGGGACTGCGGGTTCGAAGAAAAGGATCTGGGCTTTGCAGCCAGACACACTTGGTTTCAATGCGCGCCCCACCACCTGCTACTGAATGTCCTTGGTCTGATTGCTTACTCTCTCATCTATTACATGGTGCTAGAAGCGCCTGCTTGATCAGGTCCGGTAAGAGAGCTAAACGTTAAACCTCTCGTGAGGTAACTGACATTCACCCCTGGGAAGATGATGACCTGACACCCTCACTACTGGCATCTTTGTTTTCCAAGTTCTTTCAATCTGATGACACTGGTAGTCCTTTCTCTGGGCTCTTGTAGAGACACCGCAGAGATTGCCAGGTCCTGGTGCCTTAATTTTACACGTGGGGAAACTGAGCTAGGGAAAGGGAAGTCATGAGCCTGGGTCCCAGAGCTCCTGGCAGAGTATTCGGTTCCCATGCAGCCAAACAGATCTTCAAGAGCAATCCTCCAGAAGATTTGTGGCAAAAGTGAAACAGTTCATATCAGTGCTTACTGGCGTCCAGATTAAAATCCAAAACGGGAGTGGAGTCCCTGTTACCTAATGGTAGGCAACTTTGGGAAGGCCTATAAAGAGAACCCCCTCTCTGTGTCTCAATGCTTATTTATACTGCATCCAGCCAGGTGACTGATGACCCACTCCTTATTTGTCAGACCAACCAGATGAAGCAATTCCACCATCTAGGATTTCTGCAAAGTGGCCTGAAATCAAAAGCTCTAAAGACAGGAGCTCTGCTCCCTCGGGAAGGGGAGGAGGATCAGAGAGGGGTTATTTGCCCAGACATAGACACCATGACCCTGGGATCACGACCCACAGCCCTTGTGTTTCCACTGTCAATAATTGTACAAACACCAGTAAGATTCACATTTGCATACTACTTTATAATTTTTAAAGCTCTTCCAAAGACGTGACATCATTTGATCCTAAATGCCCCCAGTGGAAGGTGGAACAGGTACTCTTTGGGGGTTTAGAGTTGGTAAAACTCCACACGGAGAGGTTAAGTGAACAATACAAGGTCAGAAAGCCAGATGGTGGCAGAGATGTGATTGGGACCCAGATAAAGACCAAGAGCCTTGAGTTGCTGCCGCACACACAGCCCTTCTGAATAGAACAGCTGCAGGAGAGCCCTTATCCCGGCCTTGCAGCTTCGTGCCTCTGGGGCCACTACCCCAGGCCAGCTGTCTGCGGACCGTTCATTCCAAGGGCAAGGCCACAGCAGGCAGGATGCTGGCTTCCTGACTTGGGCCCCCGCACAAGTGCCTACCTGTGAGAAGCCGAAGGCTGGGTGCCATCCCGGGGGTCAGAAGGGAACCCAAGAGAACTCTGCTGGGGTTGCCCAAGAAGGGCAATCCTGAGCCTCCAAGTGTCCTGAGTATCAAGGAACCTTAACAAGAGGCGGAGTGGAGTGGTGTTGAAAAGTGAGGAGGCTGAACCCGACTGCTGGGGTTGAATCCTGCTCTGCCGCCTACTAGCTGCGAGACCTTGGGCAAGTCACCTACCCTCCTCGGTTTCCCTGTTTGTAAAAGGGAACTCATCACAGCCAGCACTGTAAACCACTGATGGGAGGGTTAATTGAGTTAATACTTGCCAAATGCTTAGGATGGTACCTGGTATGTAATAAGTGGTTTGTAAATGTTTGTTAAATATAATGCCAGACCAGGAGCACCTGGGCGGCTCAGTTGGTTGGGTGGCCGACTCTTGATTTCGGCTCAGGTCATGATCTCGGGGTCCTGAGATTCGAGGTCTCTTCCTGGTGTGGAGTCTGCTTAGGATCCACTCTCTTCCTCTCTGTCTGCCCCTCCCCCCATTTGCTGGCACGCCCTCTCTAAAATAAATAAATAAATCTTTAATACATACATACATACAGAGTGCCAAACCGTCTATGGGCCAGACACCGTCCTGGTGGCGCGGTTAAACAGAGGAGCAGGACACACCATGCCCAACGGAGTCGCTGGCCCGTGTGTGTCTGAACAGGGTGGCTATGACCTCCGATGGGTGCCGATGTCACAGTTTGGCCATTACAACTGCTTTATCAGCAGGGTGTTCAAGAACTGGTGGTGTGAATGAAGGCCAAACAGCCTTCATGCCAAGGGTTGGAAGCTGTGAGGATGGGAGCGAGGAAGGGGAGGATAGGGTCCCTGCCTGGGTGGATGTTCAGGAAAGAGCCCCAGATGGGCCTGGGAGTCTCTCTGCCTCCCTGGACGCAGCAGCCCCCAGGTGCTATGGCCATCGGGCCCCTGAAGGTGGCCAATCCAAGTGAAATGCACTGTAAGATTTTGAACCAAAACAGAAAGTATGCAAACTCTCTCATTAATAATTTTCCATATTCATTCCATGGTGACATGATAGCATTTTAGATATGCTGGGTTAAATGTGCTATTAAAATTCAGTTTACTCCTTTTTCACGTCTTCAAACGCGGCTACTAGAAAATGTTAAATTGTGTCTGTAGTTGTATTTGTAGCTCATGTTGTATTTCTTACGAGAAGTCACTGGTCTACTTGGCCAGGTGCTAACTGAGTGAGCTGAGTGTCCACAGAGGAGGGCACTGAGCGTCCCCCAGGGCAGCCTCCGGGAGAAGGCGAGGGCTGCTCTGGGCCTCAGGGAGAGGCTCTTTCCTGTGTCTGCGGAGCCCGACACAGGCCCGTCCTTAGTGGTTGCTCATTTTAGATTCGTTGAATTATTGGTGAAATGTGATTTGGCCACGGGATGAGAGAGAAGCAAGTAGGCAACCAGACCTAGGAACAGAGGATGCCCTGAATTGGCAGCTCATTCCTTAACACACCTCAAGATGATCAAATCAAAGCAAAATGCGCCGAGCCCCTCTTCTTCCAAGCGCAGGCAGTGACCATCCATCTGGGCCTTCCAGTTTTTCAGACTTGCCCCTGCCTTGAATCACACCCTCTGGAGGGCCCAGCTGACTTAGGCTCGATGCCTCTATTGTCAAGTGCTGTCTTCAAGAGGGGTTTGGTCCCGATGGCCTCCAGGCAGCCCCCAGCTTCCCCGGGGGCCACATCGCCACGCATGGCAAGAAGTTTGGGAGAAGTTGGTCTCTGCAAATGGCTGTCGGGTGAGGGAGGGACAGGCCTCAGGGAGGCTGGGCTGGGGGCCGCCCTGGAAGGCCAAGACTAATTCCACAGTCTAGCCACTCCGTCAAACGTTTAGTGTATCCGGGTGATTGTTCCCTGGTAGGCCACGACGGTCTATCTGCTGGGCCTTTTGTCATGTTAACTGCAGCCGATCAATGGATTGAGGTCAGGACTTCTGATGTAGGTGCAAGCTTAGAGGGAAAAAAGTCTCAAAGATTCATTTTTTCTCGTCTGGTAACACTCCGGTCACTTATTTTTTCTCAGTTAGCCTCAGCGGCTCTAAAGTGGATATTGATCAGTGCTTTAATGCAAACCTGTCAAATTAATTTTGCAGACCTGGGATATGACTGGCCTAAAATTGCTTCTGCATCTGTTCTCTGCAGCAAGCCTATGAATTTTAATCACGGCCAGAATGGGTTGGTGGCTTTTTTTGTTAGAAACTTGAATAGGAAAGGTTTAAACTGTAAATGCCAGGGAATGATGCTGTTTTGTTCTTTTCAGAAACTCATGTGGTGGAGGTCAAAGAAATTATTATGTCGGGTGTATTCTTGGCAGATGCTGTGGGAAGCCTTGCGGGCTGCCTTCCAGCAGAGCTGCGGGGGAGCCTGGGGCCGCCCTCCGCAAACACGCCGGGCCATCCGGAGCCACTGCTCCGAGAGGTGGGCATCGCAAGGCCTGCAGGGCGCGGCCCCTGTTTTCCTTGGGATCCTCCACCCTTCTCCTCCTGGGGGTGAAGCAAGCTCGGGGGGCACTTTGTTTTGAAGGTTTGGCTTCCAGGCCCGGCTCTGCCTCACCTTCCCCGTGGAACCTCAGGCGGGGCAAGGGGTCTGTTTCTGAGAGTCAGGTGATCATCTAAAAAGCGCCCCTAACGTGGAGAACAGTCCTGTGGAACGCCTCTCCCAGGGAGGGGCTGTCCGGCTGGGACCACACGGCGCTGCAGAGGCCCAGGCTCGGGGGCACAGAGCTCTGCCGGGGCGGGAGGCCCCCGGCCTCTCTCCAGGACCCCCGCAGCCTGTCCGCCACAGCCACCCCCCTGCGCCCTGGTGGGAGGCCCCTCCACACTCCAGATCTGGGAGCGAGCCGGGGCTGTGACACCCCAGTCCCCCCCCCCACCCCGGCTGCTATCAACACTGTCCTCGCACCACTCTGCTGCTTCTACGGCCCTGGCACCTCTCCTCATTGGGCCACTGAGGCAGGCAGGCCCTGTCGCAGGGAAAGAGGCTCGCAGCACTTCTACTTCCCTGGGAAGGGGGTGGCACGTCTTCCACAAGCATGCAGGGCTCCGTCCCCTCCCGCCTGGTGGCAGCACACCGCCCACAGTCTCGCCCGGCTCCCCCTGCAGAGAATCAGCCCCAGCCATACGGCCTTCACGGCGCATCACCATCATCTTTTTACCCAGTACTTGCTTCGGGCCGGGCCCTATCCTCAGATTTAACCCTCATAAAAACCACCCAAGGGCAGTGCGGTTACCGTCCTTACGGTATGCGCTGCTGGAGGAGGCCGAGGCCCAGAGAGGCGAGGTAAGCTGCCCAAGTTGCACAGCGAACAAGTGGTAAACCTAGATGGTCTGGCTCGACAGCCTACCTCTGAATCTGCTTTGAGCTCTGTCTGTCTGTCTGCCTGTCTGTCTCTGCCCACACGCGATAAAGCCCTTGATGTGGAGGCATCTTGCTGGGTGTCTGATGGCTGTGTCTGTGCTTTTCGTTCCTCCCACTAAAACTCCAAGCCCCTCCAGGGTAGAATGCCCTCTCCTTCTTGAATATTCAAATAGATCTGTAAGCTGAAGGACCCCATGGTCCCAGAGACAAGGCCAGGGAAACGTTTGGGCACCACTTTGGTGGGAACGCTGATTGATTCACCCAGACAGAGTAAAGGCGGGGAGGGGGGAGAGAGAGAGAGAGTCATTTCATTTCATGTGAGCACATGGGGACTCTCCAGCTGTGAGGAGGCTGTCGGGTGGATCCCCTGCTCCCTGGAGTGAAGAGCTGGAAGATCGAGAAGGCATGAAGCCCAGAGCTGGGCTCAAACCCCCAGGTCGGGGACCTGCCCCGCAGGAGCTCGCAAGAGGGACCGTGGGACATTGGCATTCACATGCCTGTTACTCTTCTGTGGCCAGCCTGTCAGGGCTACACAGAGAAGCAGACACCCCAGTACCTGTTGGGTAAAAGGACACTTGTCCCTGTCCTGGTGACCACTCCTCCCCGTTCCCTCCAAACCCCCCCCCCCCCCGCCCGGAGCTGGTCCCTGAAGAGGGAAGGGGCCTGGGTTGTCTACTAGAGCCTAGACAGCCTCCCCCGCACCGTCAGTGCTCCAGATAACACTCAGGGAGTCGGGTATCCTGTCACCCTGCCCTGGGGAGAGGCAGGGATGCAATCCAAACTGAGCTTGAAGTTACCCTTTAAACTGGACAGAGTTTTCATCATTGCAAGTGATCAGAAGTTTATAGAATCTAAGTTGTCAGTGAGGAATGGAGGTGGGAGATGAAGCATAGCAGGGTGTAAGCAATGGGCAGAGAAGTAAAGCGTTACGTATTTACGCCTCGCTGAGCTGCAGTCTCTGGCTCACGTAATACAGCAGAAAGCACATACACATTGCAGGATACTCACCCTGCTCAGAACCTTGTTTTGGGTTAAGCAGAACTGAAGACAGCTTCTCCCAAAGCAGCCCCTGACTTCAGGCCTGGCCCTTGCCCCCCTGCGGAAAGAGGGGCCTTCCCTGCTTGAGGACCTATGAGGCGGTCTTCACGGCCAGGCGGACAAAGCGAGCTGGCTGGTCATCGCTGACCACTCAACGGAGCTCCACAAGAGCATGAGTTAAGGACTGCGGGGTTAATGATGACAGAAATCCTCAGGGATCCTTGATCCAGGGACTTAGTCACCATTGTGACTCTCTCCTTCCATTTCTTGGCTCTGCCCGTTGCCCTCATTCCTGAGCCTATACACGGTGGCAGAGATGTGGTTATGGGCTCACCCTCCCTCACCCCCCCAGAAAGAATTTCTCTGTCTCACATGCAGTTTTTAAACGCTGAGAAAGGTCCCTGACTGTCCAGGTCGGGTCACCAGCGCTCCCCTTGGACTAGTCACTGTGGTTCTGTGACGAGCTCAGCCTGGCTCATAGGCCCCTGGTTGGAAGGGCAGATGGAACAGGTAGCACTGGGTAGCTCTCCAATTTGAGCGTTTGCAAGGACCCATTGATTATTTGCGGCAGCGCCTGACTTTGTGCTGCGTTTATCCAGTTATCTCAAGGGAACCGATCCCTCACCTGCCAAACATGCCGTCTCCAGTCCAGCCTCATTCCTTCGGGGATGGTGGCGGAGGCTCCCGCAGGGGAGAACGGGCTCCGGTGAGCTCCCTTCGGGCTCCAGCTTCCTTCCCCAGCATCCTCAATGCCAAGCAGGAAGCCCCACACGGGGGAGGCACTCAGTGAATGAGTCTTGAATGAAGGTCTGGCTGATGAATGAATGACTGTGTGAATGGGAGGAGAGGAGATGAAAAGCTGTTAGACACACACAGCCAGAGCTCACCTGACCACAGTGCTTCCTGCCCTCCCACCTCCGCTAAAAAGCTTTGTGCTTGTACTATCAGGTTTGGGCTCCTCAGGCCCCGAGGGGAGGGAAGAGGACCAGCTGCTCTGTGGTCTGCAGGAAAAGACACGGGCTAGGGAGCAGGGGATCCGTCCGGCCATTAATTACCTGTGCGACCTTGGGCAAGCCACAGAACCTGCCTTCGCTTCAGTTCCATCGTCCGTCAAATGGGACTATTCTTATCATCCCACAACAGGGCTGCGGAGAACAGACAGTAGTAGAAAGTTAACAGCACTTAGAAAAATTGCAAAGAAAAGCGCAGGGTGGGAGGGAGGAGGTATGACGACCATGGGCCTCCATCATGGGGACCCTCGAAGCTACGTGTCAGTGATGGTGTAGCAGGGAAGGCACCCAGGCCCTCCATATGGAGAAGCTCACACTTGCAAAGAAAATTCCCCAACAGTCCTGAGGACCTACCACTTGCCCAGCCTTGGAGGCAAAGATTGAAAAGGCCAAGAAACCATACTCCTTGCCCTTAAGAGAAGATGCACATCCATAAAGCAGTTAGCTTCTTAGAAAGGGCTCAAGGACGTGTCACGGAAACTTAACCAATCAATAAATACTTGTGGAGCACCTACTATGCGCCAGGCACTGTTCTAGAATCTAAGGATAAGAGGTGGACATACAGAGTCCTACCCAAGGAGCTACACGTGAATGAAGAAATGAATAAACAGGCAGGGAATGGATAAATAGGACGGTCACAAGCCCCAATAAATGCTGTAAGGATAAAAGAACAGGGTATGGCTAGCTGGGGTGAGGGTGACATTAGTACGCAGATCATGGGAAGGTGATGGCCTGAGCGCTGAGGCCTGGATGACGCGTAGGAGGGGAGGGTGTGCCATGAAGATGAAATGGAGTGGGGGCCCTGGGAGGGCTGGGGAAAGGCCATAAGCATGGTGACCAAGGGGACAAGTAGAAGCAGAGGACTGTGGGAGAGGTGGCTGGGCCCCAACCTGGGCCGTGCTTGAGCAGGATGTGTGGACTTCATCCCACGTGCAATGGAAATCGGGGACATGGCTAATCTGAGAGAGGAATGGCTAGGCAAACAAGGTGCAGTGCTAACACTTGGTGAATGTGAGTGATGAGGGCATGAGACTTCTTGTCTTCTTCCTGCAACTTCTCTAAATGTTTGACATTATTTCAGAATAAACAGTGAAGCAATAATAAGACCACTCTGGCTCCTGGTGGACAATCGGCTGCAGGCGGGGGGAAGCTGGTGCCACGAGTGGAGAAAGGAGGCCAGTGAAGAGGGGAAGAGAGGCTGGTCTCAGGGTGTGTTTATGTGGGTCTGTGTTAGTTTTGTATCGCTGCCCTAACTAGTGACCACAACCTTGGTGGTTATAAACAACATATATTTATCATCATAGGGATGCCTACGATGTGGGTGGCTCAGTCGGTTAAGTGTCTGACTCTTGAATTCGGCTCAAGTCATGATCTCAGGGTCGTGAGATCGAGCCCTGTGTCAGGCTCTGTGCTCAACGCAGAGTCTGCTTGAGGTTCTCTCTCTCCCTCCCCCTCTGCCTTCCCCCTGCTCTGTCTCTCTCTCTCTCTGTAAATAAATAAATAAAATCTTTTTTTAAAAAAGTAGCACCGTAGAGTTCTGTAGGTTAGAAATCCAATAGTTCTCCCGGGGCTAAAATCAAGATGTTGGGCAGGGCTGTGTTCCTTCCCAGAGGTCCTTACGAGAATCCATTTCTTTGCCTTTCGGGCTTCCAGGGCCCACTGTCCAGACCTTGCACGTAGTTCCCTACATTACAGAACTGACAACTGACAACGGATCCTGTCCATAGCATCACTTCTCCCTCTGACCACAGCCTGGAAAGGTCCTCCCTTTTAAGGACTCAACATGATTGCATTCAGTCCACCCAGATCATCCAGGATCATCTCCTCATCCCAGGGTCCTCGACCTTAATCATACTAGTAAAGTCCCTTTTGCCCTGTGGGGTAACGTATTCGCAGATTCCGGGGATTAGAGCGTGGACATCTTTGGGTGCCATTATTCTGTGTACTATGAGGTAGAACCACTAGGATTTACTGATGGACTGGACGCGGGTATGAGGGAAAGAAGTCAGCTCAGGATGGCTACTGGACTTCTCACCAGAGACATGAATGAGTGGTGGAGCCATCTCCCAAGACAGCAAGCCCCTGGGAGGAGCAGGATGGGGAGAATCAATAGCTCCCTTTGAGATGTGCTCAGTTTGGAGTCGGTGCAACAGGGTCATCGGAGTCCACGCAGGCGGGGGTGGGTGGGACGGCCGCACGTCACAGCCCAGGGTGGAGGGCGTAAGCAGAGGCCGGGCCAAGAACAGGCTTGTGGGAGCATGGCACACGCCTCCTCACCGTCTCTGGGCACCGGAAGTAGATACCTTCATAAGTAAAAGATGTTCCAGAAGGGAAGGGAAGGCTAGCTGGAGAAATGGCCAGGCAGACAGGCTGGGTTCTGATTAACGGGGCCTTTCATGCGAGGCTCTGGGTGGCGGGCCTGCTACAGGGACGAGGGGCAGCCATCGCAGGGCCTCAAGGCGGTGAATGACACAACACAGGAAAAGGACATGGGAACACGTGACATATAAGGGCCTTTAAACAGGCACCTAGGGGCCGAATGTGGGCGCAGGCAGAGAAGATGTGGCATGGGGCCAGCCAGGACATGTGTGGCCGCTCCAGCCCAGCTAGGGAAGTCCTGGCCCCCCGCCCCTGCCCCGCTGCACCTGCCGCGGGGGCCCTGCTGCTGAAGGGTTGTTCCTGGACACGGCAGGGTCGGGGAGGTGTGGGCTGAAGGGGAGAGGCGTCTCTTTCTCTTTCTGAACTGCCGCTCTTAAATCAAACAATTCAATCCAGGTGGAAGAGGGTTGGCAGCTGGGAGGGGAGAAGAAGAAGAAGCAGACGATAAAAAAAAAATCAATAACTCTTCCCCATAAAATAAATTGAGATTTGTGGAATTCACTTCCACTTGACATCAAAGATGCCGATTTGGTGAATTCGTTTAAGGCCAAATTGAAAACGTATCGTTTTAATCCAGGTCCCCAAGCTGCCCCAGGCCTCATGGCAAGGGCCCTGGGGACTGGGTTTACGGCAGCTCTGGATGCTTATTTGGGGCCGATTGATCTCCATGGCTCGGGAGAAGCTGTGTTCGGGGCAGCAGAAGAAGCCTGATGATGCTCCCTCTCACCCCAGTGCCGGGGCCCCTCCGGCCAGGACATCCCAAGGGACCCCTCACGTGGTCATGTTTGGCCACTGGAGAAGTGATTCTAAGGCAGATGCAAGGCTGGCGGGAACCCTGGGCTCGTCGCATGCAGCCCTTGGGACCTGCTTGGGCTCAGGCTTACCTCCTATGTGTGAGCGTTGGGTAAAGTACAAGACAGTCACGGAGCCCACAGACTCAGCTTCTGGGTGCCCCCAGCCTTCCCTTGGAGCATGAGCAGGGGGTGAGTGGTGGCATGGAGGGTGAGGTCACAGAGCCGCTGAATACTGAGAAACAAGGTAAACACAAGACAAGCAGGACAACATGCATCTCCTTTGGTCTCAGCTCAAAGAAAAGAGGACAGGTCTAAAAGATGTCAGGTCAGGGGCCAGAACTCATCTTAACCAAGGTTAAGCACCAGCCCTTCCCCTACTAGAGGACTGCTCTGGAGGCTTCCCTCTGCCTGGAGCCCGGATGCAAAGGCAGGAGCATCTGCAGGTTGCGGGTTAGGAGGAAGCTGGCTCTGTGGGAGAGGAAAGGCAAGGTTGGGGGAGGCTGGGGCCAGGACAACTCAAAGGCAGGCACCGGGCCAGGTGGGCAGACAGTGAAGTCCAACAGCATAGACTGCTGGTCATCCAAGGAAGAATCTCAGATGGACACGTCTAAGTGCAAATCCCAGCTACATGACTTCAGGCAACTTCACCTCTCTGTGCTTCCGTTTCCTTATCTATAGAAATGTGGAACTGTTTATTTAAAAATTGTCTTATCATCGCGGATGGCCAGGCAAATCTAAAGCCCTCAGCATGGTGCTTGGCAGATCATTGACACTCAATAAATGTTACTGTTCTGATGATGACAATGACCAGTAGGGGGACCTTACGGAAGCTCTTGAGCCCTCCCCCTGGTCTCTGCATCCTGCTCTGTAAGGTGAAGGGGTAGAAGCAAAGGTTTCACAGTCCTTGCCAGTCTGCACTTGCCTAGTCTTTGCTGCTGTGGGTCCTTCTCCCCCGAGGGAGAGCTCCCAGGCTCAGCAGCTCACCGGCCCTAGACCTCCCAACCTGGGGCAGAGACATGTGGGCCTCTGGAAAGGCCCCGAGGGGGTCAGCCCAGAGATCTGCCTAGGAGGGGTGGCACCAGTGAAAGCAAGACCAAATCCATGGCCACATCCACCCCAGAGCCAACACGGGCTGGCTGGGCCCAGGCTTTGGGCTTTCGGGCCCAAGCTTGATTTGACCTCCTCAAATTGAATGTTCACTGTAGCCTAGATTTGCAAAGCAATTTGTTAATGCTCCTGTGCAGGGGCTGTTTTCTCTAGGGTTTTAAAGAAAAAACTCATTTCAATGTAAAATTCACAGCACCAAATTGAAATGTATTCTGAGCAGAGTGAGCGGTTGAGAATTTCCAGGCCCCTGCCATCGGCACACGTCACATTGTAATTACACCTTTCTTTGTGCGCCAGCTGCAGGCCTGGCAAGGCAAACAGACGATAATGCTGACCCTTTTGAGAAGAGAAAGGACTTTTGTGCCTGTTCCCTTTCAGAGAGAGCTCTTCCAAGATGAAGGGAGAGAGGGACACCTGAATCAATCTATCAAGGGGAACAAAACCATTAGTATCTTCAGCCTCCTTACCAAGATTGGCTCCACTCAATAGTTTCTGGAGCTTAACTCCTATTTCTTCAAATGCATTTGAGGAAAGAAAAATAAAGTACGTTCTTTCTCGCACATCTTGATTCGTTTTGCTCAAAGATGATCCCTGGCATCCCCCTGCTTCGACACACACCCACGACGTACCCACCACAAATGTGAATACCCACCACACATGCTCACACATGCACACATATACATATATGTTCGTGCGTTTGTGTTTACACACACCACCTACACCCACACCACACTTCATGAGCTTAATTACACACACACACACACGCACACACACACGCTTCCATGTGTCTGAAAAACAATACTAACAGAACTTTAATTGGATTATAGTTCCCCAAACAAAGAAACTTGGAGAAGGCCTGATTTAGATGACAGAGGGAATTCTTGTTAATTTTCTTAGACATGTTGATGGCATCATAATTAAGCAGGGGCGTGTCCTCGTTCTTAGGAGATAGAGGCTAAGGTATTTAGAGATAATGTGTCAACATGTCTGGGACTTGCTTTCAAATGATCTGAGAGAGAGAGAGAGGGAGGGAGGGAGGAAGGGAGAGTAAATACAGCAACTTGTTAACAGTCATTGAGTCAGGATGCAGAACAGAGAGGTATTCATTGTACTATTCTTTGAATGTTTTGTGTGTTTGAAAATTTTCCTAATTAAAAATTAAGAAAATAAAGATCCGTGGAAAAGTTTCCACATTGCATCTTGTTGTCAGTGTCCTTAAGATGTGTGCTTCATATCCCGTCCTGTCATCTGGGTATGCTGGTTGCATAAGGACCTCAAATATTGATAAGCTTACACAGATCCAACTTCGCAAGTAGGCATTAGGGACTGTTGTGGTACCCGCAGGAGGGAGAGGATCTGAAAGGGTAGGGAAGAAGGAGAACAGAAGACTTTCTCGGGTTGGGTGAAAATTTGCAATGGTCTTGCCTTACTCTTGGTGAACAGGTCTTTCTTCCCTTATAGTGAGTATTTGATGTAGGTGGCCTAGCTTCAATCCCTCAGACTAATGAGCATCACCAATTACTATGAGTAGATAGATCTGTAGAGCGTGGACCCAACTTTGTAGGTAAAAGGAAGGTTTGTGAATGACATTTGGTAACTGAGCCAAAGATGACAGGTGGACTACTTTTCAGAGAGTTGGGGGCTGTGGACATTCGGCGCCAGCCCCCTCCCTTTTAATCAGAGGCAACTGTCAGCTACCATTTGTGTGGGAAACACACACAGTGAAACCCACCATTTGTTCCCCCATTAGAATCATGATGCAGCTCTATTCCCTTCCCAGCCATTAGCAATAATAGTAGCTAAAACTTTGGAAGGCTCATTAAAAACAATAAGGTCAGAACACACTGTCATTCACAAGGTCAAATCAGATAACCTCCCTCTGGTGTGCCTGCCAGGAGAATTCTGTGCTCCTGTTCTGTGGGGCAGGGAGAAGTTGTTCTGCTTACCCTCCCGGGTTCCTTTCGTACCCTCTGCCTTCTCTGGGCAGGTGGCTTATTCTCCCCCATGTGACTCAGGGCAAACCTTGACTGGTCTAAGCTAGTTCTAGTAATTACATTCCCTTTGGTTAGAAGCTGGTGTGGGCATGAGTGTAGGATCCCCTCATCAGGCCACGAACCACGCTTAGGGACTTCTGAAGATGGTTCCCTCCCTAATAAATTCCCTCCCTAATAAACAGAGGCACCTGCAGGCAGAGATGTCCCCAAGTCTTCCTTGGACGTTGTCAGGAAATGATGCCCCGAGCTGCTGTAGCCAGCCTGCTGCCAGGCTGCCGATAGCATCCCGGGCAGATGGGAGCGGAGCACACAGGAGCGCACAGGGGCAGGTCCATACTGTGTCTGCACATCCTGCTACAGGAGCTTATAAATTCCCATAGTGAGTCCCATTATACGTTCCCATTTTCTGTTACTTGCAACCAAAGTCTCCAGACTGATAAATTCCATATCACTTAGCACACACTGGGCTATAGTCCGTTGTACAGGACCTCTCTTTCTACTTCTATCCTGTCTGGGCTAATCCCCCTGCCCCCAAAGGACAGATATTTTGTCCCGTGACTACTGTACTCATAGAAGTCAGCCCAACGGCGGGCACACAATGAAAGGTAATTTGTTAATCAAGTATTGATGCATCTTAGTGCCTCTTAGAATTTATCCAAAAGGATTTATCCATCTCATGTCCTTTTTGGAATGAGGTTGGGGTATAAATGTGTAAGTGGGAAGGAAGGAAGCAAGCAAGGAAGGAAGGAAGGAAGGAGGGAAAGAAAAATGTTCTAGTGAAATATTATTTCTTCTATAAAGGCTCCCATGGTAACCCCCATGGGCAAGGCCCATCTCCGCTTCCTCCAGAGATTATCATCAGGTCCTGGGAGGAGAAGGACATCTTCTCTACCTTGAGATTCTCTATCTTCGGCCATTTCCCACCAACCAGAAAGATTTTTCTCAAGCTTTAATTTTCGTAGTTTACATTAAAAAAAAAATTTGGGTTTTAAGAGTATCCCTCAAATAAAATTATATTACACTATCATGTCTTTACTTTCAAATCACACACCCCTAGACATTCCAGGGCAGCCCTCACCCTGGACAGTCACTGGTCTAGAGCCCTGCATGGCCACCTGCAGAGGCCAGGCAAGGGAGTCAGCCCTGGCTCTGGGTTTGTGTTGCTCCTTCAACTTTTGCATTAATTGCTTACTTTGTTAACTGATGACTATAAACAGCGAAATGCCATATTGTGACTGCTTTTTTTTTATCTTTGGGACCAAGGTTAATTGTGTTTGTGAGTTGTTTTTAATACCCTTTGATAGTTGAGAGGTGTTCATTATGTTTAGAGTCCTTAATTAAATGAACCAAATGTTGGCATTGAAAACAAAAAGTTCACAGAGACTCACAGTTGATGGAGAGCTGAGTGTCTCTAGCTGGTCCATGAATACCACAGAAGGACTCTTTTAGGCAGGAAATATGGTTGCGTGAAGCTGGGGAACAGGAAAAGATAGGAAAACTTGGGGCCAAGAATTAGAGGTACAACCTGGAAGTCGGAAGTGAGCCCCAGATGGCCGTGGGTTCTCTGGATAGATCACTGTGCTGGCCATGGCCATCGGACACAGCTCAGAACCACATGGGCTCCATTTCCAGCCTCTCTTCTTCAATCCACCTTGCCAGTGGGCAGACTCTCCAAAATCCTGCTCATCACATCATTCCCCTGCTTAGAAACCTTTAGTTCATCCACTCCATGAAAATGTGCTGAATGTCTTCTATTACATACACCAAGCACTGCGCGTGGTGTTTTGAGGGTGCAAAGATGAAAAGGTGGTGTTTCCCCCCTTCTGGAACTTTCTCTGAAGAAGGCACAGGGGGCATGAACAGAAACCGCGTATATGTACGCCATACTGTTATCCCCTGAGCACGTACCCTAGTGCACCGTAATGCAGGGACACAAGTAGCAAAGTGCTAACGCCCCACACACGTACCAGAATGGGCCTCACTCCGCCTCAGTTTCCGTATCTGCAAAATGGACATAATAATAGAACCTTTTTGAAAGGGCTGTAGTGAGGATTAAATTCATTAGTACACATCGAGGGCTTTGAGCGGGGCCTGGCACAGAGAGAGCTCTGTAGAAAGGTTTGCTTCCCTTATTACTGCGGCCAGCTAAGGCAAGGGGCCGGGTGGGGTTTGCAGTTAAGTGGGGAATGAAAAGCTGGTTGCCGAAAGGAGTGTTTAGACTCCTTAGCCCAAGGTCCGAATCTCGTGTTCACCATCTCTGTCACCCCGTGTAGGCACAGGACACGGTCACAGCCAGGCAGGTCCACCTATGCACTGCCCCCCAAACTCACCAGGGGCAGTCTCTCCTCCATGTACGCTCTCTCCTGGAACAAGTCCGATTGACTGAAGGAGAAAGAGAATTTTCTGGACATCGAACAGGTAGCTCACCTGTCTCAAGCATGGGAAAATGGGTAGGGAAGAAAGGGAAGCACAGCACAGCCAAGATCAGACCAGTAGAACAGCCTGCTTAGGACTGTCAGAGAAAAGATTTCTCCTCACACTTGTTAAAGTGAGAACCGTCGTGATGTGTCGGACCCGCCGTGGTGGGGTGCGGCAGCAGGGGAGAGAAATCAGGCTCAGTTCTGAATATAACAAGGACCAGTGGAGATTAATAGGCAAGGAACAGGATCAGCGGGTAGAAAGTTATGAAGAGGAAACCTCAAGGCTAGAGTAGAGTCTTGCTAGACCAGCTCAACAGGACTCTTGTGGAAGGCCGGTGGAGTATAAGATATTGGGGTCCCCACTGGGGCTGAAGAACTTGGTCAGACATGGAGGGAGATCAGACACTGAGGGTGGCGGATTTTTTGTTTTGCTAAGCCAGCCAAGGACAGAGCACAAGGTCAGGGAGTAGTCGGAAGGAGAACCCAGAGAAGCCTGACTCACATTTGGTGAAAAGAGAGTCTTCGTCAGGCCCCTGTGGTCAGTACTGCTCTCACTGCCCACTGCCAAGAACGACCTGTGACTGCCCTGCAATTTCGGGTCACTCCCTCTAGAGCCCAAGTCCGTGCTGGAGGAGGCCTTGGATGGACCAGGTCTGGGTCACCCGTCTTGGCCAGAGCTGCTGGAGGAACACGCCGCCAAACTGGAAGGGACAAGAGTGACTTGCAGCCACAGAGTCAGGTAGCAGCCTGGGTGACCCTGGGCACGAGTTCAAGTGTGAGTGAATGATGGAGACAGGAAGGGCAGGACAGGGTCGGGAGGGAGAGCGCTTCTGCCAACGCGAGGTGAGGCGGGGTGCATGAACCAGGGCCTGTTCCCTGCTGGCAATCCGATGGATGCCGAGCAAATACCTGGCCACCGGCTGCGGGGCTGTATGCCCCAAGGCGAGGAGATCCCTGCACAAGCTCTTGTACTGCCCCCCGTGTGTGGGTCTGGCACAGACGAGGGGTCTGATGGCTCCACATTTGATGAATATTGGGGAGAACCAGCCAGGCCCATTTCTTTTTTTTTTTAAGATTTTTTTTTTTATTCATTTGAGAAAGAGTGCACGCACGTAAGTGAGAGCATGAGCAGGGGAGAGAGACAGAGGGAGAGGGAGAAGCAGACTCCCTGCTGAGCAGGGAGCCCAATGCGGGGCTCGATCCCAGGACCCTGGGATCATGAGCTGAGCCGAAGGCAGACGCTTAACGACTGAGCCACCCGGGTGCCGCAGGCAGGCCCATTTCTAAAACAATTTCTTTAGACCTGAACAACCTTAAACTGAATTGCAAGCAGAGACGGTGGCACCTGTTGGGGTAAGGCTGCACTGGGTGTGTTTCCCCAGCTCTAGGATCTAGTGCTCAGTGAAGGAGGGACGGGGAGGCCTATTTCCTCAGCAGGAAGGCTAGCCCTGAGCATCGAAGCCACCCTGTGCCCGCTGTACTCCTTGCTCCTCCGATGGACACCCCGCTTTACCTTGCTCCCTCCGCGCATAATACCACGTCTTTACTTCCAGTGTATCATCAGCCATCAAGTCCAGCTCAAATGCCACCTCCTCCAGGAAGCCCTACCTGATCAACTCTATTCCCTCTGGTCCTTCCTGCCTGGGCCTCTGACCACTTGGGAAGGCGGACAAGAGTTACAGCTGTGTGGCTTCTCTCCTGGGCCGCCAGTTCCATGAAGGTGGAATCTATGGTCTGATTCCTGCGTATCACCAGTGCTCAGTGTAGGGAAGAGGGACTCAACGAGAATGAATGAATGCAATCTTTTCATCCAAACGAATGTGCACAAATGCGGTGCCTGCCTCAGAGTACGCCCGGATTCTTACACTGAGCCGTCAGCCCAGGAGAAATGAATTTTTCCCGAGTCATCATATGAAGAATTACGCAATTGGGTTACTAATCACACACTTCCTTCCTAATCAGGTAGGTAAGAGCTAAACTCTGGGAAGAACCGACTCAGAATCAGGTGTTAGGGCATATAGAGACTTTCTGGGCAATTAAGCATGACTTACAATAGAACGCGCTGCCTGTAAGGAATGAGCTCCTGCTTTGAGAATTCTTCCGGCAAAAACAGTGAGGAATAGGCAGCGCTTCCCATACCCAGGTCCCGTCGGTGGAGCACCTGCTCCAGAATGCTTCAGCAAACTTGCTTAAAATACAGCTCTCTGGACCTTCATCCTTAGATATTCTGACTTAATAGGCAAGACAGGGAGCATGGGAAGTCCCTGTATTTTGCACAGAGGTCTCCAAGAAATTTCCTAGCGCAGCTGGGTCTGGGAAGCCCTGTCTCAGAGGCGTCTCCACCTGGAGTAGGATGCCAAACCAGGGGACATCCAAGTATCCTGCAGCTCAGAAAGCTGTGTTCCTCCAGGTTGGATCAGGTTACCATGCTGGTGCCTGAACTTCTCTCCAGCGTTTTTCCCCCAGTATGGTTATTTGGGGTCTTACCTGTTGCTGCCTTTGGACAAATTCAAGAAGCCTACTCAGCACAAGGAATACTCTCCAAGATGTCTTTGAGAGCAGGAGGCCTGATTCTGATGAATTTGCTCTGACTACCATCATTGGACTCCATAATGTCAGAGGCCCTGGCTGCTCGCTGTCCTCCCTCCCTCCTTTCTTAACATGATGCCGCAGCTCTTGAAAATGCTAGAAACCTTGAGCAATATAGAAGGAACCCTCGGGCGGCAGCATAGTCCTTTTGAGGCTCTTGGTCCATGAAAATGGTCATGTGCCGTTTCAGAGTGACCTCCTGATTAAATCTAGAGCGTGAGATGCTGCAGTGGGCCCAGATGCACTTGTCGCCATAGCGTGGGAGACGTGAGCCTGTCTTGGGAGGGGTTGAATGGTAGCCGAGTACCTTCCTTCTACCCATCGCTGCCTGCATCAGCCCAGAGGGCCTATGTGTGTCACCTGCACGGGACTGGTCTTCACCCGGACACTGCCCAGACCTGGACTCCGTTCCTGGGCCTTAGTAGATGCTGTAATGCAGCTGTCAGGCTTACTTATGTCCCAGACAACCCAACCCTCCTCCCCTCGCCCCTGCCTCCACAAGTGTGGAACTTTGAGCTGGAAGCCTGAAATCCCACAGAGCAAGAGAATATGCTTCTTTCTACCTTCTCCACACCTAGAAATTTAGAGAGAGAGAAAAAATGAGCTTTCAGTGCTTCCCATCAGAGCCAGCCCTGAGCCAAACCACAACAAATACACAAACCTTGTCTTTATTGGTCCCACCTCTCTTGTCTGGGTTGCTCTTCTCCCCTCTCTTCCCCACCCCCCCACCCCCCTGCCAACTCCGTGCCCCAGTGCCATCCCCTGAGATCTTGCTCTCAGCTGGCTGAGAAGATGTATGGCAGTTTGCCCCCACATGCTGAGAACACACGGCAGGCCAGAAGAGAGCCATCCCTGAAGGGTAGGCTCACCACGCCAGGGGCTCAGCCATCCTGACACCCCTCCACCCCTCAAGCCTCCCTGGCGAGGTGGTCACAGATACTCCCATAAGATCCCCAGCATTGGCTCTGCCCGCTACCGAGTTGTTTTTTTCTTTTTCTGACAGTGCAATATTGCATATAATAACAATTACCAATGACCTCCACTGGGCTGTCCAATCTCATTATTGCCAATGCATTTGGTACCTGCCACTGCCAATTTGCCTCAGCTGAGGTTTTATTCAGTGGGATATGATAGAGCTGTACAGCAATCTTTTTCCATTTAAATAGTTTAATTGAGGAAAGCTATCAGATGTTTCCAAATTTAATGTATACAACAATTTGCTTTTCCCTATCTCTTTTCAGAGTTGAGTTGGAAGAAAATGACATCTGATTCTTATAGAAGGAAAGCAATTACATTTTGGCGTCTGCCTTCCCCGGCTTGCATATGTTTTTAAACATAAAAAGAAATTCTTAATATGTAATTGTCAGGTAATAAAAAGGGAAAAATATTTTACTTTGCGTTTATGAAGTAATTTTTCAAAAGCATAAGGGAATTACATGTTAATGTTTTATGTTTATGACTGCATTCTAATACTACGCTATTTCTTCAAGTTTGGGGTCTTTTTTTTTCCTCTCCGAAGATAAGAGTTGAGCTGCTCAGGCCTAGCTCAAGCCCTACCTCCCTGCCCGAGACACCCTGGATACGCAGAGTTTCCTTCTCTGAGCTCCCTCCTCGGAGCCCGTACCTCCACACTGTCACCTAACACTTGTTACCTACATTGAATTATTACAATGTGACCCTGAATGGTCTCCCTCTCTAGATCATAAGCTGCTGGAGAGTAGCGAGAATTCTTTTTGCGTTCTCCATAATGTTCAGCAAAAGGCTCAGCTTAAAATAGTTAGTGCTCAATAAACACTTGTTGAACAAATTTACTCATGGAATTGCCAAATAACTCATCTCAAATAATGAGAATGATGTTACTCTAGCCCTCAATGCATGGCACAGAGAAGAGGTCCATTGAATGGAATGGATGGATAGATGGATGGATGGATGGATGGATGGATGGATGGATGGATGGACGAGAGATGAGAGGATGATAGACTCCACCTAACTCATCTGAACTTTCTCTGATATTTTGCCCGATTGGATTAGACCTGACAGCCACTCAAGCGCTTTCTTAGCGATAAAGCCTATTTACACCAGACAGACTACAATCATGGGTCTCAAAGCATTTTCCAGAGAGGACCCGGGGGCTATTCACATAGTTGTAGGGTACCAGAAGGGTGTGGGTCTTACAAATTTGTATCTCTAAGGAGAAATTGGTGGTTCTAAGTTCATTAGAGTATTTACTAAGATTTTATGATTACAAATCTCAACTCAGCACCACCCAGGACTTTCTCTTTGAGTGCAAGTACCTGCTCTTACAGATGACTCTCCTCGCTCCTTAAATATCTGATATGACTTCTCAGTTGGCAAAGTCACCTCATTCTTCAATGAGAAAGGAGAAGTGGTTGACAAGAACTCCCTCATCTTTCCTCCACCAAATCTTCGGCCCAACCTGCACCTGTATCATCTCTCTCTTCCATCCCGTCCTCATGGAAGAGCTGCATTCCCCCATCAGCGCTGACTCCCCTCTAGTGTCTGGCTTCAGCCCTCTATCTCTTGCTTAGGGCTTTGCTCTTGCAAACACATTATCCATCTCTCCTCTCTCCAGGCTCATTTCCATGAACACATTGACACGCTAATGTGCTCTAGTCTTGTCCCTAAAAAAAAAAAAATCTACTCCCTTAACCTCGCACCCTCTCCAGCTGCCACCTGATCTCTCTGCCTCTCTTTCTAGCAAAACTCCTGAATTGTCTGTTGGGATCATCTCCGCTTCCTCACCTTTCATTCTTTCCAACATGCGCTCACTAGCTTCTGTCCTCACATTCCCCTGTAACTGCTCTTGTCTAGGTCCCCCATTTTACTTCTCTGCTGCCAAATCCAATGGGCAATTTTTGGTCCTCGTCTTGCCCTCTCAGCAAGCATTTAGCACAGAAGGACAAGTTTTCAACCTGGTATTCCTTTATCTGTTTGTTGGCTGTTTCCTACTCTAAAATGCCAACTCCTTGCAGGTGGAAATCTTGTTTATCTAATTTGCCAGTGTAGCCCTAGTGCCTAGTCTGAAAGCTGTCACATCATACATGTTGAATAGATGTTGGTGTTGCCCAGTGCACTTGGCTCCAACACTCCCGAACCTGCTCCATATCACTGAGCTATAGAGTCACAGGAAGAGCCCTTAGAAATTACCAGATCAGAGTGTTGTTGCTCCAAAGATGAAGTAACTAGCCTGAGCTCACACTGATGGAAGTTTCTAGAAGGGCTGGCACTTGAGCCAAGTTCTCTTGGTTCTCTGCTCAGGCTCTTTCCCTAACACCTGGCCCTGTGCTCATGCGGCAGAACCTGGGTGCTCTAGAGTCTACCCATGGCAGGGATAGAGAGTATGATCTCTCAAGACCAACATGGATTCAATAATCAAGCAGGGAAGAAAAATGTGCACACGCAGATTCATGATCTTTTCTTAAAACCAACTTTGTAGAAGGGCACCTAGCTTTAGTTGCACTGGTTAAGTGAACATAGTTGCATTAAATTAAAACACAATTTAAACACAATTAAAACAGCTTTAGGGTTTTCTTGATTATATAAAGAATACATGTGTATTGTAAATAATTCAAAGGATAGAAAAATTTTGAGAAAGTAAAAATTATATGAAATCCCATCATCCTGAGGTAGTCACCATTAAAATTCTTTTTTATTTGTTTATTGAAGTATAATGCAAATACAGAAAGGTGCACAAACCACAAATTCACAGCTTAACGAATTTTTACAAAATGAATTCCCACGTATCCACCACCACGGACAAGAAAGAGAACGTGACCAGCTCCCCAGGCGTCCTCATGTCGCCTCGCAGTTACTTTCCCTGCCCTGCTCCTCAGTGATCATTACTGCCCCCCGTCCCCCGCCAACACCATCAATTAGTGCTTGCTGACCTTGATATAAATGAGATAATTGAGTATGTTTCTTTGTGTTTAGCTTTTTTTTTGAGGAAAGCTATCAGTTCAACATTATGCTTGGAAATTCATCTGTGTTTCAGTACATAGCTGTGGTTCGTTTGTTTTCACTCCAGTAATTATTACATTAAAACAATATATTATGATTTATTTGTTCATTCTACTGTCGATGGGCATTTTTGTGCTTTTGGTTTTGGACTGTTAGCAATTGCTGCTACAAACATTCTTGTACATGACTTGTGCTGCACGTGGGCCCACGTTTCTGTCACGTGAACGTCTAGAGATCCAACTGCTCCATCATCATGTGTATGTACATTCAACTCTATCAGACAGTTTCACAAAGTGATCGCCCCCATTTATATACTCCCCAACAGTGTTCGAACACTCCCTCTGCTCCACAGCCCTATGAACACTTTTCATTTTAGCCATTCGAGGGGTATATATATCTCATTATGAAGTTTTTGATAACTGATAAGATTGAACACCTTTTCATATGTTTCTTGGCCATTGCTTTATCCTCTTTTGTAAAATACCCATTCAAGTCTATTGCCAGTTTTCTCTTGGGTTGTTGATATTTTCTTACTGATTTGTCAGAATTCTTTGTACATTCTGGTTTTGAGTTCTTATTTTTTATATGTTGCAAATCTCTTTTCCCACTTTGTGGCTTGCTTGTACTCTTAATGATTTCTTTTGGTAAAGTGAAGTTCTTCATTTTAATGTAGTCCAGTGTAGCAATCTTTTCCTTTAAGATTAGTGGGATTTGTATCAGATTTAAGAAATCTTTCCCTACTCCAAAGTTGAGAAAGACATTCCCTTACATTATCTTCCAGAAGCTTTATTGATTTACCTTTCACATTGACAGTCACAATTCACTTGGAATTCACTTTTTATATGGTGTGAAGTAGGAGTCAAGTTTTAATTTTTCTTCATTTTGATATCTGATAGACTTAATATCATGTATTGAAAAGACTCTTTTCCCACTGCTCTGCAGTTTACCTTTGTCATAAATAAGTTTCCATATATGTGTGGGCCTGTTTCTGGGCACTCTATTCAACTCTATTGAGCTAGTCATCTTTTTTTTTTTGCACAGATACTATATTGTCTTAGTTTCTGTATCCTCGTAAGTCTTAAGTCAAGATATTTGATAGTGCAAGACACCCCCCTCTTCCCTCCCCCCACCCCACCCCACATCTCGGTTATTTTGTCAAGAGTATCTTGACTGTTCTTTGCCTTTTGCATTTTATATAAATTTTAGAGTTAGCTTGTCAATTTATACACAACACATACATGCATATACGTGCATAGACACATACAGACACACCCCCATACCTGCTGAGATTTTTACTGGGGTTGTGTTGAATCTACGTGTTAATTTTGGGAGAACTGGCATCTCTATGATATCCAATCCATGAATATATTATTAATATTTAATGAATGTTCTTCCAGACTTCTTTCTCCATGTATGGTTTTATACACACAATTTTACACAAATTAGGTCATATCACACATGTTGATTTTATCAAGGTCAACACTCTTCTATATCTTTTTTAATCTCTTCGATTCCCTGTACACAACACCACATCTCTACCCCCTGGTCATCTCCCATGTTCATTGATAGTGACCTGTTTTGAATCTTGCCATTAATATTCTTTATGCTCATATGGCCATTTACATACATGAATATATGTATGAATTCTGGGGGGGTCATAATTACAAAAGTGGGTCATATTATATACCATTCTCTGCATGTGCTTTCCTCATCCAAAATATATGATGATAATTCCTCAAAGTCAATAAGAAATGATTTTCAATAAAATATTTTTTAAGAGCTTTGCAATATTCCATGATATAAATGTTCCCCAATTTAGTCAACTATTTCCTTATTGATGGGAATTAATTTTGTTTTCCAGTTTGTGTAGTGGCAAACAATACTGATGTGAACATCTTTGACCTTGAACAAGTATCTTTTCTTACCAAAATTTTGTTTTTAAAGGACAGATTCCCAGAGTGGGTTGCCAGGTTGAAGGGTATATATATCTTACATTTTTTAAATCATCACCCAATTGCATTCTAAAAACATGATTTTCATTTCCTCAAAATGTATATAAGAGGACACCTTTCCCCTAATATTTCCATTAGTGGTAGGAGTTACCACTTTATTAGTCTTGTAGTTGAAATGATATCTCACTGTTACTTTCATTGTATTTAACTGACTGCTAGAGAAGTTAAATATCTTTTCATGAGTTTATTGATATTTGAACTTGATCTTCTTTGAACTGTCTCTTCATATCCTCTGCCCATTTTCCAGTTTATTGTTCTTCATTTTTTTCTTATTCATTTGTCAGAAATTTTTCGTACAGTTGAGATACTAACATTTTATCAATCATCTGCATTGAAAATGTGGTCCCCAATCTATTTGCCAAACTAGTGTTATACAATTTTTACATAGTTGAATATGTCTTATCTTTTCCTTTATAGCTTCTGAATTTCCTGACTTACTATAATTCTTTTCTATTCCACACTATTCTTTTCCTCAACCACAGCCCTGGGGAGATTTGTATACAAATATATAGAGATAAACATAAATTTTATATATATAAATAAATGTAAATTATATATATAATTCATATATCATAATATAGAATATAATTTATATACATATGTATATATATTCCCTGGATTTTCTTGTAATACATTTATGGTTTGGTTTTTTGTTTGTTCGTTTTACATTTAAGGCCTTAATCCAGTTAGATTTTTTTTTAATATGATGTGAGGCAGGGAACCAAAATCTATTTTTCTTCTAAGCAGATTATCAGCATCATTTATTAAAGATATTACCTTTTATCACAGGGATCTATTTCTGGATTTCCTATCTTGTTTCTACGTCAACCCCATTCCGCATATGTTTTCATATCTGCTAAGTCAAGTTATCTTTCCTCAACTATTCTTAAAATTTTTTCTTGGCCTTTCTCAGACATTTACTTTTTCATATCAATTTTTAGATAATTTGACACAATAAAAATTCCATTTGAATTCCAATTGATATTTCATTACATTTATACAATGATTTGGGGGAGAACTGAAATTTTTATAATATTAAGTCTTCCATCCAATAAAGTAGTATGTTTTCCATTTGTACAGATATTGTTTTATTTCTTTCAAAAGTATACCGATGTCTTCATATTGGTTCAGTTCTACGTTTGAATTTCTATTTGGTGTTGCTTTTAACATCTAGGCATTAGGCTTAGCCAAGTATCGTAGACCGAATTTGCTGACTAAGACAGAAGACCTTAATTAAACCACCAATCTGCAAAAATAAAAACAAGCCCACTGGCAAGTTTTTAGGGGCAGTATGTCATAATGACTTTGACATCAAATGGATTTGGTTCAAATTTTGCTTCCTAAGTGTGCCTCCAGTTTTTCTTCTATGTGGTTAAATGATACCTGCCTCACTGGGTTGAGGTAAGAATTTAAAAAGATCCTATAACAGAGTGCTGGCACATAGTAGATGGTCAATAAGTGCTTAAGGAAGATTTTTCCTTTCTTTTTCTTAGCTGTTTAATAATTTAAAAGAGAAACAAATCTCCATGCATTGCATATAACTCACTTGGGAAACTACCACCTGCATTTGGTCTTCCAATCCTGGCTCACAATTGTACTCTGCACCCCCACCCCCCACCTCCCACCCCCATCCCCACTCCCCCACCCCCTCCACATTTGGAATCCGGACATCTTAGGGACCTTAATCAGCCATGTTTCCCTTGGCAGCAGTATTCTGGGCTCAGCGCTCCATGCATATGATTTTGTATGACATTTGTGCTGTTTTTAACATCTTATTGTCCCCATTTTTCTTCTGAGGAAGAAGAGGGAACTAAGATTCAGAGAGCTAACAACAATGGTTCTCAACTCTAAAGGGCCCGAAATCCCTTTCCAAAGGTCAACACAATTGTTTTAGTATAATTATAAAGAGAAGTAAAGTGAAAGTAATTTCTAATCAAATAATGTGCGTTTCTGTATGTAAATTCAGGCACATTTGCACCAGGAGACAGTGAGTCTTTACCTGCTTATAATAGATTTGTATTTAAAACTAGATGGCATTCAACTGAATGTTATTGGAACGTCTTTATATTTGACATTTTGAAACAATGGTATAAAAGTGTATTTGGTGTGTGTGTACATACATATGTATATATATATGCATATATATAATCCATTACATATATATATATATACACACAGACACAAATAGAAAAAAATAGAGATTTGGATACAGATGTGTTATATTGCCATTGTTCAAGTATTGCAAGGTGCCTAAATGGTAAACAACTCTCAACGAGATGAACTGGAAAAAGAGTTCCCTTTCCCTTGATTTACGAGGTAGTTGCTTTCTTGGGAACACCGGAGTATATTATAACGGTGAAAAAATACTTTGATTTATGTGTGAAACAGAGTCTAGGCTCAGATCATCATAAAGGGATTGTTAATCTCTACAGACTGGCGGGTCCTGCGAAGAAAATGTGGGCTTGTCCCCGCACACGGCACGACGTCCGTCATCCTAGCCTCTTCCCCACCAAACGCAGAGCGCCCCCAATCGTAATGCCAATCAACAGCCCCCGCCAAATGCCCCCAGTGCCCTCTAGGGGGCAGTCCCGGCACCGCTTCCAGCCTCCCTGCTAGCTCGCGACCCGGGCGGACACAGCCTTCCCCGGAGCAGGTGCCCCGCAGGCCAGGGTGCGGGCGGCCCGGGAAGACGGTGCGGCGCCCCGGCTCCGCTGCCCGGCCAGGATTTCCTCCGACCTCGGCGCCCCTTTGTTGGCAGAGAGCGGCAAGCTCCCGGCTTACGGAGGAGGTCAGGGGAAAGTGATTTCAATCAGAGGGGGATCACTGAGGTCTCAAGCCAACACACACAAGTTGTGTAACACCGACAGCCGGCGATCGGAGTCATTTATCCTCCCGGGCGCCAGTCAGCCCCGGCTTTGCAGGAAGCCCCTTTGCTGCCACCTCCTGCCCAACCCCCTCTCCCCCGCCCCATCTCCCTTCTCTTTCTGGCTTCTGAAGGGAAACAGAATGCTGGCTAGGAAATTTCTCATCTCTGCAGGGTGAGTGCGGAGGCCAGTCATCTAGGTGATGCCAGCAAGGAGGGGGCCAGAGGGTCTGTCTCTGGCCCCCAGGCTCAGACCCACCGCTAGCCTTGAGGGTCCAGGGTTGGAAGCAGAGAGGAAAAATGGGGAGAGGCAGGCTATGTACCCCCCTCCCCCTTCTTCTATAGGAATCCCCCATCCTCAGGGCTGTCTCTAGGCCACCTCCTCCTTGAAGTCCCCCTGACCTTGCCTTCTCTGGGTGTTCAGAGCCAACATCATTCAATCCAGAATACTGCGCACCCTCTCCTGATGGTTCTGGAGGTTGGTCTGTTTCTCCCGCCACTTGTTTCAGCCCCTGGTTCTGTTTCGCTGCCTGGATGCCTACCGCTTTCTACGCTCATGTTCATTTCTGCTACCAAAAATACACATTGGCACCTTCCAGTACGCAGCAGAAGTGTGGAGGGCAGGAGGGCTAAGGAAGCAGGATGGCATGGGAAACATAGGAAAGAACTCGGGAGGCTGGTGCTGAAGAAGGCAAGGTGGTGGGGAGGCCAAGAGAGTGGTCAGCAACTTGTTGATGACTGTTTGAGTTGCCGGGATAGCAACACTCCCATGAGGCTGTGTTGTGTGGGCTTGTGACTCTCCCCCGCCGCTCATCCAGCAGAGGGACCGGCTGGAGAACTGGCAGCAGTAAGTTTCATATTTATATTGGCACACGCACAGCGTTCAAGACAATTTGGGAGATCTGCAGTGGGCTGATGGGTGGCGATTAGGAGGCTTGGCCTTGTACAATTTTTTTATTCTAAAATGTCCATCACTCTGGATAGAAGAGGTTTGAAGGTTCACAAGAGCCCTGGCTACCTTGGAATGGAAGAAATGGTTCAGCTCCGAAAGTAACCCCCCAAAAAATTTTTTAAGGATTCAGAGAGTTGCAAGACACAGGCCTTGCCCTCTTGTGAAGAATGTTACAAGATCCAAATTGTGTGTGTACGCAGGTGTGTGTGTGTGTGTGTGTGTGTGTGTGTGGCATCCCAGATGTCCTGGTCCAGAGGCCTGGGCTCCAGCCGGCCGCGCTGCTAAAATCCATGACCTCAGCAAAGCCACTTAACCTCTGCCAAATGGGGCCTTGATATCTTTCCAACTCACCTCACCGGGGTATTGTGAGGATCAGCTGAGATAATGGATGTGGAAATACTCTGGGAGGAAGGAAGGAACGTGCTGCTGATGCCAGGGAGGATGAGTTCAGGCAGGACGTCCCTGACCGGACGGCGGGCTGGCAAACCCGAGCCATCTCACGGCTTACGTACCCTCTACTGCTATCCGGGTGTCCACCCAGCTGTTTTAGTTGTTTTAAAATGACCTGTGCCGCGCAGAGAGCTGTGGAGAGTGCAGATTGAAACCATGCCTGGGTAGTTTTCTCCTTCACTTCCAATAAGCAGTAGACCATGCAGCAATGGTCTACACTTGTCCCTTTAGGGAAACACCCTTTAGGTTTGGAGTGGTGTGTGTGTGCGTGTGTGCGTGTGTGTGCGCGTGCGTGCGTGTGTATACGTGTGTGTGTGCGTGTGCATGTGTGTGTGGGGGGGTGTGGCGGGGGCAGTGGGAGGGCAGGAGATGGTGCTCAGCATCTCCTTTGCCTCTAAGTACTGACCACCTCTACCTGCCCTTCTGCTCCCAGCCACCAAGTATACCCCATCCTCCACATGGGTTTTCTGACCTCTGGACCTCCAGAAACATCCATGCCTGCCCAGCTCCCGGCCACCCAGTTGTAGGACTACCTCTTGCCTTTCCTCCTTTGCCCACTGTCCCCACTCAGAAAATTACTTATGTTCCATTTTATGGAAGCTATTTCTTCATAGGGAAATGACAAGCAAATGTATACTTGGCAGAAAGAAGGTAACAGTTTAATATCTTACCCCTTCTGTGATTATGGAAGTTCTAATGCATATGAAGGATTTCAATATTGGAATTTTAATGTGACGGTAGGCAGATCAGAGAATAGTACCCACAAATCACCAAACTCAGGGGAGCTTAAAGCTGGCCTCATAACTATTCTCTGCATGTAATGTGCCCATAAGAACTATATATAATATTCTTTATCTATCTATCGATCTAATATCTATCTACCTATCTATCAACTATCTATCTATTTATCTATCTAATATCTATCTACCTATCTACCTATCAATTATCTATCTATCTATCTATCTATCTACTACCAAGGACCAAAGTCATAAAGTATGCATACATTTACAATAACCCAAGTCCAATCGACAGTTTCTAAACATAGCTCAGCAGGGCAGGGTTCCTATTAAAAAAATCATCCTTTTATTTACTGTCCTTCTCCAAAGTCGACAACGATTAAAAATTATTCTTCTTATAAACATTAGTAAATGAAAATGTGTCTGTATTTTTTCTCCTAGAGCCACCTCAGCAAAACCACCATGCGTCTGCGCCTCTGACTAAGAGTAGGATGTTTTGATGTAATATGTTCTATTAACACAAGTGATATAGAAGCACAAATATAATCTATTTCATACTCACCAGATTTTTTGCAAAATTGTCTAATTAAAACTAACTGCAATTAATAATGTAAATTAATATAACCATAAAACTACGCATTCCCTAGAACCCAGTACTTCTGCTTATATTCTCATACATATGTGTAAAGAGTAGTGTAAGAGCATGTTCACCGTGACAGTATTGTGACAAAATGCCGCGATGCAGGTAAGAAGAACACTGTTTGACCAACACACAACTCAGTAAACAAACAAAAGCAAACTTGGAGCACAATGCTTTCTATATACCTTTTATATTCATTTAAAAATAACTGCGAAACACTACTATTATTTGTTCACAGATACATAGGTGTTTGGGAAAGTATTTAAAATAAACTGGAAAGATACACACCAAATTCGTGATGGCAGTGGCTGGGTTGTGGGCCACAGACAGGAAGGGAGTTGGCAGGAGATGAAGTGGGGAGAGACAAAAGGGACGTCAATTCTACTCCAACTATTGTTTTTTTTTTGTTTTTTTTTTTACTTAACAAAATGAAGCAAATGGGACACAATATTAATAGCCATCAGTTCCGGATGGTGGACACACCTGTCTCTACGATATTAGTCTCTGTACTTCTCTGTAATTTTTTTTAAATTTCTGAAAATAAAAAATAAATAAGCAGATGAACACGAATAAATAATTAACTAGAAGCACATATGCTGTTCACTCGTCTACCTATCCAATTACCACACACCCTTTAAGGATTAATCAAATCCTATATTGCCCATAAACCCCATCCTGCTACCCTACGCACAGAGATTTCTCCCCCGAATTTCTGTAGCACCGTCTACAGGAGCGCGCATTCGGGCCCCAGGTTATGTATATATTATACTGGTTTTGGCACCTGGTCATATTCGTCTCATGACATTTTCTGTTATTGGGGTCTATGAATCCTGTCTCCCGGAGGTGTAAACATCCAGAAGACAGGGCCCAGGAGGGGACCTTGCCATGCCTCCTCTGAGCAGGCAGGGTTCAGAGGACACTCTCAGGACCTTGTCCCGTGGAAGGACACCTTTCAATGTAAAAGCATTTCAACAACTCCAGTTTAGAGTCACATCCATTCACTGAGAAAATTCAGAATGATCAAACCCACTAAGAATGTGACAATGCTTTTATATACATTGGCTTATCAATCACGAATATCCATAAGCATGTGAAAAATGCAGTGTTAGTGTGCAAAGGCATTTTTCCTTTCAGGCTCCTGGTAAAGCTGGGTAACCAAAGGGATCCCCAACCTTCTTTCAGCCCATTCTCATCTGCCTTACCTTGGCGCTCCTTAGCCCCCAGGTGAGCGCCACAGTGCCAACCAGTGCTCTGGCCCGCCCCATGTCACCGCACCCCATCCCTTTGGTACCTGCCTCACAGACCTTTCCCCAGACACCGGTCTGCATTACATGCTTGACTAGCCCCGGCTCTGCCCTGTCTCGGCTTCTCCGCAAACGTGACACACCACTCTCCCTTCCCCGAGGGCCCCTTCTCCTCCACCCAAACCAGCTCAGAGGCCTTCTCCTCAAACCTGCCGAGTCGCCATCCGCTGGGAGTTACCTCCACCCTTTCCATGGCCCATTCCCTGTACCTCTGTTGTGGCCCCCCAAACTTTCTACTTCATCCTATAGTTTTGGGGCTACGCTTTACATTTCTTGGAGGGTGGCAACTCCCTCAAGGCAAGCTTGCCAGGTATTGGCTGTAGCCCACGCCACTGGGACCCATGCAGAGCTGTACACCAGGTGCAGAGGCACGTTCTAGCGCCCCCTGCTGGGCAGAAGTAGACCCTGCCCACAATGCTGCCTGCACAGTTTACCACACCAAGAAAATCTAAATCCGCACCTCCCAACCTCTAACTGGTCAGGCCCACCCAGTAGAGGCCTCTGGGTTACTCTTTACTGCTGTTATCTGATTTTACATCTATCTCCCCAACCCCCACCTCAGGAGGCTAGGAGCTATTTCCTGCTGAGCCAGACCTGTGCCTCTAAATCTTCACAGATAACTAGGGTCCTTGGACAGTGGTAGGTTAATCCTCTCATTCTAGCATAACCGTGACCCCAGCTGCAAGGGCCAGCACGGGCCTAGGTGTCCAGAGGCCTGGGCTCTTTCTTTGCTCCTGCCATCTGCAAAATGGGCTGGTAGTTTTTCCTCATGCCCCTTCAGTCCTTAAGTTCCCTGGGTCCCTTTTCAGTCAAGATGACAATTTACAAAATAATCCCCTGGTCACCAAAGGCTTCGGCGAACTCCAAAGTGGTTTTAGCACTATGGCTGTGAGATTATGGGTGAAATTTGAAATTCAAAATTTTTAATTTTTTTTTAATGGGCTGCTCTTTTACCTTCTCTATTTAAAAAGTGGTGAAATGGCTTATAGTGGTGACTCCTCCAGATTTGTAGTCCCCACCCACTCAGGAGGCTCTGGGACCCCCAGCTAATCTCCCCTGCCTTCCCTCCCCTCCCCATCCCACCCAGAGAGAGGCACCTGACCCGGGAAGGTGCATTTTCCTGCGGCCCACGGGGCAGCCGCCATCCTTGCCCCCGTAACATCACAATGTCCCACCCCAGCTTCTTCCTCGACGCGTCTCTGCGCGGCTCCCCTCTGCTGCACCCAGGAGGCCCGGCCAGACTGCGCCCTGCTCTGCGGGGAGCCGCGGCCCTGAGGACACTCACCTCCAGGAACCGGGCCCGGGCTGCAGTGGGGGTGGGCAGCCAGGAGAGGGTCACGGCTTCTCAAAGCCGTCCAGAACATTAAGCCTTTGCACTCCCACCCCCCACGAGATTGCTGATCAAAAAAGGAAGGCAAACAAAGGCGGGTGAATGGGAATCAAATTGAGTCAGGGCAGTGGACAGATGGGGCCTGCCAGGCGCCCACAGCCCGTCCTATTCATTAAAAAAAAAAAAAAAAAAAGGATAATCCGCCTCCTCCCCGTGGCTTTGCCAGAGGTGGGAGGTATAGAAAGGGGGTGGGGCACCGGGCCAGGGGGCCCAGATGTTTTCCAAACCATAGGATCCCAGCCTGCCAGCTTGTAACCTTCATCCCCCAGGTTAATTGTTTCACTTGTGCTTGGGACTTCTGTTTTGTATATCAGGTTTTCTTAAAGCAAGGCATCCCTACGGAAAGACCAGGGCTCTGGGCAGGAGGTGTTGGGGTGACGATGTTGGAAGGTTGCCTGGCGGCATCTGGGTATAGGGAGTCTTGAGGATGGCTGGGGAGTTGGGCCTGTCTCCTGCAAGCTAGAAATGATTCCTCCCAAAGCCCCATTCCTAGGGAGGTTCATGGTCCGTAGTCAGTAAAAATGGGGCCTGTCTGATAGGAATCCCCCCATATTCTCCTCCCTTCCCTTGCCAATGTGCAGAAGCCTACCTGCAGCTATAGGCACATGTGTGCGCCACACTTCTGTGCAACATAAATAAGACGTGGAGAGCTTTCCAGTTACAAAGGATGTTCCCTCCGTGCTCTCATGGTGGCCCAGCAACAAGCATGTGAAATGCAAAGGACTTAGTTAGCAGTCCCAGTTTATAGATGAGGAAATTTAAGTGACTTTTTAGAATTACATGATAGCTAGGTTACAGACTCGCTGTTTCGCACACGTGCAAATGCACTCATGTGTGTACCGTGCACATGAACACGTGTGCCCACATTTATTCATGCCTTTGCATGCTTACTGCTAGGCATGGCGGCTTTCTACACGGCCATTTGTGTGCAGAGAGAGTCCCTCCCATTTGTGGAGCATCATACTGCTCACACACACCTCTACCTACATCCCTTTTCTTGTACCCACGCTCACACGTGCTCACACAGAGGCCCATCCTGGGGAGACACTGACCTTTGCTTTGGACCTACCTTCCATCCTTCAGGGGGCCAGACCAAATGAACTCGGAGATACCATCTTAATCCCCATAATATTTCTCAGAATCAGATTACAAATTTGTTCTTCGAAAGTTGGCTGCCAGGCAGGAAAAGGCTGCCCCATTAATGGGGAGGAGGGATCAAGAGAGCAGCCTGAGAAATCAGGTGTCAAGCTGACCTTTTGGAGAGAGCCAAGTACTCATTCTTATTATTGATTCCTTTCAAGAAAGACAGAAGGCACTTTATCTCCCAGCTGTTGAACTAAGGACAGGGCCGCAGCATGGGGAAGCAAAGACAACAGTCTTCTATGCCACTTGACTACATGGGCAAAGGGCCCTACTGACTTCTATCTTTTAAATATTAGTCACAGGTCTTGTAATTCCACTATGAGAGATATATTCCTTTAGAGTAAGCATTGTCCTCCAAAGTCTTTAAAAATGAAAATTCTTGCTTCAGTCCACCCAGGAAATACATTAAGTGACTAGTATAGGACAAGTACATCCCCAGTTGCTGCACATTTTTTAAAAAGAGATTTCCAAACTCTACTCCCAGAGATCATCATTTATTGATTGATTCATTCATTCAACAAATGCACTGAGCACCTACCGTCTAAGTGTCAGACGCTTATCTAGACACTAGGGATATGGCAATGAATTAAATAGACAAAGTCCCTGCCTCCTGGGAGCTTATATTCTAGTAATGAGGATACAGGCAGTACATGAACAGAAAACAAGTCCAACAAATGTGAGATGATGGCAAGTAATATGCCAAGACTTAGGTTGAGGCAAAGGTGATTTCACTTTGACGGCCAGAGAAGGCATCTCAGAGAATGTGACGTGAAAGCAAAGGCCCAGTGTGAGGGTCCAGGGCAGGAACATTGCAAGCAAGAGAATGGCCAGCACAAAGCCCAAATGGTTGAAAATGGCTCAAGTAAAAGATAAGGTCAAAGACAGAGACAAGGGCCAGAGCAGGTAGCCCAGTGAAAACCAGGCTAGGGAGTGGGGCTTTTCCTCTAAGAGCTTAGGGGTGCCATATCGGGGTGTGGTTAAGCAGAGAAGTGATTTTTCTCTGATTTGTAGTTGTGGGGAGAATGGATTGGAGGAAGCAGGAAGCCCAGACAGAGGGTAGGGCCACAGCCCAGGCAAGAGGTAACAGCTGAGCTGACTGGGGTGGTAGAGGCAGAAGCTGAGAGAAGTAGACCCATCCTAGATGACCTTTGAGTCATCTTAAAGCCAAGTGGCCTTGCTGATGGTTTGGATGGGAAGTGGGGGAAAGAAAGGAACCAAGGACAACCTTTAGGTCTCTGGGTGAACCACGGAGTGGACAGTATATTGTTTATTGAGATGAGGAGGACCAGTAGAGCAGCTAAAGGGAGGACATTGAGGGTTCTTCTCTGGCCGTGTGAAGCTGGAGATGACTCTTAGCGATTCATCTGGAAGGAGGGAGTGAACAGTTAGATGGAGAGGCCAGTGTGAGTTCCCCGGCTGGAGCAATGCTTCACTGGCCATTGCCATACAGTGGGTTTGGGAAGCCAAGGGACTGGATGGGACACTTAGAGGCGAAGTGTAGATAAAGAAGGGAGGAGAACCAAGACCGGAGTCCTGAAGCAGCCCCACCCTTAGAGCAAGTGCATAAGTCGGCTGTCCAGTGAGACAGCAAGAAGACCTGCAGCCAGTGTGGAATGCGCCCTCGAGCCGCCAAGGGAAGGATGTGTTTCAAGAAGCGATTAACCATATCTCTTGCCATGGAGAAGTCAGGGAAGGTCAGAACAGAGAACTGACTTTGGGTCAGCAACATGAAAGCAGTTGGTGACTCTGGCAAGAAGAGTCCCTTGGGTGTGGTGGGGACAGCAGTCCAGCTGGGGCCGAGAAGAGAATTCGAGGCAAGGAGGTGGATGCAGGTATGAACAGCTCCTACAGAAAGTGCTCCTAGGAAGGACAGGAAGGCAGGGAGTCGCTGGAAAGACCTGGAGACAAGAGAGAGTTCGGGGTCCTCTATTTTAAGATAAGAAGCAACGACAAACTCTGGAGTCAGAGACCCACGTAACTACAGAGCTGTGAGAGTTGTCTGATCTGATACACCCATTTCTGAACTGGGAGATGAAGGCCCAGAGATGCAAAGTCACTGTTGGTGGATACGGACTGGTCTGCAGCTCAGGGAATGGACCCCATAGCGGGTAGGGCAGGCTCATGCGGACCTCAGATGAGTCACCAGGACAGCCTGCTCCGAATTCTGAGTCGGTGCCGCAGGCCTGCTTTCCTGCCCCTGCTACATCTGCCCCTTCTCAAGGGCCTTTGGTGGTTTCCCTACCAGAGCCTGAGCCAACAGACCCCTAGTGTAAACACTTTGGTGTTTAGTCCGCATGCTTGTGCCTCTTTTCCTGGGGCCCCCCCAGGGGGCTCCCATCAATGACCGGCAGTCCAGGACCAGAGACAATAACTCCAGAGGAAAAGAGACAAGCAGGCTCACACATGACCTGTGCAGTCCCTCAAGCCTTAAACCATGAATGACAACATGCTAAGAGCCCTGGGCAGGACTGGAGAGATCCAAGTTCAAGTCCAGCCTTTGTGGATACTTTACTATGTGGCTTAAAGCCAGTTACTTGCTCCCCTGAGCCTCAATTTCCCCTTTATATAAATAGAGGAGATCAGACCAGTTGTTTGCCCTGATCCCTTCTGGATGGGTGGTTTTAACACAGATGGGCACCCTTCCTCGAGTTCCTAAGGAAGGAATGCCCCACCATGGCCCCCAAGCCCAGGTAACACGAGCCTATCTCCACATGGCCCAGCTCCTCCTTGGTGCCACGGTGCTGCCCAAGGGAGTCCTCCCATTGCACTCCAGGGTGGTTTCCCCAGGATATTTATGTTCTAATGTTACCCCCTTGGGGGCCTGTCCTTTTCCAGGCATCCTTCCCTTTCCAGCTGAAGCTACCGCCTTGTACAAGGATTCACTTCCTGCTCCTCAGGCTCCCAGAGGACCAGCAAGGCCTTTGCCTTCCCTCCAGGCCTCTTGACGTCGGGGGCCAGTGGTTTGGAGACCAAGACTCAGGTTGATGCAGTCATTTAATTTCTGGAAAGTGTTATGGGAACCAGCCGGCAGGCTCTTCTACTCTGTCAGAACCTACAATGGTGGTTATTTTCCTTGTTTTACTTGTTGTTGCTTCAGCTTTTTATAGAGGGGAGGGCAAAGGTCTTTTCCATTTCTCCTCCTAAAGCAAACCAAATAATATAATCAATTTGGCTGGTGCAGGGCTGATCCCAAGCGTTAAAGCGGGTATTTGTGGCTGATATGACGGGGGAATAAAGTGCTTGTGAAAACCAACTGATTAGTCCAGTGGTGGAGAATGAATCCACGTCTGTGTTCATCGGTCTCTCCTAATCTTTGTCAATGCCTTGCGCCCCACTCCTCCACTGCTGTGGGCAGCATGTGGCCCTGTGAATGGCACTGGGGGGTCTCTGAGGTGCCAGGCCACGGGGCTACCTCCCATTTAAAGAGACAGGCCCAGTCAAAACATGAGTGCAGTGAGCAAGCCGCCTTAGAGGAGAGATTTTTAAGGGTTAGGGGATTCCCTGCTCCCTAAAAATGCTTCCCCATCTGTTCCCTGAGAAAGTCTACAAAACGTCTCATCTAGCATGCTGCCTTGGGCAGCACAATGCTTTGGACCTGAGTGCTTTGCAAGAAGAGCCTATAAAATTATTTTTGCAAACTGGAAAAAAAAAATGGGCTCTAAAATAAGAAAACTGCAAAATCAAAATCAATTAAACTTTATTTTTTTTTTATTTATTTTTTGACAGAGAAAGAGACGAGAGAGGGAACACAAGCAGGGGGAGAGGGAGAGGGAGAAGCAGGCTCCCCCCTTAGCAGGGAGCCCGATGCGGGGCTCGATCCCAGGACCCTGGGATCATGACCTGAGCCGAAGGCAGATGCTCAACCGACTGAGCCACCCAGGCGCCCCAAACTTAATTAAACTTTAATCAAATGTTTGCAAAGTATATTGTTTTGTCAACTATTCAACCACAACTCAACTCAGATAGTTAAGAATAAATGAGATTTCTTGTATTTATGTTCAAATAAGTACATTTGTAATGTTTGATACGTTGTGGGGTGGAGTCACCTCAAGGAAAAAGGCATTAAGAAGGGCCCTGAGCCACGAGGGAGAGCACAGTGGCTTCCACTAAGCGCCCCCTGCAGTGTCACCTCACAGCAGGACCCTCAGATCCCCAGAGATACGACAAGGGGCAGATCGTGCAGACCCTGAAGATTGGTTCTGGGGGGGAGGATGCACCCAAGATAAATTGCACGTGCTTTATGATTTTCATCACTTAATAGACATATCAACCAAGTTTATGTCACTGTATGACACTTCGGGGAACAGTCCTCTCACTTACAGACTTTATAATCAAGGAGAGAAGAATGTGTATCCAAATCTGTGTAAGAGAGGCAGAGTCAGTGATATGTGCCTATGAGTGGTACAAATGCAGACGGGCAGTTTGCTACAGGCTACGGAGATTAGGAGGTGAGCCAAAGGTGGTCTTAAACCTGCCAAACTAGGATAGGCCCGGACAAAGCACACTTCACAACCTCCCTGTTACTCCCACAACGTCTGATAGCTGGAAAACTCTGGAGCTGATGCTGATCTTTTAGTCCCAGAGGCTGTCTAGTATTTACATACACTTTGCCTGCTGACCCCCTTCAGTTCCTTTCCCAAATATCTCGGGGTGCGGGGGGGCTCTTTCTGTTTTTATTGAGATAATAATTCATATATCACAAAAGTCACCCTAGGATTCATTGACTTTTTTATCATATTCACAAAATCGTGCCAGTATCTCCTTCCAGAACATTTTCATCACTCATTTGTCCTGATTTTTCTGTAGATTAAGATTGTCTATATACAAGATCTTCTCATCTGCAAATAGAAATAGTTTTCATTCCTCCTTTCCAATCTGATCACTTGCATTTCTTTTTCTTGCCTAATTGCTCTGGCTAGGACCTCCAGTACAATGTTGAACAGAAATGGCAAGTGCAGGCATTTTCTTCTTGTTCCCGATCTTCGGGAGAAAGCTTCCAGTCTTTCACCGCTGAGAGTGATATTAGCTGTGGGGCTTTTGGCAGATGCCCTTTATCAGGTTGAAGGTGTTCCCTCTTCTACTCCTAGTTTGTTGAGTATTTTGTATCATGAAAGGATGTTAGATTTTGTCAAATGCTTTTTCTGTATGTCTGTTGAAATGATTGCATGGTTTTTGTCCTTTACTCTATTAATATGGTAAAAATATCCCATCGATAGATTGCCATATGTTGAACCAATCTTGCATTCTGGAATAAATTCCACTTTTAAGTCTTTCATTTTGGAAGCTAAATACATTAGGTTCCTTTACCATTTGTCACCTGATTTGAGAGCTGAGGTCAGGTCAGGTGAAAAGCAGAGCTCCATTAAAAAATCCGAAGAGAGGCAGAGCCTCATAGGCCCACCATCCCACCAACAACATATAAGAGTTCCAGTTGCCTCACAAACTTGCTCATATTTGCTGTGGTCACGTCTTTTTTTGTTGTTGTTGTTTAATCTTATCCATGTTAGTAGGTGTATAGTAGGTTTTGATGTTTCCCTTTTTTTATACGTGCATGTTTTCTACATACTGGAAATCATCATTTATATCCAAAGTATACTACTTTTTCACCTGACAGTAAAGAGAGCCTTTGTCCACATGACTACCATTTTAAGACCAACTAATATTCCATTGGATGGATGTGACAAAAGCACCTCTTGTTGATGTTGGGTTCTTTTTGGTTTTTGTTGTGATAAGCCACACTGCAGTGAAGACCTTTGCACATTACTTTTTCCATCATTTGAGTACTTTCCCAGGTTAGAGACCCAGAAGTGGGATTCCTGGGTCAAAGGGCATAAATATCTTTATAACTTTGGATTGCTGTCTGAAAGGGTTTTATCTCTTTATAAGACCCTCAGGAATGTAAGAGTTTCAGGGCACTGTTGTCAAACTGGGTATTTTCATTAAAAAAAAAAAGATTTATTTATGAATGATTCTTTTTTAAAAATGTACATGTATTTGGCTTCTAGTGCAACTGAACACTTTTCCATATTCTTGCTTACTTGTTTTCTATTTTATGAATTGTGCTTATGTTCTTAGCTTATTCTTGGGACTTGGTGTTTTCTTCAATTAATATGATCATTTTAAATAATAAAGACATTAACCCTTTGTCAAAGTTATATTTTCTTAATCTCTTGTTTGCTTCTTTTTTTCAACATACAGAAATATTTTGTTCTTTTATATAGTCAAATCTGTCACTCTTTTCCTCTGGGGGTTTCTATATTGCTTCTAAGCTTAGAAAAATCATTTTCGTCCCTCTCTCCTGAGGCTTGATAAATGGTCAATTTAATTTTCTTCTAGATTTTCTCAAGGTTTAAAAATAATCACCTCTGTAGTATAGAGTTATATTGATATTTAATGGGATCTAAGACCCTAAAATAGAGGTATTTTCTGACGTATCTTAACATAAGTAAAATATTCTATGAAGTCACTAAAGGATTGAACCTAAATTCATCTTAATGTGATGACATGTTATTTTTATGTGTTGTTTTGCCCATTCCAGATATATCAGGTGTATATTTTAACAGGGCTCATCAATAAACAATGGCAAAACCCCAAACATTGACACTGGAGGGATGTGCGGGTCCCTTGGCAGGCTCATGCTGTGGTTATACACACTAGGAGGTTAAACACGTCCCCATTCAGAAAATGGGTCACATGCTGCTTCTCTCCCCGAGTCTCCGCTCTGTTTGCCCACATTTCCAGAACCCCCCTCCTACACCTCCCCAATTTGGATAATTGCAGGCCTGCATCAGCTTCTTCTCAGGGAATAGTGACATGCACCCTCTGCACCTAGCCAGAACTCACTTTGGGAACCCTGGTGTCCAGGATTCCAAGTCGGTTAGACCAACCCATGGGCAGCCTCCCTGGGCTGTCTGGCTCCATGGCACGCCTTTGCCCAATCCATGTTTCTGATGATGTCAGAAGCAGATAATAACTCTCTTCCCTCATTAGGCCAGCAGAGGTAACCCTTCTCCCAATACCATGCAATTTCATAATCGATTACATACTTCTTCTACTTTTTGTCAAGGTATTAGTAAATGGAATGAGTTCTCTAAAAGGACAAAGGCCATTCCTCAGAAGGAAGCCTTCTAAATGAAGAGGGGCCTGGCTGTTACCCTGTTTTGAACAGACAGAAGAAATCGTTTCATTTTTCATGGTTATGCTAGGGCTGAGCCATCTAGCAGAAAATCCACTTGGAAGCCCCAGAGAGCATAGGAGCGGAGGGAAAAGTGCCTCACTGGGCCCAAGACCTTCTCCTTCAGACCCCGATCAATATTAGCAGGAGCAGGGGCTCAGGTCCATAGCTGATGCCCACATCTCTTCCGGGAGGGTGGGCGAGTGGGCCATGGTGCTGGGGGTAGGACAAGGCCAGGCCCCTCCATCAACATGAGGCAGGCTCTCCTCCGGGTCTGTCAAAACACTAGGCATTTAGTTAAAAATCTCTCCAAAAGAAAGAGCGTTAAGGCAGAGAGCTTGAAGTGGATCCCGAGTAATTAAGTGTATAAATTAATTCTTCCCCTAAGAAATGTTCTTCTCCTATTATTAGATTTGGCTCTCAGAGGAGCTACATCCAAGTAGTGGGTTTCCAATTGTGTGTGTGTGTGTGTGTGTGTGTGTGTAGGTGAACACACATTCTGGGCCTTGCTGCCTGAAGCCTACAATTAAAATAAGTGACATGAATGTGTCTTTAAAAGAGAAATCTGTGGAAAACTAACAGATTGTCTGTCAGGGGAAGAAAAAAAAATGAAATATGGCTGCCTCAGTCCACTGAATGGATGAATAGGAAAGTACTTGTCCATCCAAGTACCCAAAGGGATAAAACCCAATGATAGCCTTCTCAACTGCTTAGCACATAATGCATGTGCTGTTTTGATGCTAGTAATGTGTTTTTTACTTCTTCCTATCTGGGAGGAATGAATCAAATATGAGGAGAGCTGGAACATGATTTTCAACCCATTGCTTTTGATTAAGTGCCCGAACAGGCAGGTCCGGGGACTTGCAGTCATACTAATGGGGCATAAAGTGCTATAAAAAGGACGGGGCCCTACTTTTGTCCAAATGCCATTATCCTGGAATCAGAGACCCTGGTGTAATATGTCCACGGTTAACCTTTTTTTCCTGACAGGAAATTTTCTCCATCCACTCACACCATCAATTATGCTGCATTTGGCCAGAGTGGTGAGTGATTACTTTGTTTCAAAAGAACAAGGCACATATGCCAAGCTCCCAAATACCGCACCCCGCACCCCGCGGAGGGGGCAGACCAGGAAGAAGATGATGTCAACTCCGATGGCCATTCGGGCTTAGAAAAAAGTGGTTCTTTTGTTTGAGGTCATTATTTTTTTTTTTCATTTGCTTGTTCATTTGCCTGTTTGGAAAAAGGAGAGCTGGAGTAACTAAAAATAGAACAATTTTTATTTTGATCCAAAAAAAAAAAATAGTTCACTGATTGAGGCTTTGGCTACCCAAACGGGGGCTGGCAGCTAACAATTACCTAGTCAGAGAGAATCTCGATCATTCGGACCTGGTGCAGGAGAGCAAAGAGATTCCTTTTTGGCCGATCTTCCCTGGGAAAAGGCTAATTTGGTGGCCACCCCTAGGGAACCAGGCAACGGCTCTTGTCCCAGCTGTGCTCCAAGCACACGGCTCCCCGGGAGCTCCCCCAGCTGCCTCTGCACCACTCCAAACTTTGCGATACATTTTTGTTTGTTTGTTTTTGCAATCAGCAAGTTGCAGATTGTCCAACTGTTCTGTCATTTATTGTAAACGGCTGCAAAAAGAAAAAAAAGAAAAAGAAAAAGAAAAAAAATTCCACAATGCTATAACCTAGTCCTGAGTGTAAATCAAACATTCCCTGTCATGTTGATGGCTTGTGTTAGTCTAATGTATTTTATATTACTCAAAAGCTTTGAAACCCTGCAGCTTTCTTCATATAGGCCATTATGCGGTTATCATTAAATTGTCTTGCAAAGAACATTATCGGTAATTATAGCAGACACTAAAATCAAATGATCAGAGTGGGACCTTTAACACCAAGAGGAACCATTAGAAGTTAATCAAATAAAAGGATGAGAATAATTATGTTAGGATTAGGCAGTAATACGCCAGAAGTTATATACTTTGCTGACTATATATCTTTACTCTCAGCTTCCTGAATTTCCTTTTCGTTGATGTGTTTTTATATAATACTTTGGCACAGAATGTAAACGACAGTATTTTTGTCATGGCACAATCGGGCTCGAAGGTTCATAGGCGGTTCATATCTAAATGCCATCAGAGGCGCGGAGGTAATGATGAAGATAGAAATAATAGTAATAAAAAAAAGTGCAAAGCTGGAAAAAATCCATCGGTCAATGAAGCATGGCAAAATGATAAAAATGCTTGCAACAGGCCCAGGTGCAAGGGAAGTCGTTATTGGCTGGTTGCTCTGTCTTGGAGTGTGAGGATCTCTCCTGCAGGCCCTGCCGTGGACCAGCATGCTCCAAAGGCTTGCCCAGCGTGTTTGTGCCTGGGAGAAGGAAAAACCAGCATCTCACAGGCTCCCAGGGTTGCCCCTGCCAGGGCTTCTCTGTAGGCCTGTCGATGGAATGGGGATGCTCACAGTGCAGATAGGAGGGGAGCTTGGTGCCTGAGGCAGAGTGCTGCCCGCAGAGGTTCCAGGCTCAGAGGGTCACTTCCCTTCCAAATGCACACGTGCACATGCACACACACACACACACACGCACACACGCACACACACACACACCCGCTAGCACCTTGCAGATTGCCCATCTCTCTGTTGCAATGAGCAGCAACAAGACATGGCCTGGAGGGCCTTGGGCTGTGGCTCTAGAGGAGGAGAGGGTGCCTTCCTCCAGGCATGGCCAATCTTAGATTCTAGATGAAACCTGGGCCACAGGACAAATAAAGTTATTGTAAGCAGCAGAGGGGGATGGAGAAATTCTATATTGCATGACCTTAAAAAAAAAAAAAAAATCAAAATCTCTCCTGCCCCCTTCCCTTCTAAATAGAGACCAGTTCATAAGAACAGGTTTGCCTTTGTGTCGGGCTTTGGGCTAGGCCCTGGGATATAGGGATGAGTCAGATAATAACAAGATCGTCTGCTTAAAATGTTGCTATCACGATATACACACAGCAAAGTAAATTCGTGGTAAAGCCCAATGTGACATTTCTACATTTTTCATGGTTTCACATATTGGAGGCTTTAGGACATTTAAGAATGAAGACATTTTTGCATTTTGCAGAGGTCAAAACTGAGCCCTGTTAGATGTGGTGACAGAGTTGGGAGGTGGCGATCAGCAGGCCTCTTCCGAGTACACACACACACACACACACACACACTCTTCTGTTACTCTTCCTGGTCAGTAGGAGCATCAACCCCCACTGTCCACTTTGACTTCGCAAGGCTCTGTACCAGACACACTTCGTAAGGCCATCGTAAGGAGGGTATGAAGTCAAGGGTATGGAAGTGCTTCGAAAAGTTAAAAGTTAGAGAGCACATTGGGGCTGCTTTTCCCCTGCTGAAAGATCTTTTATTGCTCTGTGTGTTTTCAGGTTGTTAAGGCCTGCTCTCCTTTGGGGGGGGATGGGAGGGGGTCACACTCCTAAGTAATAGAGCAGAGGGGTGAACCTTTGTTGCTACGGGGCTGGTATACCCTAAACACAGAGACCTTCGTCTCAAATCTGTCCATTATCGGCTTGGCTGATGGGCTCTAAACAAGAAGGCTCTCATCCCAGAAACAGGAACTTGGGAGAGATTTTGAAACAAGAAGCGATGGCACTCTGCTAGGGATGGTGCGGAGCCTCAGTCCTGTAGACAGGCCTGGGGAAGGTGGCCCCTCATCAAGGCCCCATGGTTCCTAGTGAAACCAGGTCCAGAAATCAACTTAGGACCACAAGTCTAACAAGCCAAGCTTCACCTACAATAGAACCAAGTTTGATAACAAGCCTGCTAATATACTTTAAAAACAATCAAATTTTAAAAGAAATGCACATACAACTAAATGGTCCAAGGTTGGGGGGGGATCTTTTAAGGGCTCAAAGTTCTGGGTACAAGAGAAGAGTCCTGGGAGACTAGATGCCCTCCCTTATCAGGGGGCTGGCCCGGGAGCTTACGTCCAAATACTAAATTAGACAGTGGGGCTGGAGGAGTTGAGAACCCCCAGCCCTAGCAGCTATTCTATCCCAATCCCGTCACTGGCCTCAGTCTGGGCATCCTTCCACTCAGAACTGGGAGTAAGGATCTGTGAAGCAAGAACCGGAGACTTTACAGGTCCAAGGAAAGAACAGCCAGGGAGGAGATGATAAAAAAAAAGCCTGGTCTGGCCCCACCAAGCAACCCAAGATAAATGACAACCTCAGCTAAGACGCCTTCAGTGAACTGTGCTGGTTTTTGGTTTATTTTTATTTTTATTTTTGCTGTTTTGTTCTATTTTCACAGTGCCAAGGAATTACATTCCCATCTCTGTGTCGTTCAGGAGGAAATAAGGAGGGTGCCTGAGGAAATGGTAACCAGTTCTTAAAAGTAACCCCAGAGAGGAAATTAAGTGAAGCTCACAGTGGTGCAGGGCTGGAGTTTGGGGACCAATAAGCCAGATTCCCGGAACCTACAGGACAAAAGAAACTCCTGCTTAAGGAATGGATTTTGCATAAAGAGAGGTGACTTGGAACTTAGCTGGGAAAAACCGGTATTTGCCCTTCCCCCATCGTTAGTGAGTTCCTGTAACTGAAAGCAGAGGAGGGGGAGGTGAAGATCAACCACAGTATCTTACAAAGCCCCATAAATGTTTACAGGTTGATTGATCTGGCCTTGCCGGTGAGATGTTAGGGGAGAAAAATCTCAACTCACATATAACCGTTTGAAACCTCCCCTTCTACTTGGGATGAACACAGTTGATGTCTTTTCTATAAACCTACCTCTACAGTATTTTAGCAAGAAAACAAAAAAATTTTCCATTTCATTATTTCATCATTATTCCACACTAACCATGTTGGATAGAAGCAGTGGCATTTTGGATCCTATTTTATAGATGCAAAAACTAAACTTAGAGAGGGAGGGGTCTAATTCATGCCGACGCGTGGACTGAACCCAGCCTTTCTGAGCTGACTCCGACCACCGTTTTGGTGTGTGCACACATTGTGGCGTGGTCATACTTCTGGGAACAGTCCACACGGGACTCACTATGGGGCGTGTCATAAGATTTTGGAGTCTTCTCACGTAGAAAGCCTCCCCAAGCCTCCACTTGGTAATGAATTCATAGGTGCAGGTGTACGTGCATTGATCACTGTAGACAGAGGTGCGTGGCAGGAAACACTGGACATTCCACATGCCTCTGATTGTTTCCTGGGGCTAATAGTGAGGTGACTTGTAAGTCTGGCTAAGCAGTGAACATGTCACCTTGCCTTGTGCTGTTTTCAAGGCCGTGGCCCCGAATGAGGCTCAGAATAACTGCCCCGTTATTCAGCAGGCTCAGAGGCAGGCCAGGTCTCTGGCCAATGTGGTCAAGCCGTGTCATCCGGGAGGATGGGGAAGGAGCCAGAAGGGATCTCTTTGCGCATACCCCCCTCCTTCTATTGAGCTCTTAAATTAGCTCTGAAAACCAGGTGTCAGCCGTCCCCCCTGGAACAGCCCAGACGAGCCATTAAAAACGCCAGGAAGAAATGAATGCCTAAATCACCCTGTCTCTCCGAAGGTAGAGTCTTAACCTAATCACACGTCAAATCATATTTTTTCTTCTCCAGATGGATGTCTTCTTTCAAAGTCTGATGGCCACAGAGACAAAGGTACCGTTTCAGCCTTAACTAACTATTGAAGTTTTACCCCGATAGATTATTTGCGAGGAGTAACTAACGTAAAAAAATGCCCTGTCAGACAACAGCTGGATTTCTCTCATTTTTTTAGAGGGTAATATTTGGTCTCATCTTGCAACTACTTGGGAAAATTTAGCACTGAGTCAGAAAGGTTGGCCAACAGGTGGCACTTCATAAATCGCTGGAGCCCTAATCAATACATATTGTCATCCACTCCAGTCCTTCGAGCGGATTTCTCTCTGCCCCGAGTCGCCGGCGTACTTTATGAGGTTGTTTCAGGCTGGGCTTGCATGGCCCGGGCCTAATGAACCTGTCACCGCGGCTATTGATTGACATGCCAGTGTAAGTGAGACAGGCGATTCCGATTGACTTCCTAATTACTGCTGCCAGGCTGCCTCGCCAACTGCTCGGGCCAGAGGTTAATAGTTTTGATGTTCGGCGGCTCCTGGCTCTGGAGGCCGGACTGAAACGGGCTCCTCAGACGTCAATACCTGATTCAAGTTCTCAAGGCTACTGCCCTGCCTGATCAATTAAGGCCTTCGTGTTCCTCCTGGTGGCGGCTGACAAGGGGCTGATGAGTGGAGGAGTTTACAAGCAAATGGTTTGAGGGAGTTTAGGAGGCTCTGAAAGCACCACCCCACGGCGGAGGATTGGCAATTAAGGGGGGGGGGGCTGGGGGAGGGGCCCGTTTGGCTGTTTGGGTTTGGGTTTTTCTGCCAGTTTTCCATCCCAAGGATTAAAAATTAAGTGAGGTTTGGGGGAGATCTTTGTACTTGTTCTTCCAGTGTCTCTGACTCTGCCAGGTGCCAGAAACTTCTGGAAAAAAAAAAAAAGAAAAAGATAACTTGTATTCATTCATCTGTTTGGTAGAAACTAATGGAATGTTCGCCTTGTGCAAGATGTGGGAGTGTATAGATTTATCATAATCTTCCATTGATATCATTTCTTAAGAGTTGGGAATGTTTTCACACCCGGGGTTTTGTTGGAGCGTCACAAGTCACCACGAAGTCGGGGGTTGTCAGTCTCCACTTTCTGTGAGAAAACAGAGGCCCGGCAAAGGTAGCGGGGTCCCCCGAGCCATAGAGCTCGGGAGGAGAGAAGCCAAGCCTCGCAAGCAGCAGTTTGAGCTCTCGGTGTGATGTTCTTGCCAGGGCGCTGGGATGCCCGCTGCCTGCATCCTCGGCGCTTACAAACCAGTCAAGACAAATAAGAGCAGGTACCATACAGACCCCGCTCAGTGCTATTTTCCTCGTGAAGTTCCTCACCCCGTCAGCCTGAAATGTCTTCCTTTTCTTCTCTATTTACCCAGCTCACCTTCCCTCTGCGGCAGCCCCTTAATGAAGAATCCCCAGCCCGTATTAACCTGCATCTTCTCTGAACTTCCACCTAGCACCACACTATTGCAGATAAAATCACTGTTCCGTTGTTTTATTTTTTTCTTTACTCTCATGTGTTCAGTATGTCTCCTTAACCAGATTATAAACTCTTTAGGGGAACAGAGTTCACCTCTTCTGTGTCCCCCAGAGCACGGCACGGTGTTTTGTTGTTGTTTTTTTTCGTGGTTTCCCTAAGAATCACTAATTGATTCAGAAAAGAGAAATCATGGTCTGTTTTTCTGCACCGTCAGGATAGTTTCCTGAAATGTAAACCAGAGTTTTAGGTGATTGAAAATAAAAAAACTCTAAGGAACCTGGAGTTTTAAAGTGTGAACTTGGAAAGAAACTGAGACGTGTGAAAGCTTCAGTCTCCCCTCATTGTCTGGTTGGAGACACGGTGTGTGGCCTCTAGGACTCCACCCATATACGCATCTCCACTTCCCTCTCCTCCGTGTCCGGCTAGAGCTCCTCGTCCCTCATCAAGCTTCACCCTTTATTTGTAACAAAACAAAACAAAAGAATCCAGAGCCCAGGGAGGAAATCAGCGTTCACGTCAGTCTTGGTCCTTCTAAATGGTGACCGGCGTGTCCTGGTTTACCCAAGATTGTCCTGGTTTTTAAACTGAAGTCCAGCATCCTGGGGACACCTCGGTCCTGGGCATACCGGGACAGCAGTACCCTAGCCAGCCCTGTGGCAAAGCAAGCCTGGAACGTATTTGGCCAACACTGTGAGGAAATGAGAAGAATTTTCCTTTTACTTCCGAGAAGGGTGGGACGATGGCATAAGAAGCATAGGGAAGAACCGGGAAGGGATGCTGGGAGGGGCCCACATTGCCGACCTGGTCAAGAACTTTGCAGAAGGAGGAAGCCTCCAGCAGTTAGTAGGGCTGCTTAAGCTTCACTGAAGTTGGCTACAGATATTCACGCAAACAGTTCACGCAGGTTGTTGGTTTGTTCTCTGCGAATTCAGGAAAAGTGCTGTGTTCTTCATTGTGGTGTGAGATAGGGGCAACAGATATCAAACAGTAAGATGATCTACAAACTGAATTAAATCCACAGAAGCAAAGCTTTAAACTGAAGGTGATTTTCAAAAGGTAAGCCCCCCAGAATTCACCGGAATTTGGGGGCTGTTTTGGACTTTCCACTATCCACGGAGTAGCAGTTTGGGTTTTAAGAAGCCATGACAACCGGGTTCTGCAGTCCACTTTTCCTGAGGACCAGCCGCTTTGGGGCCCAGCAGGGACTGCTGGTGTGGTTGGAGGACCGAGAGCAGCGGCTGTTGGAATAAGCACCCTGCCTCCCCGGCCTGTGGGGGGCCTGAAGTCTCCCTCCACCCACCCCTGCCCTGCTTCCCAGCTGCACAAGTGGGTCTGATTTTCTCTGCCAACCTCTACTCCCATTTCCCAAAAACTCAACTCCATCTCCCTCCTCTTCTGTTCATAGGAGGAGATCCTGGGACGCCCCCTCATGCACCTGATTGCTCTTTGAGGTCTGCTCTGCACTGTCTAGGTCACATCCTCACACATTCTCCCCAGGGTGGGGACCCCTTACACCCAGGAGGCCCGGATTCAGCTGGACTAGCATCAGCATGGCCCTGTTTGGACTTCCTCTCTGAAAAAGGAGCTTCTTCTGCTTCCATTTTTCTCCTTGTCTCTCCTGGTTTCCTACTGAGTTCCCTTTCCCTCTGGCTCAATCCCTTTCTGTTTGCAGTGTGCACAATCACCTGGTCTGCTCAGAGCATCTTTAGAGAGTCCACACTAAGGACCCTCCAGCCTCACTGGAGGAGGCTTATTCCCAGTCTTCCCTGAGTCCGAGGGAGGAAGTTGCCAGGCAACGTGCAGACCGCAGTGAGCTCCACGGTGAGGCTCACGGTCAGTGAGGGAGTGTGACACACTCGTCTAACGAACTCACACCAACACTGTAAAGCGGGTATGAGCACTGCTGCTCCCCAGATGAGGAAATTGAGGCTTGAAGAGGTTATTGGCTTTAGAGTGTGACTATGAAGCGGCCAGACCCAAATAGGGAATCGGACTTATCCAAGCGGTAGTCTGTTCATTCCCACTGCTGTCTAATAGTCCATGGTTCTGCTAGATCATAAACTATGTATCCGTTCCAGTGTTGATGGACACTCGGGTTGTTTCCAGGATTTGGCTGATATTCGAGCACTATTGGATAGGATTCCTGAGGTGCATTTTCCCGAGAACGGAACTACCGAGTAGCAGGAATTACCTTTAACTTTACTGGATAGTGCCAAACGTTTTGCAAATCATTTGTAATGTTTTACGTTCCCACCAGGAGTTTTCACTGCTCCTTATCCTTGCCCACCCTTCTTTCTTCAGACTTAATTTTAGCTGAGCCAATGAGTGTGCCGTGCTAGCTCATGAGGATGTTAGTTTTCATTGCCCGGATTCCTAACACATTTGGGCACCTCTACATTTGTTTATTGGCCAAGCAGATTTCTTCTTTTATGATGGGCACATTGAAGCCTTCTGCTAGGACCTTGCTCTGAAGCTCTGCCCTCCCTAGAGCACAGCGTGGTCAATTTTTCAACTATATGTAGTGTTTAATAAGTGCCCAATCATGTTCAATAAGTACTTGTTCAGTTGTGTTGAATTAAATAAGGATTCTTACCCATTGTAAGCCTCCCACTCTGACCAGCAAAATCAGTCATTGGCTTCTTAGTTCAGACCTCTACACACCTTGGCTATTTCATTCGATCCTACAATGCAACAACCCCAAAAGAAACAAGAGGAAACATGAACACGTATTTTATGCCTCCCATGTATTATGTATTTCTTCTGGGTTGGTGGTACCCAATAGATGTTTCTCTGAGGCAGGACACTGGCCCCAAATCTTTCAAGAGCTGAACATCCGAAGCTGACAAAGAGTAGCAGCTACTTGTGGTTGGCCCTCCTCGTCAACCACAGCCAGCACCCGCTGCCATGAGAAGCAATTTCAATCTCCCATACACGTTCCCCCTCCATCTTGAACATGGGGCCTGACCCCATACCTGCCTGAGGACAGTGAGGGAATAAGGCTGTCAGCTGGTTACCAGACAAGAAGCTGGGGATGGGTGACCTTTCAAGGTGCTTCATGGCTTAAAAAAAAAAGAAGAAAAGAAAAGGAAAAAGTGCTTCATAGCTTGTCTTTTTTTTTTTAAGTTTATTTGAGAGAGAGAGAGAGCATGCAAGCAGGAGAGGGGCAGAGGGAGAGGAAGAGGGAAAGAATCCTCCAGCAGGCTCCCCGCTGAGCGACATGGGGCTCCATCCCAGGACCCTGAGATCATGACCTGAGCCAAAATCAAGAGTCGGATGCTTAACTGACTGAGCCACCCAGGCGTCCCCATAGCTTGCCTTCTTATGTCCTCACGCCGCACTGTGTCTGTGAGGAGGTTCTGGGCTGCCCATCCAGAAGTGGCTTCCACTATGACATTTACTAAATCACCTAATAAGAAGTCCAGCGGCAAGGATACTCCAGAGTTGGTCTGTTCAGTGGCTTAGAAAAGCCAGGTCTCTCTGAAGTTTCCTGAATATTCCCTTTGTGTCATGTGAAGCCTGTGGCAGGTCAGGTCCTGTTGTAACCACGGGCAACATCTGGCAGGACAGATCCTTTTCACAGTTGCTACATTAGGGAGGGCGATCTTTCCAAGAAGCCTCTGTTTTATCACATGGACCTTCTAGACCAGGCACAAGCAAAGGGAATGAAATGACCTGGATGGACTTTAAGGCAATCCACATTTCCTCCCTGGGGCTGGGGAGGGATGGTCCTCCCTAAAGCACTTGGCAAGAGGAATACTGGATCAAGATGGGATCTCCGTGTGCAAGGGAGGAGGCAGAGGGGATCAGTTGGTGATCTCCGTGCCTGCCTCACCCAGGACCAGCTTCCGAGTGCCCAACGTATGCAGTTGCCTGGGTCCCGCCCGCAACCTAATGTTCTGCTATCTCCATCTTAAATTTCTTGGGTTTTTGAATAAGGAGCTCTGCATTTTCATTTTGCACTTTGCACTTGACCTGCAAATTATTCAGCCATCCAGACCACGCCTGCCATGCCCTTCACTCTGCGCTCACCACACCGGACCTCCCACCCTCCTCAACACACCACCAGCCAACGCGCTGTTCACTCTCCCTAAAGCGGCACTGACTGCTCAATGCTAAAAATCGGTACCCTCTAGCTACTGAACATTTGAAATGTGGCTAGTCCAAATTGAGATGCACTACAAGTATAAAACACATACACATCAGAATTTGAAGATTTAGTACAAAAACATGTAAAAGAACTCATTAGTAATTTTTATATTGATTACATGTTGAGATGATAATATTTTGGACATACTGGGGTTAAATAAAATATACTATTAAAATTAATTTTGCTTGCTCTTTTTTTTAATGGTGCTACTAGAACATTTGAAATTACATATGTAATTTAAATTTTATTTTATATTATTTTTTATAAAACATTCCACTTCATTGGACAGCACTGGCCTAGATCAATCCGAATTCCCTCTCACTCACTCTTTCCTTCCTCATCATTTAGATTTTGGGTTTTCTTCTCCTGTAACTGGAAACTTCTTTGTGCTCCCTTGGCACCCTGCATGCTCGTCACTGGGATCAACTGTTGTATCCCCCAAGGGAACTGTGAGCTCAAAGACTATCTCATTTCAGCTGTGGCCCCGGCAGCCCTAGTCCAGTGCCTGGCACATAGTAGGTCTCAATAAATACTTGTTGAGGGGCGCCTGGGTGGCTCAGTTGGTTAAGCGACTGCCTTCGGCTCAGGTCATGATCCTGGAGTCCCGGGATCGAGTCCCGCATCGGGCTCCCTGCTCAGCAGGAAGTCTGCTTCTCCCTCTGACCCTCCCCCCTCTCAGGCTCTCTCTCTATCTCATTCTCTCTCTCAAATAAATAAATAAAATCTTTAAAAAAATAAATAAATAAATAAATACTTGTTGAGGATGTTTTTTCAGGGGTCCCCACACTCCTGACTTTTCTCCTTTATTCCCTTCACCTACACCTGCCTTGATCAAGCAATTCAGGATAATTATTTCCAAGTGAGAGATGATGAAACCTTCCTTTTGGGATGGCTCTCACCTTAGCTGGACATTGGAAACCCCCAGCTTTGCAAATACTGATGCCCAGGTCCCATCCCAAGAGATTCGGATTTAATTGTTCTGGGGTGGAGCCTTGAGCAAAGGGAGGTTACAAAGATCCCCATCTAACCCTAATGTGCCTTGAAGGCTAGAACCATTTAGAGCCCATCAAGGACTTGTGGGCAGGGTATCGCCAAATCTTCCAGCCATTGTGGTTGGTCCTCACGTCCCCGAAAGTGGACAGGAGGCAACACAGTAGGAAAATCACCTCTCACAGGATACACGAGTCCAGGGAAAATCCTCCTCACCATCAAAGGAGTGAAAGAACCCCTCTCTTTATTAGCTCTCTACCAAGAACCCTCTCCCATCAAGTGCTAAGAACTCCACTGGGTCACCACTTTAGTTCACAGATGCCACCAAGCAGCCATCAGCTGGTAATGATTTCTGGTCAGATGCAAACAATTAAGTTAGGGAGAAAAGAATCCACATTCCATTACCAATCCCCTAAACGGCTCACTCCCTGGTCTAATTGCCTTCTGAGTTCCCCAGACAGCTGTGGCTAATAAGGCAAACACCCCGAAGAGCCAAAACTTGAACCCAGAAGGAAAAGAGCCCCGAGTAAATTGGACCGCTCAGCCCATGTCAGGGTCAGCCCTGAGAACTGCTGATCCACCAGCAGGAAAGTGACCGCCTACCCCACTGAAGCACCTGCCCTCTCCCCCTCTCCTCCTCCCCTTTTACAGTCTCTCTCCAAAAAACTCAAGGCAACTGCAGCCTGATTTTTGATGGATTGGCCACTGTATTTTATTCGACAATGTATATCACTCTGCCAATATGAATTTGCAAGATGGTAAAAATACAACCCCCCGAAAAGATTACATGAAAGGGGAAAAAAATCATTAGGCAATTAAGAATGGCAATAATTCACCCATATCTATGCTTTGGGAAGAAATATGGCCCCAGGGAATTAGCTCTGCTTATCACTTTGTCATCTGTCTGGGGTATAAGTGAGGGGAGGTTTCGTGTGCATTGCTGATGTTTCCCGCAGTATTTCTAAGCGGGATCAAAACGAATGCCAGGCTTTTAATAGAACGCTGTCTCTCTTGGGGTAGCCGTAATTTGTACATATGAAGCTGAGCTAAATTAACTAAACATATGCATTCCTTAAGCACCTCCACATAAATCCCTTTCAGAGGAAGCGACTTCTGACAGTCATAGAATTTTTGAGTCGGAAGAGACCTTAGAGGTCATTGGCCACCCTCATCATTTTATAGCCGAGGACATTTGAAGCCCAGAGAGGGAAAGCAATTTTCCTGGGGTCACACAGTTGACAGAGACAAAAATTCAACTAAAGCCTGGGCCTCCCAACTCGTAGACCAGCAGGAGTCTTTCTATTCCGCCACCCAGCCTCCTCCTCGGCCAGTTCATTATCCAGCAAAGAGCTAGAGGCATGGGCAAAGCCCACCCTCTCAAGGCACTAACTTAGCAACCCCCTTTTCCAGGACACCTTCCCTGGCCCCTACACCACATCCCAGGCTGCAGTGAGTGCTCTTCTCATGTTCTTCCATCGCCACCTGATACCTGCCTCACCATTTCACTTCCCACACCATCACGTCATGCTAATAGCCCAGTTTCTGTTGTGTGCCCCCAGTGCACTGGAAGGTCCTGTGAGCAGGGCTGTTTAACATTGATTTGGATATCCCCAGTACCTCGAACGTACGGTGTGTCCTATAAACGTGACTTGAATAAATCTGTAAGGTGTGGTTTTTCTTGTCATGAGGAGAAAGGAAACTATTGTTCGTTCATTCCTTGTGCTTCAAGATGACAAGCCAGCCTCCTTATCCCTTTAGGAAGGACCCAGAGAGAAGGTCTTTGGTTGTCTGGTGTCACAAGAAATTCTTCTCTGTACTCCTGCCCTCCTCCCACCCCCACTCCACCTCCACCCCATCTCCCTATTCTGCTGTAAGATTCCATTGTCCAAACAGCCCTGTTTCCTCCATGTCCATGAACACACAAAGCTCATGCTGGGCTCCCACTGCTATGCTGGGTTCATGTTGAATCTCTTGCCTAGAAAGCCTCCCACTCCTTCCCCCATCCCATATGCTCCACAGAGCTGTCCCTGGCTAGCCTCAGGCCACACCGACTGTCACATCAGTTCATCATTTACAGCACTTGGTCTGCATTACCCTTTCCAGAAATAGTCTTACCATTGCATCATTGTTGGCTAATTATGCCATGTGTGGAAATATGGATACTCTAACAAGACTGTGAACACTTTGAAGAGTCACAACTTCTTTTTTATCTGTCACAAAACATTGTAGGTGATCAGACAGAAGGTTAAGATGCTCATTGGCTGAATGCGATTTGGAAAGCATCTTGCAGCTCAAGATCGGTCATCCCCTAGTGGTGGGATCGCAATGTAATAACATTGGAAGACCTCATGAAACAGCCCAGAGGCTGGGAGGGAAGGGAGAAGTGGCCACATGGCAGTGATCCTTCTCCAGCAGTTAGGGTTGCTAGGAACCTGACAAGAGCTCTGTGGCAGATTCTATTTTACAAAAGTGACCACAGCCACATGTCCAGCCCTTCATGCTTCTATCTTATAAAGAGATGGAGTCTGCTTCCCCTCTCCTTGCAACTGGACTGGCCTCTGTGGCTGCCTCAATGAACAAACGGAATGCAGTGGGAGCACCTCTGTGGCAGCCAAGGCTAGGTCATAAAAGATAAGCTGGGTCTGCCTTTCTTGGGATGCTTGACCTTGGAGCCCACCCAGCATGTTGGGAGGAACTCAAAAGCCACAAAGAGAAGCCACATGTAAATATTCTAGCTGAAGCCAACTTAGGCGTCAGTCATCTGTCATCATCAATCACCAGACATGTGAGTAAGCGAACCTTCAGGTAACTCCAACCCTGTACCCTTCCGACTGCCCCAACTGACCCCAGGTAGAGTGGAGATGGGCTAGCCTATGTGCCCAGACTGCAGGTTCATGAACAAAATGACTGCTGTGGTTGTTTTAAGCCCCCAAAGTCTTAAGGTGGTGTATTACAGATTAGACAGTATGAATAAATGCCTAATGAAGTAAAATGTTATTTTTCTTGTAGATCAGAGTCCTGGGGTAGGCAGCACAGGTGTGGTACTCAAGGGACAGGCTCCTTCTCCCTTCCTGGCCCACCGTCCTTAGCATGTGACTTTGGGTCTTGAGATTGCAAGTTGGCTGCTCCACCTGTGGGCATCACGTCCAAGGTTCAGGCCAGAAGAAAAGGAGGGAGAACAGGGCAAAAAAAGAAAAGAAAGGTCCTCTGGCAGCTGAGTCTACCCTCCTTTACAATAGAACCTTACAGGGTTTTATTAAGATTATATGAGATTCAGGCTCATTGCTGCAGCCCCCCAGACCTGGCCCTGTCAGGGTCACTCTCCGCTCCAGGCTGAAGTAGGAGAGGGCTGCTACCCCCGCTTCTGAGTCTCAGTTTGTTACTGAGAAACCCAGCAGCCCCATGAGGGCCCAGGCTCTTCATCAAGAACCTCATGGCGATAGCTCCACTCTTTTCCTCTCACCACAAAGCTCAAACATGAGTCAGTGGGAGAGACAGCTGCTTTGTACCCATCCCCGTCTTTCCCATGACTCCTCTCTGGACAAAGACCCTTACTCAATTTAAGTCCTGCTGACCCCACCATAGCCCACCACGCATGTTCAGACACGTATGGCTCTCTGAAGGCTCAGGTTGGGTCCCCTGCTTTAAACACATCCCGAGCTAGAGGTAAGTGAGTTTCCCATATATATTATGGTAGTTAATCTTATGTGTCAATTTGGCCAGACTCTAGTGCCCAAATATTTGGTAAAATATTATTCTCAGTGTTTCTGTGATAATGTTTTTTGGATGAGATTAACATTTAAATCGGTGGACTTGGAGTAAAGTAGATTATTCTCCTTAATATGGGTAGGCCTCATCCAATCAGCTGAAGGCCTAAATAGAACAAAAAACTAAGATCCCCCAAGCAAGTAGAAATTTTGCCAGTAGACGGCCTTTGGGCTTGGACTGCAACTCTTCTCTGGGCCTCCTGCTTCCTGGCCTGCCCTGCAGATTTTGGACTTACCAAGCCTCTACAATAGCATGAGCCAACTCCTCAAAATAAAGCAGTATCTTTCTGTCATCGATCTATCCATACACACACGAACACACACACCCTATTGGTTCTGTTTCTCTGGAGAATCCCAGACTCAAAAACAATAACAACAACAACAAAAACAAATAAAACACCACCAACAAAAAAACCCAAACCTGTATCAAAACCCATTAGAATAACCTCTTACTTGAGATGCCCAAGGAAAATAAAAGCAATTTTCTTCCTACTTCAATTTTCAGTCAGTATTTTATTGAGCCTCTGCTCATTGCATTAGGTGTCAAGGGGGAACAAATATGAACATGACACGGACCCTGCTTTTAGGGAGCTCAGATGTGGTTGGGTCCCACAGCACACCAGCCATTTCCTAAAGTGTGATCCACACAATACTAACCCTGAGATCTGCTCCTTAACCAAAGGACTCCTTGTTCTGAGAAGTTCTGGAAACACCACTCGGAGAGATTTTAATTACGTTGACCATATATTCCAGTTTGCTCAGGACAATTCCAGTTTGCACCAATTGTCTTGCGTCATTAATAATGGCACCCCCTTTTACTCTCTAAGTGTCCTCAGTTGGATCATAAATTATATGGTCATCCTCGTTATAACTACGTGAGCCTATTAAAGGCTCTGAGTCATCCTGCTTTAAAGAAACACATTTAACTGTTAAGCCTGGTGTTTCCCAAATGTATCTGAGAATGGAGTAATTTTTTACATTAACATCTATTAACAACTCCCAGGGTCAATGTTCTAAGAACATTGCCACAGACAGAAATAACAGTTCAGTAACCTACACACACAGCAAATAATAAGGGCCAGAGCACCAGGGAAGCCTTCCTGAGGGAGGGGACATGGCCTGGGACTTGAAGAATGAGCAAGATTTTGATAGGAAACAAGAAGATAGGAAGACACTGCATGTGGAGAAGCAGTGTCGGTCAAAGTTTGCTATTTGAAATGTGAGTGAAAGAGAGGTTTAAAGAGCAGCCCTGCTGGCAGAATGCATTTCTCTCCTCTTCATTATTCCATTCTGATGCCCTATTTGGTTCATGGCTGTCAACACAGACTCATCTCTTCATTGGGGCAGACAACAGAGAGTCCTATCCACGGAGTAGAAACCCAAAATACCGTTTCTGATTGATAGGTCGACTAAAGAAGGAAGCTGCTGTTAAAATAGTTAACACAGTGGCACGGAACTCATCAGCATTCCAGAAGCTGCTGGAGCCGGTCCCCAACAGTCTCAGCTTCTAGAATCTCTTTATCCAATGCAGGCTGATGGATCACATTAATCTAGCGATGGCCACATCAGCAAGTAGTTGAATTGGTGCAGTGATTAAAAGCCACCAGCCTCTCTCATCCAGTGTAGCAGAGGACCCATTTTGGGGTCTGGAGGTGGCTGATCCTCATGCCTGATTCTTGGAGAGCACAGGGAAGGTAGAAGCAGCAGACTGTGAGAGCCAAGAATTCTCCAAATGACAGAACCCACTTTTGGCTTTGCTCTAGCTCGTTAGAAATTCCTTGGGGGGGGGGCCCTGGGTGGCTCAGTCATTAAGCGTCTGCCTTTGGCTCAGGTCCTGGTCCCAGGGTCCTGGGATTGAGCCCTGCATCGGGCTCCCTGCTCGGCAGGAAGCCTCCTTCTCCCTCTCCCACTCCTCCTGCTTGTGTTCCCTCTCTCATTGTGTCTCTCTCTGTCAAATAAATAAAATAAATAAAATCTTAAAAAAAAAAAAGAAATTCCTTGAGGGCAGTCATCAAGGCATAAATGTTTCTGGCATGTCCCCTACAGTCTTAGCCTCCCACCCAATAGGTACACAACAAAATATTCTTTAAGGAGAGATGATTAAGTGCAGAATTCACATGACTGCACTGAGCCCCATTTCCTTGTCTATCAAATTAGGTTAATAATTTCTGTCCTCGTGTGTTCAGTACCTGAGAAATCAGTTGGGTCCCCATACACTTTAGCATTTAGGTAAGATTGACCCAAGCCATTCTTTCATAGATTTGGGTAAGTCCAAAACCTTCCTCAAGATTTCTTCAAACCCCATCCTTGGGCCCCTAAACCCCAGAAATAGTTGTATTTGTATAGAATGTCTTGCTTCCCTCACTTACTATCTCCATTGCACCCAGTGTTTACCTAGCTCAGGACTCAAACTAAAATTTCCATTAATTTCCAGACACACCATGCACACAAGGCATTTAGGTATGCAGTGGACTTTACCGAGTGTTTGAAGAAGTGGAAAGATTTCTACCAGAACAAGCCACTCAGAAATCATATTAGACATCCTAGTTCGTTAAGAAGATAATAATAAATATAAGAGGACCTAAGCCATCTCTACAACTTGGGCTCTGTGCTAGCCTATGCTCTTTCCCTCTTACCTGGTCAAAGTCTCTTGCCCTTCTGTCTATGGAGTAAAAACCCAATTTCTCCAATTTCCTTATACAGAGTAGTTCTGCTATCCTTTATCGTCCAAACTCTGCCCCAGTCCACCTTTGCACATTCCAGAGTCTCCTTGAAGCCCAGAAATGATCACCTATAAGGGCCAAGGCAGTTAAGTGCCTGGGCAAACACCTTTCTCTTCCATAGGCTTCAGGGCATGGGAAGGGGTAGGTTGATCCCTAATTTTCCTTACACCGTTGAAGTGAACTGGGACACTAGTTTCATCAAACTCCCAGACTGCTTGCATGTAATTGTGAGCTTTCCTTGCAAGCTTAATCTCAGTTGAACATCCTCATTTCCCCTTTGCAATCTTTCCATTGATGTCAGCATCAGAATATGCTAACTTATTTCAATATAGACCTAAGTTAATTCTCCTTTCTCTTCCATTTTCCTACAATGCTCCTTCATCCCCTAAAATTTTTGAGCAGATATATACAACACCCTCCTCTCTGAAGACTTGATGTCCTAGGTAGGGTTCTCCCAGAAGCAGAGCCTCAGACAAGGACTTGGGTGCAGGTCAATTATTTGGGAAGTGACCTCATAAAGGAGTGAAGGATCAGGAAGAATGGGGTGAAGAAGGAGAAAAAGTCAACTTAAGGACTCATTGTCAAGGTTGCAGCTGTAGGCAGTGGGCACTCTTGTCCATCAGACCTCTGAAAATTAGAGAGAATGCCATTTGAAGTTGTCTGAAGGATGGGAGGTTGGAATGTTTGTACACTGGCTCCCATCCCCTATTGGAGGTGGGCCACTCCTAGGCAATAATGCCCTTGTCTTCTGGGATGCACTTGTTCATTGGTTAAGCAAGTTCCTTCTGGAGAAGGCCCTGGGGTGGAAATGAGCATACACTTGAAATGGACCTAGGCCAGTGTGTGTCTGAACTCATCTGGAACTGCCCCTTCACAGTTGTAGCTGAAATTGGAGGTGAGCCAACTGGAGCTGACACGTGGCATCAAAATCTTCTGCTGCACATAGTAAGAGCTGGATCTGTTAGAAGTCAGGGGCTCCTGGGTGGCTCAGTTGGTTAAGAATCTGCCTTCGGCTCAGGTTATGATCCCAGGGTCCTGGGATCGAGCCCCATGTTGCACTCCCTGCTCAGCGGGGAGTCTGCTTGTCCCTCTCCCTCTGCCCCTCCCACCTGCTCGTGTGCACATGCTCTCTCTCTCTCTCAAATAAATAAATAAATAAATAAATCTTTTTTTAAAAAGTCAAAAAAGTGAATGACAGTTTACACTTCCTCACAGGCTCTGACCAAGATTTCAGAATCTCTACAAGGTTGAAATTATGCTTCCAAGTGTAACCACTATGTACCTGGTTTCCTGTGGTTGCCATTGATCTTTTATCCAATGTTTGGTCCTTGTTGGGATAACACTTCCTTGCCACCTGGACGTCAGCTTAGTCCTTTGGCCAACGAAATGTGAAAGGAAGTAACACGTGTCACTTCTGGATAGTAGACTGAAAAGCAAGCATGTGATTCACTGGCTCTCTTTTCCCTGCCTCAACAATCATGCATATGTTGAGACAGAGACTTCTTAAATCTGGGGTCCTACATGATAGTAAAGCACAGAGTCAGTCCCTTGTGGACCACTGATGGATATATCGCTGAGTAGGAAATATGTGTTTGGAGGACTGTTCCTTACTGCAGCATCACTAAGCCCATCCTGATGAAAATAGTCCCTATCTGCAAATAACATTCATGGACTTTGCTTCTTGCATAATTTAGAGATCAGATGCTTATCAACAGAGTGGGAATTATTCAGAAAAAATGTACATTTAGAAAACATACATAGCAGCAATGTCCTCAATAGCCAAACTGTGGAAAGAGCTGAGATGCCCTTCAACAGATGAATGGATAAAGAAGATGTGGTCCATATATACAATGGAATATTACTCAGCCATCAGAAAGGATGAATACCCAACTTTTACATCAACATGGATGGGACTGGAGGAGATTATGCTAAGTGAAATAAGTCAAGCAGAGAAAGTCAATTATCATATGGTTTCACTTATTTGTGGAACATAAGGAATAACATGGAGGACATTAGGAGAAGGAAGAGAAAAATGAAGGGGGCGGAAATCGGAGGAAAAGATGAACCATGAGAGACTATGGACTCTGAGAAACAAACAGGGTTTTAGAGGGGAGGGGGGAGGGGGGATGGGTTAGCCCAGTGATGGGTATTAAGGAGGGCACGTACTGCATGGAGCACTGGGTGTTATACAAAAACAATGGATCGTGGATCACTACATCAAAAACTAATGATGTATTGTATGGTGACTAACATAACATAATAAAATTTTAAAAATTTAAAAATAAATAAATAAATAAATAAAATAAAAAAGTAAAAAAAAGAAAACATGCAATTTCAAAAAGCTTAAATCACATCATGCAGCTGAAAGTTAACTAAATTATTGTATCTGCTCCTTTAGATGGTTTGAGGTACTACTTTCTTCCTTCACCATAAAATTGTATCTACCTTCATCCTTACTCCTAGGGAAGCAATGGCCAGGGGAAGGACAGGGCTCATATTAAAAGTTATATGGCCAATCCCCTGGGGAGGAGGGAAGAAAGGAAGTTATCATCAGATTGTGTATTTTGACATATAGCTGCTTTCATCCACAAACCACCTCTACAGCCCCTTATGCAGATGAGGGAATGCAGGCGGAGAAAGGTGACACGCCTTGCTCACAGCCTCACAGCTGGTTGTCCCACCAGTCCACACTGCCTTTGAACACCAGGCACAACACTTTCAACGGTTTAGGGGTTTTTTTTGTCCAGTTTTCCGAGATGTAATTGACATATGATATTGTGTAAGTTTAAGGTGTGCAACGTAATGATTTGATAGAAGCATATATTGACAAATGATTGCCACAATAAGTTAGCTAACATCCACCACCTCTTAGAGTTTCAAATTCTGTGTTATCCTTGTGATAACTTTTAAGAACTTTTAAGATCTACTCTCTTAGCAACACTTCCACTATATAAAACAGTACTGTTGACTACAGTCTGGCTCACTTTTTCCTCTTTAAAACAAGATGTATGACTCCGATCACAATTTTGTGGATCCAATTTCCCACCACAGTGAGTCTAAACTTCTCTTCTCCTCTTGTTACTACTACAGCTCTTCGGTGTTTAGCCCCTCGAGCTCTGGACCCTGAGGAGGAGGAGCCCCAGAATTATTTCCATCTCTGTAAGTGCCTCACCCTGTACTCAGCTCCTGGAACACCTTCCTCCATCACTTCCGTCCACTCAATGTTATAGAAGCTATCTATTAAAGATCTCCGGAGCTCAGAGCTAGAAGAGAGAGCTGAGCTGTCAGGCCAATGAAAACAGCAAGCCAAAAATTGTGAGCCACCCTGTGCACTCATTATAGACTAAAAGGCTAATGTGAAGTATAGACTCAATGAGATCAGCCAATCTATACCTCCCATCAGGCCTTCCCTCCTCGGTGCCACTGTCTCTCCAACAGATAAGCCATTGGACACCATCAATTTCGCTGGGAACTATACGTGTATTAGCTTGTGATTCTTGTGCAACAGAATCTCTCCTCCCGGGTGGAGCTCTCTCTACCAGCTCCGGATGATGGGTCCGCTGGAAAACGGCTGCCCAGCCCTGGTCCCACTGCAGGCAGGGAAGCCCGAGAGTCCGCTCTGCGTAAACCCTTAGGCTACTGGTCCCAGGCAGAGTCAAAGGGATCCAAGCCTCCCCTCTTCTGCCACCTCGCGCTCCCACCTTCTCCCCATCCCCCCCAAAAAGAGGGGAAAATCAATTTCAATCAGCGTGGAATGTAATATTATCAAATGTCAGCTGCTGAGGTCATGCGCTTTGAAAATTATCTTTGACAGCTTCTGGTCGACTTAATTAAGTGCTCCCCAAAAAGGGGGGAGGGAAGCAAAAATACTCTGATTGCTAGCTGCTCTGCCTTTGTGCTTTAGAGCTTCTATTGACAACTCTGAGCAAGATTGCCTTAGGGGGTTTTATTGATAGATTCTCGCCTGATATTGGAATGATTCTTGCACAGATAAATCACATTTAGATTTGTTGGTAATTGAGGAGAATTGATTGGCGCAGGAGGGAAGCCCCCAAGGGGTGGTCTCCTTGTCCTCATTGCAGGAAGCTCAGGGGAAAGTGGGGAGGGGTGTCAGCAGAGAACAGAGAGCCTGCAGGGGGGACCCAGACCTCATTGTTTACCTGTCAATTCTGACTTCCTTGGAAACTTGCTCCACCTCGTCCCCTCCCAAAGGAGGGGCACAGAGGGGAAGATGAAGTGGAGGCTGGGAAAAGGTTTATTCCAGGCACTTTTTGGTGAAGCTGTTTCAGGAGTGTTCTGGGTCACGTGACCATGACCTCAGCCTGAATCTCTTTCTTTATTCCAAGTCAGGCTACGCCTCTCTGCTTCAAACACTTCAGACTTCAGAGCCGAGGAGTTCAACTTCTCGGCGTGGCCTCTGTGGGCTGGCCCTGCCTGCCGAAGTACAGCCTTCTCCCCGCCTCTATCAACTCAGCTTCTTCTAGCCTCCTTCTACCCTCCTTGGGCTCACTTCCCTTGGGGGACAGATTATGGCAGTTTCTCAGTTGAGACTTTCCCAAAAACCAGAGGCTCAAGCAGGTCAGCGCCAAGGGGGCCCCTGATAGAGAGATGTCCAGACCTGTCCAAGCAACAGAGCTCTTGGGCCAAACACATCTCGTGTGGCACCCCACTGCACAAAACAGAGACAGGCAGGGTTGCTGAGTGGCCAGGATCCCGTCAACTGGGCCTTGGTCTCTCCCTCACCTCCCACTTGCGGTGGGCCCCTTGGAATGGCAATGAGCACAGTTTGAATACCACCGACCCTGTCCAACTCCACAATTTTCTAGACAGCTAATGCTCAGGGTGGGAAAGTGATTTGCCCCGGGCCTCAGAGCCAGGAGTAAGATTAGAACTAGGACTCCTGACTCCCAGACTGGCTCTTCACTAGTCATTTGCTTTTCACCTATGCCGTGCTACCCCTCTCGTTTTATACTTGAGACTTGAACTGAGGTTCAAAGGCATGAGGTGATGTGTCCAGGGTCACACAGAAAAGCATGGGTGTGAGCAAGTCAGACTCCGATGCCCGAGTCCTGGCTGAAGGTTTGCAAACAGAGCTAGCATCCCATCGAACCCTGTTCCTGTGGTGGAGGGCAACCACCATGTTGTGGGTTGGCAACTTCAAAGGCTGGTCTTCCTTCTCTCCATGGACCTCGGCCCCATCCATCGCAGCAGACTGGAACATTCGGCTCCTTATGTCTCTGGTCCTCATCTTCCCACTTCCCACTCTGTTCCTAGATTCCCTCCTCTTACCAATTCCTGTCTAGCTCGCAACTGGGGATTGCAGCAAACAATAAAAGTGCTCAAGGAAACGGAGCTTGGAAGCACAACACTGTACCTGGAAAAATCTCCTACCCCCCCCCCCGCCCCCGACTCCCCGCCCCAGGTCCCTGCAGAGGAGGTGAGGGAGGGTGTGAGCCCCTGAGCACTGGGAAGAGGGGAAGAGATGGGAGCTGGGCCCCAGCGATGGGCAATCACTGCCTACCTGGTGGTGCAAAGAAGTGAGTTTCTGGGTCCACATGGTTCTTTAAAGACCGTAAACTGGGGTTACAGACTCACTTTTTGTTCTTTTTTAAATTTGATGGAGCCAGTCCGGGCCCAAGATGGGACTCGGGCTCATACTTAATTGACCCTCCTCACACCCCCGAGCATAGAGAGAACTGCCCTCAGCCATCCCAGTCAGTTCCTGGCCAAATGGTGGCACAGGTGACTAGAGCTGTCCTTGGGACAGTGGCCCCAGAGCCACTGCAATCACCAGGCAGATGACCAGTGACTTAATCTTTTGCCACAACAAAATGCCATAGACTGGGGTGCTCGAACAACAGATACTTATTTCTCTCAATTCTGGAGGCGAGGAAGTCCAAGCTCAAGGTGCTGGCAGATTCGGTGAGCCCCTCTCCCTGGCTTAGAGATGACTACTTTCTCACGTGTTCACGGGGCCTTTCCTCGGTGCAGGCACGTACAGAGGGGTCTCTCTCTCTCTTCCTCTTCTTCTAAGGGCACTAATCACACCATGGAGACCCCACCCTCGCGATTTCATCTAAACTCAATTACCTCCCAAGGACCCTTCCAAATACCTCCAAATATTCTCACATTGAAGATGAGAGCCTCAACTTATGAATTTGGGGAGACACAAACATGTAGCCCATAATAACTGGTGTCCCAGGGATGCAGCCAGAGGTAGAGAAGATGACAGCTGGAAGCTGATACAAAAGACCCAAAGCTTTGGCACACTCACTAAACCCAGAAGGACTGACAGGCTTTCTTTCCCTAGGCTCACCTCCTCCCCTACGCCCTCCCCCCCAGCCCCCCCACCTTCTGCTCTGCAGTAAAGCCCAGCCCCCACCCCCATTCAGCATCCCTTGCTATTTGCAGTGTTGGCTTTCAGAAGAGATAAGGCATGAGGTGCCTGGATTGGCCTGCAGGGGGCTGTTTTCAGTTTCCCTGCCCTGGCTCCAAGCTCTTCCAGGACAGCCGCCCGGGGCCATGTGGACGGTGGCGGGCACTCCTGGGGCCTGGCTGAGGGAGCACAATTGGGGGCCGAAATCAGCGCATGCCCTGCTGGCTCAGACCTAACTGGGCACCCTGGCAACAGACCACATGAGCTCCAAGCAAGGGGTGTTTTTTCCAACTGGTCTTCCCACTGAGGGTGTTGTGATCACAAAAGCTTCCCATGAGTTAGCCTTGGAACCTGAATTGACAAAAATCTCCCTCACACCCTCCCAAGAAGACCCCTCCTCCAGGGGGCAGCCCTTGGCCTCCTGGACCCCACCGTCCCTCTGCCGGCTGGCTCTCCTCCACCTGGGACCCACTGCCTCCCCTTTTGCCACTCTGCTCTTGCATGGCTCCCTGAGCTAGACAGTTGGTAAAAATGCACATGTGAAGATGTCTTAATATTAAATATAATTAGATATTATACCACATGCAGGGCTGTATGATTAGTGAAATATATGATCATTAGTTATTAGATTAATGTGTCTACTTGTGTAACTGAAAGCCATTTGCAAGCCGAAATGAAATAGCTCAATTTGCTGTAATTGACTGATCTCCCAGAGAGAGAGTCGTACATTTGCTTATGTACAAGGCGATTTCTTCAGATGTCGCCCCAGATGCAAGACAAAGAGCAGCCTCTCTCTGCGCCCCAAACCACAGGGCTAGCTCTGCTGCTAACTGGCTGGACAGCAGTAGCCAGGTCACCCACAGCTACATTTAGGGGTTCCCACCAAATAGAGGTGTCCAGGTTGGGCACCAGTTTTTTCTTTTTGCTGAAGGGTTACCTTGGTCTAACTTCCCCAAGTGCCCCCGAGGGAACACTGGCGTCCTGCTGGTCAAAGACAAATTGAGCTGCCTGGTAGACACTTTACCCTAGCCCCCTCCCCATTTTTCTTCCTGTTTGTGTGTATATTGGTTTCCAGGACAACCGAGCAGCAACTAACTAATAAAAACGATTGCAAAGCGCTCCACAAATAGAAGATACAACTGGAATACGTATTATTGTGGTTATGGTCTAATAATAACCAGATGCTAAGGAGGGTGGCATGAGATTAAATTAAAAACTGGCAAGCTGCCAGGCAGGCAGAGCTGGCTCACGGGGCATGAACCTGCCTGCTTCCTTCCAACCCGCAGGTACTTCCTAGCCGCGCAGGCAAGCGAGGCTTCATTTTCCCATCAGAAAGGGGGTGGATGAGCATCAGAGAATGTGCCATCAGAAGGGAGCCTTCTGCCTCTGCTGGCAAGAAAGGGAGGAATGATCAACGGGAAATGAACAGTCACACCAGGCTGGATTCCTCCACACCTTATTTCATCCACACAGCAGCTTTTCAAATAAGGGATTTAGGTGGTAGATCAGCCCATTGTACAGATAAGAAAATTGAGTCAGAGGGAAGCCTAACTGTGGGATCCTGGGCAAATTGTTTTCCTCTCTGGATCCCAGTGTCCTCGGAGGGAATATGGTATGCTCACACTTCTGATTGTTATCATCATAGCCAGAATAGCTAGTACCCTAATTTCTCTTCTAAAGATGTTTTCCCCTTTGTAGAGTGTTTAGTAATCAGTGCCTTGAAAACTCCTTAAGAGACCTTAACTGGAGGTTTCACTTGCAATTTTATTTATGAATCATGCCATCAATCAAATTAACAAGTATTTATTGAATATCTAATAGGAGCTGAGTATGCTGCTCAGGATGGCAGAGAACAGAAGTTTAGGACGTGGCCCCTGTTCGCAGGGAGCTTCTGACCGAGTATGGAAGGCTGCCGCACACGAAGGGCTTGGGAATGACGCAAAGGAGAGTGTGCCAAGCAGAAGGGGAGCGCCTTCGGGGCCCTGGAGTCTCTTCAAATGAGAGAGACATCCCTGCAGGCAAAAGAGGTCAGGAAAGGCTCCTGGAAAAGCTGGGGCAGGGGGGAGACTTGAAAGGATTCGCTTCAAATTTCACCGAGCGGGACTCTTCAGATCTGTGCGGTGGGCTGTCCCCTTACCTGCCTCATCTTCTCCACAACACTTAGCACCGCCTGATATATTACACATTTTATTTATCCATCTCGTTTTCCCCCCAACTGGAAATGTAAGCTCCGAAGGGCTGAGATTTGAGACTGTTTTGTTCACTGCTCTGTCCTCAGAGCCCGACACACACAGTAGGTGCTCAATAAAGGATTATTGAGTGCTTGAGTTGCTGGAGTCTCCCCCACTGTCTTTCTCTGCATTCCCACTCTCTGGTGTTCCTTATCTCTTGCCCGGCAACGGCAGAAACCTCCTCACAGGCTTCTCTTGCCCAAAACCCTGGACCATTCACTTTCCCCTGACTTGTCTTCTTCTTCTTTTTTTTTTTTTCATGTTTACCTCTCAAGTTCATTCCAAGCTCCTTGAAAGCAAGGCTTATTCTTCTCATTCATCTAACATTTGTTACGCACTTACTCGGTGTCAGGCTAGGTACTGGAGACCCAGACTGTGGTGATTAAGAATAGTCATGGTCTCCAATCAGTCAAGCTGAATGAGGGAGAAAGTAAATAAAAGGACAGAAAGACAGCTGCCCCTTAAAGTGGTAAGGAATATGGGTGCCATACAAGCACCTGAGGTTCAGACGCCATGTCACAGAGAAGGGGTGTCTAAGCTGAGGTGTGGAGGATGAGTAAGAGTTAGGGAAGCAAAGGACGGGATGACCCAGATGAGGACACCGTCATGGCGGGCAGAGACCGTCATGAGCTGAGCCATTTAGGGGCTGCAAGGTGCCCTGGGCGGCTGGAGTCCGAAGGCTGGGCAGGTGGCATGTGGAGGTGAGAGTGAGCCTGGTCAGGTAGACAGGTGTGCCCAATTATGGTGCAGCCACTGAGCTTAGCAAACTGGAGGCTGGTCTTTGGCTTTCGGTCCATTTCAGAGGTTTTGAAAGCAAGAGGGAGTCTGATCCAGGCTTTGGGAGGTGAAGGGGTGGAAAGAAGGTGACTTGAGTGTGAATGGGGCAGAAAGAAAGATCCGGTGAAAGGCAGAGGAGGGCCATCAAGTCAAGGGAGAGATTTTATGGTTTCTGTTTCAATGGGAAAGGACTTAACCCTTCATATTGCCGCAGGGGAAGAAACGGGGCCGAGGGCCAGGGTTTGACACACACTTGTATCTTCTCTGTTGGTGGTGTGACAGCCATTTTCCCCACTCCCTACCCCACTAGAGAACTTGTCCTCGACCCCTTGGGGAAAGGAAATGAATGTGTTCCATATGGGACTGGAACACACTCACTTCATATTTAAAGCCTTTGGCCTGTCTGCCTAAATTACTAATTACTGTATCTGCCTACGTAAGGGGAGACTAGGGGCAAAGCCGTCTCTCTGGCTTCAGTCTCAAGAACTGAAGAATGAGCAGAGAAAAAAATCCCCACAACTTCTTTTGCAGGATAAATTTGAGAGAGAGAGAGAGAGAGAGAGTGAGCAAGCGAGGGGGGAGGGGCGGAGGGAGAGGTAGAGAGAGAGTCTTAAGCAATCTCCACCCCCGGCAGCCCCACTTGGGGCTCGATCTCAGGACCCTGAGATCATGACCTGAGCCGAAACCAAGAGTTGGTTGCGTAACCGACTGATCCACCCAGGCACCCCTCTTTTGCAGGTTACATTTGAAGACTAACCCTATTAATGAAGATGTTTGGGTAACAGAGAACCCCATTTCTTGTTTTTCAGAGAGGAAGACTCTTCCCAGGTGCACCCATCAAACTCCCACCTTGACCAGACTGGATGACACAGCCACCCTGGCTGCAGAGGAGGCTGGGAGAGGCTGGTGTAGACCATTCACAACTCCCACATTGTTGCCCCCAGGGGAATTAGGGTCTGATGAGCAAGGAAGAAGTGAAATGGCTATTGGGTGAGCAACTCCCAGGGTCTGCCTTGCCCACTACATATATGTTAGCTGATCTAGTAAGATGCTCATTACCAAGAGTGTGAGTGGCAGCCATGTGGACCATCTCCCCTCACCAGACTTCAGCACTCGAGTAACCATCATGGCAGAGGGAACACAGTGCCTCGGGGAAGCCACCAGATCTGAGCTACCTGTTTCCATCTCTCGCTGCGCCACTGACATGTCGTGGGTCTTGCGCAAGTTAGTTAACCTCTCTGCGCCTCAAGTTCCCCACCTGAAAACAGGGATAACAATCGCGTCTTCCTTAACAGGTTGCTGTGAGAAGGGCGTCAAATCGTAGAGAGCTCTTAGAAGAGGACACGCAACAAGGATGGATTCGCTCGATGTTAGCTGTTCTTACCATGTACTAACACCCTAGAATGAACTCGGCATTTTAAATGCATTGTCTATAATTCTGAACATAACCCTGCAAGGTAGATATTCTTCCGTCAATTTTGAGATGAGAAAACAAGAGTTTCAGAGAACCCAATGACTTATCAGAAGTCATGAAGCCACAAAGCAGCAAAGACAGGGTTTGAAGCTGTCTAAGTCCAAAGCCCAGCTCTTTCTAAGACACTGTGTTCTCTCTTGTGGCCAAAGCACGGACAGATTGGGGCCACAGGCTTGAGCCCCACAGGATTGCCCTCCGGCTTTCTACAGCCCACAGCTGCGAATGGAAAACAGCAGCTTCCACAGAAGCCACGTCTGCCTCAGATGGACCTGGCACGCCGGCCCTCTGCAGCCTAGTGACTCGTCGCGCCCTGCTCACAGGAGACAGAAGCATAGTCTTCTCCCCGTTCTTGCTGTTCCTCGTGGGGGGTGCGTTCCGGCCCCTCACCAACCTCGCCAGTCCTCCCGCACACTGTGGACGGCATGGCTGCCTCTGCCAGCATCCTTTTTTTTTTGGAAAGGTCTTTTGTGAGCTATGGATCTGTGGGTGTCACGCGGTCCTCCTGGGTGGGGCTCACGTGCTCTGCCTACTGCCAAAAAGGATTTCAGATGAGCAGCCAGAAATTTTTAGGTATTCCCAGCATTTCCACAGCACTCACCACCATGCTGGGTCTCACACACACACACACACACACACACACAAACATGTGCACACACAGAGACACACACACACAGCACATCCCCATCATCTCCTCTCCATCTACCCCGATTGCAAACCACCACTGAAGTTCAGCTCGAACCCCACCTCTTCTAGCAAACCCCTTAGCCCACTCCAGACGAGGCCCCTGCCTGTGTCACCCTGTCCCCCCAGGAGAGGGGGACCGGGTCTGACTCCTTTCTCAGACTAGCAAGTCCCACCCTCTCCCCAAGTCCTCTCTACAAATGAATGTTGGTAAAATACTACATTTTCTCCAGCCCTTTCTGCATGCAAAGTGAGTAGACGAGTGGAGATGTCAAAAACAAAACAAAAACCTTTACTATAACTGATACTGATTAAAAAGTAAATGGAAAGCAAGATATAATCTGCTGAAGCCACAGGTCAGAACTTTCACGAAGCAGGCCAGCAAACGCCCCCAAGCCAGGTCACGGAGCAGCATTTGCAAGTGTGCAGGGAAGACCCAACGACAGCCCCCCTGAGAGCAGGGGCCCCCTGCTGACTGCCGTCAGGGAGAGGCCCACCGGTGCAAACTGCCCCCATCACATGATAACACTTAATACGCTTCTGCAAATGACACATCCAACACCTTGAGTCACTGGTGTAAGGGCCCTGGGAGGTCAAGGCTGCCAATGTTTAATGACAGCTAACATACATCGGGCACTCTCCATGGGCCAGGCACTTCATCAGTCCTCACAATTATAGGGACATTATCACCCCATTTCACAGATTAGAAAAATGAGGAAATTGAAGCATAGAAGGTTTAAGTACCTCACTGGAGGTCCAATAGCTAGAAGTGATGGAGGGTGGAGCAAACCCAAATAACCTGACCCTAACCTCCCCACACAACTCCCGCAGTGGCAAAAATGGTTCTTACCAGGATTCCCAGCTCCCCGTGGAGCATCACCTGCAATATATTCTCTGCCACCAGACATATTTCAGTGTTTGCTAAAACACGCAGGTGACTCTGTTTTGTTCTTTAAAAGACTGGATGTGACCGAATTGTCCCTGTTCTGCAAAGATGGCCTGATCCCTTTCTCTCTCTGTCCCTATGCATCCTGTCGCCTGCCTTTGCTGCGTGCTGCCACTGTGAGTTCTATACCCATCCTGCCCACAAACTTCCCTTGCCCTCGACGGGGGCAAATGCAATACACGCGATAAACACACGCAGGGCAGCACCCTCTGCCAGCCACGGGAGGCCGGGTCCATACCAGCATGCTGGGAGGCTAGAGCTGAGCCCAGGTGTGTGGCCGGCAGGCCCCAGCCTACCCGAGCCTTAAGAACAGCACTGACAATGCAATTTCTGGTGCTTTTTCATTTTGCCGGAGATAAAGATACCTATGCGAGTCCATCCATCCATCCATATATATACATGTTATCCACGGCAACCAAGAAAGCCATCCAAATTGCAGCACTGAAATGAACAGAGCTGAACAATAAGTTAAAACATGCCTAGAGCAAGTTAAGCAATAAACAGGTTTTTAATTTTTTCCCCTTCCATCTCTTGAGTGTCTGTCTCTGATGGATGATGTGACAGAGAAAGGCGGCTCCATAAATTCCGAATTCTGAATACTAAATCAGCGAGTGGCAGCTGAGTGCTGGGTGCCTGGTTCTCCTTCTTCCTGGAGCGGTAGTTTTATGGGGACTCTGTGACCCAGCCCCGCCCCTCCTGAGGTCCAGCCGCCAAGGCACCCCGTGAACAGGCAGTGGGATCACGTGCCATCACAGTGGCTCGCCAGGGCAGCGTCTGAAGCCCTGACTCTGGGAAAATGGGATTCAGAAAGGCAAAAAATCTTGCTCAAGGTCACAGAGGTGCAGAGATGAGTTTGCGATACCAGTGTGGCTCTTTGGGTCTCATCCATCCTGGAAGTAGAGGCTGTTTCCCCTTTGTGCATAAGAGAAATTGAGCTTCAGGTCCCTTAAGTAGCTTGCATGAGGTCACACGGCCAGGACGTGGCAGAGCTGGCACTAAAATCCTGACTTGGTTTGCATCCAGAATTCACATTCTTTGCAGCAGAAGGGACCTTCCCAAACTTTTGGACATCGTGGCACATATACAAAATAGTAGTATTTGTGCTGCGTGCCAGAATGAATTGGAAGGGATTTGGGAGTCTTCCTATGGGGCCTGGTGGAAATTTTTTATTACCTTTTGTTTATATTATATAATTACAATAAGAAAAATAAGTATTGGGAAAGATATCAAATATTGAATATGTATAAAAATTTCAAATAGTATATTTTCATATTTGTAATGAGAAACCTGAGCTTGCCTCTGTGAACATAATATTCTCATATCAAATTTTATGTTCAAAATGGCTACACACAATTCCTGATCAATACCTCTTAATGATGGTATCTTCAAATTCTCAACAACTGCCACCCACAAGAAACTTTGCTCACACAAGTAGGCAATAAAATTTTTAAATCATTTTTTTTACAGACAGTTAAAAAATTTACAACAGTTGAAATTATATTTTAAGAACGTAACAGCCTTTCCTTTTCTTTCACTGACAATTATACTGTTGGAACGTCTTGTGATATTACATTTGGATTTCTAATTGAACTGAACTTTTGCATAGCAAATGTTTCAATATAATGATGAAATCTGATTTGAGGGTTGCATATGCAATATTTGAGTGTCACCCAACAGTCAGCTTGGGCCTTCCCAAAAGGGAAAGAAAATCTCATAAACGTAAAGCAGAGGCTCTGGGACTCACTTGTCCTGTCCCCTCCCAGAACTCTATACTATGTTCCCCACATACCTCAGGTTATGTGCCATGCTCCTTGGGTGCCCGAACACAAGTCCTCCAGCAGCTCCCCATGGCCCTTGCACACGGTGGACAACTGTTTGCAAAAGTAGGCATGCAAGAAGCAGAACAGCTCTTGGCTGCGCTCAGCATACCAGGAGGGTCAGTGGTCACTGCACACAGGTGTGCTGGCCACAGGTGAGGACTACACAGTGGTTCTTTGGAGTCTGTTCCCTTCAGATTGTGTTCAGAGGACCCCCCCCCCCCGCCAGGGTCCTGGCAGCCAATGCTGATAGCTGTAGGAGCTCTGAGGATGCCAGGAGCCTCCAGAGCTAAAAGCATCACTATCTCCTTGCCCACTTATAAAACATTTGTGCCTGGCTATCTGGTGGGAAGCTCTGCTCTTGATAATGTTCCCCACCATCATTACTGAATCTGAATAACCATTTGGGATAATAACTGAGGTTTCTTCTCCCAGGGCTTTTTTCATCTTGCCTTTCTTGACCACTTAGGCGGCAGGTGCCCTGCCCTCCAGGGAGACAGCCAGGAACATGGTGCCACTGTCCAGCTTGGACTCTCAGGACATGCTTTTGAATGTCCTTAGCAGAAATGGAGGTGTGAGAGCAAAGAGTTTTGTGAGATAACATTTTGTGGCACCTAAAAGGGGTTTGGAGGTCTCAGGGCACAGATGTTAAAGAGAATAGAGAGGAATCCAAGCTGAATAACAACCATTACCTTAACCAACCGCCCCCAGCCAAGGTTCAGAGGTGGGGAAGACCAGTCAGCACCTGACAGAAGAATCGAAGGAGATGGGACTGGAGTTTCAATGAACAGGTGTCTGACATAGAGCCCAACAGCACTGCCTTGTAGAGCTGAGGAGTAAAAGGCAGGGAGCAGAATGATGAAAACCCTGATTCTAGATCTCAGATAGAGCTGAAGAGAATGTTGTTTGCCCCCCAGAGTGGAGCCTAGGAGGCTAGGCGTCCCTTTCCAGCATGGTGCCTGAGCGGAAGACCAGCAACGGCTGAAAGTGAGTGTCTATGTGATCAGATCAGGCTTGGTTGCCTGTTCATCCTGGTGTGCTCTGGAGAAAGCCACCAGCATTCCCATGCTCCCCTAGAGAGATATAGATGTGGCCCAGAGGGCAGCTGGAAAAAGGCAAATAGGCTTTGCCGCTGGGACAAAGAGAAAGCCAACAGCATTGACCTGGCAAATGAAAGCCACAGGGGAGACCAAGGTCACATGCCACGGGTGCAGTAGGGGCAGAAGACAATACCCCAGAATCCACGACAGAGTCAGCAAGATGCACCTCCTCACGGCTCCCAGAAACATAGATTACCCCAGGAAAAAGAGAGCAAAACAGAAGTCAAATCCTGAACTGACCATGTTTAAATGAGAAGTGCCAGTTATCTTGAATTGGTTTGTTTTCCACCTTTGGAAGAAATGAAGTGTTGAGAACTCAGGTGAGTTCTGTTATAAAGAAACACAGAGAGTTACAGTTTGCACATCTCATGTTATGACTGTATAAATAATTCATGCCTATCACAGAATTTATAAATAAATTCATAACTGTTCACTTTTGAGTATAACCAAGATGTATAACGGGCAAATCCTCCTTTTATGAAACAAACCATGGCTAAATCCCAATGAGCAAAAGACGTGGATACTGATGTCGTAAAATGATTCTCCGCTTTACAAAAGATGTTTCCTCTAAAGTTTTTTAATTGGTTAGACATCTTAATGCAATTAAAATAGTATCTGACTTTGTAAAACTCACTTTTCTAGTTGATCATCCAGCACTGTCAAGAAGTCTGCACTGATTTGCTTTCATCCAAATCTCAGCCTGCGGTATTCATGCTAGAACTTTGAAGAAGGGAGGAAGTGTTGGCCGGGGTGAACAGATGGAACTGAAGGTCATGTTCATGCTGGACTTGAGCGCCAGTCTCTGCTGTGCCACCAAGCAGCTGTGGGACCTTCCACGGGCTCCTCTTGTCTCTGGGCTTCTTCCACAGGGGATGGGGATCGGACTCAGATGGCTCTACGGTTTCTTCTAGCACTAACCCTATAGCTTGTATTTGTGAATATCTTAGGTTACAGAATGACCTGTTTGCATTCTTGTAGGTAAGAATATAGAGCCTACAAGCATGATACATAATGTGACCATGTCTGGGACTTTGGTTATGTGTTAAGTAGCATCTAATCAGATACATATATATACTAGTCCCCAGCTAGGCGCTGGGAGGGAAATAAAAGAATGTTCCCATTTCCTGCCCTGGGAAGAGAGGACTCCTCAGAGGAAGCAAGACAAGGACCACAAAGACACTGCAAAGTCAAGTGCTGTGGGCCCAAGGGAGGCCAGCGTTCCCTATGAGGTGCCGTGGTCAGGAGGACACAGATGAGCTGGATTTTGCAGAGCAAGCTGAACTTCTAGAGAGAAGGGAGGTCATTCCAGGTGATGCAGGAGGGGACAGTGCTTCTCAGACATTGATGTAGCGCATGCAACCACAGCAGCGTGACCAGCTAAGTTGCGTAACTTGTGAGGAGCAGATGGGCAAAAGGGAATGGAGCGGGTTGTGGACATTTTTCTTTTTCTTTTTTTCTTTTCTTTTTTTTTAGGTTTGAAAACACTGCTATCTTTTGTTTGTTTCAAGTTTTTATTTAAATTCTAGTTAGTTAACATATAGGGTAATATTGGTCTCTGGAGTAGAATTCAGTGATTCATCACTTCCACACAATACCCAGTGCTCATCACAACAAGTGCCCTGCTGAATACCCATCACAGCAAAAATTTCAATTTTCAGACATTTTTAAGACTTTTGTTCTCTCTCTCTCTGTTTTCACCTTTCTTATCCAGCCATGGTGTCATGAATATTTCCACAGTGCAAGCTGCGAGTGACAAATCCCCCAAACCCTCCTTTACAAAGGAAGATATGCAAGCCCAGGTATAACTATTAGGCAGAATGTGTCCACTCCCTGAGATAAGCAGACTCCCCATGTTTTGGTTTTATGTATAATTTGTACCTTGCTGTTGAGGGGATGAAATAAAAGTCATTGAAACAGAAATATCAAATCAGGAGCCATAGAGAGGTTAGGGGAAGGAAGAAAAGCCAAACCAAAGCTAACTTTGGCCATTGAACTACCGTTAGCTGTGTCCTGGAAGACAAAGACGAGAGGAAAGTCATTCTACAGAATAGCTAAATAGAAGTGAATATATCAATTATCTAGAATAGACCCTCTCTTCCTGAATACTCAGAAAATGTAACAGGATTTTGAGGGTGTTCTGGAGGGTTTAACAGAACCCTCTCTTTGGTTGCCCCAGTAAGTAGAATATATGGTGAAGTAATTCATATAAATTTACGTGTCAGGTACTCACTGCTAGATGGAGACTTTACTGAGCACTTGATGGTGTAAGGAGAGATAAGACACAGTGCTTGGCCACCTTAAGCTTTTAACCTGATAAAGGAGATACAACATATAATCAAATAAGTATTATTCATCACCAGTATTTATTTAAGATCTTCTCTGCACTGGTCCCATAGTAGACTGATCATTTCCACAAGAGAGGAAGATTTTTAAAATTTCCTCCAAGGTTGAAAGAAGCTTCTTAACAGAGCCCAGATGTGTCTTTTATTTAAAAAAAGATCCAATCACACCCAAAAAAATGTAACTATGTGAGAAGCTGATATGTTAATTAGCCGGACTGTAGAATTATTTCACTATGTATACGTGTATCAAATCATCTTGAAAAACACTGTTTTAGAGGTCAACATTGAGAAACAAGAAAAATACTTTAAAAATAAGTAAAAAAAATTTTGATAACAACACACACATAACACAGGAATCCAAAACTCAGCATATATCTCATTCTCATGAAAATATAAGAGTTAGGAGCGCCTGGGTGGCTCAGTCGTTAAGCGTCTGCCTTCAGCTCAGGTCATGATACCAGGGTCCTAGGATCGAGCCCCGCATCGGGCTCCCTGCTCGGCGGGAAGCCTGCTTCTCCCTCTCCCACCCCCTCTACTTGTGTTCCCTCTCTCGCTGTGTCTCTGTCTGTCAAATAAATAAATAAAATCTTTAAAAAAAAAAGAAAGAAAGAAAGAAAATATAGGAGTTAGAAATATGTTGTTTAGCTTTGAGCATCAGAAACCTTGACTAGAGAGAGCTTCTCAAACTTTAATGTGAGTCTAACTCACCCGGGGATGGCTGTTAAAATGCAGCTTTACCTATATGGTGGGTCTGGGTGAGCCTTGAAAGTCCTCGCTTCTAGCAGGTTCCCTGGTTCACAGGCAGCACCTTGAGTGGGGAGGCACCAGAGAGGAGTGACCAAGGCTTTGTCTGTCTCATCATTACACTGTCCCGAGACAAGCAGTCCAGGCAAAGGTAGACAGGACTGCGTGGAAGCCCAGTGATGCCATCAGGAGCCACTCTTTTCCCTTCCCTCCACTCTACCTTCTTTTTAAAAAAATGTCATCCTCATGCTTGTCTCGTGTCACAAAATGGCTGCTCTCCTATGCATTGCATCTCTGTTTCAGATCTAAAGAACAAGGGAGTGCCCCTGTATCAGGAAGACATGTTTCCCAGAATTTATCCCACCCTGCCCTCAAAGAAGCTGACATCGAACTGGCCAAAATATGTCACGTGGTCACCTACAGCTGCAAGGGAGTATGGGAAAGCATTTGGTTTTAGGTGAGCACCACCCTGAACAAAACTGGGCATTTTCAGAAAGGAAGAAGAGACAGATGACTATCGGGTAGATAGCTGGCAGTGTCATGGCACAGAAATACTTGTCTTCTCCAGAAGCTTCCTTCGAGTGCCCGACATGCCCCGTGTTTTCCAGGGGGCCTTTCACAGTGAGGCGTACTGGCACGTCCCGCTGCTTCTATTCTCACGGACAGAGGAAGGAGGCTCTGAGGACTTTAGATGTGCATCTTGGCATCACACGTCTGGTCAATGGAGAAGTTAGGCCTGGGGTCCCTGGATCCTGGCCATTTTGTGAGCATTTTGGAGGTGCATGTTGACAAGTAATGATGCCTTTGGTTGAGTACATTTGAGGCCTACATCTCACCCTTTCGGGAAACTTAAAATGAAAGTCAGCTCCTAGGCCAGCCAAGGGTGCAGCATTAAGAGAAGCTCTTTGTAAATGTTGGAGAAGGTTAGACTCACGAGCAGTAAACAGCAGGCCCTGATGTAGTACAAATCACACCAGACAAACTTAATTGCTTTTTTTCTAATCTATAGAAATACCAGATGAGGAGATAAAAGGAAAGCAGTGAATATAATTGCTCTCGATCTTAGAAACGTGCTTGGGAAGAGTGACTTGGGTGAGGTTCTGAGTTAAAACATAAATAATAATAATTCAAATGGGCCCAGTGAAGGGGGGGGTTCCTGGTGCTGACTGCAGGGGCCCCCACACATGGCGAAGGGCCTGTATTTCAACTGAGGCCTGAGTAGTATCCTGACAAATCCTCCCCACCCAGAGTGTGGTCCTGGGAGCAGCAGCATGGCCGAGGCTAGGGGCTATCCAGAAATGCAGAGTCCCGGGCCCCCGCCCAGCCGGCCTATAGCAGCTTCTGCCTGTAACAAGCCCCAGGCGAGTCAGGTGCACACTGCAAGGTTGGAGGGTACGCCCCCAACCTTCTAGTAAGTAGAGCCTCCCTCACCTTCACCCTGCTCCCCAGCAGTGACCCCCAAACACTCGCTCCAAAGGCACCTCCAGCTCCCCTACATCAAACTATGTCATTGCCCCGATGACAGCTTGTTCTCCTGGAGAGTATCAGCCAGACTAAGGTATAAACACCATGGGGGATATCTGTCTTTGTAAAATGAGTCAGTTGATGAAACTCTACTGGAGAGACTTCAGGCCACATAACATTGGAGTGGTGAGGAACACATCTATGGACAGGGGACTGACCCTTCAAGATATCAAGGATAGAAAGTTGAATCAAGTGCCCCCCCGCCCACATACACACACCTCCTGATGCCAGGCACTAGGATGTACTTTCTCGTTTGTTTCTCATAATCCTGAAGGTTTTCTTATTCCGCTTTAGGGTGAGAAGTCCGACACTTAGAAAGGTTAACTGGTGTGAGGTTATACAACCAGAAGGAACAGAATCGAGCCTGGTGCCCGTAAGCTGTCTTCCAAAGTCAGAATCTTATCCCCCTCCCCACCCCCAGCACCCTGTCACCTCACTCCCTCTGCCCACCTGTGTGCATCACCTAGCCCAGCCCTTGGCACACCCACATCTCAATGACTGCCTGCTGAGGGTGACCACACAGGGCTAAGAGGGGTTCTGTCCATCGAGCTTCAAAACCTCATTTACACCAGTTTCCAGCCTCAAAACCTCATTTACACCAGTTCCCAGTAATGCTCACAAGGCTGGGGGGGGCAGAAGCTAGCAATAAAAAGACAGGAAAGAAAAGAAGGTATATGAACTGTCCAAAATGTCTGAAGTAAACTTACAGCATAAAATCCATCTATATATCCCTTTATAGTAATAATTCACGAGTGCCACCTAATAAGGGGAAAAGATAATCTCCCAGAGCCCCAGTGAAAAGACGGTTACTGCCACCATACACAAAACTTAGCTTTAGGTTCTCTGATAGTTGAGGCCAAAAAAAAAAAAAAAAAGTATGATGACATTTTCTAGGAAAAGTGAGTGTGGTCAGGAGAGACCCACTTTTTCTTAGCACTTAGAGAAAGTGTCTTATGAAACTGACAGATGGCCCCGCCTGGGAAGGGGCGAGTAAAATTATCTGTGACCCGGAGAAGCGAGCTGTTTGGATAAGGTGCCCCCAGATGAGATTCGCCTCGGAAAGGCATAAGCATTAACACAGAAGGAAAAAATAATCATGAAGACAGAGATGGATTCAGTAAGTGGGGGGGACCTCAAAAGTGAGGGCCCACCGAGAGAGGCGCAGGCCCAGAGCCAAGTACAAATTACCTGAGTTTGCAGTGGGAAGTGGCAGAGAGATAAATAAAAAAGGCAAGATGACTTGGGTGTGCGTGTGCAGGGCCCAGGACACAAAGCCAAGAGGAAATGGTCTCCGGCGCTGAGATGAGGCTCAGGAGGCTGCAGCCGGCGTGGGCATCTCATTACCCGGCAGAGGGAGGCAACGTGGCGAGAGTTCAGGGAAGGGCACCAGGCATGATTAGGTAGCAGGAGAGATTAATTTATGAAGAAAGATTAAAAACTAAAGTAGGAGAGCGGGGCTCTGGGAAGACAAGTTCCCAGGCGTTGGGGGAATGTAGGGAGTACGTGGGGACTGAGGGGGCGGCCTGGCTGGGACCACGAGGGGATGAAATAGGCCAAAGGCAGGGGGAGATGGTGGAAATACCCACCTAAGGAGACCTGAGGGGGCTCAGTCAAAATTAGAAACTAAGACAAAGCTGCCATTATAACTGCTGTCTACAGAAGCTGCAGAGCCACGAGCTCTACACAGAGAGCCATCCACACACCCTCTGCAGCCCACTCCCCCTTGTGGTCAGTGGGGCTTCTTTTTGAGGTGGGGTGGATGGGAACAGGGTCTTAATTCACGTTTGAAATATTATGGGGCATCTACCACATGCTAGATATCGCGCTAAGCATTGAGAAGACGAAGTCATATAAGACAGTCCCTGATCTCAAGGCACTTGAGGGTGTAGATAAATAAACTCTTCTAAGTCAGAGTAATAAATACTTTGAAAAAATATAAATAGAGAGCACCGGGAACCAGAGGAAGAGGTCAAGGGAAGGCTTCTCAGAAGAGGTTGCGTGTCAACCAAGTTTGGATGGCTGATAGGTATTAGCTAGCCAATGCAATGGATGGATGGATGGATGGGTGGGTGGGTGGATGGATGGATGGATAGATGGGATACCAGGCAGCACCAATTAATCAGTATAACTAATCAATTAATAACAGTTAGTGCAAAGATACAGAGGCCTGAAAGAGCGTGATGTGTTCAAGAAACTTGAAAAGTTACAATTTGGCTGCAGAAAGGGGAATGGGAAAGAAAAGAGAGGAGATTAAGTAGTTAGGCAAGGGGCAGATTATAAAGGACTTGTATGCATGAAGCTCAGAAATTTGAACCTCAGGTTGAAAGCTCTGTTCAGTCAGCAACTGAAGGCTTTTAAGAAGAAGCGTAGAGAAATCAAGTGTAATTTTTTAAAAGATTACTTCGGCAGCTGGGGAAATATGCACCATTTCCAAGGATAGTCAGGAGACAAGGAAATCAGTTTGACAACTATTTTCATGATCCAGGTAAGCATTTGCAAGAGGCTGAACTAAGGTAATGACAGCAGAGACACAGAAGCTGCAGATCTTTCCAAATGCTTTGCAATGGGAGCTGGGCAGGAAGGTAGAGATGGGTAAATATGGTCCTGGTGTGGGTTCCTGGCTGGGTAGTGGCGTACGTCACTGAGATTGGCAATTGTCAGGCAGGTTTCAGGAGATGTAAGAGTTCTGTGTGGACAAGCGGGGCTTGATACACTTGCAGTACATCCTGCGGGCAGAATCAGATGGGCTATGAGCCAGATGGCAATAAGAAAGGAATGCAGGAGGCGGGGATGAAGAGCAGGGTAGCAAACACTTGAAAATGCCTGGCTGTCAGGGCAAGAGTGAGGCAGGATGGCCCCGGAGAGGGAGTGCTTGAGGGAGGGCATGGGTTCATTTGGTTGGTCCTTAGATGAGAATGACCTGAACATGTTCTCAGACTAGGGGGGTGAAGATGTAGAAGATTCCAAGGGACTAAGAGAGTGCTGGACAGAGATCATGGTCAGAAAATGGGCTATTGGCCGACAAGATTTCAGAGTAGGATCATTTCTGGATCATCTCAAGCCACAAAATGCACATCTGGCCATGTAGCTTCACACCCTCCTGGACCTTCCCCTTGTTCTTAGGATAGAGAGCAGCATCCTCCCATTGCCCTCAAGGCTCTGCATAGTCCTGCTCCCCCCAGCCTCCTCAAGGGACACATCCCTCCTCCCCATTCTCCCCAAACCCCATTCACTCTGGGGGCACCTGGGTGGCTCAGTCGGTTGGGTGTCCGACTCTTGATTTCAGCTCAGGTCATGATCTCAGGGTCATGAGATGGAGCCCTGGGTCCAGCTCCAGGCTCAGTGGGGAGTCTGCTTGAGATTCTCTCTCCCTCTCTCTCTCTCTCTCTAAATGAATAAATAAATTCTTTTTAAAAAACTCATTCACTCTGAACTTCTTGCACACACAGGGCCCTTGCACATGCCTGATATACTCTCCAACTCATGTTTTCCTTTATAACTCCTCCTTATTTTTCAGATTTCAGTTTCTTTCAGGAAACCTTCCTTGAAATCCAACTACAACAGCTTCCTTTCTTATTGCTTGCTTGGATTCATATTTCTCTTTTCCATAGCACATATTTATGCATTCTTGATCATGATTATTCAATTCTGTAACAATAGTAAGGACTGTAAAAGTTTTTTTTTTTTTTTTAAAGATTTTATTTATTTATTTGAGATAGAAAGAATGAGAGATACAGAGCATGAGAGGGAGGAGGATCTCAGAGGGAGAAGCAGACTCCCCGCTGAGCAGGGAGCCTGATGCGGGACTCGATCCTGGGACTCCAGGATCATGACCTGAGCTGAAGGCAGTCGCTTAACCAACTGAGCCACTCAGGCGCCCTGGACTGTAAAAGTTTTTAATCGCCATAGTAACTCCAGCATCTAACACAGTGCTAGTATAGAGTAGGCTATTGATTCATATTGAATGAATGAATGAATGAATGAATGAATGAATAGCGGTTGTTTGTTTATGAGGGAAGGAAAGCACACAGCCTCTTTCCTTTTGGTGAGACAGAACAAGGCCGGAGATCTGGAAATGGCAAGTATTATGAGTAAATGAGCTCCAGGTCCCAGCCTGGAGCTGAGATGGCAGAGTTACCCATAACCCCAGACTAGACAGTGAGAAAGGGGGAACTCTTATGAGAGCAATTCGGGTTGGCACCAGCAGCCAACTTCATTTAAAGAAGCATAACACTTTCATTATCGTGGCACTCCAAAGGGCTAATTCAGCTGAAAACTAATTGCTAGTAAAGCCTGCCTGGGTGAGGTCAGTGAGTGCTCAAGAAAGGTACAAGGAGACAATGAAACTTGGAATTAGTATGCTGGAAACATCCGAAACATATTCATTGTGTTAATAGAAATGCCAAAGTATATTAGACATTTTTGGGCTTATTATTCATATTAGTTATAATATGGAAATCAAATTTTATTTCTAAATTGCAATCAAATGATATTTTCTATTAAAACTTTAATAGCAAGCCAAATTAAGCAATGCTACGGGTTACATATTAGTAATCCAGTTTGCTTATAACTCATTTTTTTTATTTTGTTATGAATCACCATGGGAATGAAATAAAACAAGATATTTTCCAAAATGAACTGAAAAGACTTTTCCTGAACAGAACAGAGAAACTGCTTAAGAGTTCAAATTAGTAATACTGTCTTAGTAAAATAAACAAAGACAAGCACTAATAATGAAGCTTCACATTGGTGAAAATAATTCACCATCTTCTATCACATCATCCTGCAGAACCAAGAACCAGAAGGTCCTAAGAGGTCAATTAATCAAATATCCTGTCTTAAGACAAAATTGCATAAAATCCTTCCTTGAAGGCTGACACCCCATTAAGAACCAACCTTGACTTACTTTTTTGTCCAAAGTGCAGTGGCCTTTCCCTAAATGTATTTGGAGTCCTCACTGCCTCTTGCACATAGTAGGTGGTCAATAAAACCCTGATACATTGATTTAATAAGTTAATTAGAAGTTAACCTCTCAATTTAAAAAAAAAAAAAAGAAGTTAACCTCTCAAAAATGTCTATTGATATTATATAAACATACAGCTCATCCAAAACAATACTTCGCACATAGAAGGTGTTTATAAATACAAAGTCTATTTTTCCTACTAGGCAAAGTTCAGGATAGCAGTCACTTCCCTGGTCCATTTAAAATCATTATAGGGGCGCCTGGGTGGCTCAGTGAGTTAAGTGTCTGACTCTTGATTTCAGCTCAGGTCATGATCTCTGGGTTGTGAGATAGAGCCCTGAGTCGGCCTCCGCACTCTGCGCACAGTTTGCTTGAGCCTCTCTCTCTCCCTCTCCCTCTGCCCCTCCCCCTACTCACCCTCTCTCTCTCAGATCAGTCAATAAATAAAATCTTTAAAAATCATTATATTGGGGTGCCTGGGTGGCTCAGCCGTTAAGCTTCTGCCTTTGGCTCAGTTCCTGGGGTCAAGCCCCACATCGGGCTCCCCGCTCAGCGGGTAGCCTGCTTCTCCCTCTCCCACTCCCCCTGCTTGTGTTCCCTCTCTCGTTGTCTCTCTCTCTGTCAAATAAATAAATAAAATCTTAAAAAAAAGGACTTCCTTAAAAAAAAAATCATTATATTGATAATAGATAGCATTTGAGTGGCTACCACATGCCAGGCACCGTGCCAAGCTCTTTACATAGACTATCACATCTATCATTCACAACAACCATAGAAATGGGAGCTACTATTAGCCCCATTCTACAGATGAGAAAACTGAGGCACTGGAAAAACAGTAACTTGCCCAAGGTTACAAAGCTTCTCACGGTAGAGCCAGACTTCCAGCCCAGCAGCTCAATGCCAGCGCCTGTGCTCTGACCGCTGGACCACGCAGCCTCTCACGCACCCGGAAGTGTGCAAGAGGCACTCACTCTGGTGTGTGCAAGGCCTTGCCTTTCCCTGCAGAGCTCTGTCCAAGGATCTCCCAGACACTCAGGGTATGGAGATTGGTTGGTTTTGCTTCAGGCTCTGGCTGTTCACCCTCCTCTACATCCTCAGAACTTGTGGGAGAGAAAGTCCCAAGTACTGTTGGAATTCCCTTCCTGCCCCTCGAAGCAGAACTTCCTTCGGCCGCCACGGCCCAGGAGTACAAATATGGTTATAATTAGAGTAAGTATCCAGGTGTCTCCCGGGACTCCCTTGCCCTGTAGAGATCCAGAAATAATTGACCCAGACTTTCCCAGGTCCAAAGTCCAATGGTGACCCCTGAATTTTTGCCACGCCCTCCTGGTCCCGTCGGCCTCCAGTGTCTGGGTCTCTGTATGCTCTCTGCGCGGGGTTGAATAGTGAATAGTATCTCCACCTCTTTAAATTCATGCCTATCCAGGAGCTCAGAATGTAACCTGATTTGGAGATAGTGTCTTTATGGATGTAATCAAGTTAAGGTGGGGTCCTGCTGGAGCTGGGTGGGCCCTAAATCCAATGACTGGTGTCCTTACAGGAGAGAAAGATTTGGAGACACGGGGAGAGGCCACATGGAGACTGGGGCAGTGATGGGAATGATGCATCTACAAGCCAAGGGATGCCAGGGATTGCCAGGAGCAACCAGCAGCTGGAAGAGGCAAGGAAGCATCCTTCTCTAGAGCCTTTAGAGGGAGCACAGCCCTGCAGACATCTCGACATTGAACTTCTAGCCTTCAGAACTGTGAGAGAATAAATTTCTGTTGTTACAAGCCACTTGGAATGCGGTACTTTGTTACAGTAGGCTGAGGTAGCTGATTCACCATTTTCACACTTGCTGGATCCAGAAGCATACCTCCCTGCACCTGCTGCCCCCAAGTGCCAAGATTCTCCATGAGGTCAGTGTCCGGGTGAGACTGAGTGTAGTCCTGGACCCAAGCCAAGCCCAAACTTCTGATACCAGTCCGCAAAGAGTGAAGTCCAGAAATTGAGAGCAAGCATTTAGAATCTTAGCACCAATTTGACAGAGTAATTTTATGTCTGTTGACTTTAGTAACAAAAAAATGGGACTTGTATGTTGTACATCTGCCTGTTATTTCGTTTTTCTAGTAATTCATTTTTACTGTATTTTACAAAAGTATCCATCCAAGACACATTGAAAATTAAAGAAAAAGATAGCCTGATCCTTCAACACCAAGAGTTTGAGAAACACTGGAGCGGACCCAGGCCTTTCCTGAAACAGGGCTCACTCTTCTTAGATGGCAGGAAGCATCCTAAAGAGCATTTTACGGTTTTTGTTTTCCCTTTTATAATAACAAACTCACCATTTTGCTGGCATTGATCCTGCCCTCTACTCTGGGAAGTGCTGTCAGCTCAAATGTTTGCCAAGGAGTCCCACAAGCTTCTCAAGCCACCACTGGAGGCTGGTCCATCTGCCCCAGGCCCAGGCCTCTGTGCATTTCCTGAGACCCCTTCCTTGCCCTGAGCTCACTTTCACCAGCCCTGAAGCAGCGGGACTATGTCTTACAGAGAGGTTGGTTCCCAGCTCTTGTAGTTTGCACTCATTTTCTATTTCCCTGCAACTATGGGCCCCCCCAGCAATCAGTCTGGGGTCTCCAGGGCCTGGTGGGGCACAGCCTGAAAGCGAGGCATTGTGGGGAATCACTCCTTCCACAGACCTGGACCCTTGGAAGGGCTCCATCCCCAGCAGGTTCCTCCTCAGTGCCCCGTGCTGGTAGCCTGGGGCAGGCCTTTCCTCTCACCCCAAGCATTCACCTGTGTGCCTAAGCTCGTGTTGCCTACCCAGCTGAGGCCAGCAGGGGCCCCGCTGCATGCCCGGACACCAAGCTGTGGTAACAGCAGTCATGGCGGTGGATGCCAGCCAACGGTCAAGCGCCATACCATTTAACTCACTTATGCTCACAACATCCCTGCGTGGCAGATGCTATTGTTAACTCATTTTACAGACGACAAAACTGAGAACCTGCCCAAGGTTACCAGCAAGCAAGGGGCAAAGCAGTGATTCAAATGTGAGCTCTATGCCTCCAGAGACCACCCCCAATGGCCCCGGTGCGCCCCACCTCTCAGCTCTCATCCTCCGCTTGGATGAGACACCAGCGCAGAGCACATGAGCTCACTTCTAACAGAGCACACCCTCCATGACCTCGGAGAGTTCACAGCATGCCCCAGCCCTCTTTGTCTGACGGGAAAGCTTTCAATGTCATGCAAAAATCCACTGTCTACCGGGCTTCAGGAGGCACAAGCTTGCTCTCACCTATTTGCCTCCCCCACTCACATCCCCTCTCTTTGGCCCTGTTGACCAACCTCCACTCCTCGCAGGTGAGGCCCAGAGCACCTCCCACAGCGGGCAGGTGATGATGTTGGGAGCGTCAGGACTGTCAAGGAGAAGAATGACCACCCTCCTCTGGCCAATGCCTTAAATGTCCTCTTTAGGCTGTTTGTTCGTCTGCTGGAGACAGGAGCCGGTGATAATAAAAATCATGCATCTTCGCTGGAAAAAATGTCAAACTATACAAAAGCATGGAGAGGAAGTAATTAAAGCTCCTTCTATTCCTCCCTCCTTCACCTTCCCCACTTCTGGCCCTGGATCATCAGCCCTCCATGGATAAGTCCTCTCCCACTGCCCTGCACAGCCCCAACCCTCACTTCAGAGAGGGGGGATCGAAGGCAGTCGGGAAAGAACCTGGGGGCCATGTGCCTGGTTGGGAACAAGGTGGTCTCAGATGGGGGGCAGGGGGGAGGGTTGGTGCACAATGGGGAGGCAAGAGTCCAGTCCATGAAATTTGCAAACTTCACACTTTTGCCAATGTCTGAGCCTAAGAAAAAAAAAAAAAAAAGAAGGAAGAGAGGACAGCCTGCTGGAAGTCCAGATACTGTCAGTGCTGGAAGGAATCCTAGAGGGCACAGAGGGGGCAAGACTCTGGCCAAGAAACCCCTGGAGCAGCCGGCCACCCCACCACACAGCCTCTCCACCTGTCTCCTCTGCCCTTGAGCACTTACAACAGGTAATGATACACTCAAACCTCCCCTCTCCCTCCCTCGATCTTCTTCCCTTCTTTCCTGTTCCTTCTCTCCTCTCTCTCCCTCCCTCTCTCTCTCATACTTCTGACTTCCCAGTCTTAAAACCAGATCATGATTCGATCTAAAAACCTTCTGTCTTCGGAGCTGTCCGCCTTTGCCCTTCCACGGGTTAACAATCCTGGCCGAGAACCCTGGCCGAGGCAGCTCGACAGAGCCGACAGAGCCGTGGGAAGAATGCCTGCTTAATTCCCTATTAGCCTATGGAGAGAATCACTACAGATAATAATCTCCCTCCCCTTGTACTTCCCCCAAACCAACAAAAAAACCAACCTTGTCATTTTCCCCTCCCCCAGGGTCCACTGCGCTTCCCTTCAGAATCGGGAGTAAATTATCTCCAAAGAAGGGTTCATTAAGAATAAATAATAATTTGCACTTCTCATGCACCTTTTGTCTAAGTATCTCAAAGTGCTTCACTTAATTAATTAATTAAGAGAATTAATTAATTCGGAAAACACTCCTGGAGGGAGGGAAGGCATACTTAATGACACCTGTTTTCCAGATGAGTAAACTGAGGCCCAAAGCAATTCGGCTCAAGGTCACAATGGGAAAAGTGGCAAAATGGGGTTGGGGCGGGGTGTAGGGGTGAGACTAGCTTTGCTCCAACATGCTAAGGCTTGGGCACCAAGAGGTCAAGGCAGGGTAGGGCAGGGTGGGCCCCAGAGGAAGGGAGCTGGAGGTTGGGGAGAAGAAAGCTGAGGTGGTGACCCTAGAAGCCGAAACAAAGAGCGCCACAGAGGCTGTCCGGGTGAGTCCAGGTAAACACCAGGTGCTATGGCCCGGGGGTCAGAGGCTCTCGATCTAGAACCCAGGCTGGATAGGCTCCCAACAAAGGGCCCAAGCCCTTCACAGGCCAAGCAGAAGTTCTGAGTGACAGGCACAGGGCTCCCCTGGTAAGTTGGCGGTTGATACACAATTAAATGCTTCTGAGCCACCAGCACCTCCCTAGATGCTCCTTAGTGGGCCTAGAGCTAATCAGAGCGTGGGGTTCTTTGTCTGCATGTGGGGTGAGCAGGCTCCCCTGCTAGACCAGGTGAGTGAGAGGCAGAGTCAGCATTCCCCGAACACCCTCCCCACCAGCCCAGCCCCTGGGATGTCCCCCCAGCCCCTTGTCAACATCCCGGACACCCCATCCACTGCTCTGGGCTCCAAGTCCCAACATCACCTCGCTGACTTTTGTCCAAAACAGGAGACAGGGCAGCAAGTAACTTCCAGCAGTCCCCAACACTCTGCATGTCCCCCTTGTGCCTGTCTAATCCATGGCCTCTGACCATCTAGCCCTGAGTCCCCGGCTGCTCCCAGCCAAGCTAATTAAGCCATTGTGCACGCACCCCCACACGTACACATGCATGCAGACCCCCATGAACATGACGGCACTACAAATTAACAACCCAAGCTTGTCTTTTTCATTGTGTTTTTATTATGATGCTCCTCAATGATGTTTTTAAATGAATTTTGAATAGTCCCCGTAATTTGGTTTGTTCTACATTGCAGTACGAGTGTGAGGGCCCCGCAGGAATTGCTGCGAGGAATACAATATTATGTGAGCATGGCTTCTGCCTGCTTTCTGCTTCCTCATAATTAAGCTTTATTGAGTTGTAAAATGAATAACAATTAAAAAAACCTGTTTATTGATCCAGGTGCGACATGCAGACATATAAGAAAACTTTCTCCAATTCCTGACCTCACGAAGTGGCCTTGGGCTCACATCTGCTCTCGCACCCTTCAATTTCGGTTACAAGCAATGGATCCCCTTCAGCTGCAGGTGGATCTTTCTCTGACACCATGAAGCACCATGAAGGGAACCCTAACTAGAGCTTGTCAAGGGCAGAAGTCAGCGGAGATTCTAGGGACTCCTGATGTACTTCTTGATACCCACAATTCTGTTCCTTGGGAAGTCTACCATTTTGGTAAATTGTGCCCGATTAACATGCAATTAACCTCAGGGAGAAATAGCATATTACGGCCTCATAAAATCTGACAGCCTAACAGGACTTAGATGTCGGATTCTTTCAGGGAACTGTCCAGCCAGAAGGTCTCTGTGGAAGTGAAACTTTACTCATGTGAATCAGTGTTGCTACAGGGACGGCTCAGAGCACAGGGCAGCGTCTGGTGATGATCAGTCTGGAAGTGGCCAGGTGGGTGCTGACTCCAGCTGGTCTGAGCAGCAGAAGGTCAAGAAGAGGAACAGAGCACCTAAGAGGTACAAAGGGAGGTGGAAAGGGCCCTGAGATACACCTTCCCCAGCTGTCTTCCTTCTTGTCAGAGATACCAAGAACCTAGCCAGCTTAAAATAGCTGGGAAATCCAGATGGAGACTTTGGTTGGGGTGGGGAGTAAGGGTGAGACTAGCTTTGCTCCAACATGCTAAGCCTCAGGCACCAAGAGGACAGAGCAGGGCGGGCCCGGGAGGAGAGGAGCTGGAGGTTATAGGGCTACACCTAATTATCCTAATTCCCGAGTCCAAACTAGGTTTCCAGACTGAACCCAACTCAACAGTCACCTTGTTTAACAAGCAATTGCAGACTTTAGGGGATCTCACAAGTGAAACTGTGTGGAAGAAAGAACTCTAATTTAGGGGGGCAGGGGGGGGAGGTGTAGCCTCACATGGACCCCCCACATACCAATAGGGAAGGATAGGAATCTGCACAGAGTCAAGGGCTCAACCTATTAGAATATATATCACCGTGTATTCTGGATGCAAATCCTGGCCAGGAAGTGAAGGCTCCTTCTATTCCGTATGACCCTGGGCAGTTCCAGCCCTGGCCACCCTGCAGAGGAAAGACTGCTGGGACCGGACTCCGCACCAGATTCTGTCACAGGTGCTCTTGGGAGCTTTAGGAGTGCCTCCCCAGATGATGACGATGCTTTCGGCAAACACTGTGGGACCCTTAGTTGCTGAAAAAGCAAGGCTCCTGGCAGAGGAGCTGGAAGTCAGAGGAGGAAGTGGCAGCTAGTGCTAAGCATGGTTGACAGGTCAATTCGGGCTGCTGTAACAGGATATCATAGACTGGGGGTACTTAAACAACAGAAATTTATTTCTCATAGTTCTGAAGGCTGGAAGTTCAAGGTCAGGGTGCCGGCATGGTCGGGCTCTGGGGAGAACCCACTCTGTTTTGCAGGTGGCTGCCTTCTTTCTGTGCCCTCACATGTCGAAGAGAAAATGCTCTGGTCCCTTTATCTCATTATAAGGGTACTAATCTCATCATGGGGCCTCTACCCTCACGACCTCATCTAACCCTAACTACCTCCCAAAGGCCCACCTCCAAATACCATCATGCTGAACATTAGAGTTTCAACATAATGTATTTTGGGGACACGGCAACACCCACTGGCAGCCCATGAGCACATGCTCTAGTTCTCTGCCCTGTCACTTCCCCTCACCAAAATAAGTCATGGGTGGGGGAGGAGATTGCTCCTCTCCCTCCCCCTCCAATTCTTTCAGTGTGGTCCCTTGTGCCTTGTGTGTCCTCCAAGGCTGTCACCAATGTTCATTTTGCCCTAAGTGGCAATGCCAGGGAATGCTGAGAAGTTCCCATGGTGTGATTGGCTTAGAAACCCAAACATCCCCTCCCCAGGATGGCCCCAGATCCCACCCTCGGTGACCCACCTGGAGGTACCTGGTTATGTCAGATCTAGCTATGTTACTACATTTCCATTTTGCTCTTTGGTTGGTTGGTTGGCTGGTCAGCATGTTTTGTAACAGGTATGGTGTTTCTAGTCAAGGTCTTAGATGTTTCCCCCGGATTTTACCAACACCCTATCACTCATCCGAAGCTATGTAAATCTACCCTTGGTGACTTATACCACCATCTCACAGGGAGGCAGAAGCTGAGACAAGTTATAGTCTCCAGGAAAACAAATAATGGGGAAAAGGCCTGGACACCTGCCCTACTGTATACAGCCGCCACACCTGTGTGGAGAAGACCTAGAGAAAGTTCTAGAAGTTAAATGGTCTCCAGCCATGACATCCCTCTCCACTGAGGCCTCCTGGCCCAAGGAAGGATCCCTAAGACTTATGAGGTAGTGCCACAGCAAGGACCTTTTAACTAGGCCAAAGGGGTGGTCCCTTCAGAAACCAATGGCCCGTGCATAACACAGGCGAGGGAGGCAAAGGGAAAGGGGCAAAGATTAAGTTCAAGCAATTCTAGAATCTGCTGGCTCTTCCCAGCCTTGCAGGGAGTTAGCTTGCTCCCTTCCACCTTCTGAGCAGACAGAGTACTTTTGTATGTATACTTCATCTAGTAATAAGAGCCACCAGATCCTGGGCACTTACTATGAAAAGGGCCCTCTGCTAACATTTAATTTATCCTCTTTCAAGCCTCACAACAACTCTGTGAGAATGGTCCATCCTTGACCTCATTTCACAGAAGAAGAAACTGGGCTTAGAGAGGTTCTAAGAACATGCCAAACATGCCTGCTTGGAATGTGAATCAGTCTGACTCCAGACCCAATGACACACTATCCTGGTGCCGTTCTTATGGATGTACTTTCTTCCCAGGGACAGGAACTGCCTCTTCACACGCATCCTCCCTGTCAGCAAAGCCCCACCCTTGGGTCATGCCAAGGACCACGGCAGGTACCACTAGCACACAGTTCTGCAATGCTGCTGTCTTTGACAACAGGTCCCTGGACTCAAACTGTGGTTTTATTTTGGCAGAAAAGCCTATGCAGAATTCAGTGGGCCTCATCCCTGAATATACAGAACAAAATTAAAGTGCTAGAGTTCTAGTTTCTGGTTCTGCATATAAGGAGCTTAGAAGTCACCACTCCATCCTAACAAGTAAAAACCTAAACAGATTGGCAAATCAGCAATTCTTCTTGGATCTCTAAGAACAGGGAGGACACAGGACAAACCACTGCCCCTGAGAGTGGAGAGACAGAGAGGAAAAGACATGGAGTCACAAATGGAAACCACCCTGAGAACCAGCGCTGGAGTAGGGAAACCTGAACTGGAATTGATGAATTGCTGGAGGTTCAACGTGGGCAAATCTGAGAGCTAAAAACCCCAGGTAGATCCGCTCATACAGGGGTCCCCACAGTTCTGTGAGACTGACCTCCAGGAGCTTGGCCGGGTTCTCACAGTAAATATCCCCTGGTGCTTCCAGCAGGGGGCGGGTTGGGGGGGAAGAACCATTTTGAAATAAGCCAGAGCACTCTCTTCTTCTTAACAAGGCCAGCTATCAGGGGGAACTACTTAACCAGAACCTAACCTGCTGGGATATTATCAAAGCCTGACTGGCCTGGGGGAAGGGAAATACCCAGCTCCAGCCAACTCTAGCCTACCATGGGGGAAAATGGAAATACCTGACTCCAGGCAGCTCTAGCCATCCCTTTCCACCTACAAGGGGTGGGAAGGTGGGGGGAAAGAACCTGAGAAATTTTTGTGAAGTTAACAGTCCACAGGCATAGGGTCACTAAAAGACTGGGACCTAATCATAGGACTATAGAATGCTTTTTCTCCCCTACCCCCACCCCCAACCTCACCACACTATTACTAAAGGCCTATTTACAACAGTTCCTTTTACCTGGTACATCATGTCTGGCTATCAAGAAAAATTGCAAGGTATACCAAAAGGCAGAAAAAAAAAAAATTTGAAGAGACAGAGAAACTGTCAGAGCCAGACATGACAAGGATGTTGAAATTATCAGACCAAGAATTTAAAACAACTATGATTAATATGCTAAGGACTCTAATGGATAAAGTAGACAGCATGCAAGAACAGACGGGGGATATAAGCAGAGAGGTGGAAATCCAAAGAAAGAACCAAAAAGAAATGCTAGAGATAAAAAACATTATAGCAGAAATGAAGAATGCCTTCGATGTACTTATTAGTAGACTGGATATGACTGAGGAGGGAATCTCTTGAGGTTGAGGATATAGCAACAGACATCTCCAAAACTGATAAGCAAAGAGAACAAAGACTGATGGAGCCAGAGAGAATACCCGAGGACTGCGGGACACCTACAAAACATGTAACATACACAAAATGAGAACACCAGGAAGGGGAGAAAGAGAGAAAGGAAAAGAAGAAGTACTTGAAATAATAATGACTGAGAATTTTCCCAATTTAATGTCAGACACCAAACCATAAATCCAGGAATCTCAAGGAACACCAAACAGGAGAAATGTCAAAAACAAAAACAAAAACAAAAATTACACCTAGACATATTATTTTCAAACTACAGAAAATGAAAGGTAAACCAAAAGTCCTGAAGGAAGGCAGAGGGAAAGAACACCTTACCTACAAAGGAACAAAGGTAAGAATTATACCCACCTTCTCCCCAGAAACCCTACAAACAAGAAGAGAGTGGGGTGGAATGTTTAAAGTGTTGAGAGAAACAAACCGCCAACCCAGAATTCTGTACCTTACAAAATTATCCTTCAAAAGTAAAAAAGAAATAAAGACTTGCTCAGACAAATAAAAATTTAGGGAATTTGTTTCCAGAAGATCTATCTTGCGAGAAATGTTAAAAACTCTTTAGAGAGAAGGAAAATATTATAGTTCAGGAACTTGGATTTACATAAGGGAGGAAGAGCATTGGAGAAAAAATAAGTAAAGGTAGAATAAAAAATTATTTTCTTATTCTTAGTTAACAGGTAACAGTTTGTTCAAAATAATAATAGCGATAATGTATTCAATTACATATGCTTATGTATATATCTTATGTGTGTGTATTTATGTGTGCTTATCTATAAGTGAAATGAATGACAGCAATGATACAAGGGATGGGAAGGAAGGATTAGGATTATTCTGCCATTATAAGGTACTCACATGACCCATGAAGTGCTATAGTGTTATTTGAAAGTGGCCTTGTGTTCGCTGTAAACGTATATTGAAAACTCTAGGGCAACCACTAAAAAAGAAGTAAAAAATGAAGTATAACTGATATGCTAAGGAAAGAAAGAAAATAGAATCACATAAAATGCTCAACTAAAACCACAAAAGGCATAGAAAGAATGGAAGACAAAAATAAGAACAAAGAGCAACAAATAGAAAACAGTAACAAATATGATAGGTATTAATCCAACTCCATCAAAATCACTTTGAATAATCAGTGGTCTAAATGCACCAATTAGAAGACAGACTTTGTCAGAGTGGATCAAAAAATATAACCCAACTATATGTTTCTCACAAGAAATCCATTTTAAATATAAAGACACATATAGAGTAAAAGTAAATGGATGGAAAAAATACACCATGCTAGCACTAATCAAAAGAAAGGAGTAGGGGCACCTGGGTGGTTCAGTCGTTAAGTGTCTGCCTTCGGCTCAGGTCATGATCCCAGGGTCCTGGGTTCGAGCCCTGCATCGGGCTCCCTGCTCGGTGGGAAGCCTGCTTCTCCCTCTCCCATTCCCCCTGCTTGTGTTCCCTCTCTCGCTGTCTCTCTCTCTGTCAAATAAATACATAAAATCTTTAAAAAATAAAAATAAAAATAAATTTTTTAAAAGGAGTAGCTATCTTACTTTCAGACAGAGCAAACTTCAAAGCAAAGGTAGTTATCAGGGATACATAAGGCATAAAATGGCCAATTCTCCAAGAAGATGTAACAAACTTGAACATGAATGTGCCCCAAAACAGTGTCAAGCTACATAGGGCAAAAACTGAAAGAAAACAGGTGAATACACTACCGTAGTTGAAGACTTCAACACCCCTCTATCAGAAATAGATCCAAAAGGAAGAAAATCAGTAAGGATATAGTTGAATTCAACAACACCATCAATCAGCTAGGTATAATTGACATTTATAGACTACTTTATCCAACAAAAACAGAATACATATTCTTCAGGGCTCACATGAACTTTCACCAAACTAGACCACATTACAGGTCATAAAGCACACCTTAACAAATTTAAAAGAATAGAAGTCAGATAATGTGTGATATCAGACTTACAATGGAATTATATTAGAAATCAACAAAAGAAAGATAAGTGAAAAATCCTGAAACAACACACTTCTAAATAACACATGGACCAAAGAAGAAATATCAAGAGAAATTAGAAAATATTTTGAACTAAATAAAAAAAATGAAAATATAGCTTATCAAAATTTGTGGGATGTAGCCAAAGTAGTGCTTAGAGGGAAATGTATAGCATTGAATATACATATTAGAAAAGAAGAAGTCTCGGGGTGCCTGGGTGGCTCAGTCGTTAAGCGTCTGCCTTCGGCTCAGGTCGTGATCCCAGAGTCCTGGGATCAAGCCCCGCATCGGGCTCCCTGCTCGGCGGGAAGCCTGCTTCTCTCTCTCCCACTCCCCCTGCTTGTGTTCCCCTCTGTCGCTGTGTCTCTCTCTGTCAAATAAATAAATAAAATCTTTAAAAAAAAAAAAGAAAAGAAGAAGTCTCTAAGATCAATAATCTAAGTTTCCACCTTAGGAAACTAGAAAAAGAAGAGCAAATTAGATCCAAAGTAAGCAGAAGAAAACAAATAATAAGAATTAGAGCAGAAATCAATGAAATTTAAAATAGGAAATCAATAGAGAAAATCAACCAAAAATTGGCTTTTGAAAAGATCAATAAAATCAACATGCCTCTAGCCAGGCTACCAATAATAATAATAATAATAACAAAAAGCAATAATAATTTTTCCTATTGACAAAGGAGAAAAAATAATACAATGGAGCAAAGACCCTTTTCTTTTTTTTTTTTTTTTTTTTTTAAAGATTTTATTTATTTATTTGAGAGAGAATGAGAGACAGCATGAGAGGGAGGAGGGTCAGAGGGAGAAGCAGACTCCCTGCCGAGCAGGGAGCCCGATGCGGGACTCGATCCTGGGACTCCAGGATCATGACCTGAGCCGAAGGCAGTTGCTTAACCAACTGAGCCACCCAGGCGCCCAGCAAAGACCCTTTTCAACAAATGGTAGTGGAACACCTGGACATCTATATGCAAGGAAAATGAATCTAGACACAGACCTTACACCTTTCACAAAAATTAACTCAAAACGGATCATGGACCTAAATGTAAAACACAAAACTAAAAAGGTATAAAGCTCCTAAAAGATAACATAGGAAAAATCCTAAAGGACCTTGGGTGTGGCAGTGACTTTTTTTTTAAAGATTTTTATTTATATATTTGAGAGAGAGAGGGAGCATGATTGGGGGGAGGGACAGAGGGAGAGGGAGAAGCAGACTCCCCATTGAGTGGGGAGCCCAACATGGGGCTGATCCCAGGACGCTGAGATCATGCCCTGAGCCGAAGTCGGATGCTTAACCGACTGAGCCACCCAGATGCCCCAACGATGACTTTTTAGATACAACACTAAAGACACAATCCATGAAAGAAACAATTGATGAGCTGGATAGCATTAAAATTAAAAACTTCTGCTCCGTGAAAGACAGTGTTAAGAATGAGAATGAGAAGACCAGCCAGAGTGGGAGAAAATACTTGCAAAAGGCAAATCTGATAAAGGACAGTTATCCAAAATGTACAAACAGCTCTTAAAATCCAACAATAAAAAAGGAACTGATTTTTTTTAATGAGCCAGAGACCTTAACAAACACCTCACCATAGAAGATACACAGATGTCAAAAAAGCATATGAAAAGATGCTCCACATCATATGTCATCGGAGAAATGCAGCTTAAAACAACAATAAGATACCAGCACATACTGATTAGAATGGTCAAACTCCAGAACACTGACAATGCCAAATGCTGACAAGGATGTGGAGCAACAGGAACTCTCATTCATAGCTGGTGGGAACCCAAAATGATAGAATGCTTTGGAAGACACTTTGGTGGTTTCTTGCAAAACAAAACATACTCTTACCATATAATCCTGCAATAATACTCCTTGGTATTGACCTAAAAGAACTGAAAACTTAACATCCACACAAAAACCTTCACATGGACATTTATAGCAACTTATTCCTAATCATCAAAACTTGGAAGCAACCAAACATCCTTCAGTAGTTGAATGGATAAACAAACTGTGGTACCTCAGACAAATGAAATATTATTTGATACTAAAAAGAAATGAGCTTTCAAGCCATAAAAAGACATGAGGATCCTTAAATGCATACTACTAAGTGAAAGAAGCCAATTTGAAAAGGCTACATATTGTATGATTCCAACTACATGACACATTGGAAAAGGCAAAATTATGATGACAGTCAACAGATCAGTGGCTGCCAAGGGTTGGCAGGGAGGGGGCAATAGACGGAGCACAGAAAATGTTTAGGGCAATGAAACTAGTCTGTATGATACTCTAATGGTGGATACATGTCATTATACATTTGTCCAAACCCATAGAATGTACACCACCAAGAGTGAGCCCTAATGTGAACTATGGACTTCGGTGATAACGATGTGTCACTGTGGATTCATTCATTACAACAAATGTCCCACTCTGGTGAGGGGTGTTGATAATGGCGGAGACTATGCATGGGTGGGGGAAGGGAGTATATGGGAAATCTCTGTACATCCCAGTCAGTTTTGCTGCAAACCTAAAACTGCTTTTTAAAAAATAGTCTTTAAAAAAAAAAGACATTGGGGCGCCTGGGTGGCTCAGTTGGTTAAGCGACTGCCTTCGGCTCAGGTCATGATCCTGGAGTCCCGGGATCGAGTCCCACATCGGGCTCCCTGCTCGGCAGGGAGTCTGCTTCTCCCTCTGACCCTCCTCCCTCTCATGCTCTCTGTCTCTCATTCTCTCTCTCGCAAATAAATAAAATCTTTAAAAAAAAATTAAAAAAATAAAAAAATAAAAAAAAAAGACATTGCTACAAGCAGTCACCTGCAAAGCCCATAGCAACATAAGGGGAGAGATATTAAAGACCGAGTGGAAAGGTGGCATGTATCTGTTAAGTTCAGAGTGTGCATGTCCGCACACAAGCATATACTTTCACACCTCCTACTCACATGGCATGTCACAAAGTGCTTCACACATGAGAGCCCTGCAGATATTGGAAGACTGGTGTCTATCTCATGTTTTCTATGATGTTAGGGTGTGCACGCTCATGTGTATGTTGTATGTGTATGTGCATGTATGTATACAAATTGTGTGTGCACATAAATTTATAGGTGTGCAAATCTGTTGATTTGCTGAACTATTTTTGCAAGCCATATGCATGTATTTATGCATGTATGTTGGGCATGCATATATATGTATCTGTGTGTATGTATGTGGGTGTGAATAATGGTATTTCGGCTAGCAGTGAGGACAGGACAAGCAGATGGGTAAACTTCTGAATGACTGGCAAGGCATGAAGATCTGCGTGTCCAGGTGGGTTCACTTCTGAGAAGAGAGGCCTGTAGGCACCCAGCACTGAAATAACCCCCTCACCAAGGGCACTGCCATAGGGAGGGAGCTGGCATCAAGACCACATAGGCTCATAACCCTGGATTGCCGGGGCAGCTGGGCTCTGGCCAAGGCAGCTCCCCAGGGGAGCAGAGCTCAGGGGCATTAGGCACAGGCTGACCCAGTGGCCAGGGCTGGAGGGAAAGTCAATGTGCAAGTAGGCTGCAGGGTGTGATGTCCCTGGGGTCCCCTTCTCTCCTCACCTCCAGATTTGCCCCCTGGGAGCTGGGAGGAGGCAGACTTGTGGATTTATGTCAGCCCTGTCTATGAGGAGTGCCCTGAGTGGAATGTCTGAAGCCAGCCATGTGACATTCTACTCTCTCTGGTCATGAGGAAACAGGTCTCAGAAGGGCTTGTCCCAGGTCACCCAGCAATCAGTCTAGCCCAGCACATAGTATTCGAGAAAGGATTATTGATGAGTTAGTAAGTGAAGAAATGAGTGGCAGGATGAATGGAAGGGAGGAAGGGAAGAGGAAGAATTAACTGAGTGGATAATAGGGGCCGTCTTGAACTTTTGACACTCTACTCCTTATTCCAAAGAGGGGAAACAAGAGACGCCTAGTAGAGATGGATTCATTAAAAATGGGGAACTTGATCTATTTTCTGAGGGAGAGAGAAGGCATGGAAGGAGTACACTCGACGTATTGGGTTTTCATGTGATTATTTTGAGGTGTATTTGTGTGTATAAAGGAGAGGTTTTTTTGTTGTTTTGTTTTGTTTTTTTTATAAAGGAGAGTTTTATGTGGATTGTGTATTTGGGTATATGAATGCTACCCCGAATAAAGGGGGACCAAAAAAGAAAATACTTGCTGAAGTCAAAGTTTACCTAATGCGATCACAAACAACCGAGATGGATTCATTCATTCCACAGCCATGGTCAACGCTGAGCTGGGAGCTATGGTGGATGCCACAACAGATCAGACCCACCCTAGACCCTGAAGGAATGAGGTCTGTCTGCCAACATTAGGATCAAGGGAGAGATTGCAGTGAGCTGAGAGGGAGATACAGGTGAGGGGCAAAAGGAGTTAGGAGAAGCCAGGAGGCAATATGGGGAGTTGGGGTGGGGGGGGCGCACGCAGGTGCCTGGGTGAAGGACTTCTGCAGCTGCGCATTGGGTTTTTGGCTCACACAGATGGCTGTGTTGGGTGCTTGTTATATGAGGAGCATTGCCTCCACGATTTCTGGCCTCCCTCCATCATTCTGAAGGGTGTTAGTAGAAGGTCATAGGTGGGGTGACTGCATAATTTATCGTCCAAATTGGGACACTTGGAAGTGAAAGAGGGCATGATTAGTGATGATGCCAGACAGATAGAACAATCTGGAAGTGTTGTGTGCAAACTGGGGCTGTCCTGGAGGCCCCAGCAGCGGCAACGTGGACAGGGGAGACCCCATGCCATCCCCCCTTCCAGAATATGGGCGGGGCCCCATTCCACTCAGCACTGAGGCTGACCCACGGGGCAGGGGCCAGTGCTCAGGAGGACAAAGTGGGAGAAAAGGCTCCCGGGACCTCAGATGTCCTGCGGCCCCACGGCCAGGCTCGGTGCTCAGGGCCTTCTGCGGTCAGCAAGCCTGCCGCTCAGCCCAGGATCTTAGCACTTACTCAGCCCATTGTAGCACCGCTGTTTCCCCCCGGCACACCCCCCCCCATGCCAGCCTGGGGGGCCGGCTCTAATGGATCACTTGCATTATCTCCCTCATCACTGCTTAAATATTTATCAGACCATTATGTATTTAGTGGCCAGGAGCGGGGAGTGGAAGGGGCAGAAGGCAGAACTGCTTGGGCCAGATGCAAGGGTTAATTACAGATTGGATAAATCCCCTCCCCCGGTTTAAAAATTAAATAAATAAACACAGTTGGGAGATTGAAAGGGGACTGTTACTTACATGTAAGGAAGTCCTGAGCAGCCTAATTCAGGTTATAGTGTCTCCCAGCGCCTCGTTTTAGTACCTTGCCTTCCCTTCCCCTACCTGCAAACCTGTGGGCTGCCTGAGTCTTAAACCAGCTTCTAATTAAAACCCGTACTTCCATTTTTGCTCCTCCAGCAACCAGTGTGTGGGAAAATTCAAGCTCTCCTAGAACCGGAGTCAACATCCGCCTCATAAAAGAAGTTCTGAAGGTAACTCCAGGGTTGGCACTGTGAAATATTGTTCATTATAACGAAGCAGCTGAGATGATGCTGTTTTCTAATTTCCCTTTCTCAGTCAGAAATTAAATAAAAAGTCATGTCTAAATTACAATACTGGATTGAGATCAGACGAGGGCCCCATGCAGAGAGCTCATGATCTATCCTTCCCACATTTCACAGCCATTAAAAAAGATTATCGCCGGTTTTCCCCTCCCTTTTCTTTGAGGCCATTTACATTTGTTCTGAACTCTCACTGTGTTTTATTCGAATCTCTTAAAAGTGCCAGTGCACATAATAAGTCAATCACAAACTTAAATTAAGAAAAAAACAAAACAGGCAGCCGGGCAAAGTAGGGTTCTGAACTCCAAGAGCAGCTACCTAGCAGGTCCCTAACTTGGCTGTTAACCCTCACCTCCCTGGCCCCACACCGTGGCCCACTGCCCGCCTGGCAGAGTCTGCTGGGAGAGTGAGGGCCAAGAAGGCTCCCTCCATGCAAAACTAGCCTGCCTTTCCGCAGCCCTCCCTTGCAGCTGAAATGCCCCTTGGACTAAATGAAAATGCTGGACTGGCTGGTAAAGCGTATTTAAAAAATGCTAATGAGCCTTTACTATTAAATGTAATCGAGCACTTGTTTGACTATTCAACGAGAGGAAAAGAACATTGGCACATCCTGTCAGTCGTAATACAAGTTGTTGGTATTCCCAGAATGTTGCACAAAATGTTGGAGCTGAAAATCATTACTTTTGATGGAATTTGTTACCCACCATCATTATGAATCATTTTTACCATGTGCAAGTGGCTTTGTATCAATCACTCAGATAGTATGAATGAGCACCTACTATGTACAAGGCACCATGCCGGGCTGAACAAGGGATGATGTATTCCAGAGTCCTGTGATCAGGGACCCTGAGACACTAACTGCACATGCGTGCTCACTCTTCAGCCGAGACAAGAGCATATTTTGATTTTAAAAAGCAGCGCAAATTACTATAAGTTCAGGACACAGATCAGGCCTGAGCACAGATTCTAGAAGTTCAAGGAAGGTGGGTCTCTGTGGGACACATTAGTCAGATAGGGCTTGGTGGAGGAGAAGGGCTTGATCTGGGCTTTGCAGACCAGGTAAGGTTTAATGATGAGGACAGAAGATGAGAAAACACTCCGGAAAGAAACAAAGTGTGAGCAAAGGCCTGGGGATGAGATGCACAGGACATTTAAGAAGGCAACAAGCAGAGCAGGGCTCGGGGCAGACACAGTGCATGGGGATGGTCTCTGGTGGCCATAAGCAACCTCCTCAGAAGACCCCTCAAGGCAGGAAGGGTTTGACAGCATATGCTATGGTTCCCATGGATGGTGAGCAGGCCAAGTGACATCCGCCCCCCTCCTGCTCTTCAGAGCTGCAGCGAGAATGACCTAGGAGAGACTTGCCACCACTGGCCACCATCATAGAGATACAGAATCTGATGAGCTCCAGGAGCAAGTTGGGCACCAAGGGGCATCGGGTGCAGCCCAAAAGGCAGCAACCAGAGGAGAAAAGGGGCGAGAGGCTGGGTGGGTTTAAATGGCAAGCATAGTGGCAATGCCCCTAGATTGAACTCAGAGATGTCATATACTTTTGTCTGGTTGCAGCGTCATCCAAGCCAGCCGCAGAGCGATGTTGCAACACCACATCCACATTCTATGAGCCAGAATGCCATCATTCTTCTGACTCCTTGACGTGAATGAGTTCAATTGAACTTGAAACCCATCTGCATCATCACAAAAACTTTCAACACTACATTTGTCAATGAAAGAAAAGGAAGGCTGTTAAATACTTTACATATAATTTCAATTGTTATGAATCTTTAATGGTTATAAAAATGGCTTTAAATTTTTTATCACTCACTTGTGCAAACAAAGTTTCTTATCAAGAGTGACTATCAAGAATTTGTAGAGATCATCAGCAAAACAGCCTTGATCAGGCATGGTGCATAGTCATTTCAACCATAAGCCCTGATATGAAACAGTTACATTCATGGAAGGAAGCAAGCTCAAGTTTCTCATTAAAACTGGGAAAATGGTTTATCCTAATTCAACATATATTATCTTTCCTTATATATTTTATTTTTGATATTGTAGAATATACAGAAAATGGAATGACATTTTTTCCTCAGCCCCAAAATAGAACCCCAAATTCCCTATAGTTAATATTCTTGTTTTCGTGTGTGTCATGACTTTAAAAGGTTGGGAAACGCTGCTCTAAGGTATTTTGCTTGATCTTCACGGACTTTGGGTGGTATATGAGTCTGATTGTCAGCTAAGTGTCCCTTTGCCATTTAATTTTGACCATAAGTCTTCCCCAGACCCAACAGAAAGGTCTACGGGGCCCAAAGATGGCATCTTGTTACCCTGAGGAGGTTCCCCTTTGGAGTTGTTCAGCTGATACCTCCTACCGTGGGTGCTGCCTGGAACTGAAGCCCTACTGGTCGCAAGACGTTGTCTAGTGAAGGAGGGAGAGGTGGGGCGAAGGGCGGGGGCTGCAGCTCCCAAATAACAAAGACATGCTTGCTCCTTACCCAATCCAACTCTCCCTCTGCAGTTCTTCTAGGCTCTCTTCTCCACCTCTTGATTTTAAATAACTTCCTGAACTATAAATGCAAAGAGTTCCAAATGAAAACTGATTGATAGCCTCGTATAATTATATAATAAAAACGCACCGATACGCATATACATTATGTGTGGGCTCATACGTCTATATGCATCTGCATCTATTCCAGAGGGAGGAATATGCAATAACGTCTTCTGAAACAAATTGTCAAGGTGTCAATAAGGAATCTCATAATGAATGTGTGGGTGTGATCTGGGGTAATTTCATTGCAATTATGTTGCTCAGGCTGATTTCCCAAGACAGGTCTTAAAGGCACAAGTCCCATTCCCAAGCGGCATGCCGGGTGTTTTGATTCCTATGGCGTCCTCAAAGCATCACATTTCCAGACCAAAATGCCTTCCCTCAAGCAGACCAGACCAAGCTGAAGAAATCGGGTAGCTAGCAGAGTGTTAAGAGCTTCAGGTCCCAGCTATAAGCTTTTAAAAACCTGGGGGAATTTTTGTGTCTGACTCCCAACAATGTTAACAACTGTTCATGGCTGAGAAAGAACAATAGCACTACCCTACCAGAGAAGTTGGAAGTCCCAACGACGAGTACTAACTATATCAAGCACTGTCCAAAAATGCTAGGGGATGAGGAAGAGCAAAGATGGGGAATGGGCAGGCATATGCTGGGGAATATATGTGGCCCGTGGCCCCAGGGAATTCCCAGCCTATCCAAAGGGATAGATGCATGAACAAATACTGATATTTCAAATGGAATGTAACAGAGGTCTAACCATGAGAACCCAGGGTGGAGGTGAGAGGTAAGAAAGACTTTGTAGGACTGGTATCATCTAAGTTGGGCCTTGAAAGTAGGATAAAAAGTGCAATCAATATCTAAGACATTGGTTTTGCATAGTGCTCTATGCTGTGTACAGAGGAGACTCTTCCTCAACAGAATTTTGTGAAATGAAGCATAAACTGCATTCAGGAATCTTCTCATCCAGGACAGGACTCTCCAGTCGCCCATCCCTGAGACCAGACAATGGAACTAGCTGTCAGGAAGGCCATGTGTGGTCCAGGAAGTTGTGAGAATGCTGACCCCTGGCCACAGGACTGTCTGGGCTGTCCATGGCAGCCATGGTCCAAGAGCTCTAAGACTCAGACTAGAAGAAGAAAAGAAGGGGGAGGGGGTAGCTGCTCAGTAGACTTCCATGAAAGATGGGGCAAGGGCAGAAATCATTTTCTCTCCCTTTGTGACATTTAAATCTAGACTAGCCAACTCACGCCAGAATCCCGTGAGTTTTTGCTGATGTCTCCTCACCCCTCATCCCTGCAACGTCCTCAGTACCTCCCCTCACCCCATGCACTCTTGCCCCTAAGTCCTGTCAACTGGGCTTCTGTAACATCTCTTGACTCTCAATCATGTCCTGACTGACCTCTCACCCCTTCAATCCATCCATTCCCCTGCTACCAGTCTGATTTTTCAAAAATACTTAAAACTTCCCTTAACTTAACCTTCCAATGCTCCCCTTGCTCCCAGATAAGGCTTAAACTCCGAGGCATTTCCAACAAGATCTTCATGTTGTCACACATTCTTGCCTTTCCAGATCTATCCCTTCCTTGAACCACCAAACCCCACAGTCATGCCAAATTCCCCATAGTTCCTCCAGTGCTCCCCGTTTCCTCTCAGTTCTAGACCTTAAACATGCTGATCTCTCTCTCTCTCTGAAATGTCCCTTTCTCCTTTCTCTATAACAGGATTAACTCATAGAAACTTTGGAAACCTATACTCAGCCTCTCCCTCTGGGATTCACCGTCTGGGTTAGACACCCCACCTCCATGCTCCAGAGCACTTTGTGTGTGTTGGAGAAACAATCAACTGTCTCTTTCCTAGTCCATCGTGCTCCTGAGCTGCGAGTAACTTGGTGGTAGGGACTGTGCCTATTACTTGTGCAAACCTAGCACCCAACACCCAGCACAGTTCCTGGCAGATAGCATGTGCTCAATAAATATGGAAGCAGGGAGAGAGAGAGGGTTATTTGGATGGATGGGTGGATGGATGGATGGATAGGTATTTGGATAGATAGATGGATCGATGTGTTGATAGGGCTTAAAGCAACCTGATCAATAATAAAATAAGGTTCCTCCTTCCTGTCTATACCCCACCAACTAGGTCATCCTCTAAAACAGTATATCAGATCTCCCAAAGACCCCCAGGACTAGAGAAGTAAGCAGAAAATTATGGAAGCTACACAACTGCATGGGAATGTTCACAGGAGAAGCTTAGATCAAAGCAAAAGATCCTGGGTGTAGGTCTTCCAGGGAAAGTAGAATATCCAATGCCAATGGAAAGGAAGCTGGTCACCATATTCCAGAAGGCATCCATCCAATTGTTAAGACTTTTTAAAAAAGAAGTCCGTCTGGGTTTTTTTTTTTTTCGGGGTTTCTTTTAGGTTTTATCAAGTCAGGCAAGTGGGAAGAACTGTATAAATTCCACTTCTCTTTTGGGGACTGACTCTCGACACCAAATAAGTGAGAATCAGCCAGGTCATTCACCATCATACTGGTTACATTCTTAGAATAAAACTCTAGAAGCAGAATCACACATTTGTAAAGTATGGACATTTTTAAGATTTAATAAAAATTGCCAACTTCAGGGGCACCTGGGTGGCTCAGTTGGTTAAGCGACTGCCTTCGGCTCAGGTCATGATCCTGGAGTCTTGGGATCGAGTCCCACATCGGGCTTCCAGCTCAGCAGGGAGCCTGCTTCTCCCTCTGACCCTCTCCCCTCTCATGCTGTTTCTCTCTCTCTCTCGCTCTCTAATAAATAAATAAATAAAATCTTTAAAAAAAAAAATTGCCAATGTCATCTCCAGAAAAGCTGTAGCCACGTGCAGTCCCACTGTGTATCTGTTTCACTATGCTCCTACTAACATTGGAGAATCCATTTTTAAGTCTTCCCCAATTTGATAAGCAAAATTTAGAATCACATTGTTTATCTCTTTGATAGCCAGTAAAGTTGACTTTTTTCATAAGTAAGGGCTGTTCTGTAAATTTCCTGTTAATTTTCTTTCCTTGCTTCTCTATTGGATTTCTTGTACCATATTATTGGTTTGTAAAGGCCTATTTTAATATACTAGTATGATTAATCTTTCACTGTATGTTGCAAATATTTTTTCTATCTCTTAAGAAATGTGACTTCCCCTCCCTCAACATTGGAAGTGAATTAATCAATCGTCACTAAAAATGTACTTCACAGTCCTGTGCCAGATGCCCTGGGTGTGCAGAGATACGTAAAGCATGTCACCTGCCCTCAGGAAGCTTGCAATCTAGTTACTCTAGCAAGAAAAATTAGTCACAAACACATCCATGAAGCATTAACAACAATACAAGTCTTTAGGTAAAGAGAGGATTTGCAATGACCTTGAGGCCTGGGTTGGTTCTCAAGGGACAGAAACAAGAGGAGTCAGGGCATCCCAGGCAGGGGGAAAGGAGTGAGTAAGGGCACAGAGGTGGGAAAGTGAAGAGCCAGTGTGAGGTAAGGTCAGCCAGAGAGGGCCAGGCTTTCCCACAATGTTGCCTTATAGAGGCTATTTCCCTCCCCTGGCTAGGCCAAGCAGGAGCCTTTGTCTCTGAGCCATTCAGATGTGTGCGCCGGCTGGGTATGTTCCACTCTTTTATGATGGGTGTTGTTTGTCGGGATTGATTAGCCTTTCTGTGTGGGAGCCATCTGCTGTCTGTCAGGCTCCTTGTCTCACCAGCATGTTGATTTCTATAAATTATTACGGTATTTGGAGTCGCCTGGTAGTGTGATGCTGTGAATCCCACACATCCAAATCAGAACTGGATTGAAAGCCATTTAATGCTGTTCCCCTACTGCCTTTTCTTTTGGTCAATAGCATCTCAAGTGAACCGTGATGGGAATCATCTTGGGCTGCCCAGTACATTCTGTACCATCTCCCTTCTTCTGGCCATAGGACTGAGCAGTTGGTACTGGCCTGGCCACCACAGTACCCCATTTCCCTGGATACAGAGATGGGTCTAGGGTGAACCTGTGACTCAAGCAGGCCTGTGGGTGAGAGGAGATGTCTTTCCACTGGGGTTGCAAAGATGGGGGATGAATATTTGGAGCTATTAGTGGTCATCTTTGATGGTAAGTGGAAATGCTGAGCAGAGAGAGGCAAAGACAAGACACCGTGTTCCAGAGGTATGGAGCCCTCGGTTCCCACATCTCTTGCCCTCAATTCTAGGAGCTTTATCAATTTCTCCCCGGCAACAAGCATCTTTACATTTCTCCCTGCTTCAGTTAATATGAGTCGAGTTTTTGTCACCTATAATACAGGGATTCCTGAATATACAGTATCACTATCAATCTAGTTGCCCAAAACAGGTATATAGCAGTCATCCTCAAATCTTTTTCTTTCACCCCAAAATCTCATCAATCACCAAATTCTCTTGATGCTACCTCTAAAATATCCTTTCAGTTACTCCACTGTTCTCTATAATTATCTCTCATCTGGTTCACACAATAGCTTCCTAACTGGTCTCCTTGGAGCTCGTCCCCCTTCAAACTCAACTTCCACAATGCTACCAAGTTGGTCTTTCTAGAATCCAGCATGGCTTCAAAAACTTCAGAAGACATCAGCAAGACTAATCCAAATCTTTTACCATAGGATACAAGCCTGTCTCCATCTGATCCATCCTACCTCTTAGTCCCAACTCCTAATGTACCCCACCTCCCACCAATCCCATGCCTCCATGCCTTTGCGCACATTCTTCCCCATGGCTTTCACAACCTTGTTCACCTGGTTCCTCCTCTCACCCTCCACGTTTCAGCTCACATTGCACTTCTTCAGTGTACCCCTGACAACAGGAGCATAGCATTCTTCTGGGAATTCAGGGTACTTCGGTGTTGGGGTTAAGGACAGGAAAATGACAGCAGAGCAGTTAAGAGCATGGGCTCTGAGTCAGCAGACTTCAGTGTGAGTTCTGGCTCTCACCCTGGCTAGCCATGGGGACTTGAAAAGGCACCTAATCCTGAGGCTCACTTTTCAAGTGGGGGATATAAATAAGGGTGGGCATAAAGATTAAATGAGAAAACTGGGCAAATTTCTTAGGTAGAACATAGCAAGTACTCAGTAAATGACAGCTCTAACTGATTAATGACAGGCCCTTCATCTATCTTACCCCAAATCCCAACATGAGCTCCTTGGGGGCAGGGGTGAAGTGCTGCATCTTATTCTGCTCTGATCCATGACACCTAGCACTCTGTTTGGCACACAGTAGGCATGCAATGAATATTTATTTGATGACTTCTCATCTCTTTTCATCTACTGTTTTACTAGGGACCAGGGGGCAGGAGAAGAGGGCACTGCTATGACTCTCCAATCACTACTGGGACTCTTGATGGCTCAAAACTGATTAATGAGAAGGTCTCCCTAGGAAATAATTCAGAAGTGACAATCAGTAGATCAACCAGACCGATGGGGGATACAAATACCAGTTCCCTAATATAGCAAATACAACTGGTTGTCTATCCAAAATTTCTTTCTCCATTCTTCTTTGCTAACTAAACTCTTATTCTGATCCATTTCAACTCTCAAGGAAAATGCTATTCTCAATTCATAAGTAAGTCCTTAAAAAAATCTAAGCCAGTCATCATAATGATATTGTCCTTGCTGGAGCTTGTGTTTTTTGTTTTTTGGGGTTTTTTTAAAGAGGAACTTTAGTTTTATTACTTTGCCAGGCAAAGGAGGCTGCAGCAGGCTCATGCCTTCAAAACTACAGACCTGCCCAGCATAAAAGGATGAGGGGTTTTATAGGAAAATACAGGATCTGGGCAGTTTCGCTAGGATCCTGGTACATGCTGCCAGCCACATTCCTCATGTCTTCAAGGTGGTCTCATGACTAATGCTGGTACTGGCCATCTGAGTCTCCTGGCTATGTATGTATACACTGAGGTCAGTGATAAGTCAGTATTGATACGGAGTTCTTGGAACAAAGGATTCTACGGAAAAACAAGTGTAGGGGAGAAGGTGTGTGCAAAGGAGGAGGAAGTCCTCCATGGAGTTTCTAGGAAAGTTTTCTTTGTTTTTAAGAAGAGACATGGGAAGAGACAGTTCCTTTTCTTCTACCCCATATTGTTCCATCTGTAAAAGATGCCTTGAACAGGAACACTGCTATCTGGTAACCATGAAGGAAGCCCACGAGAATGGCAAGGCAGAAAAATGAAAAGAACCTGGGTTTTTTCTTTTTTAAGATTTTATTTATTTATTTGTCAGAGAGAGAGACAGCGAGAGAGGGAACACAAGCAGGAGGAGTGGGAGAGGGAGAAGCAAGTTTCCTGCTGAGCAGGGAGCACGATGCAGGGCTCAATCCCAGGACCCTGGGATTGTGACCTGAGCCAAAGGCAGACACTTAACGACTGAGCCACCCAGGTGTCCCCAGAACCTGGGTTCTTAATGGCACTGTCAAGCTGTAGAATTAACCAGCCCAGGAGCAGCCCTACCTCAGAACTCCTCTTGATTAAATACAACTTTATCTCACTGTCTCAATCAGTTAAATCAGAGTTTTCTATTATTTGAAGCCAAAATATCTTCTCAGATTCACCTAACTTTAAAGCCTTTCTCCCAACATGCCCCTGCTTATTCCCTTCTTGAAGGTCACATAATACTCTTACTTCCCCATGTCCTTTTTTACATATGCTGCTCTCTCTTCTTGAAGAGTATAATACATCTTTCACTCCTTTTTCTCCTGGCTAACTTTTACTTTCCTTCTGAAGCTGGATTCACCCTCCCTGTGGGTTGGATATCTGAATACAGCATGGTTCCTCATAAAAGGATTCCATGGTTCCTCGAAGGACAACTTAGGTAAACCCTTTGTTTCCTCCTCTGAACCCCATTAGCACTATGTGCACATTTTAAGTCACATTTAATTATAACCACTGATCTTGTTCTTCTCTTCAACTACAGGAGAGCCCCATGAGGGTAAGGGCTACATCTTATTCCCCAGTATCCCTCGAACCTGGCACAGTGCCTAGACTGGAACATAATAAAGACTCAATAAATGATGAATGAATGGAGAGACACATGGATGATGGACAGTCTCTACCACTGACAGGCTTCCAAACTTGCCAGGGAAACCAGAATAATATGAACAAACTGTAGAATGACAAAAATGATGGCACGTTGTGTGATGCACAGACTTCTAACATCTTAAAAAGGCATAGTAACACAACTTTAAGGTATCACTGCATGATATTAAATTAATCGAAATAAATAAAACATATAAAATCCAGTTGGGGAAGGAGCATGCCTATCGACTGTTGGTAGCATTGCAAATTGGTTCAGTCTGTCTAGAGAGCAATAGGGCAAGATGTAACATAAGCTATAAAACTGTACATGCCCTTTGACATAGTATTCCATTTTAGGGAGTATACCCTGAGGAAATAACCCAAACCAAAAAAAAAAAAAAAGGCAAATTTATATGAAGATATTTATAGCAATAGTACTTAGAATCCAGAGAAAGACAGTAACAACTAAGCTCTAATGGGACAGTAAACCTAGGCATATTATGGCATTACATTTTAGATCAAAGTGAAAACTGGCAATGTCCACATATATGAATGCATATAAAAAATTATGATAAATGAAAATACAAAATGGCAACAAAGAACTGATTTAAATTATATAAAATTTTATTTAAAAAAACATTTATATTGCAAAAGATATTAAAGAGAAATAAAAAATTGTTTACTGATTGTTAGGTTCCTCTATTTGCATGGAATTCAACCCCCTGGCATTCATGTATCTTACTCAGGTATCTACAGTACATGATGTTGTCAATATACTGAATCAAGCTGATGACTTGTAGGATGAAGAGATGATTAAATATCTCTGTGGACTAAACTGTGACATGGAGATGGAAAGCTGAAGCAATAAAGGGTACTGCAATCCTTGCCAGGTGAAAGCAAAGTGTGTCTTCTTATTGGAACTGAATTTTTAAAAAGCACCTGCCATCTAAATAGCTGTAGAGTATCACGGGCTTGGTATTCTCTCCAGTGAGGCAGCCATATCTGGAATGGCTGTAATTAGAGGCCACTTCATCATGTTTATAATAATCTACTGCCATTCTCCAAGATATAGCCATTTTCTACACTGGAAAAATATGGGATTTAAATGGGGTTTTGACAGGAATTACCACACCTCCACCTTTTGAGTCTTTAATGGTTATAATGATTTCACCCAAGGATAGGGTATTATTATGGGTTTAAGTCTTGCGTTTGGCACTTCCTAAGAAACCCTTAATGGAATCAATATAATAATTCTGCCTGGTATCGAATATATCTATTCCAACCTTAGAGTCAGGAACTGAGAAAATAACATGGAATGGACTTGGGGATTCACTAGGCCAACTATGATGTCAAAATTTCATTTATCACCTAACTCCCATAAGATCTCCCAGTATCCCCAGCAATTAGCTCAGAGCCCATGAAAAATCTAAAAATTATAGATGTCTCCTTTTCCACCAAACCACCATTACCTTGGTAAAAGGCTCTGGGTCTCTCTGAAGATAGCCAGGAGTGGAATTTACAGTATATACTTGTGGTATAATGGTAGGGTCCTTCCCCAGAGGTGTCTGGGCCCTGGGTCTATGGCTCAAGTTTAGGAATTGGGTGAAAAGCAGTGGTTCTCTATACCTGGTGACTCAAAAGAGGCTTTTGTCCCTTAGGTCCAGTGTTTGTTATTTGTTTGTTCTGATTACATGGACCAAGAAGTTTCTTAGAAATTATCCATCCATTTCAGTGCAAAAGACTTCATGGTCTTTTAACCATCCCAAAGGTAGCCATGGGTGCAGGCTGGTCTGATTAGCATACCAGCCTGCTGCCTGTTACAGAAACTTGTGCTTAGTTAGACACTGTTAGCTGTGTACCCAAGAGCCACCCTGCACATTTTCCTTGCCAACGGAAACAAAGTGTGTTGTGGTACAACACTGTGCTCTACTAAAAGTTCTTACAGTACTAAATTTCCTTGCACTTAGGTGGCAAGTATGTGACTTAGATTCTGACAAAGCAGACAGGTGTGTGTGAAAATTGGATTTGGAAGTGAGCACAATGAAGAGAAGGTCAAATGCAGTGGAGCTGACATCTGGTAAGTACAAGGCGAAAACAGCCCGAGATTATACCAGTGCCAAAGGGCAGTGGTGTCGATAAAGCCGCCTCAGAACCCCAGGCTCTGCTCTTTAGCCACATCCTTGCCCAGCGCAACCTGGGGGGTACATAATATCCTTTTATAAAATCCCTTTCTGGGGCGCCTGGGTGGCTCAGATGGTTAAGCGTCTGCCTTCGGCTCAGGTCATGATCTCAGGGTCCTGGGATCGAGCCCCGCATCAGGCTCCCTGCTCCTTGGGAGCCTGCTTCTCCCTCTGCCTCTCTCTCTCTCTCTCTCTCTCTGTCTCTCATGAATAAATAAATAAAATCTTTAAAAAAAAAAAAATAAAAAATAAAATAAAATCCCTTTCTGCTTAAGTCAGCCCACACGGATTCTGTTGCAATTAAAAACATTAAATAATACATGCACCACCTTGCCTCTGGAGGTTTTTAAAGTGTCACTCCTTAGTCTCTTCCCCTGGGGATTCTAGTAATCCCAAGGAAATCAAGGATCTCATTTCAGTTATAGCACTCTCAGAATAAAGATAAGAACCGTTACGGCTCTCTTCAAAGATGTTGGTAATCATGGTCATTCTCAGTGATCTGGTAAAGGAAGTATCTTTTAGTCCCTCTTAGGAAATACAGTGAGCAAGCTGCATATGATAAATACATGTCAACCTTATCTACTTAATTTTTTTAAGTCTTTACATTATATCACATCTTTCTGGCATCTTATTTTCATTCTTTATGTGCCATTATTGAGTACAGGTTTCAGTAAGTCATCTAAGAAAACAATTACAAGTCCCAGATGCTTGAGCTAACATGTTGAATCAAATGTCTTTGATAAGTACATCCATATCCATAAAATCAGCCTGATCTAAAATTATGTTCCTCCAGAATGGAAAGCCATTTGAGATACTGGTCACCAAAATGAATGACACTTGTCCTGTATAGTCACCAATATTGGTTCTCAAAGTGTTATCCAAGAAGCTCTAGGGGGTTCTCAGGACACCTGTAGGAGCAAAAAAAAAAAAAAAAATGCAAGCCTCTGGGCACCATACTCCACTTCAAAACTGTTAATTCATGGCCTCCTGTGTGTTGTTGATACCATTTGGGTGTGAAATGCTGGCACCTGCCTGGACAAGCATTGCTCTCCACCTGGGCTGCGGAAACGACCTGAAAGTCCAGAACATTCCATGGCCAGATCTACCATGGTCTGTACCAGTATAGGCTATCTGTGTGTCTCCCCTTTATGCTGTGTTCCCTTCCTTCTGTCTGGGGCCTGAAGCTCTAGAAAGCATGGGGTCTCTTTTTCTCAGCTCCCCCCCCAACATTACTGTTCAATAAAGGAGCCTCTTCAGTGCCCTCAGATCCCTTCATGCAAACACCTGTCTGCTTTCTCATGGGACACCCCAGGTGCAGGACACTATAGAGGTGGCAGGGCCTCAAGCCTCAGAGTTACCCCAATCCTAAAAAGAGGTGGCCAGGTGTCTGGAAGGATGATCAGTGGGCAGGAAGAGCATCATTTCCTTCTTTCTCTTTATCTGGAGGCAGAAGTGGGACAAAGCAGAACCACTGGTGAAAAGAAGAAAAAATAGATGAAGTAATAATACCAGTCACATACCTATAAAATATCACGTATCCTTCTTCCCAAGTGTATCCACGTCTATTATTCCATCTATGGGCAGACTTGCCTAAGAATATTATTTCCATTTGATGGGTGCGGAAAGTGGGACAGAAAGTAAGACCATGGGCTGAGCTGAAGCCAGAACCAAGACCTCTGAGTCCTTCCCCAACACTTCTCCCCTGAGTCCCTCTGATTCCGTTTCTCCTGCCCCTCCATTCCCCACACAGGTTCGCACCAGGTCCAATCCTGGGAAAGATGCCATCAAACTTGGTTTCTGAGAGTGACTCTACTTTGGGCAGAGGAGCCCTTCCCTTTTATTCAGGGGGCTCCATTCGTTTCTGAGAAGAAACTAGAGTCCATTGTCTCCCACTAGGAAACAGCTTCAAAGAGACACAAATGCAGATTTTGGCGAGCTAAGAGGGCCCATGACTCTACTTCCAAGAGGGTTCTCTGCACCTAGGTTTGAATGAAGTGGGTAAATAAAGACTTCATTGGTTCTGCATTAAAACTCAGTCAGGGATGACATCAATCTTCTGAAATCACTGGGGAGTGAGAAATGGGTTAATAATCCCTAGGGAGTCCCACCCACAAAAGTTGGAGTCTTTAACTAAATCCTCTTCTGTGAGGACATAATGCCACATCATTAAACTGGCCTGTGACGAGCATTTCCCCTGCAAATGCACCAGCCCTGCTTCATCTGCCTTCAATCTGCCGTGGACTCAGGCTCTGGCTTCTTAAGTGGGCTCAACTGTATTACAGGCTTCTGTGGTGATGTGGGACTACAGGGAGCTCCATTTTATGTTCTTAAATATTCATAAGGAGCTTTGCAACATTAATATCTTAGATGGCTTACAAGAACACTTAAATACAGGGTCTTCACTCCCCTCCCTTCTCCCCAAAAGTCCCAGCCTGCTCTAATTTGTGTAATGCATTGAGCCATTTTAATAATTGTCCAGGGATTTATTTCGTGGTTCTGCTGCCCCGTTGCAGAGGGTGTAATTACGACCCCAGCTTCTCTTATCATGTGCTAATCCGGCTTGTTTCACTAGGGGAGAAGCCAAGATTGGAAAGGGCAAATGCAGGACAGGGCTAATGCACAGGAATTAAGATATGGCCTCAGCTTTCCCTTAACCATCCCGTTCCTCCTCCAGCGTTGCTGCTGCTGGATATGGAATGAGCAGCATTTGCGGTGTCAAGAGGATGTTTTTAATTAAAGAGCAAGTTTTAACAAAAGGAGCAGATTCAAGAATGGGAGACCAGGGCTATCAATGAGTACCCAAACAATAAACTTTTGGCACATGCCACTCAGAGACAAGAGGCTCAGAGATGTGTCCTATCCTAAGGTGGCGTGAAACTCTGTTGTCATGGTTTTGCATAAAAGCAAAATGGAGTAGACACAGCCAGTTATAATGGGGGAAGAGAGTGGACGGATGCTGAGTATCTTAGAGCTCACTGAAATTTTCTGATATGGTTCAAACACCAGGAACTCAGGAGATAATGCCAGCTACTCTAAATCTGGACACTTCTAAAGGGATGCAGACACAGTGGGCTGCATGGGAGTGTGCACTGCATCATTTTACGTAGGGTCAGTTAATCTTACATCACTGATATTGCCTGATCACCTCTTGCCTCCAGCCCTATAAGCTCAGGGTAAGAAAGATGAGAGGAGATGAGGTGGCAATAGTAAAGACATGCAGAATCCATGTCAATGCACAGAAAAATCTGAGCACCAGCATGCTGGGCCAGACCCATAAAGCTTAGAGGACTCCAATTCTGAATAATTCCAATAGGGAAATAAGCCAACATACATAAAAGAGTATTAAACCCCTTAGAGGTGAACATATAAGCACATGCAAATTAATACAAAGCTGATTAAGAATATCTATGCTCTAGGAATAAGCCTGTTGTCACCAACCACCATCATTTTGAGGCAACACTTCTACATTTCTAATTCAAGTTCAAATGTCTGAAGCTGGCAAAGTTGTGTGCTGGCCTAGAGCCATGGACCAAGCCTAAGCCCCATCCTTCTCATCCCTCTCTGCTCCCACCCCTTCCTTCCCACAAGGCCATTCTCTGGCTAGCAGTGCTTGCCCATAGAGGCAACCATGTGGACTGCATTTGATGTCTTGGGAAAGTGAAGTCTTATAATCCAGGTTCCTACAGTTCTTTCCATGAAAGCACTAGTCAGAGAAGGCTTCATAGCAGAGATGAGAATTGAACCGGACAAGGCTGGGCTAGAGAGGAATATTCCAAAAAGTCAAGCAATGCTCTGGGACGATTAATTGGTTTGCCTGTTGGGGAAGATATTTACCAGGAAGTTGTAGGAAATTAGGCTGGAAAGGAAGACTGAGGCCAGAACATCATACTTAAATGATGGGGTAGCCAGCTTACAAAACCCAAACTGGTTTTCTGCAATTACGTGGTACCTTTGGTCCAAGAGCAATGAAGTCAGCCAAAAACTGACTAGTTTATCTGTCTTTGCTTCCACCACCTGCCTTCTATTTTCTTTCTAGGAGACATCATCTGAACAGCATGGAATAGTCACCCCACTCGATCTTAAACTATTCAGCCACCCATACTTGAGCATAAGAAGGTCTCTCTACCTGAAGCATGAATTATCATGCATTACTTTTACTCACTCACATTCTTCCCTGTAAGCTCCTAAAGGCACAGCAAGATACCTCCATTTAGAGGAGAAAGCAATATCTCCTCTCCCACCACACCCCACCTCCATAGGACGATCCTGCCCCCCGCCATACACACACAGGTGTATTAACCCCTCACCAGGCTTGCTGACATAATGAAATCTTCCAGGACATTGGGGCTTCTAGACCAGAACTGAGAACAGCATGGGATCAGATCCTACTCAAGGAGTCTAGTGAAGGCCATGTGGTGTTAAAAGCCAGAAGTCCTACTTACCATTCCCTTCATGATCTTAAACAAACAGATTCCCACCCTAGGCCTCAGTTTCTCCACCTACAAAATGAAGGAGTGAGTCCTGACGATCTCCAAGCTACCTTTGTGATCTCAGACCTCATGCATCTCTTTTTGCAACAAAACACTTTGTTGTAACATGGTCTTAGCTGGTGGACAAATTGCCCACACAGACTACAAAGATGGCTTCATAACCAAGGGCCCGCTGACATTTAATTAATAACAGCATTATTCTCTCTCTAGTTCATGTAAGATTCTGAAATAGAAGGGAAGGTCAACTGTTCCCCAAACCCGCTCCCACAGGCTCCTTGATATCCAAGCACCAGGATCACAGACTTCCCTTGTCAGAACATGATTTACAGCACTCAGAAGAGATACATAAATTTCCATAAACATCTGCAAATGCCCCAGACATCAGATTCCACGAGCGTGGGGGTGGGGTTGGGTAGAGAGCAGATCCTGGGGATTGTGGGTGATGAGGCAGCTCCCTGCGCCGGGCAGCGCGACAGCTTCCCTAACTTCAGGGCATTAAAGCTAAATTTGACTAATCGTGAGCAGTTCTTCCTCTGCTGAGCACCTGAGCGCTAATTATATGCCTGGTTAATTCAGTAATGTACACACATTGCTGCGCGAACCCAGCTCTCTCCTTTCCTCCACTTCACGAGATTAATGGGGGAAGAAGAAGGTTGTTACAAACCTGTTTGTGTGGTTGTTCTTTACACGTCCTATGACGACGACCAAAAATGATCTGAATTCCCTTCCCCAACGTTGCTCAGGCACATGCATGGGCATCATTTAGCACATGGCCCCTCTCCCCCGACAGCCAAGCACATGGGGCACACTCAACAGGGGGATGGTGAGCTTGGGAGGGAGACTGGAGCAAAGGTGCCATTCTCAGCAGAACTTCTACCATAAATACCCCCATGGTGTCCCGATATCACACATTTATTAGCAACTCTTTCCAGATGGCCATCATGGGGTGCTGGTTTCCAGGATCATTGCAAGCTTTCCTGTGCCCTCGCTCCACACCCCTCCAGACGCTGCTTGGTTCTGTCCTGTGAGGATTGAACTAGGCGTGCATTCCAGGGTTACAGCTGCCCCTCAGTGTAGGAGCCTGAAATTCCAAGTTCTCTGGGGCCCAAAGCAGGGCAGAGACTCAAGAAAGAAAAGGGTGGAGGGTGCAGGAAAGAGGTTTGCCAAGTGGAGCAGGGGAGAAATCTGGGGTCTCCTAGACACTAAGACAACTTAACCCTGCCACCCTTGCTGCCAACATCAGGACAGAACAGGAGAGATGGCCCCTCCTGTCTCACACACCATTGGCTGCCCTTCTGTGCTCTTTTCCCCACAAAACTTGCCTTGGTGTTTATAGCCTCGTTCCATTTTTTTTTAATGCTTGTAGAGGGATGGGGAGCAAATCCTGTCATTTAGCCCAGGCCCGGCCCCCCAGAAATACCCCCAGCTTCTTCCCTCCCTCCCGCTTAGGAATGGCCCTCAATTCTGGCCTCCTTAAGTATGATCTGCTCACTCCAGGCTTGGCTAGACATCCACGGAATGGAAGGAACTCCAGCAGCAGGCTGTCTGCCTGTGTTCAGTTCAGTAATCATTTGGGGAGCATCAACCTTGGGGGATGCCATTTACTGAGCATGCCAGGGATGCCAAGGTGAAAAAGACAGGCTCTTGCTTTCAGAGAGCTCTCGGTCAAGCACAGAGTGGAAAAAACTTCCCACTGTGTCCACTGATCATGTACATCCAGGCACATGGCTCCGTGGGGGTGAAGAGAAGAGACCATTCACCGCTGAAGAGAGGGATGCTCAGGAACACTTCTCCAGCAGAGAGGAGATCGGAAGGAAGAAGTGTGATAGACCGACAGAGCCGGAATGGAGCAGCAGGAAGGACCAAGGAACAGCAAGTGCAAATGCATGGAGAAAGTGGCCAAGACAATTTGGGGGTGACTCTTCTCCTACATGACCCTTCTTTTCCTCTCCTCCTCTCTCACACCTCCCTTCCCCTTCCTTCACTAGTTCCCAGGAAAGCGTCCCCAGAGGCCCATGGCCAGTGCAAACCCTCAGCAGACCCTCAAGGTCACACAGCAGCCCTGTCCACACCTCGGCATAAAAGACAGACAGCCTGTGGCTTCTCCACTTCTTTGTCTGTCCCTCCCTCTCAGGACCACTTATCACCTACTCTGGACCAGTAAGCCAGTGACCTGCAGGGCAGATTTACATCTTAAAAGAAAAAGAATATGATGCTTAATAAAATGATGGTGGAATGTCAGGGCATCAAGAACAAGCCCTCCTGAGAGCTATTTTGGAGGGTAGGCACACCTTCATTGTCCTTCAGATAATAGGGAGGCTGGACCAACTCGGGTGTAGTGAGTTGGGCAGACATCTTTAAGAGCATCACATTACATCAAAAGATCTCAAGGCCTTTTAAGAGCAAATTCCTCTCAAGATGAAGATGGGAGCTCTGGGATCCAGTGTCTCTTGCCTTCAGAGTCCACTGGCCATTTGGTCATGAGGCAGCAACTATGAGACGGCAGAGCTGAGTTCCTGTTTGAGTTAAGTCAGGAGCCAGGCTGGTCCCCGTGCCCTCCTGGTGTCAAAGGGGGATTGGAATTCACGTTGTCTCGGGGCCATTTGTCCCATCCCATTGCCTCCATACCCCTCTCCCCAAACCTTAGTACCTCTCAGTTTTAAAAAGGGACCCTGGAAAATGTCCTTTAGCCCCAGCTGTAGAATCACCCAGTGATGTGGGGGATCCCCATTTGTTGACAAGCTGTGGCCTGAGCCCCGGAACAGACCAGCAGTGAGGTCACATCCCCACCATCTGCACCCTCCCCCAAACCCCCTGGCCCCAGCCAGGCTGGGTGATGAACAGTGCTGGCCAGGCCCATCTCCACTTCCCAGAAAAGGGGAAGCTCTCCACACAAACCACATACACGGCGTTCCACCACTGTTCCCATTGATGACCAAGAGCTTCGGCAACTGCACGGCCTCTAAAAACAAGGCAAGTCATCCCAGAGATGCCTTGATTACATCACGGGCTGTAGCCCAGCCAAGCTTTTACCCTGGCCCACAGGAGAACTGGGTCTGCAGCCGGCCCCGGCCGCCACTGGGCGGCCCCACGGCCACCCGGCCATAGATCACATCTGTAAGCCCGTGGAGTTCATTATCTCCCTAATGCGGCTTCTTTTGCAGATCATTAGAAAGAAACTTGACCTGACCTGTGAACTCCGAAATCGATTGTTGCCTTGAAACGGTCAACAGCCCATTTTCTAATCGATGCGTGGAATAATTTTATACATATTTAAATTATATATTAACTTTAATGCTTGTTAAATTTATCTACCACTTTCCTCCTGTGCTTCTTTTATATTCACTCGAACTCAGGAGGGTATATTTACCATTGGGTGGGAGGAAAAGAGGTGGGGGGGTGGGGAATCTAGGCCAAGACCAAGTGAAGGAGGGAAGAGAAGTCCCAGGGCTGAGCCAGAGGCCATGGAGGACTAGGTGGGGCGTGAGGAGGAAAGTGTGTTCGTGTCTGGGAAGAAATATGTGAGGGTATGGGTGTGTATGTGTGAAAGCGTGTATGTATGTGTGTGTACTTATGACAGAGTGATGTGTGTGTGTGAAATTCTGTGTGTATCTGAGAAATACACGTGTATGTGAGTGTGTCTAAGAATATGTGCATACAGAGTGATGTGTGAGTGTGTGTATGTGTGCCAGAGTGCATCTGTATGTGGAAATACATATGTGTGTCTGTGGGTGTGTAGGAGAGAGAGTATGTGTGTAGGTAGGAGAGAGTAATATGCATGAGAATGTGTGTAGGTGTGTAAGAGTATGTGTGTATCTGGGAAAATATATGTGTGGATATGTGTGTATTTTCTCTTCTATGCACTCTCCCCCAATTTGTCAAGTGGTCTAGACACCTTGCCTAACCCCTAATACTGAGAATTAGAAAGAATTTTTCCTCCTTAATATACATTAAGGAGCTATTGATACAGGGGGTTTGTCTGAAAAGGGCAAACTCTGACCATTATGGTTATCCTCAATGTGGCTTGAAAATTTTAGCACAGAGAGGGGTCCCCAAAGTGATAAACTATCTGGAAAGAAGGCCAGAACTGCTAATGGTCTTGAAAGCAGAGGTTAACCTCGTGTTCATCAAGCCTGAGACCTCGTGGATCAGTGAAGCCCTTGAAATTGAAGAAAGCACCAGTGTCCGTGTGCACGTGCGTGTGTGCGTGTGTGCGTGTGTGTGTGTGTGTGTCCAGGAAGAGACTTGTCACATTCACTAGACTTTCAAAAAGATTATGACTATGGAAGAAAGAGGACTGCAGATCAGATGATACATTATATTTTTAGGGGCAAGTATTGCTTTCTCCATCCCCCCTGCATCTGGCACTTTCAGACACAGCCCCAGCGCCCCTGGCCTTGTGTCTCTCTGGGGCAAGACTCACCATGGGTCTCTAGCCTTAAGCCAAGAACAACTGATTGAGGGCCACTCACACACAGAGCAGAGCAACAAACAGACGGCCACAGAGCAGAGCAACAAACAGACAGCCTCCAAGTTCAGAGCCCAAATCAGTATGCTCGTGCTGTCCTTCCTGATCCCAACCTTCCAGAGTTTGGACACTCCCAAGATTTATATTCTCTGCCTGCCCCTGTGGATGAGGTGTAAACAGATAAGCAAACCTTCTAGAAACAATCGTTAAAATATTCATACCCTTCATCTCCGTTATTTTGCTTCTAAGACCCTATCCTAAAGAAATAGTCGAACTGCAAACAAAGGTTTGTGCACAGAGATGTCCCTCGGAGTATTAACACTGGAGCAAATGACCAGAAACAACCTACCAGCCCAGCACCAGGGAACAGCCAAATCACTGCAGAGCATTCATATGAAGGATTGCTCTCCAGCAAGTAAAAAGCATATTTACACTTACGAACCATACAACTAAATTAACTACCAATAATTTTAATTGCCCATTCTCTATGTTTAAAAACTTAAAAGTACGTTTAATGGAGGTTTTAATGACATGGGAAAATGCCTGCAATACAATTCTACAGTAAAACCACAATATGGTGGGTTTTCAAAATTTGTTCAATGCATACAGAAAACAATTGAAGGAAAAAACCCGAAATCATAACAATGATTTTCTGAGATGGAGAGATTCTTCTGGCCTTTCCATACATTTTTGTACTTTCTAAGTTTCTATTATTAGCATGCATTAATTTAATTTTTTAAAAGCTAAGTTAAAGAAAAATCTCTGCTTTCCAATCCATCCACCGCAAGAGTCATCCTTAACTCCAGACCCCAAACTCACAGACTCCAAATTTCTATGTTTCCCTCCTTCTTGGGAGCACTGCAGCTAAACTGGAATGCCCCCACCAAAATTTGCATTCCCCCTTAGTGGTCCTCTAAATAAAATCAGAACAGTACTCACCTCTTCAATTCCTTCACACTTCCACTTTCTTCGTGAACTCCCAGAATCCCTCCTTGGGCAATCTGTTTTAACTTATTTCCCTTTCCCTCGCTATTCACGACAGCCTGATCCCTCATTTACACATAAATGCCCAACTTAGGTGTGAGAATACAACCCGGGATGCCTTTGTGAAAGCAAGAGGGGGGTGGGCAGGGAAGGGAAAAAGGAAGTGGGTGAGAAAGAAGACCAGCTTTGCTGTGTAGGTTGCTACCTACTTCCCGGGGAAGATCAAGGTCATCTAGTGTGAACTGCCTTGACTTCTTCCCTCTGCCTCAGAGACTCTCGGCATCATTATCATCCATCCTTTCAGCCCCCGTCCTGTCTCAAAAGAAGACGTATTTTCTTACTTTGCCAAGGTGCACCCCTCCACCTGGACTATTGATCCCATGCCTTCCCATCTCTTCCAGACCATTACTAGATCAATCATCCCCAGCTCCAGGGTCTGTGATCTCCCCTCCCTAGTGGCTCGTCCTCCTTCTGCAGGGTCAGACTGCATGGATTGGAATCCCTCCCCTACCACTTACTAGCTAGGCGGGGCACTTTTCTTCTTGGTGCCTCAATTTGCATGCCTGAAAATTGGAATAATAATAGCACCTGCTTCGTACTGTTTGGGAATGAAACGAGATGCTCCCATTTAAACTGCTTAGAATAGAGATGTCCCGTATAATGGTAGCTGCTGCCCTCATTATTGCTATGGTCCTCAAGCATGCTCAGTGGGGGCTCCTGTTTGGGGAAATGCCTTTCCCAGCACCCTTCTCCCTCATTCTGATACCCTGAATCACTCCTTCCTGACCAGGGAAAATCTCTCACTGCCCAGAATTTCTCTGCTTCTATCAGATCGCAGTACCTTGCCATCCGGGTGCCCCCCTCCCCAATAAGAAAAGTGCTGTCACTGGCACTGCCACTCGCACCCCCAAACCCCCAGGACTTCCCTCAGCCTTCACGCTCCTCAACCCCCATTATGATCCAAACTCCTCGCTTCTCCAAACTTTGGTCTCCTTGGCTTCCTATCGGTGCCCAGCCTTTGAGTTCGTGTCCCCCCTCTCCACACCCTTCTGTTCCCCTTCCTCTACTAGCAACTCCTTGTCTGTTTGCTCCTTAGACGGAAGCTCATCCCCCAAGGTTCTGAAGCAGGTTCCTCCTCCTCCCACTCAGTCCCTTTTCCCAGTGACCCTATTAGCCCAACTGTGGTATACTCGCCCTCTCATTAGCTCTTCACTGGTAAAACCAGGTGATAACGTCAATCCTGGAGGGCTGTGGGGAGTCCTGTGGCCAATTATTAGTTTCCGCTTCTTCCTCCCACCCCCGTCTTGGTCTCAGTTTCTTTATCTGTGAGATGGGGGCAGCATCATCAAGGATATATAAGCTCCTTTGGGCGACTCCTTTGAGAGGATTTGGCCCCAGTCCTCTGCCTTACTTAGGAAGTGACTCCTGATGAGAGTTTACAGGTCAATAAATAATATTCCTTTTCCCAGACAGATGATTCAGAAGCGCTGAGCCCACCGGAGAGGAAATCAGCCACATCACTGCCAGACTGGAAGATGCAGCTTAAGATCTGTGGCAGTCACAGCTTGCCAACATTTCATTCCAGAAGTCCCACCTCCCCTCCTTCCTGGGAGACCAGTGTCCCCTCCCCAGCATGCAGCAGGCTCCATTCCCTATTTCTGTTCCCAGTGACAAAAGTTCTTTGAGAACATGAGAGAGTCCTGAAGTTTTCCAGCTGGACAGGGGAGAGAACAGAGTTTGGGTTGAAATGGGCCTCCTGAATCCCTTGCCCAATTTCCTTGCCCCTGCACCAGGAAAGCCACATGGGTGGTAGTGAGTAATGCCTATTGCTCATGCAACCCCCCGAAGGGTGGACCACCCAGGGACTGACGGTGCCCCATCAGATCAGCCAGATACCCTGTGGGACCCCAGTCTAGAAGCCCAGGGTAATAGTAGTTCATATTTATGGGGCATTGTTCTCGATGCTTTGTATGTATGAGCTCATTTAATATTTACAATAGTCTTACAGGTAATTATAGGTAATAGGTAATAGTCTTAAAGGTAGTTAAATTATCAACCCCATTTTGGGGATGAGGATACTAAGACACAGAGAGGTTACTAGTCCCTGATCACACTTAAAACAAGTGCAGAGGCTGGGTACAAAGTCAGGCAGTCCCAACTCCAGAGCCCATGCCTTCACCACTCTGCTCTCCTGCCTCTTCCACGGTCACGGGATCCTCCACTCCAACAGAAGTGGCCTAGGACACTTGGAGGCTCCACCTCCACACATCAGGTGCCCACTGTAATGATTAACTTTATATCAACTGGACCGAGCCATCAGGTGGTCAGACATTTGGTCAAACGTTATTCTGGATGCATCCGCAAGGGTGTTTCCGGGTAAGATCAGCATTTGAATCAGTGGACTGAGTAAAGCAGATTGCTCTCCCCAACATGGGTGGACCTCATCCGATCATTTGAAGACCTGCATAGAACAAAAAGGCTGAGAAAGAGGGAACTCTTCCTGGCTTATTGCCTGAGCTAGAACACTGGTTTTCTTCAGGCCTTTGAACTCAGGTTGAACCTTCAGCACTTCTTGAGTCCCAAGCCTGCCAGCTTTCAGACTAGAACTGAAAACACCTTTGACTCCCCTGGTCCTCAGGCCTTCGGGCTCAGACTGGAACTACATCAAGAGCTCTTTGGGGTCCCCAGCTTGCCCACTGCACATCTTGGGATTTGTCAGCCTCGATAATCACATGAAACAATTTCTGATAATAAATCTCCTTCTATAATATTTGTACATCCTGTTGCTTCTTTCTCTGGAGAATCCAGACTAACACACCCACATCAGCTCAGATTTCCTAGTTTAGTTTTATCCATCTGGTGACGCCAGGATGAGGGTCCAGCCATAGCCACCCTGGTACTGAGCACTGGAATGTCAGGGCAGGTCAGCAATGGCCACTGACCACAGAAGGAAAGGAGAAGTAGAGAAGGCCACCAAGAAGAGGGGCCTGGGGGTCAAGACGGAAGAAGGCAGTGGGGTTGGCAGTTGGGAACAAGAGAGCATGCACTTAGTCTGACAAGCTAGAGGAATCCTTGTAGCAAGAAGGAAAGAGTAGATGAGAGGAGTCCCCCATCCCGTACTGCCTCCACAAAGGATGTCACTCCTACCTGGGCCTAGTGTGCCCCCAGCTCTTGCCTCTTGACTCCCTTGATGGAACATGAAATCTCTGGGGAGAAGCCTGGCTTCATCTCCCATCCCTAGCACCTGGCACAAGTGGGTGCCCCACAGTAGTGGAATTGGGGGGGGTCTATCATTCTGAAGCCAGATGAGAAAGTCACTCTGCTTATTGTGTGATGTAGTTCTGCTTGAAGAATGAAGGAAAAGCCATAGAAGGTGAATGAGGACAAGAGGTGGGAAATGGTTCCGGAGACCAGTAGCCAGAATCCTCGCTCAAGAGAGTGGAACATCATGGGGGGAACAGTGTTCTGGAACCACACTGCCAGATTCAGATTCCAACAGCATCTCTGACTAGCTGTGTGGCCTCAGGCAAATTTTTTGACCTCTCTGTTCCTCAGTTTGTCTCCTCCTCTGCAAAATGAGGTTGATAATCGCACTCACCTTAGAGAGCTGTCAGGAGAATTAACAAATTAATGCAAGTGAAGTCCTTAGGACCCTGCCTGGCACAGAGCAGGCTCTAAATATGCTTGATCATCAGCATCACCACCACCAATCATCATTTTGCACATGTGGCCCATCAAGGTGCCTCCAATTCATTTTGTAACTAATCTGAGCTATAGGAGTCCTTTTTGAGGTTTGACCTTGGGGACTCAGCCTTTTATAGATGTCACAGATCTGTCTCCTGATTCTGACCTTCAAAGGAGAGACTAGACCCGAATGAGGACTGTAACACAACGTGTTTCCAGAAATTGCTGATGTCCCAAAATAAAGCTCCATGGATCAAGAACCTGAGAAGAGAGATACTAAGTCACCAAAAACATTCAGCTTCGTTCAAGGTGGTGGGAGAGGATTATTTGTTTTTGCAAATATTAAACTTTCCAATTTTCTTATAACAGTGGTGGCTTCATCAGAAAGCTGGAATTGGATGCCCAGATTATTATGAGACAGGCTGTGGCTTAATCTTCTCGATGTTTTTATATTTGAGAATAAAGAGGCATTTGGCACTTATCTAAAATTACAACAGCGGAGAAGGGGAAAAGCCCTCGCAGGTACATGGCTGTGATCTGCATATTTACGTGCTTTTGAGTTCATTATGGAATCACAGAATCAAGGCATCTCACAGCTACGAGGAGCCTGAGCACCACCCTCTTCCAACCTCTTCCTCTGACATCTGGGGAAACTGAGGCCCAGAGGGAGGACGTTAATTACCCAGCATCACTCAGATAGTGACAGGCTATGCTTTCTGTGTAGAAAGCTCTGAAATGAAACTTTCAGGCAGGGAGAAGGTCCACTTCTTATTTTAACAAGATGCCTTCCACCTTCCCTGTCTGGTCAGGAATGGGCCCTAAGCCTTCACTCTGAGCCTCTCCATAATCTGGCTCCATCCGACCTCACTGTCCCACGTGGCCTTCATGACCAGTCTCCCTGAGACCTGCATGACTTCCACACTCCCGACTCCCCCACTATCAGCAATGTCTTCCTTGCCCACCATGCTGATTCCTCCTTTCCTGTGAAGCCAACTGGGAGGCCACTTCTTTGAGGTTTTTCTTGCGACCACATGGCCACAGGAGCACTATGAGCCCCTGGAACTCCCAGAGCAAGTTCGATGTGTGCAGCCTCATGGCTGAGAGGCGTGTGAGGAGGAGTGCAGGGGAGTCCGACCGCCCCAGCCTCCATCCTGGCTCTGCCTCCTGACCTCAGGCCAATTCTTTCCTTCTTCAAGCCTCCAGCCCCTCTGCTGTAAAGATACTTAGCTTGTACAGTTGTTCTGAAATTAAATAAACTATAGCATAGTGGGTACTCAGGTAATGGAAACATATTTTAAGGTACGTGATTTAGTTTACCCATATATAGATACACCCTTTTGTCCCATAGTTGGTTCCCAACTAGATTGAAAGGAAACACAGTTAAACGCCATGGAAGCAGGAATTGTGTCCCTTTTATTCCCTAAACTACCCCCAGTGCCTCACACAATGCCTAGCACATAGTAGGCGCTCAGTAAATCTTTGCTGAATAGATGAACAAACTTTCCTTTCATCCCTTAAGGAGTTTAGGTCCACAATAATCAAGGTAAGCCTTGTATGTGTGTAGTGATATATGCTTTTCAAAGCATTTTCACATGGAAAAATCTGTTCGATATTCAGACAACCCTGAATTGGAGGAAGATCAGGTATTACCTGTCCCCACTTCACAGGTGAGGATGCTGAGGCACGGACGACAGGTCTAGAAAGTGCTGAAGCACAGGCTACACCAATTTCACAAATCCAGATGGAGTCTGCTCTCAGTCTGCCCCATCCGGTCAGTGCTCGTGGAAGGTCTGATTAATTTGGATTCTGATTTTGATCAACTTAGTGAAGCATTTGATGACTGCATAGAGCTCCCTGGCTTCCAGAAGAAAGACATCTCTGAGAGTGGTGGCTGGATAAAGGGATGCCTAGGCAGGCAAGCTGGGGCATTGGGAGGGAAGTGAATTAGAGAAACTCTTCCTTCAGCAAGACAAATTTGTGCAGGGAAACCATGCTTGGCTGGGGAAGCCAATTGGAAAAGAATGATAGAGGGCCGGCTCCTGAGGTTCATCAAAGTCATTTGTTGCAGGTAAGCTCATTTTTCACAGGCCAAGGGGATATTTACCTGGAGTACACCTTTAAGGAATAGCCGACAGATTGAACGGTACAATGCTTTATTATATTTCACACCCTGGTGATTCAGTATGATGGAGGCAGAAGGAGGGGGGATGGTGCTCAGGAGGGAGAGCCAAGAGAAAGGCAGAAGAAAGAGATATTAAAATGTCCAGCAAGGGGGTGTCCTCCTTCTCTAGTGCCTGGGGCAAACCTCAACTGCATTGGAAGACACCAGAAGGTGCACAAACAGCCATGCCCTGGGGATGATGCTGACCAGAGACTGGGTATCTGACATAGGCTGACCTCATGCCTTCCTTCTAACCACTCCCTTATGTCCCGTGGGGCCAATTCACCCCTCCACCATTTTTAGAAGGGTTTTCACACAATTCTGGGAAACCTGAAGACCCGAGTTCTAGTCCTTGTTCCACCACTCTCTCAGTTGGGTGAGCTGAGACAATATGTTTGACCTCTGGTCTCGTTTCATCATCTAGAAAAGAAAGAATTCCCTAATGGACTAGGCTCCCTTCTAGTCCTTGTGTTCCACCATTCCAAGTCAGCCCCAGAGATCTACCTTTATCCGAAAATAGCTGGCTTCTCTGCAGCCTTCCCTCACATCCCTGTCACAACAGTCAGCCCCCGAGGACAGAAGAAAGCCAGCCTCAGCCTGGAGGCTGCCTCTGATCTGGGCACCAAAGGAAGGAATGGTTATCTCCTTGACAACCAGCATCCCTTCATGACTCTCAAGAATTCTCTCCTCCAGGATTCATCTCAACCCTCTGGGAAACTATATTTTTAGCCTCTTCCACCATTTACAAAGTTTCATAAGTTGGGTGTATATAGGTGTTTGTGCAACACAAGGATTGAGTTTCTGCTGTCCTCAAATCTTCAAAGCCTCTTATGGAGTCCCTCTGTTGGTTTTACCTTCTTACTCAAGATGTCACCATCAAGTGCCTACTCCTATCTTTGCCCCCAGGAATCCCCCTAAGGGCCTTTTCCCTTTACTCATATCAACCTGGCCCATGTGTCAAGTGGAAGGTGCACTCCTTGGCCCTTGTCCCTTCCTCATCTTGCTGCCTGGAATGAACATCTGATAGCTGGACTTCTAGTGGCCATCTTGGAATGAAGCCACCTTGAGGATATAAGTCATGAGCTAAAGATGGTGGGCCAGAAATCAGAAAGGTATTGGCTCCTTGATGACTGGGAGACAGAGCCATCATACCAGCCTGACAATGCCACTTTTGGATTTCTCTCATAAACTCCCCCTCATTTACCTCACAGTCTCTTGGGTTTTCCATTGTGTGCAGCTAAGCCAAATTCTTAATGGAGGCAATAGCCTTGTCTAAGGGTCTCTCCACTACATTCAGCATTCTATACCATGGGGCTTTGCACCTAACAGGGAGCATGTGAATATTTGTGAAAGAAAGTGGGAAGGAGGGAGGAGTGGTTGATTTCCTTCTGGTTCCTTCTCCCTCCTCCCCTGTTCCCTGGCCATGGGTGGAGGGCCTTGGAGGATGTTGGATGCTGAACAGGAGTGTTGGCTAGGCTGGGCACCCACCAATATGTTGGGGGATGTGTTTCCAAAGCTCTGATGAGGGCACCTGAGGCCATTTTGGTACAAAGGATTTACTTTGTCTTTAAAGGCTAACTGGTATGAAATTGAGCATGGAGTGTGGCCGAGGCCCCTTTGTGATATCCTTCAAGCTCTCCCCTTCCCCCCTGATCTCTCCTCCATCAGTGTTATTTGGGACTGGAAACTTTTACCTTTGTGTTAAAGCATTAAGGAGACATATTAAGTAATAACCGTAAACCTGAAGCTATGCTTTCATTTAGTAAGGCTTGGCAGTCATTTAGTAAGGCTTGGAGACAGTAGGGCATGTGACAAGCAGTTTGGATGAAAAAGAAAAACTCAGAAGCAAAGGGCCAGTTGGAGAAAAAGCCAAGGAGAACCAGACCACACAGGATTTGGAGGACCAGGGCAGCATGGGGACAGGAGGCCTGGAGAGTGAGGGATATGGCAATTCAACTCAGCCCAATAAACAGTCACTGAGCACCTCCTTCTACCAGGGAAATACAGTAGGGCCTGAGGGGATCCTCCCCTGGAGGAGCTCACAGTCTAGAGGAGGTCAAGGATGTTTATGCATATATGTAAAATATAATTTTGCATGTCCAAAAAGAAGAATAAATCAAGGCCTAGGAGAAGGAAAAATGAATTCTGCCTGAGGATAAGAAGGCTTCTCAGAGAAAGAGGCCTAGGGTTGGGCCAGGCAGGCCGAGGAGACCTCTGGCAAGCAAGGAAGGTGTGCTGGCAGGAGTGGGCAAAGGGAGCAGTGGGGCCACGCAGGGATGTGCTAAGAGAGGAAGTTGTCTCTAACTTCAAAATTGCGTCAATGAAATGGATGAATGTTTTTTGGACACCAGCCTCCTCAGAGAATACCCACAGCTTTATCGTCCAGGAAATGGTTATTATCCCCACGCCCATAAAGATGGGCTTAGAGCCCTAACTCAGGTACATGGCATTTCCTGGGAGTGAGTCCAGCAGAGGAAATAGTTTCGCTGAAACTCAGGTGGCCAGGGAAGTCAGCAGGCCAAATGTGCAGGTGCACTCCTGACTGGCCCCAGATGCCACACCTGTGGGATCCAGCTTGCACCGAAATGTCCCTGGACATTCTAGAAACATGGGCTAGATACCAAATGGTTTAATGACATTGGCATCTAGGCCAGTCCCTGGTGAAAAACCCCGAGGATGTCAGAACTACCACGTACTTTTCTTTAAGCATTGGGTAGCCCTGGGAGCCTTCTAGTACATGGCTCCTAAAGTGACACAGACATATTAGCCTCAATCCAGCCTCTTCGAGCTCACAGCACAGTTACAAAGGCAGGAAGCACATACAGGAAATAGCAAGAGAATACCCTCAGAGGGTAACAGAAAGGGAGTCAAAGGGAGCCAGGGTGCCATGGAATAGATGAGCAGAGTTGTAGGCATGGTCAATCTGGGAATACTTCCTGAAAGAAGCAGTTTGGGGTCTTAAAGTTCTGGGAAAACAGGAACTCCCTCACTGATGGTTATATGAGTCACCTACTACCATGTTAATGCTGCATAACACACCATCCCAAAAGTCAGTGGCTCAAAGCAATAATCATTCACTCTCACCCATGTTACTCCAGGGTATTGATCCAGTCTCAGCTTTGCTGGGCTTAGCTCCAAGCTGCAGGTCAGGTCCAAGTGTGCATGTGATTTTATGGTCCTTGCAGGAAGGAGCAGGCAAGGTGGGGTGTGTTCTTCTCAGCAGAAGCACAAGAGGGCATGTTGATGTCATATCTGCTAACATCCCATTGGCCAAAGCAAGTGACATGGCCAAACCCATCATCAAAGAGGGGTTTAACACAGCCACGCCCAACTTCAACAGGGCAGGGCAGTGCGTGTGTGCGTGTGCGTGTGTGTGTGTGTGTGCGCGTGTAGGAGGCAGGGGTGGGTGGAAAGGAAGTGAATTGTTTTAAAAAATCTACTATAGTGATGGAGAAAAGAGGAAAGATATTCCACGTAGAGGGATTGTATAAACAAAGGCATGGAGGTGAGAATGAGTCTGGTGTGGGAGGACAGCCAGGAGGGCACGTGCGACCCAAATCAAAAGGGCAGATGCACAGGGAGAGATTGGAGATCCACCTGCCTTGGGCAACAAGGCTGGAAGCATAAGTGGCTGGCACGCCAGCTAATGAACTCTTTCTTGGGCCCTTGCCTTGGAGAATCCTTTGGAGAATTAAGAAATTATGAACTGGAAGCAAGAAAGCTCACTCCTGTAGGAACTGCTCCCTGGAAAAATACTACAACTCACCAAGCTCCTACCTCCTCCTGAGGCGTTCCAGAGTTGGCCCAGCCCTGGGCTCTCACCCTTGTCTGAGCAGAGGGCATGCGCACATGGGCAGCACCACTCCCGCACTCAAGAAGTGCTACATTGCCTGTCTTGACTTCCCGACTAGACTCTCAGCCACTGGTGCCCGGGATTATATTCTACACTTTTTTTTCAATCTCTGAACAGCAGGAGCTCCATCACCGCATGTGGAATGAATGGCTGAATAGTAGACGGTGCTGAGAGAATCAGGCAGCGCCATTTCTGGAATAAAAAACTGGGGAAAGTAGGTCACCTGGACCGGCCACAATCAAGACAGTCCTATTAATAGGAAATGCAAACATTATTTAGGGACAGGAGCGTGAAATGGGAAAGGGGAAGGACACTTGAAGGTGGATGGAAACTCAATCTTGTGTGAAAACACAAACTGGAGCAGAAATGAAATTGCCAGGGAGGTTGCCTTTTCCTGAAGAAATGTAGTCACAGGTAATGGCCGCAGGGAAAGCTCCCAGGGCAAATCAGCCCACAGCCACCTCCTGCAGAGCCCAGAAGGGTGCTGCTAGCAACGCAGGTTCTTGAGAAATGCTCGCGGCAAGCTTTGTGAGCCACACGAGGAGGGCTGTCCGGCAGATAGAATTTACCCTGCCTTACACTGGGGCTCTTCCCACTGGAATGAATACCTTCCTCCTTGCCTCCTCCAGGAAGCCTTCCAGGATAAACAACACTGTAACACTGACTTAATCCCAGTAAAGCACATGAATTCCCCTATAGTCAACTTAATATATTCTACTTAACTCGTGATTACAGAGTTTTAAAATTGTCTATTGTGTTTTGTATATTAATTATAGTAGAAGCCATGGCTTTTTTTCCTGTGAGCCCCTCCTCTGGGCTGGGCACTCTCCTAGCTCTTATAAAATTCCCTTCAACAGAAAGTGGGGTAAGTATGTGACATGCAACAAAGGCCACTCGTCTCCCTCCTCTAGAACAGGGATGAGAACAGCTTGTGTCTTCCGATGCTCTGTGTTTTCCCTCGATTCTCAGCAGATGTTCTTAGAATCCTGGTTTTTCTCACAGCTCCGTCAGGGTAGAGCAGTCACAGGGAGGGTCCCTGGAGGGCCCCCAGGGAGGACCGTGCAGCCGTGTCATGGTAGGGCACCCAGAGGCTGGTGTCCCTTGCTGGTCTGCTCGCTATCATCACTCAGCCTTCCAAGGCCCTGGTCAAACACCATATCCTCCAGGAAGCGGTCTCTGGCCCCCAGTCCTTTGCCGATGCCTCCAGAATGTCACGCAGAGCCAGCTCTATGCTGTGGAGGGTTTGGGAGATCAGTTCCTGATGGGCCTCCTCCTGGGGACCTGGCCTGGTCCCCGACACAGGCGGCAGTCTCTATGTGAACTGACGCCCCTCCCCAGAAAGGGCCCTGGGCGTGGCCATCACAGGGTCTGTATCCACCCACAACCCAGGTGAGGGAGGTCCTAGGGCTGACCTGGCCCTGCCGTTTGAGCGAGGGGGGAGATGGGGATGTCCTCTATGTCTCGGGGAGAGGGACATAACTGCCCCTAGTGAGACCATTGTTGTACATCATGCTCTAAAGCACAACGCCCCTGTTGGTTGACAGCTGGTTGGTTGGTTGAGTTTTTTGACAAATGACCTCATTTGGAGGTTGAGGAAGTCAGAGGCCAGTGGAGGCCAAGATGCCAGGGGTCCTGATGGAGGAGAAGCTGCCAATGGCCTTCCTTTATTCCAGCGCCCTTGAGGCTCTGCATCTTTTTGGAAGGTTGGGTCTGAGACCACGAATTGTTCCACTGCGGATTAGTGAGAGGAGGCTGGAACTGAGCCCACCCCACCCAGAAATCTTCACCGCATGAACACAGAGCTTCCCACTATTCCTCCGGGAGAAGTGGTTATACGCACTCAGGCTCAGACACACACACTCTCCCACCCCCACGCTCAGACTCACCCACTCTCGTCCCCTCACACACACGCTCATCCCCTGCCCTTTGCCTGGACGTGGAGTCAAGGGTTGCTGTCAAACAATGTCGTTCGTTGCTATCATACTTCGGGCTTTGCAAAGGATTCTCATAGCTAATATTTTCAAACCTTCCGTGTAGATTGTTGCGAGCACTTCTTGAAGTAGGCAGACAGCTACTGCCATCACCAGTTGAAGAAACTGAAGCCCAGAAAGATGAGCAGCTCATTTCAGGCAGAAAACACACGTGGTCAGCCGACAGCCGCACCCGGACCAAACCTCCCACAGTGCGCGGCGGCGGCCAGTGGAGGGGGACCCAGCGCCTCCCCGCACTGGGGCCGAGGTTGAGAAAGCCTGAAGCACAGTCAACCAGCAGTCAGGAAGCCGGGCTTTTAGCCTCCTGCCTTGCCCCACATTGCTGTGGGACAGAGGCCAAGCGACCTCACTCCTCTGGGGCTTGGACGCCAGGCCGTCTGGGCTCTCTTGTGGCCCTAGTGTGGGGACAGCCTCGGCTCCCCCACTTGTCATGAGAGCTGCTACTGCACCCCAGCTCCAGCTGCGCCCTCTGACCGCAAGCCCCTCTGACCCCCCCTGCACGGGTCAAACGGTCCAGGGGCCGGCAGGGGACCCAGCAAGCCAGAGACCTCGCCGACACCTTCCATTCGGAACCGGGGACAAACGACCTCTCTCTGGAGGCCAACCTGCGACATGTGATTGCAGAAACAGTGGTGGCCGTGTTTCAGTCGATTAGAGGAAGAAGGCCGTCCGAGAGACAAAAGCCAACCTGCAGAGAGGGCAAGTGGAGGCCCAGACTTCTGGAGTTCCAGCCCTAGCAATCCTGGAGGCCCAGCCACTCCCTGGCCGCCCTGACATTTGGGGACAGGAGACAATTAATCTCCCTTTGGCCTGTCCTAGTCTAAACTAGGTTTCCCTCACTTGCAACCAACCTCCAAGTGCTTGCCCTTCTCAGCCTCCCGAGCAGCTAGCAGTCATGAGACCCTGTCTGGACCACGAGACATAATCAGACACCTGCTGAGGACATCTTTTTCTTCCTAACTTAGAGGGTTGGTGCTCTGGCCGAGAGCCACTGACTGATTCTAGCCACTGCTCTATTTCTTATTTGGGGGAAACAAAACAAAACTCTCTTCATTTAAGACGCAGTCATGGGGTTTCTGCTTCATTCGGCCACCCTACCCCTGTTACACTGGTAAGAGTCTCCTCTAGCAGGAGTGGAGGGGCCCGGTGGTTGTTCACGCAGGACCCTTCAACCTTGCACTGCCTTCCACCTCTGTCAGCCCCTCCCCTGCTTGCCAAAATCCTGACCTCAAAGTTGGGGATGGGAGAACAACGTGGCCATGGTACCACCTGACGTGGGAGAGAGCTTGGCTGGCCGCAGGCTTCAGGCCAAGGGGGGCTGGTGAAGGGAATTGTCACGGCATAACCCTGACAAGTGGGTAATCCTCGTAACTCAGAGAAGAAAATAACGAGTGTGATTAATGATCCCAGGATACCCGAGGCCTGGGACCAGGACGGAGCCAGGGAGCATGCGGAATATTCCTACCTGGTAGGCAGGGTCTGAGGTCTCTGAGACCAGAAATCACCCGGAAGGGCCCAGTGCCTCTTCTGACTGGTTCTCTTGCCACAATCAGGGCCAAATGTGCAGACCAGGCCGGTCCCCGTGGGCCTTGCAGGTAGCCTGAGGAAGAGACATACAGGAGACATGTCCTAAGCATGCCCAGTCATGAAATTTAGTTCCTGCTGATCTACAAACTCAGGGTCTGTCAGAAAGCATTTTCACAAACCTTCACCAAATGGTAAAGCTGGAAATCACCTTAGAGATTGTCTAGGTCAACCTCTCACCCAAAAATAAAGAGACTGGGGTCCAGAGAGGGAAAGAATCTGGGCCCAAGGCGCCCAGCACAAGGATGACAGAACCACACCAGGACTCCGCATTTCCTGGCTCCTTCCTTTGGCTATTTGTCACCGCAAACCCCTGCCTCTCATTTCTGGAATTATCTCTTGGGTCCAAAAACTTGTGCTAAAATAGTAATGGGCCTCCTAGTCAAGGGAGAATGTGGAAATGTATCAGTTATCTACCGCTGTGTAATAAATTAACCCACAACTTAGTGGTTCAAAATGACCAGCACTTACTGCCTTAAGCGTTCTGTGGATCGGGACTCAAACCTGCTGAGCTGGGGGTTCCTGGAGCAGGGTCTCTCCTGAGTCTGCAGTCAATATGGAGGCTAAAGCCAGGGGAGGGGACAGCAGTAGGGAAAAGAGTGCTTCCAACACGGAGAGGACAAGGAACAGCAGAGATCCCAGTGACTCTGGGATTGAAGAGTTGAGCGAGGCTGACGTGAAGCATGTGGCGGGGGGCAGGGGGAGGCTGGCCAGAGAAGCTTCATTGTCCATGCACACTTCTTTCCAGAAGCCTTCCCCAAGCCTGCAAAACTCTCAGCCAGCTCCCTGGCTCCCTGCGTGTGTCCATACTGCATGATTATAATCGTCTCTTAGCTTCTCTCTTACTCTGACATACTATAAGCACAACAATATAAAATAATAATTAATAATAACAGTATAATAGTAACAGCTAACAATTACTGAGTCCTTACCAAATAAGTGCCAGGCCCTGTACTAAGCAATTGGCGTGAGCTGAGGGATAATGTTTCGAGAAAATAAGTGGCTTTTACTTTTCCCCATTTGTCTCTCTTGCCCCTGGGTATCTCCAGTCTGGAAAATCAGGGGGACAGGACCAGCTTAGAGCAAAGAAGTCAATGGAGCTGCAGAATGAATTGTTTTTTAACTCACTGAAGGAATACTAGTCTTGAAAGTATTTTATTTTAAGGAATTAGAAGCTTAATCAAGACAGAAGCCTTTTTAGGCCAAAAGCCTGACTTGAGGTCTGAACTCTCCAAGGGGCTGGAGGACTTGATACCCAAAGGTCACACAAGGAACTCAGTAGGGGGTTAGGGTTAAGAACACAGCTCATGGCAGTTCTCAGCCACAGGGAGAAAGCTGAGCAGCAGGCAGAGGGAGGAAGTGGGGAGCCTGACAATGGCTCGAAGTCCCTGAGAAGGAGCCCAGCACCCGAACAGGTACTGAATGTGGGGGGAGCAGGCTGGATGGTAGAGACCACGGAAGGCTGAGCTCCCTGGCATCCTGCAGTGTGGGGCAGGAGCCGTCGAGCCTGTGTCACTGCACCTGGTACCTACATGTGCAGGTAACAAAGGCTGGAGGGGTATCTGGGCTGCGGGGCCTCAGGGCACCCACAGCAGTGAGTGTTGGGGGAGGGGTTTATATGCACATGTGTGCTAAGCTCCACCAGACCAGTGTGGAAGGCTGAGGGAAGGCCAGGGGACCCAAAGTGATGAGGGAGACACAGCTCAGCCTGCCTGGGCCTTGTGACCACAGGACACAGGGGTCCATGGTCCTTGTAGCAGGTGCTGTCTGAGATCCCAAGATTCCATGAGACAGACCACAGTTCAGCCAAGGACGAGACCAGAGGACCTGTTCAGACCTGCCCCTTTCCCAGTGTCAGGACAAACCACACACACACACACACACACACACACACACACACACTGCCACCACTTTCCCATTCAGGGAAAAGGGAAGGGAAAGGAGAAAGGGAAGAATCATGAACCTACTAGTTTTTACCCCAAAGTGACTACATTTAAAACCAGGAGAGACTACCTTAAGTGGGCAGAATTAAAGTTCTGCCCCCATATTGATAGAGCATTCACAGATCAGGTTACATTTGGCAAAATGAAGTTAGTTTTGCCTATCTTGCTACCCTCCCGTCTCTACCCGCAGCAGACCACATCCCCCTCCCTGTAAGGCAGCCTCGAATTCTCCTGCTGCCCTTTCACTGTGCCTCTGCCTTAGACCACCTCCTCTAGTCCCCCTGCCCTCCTTCTCTGGATGGGCCTACTTTCTCCCAAGCCTGCATCCTCCCCTCATACCTCCCTGGCACCTGCAAGCAAGCAGAATGGTGGAGAACATTCTGGACAAAGAGGGAGCAGCTGGGTTCCAGATGGTTCCAGCTCTGATGGGCCATGAGACCATAGGCAGGTGAACACACCTCACAGCCTTGGCCTCTTTATCCTAAAAATGAGGGTATTGGCAATGAAAGACTCTCACACAGTTGCTGTGAGGCTCGCGTGGAATGGGAGAGGTACCAGAGCTGTCTCAAAAGCTCACCACATAAGAGCCAGATATTGTTTTAAGCATCTTCTATAAATTGGCTTGTTCTATCCATTTCACAGATGGGGCAACCGAGGCCCAGAGAGTGTTCAGTGTCTTGTCTCAGGCCACACAACATCAGTGATCTGGCTGGAACCTATCCTGTCAGCTGTGGGCACTGACCCACCAGCCCCTCTCCAGGGAGCTCAGGTCTCCTGTCTTCTCACACCCTGGAGACTCTGCTCACCTCCAGTAGTGGCCCCCATCCCTCCCAGTGGTTTGGTAGTGGTAAATCAGCACCTTGTACTTTCTACCCCCAGGGAAGTGCACCCAGTAGAGCTCAGTGGTATAGATGATGTCCCCTGACTCCTCAAATACAACCGCCGAGTGCTGTCGACAAGGTAGGACTCTGACCCATCTTGACCGAAGCTGGCCTAACACAGGAGCAGGGCCCCTGAGGCCCCCCTGAGTGTGCCGGGGTAAACCCTTTGGCTGTTGGGTTGTGAGAAGATGGGAAATGAAGAAGCCTCAGGTAGAAGAGGGGCTAGAGCTATAGACAGGGCACTCCAGGGGTTTGGGAAACTCCCATGATCTGAATGTTTGTGCTCCCCCCAACCAAAATTTACCCCAAGATGAATGGTATTAGGAAGTCAGGCCTTTGGGAGATGATCAGGTCATGAGAGTGGAGCCCTTCTGAATGGGATTAGTGTCCTGATGAAAGATGTTCCAGAGCCATCCCTCACCCCTTCCACGATGTGAAGGTAGAGCAAAAAGGTACCAGCTATGATCCAGAAAAAAGGCCCTCACCCAACCTGCTCCTTTTACCATCCCCATCAGTCCTCCCCAACTGGGCCACTCGAAGAAAAGGTGATTAAAATGTGGATGGTATCTCTTCCTTAGTTGTCAGCTCTCCTCTGTCTTCAGCTGCCCCCCTGTCTCACCCAAGACCTCCCAGACCAAAATGTGATTACCCAGCAGTGAGGCCAGCCTCAGAGCGTACAGCCCAGCCCTGGACTCACCCTTCCTTGGCTGGATCCCAGACATCCAGGACCTACCCTCCTCCCAGGGCTGTGCTAGAAAATGACCCCTGGGACCTGACATAGAGCATTGCTGATGGTGGTGTGAATATGGCCGACTCCAGACCACCAGTGGTTAAACAACCGGCTTGTAAAATTCCTGAATATTTAACAGTCAGCTCTTGTGAGCTGGTATGAGCCAGTTCCAGGACACTCCCACCCAACCTGCTCAGAGGTCTTCACGCCCGGATGGTGCAACAGGAAGCTTCTAGGACAGAACACCTTTCCCACCACTGGGTCAGGACTGGATGCACCCTCCTTACTCCCTCCACCCACCTCCAGGCCAGGACACCCTGAAGTTAACACAACTGAGAATCTTTATTCCCTTTTCCTTATATCCAGAGATGGAAAGAACAAGCTACCGCCAACAGTAGATGATACAGATATTTCGAATATAGAGACAGGTATAGGCGTGTAGCTATAGATACGGATCTATAGATACAGATATAGATTTCCTCTGTGTCTCATATATTTTGCAACTTGGAGTAAAAAATGGGTCTATAATAATAATTATAACTATTATCATATGAGATGAAAGACAATATAGTCCTGGTAGAAGCATCTAGTTCATACTCCCCAACTGTGAGCATGCTTACGCTGGAATCAGCATCTGCACAAAGCGTATGTGGTTTTCGCTCCCTTTCGGGGGCTCCCTTTCCCCAGACCCATTAGCAGGCAGCGAGCGCTCAAGCGGCTGCTGACACGTATAAACGCTTGCCGGTAGGCCAACCGTTTGTTTGCTTTTCAGCAGTGTGAAGGTTGAGTTGAGTCATTTTGCACCCAATTACTTTGCAGTAAATTTGCCGGATGGTTCTTGTCCTGCGGTATTGATCCAGCATCTCACCTTGAGCTTGTTTATTGACACATCAAATTCAGAAGTCAAGTCCGCTCGATTGACCACTTCCCAATTAGGGCATTTATATGATGTCACCGAGGCTCCTTGTCATGTTCCGATGAGAACCATTTGTCCCCCCAACCACCACCGCCACCCAATCACCTGCAACCAAGCTGCCATTTTTCTCTGACCTTTCCGGAGACAGATGGTAGTCCATAAAATACATCATTAGCAACGTGTCATTTTATCTTGCCACCGTTTCTTCACGTGAAAGGTGCTTCGTTCAACAAAAGATTTTGCAGCCCGGTTCTCCCCAGAGAGAGGCTTACAACTGCTTCTTTGCTGGAACAGCGGATGATGAAAACAAATGCTTCCTTTCTTATCGGAGGGATGCCCTTGGCCCTATTGGGAAAGGAGGTACTTGGACGGTGACACAGAGCAGACGACCAGGAAGCGGAGAGTTGAGGTGATGGCAGAAGTGTCAAGAACACAACCAGATGTCACCAAGACAGCAAGCGCCAGTGACGTGGTGATTCACTCACACACAGTCAGCCTCCTTGGTGAGGTTTCCTCCGACGATTCACACTGTTGTCTCTTAACCTGCCTGTGTGTGTGGTGGGGGTGGGGATGATGGAGAAAGGCAGCGTCATGACACATGCACTCTTAGTACTGAACTCAAGGTCAGGAGGTTCTGGCCCTTCACACAGAAAGGTTGCATTATTTCCCCCATTTCAGGGGCAAGTTCACAAGTGGAGAGGCAGTGGGGGGTGAATGCAGGTCTTTCATTTCCTGATATAAGGCTAGAAAGAGCTAGATGGTGGGCTCCATGAAGGCAAGCACCAAGACTAGAGTTTTGCTAACCATTGCATCCTGGGGACTATCACACCTATCCCCAAGAAAGCCCTCCCAAAAGTGCTTGTTGAATAGTGGCTGAGAGAGGTACAACTCAGTATAGAAGTTCATATTACATTTGAAGCAGAAACACTAAATATATATCCTTACCACCAGCATCAGGAATTTGCATGGATTTTTGGAGGCCATTCACATAATATGGATGAGAAATATGATGGTCTGAGATACTGAGCCAGGACTGGGGCCCTGGTCTCTGGACTCCAGGTAGAGCTACGTTATGTTTGGGGTCATATGAGTGTAGTACAAGACAGAGCCTCCTCAGCTTTTTCAAGTCAAGGCAGACAGAACATGAGGTGATTTGTGAAGCACGCTGGGGTAAATGGAGCTGGTGGGCAGTCCTTGAGGCCAGAGGTATGCTATCTGGGGATCCCGGCTGCCCAGGGGGCTGAAGCGATCAATAGCTCAGCAACCCATAACCAATTCAAGGCACTCAGACCAGGAAGTCTGGTGTGTGATTGGAAACGTGGCAATGGGAAAGATTAAATCCATCCCAGTCATTCACTGTGGCCATGCAAGAGTGAACAGTGGTCAGAGCTGTCCCTGGGGTGAGTCCCCTGCCCTTCCACTGGCCACTCCCATTCCTCTCTGTGCCCTCACAAGAAGCCACCAAATCTTGGCTTAGAACAGGGTCTGAAGAGGCTATTCACACCAAATTAGGTCCTGAAAATCAGCACCCCCTCCATTAATCTTAAAGACCTACAGCAATATCCTCCACAGTCAAGTACTCAGACAAATCCCTGAATGTGGAGGCCCGTTGTTTGTCTTAGTCTCAACTCTTTTACTGAAATTAGAGTCTGATGCAACTTGGGATAATTCTCATTCTCAGCAGGATGGATAAATGGATGAGCAGGGCCTTTACTGACCATAGGCAACCAGGAATTATGGGGAGGAGATAAGATTTTAACACAGAGTTGCCAGCCCCTCACTAGAAAGACCATTTTGGTATGAAACACTTCTAATTCAGCACAAGTTTGTTTTTTTTTTATTTTAGCATGCTTGTTAAAAGAGGCACATAAAAAAAAGATAGGGCATGATACCTGTCCACAAGGGGCTTAGATCTACTTAGGAAGATGAGGAACTTTCAGGAAGCAAAGAGAAAAGAGAACAATACAGGCAACAAACAATATAATGTATCAGAGTATCTCAGAAGATGGTGCAGATAGTAATTACCATCGGTTGTCATACAGATGAAGATGAACTGGACTATGAAGGAGGCATTGTGGAGGCAAGACTTAATGGATGGTAAGGATCGGGTTAATCCCACTTCATCTTTGTGCCTGGGAAAGACCTGAAATTGGATGTCCAATGTCTGCTAAGAATGTGGACAAGTAGTCATGCTCTGGGCAGTTCTTCAAACTACAAGGTGTGACTCATTAGTGATGATGAGATCAGTTTAATAGGTTATTACCAGAATGTTTTTAAATGAAAGAGAATGAAACAGCGGAATGGAATGGAATGGAATGGAATGGGATGGAATAGAATAGAATAGAATAGAATAGAATAGAATAGAATAGAATAGAACTATAGCAGAGTGTATCTGCTGTGTAATGAGGAAGACCACCCATAATATAATACCTTGGTTTCACATGTATATGGAGGCTAGGGAGGGTGAAGTGTACTGGGTCCCAATGTAAAAGGCATTTCTCTCTGTGAATCATAGTCAAAATAATCTGAAAGTGACAGTTGTGGGACATCACTATTTTCCTTTATCTTTTTCTTTTACCAGAAGAGCTATCCATCTATCCGAATCCTTGGTCAGTCCAATGCAACTCAATCCAACCAATTTCTTATTGGGCACATATGTGCCAAGCCTGTGAAGAATACGAAGCAGTCAGACCCTGTCCTTGTCCCATGCATGACATTAAGGAACTAGTCCAGATTCAGCACTCAACACTCACTGTGTGCCAGGCACTGTGTCATGTGCTGGGAATATATCCTTGAATAGAAGAGCCATGAGCCAGTGCCCAAGGACCCCAGAGTCCAGTCGGGAGACCAGCAAGTGAGCAGGTATGCTAGCCTAGGTGGGGTGTACAGGGCTAGGAAAATGGCTAGTGATGTGGCCTGAGGAAGAAGGGTAGTTAGGACTGACCTGCTTAGCTATGACCCGAAGGGTGAGAAGGTAATGATCCAAGCAAAGGAGAGGAGTTCCAGGCAGAGAGAGGCCCAGAAGTAAGTAGGGTGAAAGATTTGTCCTGACCTGCCCAGGATTTTTCTAGTTTGGGCACTGAAAGTTCCACATTGCAGGAAACCCCTCAGTTAGGCAATCCAGGATGGTTGGTCATCCTAGACGTAAGAGAAAGTGTGGAATGTTCTGGAAACTAAAATTGGCTCCAATTTAGGAGAAGTTTAGTAAGAAAGGTATCTTATGCTTTGTCTAAAATCTGGAAGTTGATCCTAAGGCATCGTATTGAAATATTGAGTTTGTTTACTGTCACATCAATTCAGTTGTTTTAATTTTTTTAAGAGATGCTATTTTAATTTTTTTTTAAGTAGTGTTTATCTCCAACTCTAGAGCAGGCCTGAAGCTTAAACCAGGGGTTTGGGGAAGCAGACAGGTGATATAAACAAGAGACTGCCAGCCAGATGAGGCCAGCAGTGCTGGGGGCTGCATGCCGTGCCCGCAGCCAGCAACCCCTACCCAGTCCCAGCTCGCTGTAGGCCGGACGGAGAATGTTGCCAAATGTCCTGATATTTCAAAGGAAGCCCCAAATCAGGATTTATGTGGGGTCTCCTAATGTTAAAATATTGGTGACAAATTCAAGATTTAAAAAAAAAAAAAATACAGTGCCAAAAGAAACTTTCTGTGACTGTTGGTTTTCACCTCTAACATTACCATTCATACCATCTGGTCAATGGAACTATCGCCCCCTTATGGCAGCATAGCCAAATTGCAGGATATTCTCTCAGGGGTTAACAGACCTCTTTTGTTGGGAGTACCCCAGGGTAAAACAGTCCTTGGTGAATCTGGAAGAAAGTTGACCTAGGGAGCAGGAGTGAAGCCCCCCCACACCAAAAAAAAAGAAGGGCTGAGTAGAAAGCATCAAAACCCAAGCTTTGCCAATGTCCCAGATTGAGACAGACTGACCCAGGCTCCATGACTGAGAATCAAAGTCAGCCAGCAATTGATCTTGGGTTAGGCCTTGAATATGACATCTCAGCATGAAAGTGGCTGTCTTGCTGGCTGATTTATAAAATCCCAAGGAAAGTCCTCAGAGCAGAACCTGGGCCCACCCTTAACCAAGGCAGCCTGCATCCCATCAGCAGCAAGGCCAGGCCCTGAGGGAGCAGCCATATTTTTCCCTGCACCTGTAGATCTGAGCCCATCCTGATGCCATTGCAGCCAAGGTGAAGTTAAGCAGCTCTGGGTACTTGTCCCTGCCTCAAGAACTAAATTCTTATGCTAGAGCAGGCAGATCTGTGCCTGGATTCCTACATCTCCTGTCAATAGATTTCCCCAACGGGCTGCTCTGGCTCCACTTGGCTCCAGATCTCTTCTTCATCTTGTCTTAAGCCGTTGGTCTGCCTTTTCTTATTGTCAAGGGACAAGTTCACCCCAACCTGTGATTAGGTAAAGAAGGCATCCACCCATATATGCTAAGATTTCAGGACTATTTCTTATGCCACCAGTTTCCCCCCATGTATTTCCCGAAGTGTATTCCTTAGAGGAGAGAAATGCAAACAGCAAATACAAGTGCACAGACGCCCATGTGCATATACACACCAGGTACATACTTGCATACAAACACACACACACACACACACACACACACACACACACACACAACCAGACCAGGAGTCAGAAGTCCTGGCCCCCCCTTGCCAACCTGTCACTGATTTCTGTATAAAATTGGGGGACATGCTTCTTTCTGGTCTCAGTTTCCTTCTCTATAAAATGAAGGAGTGGGAGTCAATTCTATGACCTCAGTCATTCCTCCATGATTCTCTATAAAGTCATGCTAGGAAGCAAGCCAATGGGTAGAGGATGTTTTCTTGAATCAAGGTTTCATAAAGCAGAAATGGTACACAGGGCTGTGACCAGCTGAAAGGAGAGTGGGGGTCCACTGAGCGGGGAATGGACCAGGACAGGTGCAAGAGGCCGAAGGTCCTGGAAACCACCTTCCCTTCCACTCAAGGCTGACACTGGCTGTGAGGCATCTGTAACATTCATCTCCTAGTGAAGTTCCACCCTGCTCCCCTCCTTACCCTCTCATGGCAAATGTTCTATGAAGCCCCTCGATGTGCAAACCACTGTGCCAGGGGCCAAGCAAGGCTGCCTTTACCTCAGTTCTTCCTGCTGCTTTGGATGTCTCCCACCTACCCCTTCATGGAGAGATTGAGGCTCTAGGAAGCTGGTGTTAGATTCAGAGCAGGAAAGAATATCCTACAGAGAGGTAGGATGGCATAGCGGTCAAGAGCAAGGCCTTTGATGTCATGCAGTCCCAGGTTTAAGTCTCAACTCTGTTCCTGGGGCACATTACTTAATCTCCCTGGGCCTCAGTTATTCCATCTATAAAATGGGAATAATAATAGTATCTGTCCCATGGGATCATGAGCAATAAGTAAAATAATTCAGGTATGGCAGACTGTCAGTATCTATCTACTATCTAGTTTCTTCTTCCTTTCTAACAGAATCCCCATTTTGTTGGGGGCTCATTAAGCCTAGCCAAATAAACTACATTTCCCAGCTTCTCTGTAGCCAAGGATGGCTGGAGAATACAGTTCTACCCAATGACATATGAGTGGAGACCCCGTGGGGAATTCTGGAACATGTTTGCTTGCCTGATAGAGGTCTTGCTTCCTTTCTTCTTCTTTTTTTTTTTTTTAAGATTTTATTTATTTATTTGAGAGAGAGAGTGAGCAAGAGAGAAAAAGAGCATGAGCAGGGGGAGGAGCAGAAGGAGAGGGAGAAGCAGACTCCTCACTGAGCAGGGAGCCCGATGTGGGGCTCGATCCCTGGACTCCAGGATCATGACCTGAGCCGAAGGCAGATGCTTAACTGATGGAGCCCCCCAGGTGCCCCCCAGGTGTTCCTTGCTTCCTTTGTTCTACCTTTGTCCTTCCTCCTGCTGAGAACATGTGTGATGGCTAGAACTGCAACCATGTTGCAGGCATGAGGGAAAGGTCAAGGAGAGACCCTGGCTCTAATTCACACAACCAACCACCTGCACCCAAACTTCCTATTTCTAACAACTATTTCATTTCTGTTGCCCTTATTTGGGTTTTCTGTTTCATGCATCTGAGCCTAATGCCCAGGTGGTTCAATGTTTAGCTCAGTGCCATGCACATAGTCAGCACTTAATACCACTTATCCACTCTATGGGGAGACCTCTGTTGGCCCACTGCAGGGTGCCTTGTGGCGCTAGGGACACCAGATAGGACTCCAGCATGATGTCGTGATCCTAGAGTCTGCCACTCTTGAGCTCTGAGCACTTCAGTGAGTCCTCTCAGGCCTTCGGTTTCCTGTGTAGGGGTTGGACCAGAAGACGTATGAAGCTCCTTCCAACGCTGACCTTCCAAGGATCCACTAGGCAGTCTCTGAAGGACATCCAGGTCCACCATCTGGCCCCTCATGTTGTACACTCCCAGACCTCCTCGGATACCTCCACCCCCACCCCAGCCCCCCGTGAGGTTTCCTGAGATCCTGAGAAGTTTCCAGAGAAGGGAACTGTTTAAATAAGAGGCCATGCTGCCTTAGTTAACTTTGCCACCTGGTTTAAATAAGAAAAAAATACCAAGAGTAACATAAAACCTAACGGAATCAATAAGTCAGTAAATAATTTTGGTAACATTTCACATTAAGATAGCATGAATACTTTATTAAGAGCTGATAAGTAAATTTCCCTTTTTCTTAAATTATGCCAGGATGTGCAGAGGCATAAATAATTGCTTGAGCTGCTCTGCTCTGAGGTGCTTCCTCGCAAGTTGTAATATCATCTATTAACTAGTTTACAATCGTTCTGACGGCTCTCTGTGCATCTTGGAATAATTTACTTTGCAAGCAACTTTGATGAATCATTTACTCATCATTATTAAAGTATTTATAAATCCTGCTTTAATTTAGCCCTCTGTTTCCTTTGCTTCCCTGCAGCATATTGACCAAAAATAAGAATGCTTAGGGCAGTACTTCTGCTTTGTTTCTTGGTTGCATTTTAACCAAAAGAGCGCTGTTGGAGTGAATGGCCTCTAAACCCACATAACAGCCCCATCGCCCAGGCCCCCCTAGCCTGAGCTTCAGGGTGTCTCCACCTGCCTACCCAGCCTGCGTAATTAGGCTAAGAGGAGAGGGGCTCCCCACTCCACACACCTGGGACGGATAAAGAGAAGTAATATTTTGTTGAAGACCTGCCCTGTGTGCCAGGTGCCTTAGCAAATGGTTATTGAATGATTAGCCTGTATCAGACACCTTTCTAGTGACTTCTTCTGTACCATTTCACTGAATTTTCTCAGCCATAATTTCTATCACATAGCACTTGTACCATACCAGGCCAGGCTCTGAGTGCTCTGTGTATATTAATTCCGTTAACCCTCGCAAGAGAGATTGGCTCTACCATGAGTGGTACTACAGATTGGTACTTAACATGGTTCCCATTTTAAAGATGTGAGAACTGAGGCACAGAGAGGTTGAATGAATCGTCCAAGGTCACACAGGTGGGAAAGGACAGAGCTGAAAATCACATCCAAGTGGTCTCATTTCCGAGGCCACACCCTTCACCACCAACCTACCCACTGATAATCAGATGAGGTAAGCACTCTTTTCAGCCTGTTTTTCAGAAGAGGAAACTGTGACATACAGAGGGTAAGTGATTCTTCCACAGTCTCAAAGCTAGTGTGAAACAGAACAAGGATTGGCACTCATGTGGGATGGCACTCATGGGATGACGGTGCTCTTGGCTGCCAACTATATCACTTTATACATAATCTGGCCACGCTCCATACATTAGATGTTGCCATTCCCATTTCACAGATGAGGAAACTGAGCATGACAGCTTGTGTAATCTGCCAAAAGACTGCATAGTTATTAAGTGTCAGATCTGGGATTCAAACCCAGTCTACCCGGCTCTTTGAATCAGAGCATGAGAGGAAGAGAGGAGGAACACGTTTAATTTCAGGAAGCTTTGGTTGGGACCTGCGTTCCATTTACTCCACTCTATCCCGCCAGGCTCAGATGCCCGTTTAAGTGCCCAGAGCTCTGCCAGCTTTTGACATCTCTGTTCTGATGGAAAGGAGCAAGGCAAGGAGGGCTTCTGGAGTACTGTAGGGAGGATGAAACAGGGACTGGGGACACTCACTCAAGAATTTCTTCCTGTGGCCCTCTTAAAGCATGTCTACCTCCTATTTCCCCCATATCCAAGTGTCTATCACAGTCACCACGTTCTCCAGGGCCTTGGTCAAACACACCAGGGAAGGAAGAGAAGCAAACTATTCAGATGTACGGAGAAAGCCTTTGGGCTGAATTTTCAGCTGGAAAATAAGTAATTAGAAAATCAAATTAACACTCAGACCAACAGGGGTCTGAAGCCAGAAGACTGGAAAATCTTCTCAGGGAAACTTGAGGCCTTCCGATGATTTAATAAAGTCCTACAATGAAGCAAGAGAACGCACTGAGCATCTTTTTGAGGTTCTTCCTGCTCTTTGTCTTCACATTTCAAGGAAAGCTGGCTTTAAGAAAGAGTTGTTCCCAAAAATGCTAAAATTCAGTCCTGAAGGAAGCATGCTTTCAAGAGCAAGAGTGTAACTGACACTTTCAAGACCAGCAGAGTGGACCTTTGAAATGTGAGAAGTGTTCTCTGAGAAGTGACTTTTTGGTACACCCTGATTGCACAGGAGAGGGGAGGAAAAAGGAAAGAGAAAACCTTAGGAACTTTTCTTCAGAGCTGGACTCTTCCTTAGAAGAACGTCACTGATGCTAACAACAAAACATTAGGCCGAATACAAAACCCAGAGCAGATCGACAGTCCTCAGAACCCAAAACAAGATGCCTTTATGAGTTACTGTAAAATACAAAGGCACGAATGAAATGGAGACTTTTGATATGCACGAGGTGTTGGACTAATGGTAGAGGTTCAAGATGTCAAGGAGGTCGCAAATGAGATGTGTGGATACAGGAAAATCTTGTAGGCCTTCTCCAATAATCAAGTCATTACTGAGTTTAAATGGCGGCTTGATCTGGTACAGACTGAGGACATCTGCCCCATGGAATGTGCAGACATAGACCTACCCCCTCAATCAAATGTGTCTGTCTAACGAACCTGACCTAGAAGAACACCAAGGTCTCCTGCTGAGTATAAAGGCATGAACAAGGCATGATGCTGGCCCCAAGGAAGTCCGGCCTAGTAAGGGAGACAGTTGATTTTACATACGTGGAAACCAGGAATAATTTTTCTTGTAGCTCAGAAACACACCCACTAATCCCCTGCAGTAAGGGTTATTTGTGGGAGCTAGAGAGATGCACTGACCCGAAGTCCACATCTTGCGGGTGTCATTTGGACAGAGGATACTTGAAGCCCCAAATCAGGCAGTAGCTCCCAATCCTGCATCCCTGCTTCTACGGTCCCCGGGCCCAGCCCTCAAGTCCCCTAGACTGAATGGCTGGCAGGGCTTGTCACTTTCTCATGGAGCATCATTTCCTGCCTCCACACAAATAAAAGTGGACAGCAAGCCAGTGCCATCTTGTTTTCTGCTATTGGATTTATGACATGTCAAGTTTAAATAGCATGTGTAAGGCTTACAATGGAGGCGACACAGAAATTCATTTTTCAAGCCCATCAAGGCTCTGAGCCCCCCAGCCCCTCCCTGCTGGGGCCAGGAGAACGATTTCACGACATCCCGATGCTGACAAAAGACCTCCCTGGATCTCTACATTCAATTCTGCTTCTCTCTTTTCCCTTTCCCTCAAGTCCCCCAAAATTACCAAAATAGCATAAATGCCACTTACCAGTACCCAATAAATACCAATTAACTTTTATGCAAGTGTGCCGTGCGTCAGCCCTAACCTGATTCCTAGGGCTGAATTATTAATCCCTTACAAACAAACCACCAGCATCCACACACACCACCTTCTTGCCACCCAGCTGACATAGCTGGCTCTAATTTAGGCCCTGCTCCACCCACCTTTTGTGCTGTTCTTTATTGGGATGTGAGAACCATTTTCTCTACCTTCCCTTCCCCCTCATCAGCAAATTAAACTGCTCAGTCGCCCCCAGCTTTTCCCAATAATAGAGGCAGCTTGGACTTGACCCATTAAAGGAGAAAGCCCAGAAAAGCCTTGCTACAGGACCCAGCAAGTCTCATTTTGATAATTGATTGGTAAGACAAGCATTTGGGTTGCAAAGTAGCTTTGGTCAGGTTTCCATTTTGCAGCAAACCTCCAAATTAAAAATCACCCCCAGGGGATAATTCTTTTGCAAATAATATGAGCCGGGCTATTTCTGGTTTTGTCAGGCGCACTGTCACTCCAGGCTGGTGTCTCATATGTTATTCTGGCTGTGTGAGAAAGGCCTATAATAATCGCATCGGCAACTGAAATGACGGGAATGGGAATGTCAATTTACAATCATGAAACAAGGTGAAAACCACACTCCTCAACAGAAAGTTGAAGCCCACTTTACACAAGGGAAAACAACAACGTAGAGTCCCAAAAGTCCATGACCCAGGCAGGCAGTCTTGGGGGTGCTGTGTGAGGCCGTGATCAAACCTGAGTTAGTCTAGAATCACCTGGGAAAGCAGAGGCCTTGACCTCTTAAAAATGAACAAATGTGATCCAGCCACCTAATTTTTTTTTTTTTTTAAAGATTTTATTTATTTATTTGACAGGGAGAGACAGCCAGAGAGAGAACACAAGCAGGGGGAGTGGGAGAGGGAGAAGCAGGCTTCCCGCCGAGCAGGGAGCCCGATGCGGGGCTCGATCCCAGGACCCTGGGATCATGACCTGAGCCAAAGGCAGACGCCCAAAGACTGAGCCACCCAGGCGCCCCCAGCCACCTAATTTTTTTATGCTTGAGTCACAGTGAATCATGGCCAGATACTGTAGACCTCTGCCCATGATGCCACTTTCAAATATCACACCCTTCTCCACCTTTGCCAAATGGATCACTCCTCCTCATCCTTAAAGATTCAGCTCGAGTGTCTCCTCCTCCAGGAAGCCTTCCTGATTTTTTGGCCAGATTTTATCTGCCTCCTGTCTCCCACTGTATAATGTTTAAATAGCACAGTCATAAGGTGAGTTGACTTTTCAGTCTCTCCCACTACCGTTTAACTTCTTTGAGAACAGAATACATATCTTACTCCTCTTTTAATCTCCAGCATCTGGCACAGTGGCCTGGGACACAGTGGGCTGGAATCAATGTGTGGGATCCAGTGATATCTTTATTTCAACATGGTCTTCCTAAGCGCCTACCAGATAGTCTGTGTTAAACACATAAAGGTGATAGGAGGAAAGGAGAGAATCCCTCTTTCAAGAAACATACCCTCAGATTTGTACATTTCTATATGAGAACAGTAGAAAGCAAGTCCGTGGCAGATTGATGTCGCACAGTAGGATGGTTGTGCTGGCACGCCAGGTGGGGACTTCAGAAAACTTATTCCTTGTCCCAATCCCACCACTGAGTCATTGTGTGACCTTGGACAAGTCACCTCACATCTTTGGACTTCCATTTTGTCATGTGTAACATCAAATTGTTGAAATGATACTGGGACAATTGCTACTCATATGGAAGAAAATAAAGTAAAATTCTGCCTCGTGTCATATAGAAAAAACGAATTCCATGTGGATTAATGATCTAATGTAAAACATCAAAATTCAAAAACTTTCCCCCCCAAAACTGCAGAAGTGTATCTGCATAGCATCAGTTTAGGAAGAATTCTCTCAACAAAATGTGAAAAGCAAAAACCACAAGGGAATCTCTGACAAATGGGACGCCCTTAAAACAAACACACACCCTAATCAAAGTGAAAAATGAAGCTACAACATGGAAGAAGTCATCTACAACTGTCACGGTGAAAAATATGGGAGTAGTCAGAATAGCTAAAGAACCCGTACAAATCTATTAGAAAAAGACAACGTAGAAGAAAGAGGGTCCAAGGATATGAAACGCAAATCACAAAAGAGGAGAATGACTGATAACCTTAGGAGATGTTCAATCTAACTAGAAATCAGAAAAATGTCAATTAAAAGTGGCAGTGAGTTACCAGTTCATACCCATCAGATTGAAAAAAATTGAAAAGCCTGAGAATACCTAGTCTTTTCAAAGATATGTCACCACGGGAGCTCACATGCTGCAGAGAGGAATATAAATTGGTACAACTATCGCGGAGGATAATTTGGCAATAATTAGTAAAAATGAAGCTATTCATACTTACGACTCAGCAATTCCTCGCTCACTACCTACAAGGAGACACAGGCAAGTATATTCCTTGCAGCATTATTTGTTACAATCAGACATTAGAAACAACTTCAGTGACCACGATCAGTAGATTGGATAAACATAGTAAAGTGACATAATACAGCAACATAGAGTAGTCTACTCTATAGTACTTCGGCATAGTATTACTGTAGGATAGCATAGTAGTATAATCATACAGTGGACTCCTATACGGCAGCTAAAACTAACTCCCTAGAGCTGCACGTAACAACATAGCTGAATCTCAAAAATACAATGCTGAGGAAAAGCAGAAAGTTACAGAATTATATATGCTGGATGATAGCATTGATGCAAAGTTTAACACAAAGCAATAATCCTTTGTTACGGATGAATAATGCAGCAAAGGATGTAACCCGGGCAGGATAGGAGTTACCTCTGGGAAGGAGAGAAAGGAATGCAGTGGGGAGGGACTTTGGAACAAAGGAGGCCTCAACTATACGGTAACATCTAATTGGCTAAAAAAAAAAATAGTAAATAAAACTTCTGTTGCGGCGCCTGGGTGGCTCATTTAGGTGACCGTCCGACTCCTGATTTCGGCTCAGGTCATGAGCCCCACATCAGCCTCCATGCTCAGCACAGCGTCTGCTTGTCTCTCTCCCTCTGCTCCTCTCCCAACTCTCTCTCTCTTTCTCTCCTCTCTCTCAAATAAATAAAATCTTAAAAAAAAAAAAAGAATTTGGCACACCTCAGTAGTGGACATGTGAGGGTCCGCTATATCATTCCCTGTGCTTTCTTTACATGAAATATTTCATTATCTTAAAGGTGGAAAAAAAAATAGACCAAAATACTCACCATCATTATCTCTGAGGGAGGAAAGATTATGAGTAGTTGGTTTTTTTTTAACTGAAGCATATAGTTGACATATTACATAGTTTTAGGTGTTCGACAGAGTGATTCAACAACTATATACATTTTGAAATGCTCATCGTGATAAGTGTAGTTACCATCTGTCACCAACGTCATTACAATATTATTGACTATACTCCCTATGCTGTACTTTCCATCCTGTGACTTATTTATTTTATAACGGGAAGTTGTTTTTGTTTTTGCTTGCCTAGGTTTTCTAAGTTTTCCCTAATGTGCATTAGCTCTTTTGAAGAAAAATATAACAAAAATTACATATTAAAAAAAATGAAGGGTTTTTAGAGTAGATCGGCTTAAAGTCCCTTCTGATTCTTGAGGCCCATGATCAGGACTGGCTTAAGGACCAATATGGGCCAACAGTTGTTCTAGGTCCATGTGAGAAACTGGTAGAGCACCACTAGCAAGTGTCTAATCAAATCCAAGTGAATTTTGGCATCAGTGCTCCAGGAGGGCAGAAGAGGGGAGAAGAGCGCCACAGGAGTCTCTACAAGGCCTCCAGACAAGGTGGCCGATGAGGGGGCTGGAGCACCACCTTGGGCTGGGCGCCCAATCTGCTCCCAGCGAGAATCTTTGTCCTACCACCTGCTAGCACCCATGCACAGCATGACATTAGGCAGGTTACTTTAAACTTCTTATGCCTTGATTTTTACACGTGCAAATTAAGAGTAACAATGGCATTTCCTGGCAGGGCCACTGGAGAATTAACTATAATAATCCATATGAATGTGTCCAGTCCAGAGCCTATGGCCATTGCCAGGGACAGGCACTGGCCCAGCTTATGGCCGAGGTGAGTTGGAGGCTGGAGGCTGAGTGTGCGCTGTAGGGTGGGCAGTCTGGGGAAGCTGGGAGGTCTCATCAGGGAGGAAGGCAAAGGGCCAAAGCAAAGTCTGCACTGTGGGGGCTCTGCCGGGATTCTGTTGGGGCAGTCTGCTTGGCTCAAGAAGGAAATAAATGAACACAGCCCTCAGAAGCAGATGGAACACAGGATCGGGTTCCCTGGCTAATGTGGGCTCTTTACCCAGGATCCCTCACTGCCAGTCGATGGTCATTGTCACCACTTAGGAAAAACAGGGGTCTTTGGGTAATCACGGGTGGGGAGGGATAATGCCCTAGCTGTGTGGCTTTAGGGGAGTCACTGCCCCTCTCTGGGCTGCCATTTTCTCATTTATGAAATGAGGGATTTGGTATCCTGGAAAGAGTATGAGACTCACAGGAGTAAGGAGACCTTGGTTCTGGCCAGCCCTGCCTCTAACTGTGGGGCTTCAGGAAAGTCTGACCTTCCCAGGCCTAGTTTCCTCTCCGTAAAATGACTGGTGTGACATGAGGTTCTCCAAGGGCCTCTCAAGCTCCAGGGTAGGTCACATGCACACACATGCACACACTCGGGCAGCTGGTGCTGAGTTGAACCCAGAAGAGGGCTTAGGGCAAACCAAACCACCTGGCATATTAGCATCCCGTATCCAGGATTTACATTTTGTTCTTTTAAAAGCGGCCGCATGCATCTGGGCGGGACCACTTCTCCGGCGTGGCTGCCTACAAGGGATGATAAGGGAAGGCACAGGGCAGGCCCTTGCCCTGGAAAAGCACAGCCACCCCCAGCTCTGACTGCCACAACGCCTGAGACGTCACCATTCACATGCCGTTCCGTCAGGCCTCGACAATTTGTCCCATCGTCCAGATTTCCATTGAAAATGCCACGTGCAAAGCAAGGCTAACCCTGGGGGCATCGTCTCTTCAGCTTGGTCCCCAGTTTCACAACTGGCTGTAAGCAAAATCCTGAGAGGATAGGCTCCAGAGGGGGCTGGATTGGGGCAATCGTGGAAAAGGATGAGTGTCTCGAAAGCAAGCCCCCTCCTCACACGGGTCAGCGATGACCACGGCGTCCCCTCTTTCTGTAGGACCGTCTCTGTGACTGGCCTTATGGGAAGGAATCATGGTCCGCTTTTATAGCGATGGCCCAGGGGGGTCAGGTTGACTATGCAGCCTAGTGATTAGGACCTCGAGACCTCGAGAGATGAGCTGCCCTTGCCCAAGGTCCCAGGGCAGGCTAAGGGCAGGGCCTCAACCAGAGTAAAAATGGCGACAGCAGCTACTCATTGAATCTCTGCAAAGGCCAAGTCATTCCACCCTCACCACACCTATCAAGCAAGGACTATTAATATTCTCCTCTTTCAGATGAGGAAACTGAGGCACAGAGGGGTGAAGTGTCCCAGCTGCTGGGACACCGGGTCTCTGGCCTCCTGGCCTCAGGTGCTGTCTCTACGGTGATCTGCCTAAGGCCAGCCCTGCTCCCTGGTCCCGGTCTCCCCTGCACCAAGCCCTCAGATCCGGCCGGCTCTGGGGGCTGCCCTTCTCCACGCCTCACCCCTTCCCACCCTCTCCACTGAGAAGGGGAGACGCTGCCACACAAACGGTGTCAGAGAGAGTGACTAATGGAGGCTGACCCCAGGTCGGCGCAAATGCCATCTGACTCCCTAGCCCCAGCGAATCAGCCCGCCTCCCTCATACTGACCTGACAGGACACAGCCCCGGGGCGGGAGCAGCACCCAGGCCCCATCTCCCGGGGCCACCCTCCCCCTCCCCCACGCACTGGGGCGACTGGACAGAGCCTGCGCTGCCCCACCTCCAGGGCACAGTCCCCACTCCTGCCAGAGCCCCTCAGCTGGCCAAGCCGTCCTTCAGACCCGGATGACAAACGCTCCCTGCTCCCTGAGTGCCGGTGACAGGCGCCCAGCTGGAAAAGCGATGGGCTGCGAGGTGGGGGCAAAGTGCGGGTTTTCCTTCATCAGAATTGGCAGCTGAGCTACGGCTGGAGGCAGCAGGGGCAGGGCAGCCTCGTGCAGGCGTGTGCGCGCACACACACTTGTGCGTACCTGCTCTCCCTCTCTCACACACACGTACATGCACAGTTGCTCACACCCACTGCATCCAGACTGCGCAGATGGGACCCAGGAAGATGAAGGTATCAGCTCTCAGGGAGAGGTGCCAACCGCCACTGCCTCTCTCTGGAAAATGAGTAGAAACGACAGCAAAGGCTTCTCCATGGATCGCGCCCTACGGTTTGCAAAGCACTTTTACACCCACAGGATCAGCAAGTAATAAGGGTTAAAGACTAGAGCTAGGGAGTCACTTTCAGGCTGGGTGACAACAGGCAAGCTACTTAACCTCTCTGTGCCTCTGTGTTCCCATCTGTAAAACAAGACTAGTAATTCCACCTGATGAAAGCCTTGGTCATCAAGGGATTAGGGCAGCTCCCCTGCAAACCCAGAAGAGACCATTCAGCTCTGCTCTACCCACGCCCCCTGCCCCCGTCCCCGTCCCCACCCACTTCAGCTGCCCACGGCTGTAGTTTCCCAACCGCCCCGTACTCGAAATTTATTACCTTCCACAATAAGCTCCTCTCTGAGCCACATGGGTGAATTCCTGGGCCAAGTGACCCAGCCTGGGAGGGGGAGACCACGACAAGCCATGTGCCGTACACGCATGCACCCCACAAGCATGGCCACCTAGGCTGTGTGTCCAGTGTTCTCTGCAAGGCGCTCGGTGCTGGGCTGAACCTCCAGCCCTCCACAAACACTCCTGGGGTAAGACTGGAAACGAGGCCAAGAAACAAACCCACAGCTCTCTCAAGACAGCCAATGAGACCATTTAGGGCAAATGTCAGCGTGGAGTGGTCGGCACGTGCTCATTCATCCCAATGTTCATTCAGCAGATGCAGTTAACAACCCCTAAAAGCCCTGCCCAGCTCTGGGATGCGTAGTATAGGGTGGGGGGGAGCTGGGAGGACACTGCTCAGGCAGACCCCAGACCTAGACAAAGGAGACAGAGATGTTCCCCAGTGCCCACCACAGTGCCTGAATTCCACCATCAGGAAAAGCCATTGTGTCCATGGTTGTTATAGTGGTCTTTTAAGATTTTGTTTATTTATTTACTTGAGGGCGAGCAGAGTGAGAAAAAGAGAGAGAGAGCACGAGCAGGGGATGGAGGGACAGAGGGAGGAGAAGCAGACTCCCCACCAAGCAAGGAGCCCAATGTGGGGCTCGATCCCAGGACCCTGGGATCATGACCTGAGCCGAAGGCAGATGCTTAACCGACTGAGCCACCCAGGCGCCCCGTGTCCATGTTTGTCTATGGATACATCATGGAGAAATCCTACTCCTCTTTATGGAACTGTGCCCTTTTTATCCAGTTGTCTATAAAGACAAAGTCTCAGTATGTCAGAATTGGATGGGACTTAGGAGAGTGTCTAATCCTTCCATCCTCAAATTCTAAGTCAATGTGTAAAATATGCAAAAGTAAAACAAATGCCATCGGACTGGGACAGACAGGAGTAAGGAGGGCTAAGCCCAGCACCCTTGGACTCCCCCAACTCACGGTGCCTGCTGAATTCCCTCGAGGAGTTTGAAAAGCACTTCTTAAGATGTATCCCTTGGATTAGGTTCAACTGCATGTCACAAAGACTCCAAAAATAATGGCTTAAACAGGATAGTGGTGTTCTTGTCTCTGACACAAAAGTCAGATGAAGCAGCACGGAGCTGATGTGAGGCATCCATAGTCATCTGTTTGCAGACCACTTCCAGGCCTCTGCTCCCCATCTTCACAGTTCAAGATGGCGGCTTTTGATTCCAGGCAGCTGGATGAAGGAAGTAACAGAGAAGAAAGGTTCCCAGAAGGTGCTGGAGGGGTTTCACTTACATCCCATGGGCCATGATTTAATCACATGGTCACACCTAGCTGCAAGGGCTGCTGGGAAATGTAGTTTTACTCCTCAGTGGCCACGAGATCAGCTAAAAGATCTATTATTATGAGATAAGGGGAGAAGGGATATCAGGGTAAGCAGTTAGTGGTCACCATCCTGCTAGTCCAGTTTCCCGCTTTATAAGTGAACAAAATGAGGTGCTAATGAGACTAAGATTGATTAAGGCTCTAATATCCAAGAAATCTTCCCTCAACACCAGCCACGGGGCCTGAGTTAGACAAAAATGAAAAGATAAGCCCTGCCTCCCCAGTGTGGAGGCAGATATGCCAACCAACATTTATGGTATGATAAATGATGTCACAAAGCTCGCTACAGAATGGAGTGGGAACAGTCACAAGAAAGCACCCAAGCTGTCCGTGAGGGTCAAGGAAGTGGCCATCAAAAGAGAGAGAGAACTTCCCAGCTGGGACTGGATTGGTTAGGTGTCTGCTGAGTGGATGAGAGTAGGGGAGAGTAAACCTGGCAGAGGGAAAAGCAGTGCAAAGGCCCAGAGGCAGGACTGGGTGCCGTGTTTAGAAACTAAACAGAGGTGCATTATTGCCAGAGCATAAAAGGCAAAGGAGGTGTTATGGCTAATTTCATGTGTCAACTGGGAGGGTGTCTGGGAATGTGATTAATATTCAAATTAGTAAACTTTGGGTAAAACTGATTGCCCTTATTGTGGTGGGCCTCATCCAATCAGTTGAAGGGCTGAGCAGAACAAAAACACTGACCTCCCCAAGCAAGAAGGAGTTCTCCAATGACTGCCTTCAGACTTCATCTGTACCATTGGCTCTCCTGGGTCTCTGCCTGCCTGCCTTCAGACTGGCTGCACCCTCAGCTGCAGGCTACCAACCCACATTGCAGATTTTGGACTCACCGGCTTCCGTAATTGTATGAGGCAATTCCATACAAACACACACACACACACACACACACACACACACACACCCTATTGCTTTGGTTTTCTGAAGAATCCTCAATAATTCAGGGGTGGGGCGAGAGGAATATAGAAGATGAGGTTGGACAGATTGACAGGGACCAAATCATGTAAAGGCCTGGGTGCCATTCAAAGCCATTCTGAGTTTATTCTGTAGAAAATGGGGAGTCACCGGAGACTTCAGAGCAAGAGAGAGATCCTACCTGTATGTTACATCATATTTAGGGGCACGGTGCCGAAGCTAGTAGACTGACATGAACTGTGGGTTTCCCACATGTATAGGTCGTATTCTGAGGCTCTGGATGAGAGGGTCAAGGCCAGTGGCAGGGAGACAGGACAAGTGACTGGATGTGCTAGAGCTGGAAAGGGAGAAGGGCCAGTATGGCTCCCAGGTCACTGGGCTGGGCAGCTCTACAAGGCCAGGAACAGATTCTCTTTCTACCCTCAGCACTTAGCCCTGCCTCTGACCACTGTGTCTGCATATATTTGTGGAATGAAGAATGAATAGAGAAAGAGTCTGACAAAATAGGACTGTGGGCCCAGCACAACACTGTAAGCAGATGGGCCCTTAATTCAATTCAAGTCTTGTTGACTGACCGGCGGATGAGCGGCCCCAGGATGTTAGATGCAGCCCGGCCACTGGCCTTGGCCCCCAGGCCCCCAGTCCTAACAAAGCTCTGCCAGTGAGATCAGAAGTGGTCAAGGGCATGTCCAGAATGCTGCCTTCCCACCTTCCCTCCCTCAGCGGGACGCATGAAATCCCACTGTTTAGAGTTCAACATCCTTAAGGCTTCATTTCGGTCCGACTGAAGGCACAATCCCATGGGCGAGGATCCCCCTGTAAGCTGCTCTGCCGTTTACTTCCAGGGCTGCTGGTGGCCAGAGAGCAGGAAGGGGTGAGGAGAGGAGAGGTAGGACCGGAACAGGTCTGAGGGGACAGCAGGGTGGAGGCAGGGAGGCTGAGCGCCCCAGACCCGCCTCACCCCTCGCAGTCATGCCGAGCGCGGCTCTTCGAAGAGGAAAGACCAGAACCGAGAGAGGGAGGTGGGGGCCCAAACCCATGTGGGCCCCATCGAGGGGGCCCCGAGCGCTAAGAATGGGAAGATTAAATCCAGTGACTAAACTTGGTGGCAGGCCCTTACTATTGACACACGGGGCCCTTTCATACCACGTTTTAAATATATTTCTGCCCAGGAGAGGCCGGTGACAGGCTCGGAAAGACCTAATGGGAAACAGCAGCTAATACTGCAAGTCAGCAGAGCTCGTCAGCCCGGGCGCCATCATCCCTCACCTCCTCTTTCATTTTTATAGAAACGGCTCAGAAACAGAGAGGAGAAATTTCCAAAGCCAAACAAAAAATCAATACCGTGGGAGATAACCCGGCATTAATACGAAAACCAGAGAGGGCTGCTTTGTCTCCCGCCCCGGCGGCGCTATCAATCACACGGCGGCCCGATTTGGGGGCCACCTGTGCTCCGAGCCATCGTGCTGGGGCTGGGGGTGCAGCGGAGCCTGAGCCGGGGGGGGTGCCCGGTCCCCAGCCCCCAGGCTGCCCCCCCAACCCCGGGCCTCGGGGGCCTCTGTGTCACCAGGCTGAGGCCCAGCCCCCAGGAGGACGATGGGGACAAAACAGACAGCTGGGCGTGATGAGCCAGGCCGCCAGCAAAGGAGAAGCAGGAAGGCCTCTGAGATTGACAGGAGCTTCGTAGGCAAATAGCCCCGCTCCACGCTCACGCCCCAACGTGTGTCCTGAGACCCTGGGTTCCAAGACCAGTGAGGAGCGAGCTCAGGCCGCCAGTTCTCGGCAGGCCTGCCCTCAGAGCCCTCAGGAGGGACACAGAGCAGGCCCGGCTGGGTCCGAGCCCACCCCTCCCTCCGCGCCCCTCACCTCGTGTTCGCAGGATAGGACTGAGCGGGATGGTGGGGACCCCTCCTCACTCCTCCTCGTCGCTCAGCTTTGCGGCCTCTTCTCCAGCCCCCAATCCAAATCAGGCCTCTGCTGGAGGGCTCTCTGTTTTTCCTTCCAAGCCCTCACCCTTCTGCATGATGATACGCTGGGCACCGGCCCAGGTAGAAACGTGTCCCAGGACCAGCAGCCTGGGCTTCCTCTCTGCTCTCTGTGCCCACCACTCCACTGACAGTGGCTTCTCCCTCCTGGTCGCTCCGTTAAACCTACTAACTCCCTCCAGGAAAACCCCTTGACTCCTCCTTCTGCATCATCTGCCTCTTCTCTGGTCTTCTACAGGTAATTAGTCAATCTAGGGGTTCTACGGGTGCAGCCCAAGAGTCCCAGAGCCCCAGAACCTTGAGCTGGGAGGGACTTGGAGAGTCATCTCCGGATCTCCTAGGGAGTTTTAATTTTTTTTATTTTAAAGATTTTTTTTTTTATTTACTTATTTTTGAGAGAGAGGGCGTGCACGAGCAAGCGCACGAGCAGGGGGAGGGGCAGAGGGAGAAGCAGACTTCCAGCTGAGCAGGGAGCCTGACGTGGGACTCAATCCCAGGACCCTGGGATCACGACCTGAGCTGAAGGCAGACGCTTAACCGACTGCGCCACCCAGGCGTCCTAGGGAGCTCTAAAGAATATGCCAATGCCCAGTCCCGTCCGGGAACTATATCAGATCATGGAGCAGGAGGCTCACAAATTAGTATTTTTTAAAACCCGCCAGATGATCATAATGTGGCAGAGCTGAGAACCACTGTCTGTAAGCCAACCGGCTCGGGGGCTCTGCATACGTGTGGGCAGGTTGGGTGCTGCCTCATTCACCGCAGGCCGTGCCAGCCGTGCCCTTGGAGGAGTTGTGCGGGGCAATTTTTAAAAGGGCAAAGTGATTTGGCCAAAGTCGTGCAGCAGGTTAGTGACAGCCTTTTGAAACCCACACCCCCCAAATCCGCTTTCAGGGCAGGTCTCTGCTTGGCTACTCAGGTTGTGGTTCTTGCTCCAGCTTGTTAGCAACGAAGAGTCTCAGGCTCCACCACAGACTTCCTGAATCAGAATCTGCATTTTACCAAAGGCTCCAGACAATTCAGGGCACATTAAAGGTAGGGGAGCTCTGCTCATCACACTGCATCCACAGGAAAGCTTTGTGGAGTCTGGACCACACTTCCCACCTGCTCCTCCCCTGATCTGTCTTTGCACGTAGTAGGCGATCAATACATATCTGCTGATTGACTGATTGACAAATCTGTGGTTTGCATTAGACACAGGCCCCCTGAGTGTTGCTATTTTGGAAATGACCGACTTTTCAAGTTCCTGTAATGGGCGATTACTGAAACAGGGCATCCCTCCTCACCACACCGGAGGCATCCCTTTGCAACCATAAAAACAGTGACACTGATAACAAAATAATGTCTTGCTAAGCGCGCTCAGGGTCCACTGGATGATTTCATCTGCCCCTTGCCCCCTTCTGTAAATAACATCTAATCACCTTACCCGGCCTCATTTGGATAATGGCTCCTTTTTCATCTCCACGAAGAAAAAATTAATCCAAAAACAAATAAATAGAGAGCAGGAGAGTTCTTCAGGGCTTAGGGCGTCTTTTGATTAGAGTTTATTTACTGACTCTTATTAATCAACCTGATTAAAGGCAACATGGCTCAGGAAGACATTGCCCTTCAGAGCCTCTATCTCCCTCCCCTCCCCTGCTGGTTCCTGCTCTGTGTCCGGTGCTGAGTCCACAGCGGCCAACAGCCAGGATGGCTGCTTGATTGTACTGGCCCCTGGTGCTTTGTTTTATTTTGTTTTCTTTTTCTTTTTTTAAAGATTTTATTTATTTATTTGACAGAGAGATAGAGAGAGAGAACAAGTAGGCAGAGAGGCAGGCAGAGGGAGAGGGAGAAGCAGGCTCCCCGCAGAGCAGGGAGCCCGATGCGGGGCTCGATCCCAGGACCCTGGGATCATGACCTGAGCCGAAGGCAGCCGCTTAACCGACTGAGCCACCCAGGCACCCCTTCTTTTTTCATGAAAGTATAGTTGACATACAATATTATATTAGCTTCAGGTGTACAACAGAGTGATTCAACATTTATATACACTGCAAAGTGATCACCACTGTAAATCTAGCTACCATCTGTCACCATACAAAGTCGTTACATATTATTAACTATATTCCTTATGCTTTACATTGTATCCTTTGCCTTTTTTTTTTGTTTATAACTTGAAGTTTTTACCTTTTAATCCCCTTCCCCTAATTTGACCATCTCCCCAACCATCCCCCTTGCCCTCTGGCAACTACCAGACTGTTCTCTGTCTCTATGAATCTGTTTCTGTTTGGGGGGTTTTTGTTCATTTGTATTGAAAAATACGGAAGACTTCATGAATTTGTGTGGCACCTGTTACTTTTGATTGGGTGTTGCTCTTTCTAGGTATTTGTTCTACAAATGCTTGGCCACGTACCAGCTCTGGTCTTCGGTTCAAGCGTGCGTGCTCCTTGGGCAGCTCGCCTTTCACTGGAACACATAAACGCCTGTCTGATTCAATTAACCACCTCACCTGCAGCAGCAAATACCCGATTCCATATATTCAGCTCATGGGGTAGCCCCGAACTCCTGGCCAAACAATCCAGATCAAAGTGTGATGGGTAAAGAATAATCCACAGAGATGTAATCTAGCTCTTGCTATAATTTAGTGGTTCGGAACCTATGGGGAAAACTCATGGGCTCTCACCCTAGAAAAATGTGCATAAACACGCATTGAAAATTGTGCATATAGTGTTAGGGTTTCATGGGCCTCTTAAAGGCCAGTTTAAGAACCCTCTATCAAATATTCCATGATGTTCACCTGGATGGAACAGAATCATCAGATACCTAGGCACACAGACCAATGTTTTGATGTCATTATGGAAACATTCTCACGAGAATGAACTGTGGTATTGGCCATCAGTTACCATTTGGGGCCATTCCACAATTCGTCCCCATGGTTTTATGAAATAGATGTAGCTAAGATGATTATCCATCACGTTACATGCTTCCTCTTTAAGAGAATCCACAGGAAAAGTTTCTTTCTAGTCCTAGTGCCAGGAAACCTTGTTCTCCAATGCGACTGACTTGTTTTCACTTGAAGGACATGGTCAATCCTGTAACCCATCACATTTCCTTCTTTGCATGGCCTCCCAGGTATCTCAGAGCCTAAGCATGGCTCCAGTGTATGCACCTTTTTGGGTATTAACCTAATTTGGAGTATTAACCTTATCCAGAAACTGGATTCTCATTTACTGATTTTTTTGTACTGTATTTCTTTTTCTTAAATCCTTTTTAAAACATGGTGGGGTAGAAATAAAGCAATGATATAATTATTTCAATTTTTACTGTTCCTGCCCTCAAGGATTAATGGGAAAGACAGACATGTAAACAGATGAAATACGCTGCAAAGAAGCCAGATCTATATTTGCAGTGTGAAGAAGGCAGGTTCAGAGTCCTGAAGATGAAGAGGCTAATAATTACATTGAGGAGAGGAGTAGTCAAGGAAGGCTTCCTGGAGGAAAAGACACAGAACTAAGCCTTGCATACTGAGCAGGAGTGTTTCAATCAAGAACAAGTTTGCTATTTCCTCACCATCTGGAGGACACATGCTTTGAGTCACTTTCCCAATAATTAGGGATATATTGAAAGAAGCACCAGGGGGCTGGGATTTAGGAGACCTTGGTCCTCGTCTTAGGCAAGTCATTTAACTGGCTTGTTCCTTAATGACTTCAACTGTTACGCAAGGATAGCCCAGCTGCCCTGCCTCAGAGAGGCTGAATAACTTTTCATGGTCACGTGGCTCAGTGGCAGAGCCAGGGCTTAAAACAGATGGTTGAGGTGTCGAGCCCAGTAAGCACAAAGTCTTCAAAGGATTGTTTACTTTCTGTTTATGGAGACACTGAGTCAATTATGTCTATCTCACCATTGTATGAGGGTAAACTGGCTCTCCAAAGACTTAAAAAAAGAAGAAGAAGAAGCCCTCTGATTTATAGTATTTGCTGATTTGGGTAGGGTAAATACGCAATATTCCTGATAATTGAGCAGCGGTCTCCCACTATCCAGCACCAGCTGACTCCAGCACACCACTGAATCTGCTCTCTCTCTCATCTATGAGAGATCTTAAAGGCCTCTGTCTCCTTTCTCTTTGCATCTCCGGTAAGCAGTACTGTGCTTGGTAAACAGGAGGGCTCAGTAAGGATTTGTGAATGAATGAATGAATGAATGAATGAATGAAAGCAGATAGGGGTTAGTTTTATCGCTCTGATTAGTGTGAACTCCTGAGAGTTAATCTCTTAACAACTTCTAGTTCAAGGTCCATCTCTTACCATCCCCAGCTCTGCAGCTGGGACGCATCCCTCTTCACATGTTCCCAATGCCAAAGGTTTCAGGGCTCTGTGTACACACATGCACTAAAGACAGAAGCCAAATCACTCCTGAAATTGCCATTGATGAGAGCAGGATGTAGATCATTCAGGTGGTGCTATAAAGCAAGTGTTCCCATAGTTAAAGCTAGAGGCATCTGCAGGAGCTGTTACCTTACTGCAATGAGCCCCTTCAGGTGGAGGTGCGGAAGTCATTATGCCTGTTAGGGTGGTTTATAGCCTGTGGGCCGTATGTAATGCTCACTACTGGAGAACCTGAATTGCCCTCGGGCTGGCTGGGAGCTCCCTGCCTTGTTAATTTTCTCTTGTTATGGGGAGGCATTCCCCAGGGCCAACTTGATGCAAAGGGTGATGGTGTGGCTGTTACCCAATGTCCCTTAGCCTAAGGCTGGTCCAAGATATTTACCAGTTAGCCACGAGGATTTCATGCAAAGCCAGCCAGAAAGTAATTTGAATGTCCTTCAAAGGACAAAAGTTATGGGCAAACCACCCTGTGTGCTACCAACTCTATGACATCATTCTCAGCCCCCAAGCCCCACACTCAGGCTGAGCTCATCAGCTGGCCTTCACCCCCCACTGCCCTGGTACACACGGATATGCTGAACCACAGTGATTTGGGACATGGCTGACCTACTAAGAGAAGGGTCATGGCTTATCAATTGTTTTATCCCCTTCCAGAACCTAGCAGAGACCTTAGAATAAAAGTGATACTAAATATAAATTGAATAGATAAATAAATGTGTGGATATATCCTGCCCTGGATTTATTGCATCTCTGAATTCTAAAAGGTTTTGCAAATGTAATTGGAAAACAATCAAGTCTTTAAGGAATCATGGCAAGTGACAAAGGAGTCAGAAAACAGCATAGGCAAATGCTCCACTTCTCAGGCACAGGGAAAGAACGGATTCTGGAAAATACAAGGCAGGAAACCTTTAGGCTTCCCCTCAGCTAAGTGTGAGAGCAGTGTAAAAGAGACTTGTGCATGGAAAGACCTAGCAAACACTACCTCTGCCAGAGGATCAAGATCAAGCTCATCAGTGATTAAGTCGTGTTAACAGCATGTATCCCTGGTATGTATGAAGGAATGAGAACAGCTCTCTACCTCTGTGACCTTCCTCCTCAAAATCCATAACCCCAGTGAAACCAGGAGACAAACATCAGGCAAGGTCAAGCTGAGGGTCATTCTACAAAAATCCCTGACCAGTACTCCTTAACCCTGTCAAGGTCACCAGAATAAAGGAAACTCTGAGAAACTGTCACAACACAGAGGAGCTTTTGGAAAACTGATGACTACATATAATGTGATGTCCTTGGTGGGTTTCTGCAATAGAAAGAAAGAAAGAAAAAGAAAGAAAGAAACCGAGAGAGAGAGAGAGAAGAAGGGAGGGAAGAAGGAAGAAAAGAAGGAAAACATTAGGGGAAAATTCATGAGATCCAGAGAAACTGTGATACTTGGTTAGCAGTAATATACCAATGTCAGTTCCTTAGTTGTGACAAATGTGCCATCTTAATGAGAGGTGTTAATAATAGGAGAATCCTGGGGTGGGGTACATGGGAACTCTCTGTACTATCTTTGTAATTTCTGTTCAATCTAAAACTATTATCAAGATAAAATTTTTTTTAAAGATTTTATTTATTTATTTGAGAGAGAGAGTGAGCAAGAAAGAGCACACAAGCAGGGGCAGAGGGAGAGGGAGAAGCAGACTCCCCCGCTGAGCAGGGAGCCCGATGTGGGGCTTGATTCCAGGACCCCAAGATCATGACCTGAGCCAAAGGCAGACGCTTAACTGACTGAGCCACCCAGGCGCCCTCAAGTTAAAAAATTTTTAAGTTACAGACATTGAGGAGAAAAAACTGGATTATAAGAATTTGTCATGGACTCGACAATAACAGGCCTGAGCAGTTAGGCTCATTTGTTCCTATGAGAGAGCAGGGCACCTTACCTGTCTCTAAGGACATGCACTTGTGAACCTGGACAAGTGTGGCCTGGGTGGCCCTATGCTTGTTGGTCCCTTGGCTCAGGGATCGGCTGCCCTGGGAAGGGTGTTTAACTGGTAGGCATCAGCTGGAGGGTGGATCTCTACGCATATAGTGTTAGGTCTCAGGATTCTTTCCTTGACCCTGTGCTTTTGGACTTTCTTGTTAATCAGGAGGTATGAGTACATCAAATGATATCATTGGGATTCCAAAAATAGCTGGAGCCAAAAGTAACAAAATGAAAATGAACAGATATAACAAAAATATTAATTTACTATGCAAGTAAAGGATAAGAAAATTGGTTAAATAATCATTTCATGGAAAGAGGGGACAACAGCTTTGGGATTTAATTATTTCATTGACACAAAGATAATAAAGCTGCCAATGTAATTAAAATTATAAACCTGAGATCCAGTAAGTATAAACTGTACATTTCAAGAGAGACATTGACCCACTCCCCAGAGCAGAGTGACCAGGATGGTAACAGATCTGAAAACCATGAAAGAACAGATGAAGAAATTAACTGGCAATAGGGGCATGATAACTACTCTCAAATACTTAAAAGGCTGCCAGGAGACTAGTCCCGCCTCCCCCAAACCCCTGGAACATCCCTGGCCAAGGCAGACCCTCCCCAGGTGGGCTCATCTGCCCCACCTGGGGGTGTCTGGAAGTGGTCTTACTGCCCAACGCTGCATGGCGACAAATTCAGTAGAGGCTAAAAGCTCACTTGTCACGGGTGTCATGCCAATGACTCCTATCCAGCAGGAAGGGGAAGGTAACAGAGATTGACCAAGCTTTAATCAAATGCATTCTGTGAGGCCTGGGGCCACATGACTTCTCAAACTGTCACAGTGCTTGTGTGTTCCCTTCCCTCACATCTGCCTCAATTCTTACTTTCCTTCAGGGGTCCAGGGATTGACTTCCCCTAACAAGACACTGCTCAAACTATGGGCCACAAACCTGCATCAGAACCACCTGGAGAACTGATTAAAATACAGATTCCTGATCCCCTACTCAGACCCTAAAATTAGAATCCCTGAGGGTAAATCCCAGGAATCCCATTTTAATGAGCAGGAAGGTAGAAGATGACTGTCAAGGGCAGCTCTGCTGTCCCTCAGGTTTGGGGTGTGATCCTCTGGGCAGGCATCTCTGGCTGGCAGACCCACATTGGAGCACAGTGGGGACAGATGTCTCTTTGAGACGTTGGAGTATGCTCTTGAGTAGACTGTTGCCTCAGTGGTTCTGACTCAGAGGAGAGGTCAGGACTGGAGAGATAAATCTAGAACTCTGGGTACTAATGAAACAAAGGTAAGGAGTGAGAAGAAGAAAGAGCCCAAGGTCAAGCCTCTGAGAAGGCTTGAGAAGGATGAGTCTACAAAGGAGGCTGGGAAGAAACAGCCAGGGAAGTCAGAGGAAAACAAGACTAGGGAGTATTTCCAGAAAGCCCTCGATGATGTTGAAGGTCAATGAGCAGTCAAGGGGGAAGAGGACCCAGAAAAGTTGAGATGTGGGGGTGACTGGAAATCCCTGGTGACCTGGGGGAGCGTTGTTTTGTGGCTCAATATTATCATTACACGTTAAGGAATTTGGACTTGATCTTGAGGGTTTTAGGCAATAAAACAACATGCCCAGATTTGGGAGATGAATGGAGAGAAATAAGACTGAAGGAATAGCAGCCAACAAAGAGGTTTTTGTGAGTGTCAGATGGCGAGAAAGGGGAGCTGTAGGACTCAAGGAAAGTTCAGGAAGTAAAACATAGCAGAAATGCATTATCCACAATAGCCCGAAAGTAGAAACAACCCAATGTCCATCAACTGGACAGTGAATAGATAAAACGTGTATCCATACAACCAGTTGGGCCGGGAAAAGAAACAAAGTACTGATTCACACTCCCACATGGATGAACCTTAGAAACATGATGTGAAGTGAAAGAAGCCATTCGCAAAAGACCACATTATGTATGAGTCCAGTTACATAAAATATCCACAATGGGCAAGTTCCTAAATATAGAGAGTAGATTAATGGTTGTCCAGGACTGAGTGAGATGGAGGGGATCAGAGGTGATGACTGAAGGGTACAGATTGTTCTTTTCAGACTGATGAAAATGTTCTAAACCTCATTGTGTCAATGGGGGCACAAGCTGCGAATATACTAAAAAACATTACATTGTCCACTTCGAATGGATAGATTGTATAGTATGCAGGCTCTGCCTCCATGAAGTTGTTTTTTTTAAAGCAGAAGATGAAGAAGAGACAGGTAAGGATGGTTTCAGGTTTGAGTAGTGTCTCTGGTCAGGTTCCCCAGAAAACCGACTCAGAGGCAGAGATCCATGGGCAGAGTCCATACCCGCGGGAGAGGGAAGGGAGGGTCCTGAGCCGGCAGATAGAGGAGCTGAGCAGCAAAGCCCTTGTCACAAAAACCTAGCCCACCACACAGAGATCTCTGAGGCTGGGGAAGCCCCTTACAGCCCACAGTGAGCTGCCAGTCATTGGCTCTCTGGACCGGATGTGACCTTAGATGAGGTGGACAAGGCCCTCCAGCTGAGAACAAGTTCTGGAGAGGGACATAGCTGAGAGCCATCAGTCAGCTGCACTCCCCACCGCTGGGGAAGCGCTTCCAGCTCTGAGAGAGCATCCAAGGGGCTTGGCGCAGCCAAAACGACAAATGGCCACTCTGGAAGAGAGGGAGGGAGAAGCCAGTTGGAAAAGAAACAGGCTACGTCCGCTGAAAGGGGAAGTCAAAAGGAAAGCGAAGCGCAGTACGCTGTTGGAAATTGAACATCAACTCCTTTAGACTCTGCAACAACTTTTGCAAAATGGTTTTAATCTTCACATTCAAATTAATATGGTTTTGGCTGCCTGATGTGGATCAATAGTGTACTAAATATGGATTTACACACAAATAGCTCCACAGGCCTATCTGGTCAATAATATGTGTTATTCAAGCTCCCTAAATACGTATTTACAGAGCTGGACCAATAATCCAAGCTTTCAAGGGTCCCCCAATGCCTGTTGGACCTCAGGAGCCCAGCAGAGACCCCACATAGCAGGTCAAAAAGAAATGGGGCTTGAAATAACTGTGGGACCAAGAGTCATTCTTCCCAGGGCAGCTGGGGAGGACTCCACCCTTGTCTCCTTCATATTAGTAGAGCTTACCCTTAACCCCAGCATGGTATGCTGAGGGATCTGAGGATTTGAGAAATCAAGGGACCCACCCAAAGTCACAAAGTGGGTGGAGGAGCCTGGACCAGAACCCTGGCTTGCCGTCTCATGTTCGGCTCTATAGCAGAGTCAGAAGGAAAAAAGGGTTTTTTTTTTTTAATATTTTATTCATTTGAGACAGAAAGACACACACAGAGAGAGAGAACATGAGCAGGGGGAGAGGCAGAGGGAGAAGCAGACTCCCCGCTGAGCCAGGAGCTGGACGTGGGGCTCGATCCCAGGACCCAGAGATCATGACCTGAGCCGAAGGCAGATGCCCAACCATCTGAGCCACCCAGGCTCCCCAGGAAGAATGCTTGAACCCTCTCTACCCCATCCTGGCTGGGTGAACTAGGGCTGGTTACTTCACCTCTTTGTACCTCAGTTTTCTCTTTGGCAAAATGGAAGTGATGAGTAGCGGCTACTTGGAGGGGGGGGGGGGCTGTGTGTGAAGATTCAGTAAGAGAATTCTCTGAAAGTGCTCAGCCCAATGCCTACCTAAAGTAGTCAATAGATGTAAGCTATCAGGATCATTCTCACACTGCTCCTTCAGCAGTGGGCTTGATTATGTCGTTCTCACAGGCTGTCATGCCACTTGTTATTTCAAACAAGGAGATATCGTCAATACCCCCAGACCTGTAAGGGCAGGAAACATCATCCTGGCCCAACTACCCAATAGAAGGCTGGGACATCATTATTTCTTCACTTTGCAATTAACGTTTCTTGAAGTTTCTAACCGGAAACTTCCCCAGTGGCAGAACAGGGCTCGCCTGAGTCAGGAGAGTGGGAATAGAAGTAGGATTGGGGTCTTCTTGTCGTCTGTCCAGAAGCCATGACATGGCTGGAACCTCTTGAGAGGTATTCCCATCCATGTGCATTCACATCACATCATTTCAGGGGCCGGCAAAGACCCCAAATCTCTCTGGCTACCCTATATCCAAGTGTCCTAAATACCTTCATTGGAGATTCATATCTTTGGGTATCCTCCAGGTTTTTCCTCCATTAAAATAGTACTACTTTATAGTCCTACTACTGTCAGCTCAAAAACAAATGGGGTCCTAAGACGGGGGTTCAGGAAGTCCCTCACAGAGTCTGATTTAGATCTCATTTAGGTGAACTTTTTTAGGTTTTCACCTCACAAAAAGCGGTAAGACTTTAAAATTCCCACAGAGTCCAATTTCTAGAACTACTAAGACATTACTGCCTTATCAAAAGTGGCCAGTGGCTCTGAGAAAGTCATTACCAGAGTCAGTGGCTTGGCAGGGGCCATTGTGGCATGTCCCTGGCAGAGGCGAGAGCAAGACTTTTGGTTGGGGAAAACAGGAAGGAAGTAGCACTGGCCAGGCCATCTGATCCTGGAGCCCATGATCTCCTGGGAGGAGGGGAGAAGAAGGAGCATGTCAGAAGGAGGAGAGCGGGAAAGGAAGGGGAGAAGGAGTTCCCCAGGCTTGACCCTGTCTCCCCCAAGTCTCCCACAGGCCACGGGGCACCCCGCCACACAGCCACCTTGTGGAAACAAACCACTCAGGCATCCTCATTGGCTCCATGCTGGAGCAGGGGAGGTGAACTCTGAACAGAATCCGTCTTGATTAGGACCACTCTGACCACAGCCCAGCCTCACTAACTGGGCAACAAGCAGGACACCCATTTCTGTTTCCAAAAGGTCAATCGATAGAATGTATGCTTGCATTGAGGTCATCGGGCAGCTGGTCCATCACTGCTCACAGCTCTGCACCTTGTCAGCTTAATGGCCTCTCCCCACCTCGGAGCCCCGGACATGGGGTGGCCGAGCACGGCCAGATCATCACAAACGATAAAGAATGTCAGAAGCAATCAGGACACTCAGAGCATAGCAGCCCGTCCTTGTCTTCCTAGGGCTCGAGACTCAGTCGGGAACTCAGCCACATTGTCCCACTTGTCACACCCATGAAAGGAACAGCTGGGGACAGTAGCCCAGGTCTCATCTCACCCGACCACAGGTCAGTGAGAAGGCTGGCTTGCTCCCATGCAAGAGGCGAGGGGCAGAGTGGGCTGGGCCAGCATAGAGCAGGAGGTGAGGCTGCTCTAGCCCGTCATCCTTCTGGCCTCAGCCTCCCTGTGTGTAACTTCAGGACAGATCGCCCCACTGGGCCCACACCACTGGGCTGCTATCAGACAGGGGAAATTAAGTGCTTGTAAACATACAACATGTCTGAAGAAGAAAAGGCCAAGTGTTGAGAGACTACAGGTTTGGTCCAAATATGGGTACTGACTAGGAAAACAGTCATAAATAAGTTATTTGGGCCTTCTGGGCCTTAGCTTACTTCTCTGTAAAATAAGACCTCTGGTCCAGATCTTACAAGTCCCTTCCAGCTTGAAATGGGCAAAGGAAGGGTATTTGGGAACTGAGTGCATCACATTTAAGGTGCTCCCATTTTAGGAAAGATTTAAATGTTCCACATCGGTCCAGATTGCCACCCTGGAGCCCCACCCCCAACTGATGTCTACAGAATGTGACCTGGACCTGGTTTTGCCTACCTCCTGATCCAGCCAGCTCACGGAAAGCCTGACCCCTCAGTTACTCTGCTCCTGCACCACAGGCCTTCCTTCGGGTTCCGCAGACTCTGCTTCCTCCTGGCTTTTGCACTGTTGTTCCCACCACCTACCTGGATCTGTCTTCCCTCGCTGCCCAGTGGGTCTTACTGTCCTGCATCCTTGTGTTTGAGCCCCTTGAGGACAGATGTCGAGTCTACTTTGTTCCCCTTTGCATTTCCAGCTCATAGCCGCACCCGCCACATAATGGACATTTTATGAATATTTGCAGGATGATAAATAAATGAATGCATGAGTGAACATCAACCTGTTCTCAGAGATTTCCAAACTAGAACCTCTACTTGTTTATATCTAAATAATTATTGTTCACTTTAAAACAGCTGAGAGAGATGTTGTACAATATCTACTAATATACATCTCCCCGCTTTCTGACCAACAGAACCCAGTTTGGTTCAATGCTACTCTTCAGACTCCCTTGCAGCTAAGGGTGACCATGTGACTCACTTCTGGTCAATGAATTGCAAGCAGAAGTCTAATGGGAAGGCACCCAGAAAACTTATTATTTTTCTAATAAAAGGAGAAATGTTTTACCAGCACACAGTGCCTTTTGCCATTTGCAAAAGTCCCTGCCTGGAACTTGCACCTGATCTCTTGAGGGAAGCAGCCATCTTGGGGCTATGAGGATGTAGACCACATGCTGAGGATAACAGAGCACAGGCAGTGTGGTCACTGATGACGTGTTTGAATAGCTACATTAGCTCTGGATAATTTATTCCTGATCTATTTTTCATGTGGGAAAACTAAAATCCTTATTTGTTTAAGCCACCATGGTCACATTCTGTTACAGAGAGCCAAGTGGAATCCCGAGTCAGCAACTAACCTGAAATAAACAATATAACTATTCATGCGTTCAGTAACATTCATTGAGCACCTATTATGAGTCCAGTACTATGATAAATGCTTTTTATACATTGGAATACAAATCTGAATATGACTCTGCTACTTCCCTCAAATTAAGTAAAAATTTTCTAAATGATAAATGTCTTATGGCAGCTCTTCAATAATTCTTTTGAATTATTTTTTAAATGTTTTTGTTTCTTATCTTCTGGGAGGTCTCTTCACATATGTCTTGCCTCCCCAAATAACAGGTTGAACTATATGAAATTGCTATCTCTATAAGTCAAAAATGTATGTTCATTTGCTGTGATTTAACCTAAATGTCACACCTGACTCCTTAATGTGAATCATAGATTTTTCTCTGTGGTCTTGAATTGACCCCTGCAATCCATGCAATTCATAAGCCAATCTCTTCCTTAGAAGAAGAAAGGGAGGCCATTTCCTGTCCCACAGCCTCAATGTCCTCATCTGTACAATGGAAAGGTTGGGCTAGAGTCTGTCCAGGTTCCTGCTAATACCAAGTCTAGAAAGTGGAAACAGTGGTCTCTCACCCACCACACGTGGGGGGGCCTCACTGCCCAGTGAAGATGCCAGCCAGACTCTGAGCAGTCGCATGTAAATCACAGAATCAGATATGGCTGGTGACCCTGCGATCCCTAAGAAGTCTTCTTGTCCATCCCTCTCTCCCTAAACCCCCAACACTGGCTTTGCCTTCGAGCAGCCCAGGCCCAAGTTAGGAGGCCCAGCTCTGAACTAGGTTCTGCGGGTAGACAGGCAGCTGCACAGCCCTGCACCAGGTTCTGCTTCTTGAGGAAAAGCATGACAAGAGAGTGCAACAATGATGAGAGCATCTTAATTACCAACTACAAAAAAATTGATAATAAATAAGCATGTGGACTGGAGCTCTGTAGTCCTGTGTAAGCCTGAAGTTCTTTGTGATGGTAGCTTCAAAGGTCACTTAAGGCATTTTTCCTTATTACATTATCTTCCCAATGATAATTTTATTTTTTTTTTTATTTTTTTTTTTTTAAAGATTTTATTTATTTATTTGAGAGAGAGAGAGAGAGCACATGAGAGGGGGGAGGGTCAGAGGGAGAAGCAGACTCCCCGCTGAGCAGGGAGCCCGATGCGGGACTCGATCCCGGGACTCCAGGATCACGACCTGAGTCGAAGGCAGTCGCCCAACCAACTGAGCCACCCAGGCGCCAATGATAATTTTAAAAGGTGCTATGAAGCCAATTGAGCTGAGGAGAATGGACGAAAAAGTTCAAAGTTCCAAATATATATATTACTGCTTAAATCCCAAGGCTGCCCATCTGGAGTGAGGACATTTACGGAGTTCCCATAGGCTGTGGCCCAGCGCCTCTCACCCCCATCCCGGGGGACAGCTGCTCCTTCTCCAGGCTGTCAGCTGCCCTTCCCTGATTCATCCATCCTCCCTGTGAGGACAGCCAGGCCAATGGCCTTCCATGCCCCTGCCATGCCCCATCTTGGAGCCAAGTTTCTGGGTGAGCTCCAGGGTGAGGGGCACTGCAGGGGTTAATTACACCAGCGCCCCTGCCACCCCCAGCCCAGCGCACTGACAACTTGGCAGCTGCATCATCGGTACAAGAGCAGTATGCCACGCAGCTGGTGACAGAGAGCTCTGATTTATTACCAGGAGTCCCTGGGATGGCAGCCAAAGTGCCCTTCTATCCAGGGGAGCAGCAGGTCCCCGCAGTAAGCCGATGGGCAGCCTCCATCAGACCCTGCTCCCATGGAGGGGACTGAAATTCCACAGGGCACAGGGGTAACATTCGAACCTTGTCATCCACACCTCTGGGAGAACGACTGGCAGCTCTGTTCTTTGCTCAGCCTGAGGAGGCATGCGTCGGAATGGAAGCTGACACAGTGTGTTTTGGTGGCATTTCAAAGCCTGGGAATGATATCCTTAAAAAGGACTTGGGTCATGCGGGGCAATGGGCAAGCCCACTGGAGTGAGGAGGGAGGGCACCGGGAGGAGAGGCCTCTGGGTCCCAGGACAAACGTTGGCATCATGAGAGCAGCACGAGCCCGAGCCCGCACCGACCTCCGGCAGCCACAGCACTGCTGGGCAGCCTCTGGATGGGAAGCCAGGCTGAGGGGACCTACTCGCCCTTCACTTATTCATCCATCCACCCATCCACCCATCCATTTGTCTGTCCTTCCACTCAGCCTTCATTCTGCAAGTATTTGTTGAGTGCCTACTACATTCCAGGCACCACACAAACCACTGGAGAAGCAACGGTGACCTGGTGACACAAAGTCCCTGCTCTCAGGAAGCTGTCATCCTCGTGGGGGATGAGCCACAGCAAGGGGTAATACAGTGGCATGTTGCTAAGTGCTCTAGAAGAGGTCGGCGGGCACTAGGGGGGCACGAAGGAAGGACGCCTGACTCAGACGTGGGACCAGGAAGCCTCCATCCCCTCACTTATAAGATGGCAGTGCTGGGACTTGCCCAGCCATCCTGCAGGGTTACTGAGAGGACGGGCTGTGACTGCACATGTGGAAGAACTTTAGGAACTGCCGAGGTGCACAGGTATCGTTACGTGTCATCTCCATGCCAGGCTTCTGGAGGAGGGAAGGGGTCACCAGGCAGCACCTCTGGGGCCCCTGGCCGTGGCAGCTCTGCAGGCTGAAGCCACAGGCCAATGCTCCCTCAAAAGAAGACCATCTCCTGACAGGCAAGGGACTGAACACTCACCCAGCACAAGCATTTTTACTGTTTTTTTTCAGCAGTGGAGGACAGTCCCATGGAATCATCCATATTCTAGGAACCCCCCAGGTTGGCCTTGCTAACTTTCCAGAGGCATGAAGGATGGTGTGAGGACACGGAAGCTGCTGATGGGCTTGAGAGAGCTGGGGCGATGGGTGCAGGCGGGGTGCTCGCAGAGCACGGGGAAGTTTAAAAGCTGAAACTATAACCACACAAACGCTGTGTTTGCAAAAGCAACAACCAGAGACTCGTCATTCTCAAAGGACTGGAAGGAAGCTGGATGCTAGACCGGGTTCTCGGATGAGTGCTGTTCTCAACACAAAGTTCCCGAAGTCAGAGAACAGGTCTGCTCCATGGCACCTGGTACGCAATGCGGCAGCCCCACCGTGATCGATACAGAATCCAATTAACATTGCTAGGCATTGGAAGTAAAAGGCGCCGGAAGGAGAGGAGAGCAGGAGATCCAACCCAGCCTCCCTGAGATGGGAATTGAGACCTAAGGAAGTAAAGAGCTGAGTGGATACCAGAGCCCAAGACCGCACCCTGTTGGGGGCAGTGTGGGGGGTGGGGACATATGCCCAATCATTTACTCACTGCTGGTAATCCATTAACTTCTGTGAGCTTCCTTAGCCTTTCCCTGCAAAACGGACCACGGCATTAGCCCATTTCATAGGGTCGTTGTGAGAACCGAATGGGATAGTATATTTATAGGCACTGTGTGAACTCAGGCTCAGTACCTAAGGACTGGATCATTGTTGTTACCATGGTTCCCAGGGATGGTAACCAGAGTGATGCCATCCTGGTGGCAGACAAAACACCTTCAAAACTCCCTAGAGCTGAGCAGCAAGCCCTGAACACTTCAGGTGACCGCCATCAGCTGGAGTCAGAGCAGCCTGGGTCTGCGTGGCTCTGGGGGGAGGTTGAGGAGGCCCCTTCAAGTTCTAAGGTCACTGTGAATGTCTAAAACAAAGTCTCCAGCAGGTACGTGCTCAATGAGTGACAGCTACAACCCCTAAGAAACCCCTAAAACTTTACTGCCCAGTTTTTAGCCCCCACACAGGGACATCTATGTCTTACTTAGATCCATCTCTGCCATACACATGTGAGTTAACCTGGGATTTGTCGTGTCATCCCCCAGGACTCAATTTCTTCCTTTGCAAAATGGACAAACACCTGCCCAAACCACTGTCAGGGTTGTGGTGAGTTATTGCTATTATCACCGCTGATGATTGACTCCACCTTGTGAGTATTCCATGCCCGGAATGGTCAGTTTCTCTTAGTTGACCACACCCTGCAAGCTCCGTGGCTGGGAGAAGGTATCCCACATAAACAACTAGTAAGGGGGGCGCCTGGGTGGCTCAGTCGTTAAGCGTCTGCCTTCGGCTCAGGTGGGATCGAGCCCCGCATCGGGCTCCCTGCTCCACGGGAAGCCTGCTTCTCCCTCTCCCATTCCCCCTGCTTGTATTCCCTCTCTCGCTGTGTCTCTCTCTGTCAAATAAATAAATAAAATCTTAAAAAAAAAAAAAAAAAAACAACTAGTAAGGGACAAAAGTCAAAGACACCAAATTAAACTAGTACATCGGGGCCAATATTTAACAAACCCAAAGGTCGAGTTTTTGGTTGGGTTCTTTTTCCCATTTCTCATCAAGTTATTCAGATGGGCATTCCCATTTTGTTCTAGATCATGGTTTGGGCTCCACAGTGCAACCCAATTTGTTGAGATCCTGTCAAAGGCAAGGCACAAGGCAAGTGCCCATTGAAAATCAAAGTGAGCTTTTAGTCCACAGCATTTGTTCATTTTTAATGTAAGTAATTAAACAAGTGATTTAAAAAAAAAAAAAAAAGGAACTCCAATGCCTTTGGTTAAACACATTAATATAAATGATTAAAAAAGCTAATCTCCTAATGAGTTGAGAATTTTATATTGATTCAGTAATTACAAAGCATATTGCAAAATCAATGATAAATACGCCTGAAATTCCTATTGATTGGCTTACTCTGATAAGATTATATTGAACAGAGACGATAGATTTAAGAGTGTAAATGTGCGTTCACGTTAATACATTCGGTGACAAATGGAAGCACGGGGGTAGACCTCAGGCCGGCTTGGAAGGAGCTCTGCTCAGTACACGTTGTTCGTGCTCTTTCTACGCACTTGGTTCTGGCTTTCGAAGCTGCTGGTTAATGAAACATAAGATTATTACTCCCTTGTGCATTTAAGTTTTCAGGTCTTTATACAATAATTAATTAGGATTATGTGACAAGAAGAGAATTTCCACCAGGAAAAGAAAAACTAATAGTACTGCTTTAACAAATGATGCTTAAACTCCTATTGACTCAACTTAATTTATTTAATCTTTCTACCTAGACCACCCTGAAGGTAATTATTCACTTTAAATACTTTTAAACTAGTATCTTTTAAGTCTGGGATTTCTCACGTAGCCACTTACTGTCTAATAAAGCAGGCTTCCTGGGAATGCAGTGTTTTAAATTATATAGAAATGGGGAAGTCCATAAAACATACACAGCGGCAGTTCTCAAAGTGTGGTCCCTGGATCAGCAGCATCAGCATCACTCAGGAACTTGTTAGAAATGGGAATTCTCTGGGCCCCACCCCAAACTTACTGAACCAGAAACTCTGGGGTTGGGGCCCAGCAACCTGTGTTTTTACAAGGTGATTTTGGTGCCTGCCCAAGTTCAAGAACCGTGACTATAGGTCATTAGAATTTTCCTGAGCATTTACTTACATTGCCTACAACTGTGCCACATGGTATAAGGATAAAGGAGAATATGTGGTACCTGCCCTCAGGGAGCTTACAGTCTGGTGAGGATGTTGAGATTTAGGTGCTTGGTTCTATCACTAACTAGCTTTAATATCTTGGCAAGACTCAACCCCTCTGGACTGGTTTCTTCATTCATAAGGACATAAGGGTGGCCTAGATACTCTCTGAAAGTTGCTTCCAACTCCAGATACCATTCTAAGAGTCTACAAATTGGAGGAAAGTGAATTTGCTCACACAAGCTCCATGCCGGCAATATGATTTGAAACACAAGAGGAGATCTTGCAGGCTACTGGGGCTGACTCCCCTCTGGAAAAGCGCCGTCTTCGATTCCCCTGCTCAAGTCACGCCTCTGGCTCTCACAACATGAGCTAAACCCTCTCTGGAAACAGAGAAAGGCTCGGCGGGGGAGAGGGCAGAATGCCCCCCCTCCCCCGGAATTCAGATGTCTGTGTCCCCACCCCCAGTGAGAATCACTGCTCCATCCCTCTCCGGCCTGGTGGCCCTCTGGTGGCAGGGGGCTGAAAGGTTTCCCTAGGACTGGTCGAAGAGAACCACACAACTGAACTTTGGGTGGCAAGAAATATCATTCATTGAGCAATATCAAGGGAGCCCTGAACTTAACTAGGGGAAGCAAATTTCACTTGATAAAAGGCAGGGTGCCAGAGAGACCCTTAAAGTAAAAACCCCTACAACTCCACAGCGGTGGCCAGGGCTGCTCCTAGCTGGCCTTCCCTGAACCTCCTGCCCTCCCATTGCCCACCCTCCCAGCACACATTGTGCTTATGGGGTACAAATGTTTTTAATGAAGTGAATGTTTGTTCATGGTTCACAAGCCCTGAAGGTAATCCTCGAAGAGAACTTCCTAACATGCTTTGCATTAAGACACCATCACTGAAAAAAAACACCTGACTTTCCAGTGGGAGAGGGGCATACTCATTTAGAAACAGGGCACACACGAGAAGTCTTAACACCATGTCATATTAAATATAATGAATCCTCTTAGTAGTCATGGCATGTTAGAGCTCGGAAGGGTCCTTGGAGATCACTGAACCCCCTTGCATTAGAGTTTATACTGCAAAATCTAGCACTAAATTGTATACTCTTTATTAGAATAATGAAGGATGTGTCCATTAATGTTGTGCCTCTATTAGTCAGGCCCTTGGAATCAAGACCTGAACCCAGAGCTTTTGCCCTGAGGCCAGTTCTTCCTTCATCACCAAAGGAAGTCTTGCTTATAGCAGAAACAGCGGGTGGGACACAGCAAGAAGATATTTCTTTCTGCATGCCAATTGTTCATTCTCTCTGTGAAAATGTGTTCTAATGAAAAACATTTTTTCATCAAATCTTTAGGTAAAAGTGACGTTGCAAAATGCGCCATATCATTCCTAAGGCTTTGCCTGCCCTCTGTAACACTGAGCACCCCCCAAGAGGGCTTGTACCTCTCAGAAGCTGTCCTCTGGGTTCCCAAACCCAGCCAATCTGAGAAGAACAGTTAGGATCCCCTTGTCTCCATTCTCCCCTTCTCTCTCACGTCCCTTGGGAAATATCTACACAATTATTTTATATGAAGAGATTATGTATTGGTAATAGGTTCCTTATCCTATCTCAAAGGCATACAAATATTAACAAAAAGCATGACTCTTACCCACAAAGTGGTGAAATTTCTGGCATCAGCGGCCAACAAGTTAGAGAAATTTTCCAGCTAATGATGACAGAGAGAAACCACTGGTGCCCCTCCATCAACTCAGCATCACTGATCTGACTCTGCTGGGTGGCTGTCCCCCTTTTGGCAAGGTTTCTCTTATAAATGGCCCAATCGATACTCATTAGGCATTGCCAGCTCCTTGTCTCTCCCTAACTGATTTATCCGCCATGCTATAAAACCCATTAAAAATTAATTCTCTAATAGACAAGGGCTCAAATTGGCTGCCCGGAGGTTCCGGGTACAAGACAGATGTGCATTGCCTCTAGAAAGGAGACACCCAACGGCAGGGGCAGCTCAAGAATGGAGCATCCTCTCTTCAAATCCATGTGCCCAGGGGAACCCATGAGCAACCCTCGTGACATTTGTCCACTCCAAGATTAGATTAGATTAGATGCTGGAGACATAATAATAAAACCAATACATAGTTGAAGCCTTCAAGGAACTTACTTTTTTTTTTTTACTATAATGTTGACATAGTATTGCCTTCCAAAAAAAAAAATAAGTGGGAGAAGGAGAGTACATGCTGTTCCCACTTCTCTCTGTGGTCCACCCATGGGAATTGTTCATCCAGCAGATCATTAATTGGCCCTTCTCTTCCTGGCACTGTATGCCTGGGAGAAATAACTAGGCCCTCCAAGCCAAGGAGCAATGCCAAACCTCCTACAGGATGGTGAATATCAACACGTTGAAGATCTATGTCTCCCTTTGCCTAGTTTTCCTTAGCTCTGACCTGCCCAGCAGGGCGTGGCAGTCCCTCCAAATCTGAGTAAAGATCTTCCCACTCCAAAGGCAAATTTCAGGGCTTTACCACACCCCAAACTATGAAGCCAGCTTCCCTGGCCTCTGTGAATTAACTTGTGCACTGCTGGGCAGAACAGGGAGGCCATCCAGTGGCCCAGGGATGAGGAGGAAGATGGAGAATACTTCTCAGATGATGGGGCTGAGATCACGGCTGACAGGAGAGTGTGAAAACAGATGTGGTGCTACGTCCCAGATGGCAGAATTTGAGCACCCCTGCCTGTCAGCCTTAAAAGAAATAAGAAATACATTCCAGATTAATAAAACCACCTATGAAAGGCAGGAATTCTGAGATGAAGCAGCAAGCCATAATTCAAGTGGTCTCGAGAATGATTTGGATAAACTTATGAAAAATTCCTAATGGCTAATTAAGAGGAAGTTTTGGAGTATTGGAGGCAAGTCCAAAGTTGCTGAACCCTTAAAGCAGTATCTGTCAAATGTCCTCTGTCAGGGACAGATGCTAAGACTGGATGAACCCATGGATGGCTCATGGTGGCACTTCTGATTCCTATGGGACAGTGATGCCCAGTGCAGGTCTCAGGGACACCCAAAGGTCTCTACCCCAGCCTTTTCTAGCCAACAAAGACATGGCTGGCTTTCCTCATCTCTAACCTGACATTTGCAGTCATCAGCCCTATCTTGGAGTCCATAGATTTCCAGATCTGTGCACACTGGTGTACTTCCTCCAAGGAGCCTTGCCTTTGCTATGGCATCTTGTCCCATCATTCCTCAGAACGTGAGATTAGGCAGGTCCCACCATACCACTCCAGGGCCAGGACCCTCAAGGAAAGAAGTGGATTTCTACCCACTCTCCCACTGGGAGGCCAATATGAGGAACACCCTTTGGGAAACTGATGGTGGCCCTTCCTCTCTTTACCTAGATCAGAGGGCAGCATTCAGTTCACGGGCTCCCAAGAACAATGTCCCCCAAACCCCCCATCAGAGGGGCTGGCTCCCTGCACACCCATCCTCCTTCATGCCTAGACTCCAACCACCAGGCCCTAGCACCTCTGGCACATCTCCTTGCCCATACAGTGGCTTGGCTGTTTGCTGGATTTTCTGATTGCCCCACTCTACACACATTTTTCAGTGAGATGGGAAAGTATATACCAGCCAACAGCTTTGTGGGGACCAACAGTTTCCCTCCTTGCCACACTGGACAGTCCCTGTGCAGAGCCCATCAGTGGGAGAGGCCCAGAGCCTTAGTTCTGGATTTCTTTCCCAGACAGGAGTATGCTTGGCCCTCACCAGCTTATTGTCCTCTCCTCATCTGCTCCCGACACAGGGACATGGCCCAGCTTCTGTGGCCATAACTGACTGCAAGATGAAGGCAGGCCGGCCGCAGAGGGATGGATTCTGACAAGTTGCAGCCATTCCAGATGGGGACCCCAATACCCAGGGCTCAGCTGGCTTCAAGCCAAATGGGACAATCAGTGACTTGAACCTTCAAGGTCCTTCTCATTACTTCCTGATACTCTTACATTGTCCACCTTATCTCCTATTCATTCATGTATTCATTCAATAAATGCTTAACGTCTACTATGTGCTAGGTCCTGGGAATACAGATGACTAGGATGGGCACGACCCCTGTCCTCTTGGCATTTTACAGGAAGAAAAGGAATAACGTTATTCGTACGTTCATGCTCAGTATGTTGGCGGAGAACAGTGTTTATATTAATGGAGTGGTCCGCCGGAATTTTGGGTGCCCCCTGCAGAGTGCATTTCGAGTAGAGGAATCTTTCCAAGACTCTCAAATCTCACTCCATAGTAACTTTATCCTCTGGCTCCCCCAATGTTGGTCTGCCTGCACCCCTGATTTCTGCCCTCTGCTCCCCCTCCTTCCCCGACTCTCCCAGCCCCTCCTCACCCTCTTGCCCTCTCTCTGCTTCCTTCGGCACATTTTGCCTTCCTTCCACCCCTAGCTGGAAGCAAGAGCAGCAAGACTAATTTCATTTCTCTTCTTTTCCTTTGGTGAGTCGATCTGTGACAACCCTTTTTATGCATTTAATTCATTCTCAATTTCTCATAATCAGGGGGATGGTATCCCCTAAGGTTAGGCGAGAGCTTGTCAGAAAAAAAAAAAAAGGCAGCGTAAATTCACAGAGGTAATCATAGTCTATCTGCACTTCCCACTGCCCGTGGAGCTATTAACTAATATCACTCTCTAATCTTTTTTGTACTTATTTATTTTATAGCGAGAAACTAGTGTTATAAACACCCCTACTGTCAAAACTTGTCATCCCCATTACCTTAAGGCGGGCTTCATCTCTGTTATTCTAATTTCAGAGTTTCTCAAATTCACAGCCGCTGGAAATTGAGTACAAAATCCATTATCATTTGTATATTTTAATTATGCAAATGAGGCAGCTCAGCTGCGATGTCCGGGACCTGCAGGGATGCCTGACTTGATTCTGGGTGATTACAATTTATCCAGTCGAGTCACTTTAATTGTAACAAGCTAATTACATTGTTTCATTTGGCTTTAACAAAAGAAAAAGAGACAGGAAGCTGGATGTGGCTCAGGGACAGACCACAGCCTCCCACCAGCACTGGCAGGAAGACACCAGGCACAAGCCATCCCTGGCCAGTTGAGGGCCTGGTGGGGGACCCCAGAGGAAGGGCAGCTCAGCGTCAGGTAGTTGAAAGCAGTGGCCCTCCCGGGAAGGGGCCTGCCCACCAGCGGTCTCTGTCAGGGATGCAGGAGGATGTCCATTCCAGGCGGAGTTTATCCAGTGGTGAGCCTGACGTCAGACCACCTCACAGAAGGGCCCTTTCCACTCAAGACCTTTTTGGCCCCAGGCCGATGTCTTTGAGAACCTACCTAATTTCCACTATTTGTGAATCTGCGTGTGCATATAATGTTTCTGGATAAATCTGCAGCTTCTTCCTGTCCCTGAGCATTGCGACCCCTGAGAAGCCAGCAGAAGGGTTTCCCATGGTCAGACAGAGGAGGATGCCGAAGTGGGTGAGGAAGCAGAAGCCAGAGAGATGAGAGAGGGAATTTGGGGCAAACTCTGCAAAGTGGGGACAACACTTCATAAATTTCTTCTTCAGGGTCATGTTTTATGTCTGCGATCAGTGATGAACATGTATTCCCTTGAACTGAAGCTGTTTTCTCCCCCAGTCATTATGCCTGCCAGTGAGACAGAAGGTGCTTAGGCTTACAAGTTCAATATTTTAGCAGCCTGAGAATCCCCAGAAAGTACGAGGCTCGTGAACATTAACAAATGACCATTCCTCATAACAGTTGCAGCAGGGCCAGAATTACAGGCATTAACTCAAGTCTAGAGTGTTGCCAAACACTTTTTTTTTTTTTTTGTAATTCTTTGGTTCACCCCCATTCCAGAACCAGAGTCCATGACCTTTCCACCCTAGTCTGGGCCAGATAAAACCTGTGCCTAACACGGCAATAGACCCAATACCAAAATCCAGAAATTAGATTCATGGCTACTAATGTCAGCAAGTCAATTCATCAACAAATATTTATTGAGGTTTATTGAGATTCTCTTATAATCATGGCCCCTACTTCCAAGGTGTTATACTCCAAAGACAGAAATGAGGCTAACGTGTTGGAAAGGGACAAAGCTGGAGTGCTCAAGGAGGTCTGAGGGGAGAGACATCTGCAGGGTCAGGGTAGTCAGTACTTCCAACACTCAAGTTCATGGTTGGGATGAGGGGCTGGATTCGGGGTGAGGCAGACACTGAGCAGGGTCCTGACATGGCTCTGTTATAAAGGATGCCCATTGTAACATTGGCAGAAGGGATTGCAGGTCTGGTAGACACAACAGAGTCTGGGGCTCCCGTGGGGCAACACCAGTATGGGGTGAAGGGGTTTCGTGCCTGCCTTAGAGTGCTAAGCAAGTGAAGCAAAGGGCATGGTCTTCCCCATCAAGCCCACCATGTAAAGTGATGTATCTGTCTGCAATGCAAATCTGGACATCAGTGAGCCCAGAGAGCCTGGGGGATAGAGACAGTGAACAGAACTATGTGGTCCCATGTCAGTGGGATTCAGGATGAAATGCTTCTTTGGTGAGCTTGCGGGGAGGGTGGGGTATGCTTTGAGGTTTTTGAAGGAGGAGGTTATGTCTCAGTGGATGTGTGGGAGGAAGAGATTTGTGGAAGGAGGAGCCACGTGGGCAAAGATGTAGAAGAGCTGTACCTGACAGGGGTGGAAGCTGGAAGGAGGTGGATGGAGAGACGGCTGGTGGGCGCAGTCGAAGCAAGGACAGCGACTCTGTTAATGGAACACCTGCCTCTGTGCCACTGAGTTCTGGGTTGGCAGTCGGTCCTCCTTCCCCTGCTGGTGGGACACCCAAAGAGGAGACCTGGGGTGCTGTCCAGGACAAAATTGCATACAACGTACCCTCACAAATACACATGGAAGGAAAGAAAAGGAAGGACATGAGTGGGAAATAGGAAAACCTGTTGGGAACAAGGAAATGAAGTTTCTCCTCCCAGACCCGCTACCAACCAGCTGCGTGGTCCAGGTTATGTCATCAAAGGGCTCAGAACCTGTTTCCTAATTCATCAGAGGTTGGCGGGGGGGGGGGGGCAACGAGCATATCTGGAATGAATGTTCTAGACACAGGTCTCATGAATCGAGAATTTGGTGTATTTATCTCTCGCTCCACAGTGTCTGTCTCTGCTAAGAAATGCTGCTCTGCATTGGGGTGAGTGGTTGGGACCAAAAGAAAAACAATTGAGGCCACTGCTTCTGCCTGAATTCTCCAGCTCAAAGTAAATTAGAGCCAGATGCCCAGCTCCTCATCGCTCCATCAGATGACTCCATGGAGTAATTATAATACTTTATGGGCATTAACTCACTGATTCTCATCATGCCCTGGGAGGGAAGCACTCAGATCATTATCCTCCCTGTACCCAGGGAGGGAGGAGCATCTCGTTCTCTCCATGTGTGCATCCTGACAGCACCTGTCCCCCGAATGCACTGGAAGGGGAGTGCCAGGACCAGCCGCACACCAGGAAAATGGATGAGCTGGAGTCAAGGTTCTGGGAAAGGGAGAGCAGGGATGGTGGGGGAGGAAGGTCCAACAGCAGAGGAAAGAAAGATGCATCAAGAGGGAGGGAAATTGGCTGAGCTCGACTCGGTGGTGTCTGAGGGAAGCAGAGAACCAATTACAAATACTGGAACAATCTAGGCTTGAAAGAGGGAAAGAAGGCAGGGGAAAGCCCTGGGCCAATCCGGGGACTAGCATGGAAAGGAGAGGAGGGGGCAATCCTGATGAGGAGACGGGGCCCAAGGGCAGCCCTGGGAGTTGCTGAACAGGACTTAGAGAAAGTCCCTACCAGGTCTTCTAGCCCCCGTTCAAAGCCTCCTCATACGTGGGCAAATCTCAAGTTCCCCTTCATCCCAGGAAGTCTTACAATTATTAAATTTTAATTTATTTTTTTAAAGATTTATTTATTTGAGAGAGAGAAAGAGAGCACGAGTGGAAGGAGGGACAGAGGGAGAGGGAGAGAGAGAATCCCAAGCAGACTCCCTGCAGAGCATGGAGCCCCACACATGACCCTGAGACCATGACCTGAGCCAAAATCAAGGGTCAGATGCTTAACCAACTGAGTCACCCAGGCGCCCCACAATTATTAAAATTTAAAGTTGAAGTTAACAGTAGAGCTTAGACTATCTCCTTATTTTACTGCTCAGTGAACTGAGCCCCAAGAGGGGAAGGAAGTGACCCAAGGTCACACAGCAAGGGGGTACAGCCTCTGTGACTGGACCACACATCTCCTAACTCCCACTGGCTTTATTTTGCCTTCATCTCTCCTCTCTGAATTCCTTCTCACACTTACAGGAACCCTATCACCTGGTGGCACCTGATTTCATGCTCTCGAACAACTCATTCATCTCTCTCCAAGTAAATCAGAATATTATTTTGTGCCAAACCCACATCTGAGGCGTCCCTTATCATACCCTCAGAGCCTACCCCAGGATGAGGCACACAGAGGGGGAAGGATGGTATCTGGCTTGATGACAGCATGTGCGGAGCGCCCCCCGCAGATGCCAAACCTCCAGTAAGGAAAATCAGAGCTCTTAGTGGGGGAGGCACTCAGAATCGAAACCACGAACACCTCCACTGCCGTCCCTAAAAATGCCAGCCAAGCAGCCGCCGAAGTGCTCAAGCAGATGGAGGACTATGAGCCAAATTGGTCTCTCTGCCCCGGAGCAAGTGACATCTCAGTGGAGAGATGTGTTCTGGCAACTCCTTGGCCCCAGAATTACACTTAAGCCCCCAGGTCCCTCTCCGTGTTCACTCACCTGTCCCCATTTTCAGATGCATGTGGGAATGTGAAGCCCACCCTCATATCCAGATAGCTTGCCGATTAAGCACCTGAACGCTTGAGCCAGACTGCTCCAGGCACAATCTCCAGATGGACCACCTACTAGCTGTGCAGCTTTGGGCAAGTATCTGAACTACTCTGTGCCTCTAATTCTTCATCAGTAAAGTGGAGACAGTAACAGTATTTGCCTCGTAGAATTATTGTTAGGGTTAAATGATTTAACACATCAAACCCACTCGGGAAAATTCCTGACCTTTAGTAAGTGCTCCGTGAATATCCGATGGTCTTATTGCCTCATCTCCCCACTGAGTGTGTGAGTTCGTTGAGCTGCAAGGACCACTCCTTCGTTCCTTCTCCCACGAGCCTTTGTGAAGTACCCATTATGTACCCACCTGACCCTGCTGTCGTAGCTGACGACGCAATGTCCAGAAAAGCCCGGTCCTCTCAACACAAGGGCTCAACCCTAGCAGAGGGAACCTGCTGACAAAGCCAGAAGGGGAGAGGCCACTGGGCAAGGGATTCGCTCCCGCAGATCTGTGACCTTCAGCCTGGGAAGGGGGCTGCATGTGCATTACATGCTCCCGTGGGGACTCAGCGACTTGTGGCTTCCACCCCACGGGCCACCCCGTAGGCTAACCCTCAAGGGACTTCTCCTCCAGCACGGAGCACGGAGGTGTGGTTGGAATGGGTGCGTAGAGGCTCTGGAAACACGGCGAACATTCCCGGGCAGGATTAAACGTCCACACTCCACACGGCCGAGGCTCATGCATCCATGGGAGGGTGAGCGCCAAGGGGGTGTCACTCTTCAGCGCAGTTTGTGAAGGGTCCAAGGAGGGGGTGCCCTTTCAAGAGGGAGGCAAAATGAAACCACAGAGCAACTGTGAACGCAGACCGCTCCCCTTGGTGCTCCCAGAAGCGGGGCCCCCCTCTCCAGCTGCCGCCCGGCCTTGGGAGCTCTGCGGCTCTGTCACATCAGTTTGTGGCATCTGCCAGGAGTCGCCGGCCGATGTTGGAAAGTGCTGAGCCGTCCGCCTCTGTCATGCTAAAGACGAAGAAACCAAGGCCCAGGAAGGAAATGTCGTGGGTGCAGGGCCACGCGGCTGAGTGGCTCCAGAGCCAGGGCCACAGGGGGCCTCCAGATTCCTGGACCCGGTGGCGTGTCCACTCACCCATGTGCCTTTGCAGGGTGGTGCCTCTTGGTTTGCTTTCCCTGGTGTTCAGATTCCTTCCAAGTTCCACACGGTCAGCCCCTGGGGAGACTGCGATTGGAATGGCCCAAGGAAGGGACTGCGGGACACACAAGCCACCGGGGCCCAGCGCCCAGCCAGGAGCCAGTCCCTCCCCGCCCGGCTCACTCACGGGCATGTCTTCTGCCGGCTCTCTGCCCAGTGTGCCTTCACCAGAACACAGGGTTTTCCCCGAATGAAGCCTTTGGGTGAGGCCGGAGCTTGCTGCTGCTTCCCTTTAGAGGCCACCACACGAATTTGGGGCCACCCGAGTAGGGCGCACGTGGTCAGCCCCCACGTCCGCTGGCTGCCTCTGCGCTGGGCACTCCATAGGCATCCCCTCTCCGAGTCCTCACGGCAGCTCCTCGTTTTACCCCACTTCACAGACGAGAAAACCGAGGCTGGATGAGATCGGTCCATTTGCCCAGGCACACCGCTCTCCATCGGCAGGCCAGGCCCGGCCCCAGCGAGTCGGACTCCAGGCCCCAAGCCGCTCACCACTCAGCTCCGCCGCCTCTGCTCCGGATTGTTTTTCCTGCGTAGAGCTGCTTCTGTTCTAGTTCTCCTCAACACCTTCGCTGGTCCTTCTCCGAAAACGATCTCATTCACGCCGAGAAAGAAAAACACTTCTTCAGCAACCAGGGCAGCTGGCTTCGCGTTAGGGAGACCCTTTCCCTTAAACTGGGTGGACGAGACAGACTCTCGTGAACAGGGACAGGCCAGAGGACGGTGGCCAGCGTTGGCTGGGCAGACAGCAGTTAGACTTGGCTTGGGAGAGAGGGAGGTAGTTCAGAGAAGGGGAGGAGCAGGAGCGGAAGCAAAACATTCCCCTGAGGGAACCCTCCTACGCTGTTGGTGGGAATGCAAGCTGGTGCAGGCACTCTGGAAACCAGTAAGGAGGTTCCTCAAAAAGTTGAAAATAGAGCTACCCTACGACCCAGCAATTGCACTACTGGGTATTTACCCCAAAGATACTAATGTAGTGATCTGAAGGGGCACCTGCACCCCAATGTTTATAGCAGCAGTGTCCACAATAGCCAAACTATGGAAAGAGCCTAGATGTCTATCGACAGATGAATGGATAAAGAAGATGTGGTATATACACACACACAATGGAATATTATGCAACCATCAAAAAATGAAATCTTGCCATTAGCAATGACGTGGATGGAACTAGAGGGTATTATGCTAAGTGAAATAAGTCAATCAGAGAAAGACAATTATCATATGATCTCACTGACATGTGGAATTTGAGAAACAAGGCAGAGGGAGGAAATGAAACAAGATGAAACCAGAGAGGGAGACAAACCATAAGAGACTCTTAATCTCAGGAAACAAACTGAGGGTTGCTGGGGTGGAGGGGGATGGGAGGGATGGGGTGGCTGGGTGATGGACATTGGGGAGGGTATGTACTATGGTGAGCACTGTGAATTATGTAAGACTGATGAATCACAGACCTGTACCCCTGAAACAAATAATACATTATATGTTAATTAAAATTTTTTTTTTAAAAATTCCCCTGAGGCTGAGGGAATACTTTCCCAGAGAGTTTCTCTCTCTGTTCCCTAACTCACACCTCCTACTGCTTTTTCTGCCTACTCAGATGGCATCAGCTGCCTGCTCATGATCTTGTCTTAAATCTTATGATTCGGGGTGATTTTCCTTCGTCTTCTACCTATACAGAGCCGAGGACCACCTTGGCACTGAAGGCCAGAATTCCCCAAAATAGAGAGCTCTGCTTGGCCTGGGTCTCCTCCTGTCAGGGACCCCCATGATGGGTCCGTCCCCAGAATCACCATCCAAAGACCAACCCACGGCCACCTGCCCTTCCCTTTCTCTGTGGCTCAGAGAGAAGAACAGACATCCCATCCCCCTGTCCACACCTGCCATACGATAGATGGCGGGCTCTAAATAATTAACGAGAATCATTTTGTAATGCGCTGACCCCCGAACATTGCACATCACTCATTCTGATACTTCTGCTCTCCCCTGCTCCCTCTCCGTCTCTCTCATTCCGACAGCTCAGCCTCCTGTCTTGGGTGCCCATCAAACACCACATCAACAGGTCCCCTGCATCTCTTACCAGCTGCATGAGGCAGCAAAGGTGTTTGATCTCTGAGACTCCTTGGAAAATCCCAGTGGAGTGGTGTAAGCGGCTGGTTGGGGGAAGGTGTTGATGCTAGGGCTGCCCCTGCTCGAGCCAGGGAATGCCTCCAGCTCCTGGGACCCACCCAAGAGCTCTGGCCTAAGGCGGGTGGTGGGGGGAGGGGGGAACCCAGAAGAACCATAGGCCTCGAAGAGGAATCCGAGGACAGTTTGAGTGGCCCTGCCCTCCAGAGACTTGCCCCCTAGGTGGTGCAAGAAGCTACACACGAGAGAGAAGAACCATGAGAGACAATGGACTCTGAAAAACAAACTGAGGGTTCTAGAGGGGAGGGGGGTGGGGGGATGGGTTAGCCTGGTGATGGGTATTGAGGAGGGCACGTTCTGCATGGAGCACTGGGTGTTATGCACAAACAATGAATCATGGAACACTATATCTAAAACTAATGATGTAATGTATGGGGATTAACATAACAATAAAAAAATTTTTTTTTTAAAATAAAAAAAAATAAAAAAATAAAAAAGAAGCTACACACGAGAAATACTGAGAGATCTGTACAAGTTCCCCAAAGAATTTTCTCTGTCGCTGAATTTCCTGCCAGTCTATTCATACAGTTTACCTCCTGTGTGTCCAGGCCTGTGAGGGGTAACATGGAAGGACACGTGAGAAAACTAAGTGCCTTTGTCTGGATGTTTGTCACCCACCTGGGAGATCAGAACTCACACACAAAACCATCAGAAAAAAAAAAAGCAAAACTGGAATGTTTCTGGAAGAGACACACAAGACGCTGGTGCGCCCAGTTACCTCTGGAGAATGGGAACAGGAGAAGAAAAAAGAAGAACCAAGTTGTACTTTCCCCCCAGCTTTATAGTGGTATAACTGACAAATAAAACTGTATATATTTAAAGTGTACAGTGTGACAATTTGATATATGTATCCTTTCTGAAATGACTACCACAATCAGGTTAATTAACACATCCATCACCTCCCCTAGTTTCCAGCGTGTGTGTGTGTGTGTGTGTGTGTGTGTGTGTGTGTGTGTGGTGAGAACAATTAAGATCTACTTTCTTAGATCCATATTCATCAGGGATATTGGCCTGTAATTTTCTTGTCTTATGGTGTCCTTGTCTGACTTTGGTATCAGGGTAAATGAGTTTGGCAGTGTTCCCTGCTCTTCAATTTTTTCAGAAGAGTTTGAGAAGGATTGGTATTAATCCTTCTTTAAGCATTTCATAGAATTCATCAGAAAAGCTGTCATGATCCTGGGCTTTACTTTGTTGAGTTTTTGATGACTCCTCACTGGTCTGCTCTGATTTTCTATTACTTCATGATTCAGTCTTGGTAGGTTGTAGGTTTCTGGGAACTTGTCCATTTCTTCCAGGTCATCCAACTTGTTGGTGTAGAATTGTTCAGCATGTCTCTTAGGATCCTCTGTATTTCTGTGGTATTAGTTGTAATGTCTCCTCTTTCATTTCTGGTTTTATTTATTTGAGTTGTTTTTTTTTTCCCTTAGACTCACTAAAGCTCTGTCAATTCTGTTTATCTTTTAAAAAATCACCTCTTAGTTTTGTTGATCTTTTCTAGCATTTTTCTAGTCTCTGTTCCATTTATTTCTGTTCCGGTCTTTGTTACTTCCTTCTGCTAACTCTGGGTCTGGCATATTCTTCTTTTTCTAGTTCTTATTAGTTCCAGAAGACTTTTCATAGATTCTTTGAGGTTCTCTACATAGACAATCATGCCCTTAGATCACCAGTTTATTATATTTTAATAAGGCTATGTCTCAGGACCAGCCAGGTGGAAGAGATGCACAGGACAAAGTGTGTGTAAGGGGCGGAGGACAAGGTGTGTGTAAAGGCGGAGCTTCCATGCCCCTCCAGGTGCACCCACCTCCCAGCCCTTCCACCTGCTCACCAGCCCTGAAGCTCCAGAGTTGTGCTTTCACTTTTCACTTGTTAGACTTTCCTGACAGAGTTTTTTACAGTAATGTATTACTTTGTACAATTTCTAAAATACACTTGTAGAAAGAGACCAAATCCAGACTGGACTGTGAGCCACTCTGAGGGTCTGTGCTCTGTGTCTCTTCCATTTCTGTGTTCTCACCATCTGGAACATTCTCTGGGCAGCAGAGATGCTCAATCAGGAGTTGCTGAGTGTGGAATAAAGATGGTGCTGTTGTGAGTTTAAAGCTAATGGTGGAAAATAATCTTAGAGAAAAAGGTAGTAGTGGGGAGATGACCATAACAGCTTTAAGAAGGAACTAGGTGGGGGTGGGTGGGGGGAGGGGTGAATAACTATATGTGGTGACAGATGTTAACTAGATTTATCATGGTGATCATTTTGCGATATATACAAATAATGAATCATTATGTTGTACACCTGAAACTAATATAATCTGGTATGTCAATTATATCTCAATTAAAACAAAATTTGGTAGGGAGGCTGAAGGAGGGTTTTTAAAAATCTAAGTAACTTTAGAACTTTTATAAACAGTTTAAATATCCTTAATCTAAAATAAAAATTGAAACAAATAAATTTTTTTTAAAAGGTGAAGAAGAAGAAACCAGAAAGGATTTAGATAAGCAGAAAGGCTGGGAATGGATGGTCAAGCTAGAGGAAAAGTGTTAGCCATCAGTAAGACTTTTTGAGGAAGGAAGAAAGGAAGAAGGAATGAAGGAAGGAAGGAAGGAAGGAGGGAGGCAGATGAATAACATGAGCCAAGGCAGGAAGACACAGAGGTGGAAAGAGTCAAGGCCATTGAATTCAAGAGCATAGAGATAAAACTAGGGAGGCAGCATCAAGCCTATTTATGTAAAGCCTTGGCTCTGGCCTAAAGGCTGGAAGGACATGCCACCTCTGTGCTCCAGGCAGGTCATGAGGCACTACAGAGCCAGGCAACTGGTCTGGTGCACAACGGCCACAGACTTCTTCACCACACTCTACTGCCCCAAGCCAGCAACTCCCAGCCCCAAATGGTGTGGAGCCTGCTGCCTCTGAATCACCTAAGGGGAGGAGGAAAGACAATAAATGCAGGATCCCAGGCCCTGCTCCCTGAGATTCTGATTGCATAAGGAGTAGCCAGGCATTTACATTTTTAACAAGTTCCCCAGGGGGGTCAGAAGAAAATCAGGTTTAGGGACCATTGACCTAAACTATCCCATTCTTTTATAAGTCTTCAGATAATGATTTCCACAAAATCTTTCAGACCTAAAATAACTCCTAGCTCCTTTCCCCTTCCTTGCTCCCCACTCCAGTGATAACAAAAAGACATTTACTGGGTGTATGAGTCAGTTCAGCTGCTATAACAAAATACCATAGACTGGGGGAGCTTAACCAACAGAGATTTATTTTCTCACAGTTCTGGAAGCTGGAAGTCCATGATTAGGGTGCCAACATGGTTGGGTTCTGGTGAGAGTCTTCTTTATGGTTTGCTGTGTCCTCAAAGGGCAGTGAGTTCTGGTCTCTCTTCCTCCTTTTGTGAGGGCACTAATCCCATCATAAGGGCCCCACCCTCATGACCTCATTTAAATTTAATTACCTACCATAAGTGCCACTTTCTCATACCATCACTTTAACATATGAATTTGGGGCATAGGGGGGACACAAACATTCAGCCCTTAACACTGGGGGAAAAAAGTATAAGCTTACTTTCCCAGCCTTCCTTGCAGGAAGGAGTGATTGTGTGACCCACAATGAAACATAAAATGAAGTCTTCTGAGAGGTTTCTGGAAAAGAAATTTTTTCCCGTGTAAGAGAAGAAAACGCTGCCCTTTTGTTAATCCCTTACCTCCAACCACTTGCCCCCTATCTTTGAATATTGTTATGATACCTGGAGCTGCTGCAGCCAGCTTGGGACCATAAGGCAACAAGCAAGAGGACAAAAAGACACAATTCTAAAGATGGTGTCATTGGAAGGATGGCTTTGATAGCAGTGCCGAGTTCAGAAGCAGCCCTAGATGACCTGCCCCTGGACCTCTAACTCAGAACCTTCCACCTCTGGACCTAGAGATAACTGAAGGGTGGTACGTAAGCCCCTGTGAGTCAAACTCCCTGTTCCTTGCAGCTGAAGGCATCTTACCACCCACTCACATGAACCCAAAGCCCTTTGGATCATCTTGGCGGACACAGCGGTGTGGGTGGCCATTCCTGCACAAAAGCTGTAGAGCCACACTGCAGAAACCAACCTGCCTCTTGCACTTTTGCCTGCTAAATGATTCTAGTTTCCTCCTGTACATTTTCCTAAAAGAAAGAGACAAGCTGTAACAGGCACACGTGCTTGGGCTCTGCCTGACTTTGAGGTTCCCATCTCGCCTGGTTTCCCAAAGGGGCTTTGATAGAGGACAGAGAGCATGGGCAGCATAACTTCCCAGGCATGGAAGGCTCTCGTGCTCCCCTCCTCCCCACCACCGCAACAAAATTCTTTGTCTGCTAGCTGCTTCCTTTGGGGTCCCGCTAAAATCTAGAGAATATAGGCTGTCTTCCTTCCCAGGAAAAGAACTAGAATAGTGGGAAGGTTGAAAGGCATGAACCTGAGAGGTGAGCTGGTTCCAAGTCTAAAGGCTCACATTCTCTCTTCCGAGCAATAGATACTAAACTTTCTTCACAAACCTTTATGATTTCAAAGAAGGGGAGGACGATGCCACAGTATTAAAGCCAGTGGGTTGTGGTAAGAGTTAAGTGAGGTCAAACATTAGAGAAAGTTCTAAGAGGACTTTAAGTGTATATATGAGGTTTCTGGTAGCTTTTAAAAAGAGAAAGAAAAGAAAAATCTGAAACCAATACGAGCAAAGGCTAACATGTTATTTTTGAGCAGGTTTAAAGAGTTTATTCTCTCTGTACTTTTCTGAACTTTTGAAATATTCTATCATTTAAGGACCCAAAAAAGTCTTGCATAGTGAATGACCCAGAGCAGGTAGTTGGATTGTGGTCGCCCCCAAAGAAGATCTGTTTGGAGGTGCAGGTGAGTGAAAAGAGGGACCCGGCAACTTGCACTCACACCGAGATGTGCACGGTCGGTCTGCAGCTGGATTCCCTGCAGGTAAAGCCCTCCCGGATGCCGAGAAACAGGGGAGAGACAGCCTCAGAGGACATGCTAGCAGCTCTGGAGAAGGAATAGCAGCATCATTGTATCAAAACCGTTTCGTCCTAACACAGTTTGGGGGCATTTAACGGGTACCCGATAAATCCCTGCCATGGAGCAGGTGGGCCGAGACAGGACTCAGCTCAGCACACGTTCCCAGGTAGAGCATCTCCCATTTCTTTGGTGTCACATTTGGTGTCTGACTCCGCCCGCAAAAGCTTCATGTCTTGGTATGGCTGTGAACCTCATATTCTTCCCCATACTCATAGGAAAAGGAAAATCACCTCCCCAATCCTGTCCCCACCCCTTCCTTCACAGAAAATAGACTCTGTAAAACACGAGGCTCCTTGGGGTGCAGCCCCAGTGTGACTAGGAACCCCACTCAGTAGCTTTTGAGCAAAACAAACAGGAAAAACATATTACATTTTCACTAGTTTGAGCCCAAATAATGCCAGTCCTGGGATGTGAAAGCTCCGGGCCCTGGTGAGAGGCTGTCATGACACTGATGGGCTTCTAGAAGAAGTAAGTAAGCAGTAAACAGCACCACCAACATCCTCTCCTCCTGCACCCTGGTTGATTTTGGTGAGGCTCGTAGGTCCGTTTTTGCAGATCCCACCTGTGGTGCCCCAAAGCATGGGCTTCAACATTCATTTTGGCCTTTATGAACCTCTCCTTGTCCCCCAGTCCAGCCACCTTCCCCATGAACCCAGCACATCCCTCCTGCCCCAGTCTCTCCTCTAATATGGAAATGATCCCACCGCTAATAACACTTAGTCAACACAGGGAATCGCCCTGTGGGGAATGTCGGCAGGTTGTAAAGAGTCATGTATTTTTACTTACTCAGCTAGGCAGTGGGACTGCAGAGCCAGGAAAGGTAGGTTCTCTGCAAGTGAAAAGAGGTAAGGTTATTTGGTGGGGAGAGGAAAAATCCTTAACCCATTTAAATGTATCACGATTGACAGAATTTCAATAGTGAAATTCTCGAGGCAGCTCAAGGGAAACTGAGGAAACACAGTCCTTCTTTAAGTCAGAGCAATTTCTTTGAAAATTCGGAGGACATTTGTTTCCTGCCCACAAGGAGCTGGGAGCCAGGGCAGGCATCTTCTATACATTGTTTCACTGGATCCTCAGAGCCAGGTCAGATTCTCTTCCACTATTTCACAGAAGAAGAAACTGAGGTTCAGAATGGTTCAAGGTCACAGAGGAGCAGGTCGCAGGGCTGGAATTTGCAACCACCTAACTCCAGCACCCCTGATGTTCCTGTTACCCCGTGTCTTGCACCCAGACAGCCAGTCTGTGCTTCTGCATCGTGGCCAGCAGGGAGCCAGGCGCTGGCCAGACGGCAGCTTTCATTAGTGGGCAAAAGCAAGGTCCGTGGGAAGCTGCTGGCCTGGGCGCAAGGTGTGGCCTGGGGAGGAGGTCTCTTTGAGAATAAATGGCGGTGTGATCTTAGGCAAGTTACTTCACCTCCCTGATCTTCCTTTCCAGGACGAGAGCCGTGATGGCCAATCGTTTGGAGCAGCAGAGTCCTTCTTTCGAAATGAAATTATAAATGAACCACCATAAAACACATTCAAATGCGATTGCCCTGGTCGGTAGCGGCATGGAAGGTAGGGAAGGCAAAGATCCAGACGCTGCAGACAGGTTTTTTAATCCGTACTTTTAAATTGCATATTACAGTCAAGGAAACAGAAGTCCAGAGAGCTGAGTAAATGGGAGAGTTGACATAGCTGCTCAGAGGCAGAACTGGGATTCCCAAGCCAGGCGAGCTTGCTCAAAGCCTCTGCCCCCACTGTCACACCCTTCTCTCCTCCTGGCAGGAGCCAGGCTAATGCTCATTTAAGATGGCACATTTACAACAAGCCATCAGACACAAAAGTCAAAGTTCATGATGACAATAATCCCCCACACTGGCCCATGCTGAATGGGAGGCTGCTAGGTAGGCAGATATAAATATAGACTTTATTATAACACATCACAAGGCAGGGGAGTTAATGTTGCTGGCAGAACATTCATTTCCACATTTCCTTACTTTTGCATGTCTTAATTTGCAACTTAATGTGGCATTATCATAATTTTTTGCATTATGTAATGATTAAAGTGAGGCGTATCATATTTATTGATTTATTTGATTTATTTAAAATGTAACCATGGCCCCAGGGCAGGTGCATGTACAAAATACAAATGCAACAGTTCCATTGAATCCAGCAGATAAATTCCCCATTAAGAAAAGACATTTCAGGACTGTCAAGACAATGAGAAATGTCTTCCCAGAATCATTAGAAGAGAAGGAATCTTGAGAGGTCATCTGGTCCAACCATGTGCCTCAGGCAGAATTGCTTCTAATCCCCCAAAACTGAGCACCAACTGAGCTTTCTGACAATCTCTAGGGAGAGCCACATTCTACCATATTCTCCCACCCCTGTCCTCAACCCCAAAACCAGTATCTTTTCCCTGGGTTAACCAGCCTTTTTGTCCCTGGAATCCATGTCTTCACCTCCGACTCCTTTAGTTTATAATCACCCATTTTTAAAATCCATTCCTCATTCCATTTCTTTTCTATTTATTTCCCATTCCACACCTCTGCCTCCTAAAAGACCCATGTTTAGGACATCAGGTTCCCTTTGCAGAATTTCAGTCTCCCAGTGAGAGAGAGAACTGATCCAGCACCCTACCCAGAGCAGAAACATCTTAGACACATGCTCAACTGCTGGACATCCAGTTTTTGCTAGAGCTTTCCAAAACTGAGGTGCCCATTTATTGACCAGGAGGCTCTAATCCTGAGTCTGAGCCTATGGGGACACCCACTCTCTGTTACTTTCTCCCAGCCCAGCCCCAGAGCCCATTCTTTTTCCGTTGTTTTATTAGGACTTGGAATCTTGGATTGAATTACACTGAGCTTGTGTTTCTAAGCACTCCTTCATTCAAAGTTCCCAAACAGCCCAAACATCCTGGGTAACAAAAATCCCATTCACCCTCCTCGACCTTCCCTGTGCCAGTTCTCACCACTCCTTCCATGTGCTTCTCCAGTAGGCCCCTGAGCATGGTCCTGATCAACACCTATGCTTCAGTTTCTACTCTACAAAGTTCTCTTCCCTTGTTTTAATAACAGGAAGATCATTTTCATTCATAATAAGATGAACGTTCTTAGAGACAACATTTATAGAATGGGAATCAGTCCTAGTCCTATCAACTAACAACGTGTCTGGTCTTTCCCAAGTCCACCTTGCATTTCCAGAATGGATGGCTTAGACAGAGCATCTCAAGCTTTTACTTTGGGCCATAGAACCCTTTCTTTAAATGAATGCTGTCTTAGGCTACTTCAGCTGTCCTAACAAAATTGCAAAGACTGTGGGACTTACACAACAGACATTTGTTTTTCTCATGGTTCTGGAGGCTGGGGGGTCCAAAATCAAGGCTCTGGCAGGGTTCAGCTTTGGGGGACAGCTCTCTTCTTGGCTCGTAGAGGGCTGCTCTGTCCTCATGTGGTCTTTCTTTTGAGCAGGTGCAGAGAGAGATAGACAGAAAGAAAGATATATACAGAGTGAAAACTCTCTAGCGTCTCTTCTTATAAGGACACTAATCCTACAGGACCGGGGCCCCACCCTTGTGACCTCATTTAACCTTAATTTCTTCCTTAGAGGCCCCATGTCCTAATACAGCCATGCACTGGGGTTAAGGCTTCAACATATGAATGGGGAGGATGGGGGAGGGGTGTGTACAAGAATTCAGCTTCTGATAGAGGCCACTGATCTTTGGTGCTCCTTGGCTTGCAACTGCATCACTCCAATCTCTTCCTCTGTCTGGGTGTGAACTTCTTCTCCCTGTGTGTCTCCCTCTCTGTTCACATGGTGTTGAAGGGTGGCAAAATATGCTACCCCAAAATATGCCACTTGAGCATAAGGATTATCTTGAGCTGAAGACAATTAAAAAGCAGATATAAGAAAAGCTCTCTGCCCTCCCACTTATTTGCCTAAAAGCAGGACATAAATCTATAAGTGCCCCTTCTCCCCTCTCTACCGGGAGAGACAGAAGTTAATCACCAGCAACAATTCTAGGCCCTTATCAGCCCAGACACACACCAGAGGAATCTATATAGCAAACATTACTAACTAGCCCTATCTGCTGTTAGTTCCTTTATATATTTGCCTGCCCACACTTTGCTGCTTTTAAAGCTCAAAGCCCTTTTCCTTGGTCTTGTCATGTCTCTAAAAAGTTATGGTTCTTTGGTTAAGATGCAGGATAAGCCCAAGTTCTGAGCACCCTCTTGAGTGATTCATCACTGGGTACCCCCACGTATGTACCCTGCACATGTTAATTAACTCATGCTTTCTTTTCTCTTGATAATTTTTTGTCAGTCTAATTTACTGGACAATAGGAGAAGAACCAAAAATGGGTAGAAGGAAAAAATTTTTTCCTCCCCTACAGTGTTTTCCTCTTTATATAAGGACACCAGTCCTTTTGGATTAAGGCCCACCCTTATGACCTCATCTTAACCTGATTACATCTGCAAAGGCTTTATTTCTAAATAAGGTTGCATGCATAAGTACCAGGGATGAGTATTTCAACATATTTTCTAAGGGGACACAATTCAACCTATAACAACCCACATCATTTCTCCATTTCCCATCCCTGGGCTGGGAAGGCAGGTCTGTGGAGATGCAGGACATGTCATTGCAGACTCTTGGAAGAGCCCTGGGTGCTGAGGAGCACCTCTCTGGCATCAGCAGAGCTAGAGTCAAGGTGGCTCCCAGCCCTTCTTCCCAGCCCCAGGTGCACTAGTGGAATAGGCAAGAGCAGAGTTTGACAATTGGGAGGAGTACCTAATGCTCTTATGCTGAGCCTGTGCTGCTTCTGGTAAGACAGAGAACAAAACGCTGGTTAGCATATCAAAGGAGCTTTAAAGAAAAGCACTAACTTCTTGATGTGAGGGTCCCTCATGCTGCTTACAATCCAGCTGGCAAGGTGAATCCATTAGGCTTTCTCCTAGAGAGTAGGAGGAAGACATAACTGGATAAATAACATAGGTTCCTTTAGGACAGCTTTCTCTTCATCCTCCCTCCCTCCTTCCCTTCTTCCTTCCTTCCCTCCCTTTCATTATAATGAGGACACACTAGGAGTCAAGCACTTTGCTAAGCCCTGGGGATGAAGCAGTGCATGAAAGACATAGTCTTGGCACAAGCCCTTCCTTGTGGGGCTGAGAGTCTAGAATGAGAATCAGAAATCAAACACATGGCTCAATAAATTGCAGACAGGAGTTGTGATAAGGAACAAAAGGAGACATACAGAGTGCCATAAAAGCATGGAGCTAGGACCCTTGACCTAATCTGGAGGTGCAGGGAAAATCTTCTGGAGGAAGGGACATTTGAGCTGAGTTCTAAAATATAAGCAGGAATGACCTTAGCCTAGGTAACCTACCTTGAAGGTCAGACTAAGGCCCCAGGCCAAAATCTTCAAGATGAAATTAAGGAAAGATGATTGTAGAGTATTGCCATTAAGCTAAAAAACAATGACAGGTGCACCACAGGCCAACTGGGAAAGATAGCAGCTGTTAGGGACTGGATGTTTGTGTCCCCCCAAAATGCATATGCTGGAAGCCTAATCTTTAATGTGATGGTATTTGGAGGTGTATCTTTGGGAAGTGATCAGGTCATGAGGGCAGAGCCCTCCTGAATGGATTAGTGCCTAATGAAAGGGGCCACAGAGAGCTCTCACCCCTCCCATCATGTAAGGAGACAGCAAGATGACAGCCGTCTATGAACCAAGAATGGGTCTTGCCAGACTTCATTGCTGGTGTCTTGATCTTGGACTTCCCAGACTCCAAAGGTGTGAGATACTTGTGTAAGCCATCCAGCTTATGATCATTCATTTCAATAGCCCGAACAGACTAAGACAGCAGTTTATATTGAGAAGATAAGGGAGTGGACTGGTTTTTTTCAGCTCATCACACATTCCATGTGAATTAAGAATGTAATAGAGTTGCTGAAAAAATAAAGCAAATTAAAATCTTAACATGGATTTAAATTCCATATCAAGGACGGTGAAGATGCCACTGTGCTCTGTTTTAGACAGACCGTATCTGCATATCTGGTCCCTTCTCCTGGCCTCCATGTTTTAAAAGGAGCACGAAATCTGGTTTGTGTCCTGAAGAGGAGGTTGAGATGCTGGGAGTCTCCTTCTGCCAGCAATGGTGGAATTGGAAATCCTCCGGGGTTCCTTCCAAGACCTTGAATATTCTTTGATTGAACTGACTGCTTCTCACATGGCTGGCAGCCTCCACTGGCCCCATTAATTCTCTCTCCTGAGTTGCAGGGACTTTGCTGAGGGGTATATCATTTATGTAAAGAATGCAGGTGGTCAGAGTTGCTTGAGGCAATGGGACTCACTCCTGTCTACCACTTCTCTCCTTCCCAGGGCAGCCCTCTAATGGAGTATACCCTCTGCAGCTCGACTTTATCGGTCATCCTCTGAACATGGCTCCAAAGCTGCATGATCGATTGATTCTTCCTTGCCCCTAACTTCCTTCCAGCTTGCTGGTTTATTCTGGGGAAACACCTGACAAGAGGGAAGAGCCAGGCTTCTCTATTATTGCAGTGCCAGGGAAGTTCTCTAGATGAATTTCCATTGCAAATACTTAATGAAGTAATCTGGAAACCCAGGAGTTAGTGAGGTCACAGCCTCCCCAACCAGGACTCAAACAAACAAACAGCAATTTTTCAATGGCTCAGGAAGGTTTCTGAACATTCTGACACCAGATGCTAAGATCCTGATTAACCCTACTTATTTCATTCATCCATATACCCCTGGGTCCACCATTGCCTGAAAAAATCCTTCTTTACTCATCCAGTGAGCATTTCTTGAATACCCTGTATCTACTCCTCCCTATGCTGGGGGCATAAAAGAGAATAAAAAAATAGCTCTTCTCACACTTGACTGCTAAGAGTGCAAAGAAGCTCAATTGCTTTGGCAAACTGTTCATCAATATCCACTAAAACATCCGTATGTCCTGTGACTGAGCAATTCCACTCTGAGGCAGAGACCCTGCAGAAATACATACATACGTTTACCAAAACACACATACTAGAATATTCATAGCAGCACTATTTGTAATGGCTAAGACTAGAAACTCCCCAAATGCCCATCAGCCGTAGAGTGGACAAATAAATAAATTGCGGCATATGCCCACAGTGGACTATTGGACAGCAATGAGAATGAATAATCTACAACTACGCACAAGAATAGGGATGAATTTCACAAACAAAATGCTGAGCAAAAAAAAGCCAGACACAAAAGAGTGCATGTGGTGGGATTCTATGGACATGAAGCACAAAGCCAGGCAAACAATCTGGAAGTCAGGACGGTGGCTACCCTGGGGGCTGGCAAAGGCGGGAACGCTCCATGAAGGGGGCTGGAGAGATGCTAGCAACGTGCTGTTTCTTGACCCAGGGGGACGCTGGTCACAGGCGTGTGCTCAGTTTGTAAACATCCAGCAAGCTCCATACTTACCAGACATGTATCATTCATTAGGCATATTGAAACTTCAACTTAAAAGGTTTATAAACAGTAATTCTGGCCTAGGATGCAGAGTTTATTAGGCAGACAAGACACAGACGTGCTAAAAGGTGTTGTCTTAGTTGGCTTCAGCCTCCTTAACAAGATAGCATAGACTGAGAAGCTTAAACCACAGAAATGTATTTTCTCACCCTTCTGGAGGCAGAAGCCCGAGATCGGGGTGCGGGTATGGTCAGCTCGTAGACAGCCACGTTCCTATTATGTGCTCACGTGGCCTTTCCTCTGTGCACGTGGACAAACTGAGTTCCTTCTCTCTTCCTCATACAAGGTTCCCAATCTTATCAGATTAAGGCCCCAGCCTTATGGCCTCATTTAACCTTAATTACATCCTAAAAGCCCTACCTCCAGATACAATCACATTAGGATTAGGGCTTCCACAGGAAGTGTCATGCAATAGGAACCTTCAGTGGAATACAAACGCTAGTCACTAGACAGCAAGTTATAGAGAGTAAGAGAGTAAGAGCAGAGAAAGCCAAGCTGACCCAGGGCTGATGTGAGAAGGACCCTCTTCCTGGAAAAGGAAGCCCTTGAGAGACCTGTTGGAAGAAGAGAGCGAGGACCGGTCACGTGGGAAGCAAAGACACCAGCTGAGGAAGCGCACCCCGTACAGGACACAGGGAAATGGGCCCGATGATGGCAGCGTGTTTGCAAAATGTGTCATCTCGAGCCGGGCTGGGCACGGAAGGGTGGATGCAGCAGAGGTCCGAGAAGAGGCCGGGAAGTGGCAGTGTCGGGAGCTGGACGCAGGGGAGGAAGTCCTCTTGGATGCGGAGGCAGCTGGTCAGCAGGTCAGCGGGGGTGGGCCGACTGGCAGGCAGAGGGCACGAACCAAGAGGAAAGGCAGCAGCTGGAGTGTCCGGTGGGGAGGATGAGGACAGGTGTGGGAGGAGGCAGCCACAGCATCTTACAGCCGGGGGAGGTCGGGGCCAGACTGAGGCGGGTCTCGAGGGCCACACCACCAGAGGACTGATCTTCATCTCATGAGTCGTTTTGGGGTTTTTTTTTTTTAAGATTTTATTTATTTATTTGTCAGAAGGATAGAGAGAGAGCACGCATAAGCAGGGGAGAGGGGCAGAGGGAGAGGGAGAAGCAGGCTCCCCACTGAGTAAGGAGCCCGATGCGGGACTCGATCCCAGGACATTGAGATCATGACCTGAGCCGCAGGCAGACGCTTAACCATCTGAGCCACCCAGGCGCCCCTCATGAGTCATTTTAAGGAAAGGATGCGTAGATGCTCAGCTCACAAACAGGACGCCTTTACCATGCCTTGGCCGGCAGCCATGCTCACTCCACTTGGATGATGTAGTGCTGCCTGAATCTGCTGAGTAAGATCCCCTGCACCGTGGCTGCATTTATGAGCACTTGTCCTGTCATCATTCAATCATTTTAACCAAGAATTTGTCATCGGATCTCAGACTCTTCCAGTTGAAAGGGCTTTACAGTCACTAATCCAGCGTCTCCCCGTTTAGGGCAGCCATTCACTCAGGGGTTAAACGGATTAAATCTGTATTCTAATTTCTGTAGAAATATTTGTAACTACATTTGACAGGATTTTCAGAAAGTCCCACTGGGTGTGTTGGAGGGTTAGTAGGAGGAACAGATGTCTGGATTGCGACCAGCCTGACGGTGCTTGAGACAATGGCGGGTATCCACGCAGAAGCAGCTCGGGTGCCACGGAATGATGGGAGGCAAACTTCCCGAAACACAGTGTGACTCTCTAAGCAGCCACGTCAGAGGCTGAGTGTAAGTTTTAAATGATTATAAACATGGCATCTTGAGTTCCTCCCTGCCAATCTTATTCAGTCTCCTGGCTGTATCTCCAACAGGCTGGGCCTCAGAAAGTATAAATTGCCATCACAAGGACCCAAAGACAGGGCCAGGAAACCCGCCCCACAATGCTGCATTAATACTGGAACTCTCAGGGCGCCTGGGTGGCTCAGTCGTTAAGCGTCTGCCTTCGGCTCAGGTCATGGTCCCAGGGTCCTGGGATCGAGCCCCGCATCGGGTTCCCTGCTCCACAGGAAGCCTACTTCTCCCTCTCCCACTCCCCCTGCTTGTGTTCCCTCTCTCGCTGTGTCTCTCTCTGTCAAATAAATAAATAAAATCTTTAAAAAAAATTCTAGAACTCTTGCTCTGGGTTTGATCCCTCTCAAAACCTCCCACCCAGGAGACTTTACAACTCGGAAGGAATTAATTCATCCACAACACTTCTTCCAGGGAGAGAGGACAGGTGAATGTTGACAACTCCCCACTTGAGATGTGTTCTCCCCTCTTGGTCTTCCTCCTACCTCCCCGGCCTCTCCTGCTCTTCCCTTCCTTGGAACCTGCTCTTCTACTCCATCCCCAAATACTGGCCACCTAAGAGGTGTGTCAGGAATCCATCTCCTCTCCGTCTCTATTCCTTGAATGAGCTTATTCAGGCCACGTCTTGATTTACAGTGTGCCCAGAGCTGCCCTACATGTGTCTTCAGGCCCCTGTGTCAGTCAGAGTTCCCCAGAGAAACTGAACCAGTCGGATGGAGAGGGAGAAGAGGAGATTTGTTATAGTCAAACAATCGTGGAGACCGAGAAGTCCCAGGATCTGCTGCCTGCAAGCTGGAGACCCAGGAAAGCCCGTGGTGTAGGTCAGTCCACGTCTGAAGGCCTGAGAACCGGGAGCACCAATGTCTGAGGGCAGAAGAAGATGGAGGGCTCAGCTCAAGCAGAGAGAGTAAATCTGCCCTCCTTCCACCTTTTGGTTTCATTCCAGCCCTCAGTGGATTGGATGGTGCCCACCCATCCTGGTGAGAGTATCTCCTTTCCTCACTCTGCCAATTAAATGCTGATCTCTCCCGAAGACACCCTCACAGACACATGCAGAAACAATGCTTTACCAGCCTCTGGGCATCCCGTAACCCAGCACCCCAGGGTCAGCATGCTGGCATGAGCACAGACTGAAAAGCCAGGGATTGGAGGCCTTCCATTAGCTGGGAGGGTCCACATCCTGATTGGGAATAGCCTCGTAAGACAGGGGTAAAGACAGGGGTGCCTGGCTGGCTCAGCTGGTGGAGCATGCGACTCTTGATCTCAGCATTGTAAGTTCGAGCCCCATGTTGAGTGTAGTGATTACTTTAAAAAAAAAAAATGAAATAAAAAAAAGGAGAGAGAGAGAAGAATCAGCAAAGACATTAAGGAGAGGCCCAGTGAATATTCAGAAGGAACATTTCCTCTGTCTTCACATCATCAAAGGCTGGACCTTGAAAGAGGAGTTTGCAGCTTTCCCACTGCTTTCTCTACGCTTTTACATGGTGACCCCTTCCCTGGAATACTTCCCTCTCCTTCACCCGGCCAGTCCACTCCTCTGCTGCAGGCTGAATAATGGCCTCCCAAAGATATCAGGACCGAATCCCCAGACCCCATAAATGTCACTTTATAAGGAAAAAGATTCTTGTAGATGCGATTGAGTTAAGGATCTTGAGATGGGGAGCGTATCCTGGATTATCCAGGCCGGCCCTAAATGCGATCCCAGGGATGGTTGTAAGAGGGAGGCAGGGGGAGATCCGGCACAGACAGAAGGGGAGGAGGCATGAGAAGGTGAAGGCAGGCATCGGGTTGATGTGGCCACCAGCCGCGGAACAGCACCCCCCAGCAGCTGAAGAGGCAAGGATACGATTCTCCCCTAAAGCCTCTGAGAGGAGCATTGCCCTGTCAACACCCTGATTTCAGCCAGGAGAAACTGAGTTCAGACCCCAGAACCGTGAGAGAATGGATTTCTGTTGTTCAAGACAGCAAGGTAGTGTGAATGTATTGCTGCAGCCTAGTGACGCTAACACAAGAGATCAGGGCATCGGGAGCCTTGGTTTCCCCTGCGGCCTCACCCCTCGGCTTGCAGACGGCCGGCCACTTCATCCTTCTGTGTGTGTGCATGTCTCCATCCTCATCTCCTCTTCTTATAAGGACACCAGTCAGATTGGATTAGGACCCACCCATATAGGACCTCATTTTACCTTAATCCCCTCTTTAAAGGCCCTATCTCCAAATACAGTCCCATCCGGAGGTACTGGCGTTTAGAACTCCAGTGTATGAATTTGGGGGGACATGATCCAACCCATAACACTTTCCAACTTGAGTGCTTTCTAACTCTAAAAACAAAAGAAGCCAACTTTGCCTCACAGGGTGAGGAGGGAGAAGGAGGGGAGGAAGAGGAATAAATAGAATCAGGTTACCAATGGGCCCCAAGCCCTCTGTGAGTAGTACCCCACCATCCAGGCTTTAGAACAACAAGAAATGGTCCCTGTCCCAAGCAGCATACGGTCCCCACGGGGAGCCCAGACACACTCAAGAGGTTAACTGAAAGTATGGGGCAATCTGTAGGCACCAACAACAGACCCCAGAGGAGGTCAGAGATGGGCTGTCTGAATCCTCCACGGAGGAAGCAGGAGTTTGGTTAGCTTTAAAGGAAGAACACCAACAGGCAGAGAGAAGGAGCAAGGGACTCTGGGTGAAAAGGCTCGCTGTGTGGATGGTTGCATTCATTTCCTGAGGCTGCTGGAACAAATTACCCCAAACCTAGTGGTTCCCAAAACAGATACTTATTCTCCTACCGCTCTGGAGGCCAGAAGTATGAAATCAGTACCACAGCACCAAAATCAAGGTGTCGGGAGGGCCACACTTCCTCCAGAAGCTCTAAAGGAGTCTTTCTTGTCTCTTCAGCTGCTGGGGGGTGCTGTTCCGCGGCTGGTGGCCACATTGACCCGTATCTGCCTGCACCTTCTCATGCCTCCTCCCCTTCTGTCTGTGCCGGATCTCCCCCTGCCTCCCTCTTACAACCATCCCTGGGATCGCATTTAGGACCCGCCTAGATAAGCCAGGATACTCTGCCCATCTCAAGATCCTTAACTCAATCACATCTTTTGCCATATATGGTAATAGTCACAAGTCCCAGGGATTAGGAAGTGACTATATCCAGGTGGGGGAGGGCTATTTTTCAGCCTTCCATAATTGTATGGGACAGGCAGAGGGAAGACTCCATCCCAGCTGACCAAAATTGTCTATGTAGTTGAGACAATGACTTAAGCGTTACACCTACATTCTAATCACCTGGAGAGTTTTCTGAAAATGCCGGTCTCTAAGAAATTCAACCAGGGGCGCCTGGGTGGCTCAGTCGTTAAGCCGCTGCCTTGGGCTCAGGTCATGATCCCGGGGTCCTGGGATTGAGCCCCACATTGGGCTCCCTGCTCCGCGGGAAGCCTGCTTCTCCCTCTCCCACTACCCCTGCTTGTGTTCCCTCTCTTGCTCTCTCTCTGTCAAATAAATAAATAAAATCTTTAAAAGAAAGAAAAGAAATTCAACCAGCCTAGGGTGAAATCCGAGAATCTGCATTTCTTGAATGCCCCTCATCCATCTACACCATGCAGCTGGAAAAGGAATGTGAAATCTCTGTACCAACACAAAAACATATCCAAAGTATATTAAGTGGAAAAAGTGCAATGTGGAACAATGTGTACAGTAAGCTGTATTTTGTACAAAAACTGTAGAAAAACCTATATTAGTATGTGTTCGTGTGAGAATTTCTGAGAGGGTAGCACAAACCACTAACAGTGGTGACACAGTGGGGAGAAGGGTACTGACGGGGAGACGAATGATTTGTCACTGTGTAGCTTTTGATGGTTTTTTATATTCAATAAAATTAATTTTTTTTAAAGCCCCCGTAATGAGCCTTGTTAGAAAGCACTGCTTTGGGACAAACAAGTGAAAGGCCCTCTGTCGTGTCCATTCCGGTGGGCGGATGGTAACGGGGAACGGACAGCTGCATCTTTGTGCAATCAATGCCCCAAGATGAAGTTCACGGTCGACGAGGAAGGACTTGCTTGTATACAGATGCCCCAAACAGCAAACCAAGTGAAGCACTTCCCGAAGCTCCTGTCACAGCTGCCAGAACCGGGGGAAACCACAAAAAACAGAACCAGGTGGGCACCCACAAAACCACAAGAAGGAATCCTGGGCCTCGGGGACTGCCCGGCGTGGTCTTTTTAATATTCTCGTGGGAATTCCTTTTCCTTTCTGGTGTCAGTCGTATTTCTCCCAAGGGATGGTTGAGCCCGTCTGCAAACCAAGGGGCGAGGCCACAGAGGAAACCAAGGCTCCCGATGCCCTGATCTCTGTGTTAGCGTCACCAGCTCACTTCTACCTCCAGACACACAAAGACCTTTCAGAGGCCATTCGTCCTGCCATCTGCTTGTGTGAGCTGTCCCCTCCTGCCCACCCCATCTGCCACCCACTCTAGCCCCATCCCTGCTCCAAGCCACAAAGAGATGCCCAGGAACTGAACTGGTCAGCTGGGAATCGGACACAGAGAGAATTACATGTTTAAAAAAAAAAAAAAGTTGTCAGCATGATGCCCTAAGGGTTCAATCTTTGCTCTCCACGGTGAGAACAGCCGCAGGAGGGGCTGCGTCACGAAAGCCAGATCAGCGGGGGCCAGGGATCAGCGGGGCCAGGCGCACAGGGAGCCCATGGAAGGTGCCAGCAGACCAGAGCAGGCTCGCCGTGGGAAGGGGCGGTGCGCTGAGACGCACTCCTCCCCCATACTGCCTTTACCTGCCCCATCCAGCTCCACCTGCTCCCCGATGGACACACGGGCGCATGCACACGAGCCGACAGGCACATCAAACACGCCGGAAGCACGGTTCAGACGCAGAGGTCAGTGTCACTCAGGCGATTCTGGTTCTGTACAACTTCAGGCAGATGTCTCCTTCACAGTCTGAATTACTCTCTGGACCTCTTTCCTTATCTGTCATCAACTTGCCATCACCTTCAAGATGTTTCCAGAACCCAGCCACTTCTCACCACCTCCGCTGCTACCAGCTTGGTCCAGGCTACCCTCCCCTCTTACCAGGATTACTGCAACAGACTCCTTACTGATCTTGCTGCTTGCATCCTTTGTCTCCTACCCATCTATTCACTCACCAGCCAGAGGGACCCTTCTAAACTTAAACCAGATCGTGTCACTCCTCAGCTCAGAAACCTGCAGTGGCTCCTCACCTCACTCAGAGCAAAAGCCAGGGTGCTTGTCAGGAAGTATGACAAATGACCACATCGTCTCTCCCAGTGCTGAGAGCCTATTAATCTGTAAGTCCCTGACCTGTTGAGGAGCAGCAAGGTCCTTTCTGGTGTGGGTCATCCCACCCCTACCCCACCACCTCTCTGACCATCTCCTACCTACCATTGTTTCCCCACCACCACCCTGCTCCAGCCCCTTGTCTCCCTGCCATACCTCAAAACTGCCAGGCAAGGGCCCACTTCAGGGCCTTTGCACATGCTGTTCACACTCCCCAGCCCAGGAATGAATTGTTTGCCTCTAAAAAGATGCTTAAATTAATCACTGAGTACCCTTCAAGGGGGAAAGGTTTGATACAGAACAGTAAGGCGCCAGGATGTTATTTGATGTGCTATATGGGGCTTAATATTTGTCATGTAATTGAACCAAGGAGTATGCAAAAATAATAAGTTTTGGAGCTTATAAGGGATTTTAGAGCTTACCTGATTTAATGACCCACTTTTTTTTAACAAGGAAGAAACTGACAACTAAGAGTAAGTGTTGCCCAAGACCACACAGTTGGTGTTACTCTGGACTTCTAGTGCCTATCTGGACTTTTCTCTAAATATCCTTTTACCCATCACTTTGGATGTAGCACACAGCCTCCATGAGTCCCTTGTCGCTCCTTCATCTGTTTCATATTTCTGTTCAAATGTCACTTTCCCAGAGGAGCCTTCCCTGACCACCTTGTTTAAAATAGCACCCATTCCTCCACTCCATCGGCCTATTCCCCTTCCCTGCTTGATATTTTTGCATAGTCATCACCGTCTGATACAATATATATTTTATGCCCGGTTTGTTTATTATGGGCTCCCGACCCCCATCCAGCGTATAAATTCCCCAGGGCCAGGGATTTTACTCTGTTGAGTTCAATGGTACATCTCCTGCCACCCCCAAAACAAGGCCTGGCATGTTTCAGGTACTCCAAAGATATGTGCTAAATATTGGATTGGTGGGAGACGGGAGGAAAGTGTCAGGAAGTATGACAAATGACCACATCATCTCTCCCAGTGCTGAGAGCCTATTAATCTATAAGTCCCTGACCTGCTGAGGAGCAGCTTTGACCCCTGCCCATCTGTCAGCCCACCCTGGGTACCCACCGGGCACTCCTCCCACCTCCTCTCAACTGTGGGTTGCAGTCGAAGAACTTAGCTATCCAAAGCCCTGTGTGTCCAGCCTGGGTTAGGCAGGTTCTAGACAGGACAGAGAAGGGGGACCATCCCTGCCATCCAAGAGCAGATGCTCTCACCAGGGTTACACACAATCCGAGGCTTCTGGAAGACCACATTAGTAAGTGTGCAAAGAGGAAACACAGGGCAAACAGATCAGAGAAGCACTCACCCTGAGCCACAGAGACGTGAGAGTTGAGCTGCCTTCTACAGAAGAAGGCATAGTGTTCTTCCAGGGGATTGGTGCACAAAGAGGGTCATTCCCCGTGAATCAAATGCATTGCATTTCACATGTCTTTTCCAGGATCGGGCCACGGCGTGTGGGGCGTGGCTTTCACACCATCCATCAGCCACTTCCACTAATAATAAACGTGATCGTGGCACTATCCACAATTCTGTAGACTTTTAATTTGTTTTTGTATGTGTTACCAGATTTACTTCCACGATAGTCTTGTACAAGGAGCAGAAAAGGAGAGATTACCTGAGTTGTACAGATGAGGAAAAAGAGGCAAAGTCAGGCTTTGCAACTGATATCACAGGCTGGGGCTAGTCAGCACTCACTCTGACCATCCATCCTAAAAAGGCCAGAGCTGCTTCCCCATTGACAGGGTCTCCTTCTGATGCTATGAGGTGGCCCCCCAAACTTTCAGGTTTGGTTGTTAGTTACTGAGGGTCCCCATTCCTGACTGGGCTCACAGCGGGCATGAACGTATTCTGAGATGCTACAACACAGTCTCCCTGTTCAAACAGCTCCCTCTCCGGTGGCATCCTCATAGATGGAAGAGTCACAGTCTCCAGAGAAGAATTCAAGGATGGGAGAGTCTCAGTGGATGGCTAGTGGGGGCAGGTGTGATAGAAATAAATGCACCAGCCAGGTCTTTCTTCAAGGACTGGTGGCCCAGCTGCCCAGGTGTGGGGTCAGCAGTCAGCCCTCAGCTGTTAGCCCCTTCAGGACTGCCTCACCAGCAGAGCTGCCTTGCTCAAACTCATGCCCTTGCAGGGGCATTCCCACATCCAGTGACTAACGAAGGCACGAATCTACAGGCCAGGCTGTGAAATGCCCAATGTAGGACAGCGCCAAGGAGCCATCTCAGCTCCAGAGCTCCCTGTGGAATTATCCAGGCTATAGCTAGGCTTGCATCACAAAGCGACTTCTCTGCACCAGGGAATCTACAGCAGGTTCCTATGTTGGAACTGTCCGGGGTGGAGTGCTGTGGCCTCTCAGGACAGGAGCTAGTGGCGGTCTCCTCAGAGGCTCTGTTGCCATGGCTCATGATTCTATTCCCCTTCTCCATCCTGCCCCTCTTTCTTGGTGGGGGTATGCTCATCCTTTGTCTTGTAAATTTCCCCCAGGAAGCAAAGAAGATATTGTTTACCAGCACAGTTCATTGGAATCCATTGTTCCCACGACAGAGCCTGTTAAACAAAGAAAGGGCAGGGTAATAATTATCTCATCCAGATGGCAGCCAGCAGCCAGCAGCCGACCCAGGGGGAATTAGATTTCTCAGCCTAACCCTACTGGGGCTCCTAGGAAACATTTCACTCTTCCCCTTGGCCTCCCCAGATCAGTTCAAGATACTTCTGATCACTGGGAAGTAGTCCCTCATTACAGGAGGGAATTAGGTGGAAAGAAAAAAGCCACCTCAGGGTCAGAAGACCTGGCTTCTATCCTTCCATCACTCTCTTGACTGTTAGGACCTAAGGCAGCTCACTTACTTTCACTTGTTCAGTTTTGTCATTTGTAAAACAAAGTAAAAATGGACGCCTGTTTCAGTCAGGAGGGTGCTTTCAGCTGCAAGTAACCAAAACCTTCGATTCACACTGGCTTAAGTCATAAGGAAAATTGTCACCCTACCCAGTAATGTCAGAGGCGTAGCTCCAGGTTTGGCTAGTGATGTCACTGAGGCCATAGTGTCTTTCCCTCTCCTAGCTCTGTCCTATTCAGTTTAACACTTGCTCCCCTCATGGTCCCAAGATGGCTGCCAGGGGCAATTGAGGTTGTGGGCTTCCTTGTTCCTTCCCCATAACCCCTGCCAGGAGGCTGCTGGACCCCATCTGGCTCAGAGTCATGAAGATCCTCCTCTGAAGCTGGGGATGACACCCATCAGGGTTCAGTTTGAAAGAAGAGGTAGAGAGAATGGATGCTAAGTAGGCTACTAGCAGTGTCCTCCCCACATTCTCCTGGTTTCTTTAATAGATTAGCTATTTGACACCTCCAAGTGATGCACAGAATAAAACTGTGAAAGCCATCTATAACTGCAAGGTATTGTTATGAAAAGCAAAATGAGAAAAACTAAATAAAATCCAAGTCATATGGAAGGATATGCCTTATTTTTTGTGTTGTTCTTCTGAGTCACTGAAATCTTCATTCCTACGGATATGATATGAGATATTCATAGTTCCTGCATTTCTGTGTCTTCCGGTGTCTTTCCCAGAGCAGACACTATTGGGTGCTGACTCAACAAATAACAATTGCCCCTAATTTTACACACACACACACACATACACACACACTCCCACCATACTCTTACTTCTTAGTGACTGATAGACCCTCAGTATCAATTTTGTTCAAGTGTCACTCTCAGGTAAGACCACCCTCTACCAGGCCATATATTCAGGAAAGGGGTCCTCCTCTCAATACCAGTAGGAAGTCAATCATGATTGGTCTAGGCCAATCACAGTTCTATCTCAGTCCCTTTGACAATGATTGGTTTAGGGTGGACTTGGGAGCAAATCTTGGCCAACAGGACTCAAGAAAAAATCAGCTAGGGAACTTCAGCTAATAAAGTAAATGGGAAGAGCTCCTACTGTAGCTCATTTATCAAGGAGAGAGGTCCACTGATGGTCTTCTCCAGTTAACAACCCCCTGGGATGCTGTGTCTTCAGAGTATAGGACACTCATGGGCTTTTCTGCCATTCTTTCTCTGCCCATTACTTCTCAGGAGGCAAGGAACCTGGAATGAAGTTTCAAGCCCCTTCCTTAAAACTAGGGTCCACTCCTGGATTATCAGATTCCCTCTCTTTCCTCTTTACATATCTTAGCCCATGTTGCCGCATCTTTACCTTTAACTTCAGGTATGAGTGGAAGGAGGCACAAGGATGATGGAAGCAGGCTGCATTCTAATTAGATTACATTATCAAAAGCTGAGAATTAGTAATTACACATCCCAGGAAAGCTGCCTTGAAGACACCACAAAGGGCTGTTGTTGCTAGAGAAAAACTGTAAGGTATATCTGGGCCATCTGACATTCTAACCTGCAAGGAAACAGAAAGACAAAATTACCTAATAGGGAATTGTTCTATAGATGCTGCTAGAGTCCCCCACCTCCTTATTCTCTGGATTCCTGCTCTCCAGGCCAAATTCAACCTTGGGAACTTTCGGGGCCCAGCAGGCTATAATGAGCCCGACTGAACTTAATGAGCTTGTCATTATCCGTTTCTGCCAACAGCCAAAAAAGAAAGCATGGCATGGCAAAAATTTTCACACACGTACACTAACTAAATAATAATAAATATTTCTTGACTCAGATATCGCCAAAATCAACCAATCAACAGGAAACAAACCCTCTTGGAGGTGTCTAATGGAAACGAGTCAGGGTAGGGAGAATGGCTTTCCCACCCCCCCACCCCCAAAAGTGGGATGCAATTGGAAATGTTCCATGTTCCTGGGCTCAGTATCACCAGCCCTAATTTAACATCATCTTCATATATTCTTATATAAGTAGTAATACAGATCACCCCAGCCAATTAATCAATCTGTAATTAGGAACTGACACGAACATTTACTACCATCAGGCATAATTTATATGATTACAGATGATTAAATAAAATGTAATTGAGTGAACAAGCAATTTGTTAAGCACATCTAGACACAGCCATATCACCTAGGGCTGCAAGCTCCCTGACTTCCCTCCTACAGCGGGTCAGGAAGCACGGTCCTGGGAGCTGGGCCCTTGGGGTGTCCAGAAGACTGGGAGGAAATGATTCATGCTTCCAAGAAGGCCCAGATGGGAGCCAGGGTGGGGAACCAAGCCACAGTGCTCTTGAGGCACTTCAGTGCCGAATTTTTTTCTGGAAGAGGTCACCAGATCTTCAGAAATCCTCAGACTACAAAGAAGACAGAGAAAGGACAAATGGTTGAATTAAATGCCCTGGAGCAAAACTGTGCCTCCTATTTCCCTTCTGTTCCACTGACCCCAGAACCATGCTCACTGGTCACCTCGAAGGACGCCCACTATGCAGAAGCCCATCAGCATTGCTCCAGGAGCATTTGTAACCAAGAAGGAGAACCTATTTAAACACAAAATTTGGGGGCACCTGGGTGGCTCAGTCAGTTAAACATCTGCCTTCAGCTCAGGTCGTGATCCCAGGGTCCTGGGACAGAGCCCCGAGTCGGGCTCCCTGCTCAGCAGGGATCCTGCTTCTCCCGCTCCCTCTGCTGCTCTCCCTGCTTGAGTTCTCTTGCTCTCTCTGTCAAATAAATCAATAAAACTTTTTTAAAAATTTAAAAATTAAAAAATTAAAGAAAAATAAAAATAAAATAAACACAAAGTTTGCATTTGCACTTGGCAGGAAATAAAAGGGAAGTCTTCAATAATGTCAAGAACCAAATTCTTTATTTACACATTATTGGTCCTCCTACCTTTAGGTTTTATTCCTCTTCCCCCTTTCCAGTTAAACAGTTTAAGTTAAATTTAACATATATTTATTGTGTGGTGTGGTAAGTGTTATCACATTCAGATAATGCAAGATGTCCAGTTAAATTTGAGTTTCAGATAAACAATGAATAAAGTGGTTTTTTTTAGTGTGTGTCCCATTCAACGCAACTTTATGTCCCATTTGTTATCTCATGAAGTCCTCAAGACAACGCTATGAACTGTAAGCTCCATGCTTCAGTTGAGGAAACTCATCTCACCTTTGTTCCTCCTGCTTCCTCCACCAGGAAGTTCATGCCCCAACCACCCTGGAAGTGCTAACTCCTCCTTACCCACTGAAATTCAGGGCAGGCTTTACCTCCATCAGGAAACCATTTTCCACCCTCTCTAATCTCATAGCCACTTATTTATATTTCTGTCATAGCACTTGGCTTGTTGGTTAGTAATAGCTTTTTCATAACCCCCCCAACTGAATGGAGCCCCTCAAGACTTGCCTGAGTTGCATTCATCTCCATGACCCCACCACCTAGCCCCATGCCTGGCACATGGTAGACGCTAAATGCTTCCAGAACAAACAAGAGATGTTACTATTTGCATGCTGAAATGGTTAAGTGTAAAGTCTACTGACCTCTACACTGACTTTGAAATGCACCATGATGCATCCTGAGTGAGAGAAAAAGGAGATGTTCTAGATTTTTAGAAGGAGACTAGCAAGAAATGAGGCTGGAGGGGTAAGCGTAGATAGGAGGCAGATTATGAAGGGCTTTAAAACCATGTAAAGGAATTTAAATTCATTGCAAGGAATTAAAGATGGACTGAATGGCTTTGACCATGGTGGTGGCAGGACGTGGACATGATAGATTTGAGATTCTATTTGTCATATGGAGCCTGGACTCAGGGGTGGAGAGACAACCAGTGAGAGCAGAAAAGGAGGGAGGGATGACAGCAGTGAGGACGGATTCAAGCCATATGTGGGAGCCACAGCCAATGATCGAATGATTTGGGGGTGAGAAAGAAAGAACATCTATAATAAAAGGACAAGAAATTATGAAATGAACAATAAGCCATAGCTACAACTCAACTTCAACCCAATTTCAAAATGAGCAAAGGACCTGAATTGGAATTTCTCCAAGGAAAGTATACCAATGGCTAGTAAGCACAAGAAAAGATGTCCCACATCATTAGTTGGTCTGGAAATGCAAACTATGTTAGTCTGCTCAGAGTGCTATCATAAAATGCCACAGGCTGGGGGACCTAAGCAACAGAAATTTATTTTCGTGGTACTAGAGGCTGGAGGTCCAAAATCAGAATGCCAATGTGGTGGGTTTCTGGGGAGTCTCTCTTCCTGGCTTTTAGATGGCTGGCCTCTGGCTGTGTCCTCACATGGCCTTTCCCCTGTGCATGCCCGGAGATAGAGAAATTGAGCTCTCTGGTGTCTCTTCTTACAAGGACATGCATCCTATCAGATCAGGGCACCCTTATGACTTAATTTAACCTTAATTACTTCCTTAGAGGCCCTTAGAGTTGTAAAATGCAGTCATATTTCCCACTCTGATAAAATTAGATGCAGAGAGAGACTAAAGTCAACAGAGCAAGCAGAAAGAGACAAAGAGAACCTCACAGATTTTTACTCTTTGTTTGCAAGAGTTCCTGAAGCCCAGCGGCTTCACTGCAGTGTGCCTATTCAATCACTCCTTGGATTCCATGGGTCAATAAATCTTTTTGCTAAAGCTAACCAGAGTTATGTTATTGCTACCAGCAAAATGATCCTAGTACAGATGAAGCAACTGAGGCTCACAGTGATCCATGATTACACAGCTAGGGTTTATTCCCCACACTAATTCCAAAACATGTATATCTACATACACACACATGCCATATGGATACCATATATATACTATATACATACATATATACATATTGTCACCATCATAGATTTAATTGGCCTGGGGAAGACTTCAAGAGAATATGATACATTTTATGCAGTTGAAGTTACAAACTGTTAACCACCTGAGGACAGGAACAGACTGACATGTGTGTCTTTGTGCCCTAACACAGCCTGACCCCAAGGAGGAACTTGACAAATGTTTGTTGGAAAATAAAAATGGAGTCAGCTGCCCAGGAAGCAGTGAAATCCCCAACATCGGAAGTATTTGAGCAAGGGCAGGTCATTGTATGTCTGAGATGCTGTAGAAGTGACTTCTGCTCAAGAGAGTAGACAGAGGATGGCCAAATCTCTTCCCCTCCTAAGGATGTGAGATTACAAGAAAACAGTCACTTTCTCTTCCCCTTGGCCCAGGGAATATTAAACAATATCCAAAGAGTTCATCCAGGTGGTGTTGGCTCTAAGAGGAAAGACAGGAAGAAAGGAAGGGAGCAGGAAACTTCAGGTCTTCCCATGCAAGCCCTCCCTGTCTTCCAGGCTTCCTTTCATTCCAGGCCAACCACAGACCCACAGAGAGCGTCACCTGTACCAGAGGTCACCTGACCTCTACCTGCACAGAAGTGTTTTGTGGGTTCATTAGAGCATTGCTTCTCAAATTTAAAAAGTCACCCCCGGGGGTCTTGTTAAAATGCAGCCTCTGACAGGCACTTGGGTGGCTCAGTCAGTTAAGCGTCTGACTCTTGATTTCGGCTCAGGTCATGATCTCAGGGTCGTGAGATCAAGCCCTGCATCTGGTCAGCACTAGGCTAAGATTCTCTTTCTCCCTCTCCCTTGGCCAACCACCCCCCTACCCTGCCCGCACTCTCTCTCTCTCCAAAAAAAAAGAAAAGAAAAAAGAAGAGAAAAGAAGGGGCGCCTGGGTGGCTCAGTTGTTAAGCGTCTGCCTTCGGCTCAGGTCATGGTCCCAGGGTCCTGGGATCAAGCCCCACATCGGGCTCCATGCTCAGTGGGAAGCCTGCTTCTCCCTCCCCCACTCCCCTACTTGTGTTCCCTCTCTCGCTGTGTCTCTCCCTGTCAAATAAATAAATAAAATCTTTAAAAAAGAGGGAGAGAGAAGAAAAGAAAAATGCAGCTTCTGATTCAGTAGATCTGGGGCAGAGCCCAAGATTCTGCCTTCCAAGCCCCCAGGAGGTGCTAATACTGATGGTTCTAGTTGGTCCACTGACCACCTTATACAGCAAAGCCTTAGAAGATCACCAATGACAGAAACTCTTAAGTCCTGGAAGGTAAGCTAATTGACTTACTTAAAGAGTAAAGAAGACAATGGAATGTTCTCTAAGGTCAATTACTAATCAGTAACTTCAGAGAATAGATTTAGCATTTGGGTGGGGCATCAGGTCAGGGAGACAAGGATGAGACCAGCCTACCAGAAGCACACAGAGTTAGGAAGAGTAAGCACAACAGGGAATCCAAGCACTACTTTAATATTTCACAACAAAATGTTTCAAACAATCATGGCCAACAGAAGTAAGGAAATGACATTGCTCCACTTCCCCAGTTCCCTGGCTCTGTGCAAGAATTCCAGGCCTTCCGGGGACACCTGGCTGGCTCAGTCAGTTGAGCATTCAACTCTTCAGTCTCAGCTTCGTGGGGTTGGCCCTGCGTTGGGAGCTCGGTGCAGAGTCTGCTAGAAATTCTCTCTCCCTCTCCCTCTCCCTCTGCCCCTCCTGTTTGTTCTCTCTCTCTCTCTTTCAAATAAATAAATAAATCTTTAAAAAAAATAGAATTCCAGGCCTACAGGCTTTAATGAAGTTGCATCTCTAACCTAATATTTACAAAGCCGTGCCAATGCAAATTTTCAAACCTCCAAGGGATGACCTCTGAACTCCATCTGGGCCTCCTAAAGGAACCAGGCCAACAGGAGGGCTCAGCCCAAACAGATTTGATTGACTTGGAGGAATTCCCACCTTCCCTCTTTCTGGATTGGCAGGAAATGGTGCAGAAGACAGAAATCTTATTGTCATCGGCATAAATTATAAATCATAGAGCCAAAAGTTAAAATCCTGACTCTGACATTAATCTAAGTATCTTAGATTCTTGCTCTATAACATGATAAAATAATAATACTCACCTGTCTCCCCAGTGCTATTGACATCATCAGCATTTGTAGGGGAATTAGTTGATACTCTTGTGGTTAAAATAATAGTTTGCATTAAATGTAGAGTTTGGAGGAGTTTTTTGAAAGACAAAACTATGAAGATATTTATAAATACTCTTAGAAAAACATGAAGTAGAAGCCACTTAAAAGAAATCCTTCTATGTCATGTATATATATGTATGGTTACAAGTTAAGAGAAAATTTCTTAGAACAAAAATTTCTGAGTATTAAATGAGTGCTCAGGTTCCAGGGCATCCCTTTGACAGTTGAGACCAGTGATTCACAACTAGATTTGGGGGACAGTGGATGGTCAGAGCCTTTACGAGTCAAACACACCCCCTCCCTCCACCAAATCCTGATCCCTTCTGCCCCATACTAATCTTTGCTTTTGTAGATGCTGCTATTATGCCAACCAAGCATTTGGGGGCTTCTTTTCTTGCTAACCTCCAGCTCCAGCTGGCCCCTCAACAAAACTAGTCATATTACCTCCTCTTAGCCAGGCATGCCCTTCTCCAGCCTCTTCACTCATCTTATTCACCAGATTTGGCTCCAAGTAGGTGTTGACTATTTCCAACCAAGTTCTTCCCCTTTGAGGATATGCAAAAGAATATCCCACCAGCCCTGAGTACACGTGCTAAGAAAGACACACTTTGCTTTAAAGTAAAATTCATGCATGACTTCCTCTTCGACTTTATAACACAGAGTGCTATGGTCCATCACCCCCAATTCATACGTGGAAGCAGGGATCCTCAACGTGACGGTTTTGGAGGTGGGGTCTTTGGGAGGTGATAAGGCTTAGGTGAGGTCATAAGTGTGGGGCCCTCATGATGAGATTAATGGCTTTATAAAAAGAGAAAGGGACATGAGATCTGTCTCTCCCCATCTCCCCATCTGCCCTCACCAAGGAAAGGCCATGTGAGGACATAAACAGAAGATGGTAAATCTGAAAACCAGGAACTGGGTCCTCACCAGACACAGAACCTGGCACCACCTTGGTCTTGGACTTAACAACCTCCAGAACTACACAAACTAAACATTTGTTGTTCAAGTCACCAAGTCTATGGTATTTCATTATAGCAGCCTGAACTAAGACATAGAGTTTTCAATTACTTAATCTGTCCAATGAATAAAGAATAACTCTGACTTGACAGGAAGGCTGAGTTTGGTTCATGTATTCTCTGGATCACAGCTGTGTGTTCCTGTGGAGATGGTTTAAGTTTATTAATTAACAGCCGCCCTCCTTTTTCCTTCTACATAAAGGGTATAGGGTTTCTAAGAGCTTTTGAGAGATTTATTTTTATCCTTCGAGTGGATAAAAGACATTAATGAAACCATTTGAGACTTCAGGGACTGGGCTCCACCCACAGAAGCCAAGGGGAAGCAAGCGTGAGTGACCGTTGATTATTAAATGTCCTCTTAGCAAAGGAGCATCACCAGACTGGGCTGATGGGCATTTAAGTGTGTGGAAACTAGGGAAAGTGCCATATATGCATTATGTATAAAGAGTCACCTCAGCTTTCTTATGCAAAACAATTAATGAAATCACTTTGCGAAAATGTAGACCTTCCCCTCCCCCACTCAACTACCAGCTGGTCCAGCCCTTGAACATATAGTGCCATGTTATGATGGCTCCAACAATTTGGGTCAGCACAATGTTTAAACTCTTAAGTGGAACCACTAATCTCCATTAATCTGACTGTAAAGATGAGACAGAATGCTTAATACAAAAGCATAAGAGTTGGTAATGCATGTTCCTCTGATAGGCTGCCTTAATACACACCAACTCCTGCCCAACGGGCAGGGTCTTTGGGATTGCATCTGACCATTCAAAAATCTATTCCTGAACCTTCCTGGAAATCTCTTCATGCAGGAGGACAAGGATCTAAGCGGAGCTTCCTCCATGATGCCCATAAAGACATTCATTCTGTGGACCTTCTGACACTCCAGGCCTCCACCTGTTACCATCCCCTCTTTCAAAGGGTCAGCTCAACAATGAATGAGTGCTGAGTTTGGGCCTTGACAGAGCTGTGACCCTGTCACCAGCCTAGATGGCTATAGGCTGAGTGGAATAGTAGACACAGTAGATGACTCACACATATGTGACACTCACCCCAGCTGGCACATGAGGGAAACAATGGAATTCTCTTCCTGGTGAGGAGCACTTTGGGACTTTGGGAAACCCCAACTATAGAGTAAGTGTTGCTTACTGTCCCCATCTTTCCTTATCCCTACTGCACCTTCCTCTGGGTCTGTTTCTCAAACCACAGTCCATGAAACCACCTGCAGGAGAATCACTGAAGCTGTGGTTAAAAAGTGACATTCCTGGGCCCCTCCCCCAGACCTATGAAATCAGAATCTCTCAGGAGGAGACTCAAGAAAACAATATTTTATTTATTTATTTATTTATTTATTTATTTATTTATTTTAAGATTTTATTTATTTTTTGACAGAGAGAGACAGTGAGAGAGGGAACACAAGCAGGGGGAGTGGGAGAGGGAGAAGCAGGCTTCCCGCGGAGCAGGGAGCCCAATGTGGGGCTCAATCCCAGGACCCCGGGATCATGACCTGAGCCGAAGGCAGACGCTTAACAACTGAGCCACCCAAGCACCCCAAGAAATACACATTTTAAACGAACTCTACCAGTGAGCCTTAAGCACAAAATGTTAGAACCACTATCTAAATTTTGTAAAGCTATTGTAGGAACACAGCTTAAAAATGGCTGTGCATGAGATAACACAGCCCCAGCACAGGTATCGTGGGCCAGAAATTTCCATAGTGTGGTTCCCAGGCAAGTTCTTAAAGCAAAAGTTACATGTATCAAATGGAAAAATACATACAGACTTAAGACACAGAAAGGCTATGACATCTGTTTTTGGTAGCCACCGTGCCTGTGTTTTCCCTTTTGTCCTATTGCAGTAATCATAGCTAAAACTTACTGAGTGCTTACAATGCGCCCAGTGCTTCATATGTATTAACTCATTAAATTCTCATAACAATCCTGTAAATAGAACTTTAACTATAAGTCTTCATGGGAGGATAGCAAAAGCTTCAGAGAGGGGTGACATTTAATTAAGCTATGGAAGATTGGTGGGAATATATCATCTTCTACATCTTACTTATTAATTCAACTACCACCAGGCAGGATCAACATTGCGTTTTTATGCCAGAGTCTCCACCACTAACTCCCTAGAAAGGAGGGAGAACAATAGCTAGGTTAGTGTTTGTGGCTATTGACACCATGAATTCTAAGGCTGACTATATAGGCTCCTAAATTGTAATTAGCCACTGAAGACTCTTGTCCTAACCCAAAAAATAACTCCTTTCATGGAATTTCACGATGCTGGCTGCCCACTCAATGCACAGATAGAGCCACATCTGCTCTGAGTTTTCTGATGAACCCGAGCTGTGCCAGGAGCCAGAAAAATCAAGGCTTAAATCATGAACATTAGAATCCAGATCAACTGGTCTCCATTCCTACAGGAGTCTCACTGTATGTGGCTATTGTCTTTAACTGCCAAGCCCAGTACCTTCCCCACCCCCCATGTCAGATGCCAGCCCCGCCCTTCTGGTAACAGACCCCAACCCCAGGAGCTCTGGGATGGATTAATGATGGCCCCATCCTCTTGGCCATGGTGGGGACAACAGCCAGTGACCAGGGATGGGCTTGTGATCCAAGGAAGAGTCAATCAGAATCCCCTTCTGGAATTTTCCTGGCAGGAAATACTAAAAAGTTGTGAATCTAGGACTCCCTGTGCCGTGTTCCCTATCCTATGGAGAAATCTGTCTGCACTGAAGAGTGAAGTCAAACAGGAATGACAGAGACAAAGATGGAAGGAAAAAGACAGAGAAATTAACTGCCATCTTTTGAGTACCTGAGGCCATCTCCAGTATTTCCCTTTGTTTAGTTATGTGATAGAGGCCAATAAACGTCCCCTTTGATATTCAAACTAGTTCAAGATGAGTTTCTTGACTTGGTTAACTTACCACCAAAAAATTTCTGACTCATGAGATCTGTCTCACCTTGCTACTTAATTCAATATCCCAAAGACACAAGAATGAAAATAACTTGCTTTTACATTGATGTTTGGTGTTCAACCATTCATTCACGTGTGCATTCATCCTTAACTTTCCATATGTGCCATGTGATGAGCACTTTATCAAGGCACTGGGGGCACAGGGACAAACAAAGTGGTCCTCATGGAGCTTATAGTCCAAACAATCACACAAATAAATGTTAAAGTTGCAATTTTGTTAAATGCTACAAAAGATAATAACAATGGGAATGCAACCCACAGGGGAATAGGAGTGGGAGCAGTGAAGTCTCCTCTACAGGAGTGGCTTTTGATATTTATGCTGAAATCTAACAGGTGAGTAGGACCCATCTGGGAAATAATTGGCTTGTGAGCTTTCTAGCAGAGGGAACTATACTGTGAAGCCTCCAAGGCTTGAAAGAAACACAAAAGGAGTGGAAGAGGACAGTGTGTTTGAAGTGGGATGAGGTCAAAATAAGACTGAAGGGACAGGGAGGGGGACAAGACTGTCATGGATGATAGGCCATGTTGATGATCTTGGGCAGCCATTGGAGGGTTATAGGTAGGAAGATGATGCAAGCGGCTTACATTTTAAGAGGATGGATCTGGCTGCTAGGGAGTACAAACAGGCAATAGTGGGCACAGCAGGAGAGTAAGGAGGGGACACCAGCCACCCAGGCAGGAGACGAATGTGGCTTGGACCAGATGGTCAGTGGGGTGAGTAGATTTGATACTTACTTAAAAGACAGAACAAAATGTGATATTGATCAGCTCCAGTGGGGGGAGAAGATGACTCCATTTTCTGGCATAAGCACCTGAGTCATTTGTGATACCACTGACTGATCTGAGAACGCTGGAAAAGGAGTAGGTTTTGAGGGGAAGAGAATCTAAGTTCAATGTAGGAAAGTTTCATTTTAAGATGACCGTGAGATATCAAATGGAAACAGCAAATAAGCAATGTATGCATTACTTCACCTGAAACAACACATCGATATGACAGGTTTTACTCTACTCATTTTGCAGGTAAGGAAAGTGAGTTTGCCTAATCTACGCAACAACTTAGGGGGATTAATGGGAGTAGAACCTAAATTCTCTACATCCTAATCCAAGTATTTTCAGTGAGCCATGCCGAGTCCTTCAACATCCGAATGATTAAACGAACAAACCAAAAATAACATTATAGGATAGGAGACTTTGGTAGAAGAGTCATGATGTCAATCCAAAGTCATGTTCTGTGAAATCAGTGTTGTGCTGTCTGATATGTGGTGTCGGCCTGACAACCTAACAAGGCATATAGAATCTGTCCTAGTCCTTCATACTGCCCACAATGAGTCTTCCATTGAGAAAAGAGTGCCCAACCCCACTGGGGTTTAAAGCTTCATCTGTGCTTTGCATTTATACCAAACACTGTAACCATTATTGGTAAAAACTGTCAAAATACATTCGTTGTAATTATGAAAAGGAAACTATTTCTCAAACTGGTTGCTTTACCAATAGCACCTACCAGCTATATATCCAGATGAAAGAGACAAGTGGAGTTTTGTTTAAAAAAAATCAATAGATTGGCTCTTATGGAAGTCATTAATGCAAACTGTTTAGCAAGAGAGGCTGATTTTTCATTCCTGGTTGGCATTCCATAAAAAAAAAAAATGTTGCACTGAGTCTCTAAACAAATCTAAGATTAATAATCATATCCACATTGCCTGTAGCATGTTCCTTCGTCCACCGACCAGAAAGGAAGGGGTATGTTTGGCTCAGAGGGGAAGCTAAAATTGGTTGGATCAAATTCAGAGGGTGCCACTTCGGATTCTTCATCAGGGGTATGAGATGATGAAAGTGATGTTTGCAAAAAGCTCAGCATGGTACTGCACTCAGTCTTTCGACATGGCCCTAGCGTTAAACTGCTAACAAGAGGAAGAGTACCTTGGGGATGGGACCACTTGTTATCCACCTTTGTGACAACCCTCCCTATCCCAGCCCCTATTTCAGTAGCTTGTGCACAGGAAGGAAGCATGTGGAATGTGAACAGCAAGGGCTAGGCACTGGGAAGGGTTTTTATGGGAAATGCTGATGTTTTTGCCCTGATTCTATTGTTATAAAGCATAGTGGGCTTTTTCTAGCCCTTAGATTTTTATGGATTTTTGACCTTATGCATGGGCGGTAACCTTGATTTTATTTCTAGATAGAACTTGCCAACCAAAAATCCTAGCTGGCACTTACGGCGAGGAAACAGTTTTGAATTTCTGAGTTGGTCTCAGATAATGAAGCTGGAGCTTCCCACCACACAGAAGATGTGGGATGTTTTCTAGAACTTTCTGTGCTTAACTTGGTTTTGGTTCTCATAGCACCGGTCTTGCCCTACTTGAGACTGATCTGGCCTTTGAACCTGCAGCACCTCTGGAGGAACCAGCTGGGTGTTCTCTGGCTCTGCCTGGAGAAGTCACATCATGCCAATGTGGGGGCAAACCAGGAGTCAGGATACCTGGGGTCCAGTACCCTCTGTCATTTCCTCTATATGTGGCTTTGGACAAGCTCTTCCATCTCTCTGCTCCCCAGTCTCCTTATCTAGCAGGAGTGAGGATGGACCTAGATACTCTCCAAGGTCCATTCCAGAAGTAAAGGAGTAAAACACTATGGATCATTTACTAGTTAAAAAACACTCTTCCTGTACATTTTCAATGGGAATTCTACATCCAATGTTACAGAGAGAAGTAAGAGAAAGATGTCACTCCAGGAATTAAAATGCACAAGCAGACAGGTGCCTTGAGGAGGGTGGGGCAGCTCACAAGAGCCCCTGAGCCACCGTTGACCATCTTTGTCTGCATTTAACTCCACTCTGAGCTCAGGTATTAAAGAGGCAGCTGGTAAGGACCCTCCAGGGAGCTCCCACAATGAGGTCCCAGGTGCTTCCCTCATGGCCTTGCCAAGGTTGAGTTAAGAATTCTCCAGGTAGGAATTCTTTGGAGATGAATCCCTGCTTAAGTTTTTGGAAAGTTTCCCCTGAGAAACCATACTCTAGGAAATGGACAGCCATTGGTGGGGGGGAGGGGGGGCAGTGGGGGGAGGTCCACTGAACTATTTCTGATGGGATAGAATTTGTCCTGACGGGGCACCCCTCCAGCTTCCATCTACCCTGAATCCCACTCCCCCACCCTTGGAGGGACACTCTCCCCCTCCCCCCGAACAGGAGTCCCCAAAGGAGAGGGGCTCTGTTTGTTTAAAAAAAAAAAAGGCCTGGTCTGTTGGCCATTAATCATGCCTGTAAGAGTGTTTATTAATGCCCTGTCAATTGTTCAGAGTGAAGGCAGCCTGTCAGCTGTCCTCCCTCCCCGTTAGCTGTGTGCAAACCCTGGTGATTAAGCGCCAGATTTAACATCCTCATGAATATTTAAGAGGCTGTTTTTGAAAGTTTCCTGTCCTTTTACACTAATAGCCCCATTAAAACCTGTTTACAAGCCAGTCAAGAGAGTAACTGCATGCACTTAAAACATGAGAGTACTCCCCCAAGAGGGGCACATGGCCATGTGAGGATCAATACGCTGCTTAAAGTAAGACTGTCTGCCCACCCCCAGCGGAGCCCAGCCCCATGAGAGCCACAGCAAGGAGTTGGAAAAAACCCAACTTGTTAATTAGGCTGATGAGGGGGTGGTGGGGGAGCAAGCCCTGCTCCTGGGCTCCCTGCTGCCCGACGTGGGGTGACCCCAGCTCCAGAGACTTTATAGAAGTTGCCCAAGTGACAGGAAAGGAGGTTGGTCTTTGGGCCTGCTCACCTCCTGGTTCTGGCTGTCCCGACCCTTCTTCTGTTCCATGGTCCTTCACATGAATGTCCTCAAATGAGTTAATCAAGTCTTAAGGAGAAGAAGTAGAATGAGGCTCCAAAGGGATGAGACGCAGATTTGTGAGGAGGATATTGGGAATGGCGCGGAGTGTCCTTTTTCTGCACAGCAGAGCCTGGCTCCCCTATCAGCCCCTGAGGATGCCTCTCCTGAAGTTAGGGAAGACAGAAGTACGGAAAACCACCTCCTCTGATAATGACCTGATGGTGTCTCCTTCTCAGCGAAGGAATGGATAACTGGTGAAACGAGGGGAGTGCCAGGCGCCCTTTGGTTCCCAGCCCCAGCAAGCAGCACTGCCCGCCGGGATGGCAGGTGCGTGGAGGGACCTCCCTTGCCACAGATGGGGGGAGCTCTCAAACACTACATCTGCTTCCCCACCCATTGCCTGGGTCTGAGCTGAAAGAGTCCAAGAATGCCCCTGGGAGCAAGGAGACATGCCCCACACTTCACCATCTCAATTCTAACTCTTCTTTGCAAAGCTCACCATATGGAATGCCTCATGTCCCAACAGCATCATGGAGTCTCTCCGCATACAGACCGGGCTGCTCTGCTTTCTCTCTGACAGAGTGCCTGGCCCAGAGAAGAATTTTCCTTTCTTCTATAATGGAACACCACGCATGCAAGGAAAATTTTTCAGCAGTAGATGAGAAATCCTTGTTTTTACATTCTACAAACACTTGTTCTTGCCAGACTCTAATTTTTGCTAATTTGGTGACTACCGAATTGTATCCAATTTTTTTAAATGTCCATTTTGCTGATTATATATAATATTAAAAATATTGTCATACATATAAGCTTTAGTATATTCTTATAGAAAATAATAAGGTTGTAGCAAGACTCACTGATCTGGAACATAGTCATCTGGAAATATCCCCTCTTCAGAGATTCTACAAGAAGCAAAATTTAAGCCAAAAGTAGTCAAAATAAATACTGTAAGATCTGGGCACTAAAATTTTACCATTTACTCATCAGGCCTGCAGCCCAGCAGATGAATGAAATTTTTAATATAATTCTAATAAATCTAACTCTTTGTTTCTTCTCCAGTCAATTAGAAAGAAGAGGGAGAGCTAGAGACAGACCCCTGACGGTGGGAAGAAATCACAGCTCTGGACACTGAGTGAGAATAAACATCCTCAGAAAGCGAGTCAAGAGCCCCAACAGCATAGCAGCTGAGGTCACTTATTCCAAGGCAAAGAGCTTTCCATAGCTCCACAGGGCCTCGTCGTCAATAAGAAAGTAATGAGCTATAATGCCACGTGCATAATGAAGGAAGAAAGGGTGTGACACTATTCTTTGAAAAGTCCATCAATCAGAGTTAAAATTTCTTTAGTTTGGGAGCTTAAAGAGCTAAGCCTTCAGCTACCCAGAAAAGGCATCTCCAGAATGATTCATTTATCCTCTGCCTTTTTTTCTTTCGATCTATTCATATTGCATGTTTCCATTAAAGAGTATTCAAAAAAGACTTGAGGGGTGCCTGGGTGGCTCAGTCGGTTAAGCATCCAGCTCTTGATTTCGGCTCAGGTCATGATCTCTGGTGGGGGAGGGGTGGGGGTCGTGGGATGGAGCCCCGAGTCAGGCTCCGTGCTCAGCAGGGGGTCTGCTTGAGATTCTCTCTCCCTCTCCCTCTGCCTCTCCTCCTGCTCATGCTCGCACTCTCTCTCTCTCTCTCTCTCTCTCAAATAAATAAATAAACCTTTAAAAAAAGAAAGACTTGAGACAAATTTATAAACTAGGAAGACAGGTTGCCACACTGAGAAGTTGGTTTCACTGCTTTATAGGCAATGGTGTGCTGGGGCTGGGGCATGGGGGCTCCCAGGAGCCGAGTGTTACGTTTTCAGGCATTTCGTGAGCTACTGTTTAACACAGCCATTATTAGACATTAAGTTATATAAACTTGCAATCAAATACCTTATACTGAAAACAGAGGTAATAAATAAGCAAAACTCATCACTTAGTGATCAGTTGCCTAGACTTTACTCTGTCTATGTCCCAGCTGTTGGTGTGTTTTGTGTCTATATGGTGACAACGCCTCATCGTGGAGTCCCACTGCCCATCCCACCGCAGTCCCACTGCCCATCTCACCCCATCCCACATTCAGTGACATCGCCTCGGCAGCTCGAAATGGCCATGGTGAGAGTATCTACACCACAGAAACTGGCAAATGCTACAAAAAGAGTGTGTTTGGTTTTCTCCCCCTCAAGAGGTGGTCATTAAGCATTTGCCAGTACATCACTGTTTATAGGCTGTTGAGAGTTCAAGGGCAGGTGGGGGGAACGGTGCCATTCAGGAAAGTAGAAGAGTGATGGATCGGTTTTCAGGTGACATGTATGTCTATCCTGTCTCTGCTTCTGACCATACGATCTCAGGCAAGTGGCTTCCTCCCTCTGAGCATCCCTTTCCCCATCTGGAAAAGGGGAGGATTGAACTAGACAATCTCTAGAGCCCCTTCTGGTTATAGCGCTATCTGATCTATGTTGCCGCATTTACTTTTTATTTTTTTTAAGTTTTCATTTTAATTCTGGTTAGTTAACACACAGTGTTATATTAGTTTCAGGTGTACAATATAGTAACTTAATACTTCCATACATCACCCTGTGCCTCATTTACTTTTAGGTCAAATTAGCTTGGAGGTAGCCCATGTTAGCCCTTGGCCAATGGGAGGCAGGGAGTTTAGATACGCAGCAATTCCTCTCCTTTTTCAAATGCTGCCCAAAAGAACGTGACAGCAACTGTGATAAAGTAGCCAAAAGGATCCAGACCAGGTTAAATCAACTGCAACTTGCCATTAGCACCAACAATGTCATTTCTGAAAGTTCATGCAGTCTCTAAGTAATATGAGCCTCAAGAAATCTTGTAAGTGTTCAATATTATGATCCAGAGACTGTCAGACTGATGCCCTGGAGAATGAAAAGGCTCTGGAGTCAGAAGATCTGGGTTTGAGTTCATGATACACCCCCATTTGCTTTTACTACTTATGGAAGCCCGAACTAGTGACGCCTCCTCCATACCCAGTTTCCAGTTAAATGTGAACAACTCCTGGTTGTACAGATTAGTGCAACTTTTCTGGAGAGACATTTGGATGGTACTTATTCAAAGCAAGTGTTTATCATATGGCTCAGCAACAGTTCTCTTGAGTTTGTATCCCAGAGAAATTCTCACCCAGGCCCATCAGCGGTGGTGAAGATGTTTGTGTGACCAGAGCTGGAGGCCATCGAGCTTCCACTAGGGGATGTAGGTGAATAAAACATGGTGGACCCACACCATGGAGTATTACACAGCATTTAGAGGCAAGGGAGTATATACAGAGAGCAACATGGATCACTCTTGAAAACATAGTGTGGAGTGAAAACAATACAAAGCAGAGTGAGATCTACAGAATATTACCACTTATGTAAGCGAAAATTGCATGCACACGAAACAAAATACACATTTTACACAAACACATATAAATAACAAGGTAAACATCAGACACATCTAGAATGATCGCCTGTGTGGACGAAGGGAAGTGTGAGTGGGAGAGAGTAATAAAAGGGAATGGATTGATTAATTAATTATTAAGACAAGAGAAGGGCAGGGTATAAACAATAGATACTAGCATGCCACGTGCCATGTGCTGAGAAGTATGATAACTCAGCCCTCTGAACCTAAACCCAATAAAAAATAATGAAAATTGTTAATAATCCTTTACCTACCCCCACACAGTTTTTGTGAGGGTCAAATGGATAATGTATGTGAAAATTATTTATGAACCATGAAATCTTACTCAAATATGTAATTAGTATCATTATCTTTACAGGGCAGCTGAGAAACAGTCCAAGGGAACTAAAGAAAAAAATTAAAATATATGCAAAGGGTCTGATCTTTCTGTCTTAAGTTTGACTATTAAGGTTAAAATTCCCTTAATTAAATGCACCTCTGTAAATTACACATTTTTAGATAAAAATTATGGTCACTGTTGACTCTTCTTCTGGGTAGCATATTTGTGTAGACGCCACCAATTGCCTGCTTCCTTAGGGCTACGGTACTCACACTATTGTTCCCATAGCCTTTATTCCCAAAGGATCAACTGTGATTAGTCCGAGATGAGCTCAGTAGTGCCATTTCCAATGGCAAGTGAGTGCCTCAGGTAGGGGCATGGACTCAGTTCTGGTAAAAGATATGAAAGGGGAGGTTTGCTTAGAGGGATCTCCTGGAAGAATTTTTTTCTCTGTTAGAGAAGGAGAGAGACAGACAGACAGATAAGGTTGAGGGCTTCCATCTCCTGTTCCCTTAAAGCATGAGTTCTTGAGGATTTGCTCTCTGCAGCTGAGGCAGCTATTTGTGATCTTGTGGCAAGAAGCCTAAGAACTAGAAGCTAACAATCTGGAGTTGAGTGACATACAGAAAGAACCTGGTTCCTAGGTGACACCAGATGGTTGAGCTACTGCACCAAATCTAAAACTGCCCAGACTCCAGGCTTCTGGCTATTTGAGGTCATTAAATGTCTTTTTTACATTAGCCACTGTTAGCCAGATGTTACTTGCCGCCAAACATTTCCTGACTGGTATATTTCACCTGGCCCATCCTGAAGAAAAGATCTCCATTTCCTATGCATGTTCTCAAAAAAACATCATCCTCTTCCCAGCTTCCCGACATTATCCCACATGTTGTATTTGGCAACCTCTACAGGAGCCAAGAGCTGTGGTTTAAAGTGGGTGGAGCCTCCTTATGTGTGAGTCATTCAAGGAGAGCTAGCATAGGTGAAAAAATCTCGGCCTCTCTTTGAAATGTCAGGAATTCTGAAAAGGTGCCACCTACCTAATTTTCACTCTAAAGCCAAAGGTGATGAGAAATGCCTGGTAAGAAATGGTCATGGACAAATGTGTGGGCTGGAGAGGAAAAAACGTAAAGCCACATGAGAATTACTTTAAAGTTTTTTAGGGTCTGGGTGTGGAAGAGGACCTAGGCTAGTCTGTGTTGTCCCACTGTGGACGCCTGGGGGAAAGTTAAGGGAGATGAGTTTTAGCTTGATATTTCTAACTAGAGTTGCCCAACTCCAGGATACATCTTGCTATAAGGCTTCTGGACCCTGGATGTGACCACAACAAAACATTCTTTATTATATAGCAAGTCTTTAAGGTCCTATCCAAGCCCAAGAGTCTAAAATTACATAATCCTCTTGAAAAAATGTGAATTATCTTCAAGGTCAAAATTTAGTGAATACAAGTGAAGGCAGAGGCCCTTGATGGAGGTAACCATGCAGAGTGGAGAATCTAAGGCTATCAAAGTTTATTTTCCAGCTCTACATCTTTGGAGAATAAGAAGATACGATCATTTCCTTAAAAAGCTGAAAACAGAACTATTATATGATCCTGCAATCCTATTTCTGGGTATCCCAAAAGAATGAAGGCAGGGTCTCAAAGAGATGGTCATATACCCATGTTCCTAGCAGTATTATTTATAATATCCAAAAGGTGGAAGCCACCCAAATGTCCCCTGATGGATGAATAAACAAAATGTGATCCATACCTATAATGGAATATTACTCAGTCTTAAAAAGGAAGAAAATTCTGACACACGCTATAACATGGACAAACCTTGAGAGGGTCATACTAATGAAACGAGCCAGTCATAAAAAGACAAATGCAGTATGATCCCACTTATGTGAGGTAGCAAGAAGAGTCAAATTTGCAGAGCTGTAAAGTAGAATGGTGGTTGTCACTGTTGTTTCATGGGGGCAGACTTCCAGTTTTGCAAGATGAAAAGAGTTCTGCAGGTTGGTTGCACAACAATGCGAGTGTACTTAACATTATTGAACTGAGTATTTAATAGGGTGAAGATGGAAATTTTATGTTATGTGTACTTGACCACAATTTTTTTAAAAAAGAGAGAGAGAGGATTGTTAGGTATTTCTATAGCCCTCAGATCCAGGAGACCTTTTCTCCACAGTCCTGGGTGCAAGGACCCCCACCACCTCCACACCCAGAGCAAAGGCACCAAGGAGGAGGAGGAAGTAGCACAACCACTGCTCAGAATCTCTGCCCAGAAACTAGCCCTGCTTTGAAGAAGTCATCATCTCCCTCCTATAAATGACATTGCCCTGATTCCTGCTGTAGCCCAGTTGGGGAAAGTGATTTTGCCTATGCTCATGCTTCACGTTAGTGACAGCCAAGACCAGAACCATCAGAGTTTCAAGAACTGACCCCTCACTCACAGGTAGGTTGGTGGAAGTATTATTTAGCATTGCTAAAGAACTTCATATTTGCAAAGTGCTTTATGCTCATCTATTATTCATGCAGTAATGAGAATACTTAGATGGCGCCTTTTCTCCAAGGAGCTCAAAGCACTTTGTAAATGTTAACTCATTCACCCCCTATGTCCCAGCGGGACAGACAGAAATCCTCACCCCTTGGCTCTGCACTTGGTAAAGAGTAAGCCCAGCAAAGGCAGCAGTTGTGATGGAAAGCAAGCTCCGAACCAGGAATCTCCAAGTTCCTGTCCCCTCACCGTCTTCTATCTAAACGGTGTTCCTGCTATTGAAATAAAAGCCCTAGAATCCAATGAGATAGTTCTCTGAGGCTGAGCAGCATGTATGATGGCAGAGGCAAAGAACTTAAGTTGTTGGGAGGGGGAGGAGAAAGGGAATCGAGTTAGAAGGAATGTTTTCTAGCCATATAACAGCCAACATTTGCTGAGCATTGATGACTGACAACCCCTGAGTCACCCTCTTGAATCCTCATCTTACTCCTGTGTTGAGTAATGATTATCCCCCTTCTTCATAGAAGGAAACTGGGGCTGGGAGAAGTTAGGAAGGCTTTCTGAAGGCCACCCTAGACAGTGGCAGCACTGTGACTAGAATCCAGATCGAACTACAGGGCCTGTGCTCTAAAGTCATATGTGAAACTGCTTCTCCCCAATGTTAAGGAATAATGATGCCAGAATCCATTACTCAATGATGTTACAAAATCCCATCCTTGGAAAAGTTACCTACCAAACTCAATAAAGAGGCAGAGAGATGAAGGAAGACCTTCCAAAAGGACTTTCTCACCCTTTTCCCTGATATCCCATCACCTGGGACTTGCATCTAGCATAGCATGAGCCATGTCACAATATAGCTACTCACAAGACTGTCAGCTCTGTGTCTTCATCATCTTTACATCTCTAACACCAACCTAGACCTAATACCTAGAAGGTGCCCAGTGAGCATTTGTGGGAGCAGAGGGAAGACAAGACTTTGAGACAGGCCTTAATGCATGTCTGAACCACTTGCTGATGATTTTATAATTCTACATTTAAAGCTATTGACATGGGTCATAAGTTTCATTTTGAAATTTCACTCTCTTCCCCTCATCTTCCACAAATAGGGAAAAACCGATCAACAGAGTATTGAGTGTCTCCAGCGCAATAGGACTGTGGGGTGTACTAAGGATATCTACGAGGTGGTCTGTCTTTACCCTCCCAGAGTTTACATTCCAGTTAAAGTCATGATGGTAATACACAAGAGGTAATTAATGAATGACACAAGATATAATGTACATGCTAAACTGAGGTTTACAGGACACCTGGGTGGCTCAGTCAATTAAGCATCTGCCTTCAGCTCAGGTCATGATCCCCAGGGTCCTGGAATCGAGTCTTGCATCAGGCTCCTTGCTCAGCAGGAAGCCTGTTTCTCCCTCTGCCTTTCACTCCCCCTACTTGTGTTGGATCTCTCTCTCTTTCTCTGACAAATAAATAAATAAAATCTTAAAAAAAAAAAAAAAACAACTGAGGTTTAGACTAGAGAGCCTTGGGCAGTTGAGATCAGGGAAGGCTTCATGGAGAAAGTGGTACCTGAGCAAGACCTAAGAAGGTGGGCAAGCATGGCCAGGGAGAAAAGAAGACCTTCCTACTCAGAGGCCACTTGGAGCCAAGACAGGGCAATGAGCGTGAGCTGTGGGCTGGACAGGAAGAGGAGCGGCCCATCAGGATCCCAGGGCAGTGGGGGGAAGTGGGGGTGGGTATTACAAAGGCTTTTCTCTACCAGTCACAGAAATTTCCACAACTCCTTGAAAACCATCCATTGGCATGGAATGCGCAAGAAGCATTAACCAGAGTTCCAAGGAATCATTTCTCTACCCCTCTGTTCACCTAACAAAAGAGAAGGGCTTTAAACTGGTGTATCCTCTTTTAATGAATACTAACTCACTGAGATTCATACCTTCAGTCACAAAACCTGGCAATCCATGAAGAAGCAATGCATTTGGAACGATATTAGAACTTCCCAGTACTGCAGTAATTAGAACTTCAAACACTAATAGAAGACTGTTCTGGGAATTAGCAGTAATCATAGAGGTCTTAAGAACAAATATCCCATGTATTAAATGTAACAACTAATTTAATTGCCAAATACAGATGGAAAACCTAAAGAGGGACCCGGGTAGAAAGTGAACATGCCTGCCACAGTAAAGACAGCTCAGAAACGGAAATGCTGTGTTCCTTGCTCTTTGTGATAGCGCCTTATTAGAGTGATATTATTATCATGCAGTCTTCACTGTTGACGTCGGGATGTCTTCTCTTTAGTAAGCTCTCTTTCCTTGAGAAGCCAAAAAACGTAGCATTCCCTGGTTAAGCTACAGTCTAAACTCCTATATTTTTCACATCCTGGAGAGCAAATCCATAAAGACACATACACACACACACACACGCATATACACATGCACCCAAATGATAGCTGGTTTTATGCAGAGGTACAATCAATAGACACCTATCCAGCATCAGTTGAAGACCTTAGAAACATCTCTGCCGACTATGGACTCTGAGAAACAAACTGAGGGTTCTAGAGGGGAGGGGGGTGGGGGGGATGGGTTAGCCTGGTGATGGGTATTAAAGAGGGCACGTTCTGCATGGAGCACTGGGTGTTATACGCAAACAATGAATCATGGAACACTACATCAAATACTAATGATGTAATGTATGGTGATTAACATAACATAATAAAATAAAAGTAGAAAAGAAAAGAAACATCTCTGCCCACATCACTCGAAGTAATCAGCCTCACCAACCTTACAACACTCCATCTTCAGGGCAGCTTAATGAAAAGGCTCCTGGAAAAACACAACACCCCCTGTGAAGTATTCTTACAAAAAAAAAAAAAAATCAAATTTGAATCTGATCACACTACTAGATTTTACAGCCAATTTATAGGAAATATATCAGATGGAGAAAACACCTCGGGCAAGACCACAGGGATACAGCTAGAAAAATCCAAACTGTGAAAAATTCTATAGAACAAACAACCTGGTTTCTTCAACAAATAAATTACAAGGATAAAAAGAGATAGAAGGGGAATCTATAGATCAAGAGTTAAAGGATACCCAGCAATCATGCTCCTTGGGATTTACCCAAAGGAGTTGAGAATTTATGTCCACACAAAAACCTGCACGTGGATGTTTGTAGTAGCTTTATTCACAACTGCCCAAACTTGGAAGCCACCAAGGTGTCCCTCAGTAGGTGAACGGATGAATAAACTGTGGTTCATCCAGACAATGGAATATTATTCAGTGCTAAAAAGAAATGAGCTACCAATCCATGAAAAGACATGGAGGGAACTTAAATGCAGATCACTAAGTGGAAGAAGTGAATCTAAAAATGCAACATACTATGAATCCAACTATATGACATTCTAGAAAGTGCAAACCATAGAAACAGTAACAAGAGGATTGGTTACCAGGGATTGGGCAAAGAGAATCATGCATAAGCAAAGCACAGAGGATATTTAGAAGAGTGAAACTAGTTTGTACGATACTATGATGGTGGTTACATGTCATTACACATTTGTCCAAACCCACAAAATGTGCAACACCAAGAGTGAACCCTAATGTAAGCTGTGGTCTTTGGGTGATTATGATTTGTCCGTGTAGGCTCACAGATTATAACAAATGTCCCAGGCTAGTGGGGGTTGTTGATAATGGGGGAGGCTGGGCAAGGGGGTGGGGGTGGGGACAAGAATGGGTCATATGTGAGATCTCTACATCTTCCTCTCAATTTTGCTGTGAACTTAAAACTCCTCTAAAAAATAAAGTCTATTTTTTTAAGTTAAATAAATCCAGTGCAACCTTTGGACTTTATTTGGACATTTATTCAGACCAAAATACATATATATATATTTGTATATTATATATATATATATAAATGGAGAAAGTGGTACCTGAGCAATATATTTTGGTGAATATATATATATATATATATATATATATATACCAAAAAATTTAAACACTGACTAGATATTTGATGATACTGGAGAAGTTTTATTCAGCCTTTTAGGTGTGATAAAGGTATTGTGATTATGTTTTTTCTAAAGAGTTCTTTTGTTTCAGAGCTATTTCCTGAAATAACTACAGACAAAACACTACAATGTCTATATTTACTTCAAAAAGCTGGTGGGAGTGGGGGATTAGGGGTATAGATGAAATAAGACTGGCCTTGAGTGGGTAAATCTTGAAGCTGGGCAATCGGTATATGGGGATCCATTACACTGTACTCTTTACTTTGGCATGTGTTTGAAATTTCACATCATAAAGCATATGTTCCTCTCTTCTCTGCTCTCCTATTGCTTTGGTGTTTTGCATTTTTGTGCTTAATTTTTCCCTGCTGTGTTCCATGTGTTACTCCTCTCTCCAAACAAGACTGAAAAAGACAGTGGACTTCTGGATCTTTCCTTCTGCAGGATCCCAGCAGATCTGAGCTCCACAACAGACACAGGACTGGCACATGGAGCGGCAACACCACTTACCAATAGCTGAAGCTGGCCATGGGTTTGACCCCTCACCTGACCTCCCCAGTCCCCCTCCAGCTTCCTCCTGGTTAGTTTTGCTGTTGCCTCCTCATCCCCTATGCCCCCCACCCCCATGCAGGCCACCGTCATTCTGGCCGAACCAGCCTCCCTGCATCCTGCCTTGACCCTTACAATCTGTTTTGCACAGACTATCAAGCCAGTCTTTCTATATTGTAATTGCAGTCATGTCACTCCTCTGTTTAAAGTATCTGGATGGGGGCACCTGGGTGGCTCAGTCGGTTAAGCATCTGCCTTCAGCTCAGGTCACAATCTCAGGGTCCTGGGATCAAGTCCCACGTTGGGCTCCCTGCTCTGTGGGGAGTCTGCTTCCCCCTCTCCCTCTGCCTGCCACTCTGCCTGCTTGTGTGCTCTCTCTCTCTCTCTCTGTGCCAAATAAATAAAATCTTTAAAAAAAATAAATAAAATAAGGGGCGCCCGGGTGGCTCAGTCATTAAGCATCTGCCTTTGGCTCAGGTCATGATCCCAGGGTCCTGGGATCGAGCCCCACACCGGGCTCCCTGCTTCTTCCTCCCCCACTCCCCCTGCTTGTATTTCCTCTCTCGCTGTCTCTCTCTCTGTCAAAATCTTTAAAAAATAATAATAATAAAATAAAATAAGTATCTGGATGGCTGTTCGTTGTCCTCCAGATAATGCCCAGGCTCACTCCCTGCCTCATGAGGCCTGTGGTGATGTGACTGTTCCTCCTTCCCAGGCCTCATCTGCTCGGCCTCAATCTAAGCTTTAGCCAGACTGATTCTCTTTCAGTCCTTCTCAGCAGGCCATGCTCTCTCTCTCCAAAGGCCTTTGTTGAGGGCCTGGAACACTTCCCCCACCCACCTCTCCTAACTCAATTTCCTGTCTGGGCTGACACATCACTTCTTCCTGGAAGCCTTCCCGGAAAACCCTGCGCTGGGTTACATGCCCTCCTCTGTGTTTCCAGAGCACCCTGCATTCGAATCTTCTGCTCCCCTGTTTCCTCTTCCGCACAGACTGTTTGTTCTGTGAGGGCAGGAACTATGGATCCTGTAATACCTCCTGTACCTAGTGCACTGCCTGGTACCCAACTAGGTACTCAATATGTATTTGTCAAATGTATAAAAGTAAGATGGAATGACATGATAATCTGCCAGTCTAAGGAAATGTGACTCACAAGAATTTGAAAACAGTAATAATAATAAGGATGTTGGAGTACCTGTGGGCTCAGTGGGTTGAGCAGCTGGCTCTGATTTCAGCTCAGGTCATGATCTCAGGGTCGTGGGATCGAGCCCCGCATCGGGCTCCTCCCTCAGCGGGGAGTCTGCTTGAGAATCTCTTTCCCTCTCCCTATGTCCCTCCTCCTGCTCATTCTCTCTCTCTCTCTCTCAAATAAATAAATAAATAAATCTTTAAAAAATAATAATATAAAAATAATAATAGGAATGTTGACTTAGCTAAAGTCCTGCCTGGTAGAGAAAGGGGGATAATCAGTGATTTCTCAAGCCACACGATTTCTCAATCCTGCCACAAGGATTCTTTGTTAAATGAAACAGTTAAAGAGTGCCCAGGGCAGTGAGTTGTAGGGACCCGGTAGGGCCCAGCTGGGGCGGGGGCAGGGCCACTGGCTTCTAGTCTCATTTCTGTAACCACTTGGCCATGTGTCCAATGAGCCTCCACTTCCTCTTACATAAAATATACCACTGGGGCGGGGATTTCTGCACTCTCAGCTTTAACATGCTTTGAATCCATGGCCAAATGAGTAGGGCAGAGAATCAGATGTCACAAAGAACTTTTTGTTAATGGGAAACGTTCCTCCGTGTCTTGGTTGGATTTCCCCAGAAACAGCCTCGAAGACAAGGATTTGAGTGCAAATACTTTATTTGGGAGGTGATCCCAGCAAGCACGAGAAGGGAAGTAGGAAAGTGAGACAGGGAAGAAAAGGAAGGTCCCAGTGTGTGAGCCAGTGATCAGGTGACCACGGCGGGCAAGCTCGGTCACTCGGACAGACAGGGTAGAACAGACCAGAGTTGTGCTGCTTGAGGGGCAAGTACTCGGGACATTTATACACCTGCTTCCATTAATCATTGCCTCAAGGCCATGCCCAAGGGCATAAAGTCCCCAACACTTCCAGCCTGCAAGGAGAGTCAGATTCACTTGGAAGCCGGGGGCGGGTACTAGAAGACTTAGTGCCCAAAGGATCTGGGCAAGACATCAACAGCATTAGTGACAACCTGGAGCCTTAATTGGTTGCATCCTTACCTCTTGCTCTTTGTCCTGCTATTTCCAAGGGAGTCAAGTGCAAATGAAATCAGGTCTCAAGATCTGGCAATGGCTGAAATTATTCATTGTGATTTTTCTTGTTCCACCTATGTTCATTTGTGCATTTCTTATTTATATAAGACAGGGGGAAAGTGTTCGGCATCTCCTTAGTAGCGTGGCCTTGGAGGCTATGCAGAAATCTCTTGCAAGTGCCCAGAGCAGCAGTTTCAAATCTTTGTCACCTGAAGATACTTTGTCATGTTTCTGCCCCCACCCCCCCGTTTGGGTTTTTTTTACAGCTTCAGGGAAGGACTCGAATTCCATCCAATTAGATGTGCACAACTTCACCTGTTTTGAATCTACCTACCTGCAAATGAGACCCTAAGGAGAAGGTTCCTTAAGATGGAGAAAGGGGTTTGGATATTGCCTTGGATTTTTTTTCATCCTAGACAGGCATCCTTTTTAGCAACAAAGATCTGATTTCCCCTGAAAGTATTAAAAAAAAAAAATCAGAAATAAAAATGGAATTTTCGCTTACATTTCTTTCTTTTTCTCTTCTTTTTTTTAAACTATTGAACTCAGTTCAACAGCTGGTGTTTTGGTTGTGATTTTTCCGCTGTTGTGATTGTTTATCTCCATGACTCAGATGACCATCCCGGCTGCTTTTTTTCCCTCCTCCATGCGTCATTTTGGCACAGTGCAGACACAGCTTGAGGCGATTTGGAGGCAGTGACTGGTAACTGCACCAGAAGCAAATCTACAGATTCTGTCTGGGGCTTGTCTTAGTTTCCAATGCAGGTGACTAAATGACACCTGCCTGCCTATCCCTCCTCCACCGCCAACACATACGTTCGCTGTCGTGGGCTCCAGCCAACTCTGTACAGTGTGGCACTCGAAGGAAACTCATCAGAACACTTGGAAATGACAGAGTGAACACCAGGAGTTTGTTTCTAATGATACTTTCAATCACCGAGGATTTCTCTCTAAGCCATGCTTGTCTGTTTTGTTTTGTTTTTTCAAATTGCTAGAAAGGACATTAATAACACTATCCTTCCCCCCCAAAATGGGGTAAAAAACTTGTTGAAAAGGGGTTGATGGTCTGGGATGGAAACTCTGGGATCGTCCCTCCCTGTCCTCCAGTTAACGGGTCAAGCCTGTCAGCGACAACAGGCTGAGAAGCCAGAAATTTCCCTCTAAGATGATTCGTATTGTTTAAAAATGGAAACATTCAGCAGTGGTTTTTTTGTTTGTTTGTTTGTTTTTCTCAACTGCTGCTCTCACATTACAAGGGGCAGTGGAGACTGAGAAATCAAAGAGAAGAAAAATCCACAAACTCTCCAATAGCTTTACTTCTCAAATCAATGAATGCGCCAACACCACGCCCTCCTGCTCCGTTACCCTTAGTCACCAACATGGGGCAGACCCGGTGGTGGGAGGAGCACTGTCCCAGTGAGTCTGTGGGTCTGGGCTTCAGTTCTGGCTCTCTGTGAAATTGGGCAGGTCTCCTCACTTCTCTGGGCTTCAGTTCCTCACCTCTGATCCCTGCCCTTGCCACCTCGACTACAAATATTGACATGCTTTAAGCTGGTCAGAGACCTTAGCAATTCCCAATGCATTCTAAGAAATGGTTTTTAACCACCTACCGGAAGTGCAAAAGGATGAGCAAAGGTGTATAAGAAAAGTATATGCGGGTGTAGAGGAAAGAAGCACGTGCTAAACAAAGTGGCCCCATGGGTAAGACTCCCAATTAGCCTATGCAGGTAAGTGAGGATGGGGGGGTAGAAGGCAGGGATGGGATAGCCTTCTGCTCGGAATGCAAATAACTTTCCCTCACTATCCACCTATCTGAGATCTGAACGGGTGAGCAAATGACTGGTCAGAGGCACTTGCCAGCCTTCTATTTCTGGCAGTATGGCAGATGAAACACCTGAACGTCTCTTTCCATGAAAACATCTAAAATACTGGATAAATGTAGAAATTATATTTCTAAATGCACTGCTGAACTTGCACAATCATAAGAAATATACAAATCAAAAATAAAGTGAAAGCAAGAATTCTGGGCGGGGGGGAAATGAGTGCCAGAGCTGCCCTTGGTGTCTCTTCTGAAACCTGAACACCCTGAGTTTCCACTTTGTTTTTGTTTGTTTTCTTGCTTTTTAAAGATTTTATTTTTTTTATTTTTTAAAGATTTTATTTATTCATCTGACAGAGAGAGACACAGCGAGAGAGGGAACACAAGCAGGGGGAGAGGGAGAGGGAGAAACAGGCTCCCCGCCAAGCAGGGGCTGGATCCCAGGACCCCGGGATCATGACCCAAGCCGAAGGCAGACGCTCAATGACTGAGCCACCCAGGCGCCCCTTAAAGATTTTATTTTTAAGTGATCTCTACACCAACATGGGGCTTGAACTTAAAACCTCAAGATCAAGTATCTCACACTCCACCAGCTGAGCCAGCCAGGGACCCCCGGAGTTTCCACTTTGATGGCTGCATTGGAGATAAGGTAGGGGACCCTGACATAAATGTGGGATCGCAAAGAACTACACCCTTTGTAAAGGGCAAATGATAAATAAATCTGCTAATGAGAAACAGTCAACAAGGAAATGTGTCTATTTCAGCCACCATTGGGTGGGAAAAAATTTTCTTCCATCAGAATCTGTACTTATAAGCTGGACCTCACACTGGATTTTGGTCTGAATTCGTGCTACTTATGTGGCCTAATAAATCTCAAGATTAGACTTTAACTGAAAGTGATCCTGGGAACACGGATGAACCTCAAAAACATTATGCTAATTGAGAGAAACCAGATACAAAACACCACATATTATATGATTCCATTATAGGAAATGTCCAGAAAAGGTGAACTTACAGAAGAAGAAAGTAGACTAGTGATTTCCTGGGGCTCAGGGGTGGGAATGCTGGATAACTTTAAATGGGCAAAGGGATCTCTAGAGAATTATGAAAAAGCTTTAAAACTTGATAATAGTGTTGAGTGTACATCCTTGCAAGCACACTATAGCTCACTGACTTGTATGCTTAAAACGGGAGAACTTTACGATATGTACGTGATACCGCAACAAAGTTGTTTTTAAAATTGCCCTGAGCTAATAGTGTCTGGGTGGCCAGCCAAAGGAACACAAGTCCTCTCTGCAGGACTATAACCTCATAAAGAACTCCCACAGATTAAAGTTCCAAATAAAATGAGCAACTCATAGTTGAAAATCATAAAACACACAAGAAGCCAAGACATTACGAGTTAGAACTAGCAAAAACACAGATAGCAAATCCAGCCAACAAAGACTTTATGTAATGGAACTAAATAACACAAAATAAACAATAACTATAATGTTATTAATTATAACTACAAAGTAAAAGGGACACTTGGAAGTAAGTGCAAGCAACAAGGCTCTATGTACAACCAAATATGTTTGGAAGAATCAGAGAGATAGTCCAGAAATTATATATATATATATATATATATATATATATAGAAATTGAAACTTTAATAAACTGCTTAAATAGTAGTATTGAAGGAGGGGAACTAAAGCCAACCTCAAATGATAACCCGAAATGATCCTTGGAGAAGAGATAGAAAACTTTTACAAAAGGTAGGGATGTAAACAAAGCCACCCTCCCCATAAGGTTCCCAAGGAACATGATACAGGGAGGAACAGAAGAAAATGTCCCACCAAGTGACACGTTATCACTACCTCAGTTTGGACCCCAATTCGCAACACAAAAATACTCTAGTGAGAGGTTAGGCCCGATGGCCCACTCTTTCTCCTAAGTTGGTCAAGCCTCCAACTAAAGCTGGGCCAGGAGGCCTCCTGTTCAGCCCCACTTTTGCCAATGCCCGCTTTCAAATGCCATATCTTACTATATTCCTGGTTAGGAAAGACCGAGCAATGCCCCACACTGTGCACGGACCAGCGAATGTGGCCCCATCAGCTTCTTTTTTTATTATTATTTTTAAAGATTTTATTTATCTTACAGAGAGAGAAAGAACAAGTAGGGGAGCAGCAGAGGGAGAGGGAGAAGCAGGCTCCCCGCTGAGCTGGAAACCCGATGCAGGGCTCAATTCCAGGAACCTGGGATCATGACCTGAGCCAAAAGCAGACGTTTAATCAACTGAGCCACCCAGGAGCCCCACCCCATCAGCTTCTTAAACTCTGACCGATTCAATCAGCATTCCTCTTCCTTAAGAAGGGAGGAGTATAGAGATGCTTGCCTAAGCACTAAGTACTGATTGGGCCATACATCACCAAGTGCAACCAGAGTCATAAGAGGTTTTCACAAAAAGCTGAGAGGCAGGCTCGCAGCCAGAAGGAACCCAGGAGTCTCTGCCTTCACTGGTTCTGGATGACAGGGGCATTGATTGCTAATGCTGACCCTTGGCTGTATATAACTCTCCTCCAGGCTTCTTTCTTGTTTCCTTCTTTCTATACCACAGTAGGAAGATTCATTTCTTCAGAGATCTCTGTAACAAGAAATATAGACTCCAGAAAATATTTATTCGGTTTGCGGTTCTGGTGTTTTCAGAATCATGTGTGTTCTAAGGGCACCACAAACATCTGCCAAATCTCTGCCCCAGACCTTCAACACAAGGAAAGGGTTTATCTCCTTGTATTGTTTTTATTTGGAATCACAGCCTGCATTGCATGCTGTCCCATTTTGCTCTCTATCATGTCAATGCTAGTCTTGTCTTGCCAAGTGGAATGTAAGGGCCTTCTGGGCACCGCGCTTGGACCCCCCATAGCGCCTCACCAGTTCCAGGCAGGGCCAGCCCATGGTAAAGTTGTAAAGTGAGTGCTTCTTCCTCTAGGGCCCTTTGTGTTTGCTCTCATTTCCTCTTATAGACTGTACCATTTCCTCTCTGATCCTAGGTACCTGGCATCTTCATACTTTTCACACCTTCGGGCTAATCAAAATAAAATCTTGGGGAAAATCCAACTAACTCATCCTAGTATATAAATGGTTGCTTGAGTTTAAGGAAATGCCTGCACACACAAATCACTGTTAGAATTTCAAGTACTTGCAGGTTGGCAAGGACATTATTTTGAGGGGCAGAGGGCTTTGCTGGAGTCTCTGAAATTCCAGAATTTCCAGTGAGTCCTGCATCTAATACTTTGGGCCTATACAAGAGCCTCTCTATCCATTATTTTCCTGCTTCCTACTTCCTGCTTAGAGACGGCCTTTTAAATTAAAAAAAAAAAAAAATCTGTGGGATATTTATTGTCTTCCTGGGCAAGAAAGAAGAGATGAAAATACATCAGCCCCTCCGTCAAGTGTCTGCTGCAGTGGAATGGCTTGACCATTAAATAAGTTCACACCATATGACATAATAATGACAAATCTGGCCTTTTCATTATATTAAACATATTTCTGCGGCTCGGCTAGCCAGATAAATACAGAATGTGTGTCACCCAAAAGGCAGGGCAGATAAGTACTCCATTTGGAGCTAATAATGTGCTAGTAAAACTGTATATGTCAAATTATTTCATGCATACTGCAAATATATATGATATACCACAGTTAAGACGGTGCTATGGTCTGAACGTTTGTGTTCCTGCCAAATTCATCTGTTGAAATACTAACTCCCTAAAGTGATGGTATTAGTAGCTGGGGCCTTTAGGAGGTGGTTAGGTCATGAGGGTGAGAGCCTCATGAATGGGATTAGTGCCTTACAAAAGAGGCCCCAGAGAGCTCCCTAGGCCCTTCTACCGTGTGAGTGAAAAGGTGTCAGCTATAAGCCAGGAAGGGGGCCCCCGCATGACTGTAATGGGACCTTGATCTCGGAATTCCCAGCCCCAGGAACTGTAAAAAATAAATGTTTGTTGCTTATAAGCTACCTAGTCTGTGGTATTTTGTTACAGAAGCCTGAACAGACTAATACAAACAGTCTTGAGATGCCTAAAAGCCAAGGTAGATTTGGGGTCTAAAATATTTTGGTTTCTGCCACTACCTCACAGGTATGACTTGGCAAGGAAGAATCTCCTGCTGTCTACTTTCACAGATCCCATTTTTCAAGGGTTAAGAGAGTGATTTTTTTAAATCTGGATGATCAAGATTTGCATGGGCCTAACACCAGGGATCAACAAGGGAATAGCTCCTGGAGGCCCCCGTGACTATGTTCAGAGTGTAGTGGGACAAAAGAAAACAAGGGCCATCAACCAACAGGTTTACTGGAGTCCAGTGGGGCCAGAGCCTGTCTGCTTCCCTTAATAGAGCTCTGGGCACATTTCGGGCCCCAGAGAGAAAGTCCAAACCTTTCGGGATGGAACAGGTCACATGCACATTCTTATAGCCCCCGATCTGTAGTTAAATTGTATGTGTCAGTTGGGTCCAGACATTTGTCTTCTTGGACAATGCTTCTCACCTCCTTCCAAGCCACACCCTGTGGAGAAAGACAAGTCCAGTTCTGTGGTTCCTTCTTCTCTAGTCAGTATTTCTTTTGGAGCGTGTTGCTGAGCCCCCAGCTGGCTACGAGGCAGCCTTGGCTCCATGGAGTGCCTGAGGCCACCTCCCCGGATGGGCGGGATGTGTGTGATATTAAGGTACTTCAGGTTACCGACTTCCACAAAGTGGTGGAAGCTGGTCGCAACTGGGAAGTGAAGGAAAGGTGCAACCTGCTGCCATAACCCCAGCCTACTTTTCCCACCCCCACCCAGCCTCTGGGTTCTGACTATGTGCATTCAATAAAGAAGTCTTCACCTTCCACTGAGACCTTGATGGAGAGGAAAGGAGAACAGGGTCTGGTACCAGTTTGGCTCAATCCTTATGACCTTGAGCAAGTTATTAACCTCTATGGCGGTGTTTCTCAAAATGCACTCCCAGAATTCCAGATTCAGAATCACCTGCTACAGATCTGGGCTCCATTCCAGGCTGAGTGACAGAATCAGTCTCGGAGTAGGACTGCACTCACATTTGAGAACCATGGTCTAAGGCCTCTGGGTTTATTATCCAGCAAATGGGACTAACACAAGTCATATATATTTAATGAGATTGTTAGACGGATCAAAATATTATGGGGTATGTAAAATAGTACATGGTCTGGCTTATTGATTAGCAGCACATTTGGGATCCAAACACATCTGTGCTTGATATCTGGTTTTGCCACTTACCAGCTATGCGGCCTTGAGAAAATTTATCCTCTCTAAGCGTCAAATTTCAGTCTGTAAAATGTGGATAATAATACTTAGCTCCTGGAAACCACACGAGGACTAAATTAAATAAAGCATGTATATAAAATGTTTCACGTATGCCTGGCACATGGAAAATGTTTCAATCATGGACACATTTTTCCTCCTCTTAAAGAAAATATCTCAAGCACAAGTCAGAGCACACCTCCTGTTTTAGTACTACATTGAGCCTCATGACACTTTTCCTGAAGAACTTCTCAGCTGGGTCCTAGGTCCTGCTTTCATAAGCAAGAGCCCAGGCTCCCTCAGTTCCTGTTAAGGCTTGCAAACAGTTACTGGGCTGCTTACTTTGGGACTAATACATTGGCATCTTTGCTTTCTGAGCAGTTGCAAAGAGTTGATTCTCTTCTATTTCCCCATACTCCACATCTTGTCTCTCCACGTACAGACCCAAACTATGGGGTATTAGCCTTGCCACCATAGTCGCTGTCAAGAAAGTTAAAAATATTTTAGCATACTAACAGACAGTTGAGATCTAAGGATATATCTTCACAGCAGCTGGTACAACGAAGTCTTAGAAAAGAAATAAAGGAAAGGCAAACCAAAAGTTTGGCTTTCGCTGATCCTGGCAAATCTTTAGCAGTTGTGCCCCCTAAACTAGCCTCCTTTGCCCTAGTTCTCAATATCCCAGGTCAGGAAAGAAAAGGGTAGGAACTATTTGCAGTGGTGCTTGAAGAAAAGCACTAGACAAACAAGGCCACCTCCTTGACCCAGAGCCAGTTCTAAAGTCTCCAGCTGATTCTGTACTGAAAGAGGTCCTCCTCCACTAGTCAATTCTTAGTAATCCAAAAATGTGCTTATTTATCCCACTGTCAGTAGAAATAAAGGCTATCCTGCTTCCCCGTCTTTGCATTAGGGAAGGAAGAAATGAAGGAAGAGAATCCATTTCAGCTGTAACTAACATCGGGCAAGAGGGACCTGTCGCAAACGTCTGCCCCAGCAATTTTCCCCCAGAGTGGAGAAAAATGCCCCTCTTGGGGGAGAGCCTTGGAGCTCCCCGCAGACATCTAACTGGATTACAAACTCAGAAACCCCGGGAAAGAGACGGGTTTCCTGCACTGCAGCCAACATGCACGCATCTCTGAATCCCACCGCTGCCCTCCTTTATTCCAGGCACCCTGATCGCCTGAGGTCGAGATTTGATTTTTTTTTTTTTTCCTAAATATACTTTCACAGCACTCTGGGCTGCAGAGGGGCCTTTCTCCAGGCAAGTCCCGCGCGTCAGTCCTCGGGGCACGAGAAGGCGCTGTTGCCGCAGAGCCCAGCCGCACGAGCAGGACGAGGCCCGCGCAGATCCGGTGGAAAGCAACAACAAACAGCCACGAAACCCTCGGCTGAGCCTTGTATCTAGGACCTGGGTCCGCGCGGCTCCGCGCCACACCCGCCGGGAAGCTCCCGTCCCGCCTCCACCCTCCTGCGACCGGCCGGTCCTCCTCGGGTTCCCAAGAGGAGCTGGAGCAGGAACCACCCTGGGCTACGGTTTCTCCCGGGAACCTGGAGGGCGAAGCCCAGCCTAACCCTCGTCCTCGGTGCACCCAGTCTGATCCCGCAGCATTTCTTGACTCCAGATTGAAAGAGAGGAGGGGTGGGAGGAGACCAAAAGTTAAAGACCTTCTCCTCCTGCCTCCCAAGATTCCGAATGGCACACACACACGTCAGAGAAGCCCCAACCCACGCCCGGCGCTCGTTCAGGGCGGCAGTGTTGGACTGCAGGATCCAAGACCCTCCACGGAGAAGAAATCCCGTCAGTCCACCGGCTTCCTGGAGGAGTTGCCGCTCACGCGAATGAAGGGGGCGGCCCGACGACTGCGGAGGCAACTGGCAACCCTGACAAGGAGCTTCAGGATGAAAGGAGGCCAAACGTTTTCTGGCATTTCCTCGAGGCCCAGGGCCCAGGGCCGAGGGCTCTCCACGGACCATCAGGGGAGTCCCCCACCGCCTACGGGAGCTGGGCCAGCGGCAGTCCCCAGCTAGAAGTTTCCTGTTGCTCCTACGTAGGCGGGGCGCCTAGGGCAGCGGTGCGGTGCTGATTTATTCCTCCTACCGGAAGAAAGCGCCCAAAGCTGGGGCATGAAAGGAGGGAAAGGTCCTTTTCTTACCCATACCTTCACCCATTAACACTCACTCTTCCTTTGTCCACGCGGAGCCTGGGGCCGTCTGAGTTCAGTCCCATCCAAACCGTGGGGCTCAGAACACACAGGCACCCTCTTCCAAGAACCCGCTCAATTAGGGGTGAACGCTTGCACTCTTTCTCTCGATTATTAAATGGAAAGACCACACAGTTTTCTCGTTGCCTGGGCGCGATTCACTCCGCAACTGCCTGTCTCCATTTCTTTTCCATAAAGAGGGCAGTTCTCAACGGACATAATTACAAATGCTGCCATACCCTGCCTGCTCCCAAGCAGTGGAGTAGAGAGCGAAAGGGAAAAGGAAGAGGTCTGAGCTCCCAATCAGATCTCCACTTCTCTAGCCTACCAATCTTCTCCCCCAACCTCACACCCACACTCACCCCCCAAAAAAATCATTATTTGATTTGTATCGAAGCTTCTCTGGGCAGAGGGTCTCAAAGTTTGCAGCAGGTAGCTAGAGCAGGGTTCTAAGGCTGGACCTAGATTTTTCTCCAGAAACTAGTGCAAAGTGAAAGAAGTGTAGGGAATGTGCCCAGAACCTGGAGACTGGATCTGACGTTGGGAGTAAAAAGCGCGTTTAATCCAGGGACTCTCTTCCCCACCCTGGGCCGTCCCACACCACCACCCACCCAACAGGTTTGCAAACCCAGTTTCAAGCCGGAGGAACTTGAGCCAGGAAAGGTCATTGCCCGGCTCTGAGCGGCAAAGCCCCGCTCCTCTGGGGGCGGGGACTCTAGTATTCGTAGACACTCAAGTCACTGGGTCACAAACTTGACCCTCTCACCTGCACCACTAGGGCCGGCGGTGGCTGGCGCGCGTGTGGACTAGTGGTGCACAGTCGGTCTGCGGTGCCTTCCACCCGCCAGCATCGGGCTGTTCTCTTAATGAATTACTAATGAGTTAAAATTGGGCAGCAGGCTTAATTAAAGCGTAGAGGCAATGTGTTTACCACATTGTAATTGAACTCATTAGGGCTATGGCTTTTTGTTTTTTAAGCAGCCGCCTTCCTTCTCTGCGACGAATAATCTATGGGAAGCGTTTATTATAGAAGGAGGGGGTAGGGGAGAAACAGTCCATCAATTCTTTCAATGAAAAAGACAGGATGAGAGTGCGGAGGGGGATACGACCTCCATTGCGGGGATGTCTTAATGGAGCCAGGGCTAGACCGAGGATTCCCAAGAAGTTCCAAGGGTAGAGCGGCCCGGTGAGCGCTGCCGGCTCTTGGAAAGTTGCCAAAGGAAGGACCAGGACAGAACCCGAAAGGCTGCCTTTGTAACACCACTCTGTCCTCCCGAATTCGGCCCGTATCCCATATTCTCACCACCACTGCCCGGAGCGCGGGACTCGCACTGGAACCTCTGGCCGGCACTCGCCCGGACAAGCAGTCTGACACTTCACAATGAGATGGATTCGGCTAACTTTTTCTTTTTAAAGCAACGTAAGAGTTTGGCCCTAAAGCCTTCCTCCCTGGCTGTGCTGAGAACTCACTCTTGTCTCCAGTATTCCCACCCACCCCCACCCCCACCCCACCCCAACACACACACACACACACACCTCCCGGTTCTGGAGACACACAGTGGGTGCATTTAACATGTGCTCCTTATGGACTCCGCCCTCCCGGCCGGACCTCACCTCGAGTGGTTGTTCCCCGGGGGACTGGGGGAGGGGTGCCTGCTGGTAGTGAACTGCCCAAGAGAGGCATGGGAGAGGCGCACCTGCGCGCCCTGGGATAACCCTTCTCCTGGCAGGGAGCCCAAGCTGCCAGCCCGGGCTGCACGCCCCCAAGGCAAATTACTCCTTCTTGCCCCTGGCCCCACTCCAATTATCAGGTCTCCAACCCTCCCCTCCTTTCTCTGCTGTTTAGACCGCTGGGCGTGGAAAGGTGGGGGTGGGGGGGCTGGGGCTGGCGCAGCGCTCCTCGCCTTGCCCTGCCCTGCCTGACCAACAGGCGGCGTCAGAGATCTAGGTCTGAGCTGGGGTGGGGGGGGTGAGGATCTAAGCAAGCTAAGCCGAGAAGCTGGGCGCGAGGAGAGCGACCCTCACCCCAAACTTACGAACTTGCCCAGGAGAGGAGTGGAAAGAGTTGGGTGGCTGCGGGGGACTGCCGAGAAAGGGAGAGGCGGGACGGGACAGAGTCGCGGTGGAAGACCCGACCGCAAGCAGGAGTGCAGAGGGCCGCGGGCGGCCGGCAGCGGAGGCGGATCCCGCGCGGGGGAGGCGGTAGGCGCCGCGGGAGGCAGAGAGCTGCGGTGGAGCCGCGGAACCAGAGGCGGGCGGGGAGAACCGAGCGCGGAGGGCCGGAGACCGCGAGGGCGGCGCAGTCAGGTAAGTGGCCTCGTCCTCCGCCCTAGGCCTCCCCTCCTTTGGAGAAAACTGGGTTGAAAGGGACTCCAGGAACTTCCGGCCCCAGTACAGCCCCCCAGCTGACCCCTACCTCCTCCCCTCCCCTCCCGCCTTAAACGCACACCCATTCCCAAGTCCTCACCCCGTATCGTTTGTGGATTTTTCAAATCCTCCCACCCGGTCCATCCCCCACCCATCCCACCTCCTCTCTCTCCCTGACCCGGGAGGTTCAGGTAAATTGTCTCTAATTTGTTGCTCAAAGATTAATTGCAGAGGGTGGGTCGATTTGATTAAGGCCATTAATCTTTGGTTACAGCGTTCTAGTGTCACTTGTGGGGGGGGGCGGTTATAGAAAGAGATAGAGAAAGAAGCAAACGAGAGTTTTTGGAGAACCGTGGAAAGAGGCTACCCCGCCTGGGACTGCCGCCGCATCTTCGCGCTCACACCCTGGCAGCTCGCAGCCTAGAGCCCACGGCGCGGTTTCAGCACCTCCAAGCCAGGACAGCGACTCACGCGAGCGCGCCTGGTAACTTCCGGGTTCCAGGAGTTTCCCCCTCGCAGGCAGAGGCAGGAGCCGACCAGGACCAAGGGTACACTCCCCCCAGCTCTCCCTCCTTCCGCTCTGTCCTCGGTCCAACCATTGGGCTTCCCTTTCACCCTTCATGGCAGGATCCGACCAAATAGAGTCGGGAAAAGGAGAAACCCCCCAAACGCTCCTAAAAAAGTTCCCAAAGCAGGAGTTTTCTCTTTTCATGAATAATTAACGCTGGTCATAAATAACTGATGGAGGCAGTGGAGAAGGGAAGAGGGAGGAGGCAGGCGAGAGAGAGCCAGGGCGGCCAAAGAGAGATCGAAGAGTTTGTTAAAGGACCATTAAGGAGGCCTTGCTGGGAACGGCATTCCTCCGTAGATCACGCAGAGCGGTTCCACCCAGGCCTGGGGTAAAAGGGGGAGGGGAGGCGTCCAGGGGAGCGGGGGTTGTGCTGACCAAGCCCCGGAGCCCCCATTCAGGACCCGGTCTCAGCACCTTCCCTATCCCCTCTCTTCCACCCAGGACTCATCTTCCCAGAGCCCTCTGAACTTCTAGTCATCTTCTGGTCATCTGTCATCTCCACCCCTACCCCTCCCCCCGCCCATTCCCAAAGTGCAAAAATTCTAGATTAGGTAGTAGAGACCCAGGGATGAACCTGGGCTTTGAACGCTGTCAGTTCTGCCCAGGCCTATGGCAGGTCCTGCCCAATCCCAAATAATTTGCAGGCACCCTCCCAAACCACCCCCTCGACCCTAGACTGTACCATATCATTCTTTACAAGCTGATCCAAAGTTTTAGGACTCCAGCTTCAAGCTTCTCTTTTCCATCTGCCCACACCAGAACCTGGAGGAACAGGGTATTTACACACACACACACACACACACACACACACACACACAGCTCCATGCTCTTCTACTGCCCCTCCATCATCTCCAATTCCTTACTTCTTCTAAGAGTCAGACAAACTGACCCCTGGCACCTTGTGTCCATCCTATCTGAACTGAGACTCTTAGGCAGGGGGTCTCAGAACATGGAAGAAAACCCAAAAGGAAACCCTTGCTCGTAGGTTGGAGGCCTGTGCCAGGGTCTTTTGATCCCTCTAGGAAACACTGGCTTCTCACCAGTCAGCCTCAAATGGCTAGTGCATGTTTTTAGTGAAAGTACTGAAGGCCCCTCAGCCTAGCAGCCAGCACAGTCCTTCACGAGGACCCCTTGAAGCCATCCCACAAGCAAAGCCATGTCTTTTCCTAGCGCAATTTGGCATAGGCCCTGGGAAAAAGATATTGGGAGACTGTACCAACCACTGGCTGTGAGATTGGGTTTTGATTTAGGGGTAGGCAGGAGCCTCTTTTTTGAGCCTTTCCATTGGTTAACAGCTTTTACCACACCTACTTCCTTAATGATCAGCTCTTGACCTCTGGATATGCCGAAAGTCATCCTGGCTTTTCTGGACTGGGAGCTGAGGGTAGCTTCCAAAGAGGAAAGTTGGTAGCCAAGCCTCAAGAACCCTAAATTTTTAAATGAAAATTCTTTCTTCTCTTTACGTTATACAAAAGAAAACACTGAAATCACTTTTATTTTCTTGCCCACCTCATCCCCACCTTAACACTCTCCAAACCCTGAGCTCTAACCTCTTTAACAACTGGGGAGTTCTGGATAGGGAAGGGAAATGAAGAGAGAATAGGAAGGTTTTAGGGAATTGTCTCCCTGCCTCAATGGGGACAGAACAACCCAGGAGAATTGTGAAACTAGACAAAGAGGTGGGAGGAAATCAGATCTAGGGGGTTGGGGGGTGGATAGCCCTGGAGTCATGGGTTGTTTACTTCTCATATAAAATATAACTCCCCCAAGCAGGAAGTTACTGCAAACAAGAATCAATAATGAATGAATCTCCTGTAATAAAATACTTACATAATTAGCACAAGTCAAGTGGTTGCATTATGTTAACCTTTTGCAACTCTGTGCTGGAAAATTTTGCTCCAGAATTCCTCAGAATGCCGTTTTCATTCTCAAGAGAGGGTGAGAGCCAAGTGTTCACCCAGCCTTCCACTCTGTTATAATATGGTTTTCCATTTCTGAACCAGAACATAAGTACTTCTGAAATATAACAGAAAACTCTCTTTGGTGAATTCAAAACAGTCATTAACATTCAGTTTTAAGTGAATGTTAACAGTAAATAAAGAAATCTCTTGATTGTAATAGTAGTAACAAAGCAATAATTACCCAGTAGGTGGTCATCAGTAATGATAAATGTATCATTATTACTGTGTGAGTCTGGGAACTCAGTTTTGGAAACTACTTCAGACTTTTTAGTAGCATGGCTGGTTACAAAGCATTTCTTAGCCTGCAAAAGCCATATAATTTTATACACAATTTAGGTGAAAATAAATTTAAATCTGTATATTACATTTTTAATTTCAAGTTAGTAATTAAAGTTGGTTCATTATATCTCCTCTGAAACCCTCAGTGCTCATCTCCACGGTTTGTTTGTACAATTTGTTTCTAAGACACCCAAGGTTACACAGTTCTAAAAGATGGAAAATTTAATTATTTGCCAACATTAAGAGTTTGTTGATGATATCATAATGCATCTTGAAAAAGTTTGGGATTTGTATTGTCTTTGGTCTGGTTAGCTGTTTTCACTTTGAACCCCTAACCCCAAGGAAGAAAACCTTTTTTGTTAAAAAAAATTACTTTTAAATACACAAAAATAGAAAATGTCTCTGAATGTTCACTGGTTGCTATGTTTTCAGGGAAAAAAAAAAATCAATGACTCAGATTTCTACCCCCCCCCCCTTCCTGGGATTTATTTTGCTAATATCTAATTTCACCTCTTGCTACCACTGAGTTAACGACTGCAGGCAGGAGGAATGCTGAAGGCATGATGATCACTGGGTAGCCAGAGAGCACATGATAGTTTAATAGTGTATTAGCTAATGGGATCAAGCTCAATGGCAAAGTAGCAAATTTTCTAACAGGGAGGGGTGGGAGGAAAGAGAACAGGAAAGGAGGAAAAAATGCCTTCATTTCCCCAGGAAATAAAATCCAATGTTCTTTCCACCAGTGTCAGCTGGGAAGATGTTAAATGTATATCTATGTCATTCCCTCTCTTGTGACATGTCAACAGACAATACATACCCCTCCCCCAAATCCCACTCCTCTGCCTCCCCTCCCCAAGCTTTAAAAGGTCCTGCCCCACACCCGTTCTGCTTCTTCAGCCTCAGTTTCTTCTTAAATTGGTTCCTTGAAACAAAAGAGCCAGTTATTAAAAAAAAAAAAAAAAAAAAGCCCCAAACTACATTTCTTATTCTTAGTGATAGTTGGAGTTTTCCTACAACTAAAGAGTCTTTTGCATAAATCCACCCAAATACTTGCCTTGGTTTTCTCTCCCACAACCTCTATTTCTTGTTCCACTTTCTCCCTTTCCTTTTCTCCCTTTTTTCTCCTCTCCCTTCTTTAGGAGTGGCAATCAAAAAAGGCAAGCATCTTGCCTCATTATTCATTATTATAGCAGCATCTTTGAGACGCATCTTTGCCAATGAAAACTCCATGTAGATGCCTATCCTTTTGTTGTAGCGACCTAGGTTATTCAGGAGCAGAGACAAAAGCCTGAAGTGATGTGATCTAAATGAGCTCTGGGGTTTTCCAGCTGGGACCACCTCCATTTCAAAGGACCCCCTCCTTCCCAATATGAGGAGGAGGGAAGTGCAAGGGGCGGGTACATATGTGTATGCATGCACAGAAAGAAAGAAGAGAGGGAAGGGAGAGAGCCTAGTGGGCTATTCCTTGTGCCAGAGTCCCTCTTCCATGCACATTCACAGGTGTGTTCAAGGAGCATGTATTCATGGGCATATGTGTGTCCTCAGGTATTTTGTGTGCCTCTGAATTTTATCTTGGTCTAGTAATATTTGCTAAATAACCACCAAGTACACCAAGGACATGTTCCATTCCAGATTTTATTACTTCATGTCAACTATGTGCACATGTGTGTACCTTGCTGTGTTTACAAGTTTGTGGGGATTTGTGAAGAAATGGGAATTCTTTGTTATAAAAAAGAAAGTTCAATAGCAAATGCTTCCATTAGTCCCTGGCCTCTGTGAACCAGCAGGGTAAGAGCCTTCTCTGCCACTTACCCAAGGGCAAATTTTCTTGTGAGAATGATTTCCTTTGATTAAGGGGAATTAAGTCTTGGTTCCTTCTCCCACAGTCTATTTCTTACAGTTTTTTGTATGAAAGATAAGGACTCTCACCAATTTCCATAGTCATTGGAGCACGAGGATCTCAAGGGATCACCTTGGGGGTCAGGGATACAGGTGCAGATGTGTTCATCTTCCCTTCCTTTCCCCAATTGTGGCTTAGATTTTTATGTTTGTGCTCCCACTGCACTTATCTCAGCCTTGCCTGGCCCCAGGGAAAAAGGCCCTTGTTTATAGACAATATTTTGGAGAAAGCTCAAAGAATAAGAGCCAGCCTCAGAATGCTCAGAGGCTTCCATCATGGATGAGTCTTTAGTTTGCTGCTGGTCCTTGGTTTGCTTCATGTAACTCCAGCTAGAGCAATGGAGGAAAAGCCAGGGAGTCTGAGCTGGGCTTGTCAGCTACAGAAAGCTCCTTTGGGTAGAAAGTGGGAACCAGGGGCAATCAGCAATTATTATCATTATGGTCATTTTCATTGCTAATTTTTATTATCAACATATTTAAAATAAGCTAAGCAAACACTAGCTGTCATTCTGGCTACCTGTATACAAAATAAACACTAGACCAATTCAGGTCACGATAAAGTTCTAATGAAGAGGACTAAAGTTCCTCCAAGGAACTTGGTTCCCTCTCTGCTCACCACTAAGCCAAAATGCCTTTGATGTCTTTTAATCTGGGACTGTTGAACTTTTCTAATGTTATCTTGTAATAGTACAGTCCTAGCTCTTGTCCTCATCCTCTGAGGAAGGTGCTCCCATATATTAAATGACTATTGTGTGCCAAACACTTTATATATATTACCTTATTTAATTCTCAAACCCCCCTGTGAGTTACATATCAATCTCCTCATTTTGTAGATAAAGAAATTGGGACTTAGGGAGGTTCGGCATAAAAACAAAATTCCACAGCTACTAAGTGATCAAGGAGATATTTATACCATTTCATCTGATTGAATCTCCTGTAGGTTCTGATATACCAGAATTCTTGTGTCCCTTCCAGTCTGGCCAATCTTCCAGTTTCTTTCTGGGCCATGTGAGTACCCTTTCGCAGACTTGGAACAAATATTCTTGCCCTACCTGATGCAGAAATACCAACGTCAGGGACACTGAAGCAGTAATATTTCTGCTTAAAAGCTGAGAATGGTGTAAGAGGGAATGAATGAGAGGGATAGAAGATGTTTCTTTTATCTGTAACATGTCAATACCAAAACTGGGAGCTGGAGAAGACAGAAAATATCTGGCATTTGATTGTGATGAGTTTATATTAAGGCTTTTATCTTCCTTGTGGGTCAATGCAAAAACAGTCCATGGAGATGGGACAGGTGTGGCAGAAAAAGGGAGTATGTTTCTGTGCCCCCAGCCTGCCTGCCTTTTAAGTCTACAAAGCCAATGCTGAGCCCAGAGCCAAATCTAGGGCTCTGATGGTTACAGGATGGGAGCCTTCTTCTGGGAGGGCCTTGAATGCAATAGGATCTGCTACGCCTCTGAGCGGTAAATTCGCGTCAGCACCGCGAACAGCTCCTGCCCTGCTTGGGCCTTGAGCTCGAACCCGCAGGGACCACGGCCACAGCTCGGAAACAGACTGCGTCCAAAGTGGAGGACTCCCTGGCCAGGTTTGAGTTCCCTTCAACCAATTGTTAAAAGCTGTAGCTGGAAACCGCCATCCAAGCTGCCGCGCCGGCCCCGTGAGCCTGCATCGAGGCGTCGCCTCTCCAGTTCCGAGGGGGCCAGCTCGGTTTGCGGTTTTCCTTTGGGTCCGGTGTCTGGGCTCCTTTACCTGTCCCTGGCCTGGGTGAACCGCAGCCACCCGGAACGGAGATGAGAATGGAAATGCTCTTCTCCGTGCGGTGATACATCATGCAAACGGGTGACACCAGTTTAACCAATAAAACAATTTGAATCAATTAGCCGGCTGAGGAGAGTCCCGACGTGTAAAATGCATGTCAGCTCGAATAGGAAAGCATTGATTAACTTGGCCCGACCTGCCGCCTCCCACTACCGCCGGCTCCTCCCTGAGCCTGCCAGGGTCTTGGGCGAGGACAGGGACTGACAAGAATCAGACACCCCCGGCCCAAGAGAGGAAAATGGAAGGGCAGTGGAGGACCAGCAGGAGATTTGTTCAAACTGAGGAGAAAGCTAAGAGTCAGAGAGACAGTGTGGGTGGCAAAAAGTTGCTCACAGACTCAAAATATATAAACAAAATGTAATTTTGCAGTCCAGCTGCGGATTCTATGGAACATGGGGTCTGGTTTTGAACAACTGTTCTCCACCCTCACCTTCCAAAAATATAATTGGTCTGACAGCCCAAACAGGCACCCCAGACTCATTGGAGAAATAAAATTTTCTGCTATCTTAGAATTATTTGTAAAGATACTTAACCTAACATCACACATTTCTCTTTCCAGTGAAATGTTATTGCATTAAAATAAAGTCACAGGTTTGTATGGCAGTAAAGCCCCCAATGTAATGTATAAGTGTTTGTTTAAAAATCAGGGAAAGAGGTGGCTAGGGGTACCATTGAGTGTGGATTCACTCCTCAGGGTAATCTGGGGTGAGAGGGAAGACAAAGATTCATTCTGTTTCTCTTTTCAAGGAAAGATATTTTTGAAGGCACATTTCAAAATAGGGATATGTAAGGGGGAAAGGAGTTTGGGGGGGTTGAGGCAAAGATGAGAACAGTTCTATAAGAAAGGGAAGACCCCATGGTGCTTCCTCCTCTGCAGCAACCAGGCATTTCCCTGCAGTACATTAATGAGTTGATACGACTTTTCGTTTTTCCCCGTTTTCAAGTCTTAAAATCCGCCCATTGTCACGCGTCCTTTCCAAGCAGCTCATGCTTTCTTTCTAGCAGCCTGGGCTCTAGGAATAGTAAGCAAGCCGGGACCTTGCTTTGTGGGAGCCTCTGGCCCCAGAGAGGGGGCAGGGAAGGTAGGAGAAAACAGGCCTGGGTCTGGAACCTTCAGAAGAGCACAAGGCCTTCAGCCTTAGGAGGGAAGAGATTTGTGAATGACAATGACGCTCTTTTGGCTAACGGGCTGGGGAGGCACAAAACGTGAGTTTTCCTTTTTTTTTTTTTAGGCTGGGAGGTTTGGGAGGCAAGCGCTTGGGAGGGAGCGCTTCAGTGACTTCAGCCCCTTTGGACGGAGCCTAATTTGTGCAGCTAATGCATTTAGAAACTAAGAAATGGGCAAAAAGTTATTGCACTGACATTTGAAATTTATGTCCCCAAAAAGTCACAATTTCCACAGCTCTAAAACTGGTTCTTGGCGTTTTGATTTAAGACAGCCACAAATCGTATATCCCTCACTTTTCTGTTTGATCCACTCTCCTTGGTTTTCTTGACTTTTGATGAAGTGTTAAAATTGCACATTTTCCCTTCTGTACTTAGTGGTGGTTCATTGTTAATGCTCTATGATGGAGTCTGGTTGGGCTTCCTGGCTAGTGGAAGTTGCCTGATGACTTCCACAATGTGACTGTCCAGTTCTGAGCCTGTGTGTTTACCAGGCAGCAATTGAAAATTCAGCTATGATACTAAAGGAAAAACTAAAGGATCCCCAATCCCAACCCCTGCCGGTATCCTTCTTAGAATGCCTTCCAAATAGATAGCTTTTTCCCTTTTTGATAAACTAGGGTTAGTCATTTTGACTCCTGACAGCTGATCAATTAGGAGGCAATATACTGACACTTCACTATATCTTAGGTTATGCATCACCTTTGGGAAGCTGTGGGGAATGGTTCTTTCTCATCCCGGCTGCCTTTTATTTTATTTTATTTTATTTTATGTATGCTTCTACATAGTTCCCGGAGGAATTTACTTTTCTCAGAGAATTGGCAACTTGCTCAAGGGTGGTTCAGGTTTGAGGGCCTCCCTGCTTTCCTGACTCACCTTTTCCTTGTGCTGAGGTGGCCTGCATGGGTCTTATAAAGTGGGTTAGAGAACTATTCTGAATGAGGTTGATAGATGAGTGCACACACACACTCACTGGGGTCCTTACTTAACTGTACACTTTCTAAAATAGAGAATGTTGCAATGACTTTCTGTATCTTGCCCTAAAAAGCAAAGGTATATTCGAAAGCAAGGACACTCTTCATGCTTCCTTCCAAGTTTCTAGACTGGGAACCCCACGCAGAAACTTCTCCCTTTTTTCCCATTTCACAGTGTTTCAGACGAGGTGATGAAGTTAATCTATTCTCCAGCTGACTGTGGTTTCTCTGTCTTCGGAGGCACAGCGGGGCTACTGGTTTGCACCATGTACCAGAGGGATCATTCACGAAGGAGGGTGGCTCAGAGAAATAAGGGGAGGGGACAGCAACGGGCAGGGATACAGTCGATTTAGAGATGTCCTTCTACAATCCGGGGCCTCCGGGATCCAGGTCCCTAGGATGCACGCAGACTATTCGACTTCTCACTCCTAAATCAGATCTGCGACTACAGCACTATTGCTGCGTTTTTCGCTCTGGGGTTGGAGAGGTTGTTGTCAATTGCGGGTTGGTTGGGTGTTAGCTTTCTTGCCTGCTGAGAAAGGATCTCGATGTTGCTCGCTCTCGCTTTCCCTCCCCCCTCCCTCCCTGGAACATGCCAGCCCTTTAATGTGGAGTGTCAGGGAGACGGTGACGTCACCTTGCCCGCTGGGTGGCGTCCCCTCGGTCCGACAGGAGTTCAGAGACAGAGAAAGGCGCTGTCAGACTGCGCTCCACCTGGGGCTCGCCTGCCGCGGGTTTCCGCGCGCCCACACTTTCTGCGGTCGAGGGGACGCCCCGCCACAATTCAGGCTGTCGTTCTCCCCGGGCCCGGGTTCGAGCGCCATTAGCGCCGACGAGCGCCAGGATCTTCACGCGGAGCCCTCCGGAGTCCCGCCCGCTGGATTCGAGGACCCGCTTGGATGCTTCGCCTCCGAGCGCCCTCGGAAGATGGGCCGGCAGCCACGCGCGTAAAGACACCTAGGGGTTACCAGGTACTGCTGAACCCGCCGGCCCTGCCTCGGCACACAGTTGGGCGTCCCTGCGGCGGGGTTTTCCGGGTTAGGCTGAGGGGCGGCGGCGGGCTGTCGTGGCGACTGGTCTGGGAGCCAGGGGAGTTAAGTTGGGGGTCGCTGGCTCCTGAGTCGGACAGGGAAGTTCGCCAGCTTCCCTTCTCAGGTCAACTAACTTTTGTCTCTTCTCCCCTCACTCGCTTTTTTTTAAAAAAACCCAGCCTCAACCCTCTTATTTGTGTCTCTGCTCTGACAGGAGTTTCTGGGAGGGTTTGGGGTGACAGTGGAAGACACCCAGGAGGAGACACCCTGCTCAGTCTACGGCTGCTAAGGCTGCGGGTCTCGGACGTAAAGTCAGCTCTCTGCCAGGGCCGGGCCCGCGGAGCGCCGCTGCTCCGCCGCTAGGGTTGCCGTTATCCCAGGGTCTTATTAAAATCCTAAGAATCCTGTTTGGGAGGGAAATGAGCATTGAAGGACCATTGGGCGAAGCTGGGCCGGTTATGTTGGGCCCAGGTATCACTGTGCCATGAACTGCCATTTAACGCCCTGTCCCCTGGAAATATTGTCTCTGATCCATCCGAAGTGACAAGCCAGGCTCTCGTCTCGTTTGATCGCGTCGAGGTTTGTTCAACCTTCCTGGAGGCTGCAGAAGGTAATGAGAGCTGAGGATCCAGGGGGCAGCAGGGTAAAGGCATAGGGATAGATGTCCCAGGGGCCCAGAGAGGGCAAGGACCTGACGATTTGGGTGAAAGGGTAGGATAGTATATCCTCTGAAATCGCTGTAATAGCAAACTCCAGTGTACTTGGCCAAGAGTGGCGATGCTTCTGGCCATCAGTGATTTACCAGGGCAAAGGGTAGTGGTAGCAGCCGCACCCCACCTGACATGTAGCTGTGGAAGGGTCACTGTCTGTCTTCCTAGGGAATGAACAACTTTGTTGGTTTGACTTAGCAGCGTTTATCACAAAGATTTCTTCCGCTTGCTTTTTGTGTGTTTTCAATTTACTGAATATTTCCCCCTATTATGGTATCCCAATGACTGAAGATGATAGACATTTTACTGCAGGCCCAACCCTGAGCTTCTGCTTTCAACACTCCCACACATTACCTGGTCCACGAATTATCTAAACCGTGGGTCATCTTTTCCCCCTTATAGATACCGAGATATCTACATAGATCAGAAAAAGAAGTGTCACAGAAAGTGGTTCATCTCACAACTAAACTGGCCTTTTAAAGCCGGCCACTAATGATCACCACGAATTGTTAGTTTCTTTACACAGTTTCTGGGCTTTCACAAACTTGCCTGTACTTATTTGCTCATTGTCATGGAAATGACAGAAAACAGTTTTTAAATGCCTACACATCTACAACTTCATCCTCTTAAACTACGTGTCTCTGGAACCAGAACCACTGAGTTCAGCAAGTGGCTTTTGAAAGACTGAAAGTAAGACGGCCTATTTTAGTGCAATCGTGCATATGGCTTTGTACATTTTCCCATCTTTCAAAAAAATTCTAATTACAGTATCAAAAGATCTAATGGCAAAGATGGGGGAGGAGGGATTTCGTTTTGCTTTAATAAGTTGTGTCTCAACCAGTAGCGCATTTCCTCCCAAGGAAACCACAAATACCACAAAAATCACTTTTTTAAAGGTTTGGGTTTATTTTTCTTAACCAAAATCAATCTATTTCTAAGCAAACGTAAATGGTCTCTCTTTTTAAATTTGGGTTTCAATGATCACCCCCCCCCAGTTTTCCATAATTTTTATACTTTGTAATAGTTACAACTGTCATCATTACTTCCTAATTTCTAGCGGGCATGCCGTTTCATTCTAACAGCTTCTATAAATGGAGGGTAAGTTTTTGAGTTTCTTAGGAATTGATTGCATTTTTTTTAAACACACAGTTAACTTACTTTGGATGTTTAGAATAGAAGAAAAGTACTTCCCAATCCCTGCATTTCCAAAGGGCAACCTTGAAGACAACTAAGAGAGATGACTTCTGTGTCTGAAACTTGGTCCCTTTGCCCAGCGCTAATCTTGTCTTACTTAGCCAGAGCTAGGGAGTTATTATAATTCTTTAGTTAGCGGCTCAACCCACCCCTCTGTTTCAAGACTGAAAAGGCTCTAGTCAACGCTTTCTCCTTTCCATTCCAGTCTCCAAGACAGACCCGGAGGGCTCGGCCCGGGCTTCCGCGGCGGAGGAAATGGCTTCCAGCCCGCTGCCGGGGCCCAACGACATCCTGTTGGCATCGCCGTCGAGCGCCTTCCAGCCCGACGCGCTGAGCCAGCCGCGGCCGGGCCACGCCAACCTCAAACCCAACCAGGTGGGCCAGGTGATCCTCTACGGCATTCCCATCGTGTCGTTGGTGATCGACGGGCAAGAGCGCCTGTGCCTGGCACAGATCTCCAACACTCTCCTCAAGAACTTCAGTTACAACGAGATCCACAACCGTCGTGTGGCGCTGGGCATCACGTGCGTGCAGTGCACGCCGGTGCAGCTGGAGATCCTGCGGCGCGCCGGGGCCATGCCCATCTCATCGCGCCGCTGCGGCATGATCACCAAGCGTGAGGCCGAGCGCTTGTGCAAGTCGTTCCTAGGCGAAAACAGGCCGCCCAAGCTGCCCGACAACTTCGCCTTCGACGTGTCTCATGAGTGCGCCTGGGGCTGCCGCGGTAGCTTCATCCCCGCGCGTTACAACAGCTCCCGCGCCAAGTGCATCAAATGCAGCTACTGCAACATGTACTTCTCACCCAACAAGTTCATCTTCCACTCGCACCGTACGCCCGACGCCAAGTACACGCAGCCGGACGCAGCCAACTTCAACTCGTGGCGCCGTCATCTCAAGCTCACTGACAAGAGTCCCCAGGACGAGCTAGTCTTCGCCTGGGAGGATGTCAAGGCCATGTTCAACGGCGGTAGCCGAAAGCGCGCGCTGCCCCAGCCGGGCGCGCACCCCGCCTGCCACCCGCTCAGCTCGGTCAAGGCTGCCGCCGTGGCAGCGGCAGCTGCGGTGGCTGGAGGCGGAGGACTACTGGGTCCGCACCTGCTGGGGGCGCCCCCGCCCCCGCCGCCGCCGCCACCCCTGGCCGAGCTGGCGGGCGCGCCCCACGCCCATCACAAGCGGCCGCGCTTCGACGACGACGACGACTCGCTGCAGGAGGCGGCCGTCGTGGCCGCCGCCAGCCTTTCCGCCGCCGCCGCCAGCCTCTCGGTGGCCGCGGCCTCGGGCGGCGCCGGGGCGGGAGGGGGCGGCGCCGGGGGCGGCTGCGTGACCAGCGTTGGCGCCGGCGCGGGCGCGGGCGCGGCGGCTGGCGCCAAAGGCCCGCGCAGCTACCCGGTCATTCCGGTGCCCAGCAAGGGCTCTTTCGGGGGAGTGCTGCAGAAGTTCCCCGGCTGCGGGGGGCTCTTCCCGCATCCTTACACCTTCCCGGCCGCAGCCGCCGCCTTCGGCTTGTGCCACAAGAAGGAGGACGCGGGCGCCGCGGCCGAGGCCCTGGGGGGCGCGGGCGGTGCGGGCGCGGCGCCCAAGGCCGGCCTGTCCGGCCTCTTCTGGCCCGCGGGCCGCAAGGACGCTTTCTACCCGCCCTTCTGCATGTTCTGGCCTCCGCGGACCCCAGGCGGGCTTCCGGTGCCCACCTACCTACAGCCCCCGCCCCAGCCGCCCTCGGCGCTCGGCTGCGCGCTTGGAGAAAGCCCGGCCCTGCTGCGCCAGGCCTTCCTGGACCTGGCCGAGCCCGGCGGCGCGGGTGGGAGCGCAGAAGCTGCGCCCCCGCCGGGTCAGCCCCCTCCGGTGGTAGCCAACGGCCCGGGCTCCGGCCCTCCGCCTCCTGCTGGGGGCGCGGGCGCCCGCGACACTCTCTTCGAATCGCCCCCGGGCGGCAGCGGCGGGGACTGCAGCGCGGGCTCCACGCCGCCCGCCGACCCCGGCGCCGTGTCGGGTGCAGGGGCCGCGGCCACTGGAGCGGGCCCCGCGGGAGCCCGAGTGCCCGCACCCCACCATCCGCACCTCCTGGAGGGGCGCAAGGCGGGCGGAGGCAGCTACCACCATTCGAGCGCCTTCCGGCCGGTGGGCGGCAAGGACGACGCAGAGAGCCTGGCCAAGCTGCACGGGGCGTCAGCGGGAGCGCCACACTCGGCCCAAGCGCATCACCACCACCACCATCACCACCCGCACCACCACCATCACCATCATCCCCCGCAGCCGCCGTCACCGTTGCTGCTACTGCCCCCGCAGCCCGACGAGCCGGGTTCTGAGCGCCACCACCCCGCCCCGCCGCCGCCCCCGCCCCCGCCGCCCCCGCTGGCCCTGCAGCCGCACCACCGAGGCCTTCTGTCCCCCGGGGGCACCAGCTGCAGCTACCCCAGCGAGGACAGCTCCGAGGACGAGGATGACGAGGAAGAAGAGCAGGAGGTGGACGTGGAGGGCCACAAACCCCCCGAGGGCGAAGAAGAGGAGGGGGAAGGTCGAGACCCTGACGACGAGGAGGAGGAAGACGAGGAGACGGGGGTCCTGCTAGGGGACCCCTTAGTCGGGGGCGGCCGGTACCTCCAGGGCCGAGGGCTGTCAGAGAAGGGGAGCAGCCGGGATCGCGCACCGGCCGCGCCGGGCACTTTCCCACTCGCCCTGAACTCCTCCAGGCTGCTGCAGGAGGACGGGAAACTGGGTGACCCCAGCGGCTCAGACCTGCCCCCGCCCCCGCCCCCACCTCTGGCCTCCCAGAAAGCAAGTGGCGGCGGTAGCAGCAGCCCGGGCAGCCCGGTCCACCATCCATCACTGGAGGAGCCGCCCTCCTACAAAGATGTAAATATCCCCTTTAGGCTCCTTCAAGCTAATTATTATTATTTAAATGCACCTTTAGGCTGAATCAGTTACATATGCGCAGGAAAGATGAATCACCAGATTTCCCCACAGAAATGAAATATTCAGTGTGTTTGGGAGGGCTTCTTTACTGCCAATGGTCCTCCATAAAAATGTGGTTTCTGGTCTCTCTTTTACAAAGCCTTTCAAAGGCTTTGGGGCCTCTATTCCTTCCTACATTTAAGTTGGCTGCTTATAGAAGTTGGAAAAGACCCCTTAATTGACCAAGTTCTTCCTCTAATCCACCAGCCCCACTTTCCCCCCCAC